>NW_027662315.1:0-1302500 GCF_963422515.1 Blennius ocellaris
TCCAGTACTGAAGGGCATGTTCCTGCTCCCTCAAGTCCAGTACTGAAGGGCCTGTTTCTCCATGTCCAGTACTGAAGGGCATGTTCCTGCTCCCTCATTTCCAGTACTGAAGGGCCTGTTCCGGCTCCTTCATAACCAATACTGAAGGGCCTGTTTCTCCTTTTCCAGTACTACAGGTCCTGTTCCTCCATGTCCATTACCGAATGGCCTGTTCCTGCTCCTCCATGTCCAGTATTGTAGGGCCTGTTTCTCCATGTCCAGTACTGAAGGGCCTGTTCCGGCTCTCTCATGTCCAGTACTAAGGGGCCTGTTCCTGCTCCCCCATGTCCAGTACTAAAGGGCCTGTATCTGCTCCTCCATGTCCACTACTCAAGGGCCTGTTACTGCTCCCTCATGTCCAGTACTAAAGGGCCTGTTCCTGCTCCTCCATAACAAATAGTGAAGGGCCTGTTTCTCCATGTCCAGTACTAAAGGGCCTGTTCCGGCTCTCTCATGTCCAGTACTAAGGGGCCTATTCCTGCGCCCCCATGTCCAGTACTAAAGGGCCTGTTCCTGCTCCCTCCTATCCAGTACTAAAGGGCCTGTTCCTCCATGTCCAGCACCGAATGGCCTGTTCCTTCTCCTCCATGTCCAATACTGAAGGGCCTGTTCCTGCTCCTCCATAACCAATACTGAAGGGCCTGTTTCTCCATGTCCAGTACTGAAGGGCCTGTTCCGGCTCCTCCATAACCAATACTGAAGGGCCTGTTTCTCCATGTCCAGTACTAAAGGGCCTGTTCCTCCATGTCCAGTACTGAAGGGCCTGTTCCTGCTCCCTCATGTCCAGTACTAAAGGGCCTGTTCCTGCTCCCTCCTGTCCAGTACTAAAGGGCCTGTTCCTCCATGTCCAGCACCGAATGGCCTGTTCCTGCTCCTCCATGTCCAATACTGAAGGGCCTGTTCCTGCTCCTCCATAACCAATACTGAAGGGCCTGTTTCTCCATGTCCAGTACTGAAGGGCCTGTTCCGGCTCCTCCATGTCCAGTACTGAAGGGCCTGTTCCTGCTCCTCCATGTCTAGTATTGTAGGGCCTGTTTCTCCATGTCCAGTACTGAAGGGCCTGTTCCTGCTCTTCCATGTCTAGTATTGTAGGGCCTGTTTCTCCATGTCCAGTACTGAAGGGCATGTTCCTGCTCCCTCAAGTCCAGTACTGAAGGGCCTGTTTCTCCATGTCCAGTACTGAAGGGCATGTTCCTGCTCCCTCATTTCCAGTACTGAAGGGCCTGTTCCTGCTCCTCCATAACCAATACTGAAGGGCCTGTTTCTCCTTGTCCAGTACTAAAGGGCCTGTTCCTCCATGTCCAGTACTGAAGGGCCTGTTCCTGCTCCTCCATGTCCAATACTGAAGGGCCTGTTCCTGCTCCTCCATAACCAATACTCAAGGGCCTGTTTCTCCATGTCCAGTACTGAAGGGCCTGTTCCGGCTCTCTCATGTCCAGTACTAAGGGGCCTGTTCCTGCTCTTCCATGTCTAGTATTGTAGGGCCTGTTTCTCCATGTCCAGTACTGAAGGGCCTGTTCCTGCTCCCTCATGTCCAGTACTAAAGGGCCTGTTCCTGCTCCCCCCTGTCCAGTACTAAAGGGCCTGTTCCTCCATGTCCAGTACCGAATGGTCTGTTCCTGCTCCTCCATGTCCAATACTGAAGGGCCTGTTCCTGCTCATCCATAACCAATGCTGAAGGGCCTGTTTCTCCTTTTCCAGTACTACAGGTCCTGTTCCTCCATGTCCATTACCGAATGGCCTGTTCCTGCTCCTCCATGTCCAGTATTGTAGGGCCTGTTTCTCCATGTCCAGTACTGAAGGGCCTGTTCCTGCTCCCTCATGTCCAGTACTGAAGGGCCTGTTCCGGCTCTCTCATGTCCAGTACTAAGGGGCCTGTTCCTGCTCCCCCATGTCCAGTACTAAAGGGCCTGTATCTGCTCCTCCATGTCCACTACTCAAGGGCCTGTTACTGCTCCCTCATGTCCAGTACTAAAGGGCCTGTTCCTGCTCCTCCATAACAAATAGTGAAGGGCCTGTTTCTCCATGTCCAGTACTAAAGGGCCTGTTCCGGCTCTCTCATGTCCAGTACTAAGGGGCCTGTTCCTGCTCCCCCATGTCCAGTACTAAAGGGCCTGTTCCTGCTCTTCCATGTCTAGTATTGTTGGGCCTATTTCTCCATGTCCAGTACTGAAGGGCCTGTTCCTGCTCCCTCATGTCCAGTACTAAAGGGCCTATTCCTGCTCCCTTCTGTCCAGTACTAAAGGGCCTGTTCCTCCATGTCCAGCACCGAATGGCCTGTTCCTGCTCCTCCATGTCCAATACTGAAGGGCCTGTTCCTGCTCCTCCATAACCAATACTGAAGGGCCTGTTTCTCCATGTCCAGTACTGAAGGGCCTGTTCCGGCTCCTCCATGTCCAGTACTGAAGGGCCTGTTCCTGCTCTCTCATGTCCAGTACTAAGGGGCCTGTTCCTGCTCTTCCATGCCTAGTATTGTAGGGCCTGTTTCTCCATGTCCAGTACTGAAGGGCCTGTTCCGGCTCTCTCATGTCCAGTACTAAAGGGCCTGTTCCTGCTCCTCCATGTCTAGTATTGTAGGGCCTGTTTCTCCATGTCCAGCACTGAAGGGCCTGTTCCTCCATGTCCAGTATTGAAGGGCCTGTTCCTGCTCCTCCATGTCCAGTACTGAAGGGCCTGTTTCTCCATGTTCAGTACTGAAGGGCCTGTTCCTGTTCCTCCATGTCCAGTATTGAAGGGCCTGTTTCTCCATGTCCAGTATTGAAGGGCCTGTTCCTGCTCCCTCATGTCCAGTACTAAAGGGCCTGTTCCTGCTCCTCCATTTCCATTGCTGAAGGGCCTGCTCCTCCATGTCCAGTACTGAAGGGCCTGTTCCTGCTCCCTCATGTCCAGTACTGAAGGGCCTGTTTCTCCATGTCCAGTACTGAGGGCCTGTTCCTGCTCCCTCATGTCCAGTTCTGAAGGGCATTTTTCTCCATGTCCAGTACTGAAGGGCCTGTTTCTCCATGTCCAGTACTGAAGGGCCTGTTCCTGCTCCCTCATGTCTAGTACTAAAGGGCCTGTTCCTGCTCCCTCCTGTCCAGTACTAAAGGGCCTGTTCCTCCATGTCCAGTACCGAATGGCCTGTTCCTGCTCCTCCATGTCCAATACTGAAGGGCCTGTTCCTGCTCCTCCATGTCCAGTATTGAAGGGCCTGTTTCTCCATGTCCAGTACTGAAGGGCCTGTTTCTGCTCCCTCATGTCCAGTACTAAAGGGCCTTTTCCTGCTCCTCCATAACCAATACTGAAGGGCCTGTTTCTCCATGTCCAGTACTGAAGGGCCTGTTCCGGCTCCTCCATGTCCAGTTCTGAGGGCCTGTTCCTGCTCCCTCATGTCCAGTACTAAAGGGCCTGTTCCTGCTCCTCCATTTCCAGTACTGAAGGGCCTGTTCCTGCTCCCTCATTTCCAGTACTGAAGGGCCTGTTTCTCCATGTCCAGTACTGAAGGGCCTGTACCTGCTCCTCCATGTCCACTACTAAAGGGCCTGTTCTTGCTCCTCCATAACCAATACTGAAGGGCCTGTTTCTCCATGTCCAGTACTGAAGGGCCTGTTCCTGCTTTTCCATGTCTAGTATTGTTGGGCCTGTTTCTCCATGTCCAGTACTGAAGGGCCTGTTCCTGCTCCTCCATGTCCAGTACTGAAGCGCCTGTTCCTGCTCCCTCATGTCCAGTACTAAAGGGCCTGTTCCTCCATGTCCAGTACCGAATGGCCTGTTCCTGCTCCTCCATGTCCAATACTGAAGGGCCTGTTTCTCCATGTCCAGTACTGAAGGGCCTGTTCCGGCTCCTTCATAACCAATACTGAAGGGCCTGTTTCTCCTTGTCCAGTACTACAGGTCCTGTTCCTCCATGTCCATTACCAAATGGCCTGTTCCTGCTCCTCCATGTCCAGTATTGAAGGGCCTGTTTCTCCATGTCCAGTACTGAAGGATCTGTTACTGCTCCCTCATGTCCAGTACTAAAGGGCCTGTTCCTGCTCCTCCATAACAAATACTGAAGGGCCTGTTTCTCCATGTCCAGTACTAAAGGGCCTGTTCCTGCTCCCCCATGTCCAGTACTAAAGGGCCTGTATCTGCTCCTCTATGTCCACTACTGAAGGGCCTGTTCCTGCTCTTCCATGTCTAGTATTGTTGGGCCTGTTTCTCCATGTCCAGTACTGAAGGGCCTGTTCCTGCTCCCTCATGTCCAGTACTAAAGGGCCTGTTCCTGCTCCCTCCTGTCCAGTACTAAAGGGCCTGTTCCTCCATGTCCAGCACCGAATGACCTGCTCCTCCATGTCCAATACTGAAGGGCCTGTTCCTGCTCCTCCATAACCAATACTGAAGGGCCTGTTTCTCCATGTCCAGTACTGAAGGGCCTGTTCCTGCTCTTCCATGTCTAGTATTGTTGGGCCTGTTTCTCCATGTCCAGTACTGAAGGGCCTGTTCCTGCTCCCTCATGTCCAGTACTAAAGGGCCTGTTCCTGCTCCCTCCATTCCAGTACTAAAGGGCCTGTTCCTCCATGTCCAATACTGAAGGGCCTGTTCCTGCTCCTCCATAACCAATACTGAAGGGCCTGTTTCTCCTTGTCCAGTACTACAAGTCCTGCTCCTCCATGTCCAGTATTGAATGGCCTGATTCTCCATGTCCAGTACTGAAGGGCATGTTACTGCTCCCTCATGTCCAGTACTGAAGGGCCTGTTCCTGTTTCTCCATGTCCAGTACTGAAGGGCCTGTTCCTGCTCCTCTATGTCCAGTATTAAAGGGCCTGTTCCTGTTTCTCCATGTCCAGTACTGAAGGGCCTGTTCCTGCTCCTCTATGTCCAGTATTAAAGGGCCTGTTCCTGTTTCTCCAGGTCCAGTACTGAACGGCCTGTTACTGCTCCATCATGTCCAGTACTGAAGGGCCTGTTCCTGCTCCTCTATGTCCAGTATTAAAGGGCCTGTTCCTGTTTCTCCAGGTCCAGTACTGAACGGCCTGTTACTGCTCCATCATGTCCAGTACTGAAGGGCCTGGGGCCTCATTTATAAACGTTGCGTACGCACAAAAGAATGCGTACGCCACTCTCTACGCAAACCGTGGGATTTATAAAAAGAGAACTTGACGGGAAAATGTGCGGTCCTCCACGCCAACTCTGACCCAGGCGTACGCACATAACTGGGGTAAGGAGAAACTGCGCCACCGATGGCAGAAGAAAGAAACGGGAGAAACTGTGTGAAACCGATCGTGTAAAATAAATAGTTATATGACCTCTCATATATGGACAGTTTATTTGCAAGAAGTGGATAGTAAAAAATAAAATTTCTACAATGAATAAACAAACATACTCCCTGGAGTGCACACGGGAAACATATGATTAAGACAGTAGTAAGACAACAGTAGGGCAAATTATGTTTACACTGATATGAATGCAGTGTAATATCCTATATCATATAGCCCATATAGCAGTGTTGGGCGCAGACTGGAGGCCGGCGCTGTACGTGATGGGTGGCTTCTAGGCACGGAGAATTCATGTGGAAATCCTGAGACTTGCAATTTTGTAGGAGTGTTTAACCCGTTCACGACCTTGCAGGCGACAGTGGAGACCCCCTCAAGCGGTGGCTGCTCACCCCTTTTCCTGACCCACAAGGCGCAGAGGAGAGGACCTAGAACCTGCGCCACAGCCAGGCGCGCAGTATTGTGGAGCGCACCATCGGGCTCCTGAAGGGCAGGCGGCGGTGTCCCCAGGGCCGCCCCTGGCCAAGTGGGGGCCCTAAGCAGGATTTTATTTTGGGGCCCCCCTTCCAATAACATAATAATACTAATAATACTAATACTACTACTACTACTACTACTACTACTACTACTACTACTACTACTATTAATAATAATAATGATAATAATAATAATAAATTTAATTACTAACGAATCAAATGAACAGCCTCTATCAACAGTGGAACAAGAACTTTATAGATCAAAAGTGGAACAATATTTTTTATTTCAACAACATCCCCACCTTCAAGTGAAGCACGAGCCTCTTCTTGTTTGGACCTCTTCTTTCTTTTGCTAGCTCCTGAATCGTATTGACGTTTAGAAGCCGTCTCTCTCTCTCTCTCTCTCTCTCTCTCTCTCTCTCTCTCTCTCTCTCTCTCTCTCTCTTTCTCTCTCTCTCTCTCTCTCTCTCTCTCTCTCTCTCTCTCTCTCTCCTGCCTCAGGCTGACTTGGTGGCGGTGCTCTACGCGCCTCTCGGCAAAATGCACGCGCATCATTTGCGCATTTGCAGAGAATGATGATACTTTATTGATCCCGAGGGAAATTCAATTCACTTGCGCAAAATGGGGCCCCCATGGATCGCGGGGCCCGACGCACAGCGCGTGTTCTGCGTGTAGGGAGGGGCGGGCCTGGGTGTCCCCCTCCACCTCCGTCACCACTCCACTCAGGAGGGATTCCCCGATGATCCCCTCATGTGTTTCCTCCAGTGGGGTGAGCTCCGGATGGCCCGTTCCCCCGCCCGGGGCACAAACGCTCTGCCAGTGTGACGCCAGGCGCTTTTTTGCGTCTACTTTGATGTCGGACCACTTTTTTTCACCTCAGCCACACTCCGACCTTCTGAGGCCACAGCATTGACACCATCCGCCACATGCTGCCACTCTACAGCCTTTTTGGCATTGGTGACCCCAACACTGTGTCCACCAAATAATATCGCCTTCCTCTTCTCCACCTCCCTGACGAGAACTTCCACCTCACACTGGGTCAAATTGCGTTTCTTGGCTTTTCTTTCTGCTTTCGGCATGCTGTCAGTCGTGAATCAATATTCATGAGAGGCGTTTCTCTGAATATTTATAGGCAAATATGGGCGTGGTATGACCCGCACACAGGTGCGCCACATTTAGAGTGGATTGTGATTTATAAAGGGAAATCGGCGTAGGACGTGCGTGCGCACTGTTTTATAAATCAGGATATTTTTGTGCGTACGCACTTTCTGTGTTTCGTGCGTACGCCAATTTTGACGTCAATCCTACGCACAGTTTTATAAATGAGGCCCCTGGTCCTGCTCCTCCATGTCCAGTACTGAAGGGGCTGTTCCTCCATGTCCAGTACTGAAGGGGCTGTTCCTCCATGTCCAGTACTGAAGGGCCTGTTCCTACATGTCCAGTACTGAAGGGCCTGTTCCTGTTCCTCCATGTCCAGTATTGAAGGGCCTGTTTCTCCATGTCCAGTATTGATGGGCCTGTTTCTCCATGTTCAGTACTGAAGGGCCTGTTCCTGCTCCTCCATGTCCACTACTGAAGGGCCTGTTCCTGCTCCCTCATGTTCAGTACTGAAGGGCCTGTTTCTCCATGTCCAGTACTGAGGGCCTGTTCCTGCTCCCTCATGTCCAGTACTAAAGGGCCTGTTCCTGCTCCTCCATTTCCAGTACTGAAGGGCCTGTTCCTGCTCCCTCATGTCCAGTACTGAAGGGCCTGTTTCTCCATGTCCAGTACTGAAGGGCCTGTACCTGCTCCTCCATGTCCACTACTGAAGTGCCTGTTCATGCTCCTCCATAACCAATACTGAAGGGCCTGTTTCTCCATGTCCAGTACTGAAGGGCCTGTTCCTGCTCCCTCATGGCCAGTACTAAAGGGCCTGTTCCTGCTCCCTCCTGTCCAGTACTAAAGGGCCTGTTTCTCCATGTCCAGTACTGAGGGCCTGTTCCTGCTCCCTCATGTCCAGTACTAAAGGGCCTGTTCCTGCTCCTCAATTTCCAGTACTGAAGGGCCTGTTCCTGCTCCCTCATGTCCAGTACTGAAGGGCCTGTTTCTCCATGTCCAATACTGAAGGGCCTGTTCCTGCTCCTCCATAACCAATACTGAAGGGCCTGTTTCTCCTTGTCCAGTACTACAGGTCCTGTTCCTCCATGTCCATTACCGAATGGCCTGTTCCTGCTCCTCCATGTCCAGCTTTGAAGGGCCTGTTTCTCTATGTCCAGTACTGAAGGGCCTGTTACTGCTCCCTCATGTCCAGTACTAAAGGGCCTGTTCCTGCTCCTCCATAACCAATACTGAAGGGCCTGTTTCTCCATGTCCAGTACTGAAGGGCCTGTTCCTGCTCCTCCATGTCCAGTACTGAAGGGCCTGTTCCTGCTCTCTCATGTCCAGTACTAAGGGGCCTGATCCTGCTCTTCCATGCCTAGTATTGTAGGGCCTGTTTCTCCATGTCCAGTACTGAAGGGCCTGTTCCGGCTCCTCCATGTCCAGTACTGAAGGGCCTGTTCCTGTTTCTCCATGTCCAGTACTGAAGTGCCTGTTCCTGCTCCTCCATGTCCAGTACTGAAGGGCCTGTTCCTGCTCCCTCATGTCCAGTACTAAAGGGCCTGTTCCTGCTCCCTCCTGTCCAGTACTAAAGGGCCTGTTCCTCCATGTCCAGCACCGAATGGCCTGTTCCTGCTCCTCCATGTCCAATACTGAAGGGCCTGTTCCTGCTCCTCCATAACCAATACTGAAGGGCCTGTTTCTCCATGTCCAGTACTGAAGGGCCTGTTCCGGCTCCTCCATGTCCAGTACTGAAGGGCCTGTTCCTGCTCTCTCATGTCCAGTACTAAGGGGCCTGATCCTGCTCTTCCATGCCTAGTATTGTAGGGCCTGTTTCTCCATGTCCAGTACTGAAGGGCCTGTTCCGGCTCTCTCATGTCCAGTACTAAAGGGCCTGTTCCTACTCCTCCATGTCTAGTATTGTAGGGCCTGTTTCTCCATGTCCAGCACTGAAGGGCCTGTTCCTGCTCCCTCATGTCCAGTACTGAAGGGCCTGTTTCTTCATGTCCAGTACCGAAGAGCCTGTTCCTCCATGTCCAGTATTGAAGGGCCTGTTCCTGCTCCTCCATGTCCAGTACTGAAGGGCCTGTTTCTCCATGTTCAGTATTGAAGGGCCTGTTCCTGTTCCTCCATGTCCAGTATTGAAGGGCCTGTTTCTCCATGTCCAGTATTGAAGGGCCTGTTCCTGCTCCCTCATGTCCAGTACTAAAGGGCCTGTTCCTGCTCCTCCATTTCCATTGCTGAAGGGCCTGTTTCTCCATGTCCAGTACTGAGGGCCTGTTCCTGCTCCCTCATGTCAAGTACTGAAGGGCCTGTTTCTCCATGTCCAGTACTGAGGGCCTGTTCCTGCTCCCTCATGTCCAGTACTGAAGGGCCTTTTTCTCCATGTCCAGTACTGAAGGGCCTGTTTCTCCATGTCCAGTACTGAAGGGCCTGTTCCTGCTCCCTCATGTCCAGTACTAAAGGGCCTGTTCCTCCATGTCCAGTACCGAATGGCCTGTTCCTGCTCCTCCATGTCCAGTATTGAAGGGCCTGTTTCTCCATGTCCAGTACTGAAGGGCCTGTTTCTGCTCCCTCATGTCCAGTACTAAAGGGCCTGTTCCTGCTCCTCCATAACCAATACTGAAGGGCCTGTTTCTCCATGTCCAGTACTGAAGGGCCTGTTCCGGCTCCTCCATGTCCAGTTCTGAGGGCCTGTTCCTGCTCCTCCATGCCCATTACTAAAGGGCCTGTTCCTGCTCCTCCATTTCCAGTACTGAAGGGCCTGTTCCTGCTCCCTCATGTCCAGTACTGAAGGGCCTGTTTCTCCATGTCCAGTACTGAAGGGCCTGTACCTGCTCCTCCATGTCCACTACTGAAGGGCCTGTTCATGCTCCTCCATAACCAATACTGAAGGGCCTGTTTCTCCATGTCCAGTACTGAAGGGCCTGTTCCTGCTCTTCCATGTCTAGTATTGTTGGGCCTGTTTCTCCATGTCCAGTACTGAAGCGCCTGTTCCTGCTCCCTCATGTCCAGTACTAAAGGGCCTGTTCCTGCTCCCTCCTTTCCAGTACTAAAGGGCCTGTTCCTCCATGTCCAGTACCGAATGGCCTGTTCCTGCTCCTCCATGTCCAATACTGAAGGGCCTGTTCCTGCTCCTCCATAACCAATACTGAAGGGCCTGTTTCTCCTTGTCCAGTACTACAAGTCCTGTTCCTCCATGTCCATTACCGAATGGCCTGTTCCTGCTCCTCCATGTCCAGTATTGAATGGCCTGTTTCTCCATGTCCAGTACTGAAGGGCCTGTTACTGCTCCCTCATGTCCAGTACTGAAGGGCTTGTTCCTGTTTCTCCATGTCCAGTACTGAAGGGCCTGTTCCTGCTCCACCATGTCCAGTATTAAAGGGCCTGTTCCTGTTTCTCCATGTCCAGTACTGAAGCGCCTGTTCCTGCTCCCGCATGTCCAGTACTAAAGGGCCTGTTCCTGCTCCCTCCTTTCCAGTACTAAAGGGCCTGTTCCTCCATGTCCAGTACCGAATGGCCTGTTCCTGCTCCTCCATGTCCAATACTGAAGGGCCTGTTCCTGCTCCTCCATAACCAATACTGAAGGGCCTGTTTCTCCTTGTCCAGTACTACAAGTCCTGTTCCTCCATGTCCATTACCGAATGGCCTGTTCCTGCTCCTCCATGTCCAGTATTGAATGGCCTGTTTCTCCATGTCCAGTACTGAAGGGCCTGTTACTGCTCCCTCATGTCCAGTACTGAAGGGCTTGTTCCTGTTTCTCCATGTCCAGTACTGAAGGGCCTGGTCCTGCTCCTCCATGTCCAGTACTGAAGGGGCTGTTCCTCCATGTCCAGTACTGAAGGGCCTGTTCCTACATGTCCAGTACTGAAGGGCCTGTTCCTGTTCCTCCATGTCCAGTATTGAAGGGCCTGTTTCTCCATGTCCAGTATTGAAGGGCCTGTTTCTCCATGTCCAGTATTGAAGGGCCTGTTTCTCCATGTCCAGTACTGAGGGCCTGTTCCTGCTCCCTCATGTCCAGTACTAAAGGGCCTGTTCCTGCTCCTCCATTTCCAGTACTGAAGGGCCTGTTCCTGCTCCCTCATGTCCAGTACTGAAGGGCCTGTTTCTCCATGTCCAGTACTGAAGGGCCTGTACCTGCTCCTCCATGTCCACTACTGAAGTGCCTGTCCCTGTTCCTCCATGTCCAGTATTGAATGGCCTGTTTCTCCATGTCCAGTACTGAAGGGCCTGTTACTGCTCCCTCATGTCCAGTACTGAAGGGCTTGTTCCTGTTTCTCCATGTCCAGTACTGAAGGGCCTGGTCCTGCTCCTCCATGTCCAGTACTGAAGGGGCTGTTCCTCCATGTCCAGTACTGAAGGGCCTGTTCCTACATGTCCAGTACTGAAGGGCCTGTTCCTGTTCCTCCATGTCCAGTATTGAAGGGCCTGTTTCTCCATGTCCAGTATTGAAGGGCCTGTTTCTCCATGTTCAGTACTGAAGGGCCTGTTCCTGCTCCCTCATGTTCAGTACTGAAGGACCTGTTTCTCCATGTCCAGTACTGAGGGCCTGTTCCTGCTCCCTCATGTCCAGTACTAAAGGGCCTGTTCCTGCTCCTCCATTTCCAGTACTGAAGGGCCTGTTCCTGCTCCCTCATGTCCAGTACTGAAGGGCCTGTTTCTCCATGTCCAGTACTGAAGGGCCTGTACCTGCTCCTCCATGTCCACTACTGAAGTGCCTGTCCCTGTTCCTCCATGTCCAGTACTGAAGGGCCTGTTTCTCCATATCCAGTACTGAAGGGCCTGTTCCTGCTCCCTCATGTCCAGTACTAAAGGGCCTGTTCCTGCTCCTTCCTGTCCAGTACTAAAGGGCCTGTTTCTCCATGTCCAGTACTGAGGGCCTGTTCCTGCTCCCTCATGTCCAGTACTAAAGGGCCTGTTTCTCCATTTCCAGTACTGAAGGGCCTGTTCCTGCTCCCTCATGTCCAGTACTGAAGGGCCTGTTTCTCCATGTCCAATACTGAAGGGCCTGTTCCTGCTCCTCCATAACCAATACTGAAGGGCCTGTTTCTCCTTGTCCAGTACTACAGGTCCTGTTCCTCCATGTCCATTACCGAATGGCCTGTTCCTGCTCCTCCATGTCCAGCTTTGAAGGGCCTGTTTCTCTATGTCCAGTACTGAAGGGCCTGTTACTGCTCCCTCATGTCCAGTACTAAAGGGCCTGTTCCTGCTCCTCCATAACCAATACTGAAGGGCCTGTTTCTCCATGTCCAGTACTGAAGGGCCTGTTCCGGCTCCTCCATGTCCAGTACTGAAGGGCCTGTTTCTCCATGTCCAGTACTGAAGGGCCTGCTCCTGTTTCTCCATGTCCAGTACTGAAGGGCCTGTTCCTGCTCCTCCATGTCCAGTACTGAGGGCCTGTTCCTGCTCCCTCATGTCCAGTACTAAAGGGCCTGTTCCTGCTCCTCCATTTCCAGTACTGAAGGGCCTGTTCCTGCTCCCTCATGTCCAGTACTGAAGGGCCTGTTTCTCCATGTCCATTACCGAATGGCCTGTTCCTGCTCCTCCATGTCCAGCTTTGAAGGGCCTGTTTCTCCATGTCCAGTACTGAAGGGCCTGTTACTGCTCCCTCATGTCCAGTACTAAAGGGCCTGTTCCTGCTCCTCCATGTCCAGTACTAAAGGGCCTGTTCCTGCTCCTCCATAACCAATACTGAAGGGCCTGTTTCTCCATGTCCAGTACTGAAGGGCCTGTTCCGGCTCCTCCATGTCCAGTACTGAAGGGCCTGTTTCTCCATGTCCAGTACTGAAGGGCCTGCTCCTGTTTCTCCATGTCCAGTACTGAAGGGCCTGTTCCTGCTCCTCCATGTCCAGTACTGAAGGGCCTGTTCCTGTTTCCTCATGTACAGTACAAAATGAGGGAGCAGGAACAGGCCCTTCAGTACTGGACATGGAGAAGCAGTTCCAGTACTGAAGGGCCTGTTCCTGTTCCTCCATGTCCAGTACTGAAGGGCCTTTTTCTCCATGTCCAGTACTGAAGGGCCTGTTTCTCCATGTCAAGTACTGAAGGGCCTGTTTCTCCATGTCCAGTACTGAAGGGCCTGTTCCTGCTCTTCCATGTCTAGTATTGTTGGGCCTGTTTCTCCATGTCCAGTACTGAAGGGCCTGTTCCTGCTCCCTCCTGTCCAGTACTAAAGGGCCTTTTTCTCCATGTCCAGTACTGAAGGGCCTGTTTCTCCATGTCCAGTACTGAAGGGCCTGTTCCTGCTCTTCCATGTCTAGCATTGTTGGGCCTGTTTCTCCATGTCCAGTACTGAAGGGCCTGTTCCTGCTCCCTCATGTCCAGTACTAAAGGGCCTGTTCCTGCTCCCTCATGTCCAGTACCGAATGGCCTGTTCCTGCTCCTCCATGTCCAATACTGAAGGGCCTGTTCCTGTTCCTGCTCCTCCATCACCAATGCTGAAGGGCCTGTTTCTCCTTGTCCAGTACTACAGGTCCTGTTCCTCCATGTCCATTACCGAATGGCCTTTTCCTGCTCCTCCATGTCCAGTATTGAAGGGCCTGTTTCTCCATGTCCAGTACTAAAGGGCCTGTTTCTGCTCCTCCATGTCCAGTACTAAAGGGCCTGTTCCTGCTCCTCCATAACCAATACTGAAGGGCCTGTTTCTCCATGTCCAGTACTGAAGGGCCTGTTCCGGCTCCTCCATGTCCAGTACTGAAGGGCCTGTTCCTGCTCTCTCATGTCCAGTACTAAGGGGCCTGTTCCTGCTCTTCCATGTCTAGTATTGTAGGGCCTGTTTCTCCATGTCCAGTACTGAAGGGCTTGTTCCTGTTTCTCCATGTCCAGTACTGAAGGGCCTTTTCCTGCTCCTCCATGTCCAGTATTGAAGGGCCTGTTTCTCCATGTCCAGTACTGAAGGGCCTGTTTCTGCTCCCTCATGTCCAGTACTAAAGGGCCTGTTCCTGCTCCTCCATAACCAATACTGAAGGGCCGGTTTCTCCATGTCCAGTACTGAAGGGCCTGTTCCTGCTCTCTCATGTCCAGTACTAAGGGGCCTGTTCCTGCTCTTCCATGTCTAGTATTGTAGGGCCTGTTTCTCCATGTGCAGTACTGAAGGGCCTGTTCCGGCTCTCTCATTTCCAGTACTAAGGGGCCTGTATCTGCTCCTCCATGTCCACTACTGAAGGGTCTGTTCCTGTTCCTCCATGTCCAATAGTGAAGAGCCTGTTCCTGCTCTTCCATGTCTTGTACTGAAGTGCCTGTTTCTCCATGTCCAGTACTGAAGGGCCTGTTCCTGCTCCCTCATGTCCAGTACTAAAGGGCCTGTTCCTGTTTCTCCAGGTCCAGTACTGAACGGCCTGTTACTGCTCCCTCATGTCCAGTACTGAAGGGCCTTTTCCTGCTCCTCCATAACCAATACTGAAGGGCCTGTTTCTCCATGTGCAGTACTGAAGGGCCTGTTCCGGCTCTCTCATTTCCAGTACTAAGGGGCCTGTTCCTGCTCCCCCATGTCCAGTACTAAAGGGCCTGTATCTGCTCCTCCATGTCCACTACTGAAGGGTCTGTTCCTGTTCCTCCATGTCCAATAGTGAAGAGCCTGTTCCTGCTCCTCCATGTCCAGTACTGAAGGGGCTGTTCCTCCATGTCCAGTACTAAAGGGCCTGTTCCTACATGTCCAGTACTGAAGGGGCTGTTCCTGTTCCTCCATGTCCAGTATTGAAGGGCCTGTTTCTCCATGTCCAGTATTGAAGGGCCTGTTTCTCCATGTTCAGTACTGAAGGGCCTGTTCCTGCTCCTCCATGTCCAGTATTGGGACATTCAGTACTGTCCTTCAGTACTGGACATGGAGGAGCAGGAACAGGCCCTTCAGTACTGGACATGGAGGAGCAGTTCCAGGACTAAAGGGCCTGTTCCTGCTCCTCCATGTCTGTCCATCTTCTTTCTTTTGTTCAATGACTCTTTAGACAACAGTTTGTCTGAGAGGATTCTTCACATTGGTTGGTTAAAGCATCACATTCACACAATCAGGGCTTTCATTATGGATTCATTCACTTCATCCTGGCAGTTTAACACGTTTCTTTCCAGGTGGTGATTCCATAAAAAAATTCTGGCAACATCAGCAATTACAGTAATATGCTGTGTCGACAACTGTTATGGCAGTAATAAGTTGCATTTCCAGGCAATTGTTCAAATCTAAACCTTCAAATCCTAAAAATGTAATGAACTAATCTCACCTGTACGTTATGGGAGTTGGTGGTCCTAGCTGCAGCGAGAGTGTGGGATGAATCCATCGTTGCAGTCGGTCGTTGGGGAAAAAAATCCCAGAACAATTCAAACAAATGCTGAACTATTCTTGGTTCGCAGGGGGTTCACTGTCAGGAGTTGACAACTTCAAGACGCCAAGGATGGAAGAACAATGAACATTTCGAGCGCTGCCTTTTATAGCTGGTCATGTGACCTCAGATCAAAGGACTTTTATAAACTTTGACTCACTTAGGACATCAAAGCCCAGATATGCCTGTGATCTCATATGTGATGTCATAGTCTCTCTTGCCCTCTCTCTCCCTCTCTCTCACTGGTGATGAGCTACATTGAAAGTAATCAGATTACTGAATGTAGTTAAGTATATGAGCTTAAAACTGAAAACTATATTTCTCTACATATATTGTGATCAGAAAAAGAAAAGAATAATTCCCCACATCTTTTGCTACTATGTCCCTCAAAAACAACAAAAAACAACAAAAAACTTTATGATGTATACCAGCTGTGTGTGTGGGTGTGTGTGTGTGTGTGTGTGTGTGTGTGTGTGTGTGTGTGTGTGTGTGTGTGTGTGTGTGTGTGTGTGTGTGTGTGTGTGTGTGCGTGCGTGCGTGTGTTTGTGTGTGAAGGTCAACATGCGTCATCTGTTAAAGGAGGTGTGGTACATCAGAGATATGCAAGTTTTACTAGGTGAATAACTTTATTTCCCTAATTCCCCAAAAAAACTTTCTGCTGGAATCATAAAATATTTTCAAAATGAAAGTGATGAAACAGCCCGATTGTGGTTTAAGCAAGGCTCCGACCAGTGCAGACACAGCACTCTCTGATAGCAGCTTCCTGGCTGCAGGCTGGTCTGTAGAAGAGAAATCTGTGTTTCCAGCTACTAACACACATCCATCCTTCTCCAGGCAGCTCAGAGAGACCATGACAAGTTGTTCACAAGAGTTATATTGTTTTCTTGATGATGTACGCTGCAATAAAATGCTTTAAAATGTATTTCTGCTTGAAGAGAAATGAAACCCTACATCAGGATCAGTGCTATACCCCACGGAAAAGGAAAGTTGTGAAACTTCACATCTGATGTTATTCTGCAAAATGTCAAGATAAATAAATACACATCCTGACTCGTCTTTCCACCGTGGTCAATGATTTATGACTTCTTGTTTTGATAGAGGACCTGAATGGTATTTTAAGTTTAATCCTGCCAGTATCTCACCAGACACTCCAGTGTGGGTTCCAGCTGCTCCAGCTGTGAAGCACAAAGAGAAACAAACGGCAAAACAGTTTGTAACCTATATCAAGTGAACTACAACACGTGCCCAGGAATCTAGATTCTAAAGGAGGAAAGAAGGTGTAAGAATTTTAGACCACAATTGGTTTGTAATGAAAGTTAACAAAAGCCGGCATTTATTTCACAGATATAAATGCATCTCAAAACAATGTTTACCCCTATATAAATCAGTCCTTTGAATATAAAAAAAGAAAAGTTCAGAGCTCTGAAAAAATAGTTTGCATCTACCCGGGTAGTGTGATTTTTACTATTGTTGAATGTGCACAAGATCTTAGCTATTCAGCTGTTTATGATGAAGGCCAAGTTCCTGAAGGATGGGAGGTGGTAGGGCATCCAGCAAGTCCTTAGTTTCTGGACCAGGCCAATGGAAGTGACACCACGGACTCCAGCCCAAACTTTCAGTGAGTTACAAGTGCTGAAGCAAAACGTGTTACAACCGTACCTGGTCTCCCGTATACATGCGTGATACGTGATACAGTTTAGGATATTTTTACGTTATGGCTGTAAATCCTGATCAAAGCTTGACAGGCTTTTTACAAGTCGCTGTTCAAATATCTAATTCATACATATAATAAGCAGATAAAACTGAACTTTATCGGTCTCCAATACAGTGACGAGACTGATCATTTATTTGTTTTTCTTCATCAAACCAATGCAGGAGCGGTTCAGTCTTTGAAATACAGATATAAAAGCTTTGTGACTTTATAGAATGTCTGTGGTTGGATGGAGAATTATATTTGATTCAAGTAAATTTAGGCGAAATGGCAAAGACAAAAGCAATAGCATGCCCAGCAGCAAGTGTCTTTCTGTTCAGGGTGACTCATCTATACCTGAAAAAGAACATGACTACCTTTGTATATTTCTCTTCATATTCCACATTGATTTCCTTTTAATTTTGGCCCTCCTGTGATTCCATAAGCACGTGTGAAATAAAACTGTCTGATTATGATTAGTTTTTTTCATTCTTTGCTTTTTTTGTTTAATTCAGAAAAGTTTTCAACGAGTGTCATGAAGTGTTTTATGTGATTGCTCCACTTGAGTACCTACTGATACATCTAGGAAATAAAACAGGCACACAGAAAGTCATTGACTTGTGTCCAAGTCACGCCCCACTCCTCAGAGGCCTCCTAGGGGCGTGGTTGGGTGGTTTCTCTCTCCTCTCCTTTTGCTTTTCAGGAAGTGGAGCTGCTGAGGGATTCATCACCTAATTCCATTCAGCTGCGACGACCGGGTGGAGCTCGTTTTCCCCTGATCAGCTACACCTCTTAAACGGTGCTGGACTCCACTGGGCGCTCCCAGAACTCGCCAGCCGCAGCTTCCTTGGTTCCCTGACCCACTGTGACCAGACCCAACTCGTGCCCCAGTTGCTCCCGCCTCAGCAAGCAGTCTTGACCTCCTGCCCCTGGAGCCTGCAGCACCTTTCATTCACTCTTGTTAAGAGAATAAACTCTGCCAAATGTACTCTTCTGTCTCCCGCTGGTTTCTCCACACCTGAGCCTCCGAAGTCCCACCGGAACAGTCTACTTGGATTTGGTGCTTTGTATTACAATAAACATAGGTTTTTGATCCAATAGCTGACCTTTTCACTACATTTCTTGTCTGCATGTACAGTTAGTTGTCAGTGACGTGTGTTGGTGGAAACTGTTTTAGAGAAAACCAAATTAATTTCATTTTCAATTTGAGAAGCTGTTCCATACTGATATAAAGTCACATCTGGAGCTGTGTGAACAGTTTGGATGATCAACAGAACTTGGATCAACACAGGACTCAGTATTTTCACAGAAGATTTAGGTTTTAAGTATTTGATATTTGTATTGGTCTTTAGATTACATGAGTAAACCGCAACCCAGAAATGACTTATTTATTTTCTTTTTGAGGGTGAAAATATCCCACCCTGGGTTTCAATTGGAATGTATGCTCCTAAAGAAACTATTCCAGCAGACTTTATCTATAAGTGGACTCCTACAATTATCTGCAGAAGAACTGATTACCCCGTCTTGAGTCAAATCATCAAAATGTATGTATGCATGAAAATATAACCAGTCGTCTTCTGGATAAAGTTGATAAAGTCATTAATTGATTCCAGACACAGATTTCAGAATGACGTTTTAATTATTAAAACAAAAGAAGAAAAATGATTTTTCTTTTGAAGACCTCATGAGGAAGTCTGATCTGGAGCAGAAACGTTTTTGTTCCCTACAGTTAAGATCATTTCTTAAATCTGCTTTGGGATCTGAAATGAGTTTACCCAAGCTGAACAATCCACAAAGACTGCTCCATGAGGGTAACGCACCTCGTCTTCTCTCAATAATGTTTTCTCTCTTGATGGACGATGCTTCAAAAGCAGGTTTTCATAAATCAAGGGAGAAATGGGAGTCCGGCTTGGGCGTGACCCTAGGTACAGAGCTACGGTCTGCATTGTGCCACTTTGAACTCCAGATTCAGGATAACCAATAACCACTTTCTCCATCAAACCTATCTAACGCCACAGACATTGCATAAATACAATCCTGATGCCCAACTTGTGTTTTAGATGTGGTGTAGAAGAGGCTCTTTCCTGCACTGCGCTGGTTCAGAACAACACTGAAGACACCATGACAAGACTTCTAGGAGAGCATCTCCCACTAGATCCTCAAACCTGCTTATTAGAAGACACTTCAAATATTGATACACCATGAAGAAGGGCTCAGAAGAAATGTCTCTCACTGGCCTTGTGTGTTGCCAGGAAGTCATAGCCGTCACCTGGAAGTCTTGTCTCAGAAATGAACAGCTGTGTTCCACTTGACAAAATGACATATACACTCAGGAAAGACTAGGATACTTTCATAGAGATCAGCAGCCTTATTTGGCACATATGGTCATATTGTCCACTTGGATGACGGACGGGTTGTAGGTCCTCTGCTGTCAGTGCTTATTGTCTCTGTCGCCCCTCCACCACTTTTATATATTTATATCTTTTATTATTATCATTACTCTTACTTTTGTCCTCTCTTTCTCTCACGTTGTGGGTGGGTGGGTTTGGGGGAGGGGTCTGGAGCTGTTTGTTTGTGTTTTCATGTTTATTTTGTTGAATTGAAAGCCCAAAATAAAATATTCCAAACCAAAATAATCTTGGTCTGTCCCGCGGTCATGGAGGAGCAGGTGTCATCTCATGGGCACTGCAGGAGGGGCAGTCTCTCATGAGACTGATGGACTCTGGTGGGCTGTCAGACAATCAGTCATTGAGGGAAACATCTTCATGTACAGGCTGATGAAGCACCAAACATCAGAGAGAGACACTTACTGGCTGTCAAAGTTTTACATCTGGGCTAGAAGAGGATGATTGAGGATCTCTGGGGCCTTTATTCTTTGACTCGGCTCAACATGGAGCATTTTGGTGGTTCCATCAAGAAAGCACCTTCGGTCCAGCAGTTGAGCCTGGGAGTCTTCAAGAGCTGGTCCTTCAGGAACCTTGGAGGCACAGAGGGAAAGAAAACAGTCATGACCTTGTCCTTTAAACCCAAATAGTAAAGTATCATCATAACGTCATTTTACAACATACACATGTTGTACTTACACATCTTACAAGCTTCAGCAGCACAAAGAGCAACTATGTCATGTTGAAGTCCATCAAACGGACATGAA
Source organism: Blennius ocellaris (assembly GCF_963422515.1). Classification (NCBI taxonomy): domain Eukaryota; kingdom Metazoa; phylum Chordata; class Actinopteri; order Blenniiformes; family Blenniidae; genus Blennius; species Blennius ocellaris. The sequence continues at coordinate 19,980 of NW_027662315.1, forward strand.
GTATAAGAAACCAAGAGAACAACAAACACATGAGGCAACATGGCCTCTAATAATAAAACAAGACCAAGTGACGTCAGTTCAGCACCACGGAGAGTGACCACATCACTTTAACTGGTTCAACCAATGGGAGCTCAGCAGGCTGTATGGAGAGTTCTAAAGGTTAGTCAAACAGTTTCAATATGAAGCACTACAGACCTACTCACCACTACGACGAGCCTTGTGCTCCACGAACTCGTCCGCGATGCTCCATGTCCGTTTTCTTTGCTCTCTCAGTCTCTGTGGACAACATGACCAGTCCACTCAGTGTCTCCTGTCCCAGTTGTGTCCCAGCTAGTGTATAAAGCAATACACAACCAACTTCTGTCAAATCTTCAAAACCATTTTTTTTTTTTTACCAGACAAGGCGGTTACAACTGGAGAGGGGATTTAAAGTTTAAACATGGAAGGTTTCACACTGAAGTCCTTTTGTCTTTCTACATGTGGAGTGAGGTTGTGGAATAGTTTAGGGGTGGAGCTCAGGCAGTGTCCAAACATGAAGCAATTAAAGAAAAACAGCACAAAGTACAGGGAGGAAGAGCTGCAGATATTGATTAGTTATTATCGATCTATATTTCTATTTGCTGGTTTGTTTCTGTTGTGGTTTTGTTTTTTCTTGTAAAGAAAATAGATATACACTTGTTGGTGTATGTGTATATATGTGTGTGTGTGTGTGTGTGTGTGTGTGTGTGTGTGTGTGTGTGTGTGTGTGTGTGTGTGTGTGTGTGTGTGTGTGTGTGTGTGTGTGTGTGTGTGTGTGTGTGTGTGTGTGTGTGTGTGTGTGGTGTGTTCATATGAAAAACAAAGTTGTTGTTAGATGTGACTGAGGAGTGGGACTAAATCTCTGTTTCTTCCTCCTCCTTTTTGGATATGTTGGCTTATTATTTGTTAGTTACCTGCTACGTTTTGTGTCTTGTTTTCTTTGCTCGGTGATGCTTGTTGTTTGTTTGTGTTGGTTAGTCTTTGTTTTGTTATGTACCAACATGTCCGAACTCAACTCAAGACTTCAGCTTTGATGACGAAGGTTTTCTGCTGTTCTTCCCAACAGAGCTCTTCAACTAAGACATTCACTGAACAAACATGTGTAAATGTCCACCCTGGCCCCTGTGCCCACCTCAACTTCTCCTAGATTTCACCGCCCAGGACTCGGCTTCTCATCCCCCAGTGGACAATGATGGAAAGATGGACTTGAGCAGGAAGATGGGCTGGAGGAGGAGATTTCAGACTGTGTCGGATTTTTTTTCTTTCTTTTTAATTTTCTTGAGTTTCATTGAGTCAGGAGGACTTTAGCACAGGAACCTAGACGCACCTGGATCAGCAGAGAAATCTGAAGCTTGCACTGTGTGGTACCACATCTGACCTGTTTTAAAAAACAAATAAGAGAATTGTGTATATGTGTAATTCCCACTTTTGAATTTTATTTCGCTTTGGGTTGCTTGTGTATGTGAGGAAACACCGACTGGAACTGATACGTCACCTTAAATGTCGTACCTTTGTCTCACCCGGTGGTCCTAAAGAAATCAAAGAAAGTACACATTTTGTGGTAAGCAGAGAACTGGGTTGACATAAAACATTTAATTTGGGCTCCTGAGCTCCGACTGTGTTCTTCGTCTGTAATATACAAAGTTCTTCATTCAACCCAAAGTGAGACTTTATTATCTGAACGGTACATAATATTTACATTTCTGTCATCGGACTAAATTTACCCACTGATCCTCCTTTTCTATTCTTTTCATGCTGCCTTTGAACTGACGACAAACTAGAAAGAGTCACTACATGTTGGGAAGCTGAAAGGAATCACTAGACTTTGTGGCGTCGTGTTATTTGATTCCAGAATGCATGTCTGATTCATTTCATTAATTAAGTTTGTTTGGGAATATTTCACTGAAGAAATAATAACACTGTGATAATCTACTTAAAGAAAGCTCCCTACTTTTGCACTCTACTTGGATCTCCATTAAACAAGATTATTGACAAATCAACAAAGTGCACTCAATCTCAAGCTGTGGAAAACAGCAACATGTTCACATTTTTTCAGTTTTGGGTGGAAAAAATGTCCAGCTTTAACAAAATGCAATGAAACCAGGAGTTCATGATGTTTCAGAATAATTTCAACATAAGCCGAGTGCTACAGCTCGGAGATAATCTTCAAAACTGTTGCATTGTATAGGAAACGTCATTGCAAAACTACCTGCCACAATATCTTCTATCAGTTCTGCTCTGCACCTGATCTTTGGTCTGACTCAGCCTGACCGGGGTTCCTGGTGGAGGCAGAGGTCTGAGTTTGAACTGAAGGCTTCAGGTGTCTTTCAGGAAAGGTGTGTTCACCTCTTCAATGATCATCAAGGTCAATGTGAAAAACAAGGAACATACTGAAATCTCTTTCTCACCAATGTTTCAACAAGGAGCTGACCCTTTCTTTTCTCACTCCTTTGGCCTCAAGTGATTTGTAGGAGATGTAGGCTTGTTTTTACCCTCAGGGTTCAATATTCTGTTTCTAAATGATGGTGAAGCTGATCATGCAGTCACAATCACTCTTTGACTCATCAAGCCAGTTGTATATACCAAGCCTGTGTCATTTCATCCAAAACAGTCCAGTGAGTCACTGAGTTAATGTATTTGTTCTGACCCAGTTTCCAGTGATCGTCTCCGATCCCCCATGATGGACATGCAGTCAAGATCACCTGGAGATACGCTGACATAAACGTAATAGTGATCAAAACTCAGATCCACACCACAAGCAGCATGTATAATATAATATATACAAGATTGGTGTGTGCTTGGTTCTGTATAGAGTGTGTACCTTCACTACTTGTACTAAGCAGGAGTCGTCTTTTCAATTCTTGCTATGTATCTAATCCAAATTGGCAAAAGAAATTGTATTCAGTAATACTGTTCAAGACATACATATTCAAAAATTCATCCTTAATATTTTTTTTTATTGGGGGGTGGGGGGGGTGGTGCTGACAATGTAGTTGTTTCTGGAACTGTAGATAAACCAACCATCACTTGTAACCTGAGCAATTCCTGTTTGTTGGGACAAACAAAGCTCAACAGAAGATTGACCCTCGGAGCAAATGTTGGCCTTTGTCTCCCAACTTGAATCTCCTCCTTCCTGCCACTACTGCCCCTCAGGACAACTATGATGGAGTTGACCATTCTAACACCATGAAGGAGTTCTAGTGCAGGAAAAGGAACCACTGGAAAGAAACAATTAATCAAAGATTTAAAGACTCAGAAGATGCACTTTTGTGAGAGACTTCTCTGTGGCTCCAACTGGCGATATGGCTTAACAGTGGGGTTTGAGCGCCCTCTGGTGGAATGTTCAGGCATCACTTCTCTGACCGTGAGGAGTCAGAGGAGTCTTTGGAAGGTCTATGCAGGCTGATCACAACTGTCGGCCAGGACCTCCAGGACCTCCAGGACCTCTCTGAGAAAGCCAAGGTGAGACAGAAAAAGTAGATTTGTGTATTCAACACAGTTTGCAAAGACATTAATGAGGGTTTCTGTTGGGAATTGAGCCACTGCTTGTTGTTATGAAACAGAGAAACTAAAGTAGAACTACGTCTCACATACTCTGTGTTTTTTGTCCATCAGCCTCAACTGGAGAAAGTTCTTGAGGATATGAAGAACATCACTAATGATAAAAGTTCCTCCCCCAGAATCAGGTTCCTGCTCCAGGATGTCCTCCACCTGGGAAAGGTGAGTGTTTATTTAAATGTTTGCTTTCTGAAATCCTGCAAAGAAATCAAGACAATGATTCATTGTCTTGATTTCTTGAACTTCCTGAAACACAATATTTGTGTACTGCTCACATTTTGATTGTGCATCTACTTGAAGTCTAAGTCGTGTTGAATTCATTGTGAAGCAAAGTGTGATTGGAGTCGATGCAACGTTAAACAAAAAGAAACCCAAACAGTGTTTTTGTGACATTACAGTTAGAAATGTTGACAAAGATTGAAAAGTTGGGAACATTTTCAGTCTTTAGAATACAAATGTATGATTTCAATAGCGACATGTGTGCTTCAATACCTGAAAGCCCCTGAAGTCTGACCAACATGAGCTGAATGTGCTTTGGTATCTAATTGAAACTGCAGAATACGACACATCTCATTGATTCACACTCATCAAAATCATTGTTTTTCTCAGAACAACTGGGTCTCCAGCAGGAGGAGGTGCCCATATGTCGGCTGTGCAGACCTCCCAAGCGGGACAAAACAAAAATATAGAATCTAGTTGTAGTACCGTTCTGATTGTTCGGGGGGGGGGGGGGGGCTGTGTGGTGTGCACCTGAGGGGGAGGTTCTCCCAAACAGAGTGCAGTGGGTGTGTCGGTGACGTAGTGTGGTGTTGGTAGTGGGAGGAGTTATAAGGGGAGGTGTGGTGACGTAGTGTGGTGTTGGTAGTGGGAGGAGTTATAAGGGGAAGTGTGGTGACGTAGTGTGGTGTTGGTAGTGGGAGGAGTTATAAGGGGAAGTGTGGTGACGTAGTGTGGTGTTGGTAGTGGGAGGAGTTATAAGGGTAAGTGTGGTGACGTAGTGTGGTGTTGGTAGTGGGAGGAGTTATAAGGGGAAGTGTGGTGACGTAGTGTGGTGTTGGTAGTGGGAGGAGTTATAAGGGGAAGTGTGGTGACGTAGTGTGGTGTTGGTAGTGGGAGGAGTTATAAGGGGAGGTGTGGTGACGTAGTGTGGTGTTGGTAGTGGGAGGAGTTATAAGGGGAAGTGTGGTGACGTAGTGTGGTGTTGGTAGTGGGAGGAGTTATAAGGGGAGGTGTGGTGACGTAGTGTGGTGTTGGTAGTGGGAGGAGTTATAAGGGGAAGTGAGGTGACGTAGTGTGGTGTTGGTAGTGGGAGGAGTTATAAGGGGAAGTGTGGTGACGTAGTGTGGTGCTGGTAGTGGGAGGAGTTATAAGGGGAGGTGTGGTGACGTAGTGTGGTGTTGGTAGTGGGAGGAGTTATAAGGGGAAGTGTGGTGACGTAGTGTGGTGCTGGTAGTGGGAGAAGTTATAAGGGGAAGTGTGGTGACGTAGTGTGGTGTTGGTAGTGGGAGGAGTTATAAGGGGAGGTGTGGTGACGTAGTGTGGTGTTGGTAGTGGGAGGAGTTATAAGGGGAGGTGTGGTGACGTAGTGTGGTGTTGGTAGTGGGAGGAGTTATAAGGGGAGGTGTGGTGACGTAGTGTGGTGTTGGTAGTGGGAGGAGTTATAAGGGGAGGTGTGTTGACGTAGTTTGGTGTTGGTAGTGGGAGGAGTTATAAGGGGAGGTGTGTTGACGTAGTGTGGTGTTGGTAGTGGGAGGAGTTATAAGGGGAAGTGCGGTGACGTAGTGAGGTGTTGGTAGTGGGAGGAGTTATAAGGGGAGGTGTGGTGACGTAGTGTGGTGTTGGTAGTGGGAGGAGTTATAAGGGGAGGTGTGGTGACGTAGTGTGGTGTTGGTAGTGGGAGGAGTTATAAGGGGAAGGTGGTGACGTAGTGTGGTGTTGGTAGTGGGAGGAGTTATAAGGGGAAGTGTGGTGACGTAGTGTGGTGTTGGTAGTGGGAGGAGTTATAAGGGGAAGTGCGGTGACGTAGTGTGGTGTTGGTAGTGGGAGGAGTTATAAGGGGAGGTGTGTTGACGTAGTTTGGTGTTGGTAGTGGGAGGAGTTATAAGGGGAGGTGTGTTGACGTAGTGTGGTGTTGGTAGTGGGAGGAGTTATAAGGGGAAGTGCGGTGACGTAGTGAGGTGTTGGTAGTGGGAGGAGTTATAAGGGGAGGTGTGGTGACGTAGTGTGGTGTTGGTAGTGGGAGGAGTTATAAGGGGAGGTGTGGTGACGTAGTGTGGTGTTGGTAGTGGGAGGAGTTATAAGGGGAAGGTGGTGACGTAGTGTGGTGTTGGTAGTGGGAGGAGTTATAAGGGGAAGTGTGGTGACGTAGTGTGGTGTTGGTAGTGGGAGGAGTTATAAGGGGAGGTGCGGTGACGTAGTGTGGTGTTGGTAGTTGGAGGAGTTATAAGGGGAAGTGCGGTGACGTAGTGTGGTGTTGGTAGTGGGAGGAGTTATAAGGGGAAGTGCAGTGACGTAGTGTGGTGTTGGTAGTGGGAGGAGTTATAAGGGGAAGGTGGTGACGTAGTGTGGTGTTGGTAGTGGGAGGAGTTATAAGGGGAAGTGTGGTGACGTAGTGTGGTGTTGGTAGTGGGAGGAGTTATAAGGGGAGGTGTGTTGACGTAGTTTGGTGTTGGTAGTGGGAGGAGTTATAAGGGGAGGTGTGTTGACGTAGTTTGGTGTTGGTAGTGGGAGGAGTTATAAGGGGAAGTGTGGTGACGTAGTGTGGTGTTGGTAGTGGGAGGAGTTATAAGGGGAAGTGCGGTGACGTAGTGAGGTGTTGGTAGTGGGAGGAGTTATAAGGGGAGGTGTGGTGACGTAGTGTGGTGCTGGTAGTGGGAGGAGTTATAAGGGGAAGTGTGGTGACGTAGTGTGGTGTTGGTAGTGGGAGGAGTCATAAGGAGAAGTGCAGTGACGTAGTGTGGTGTTGGTAGTGGGAGGAGTTATAAGGGGAGGTGTGTTGACGTAGTTTGGTGTTCGTAGTGGGAGGAGTTATAAGGGGAGGTGTGTTGACGTAGTTTGGTGTTGGTAGTGGGAGGAGTTATAAGGGGAAGTGTGGTGACGTAGTGTGGTGTTGGTAGTGGAAGGAGTTATAAGGGGAAGTGTGGTGACGTAGTGTGGTGTTGGTAGTGGAAGGAGTTATAAGGGGAAGTGTGGTGACGTAGTGTGGTGTTGGTAGTGGGAGGAGTTATAAGGGGAAGTGTGGTGACGTAGTGTGGTGTTGGTAGTGGGAGGAGTTATAAGGGGAAGTGTGGTGACGTAGTGTGGTGTTGGTAGTGGGAGGAGTTATAAGGGGAAGTGTGGTGACGTAGTGTGGTGTTGGTAGTGGGAGGAGTTATAAGGGGAAGTGTGGTGACGTAGTGTGGTGTTGGTAGTGGGAGGAGTTATAAGGGGAAGTGTGGTGACGTAGTGTGGTGTTGGTAGTGGGAGGAGTTATAAGGGGAAGTGTGGTGACGTAGTGTGGTGTTGGTAGTGGGAGGAGTTATAAGGGGAGGTGCGGTGACGTAGTGTGGTGTTGGTAGTTGGAGGAGTTATAAGGGGAAGTGCGGTGACGTAGTGTGGTGTTGGTAGTTGGAGGAGTTATAAGGGGAAGTGCACACACGTTTGCAACTTACTGGAACAATAGAGGCATGGTGACCTCTACAGGCAAACCAGTAACACATGCGCAACTTCTGAGAGAACTTCTACACGCTATCATGTTGCCATCTAAACTAGCTATATGTAAATGCGCAGCCCACACAAGTGGGACAGACCCGATAACAAAAGGCAACGCCTTCGCAGACCAAATTGCAAAAGAAGCAGCAGCAGGCCAGCATTTACTGACGACACTTGAAAATCCTGATCACATAGATAAGGACACCCTCAGATTAATGCAAAACCAGAGTCCCAAAACAGAACACAAATTATGGGTAAAAAACGGAGCAAAACTTAAAAATGACATCTACTTCTGACCACAAAACAAACCTATCCTACCACACAATTTATACAAATGGGCAGCTATATTGAGCCATGGAGCTACTCATGTCTCAACAGGAGGGATGGTGGGACAGATACACAAAATATACACAACCTATGGCTTTAATTCTTACTCAAAAAATTTTTGTAGGGCATGTCTAACATGCGCTAAACATAATCCACAAGGGAACATAAGACCAAAAAGAGGGAAGTTTCCAGAACCAAAATATCCATTTCAAGTAATACACATGGATTACATAGAGTTAAATCAAAGTGAAGGATATAAATATTGTTTAGTGATAATAGATGCATTTTCTAAATGGATAGAACTATTTCCAACTAAACACCCAGATGCTCTAACAGTAGCCAAAGCATTATGCAAAGACATAATACCGAGATACGGAATACCAGAAATAATTAGAAGTGATAATGGGACGCACTTTGTAAATAATATTATCCAACACATAGGAACACTGTTCCACATTGATTTAAAACACCATTGTGCTTATCATCCACAAAGTGCAGGACTAGTAGAATGAATGAATGGAACAATAAAAAATAGGCTAAAGAAATGTATGGAAGAAACAAATAGACCATGGACCAAATGTTTAGACCTAGTAAAAATGTACATAAATATAACAAGTACAAACGGTTTAACGCCATACGAAACCTTATTCGGAAGACCTTATAGGTTACCGCAATTTAAAAATTACTGGGAAATAGACGATGAAGCAAACCTAGCCGATTACATGAGAAAGATCTTAGAAAAACAAGCTGAGAAAATAACTAACACAGACGATGACCCTGTCTCCCCACAGGAATGCACAGTGCAGCCAGGAGATTGGGTCCTAATCCGCAGCATTAAAAGAAAACATTGGCACTCACCGGAGTGGGAAGGGCCGTATCAGGTACTTCTCACCACACCAACGGCATTTAAAATAGCAGAAAGGCAAACTTGGATACATTTATCACATTGTAAAAAAGTCATCACTGCTGAGTCTCCGAACCCACCTAGCGAGCAAAAGACTGATAATAGGGTGGATTCAGACGTTTAGAGCCTGGGTAGACCTGAAAGTCAGCAGAAGAACTATTACAAGCCGTGAAAGTGTTAGCGGAAGCCGAACTGAGCAGTAATGACAAAGTCAAACGGTTGTGTGGTCCTCTGGACCCTAACCGTCATAACAATCGCAATAACGCTTTTTGCCTTAGTGTGGTTCCTGTGGGAACCGCCTCAACACAGCGAAAGAAACCAAACCAGACCAAAACGACATGCCGCGGTTAGAAACACAAAAGATGGGTGCGAGGGAAACATCAGCTGGGGATCACACCTTCACATACCACAAGTGTATTTGCCGACAGACAGAAAAACCACCATAATCTTACAGCCACAAAACCTAGAGTGGAATGGACAGAAAGGGGGTTATGGGGTGCGATGGTATTTGACTAATGACATAAAAGATACCACTTGGGGAACTTTAGTGGCAGAAGATGTGGGAACAGACTGGTCGGGGTACACAGCTACCAAATATGCAAAATATCACCGATCAATCATCACGATTCAGGCTCCGACCGCATCCAGCACAGCAGTAATTATAACAGTTGACTTAACCAAGAACAGAACAATCGCCCCTCCCTCATATGCAAACATAGCGACATGTTGGGGTTTTTATTTATGGGAACACAAAATAGGGAAAGATGTGCCTTTCCAGCTTCATTTATGTGATTACAACTGCCCCACACAAACTAAAAAACAGAACACGGCTTGGATGACTTCGGCAGCAAAACATGCAGGGATAGTGGTGATTGATCAGGATACAGGGGCTGATGATTACTTTAAAATTACCACGGGAATCTCGGGGGATAAAAATAACTGGTTGTTGATGGTAGAACAAGCAGCTAAAATTCCACAAAATCCAGACAAAGGATCATGCTTAGTTTGTATGGTAGCTAGACCCTTACTCAAAATAGTTCCAGCTCCAGTAAACTCCACCTGTGTAATCAACCTGATGCAAGAAACCAACCCTGACGCAGCCTGTAGACACCTAGACACAACTTTTCCACTCACAACTATGACAAAGCTCAAACCACTTTTTCATAGTACAGTAGCACATCAGAAATTCACCTGCATAAAAATCACGAGCACCAATCCTAAACATTTCCTTGGGAGCCTAAACAGCTCCTGGTGTCTTGAAACAGTTCAAGCTCCAGCCAGATTCACACCATTAGCACGAGCAGATGTGTGGTGGTGGTGTGGCCCAAACAGAATTTATGATGGCCTTCCAAAGCGAGCTCAAGGATTGTGTGCGTTGGTAACTTTAATCATTCCAGTAGAAGTGCATCCTCTGGATGTGACTCTTATCTCAGAAAGAATGTTGCAGACTGATGTTTACAGGACGGTGATAGCGAAACGACAGAAAAGGAGCTGGAAAGGAGGAGAAGCTGATCCAACATACATCGATGCCATCGGTGTACCACGTGGTGTTCCTGATGAGTATAAACTAGTAGATCAAGTTGCAGCAGGCTTCGAAAATATACCAGTCATTTCCATGATTTTTCCTATCACTCCTAATAAAAATGTTGACAGAATAAACTATGTGCATTACAATGTTCAGCGTTTGGGAAATTGGACAGAAGTGGGTTTTTCAGCAGTTCATGAGCAGCTTTCAGCAACTTCGACGACGGCTTTCCAGACACGTATAGCGGTTGATATGTTGTTAGCGGAGAAGGGGGGTGTGTGTTCGATGTTTGGTGACAAATGTTGTACCTTTATTCCGAACAACACAGCAGCAGATGGAACGCTCACACGCGCCTTGGAGAGTCTTCGTACTTTGAATAAAAAGATGAAAGATCACTCTGGCGTTGACACATCTATGTGGGATGGTTGGGCTGACATGTTTGGGAGATACAAAGCTCTAGTAATGTCTGTCTTGGTCTCCTCGGCAGTCTTCGTCGCCATCCTCACCTTGTGTGGCTGTTGCTGTATTCCATGTATCCGCGCCCTTCTCACCCGCCTAATCAATACTGCTATCTCTCCCATGAAACAGGACCTGGCGCAGGCTTATCCGTTGTTGGGAAATGCTGATCATGACTCTGAAATTAGCGAGGATGATGATTTTCCATCCTTGCCCGACCTTTTTCCAGACCCTGAAGATTACGAGTAACAGTAAAACATTACGAACCCGAGTGTAAATATTTGTGTTCTTGCGAAAATGATCTTGCAGCTGAAAATCAATTTTGAAGTGGCTGGTTACAAGTGATGTGAGAATGTAGGCACAGATATGACAAAACAGGGGGAATATGTTGGAGTAATTTTATATATAGTTGCCATATTCATGCCTAATTGTATTCATGTTCAAATTCTATCTTATTCCTGTGTACTCTCTCCTAGCAGTGCCTCTGAGGCGCTGTGCATTTAATCATATGTTCTGAGCAGGTCAACCCGACCGAGGCTGATAAGCAGGATGAGCCGCGTCCTCCACACAGCTGCCTTCTCAGCCTCCCTGCGCGGGATGTTCTTTGATTGTATTCATTGTTGATAAACTGTTAAAACTCACAGAATGTTCATTACTATCATGTGTATCCTGTAAACCCTCCCCTTTGTTTAATGAAATAAAACCGCAGGAGAAATGGTCTGAAGCTCAGAGTGGGTAGGAGGTGTAATCTGAACACGCTCCTAGGCCATTCTCCTCGCGAGTAACCAAAGCTCATTCGTGTTGTCTTCTTCTTTCTTGCAGATTTAATAAATGTCTGTAGCCTAAACCTGACAGAGGAGTTATAAGGGGAAGTGTGGTGACGTAGTGTGGTGTTGGTAGTGGGAGGAGTTATAAGGGGAGGTGCGGTGACGTAGTGTGGTGTTGGTAGTTGGAGGAGTTATAAGGGGAAGTGCGGTGACGTAGTGTGGTGTTGGTAGTGGGAGGAGTTATAAGGGGAGGTGTGGTGACGTAGTGTGGTGTTGGTAGTAGTGGGAGGAGTTATAAGGGGAAGTGTGGTGACGTAGTGTGGTGTTGGTAGTGGGAGGAGTTATAAGGGGAAGTGCGGTGACGTAGTGAGGTGTTGGTAGTGGGAGGAGTTATAAGGGGAGGTGTGGTGACGTACTGTGGTGTTGGTAGTGGGAGGAGTTATAAGGGGAAGTGTGGTGACGTAGTGTGGTGCTGGTAGTGGGAGGAGTTATAAGGGGAGGTGTGGTGACGTAGTGTGGTGTTGGTAGTGGGAGGAGTTATAAGGGGAAGTGTGGTGACGTAGTGTGGTGCTGGTAGTGGGAGGAGTTATAAGGGGAAGTGTGGTGACGTAGTGTGGTGTTGGTAGTGGGAGGAGTTATAAGGGGAAGTGTGGTGACGTAGTGTGGTGTTGGTAGTGGGAGGAGTTATAAGGGGAGGTGTGGTGACGTAGTGTGGTGTTGGTAGTGGGAGGAGTTATAAGGGGAAGTGTGGTGACGTAGTGTGGTGCTGGTAGTGGGAGGAGTTATAAGGGGAAGTGTGGTGACGTAGTGTGGTGTTGGTAGTGGGAGGAGTTATAAGGGGAAGTGCGGTGACGTAGTGTGGTGTTGGTAGTTGGAGGAGTTATAAGGGGAAGTGCAGTGACGTAGTGTGGTGTTGGTAGTGGGAGGAGTTATAAGGGGAAGGTGGTGACGTAGTGTGGTGTTGGTAGTGGGAGGAGTTATAAGGGGAAGTGTGGTGACGTAGTGTGGTGTTGGTAGTGGGAGGAGTTATAAGGGGAGGTGTGTTGACGTAGTTTGGTGTTGGTAGTGGGAGGAGTTATAAGGGGAGGTGTGTTGACGTAGTTTGGTGTTGGTAGTGGGAGGAGTTATAAGGGGAAGTGTGGTGACGTAGTGTGGTGTTGGTAGTGGGAGGAGTTATAAGGGGAAGTGCGGTGACGTAGTGAGGTGTTGGTAGTGGGAGGAGTTATAAGGGGAGGTGTGGTGACGTAGTGTGGTGCTGGTAGTGGGAGGAGTTATAAGGGGAAGTGTGGTGACGTAGTGTGGTGTTGGTAGTGGGAGGAGTCATAAGGAGAAGTGTGATGACGTAGTGTGGTGTTGGTAGTGGGAGGAGTTATAAGGGGAAATGTGGTGACGTAGTGTGGTGTTGGTAGTGGGAGGAGTTATAAGGGGAGGTGCGGTGACGTAGTGTGGTGTTGGTAGTTGGAGGAGTTATAAGGGGAAGTGCGGTGACGTAGTGTGGTGTTGGTAGTGGGAGGAGTTATAAGGGCAGGTGTGGTGACGTAGTGTGGTGTTGGTAGTGGGAGGAGTTATAAGGGGAAGTGTGGTGACGTAGTGTGGTGTTGGTAGTGGGAGGAGTTATAAGGGGAGGTGTGTTGACGTAGTGTGGTGTTGGTAGTGGGAGGAGTTATAAGGGCAGGTGTGGTGACGTAGTGTGGTGTTGGTAGTGGGAGGAGTTATAAGGGGAAGTGCAGTGACGTAGTGTGGTGTTGGTAGTGGGAGGAGTTATAAGGGGAGGTGTGTTGACGTAGTTTGGTGTTCGTAGTGGGAGGAGTTATAAGGGGAGGTGTGTTGACGTAGTTTGGTGTTGGTAGTGGGAGGAGTTATAAGGGGAAGTGTGGTGACGTAGTGTGGTGTTGGTAGTGGAAGGAGTTATAAGGGGAAGTGTGGTGACGTAGTGTGGTGTTGGTAGTGGGAGGAGTTATAAGGGGAAGTGCAGTGACGTAGTGTGGTGTTGGTAGTGGGAGGAGTTATAAGGGGAGGTGTGTTGACGTAGTTTGGTGTTCGTAGTGGGAGGAGTTATAAGGGGAGGTGTGTTGACGTAGTTTGGTGTTGGTAGTGGGAGGAGTTATAAGGGGAAGTGTGGTGACGTAGTGTGGTGTTGGTAGTGGAAGGAGTTATAAGGGGAAGTGTGGTGACGTAGTGTGGTGTTGGTAGTGGAAGGAGTTATAAGGGGAAGTGTGGTGACGTAGTGTGGTGTTGGTAGTGGGAGGAGTTATAAGGGGAAGTGTGGTGACGTAGTGTGGTGTTGGTAGTGGGAGGAGTTATAACGGGAGGTGCGGTGACGTAGTGTGGTGTTGGTAGTTGGAGGAGTTATAAGGGGAAGTGCGGTGACGTAGTGTGGTGTTGGTAGTGGGAGGAGTTATAAGGGGAGGTGTGGTGACGTAGTGTGGTGTTGGTAGTAGTGGGAGGAGTTATAAGGGGAAGTGTGGTGACGTAGTGTGGTGTTGGTAGTGGGAGGAGTTATAAGGGGAAGTGCGGTGACGTAGTGAGGTGTTGGTAGTGGGAGGAGTTATAAGGGGAGGTGTGGTGACGTACTGTGGTGTTGGTAGTGGGAGGAGTTATAAGGGGAAGTGTGGTGACGTAGTGTGGTGCTGGTAGTGGGAGGAGTTATAAGGGGAGGTGTGGTGACGTAGTGTGGTGTTGGTAGTGGGAGGAGTTATAAGGGGAAGTGTGGTGACGTAGTGTGGTGCTGGTAGTGGGAGGAGTTATAAGGGGAAGTGTGGTGACGTAGTGTGGTGTTGGTAGTGGGAGGAGTTATAAGGGGAAGTGTGGTGACGTAGTGTGGTGTTGGTAGTGGGAGGAGTTATAAGGGGAGGTGTGGTGACGTAGTGTGGTGTTGGTAGTGGGAGGAGTTATAAGGGGAAGTGTGGTGACGTAGTGTGGTGCTGGTAGTGGGAGGAGTTATAAGGGGAAGTGTGGTGACGTAGTGTGGTGTTGGTAGTGGGAGGAGTTATAAGGGGAAGTGTGGTGACGTAGTGTGGTGTTGGTAGTGGGAGGAGTTATAAGGGGAGGTGTGGTGACGTAGTGTGGTGTTGGTAGTGGGAAGAGTTATAAGGGGAAGTGTGGTGACGTAGTGTGGTGCTGGTAGTGGGAGGAGTTATAAGGGGAAGTGTGGTGACGTAGTGTGGTGTTGGTAGTGGGAGGAGTTATAAGGGGAAGTGTGGTGACATACTGTGGTGTTGGTAGTGGGAGGAGTTATAAGGGGAGGTGTGGTGACGTAGTGTGGTGTTGGTAGTGGGAGGAGTTATAAGGGGAGGTGCGGTGACGTAGTTTGGTGTTGGTAGTGGGAGGAGTTATAAGGGGAGGTGTGGTGACGTAGTGTGGTGTTGGTAGTGGGAGGAGTTATAAGGGGAGGTGTGGTGACGTAGTGTGGTGTTGGTAGTGGGAGGAGTTATAAGGGGAAGTGTGGTGACGTAGTGTGGTGCTGGTAGTTCCAAAGATCCAGCGGCCTCCGCTCAACACGTGACATTTGGTGACACCGATCACAGTTTTTATTTATTTATTTTTTATTGATTGAGTGATTTGTTTGACAGGGACAATGAAAGTCATCTTTCATAGTTACAACATGAAAGATGCAGCTCATGCGACACATACAGAGTGTGTAGCAGAGAATGCTCCTTTTCAACTCCTGTCCCTGGTTGAGCTTTTCCCTGTAGTACATACAAATGATACAGAATGAATGAAATACACAACCCTAAAATACATGTTTACAACAGTGGTCTCCACGCACACACGCACACACACTATACATTATTTACAGACTCAGAGGTGCGTACATCTTTGGTTTGTTTTAAGCCACAACTTTAGCTTTGATGTGAACTCCTTAAACTCTGGTCTATTTTTGAGGTCAGTGGGCAGTGGGTTCCACAGTTTGGCCGTCTTTATGGAGAAAGCAGACCGAATAAACCTGGTCCTCCTGTGGGGGGGTCGCACAGTTCTTGTGGGAGGTGCTCCTGGTGACTCTATTGCTGTTTTGTCTAGGTTATGGATGCATTTGAATGTTAGCTTTACAGAGTATAGTTTAATGAAGTTTTCCAAATTTAGTCAATGATAGTTGTCGAGTATATTGCAGTGGTGATAACGGGTGTTTTTTTTTTTGTCCATAATCTGTATTGCTTGATTTGGAATGTAGTGTCTTATTAGTTTGAAGCAGTTGAGATTACGATGAATAGTTTTGGATATTTTTCACATAGAGTGAATTCGAACACATTAAAACACATTAAAAGCAACGTTTTGCAACCACTGTGCCGCTGGACACCGAGACGCGAATTTGTATTGCTTGATTGTACAATGAACCAATGCACTTAGTGGCTGAGGGAGGTGCCTGGGTGCTGTCATTCAGCATGACATGTGGCAGAAGATCATCCATTGCATGTACAGCAAGGCCGCTTGATTTGGAATGCAGTGTCTTATTAGTTTGAAGCAGTTGAGATTACCATGAATAGTTTTGGATATTTTTCGCATAGAGTGAATTAAAACACATTAAAACACATTAAAAGCAACGTTTTTCAACCACTGTGCCGCTGGACACCGAGACGCGCTCAGGTGGGCCGCGTGAACTCTCCAATTTCGGCAGTTGGGTGTGAGGACGCCGTCCCTCGGCCTGTCGGAGGACGTAGACGCCTCCGGTAGGAATGTCAAGGACATCCGTCGGATGGCGACGATGACAAATCACGCACTCCCAGTCGTCGCTCTCGGGCACCGCAGGACGAGGATGATTTGGACGCAGTCAACACGTCAAACTCCTGAAATGTGTCGGAGTTTGTGTGATGTCTGTGTGATGACGTGCTCGGCGCGGGTGCCGCAAACCGTCCGGATGAGTGGCGAGCGGCGGGAGCTTACGCTTCGGCTTCTATGGTGACTTGAACGAGCCCATCCGTGCCATTGCAACGGGACCGCACTCGTGATGTGTGTCACGTGCGCATGCGCGCGCATGCGCGCCCAACCACGACCACATTATAAGTGCTCTCCAGCAGACGCGTGTCTGACTCACGGTTGCACACAGGTATCCGACACGCAGAACAAAACAACACGAAACAATGACTACCTGAAGCGAGGAACAAAGACACAACATCAGCACAGATCAGCGACCAAACGAGCCCCACAGTGGCACTTCCTCACAACCACTAACCTGAACTCCCGTCATGCCCTGCGGCGGCGACCGCGTCCGTGATCCGCCGCAATACTTTTCGCCACTAGATGGCAGCACAGAACGTAGAGGGTGGATAGGATAAAAGCCCTTTTTTTCCCCACACCTGAAAAACGCAATTTTTTAGCTCAGTCGGTTAGCGCGTGGTGCTCGTAAGTTGATGGTCACGGGTTCGATACCCGTCATTGGCCACACGTTTTTTTTTTTTTTTTTAACTTAACTAACCCTAACCCTAACTTCACTAAGACGAGATAAAGACTAGATAACGGTTACCACGATACAACGCTACCTTCTGTAAATGAATTTTTCATTCCAAAAATCCAGCGGCCTCCGCTCAACACGTGACATTTGGTGACACCAATCACAGTTTTTATTTATTTATTTTTTATTGATTGAGTGATTTGTTTGACAGGGACAATGAAAGTCATCTTTCATAGTTACAACATGAAAGATGCAGCTCATGCGACACATACAGAGTGTGTAGCAGAGAATGCTCCTTTTCAACTCCTGTCCCTGGTTGAGCTTTTCCCTGTAGTACATACAAATGATACAGAATGAATGAAATACACAACCCTAAAATACATGTTTACAACAGTGGTCTCCACGCACACACGCACACACACTATACATTATTTACAGACTCAGAGGTGCGTACATCTTTGGTTTGTTTTAAGCCACAACTTTAGCTTTGATGTGAACTCCTTAAACTCTGGTCTATTTTTGAGGTCAGTGGGCAGTGGGTTCCACAGTTTGGCCGTCTTTATGGAGAAAGCAGACCGAATAAACCTGGTCCTCCTGTGGGGGGTCGCACAGTTCTTGTGGGAGGTGCTCCTGGTGACTCTATTGCTGTTTTGTCTAGGTTATGGATGCATTTGAATGTTAGCTTTACAGAGTATAGTTTAATGAAGTTTTCCAAATTTAGTCAATGATAGTTGTCGAGTATATTGCAGTGGTGATAACGGGTGTTTTTTTTTTTGTCCATAATCTGTATTGCTTGATTTGGAATGTAGTGTCTTATTAGTTTGAAGCAGTTGAGATTACGATGAATAGTTTTGGATATTTTTCACATAGAGTGAATTCGAACACATTAAAACACATTAAAAGCAACGTTTTGCAACCACTGTGCCGCTGGACACCGAGACGCGAATTTGTATTGCTTGATTGTACAATGAACCAATGCACTTAGTGGCTGAGGGAGGTGCCTGGGTGCTGTCATTCAGCATGACATGTGGCAGAAGATCATCCATTGCATGTACAGCAAGGCCGCTTGATTTGGAATGTAGTGTCTTATTAGTTTGAAGCAGTTGAGATTACCATGAATAGTTTTGGATATTTTTCGCATAGAGTGAATTAAAACACATTAAAACACATTAAAAGCAACGTTTTTCAACCACTGTTCCGCTGGACACCGAGACGCGCTCAGGTGGGCCGCGTGAACTCTCCAATTTCGGCAGTTGGGTGTGAGGACGCCGTCCCTCGGCCTGTCGGAGGACGTAGACGCCTCCGGTAGGAATGTCAAGGACATCCGTCGGATGGCGACGATGACAAATCACGCACTCCCAGTCGTCGCTCTCGGGCACCGCAGGACGAGGATGATTTGGACGCAGTCAACACGTCAAACTCCTGAAATGTGTCGGAGTTTGTGTGATGTCTGTGTGATGACGTGCTCGGCGCGGGTGCCGCAAACCGTCCGGATGAGTGGCGAGCGGCGGGAGCTTACGCTTCGGCTTCTATGGTGACTTGAACGAGCCCATCCGTGACATTGCAACGGGACCGCACTCGTGATGTGTGTCACGTGCGCATGCGCGCGCATGCGCGCCCAACCACGACCACATTATAAGTACTCTCCAGCAGACGCGTGTCTGACTCACGGTTGCACACAGGTATCCGACACGCAGAACAAAACAACACGAAACAATGACTACCTGAAGCGAGGAACAAAGACACAACATCAGCACAGATCAGGGACCAAACGAGCCCCACAGTGGCACTTCCTCACAACCACTAACCTGTACTCCCGTCATGCCCTGCGGCGGCGACCGCGTCCGTGATCCGCCGCAATACTTTTCGCCACTAGATGGCAGCACAGAACGTAGAGGGTGGATAGGATAAAAGCCCTTTTTTTCCCCACACCTGAAAAACGCAATTTTTTAGCTCAGTCGGTTAGCGCGTGGTGCTCGTAAGTTGATGGTCACGGGTTCGATACCCGTCATTGGCCACACGTTTTTTTTTTTTTTTTTAACTTAACTAACCCTAACCCTAACTTCACTAAGACGAGATAAAGACTAGATAACGGTTACCACGATACAACGCTACCTTCTGTAAATGAATTTTTCATTCCAAAAATCCAGCGGCCTCCGCTCAACACGTGACATTTGGTGACACCAATCACAGTTTTTATTTATTTATTTTTTATTGATTGAGTGATTTGTTTGACAGGGACAATGAAAGTCATCTTTCATAGTTACAACATGAAAGATGCAGCTCATGCGACACATACAGAGTGTGTAGCAGAGAATGCTCCTTTTCAACTCCTGTCCCTGGTTGAGCTTTTCCCTGTAGTACATACAAATGATACAGAATGAATGAAATACACAACCCTAAAATACATGTTTACAACAGTGGTCTCCACGCACACACGCACACACACTATACATTATTTACAGACTCAGAGGTGCGTACATCTTTGGTTTGTTTTAAGCCACAACTTTAGCTTTGATGTGAACTCCTTAAACTCTGGTCTATTTTTGAGGTCAGTGGGCAGTGGGTTCCACAGTTTGGCCGTCTTTATGGAGAAAGCAGACCGAATAAACCTGGTCCTCCTGTGGGGGGGTCGCACAGTTCTTGTGGGAGGTGCTCCTGGTGACTCTATTGCTGTTTTGTCTAGGTTATGGATGCATTTGAATGTTAGCTTTACAGAGTATAGTTTAATGAAGTTTTCCAAATTGAGTCAATGATAGTTGTCGAGTATATTGCAGTGGTGATAACGGGTGTTTTTTTTTTTGTCCATAATCTGTATTGCTTGATTTGGAATGTAGTGTCTTATTAGTTTGAAGCAGTTGAGATTACGATGAATAGTTTTGGATATTTTTCACATAGAGTGAATTCGAACACATTAAAACACATTAAAAGCAACGTTTTGCAACCACTGTGCCGCTGGACACCGAGACGCGAATTTGTATTGCTTGATTGTACAATGAACCAATGCACTTAGTGGCTGAGGGAGGTGCCTGGGTGCTGTCATTCAGCATGACATGTGGCAGAAGATCATCCATTGCATGTACAGCAAGGCCGCTTGATTTGGAATGTAGTGTCTTATTAGTTTGAAGCAGTTGAGATTACGATGAATAGTTTTGGATATTTTTCGCATAGAGTGAATTAAAACACATTAAAACACATTAAAAGCAACGTTTTTCAACCACTGTTCCGCTGGACACCGAGACGCGCTCAGGTGGGCCGCGTGAACTCTCCAATTTCGGCAGTTGGGTGTGAGGACGCCGTCCCTCGGCCTGTCGGAGGACGTAGACGCCTCCGGTAGGAATGTCAAGGACATCCGTCGGATGGCGACGATGACAAATCACGCACTCCCAGTCGTCGCTCTCGGGCACCGCAGGACGAGGATGATTTGGACGCAGTCAACACGTCAAACTCCTGAAATGTGTCGGAGTTTGTGTGATGTCTGTGTGATGACGTGCTCGGCGCGGGTGCCGCAAACCGTCCGGATGAGTGGCGAGCGGCGGGAGCTTACGCTTCGGCTTCTATGGTGACTTGAACGAGCCCATCCGTGACATTGCAACGGGACCGCACTCGTGATGTGTGTCACGTGCGCATGCGCGCGCATGCGCGCCCAACCACGACCACATTATAAGTACTCTCCAGCAGACGCGTGTCTGACTCACGGTTGCACACAGGTATCCGACACGCAGAACAAAACAACACGAAACAATGACTACCTGAAGCGAGGAACAAAGACACAACATCAGCACAGATCAGGGACCAAACGAGCCCCACAGTGGCACTTCCTCACAACCACTAACCTGTACTCCCGTCATGCCCTGCGGCGGCGACCGCGTCCGTGATCCGCCGCAATACTTTTCGCCACTAGATGGCAGCACAGAACGTAGAGGGTGGATAGGATAAAAGCCCTTTTTTTCCCCACACCTGAAAAACGCAATTTTTTAGCTCAGTCGGTTAGCGCGTGGTGCTCGTAAGTTGATGGTCACGGGTTCGATACCCGTCATTGGCCACACGTTTTTTTTTTTTTTTTTAACTTAACTAACCCTAACCCTAACTTCACTAAGACGAGATAAAGACTAGATAACGGTTACCACGATACAACGCTACCTTCTGTAAATGAATTTTTCATTCCAAAAATCCAGCGGCCTCCGCTCAACACGTGACATTTGGTGACACCAATCACAGTTTTTATTTATTTATTTTTTATTGATTGAGTGATTTGTTTGACAGGGACAATGAAAGTCATCTTTCATAGTTACAACATGAAAGATGCAGCTCATGCGACACATACAGAGTGTGTAGCAGAGAATGCTCCTTTTCAACTCCTGTCCCTGGTTGAGCTTTTCCCTGTAGTACATACAAATGATACAGAATGAATGAAATACACAACCCTAAAATACATGTTTACAACAGTGGTCTCCACGCACACACGCACACACACTATACATTATTTACAGACTCAGAGGTGCGTACATCTTTGGTTTGTTTTAAGCCACAACTTTAGCTTTGATGTGAACTCCTTAAACTCTGGTCTATTTTTGAGGTCAGTGGGCAGTGGGTTCCACAGTTTGGCCGTCTTTATGGAGAAAGCAGACCGAATAAACCTGGTCCTCCTGTGGGGGGGTCGCACAGTTCTTGTGGGAGGTGCTCCTGGTGACTCTATTGCTGTTTTGTCTAGGTTATGGATGCATTTGAATGTTAGCTTTACAGAGTATAGTTTAATGAAGTTTTCCAAATTGAGTCAATGATAGTTGTCGAGTATATTGCAGTGGTGATAACGGGTGTTTTTTTTTTTGTCCATAATCTGTATTGCTTGATTTGGAATGTAGTGTCTTATTAGTTTGAAGCAGTTGAGATTACGATGAATAGTTTTGGATATTTTTCACATAGAGTGAATTCGAACACATTAAAACACATTAAAAGCAACGTTTTGCAACCACTGTGCCGCTGGACACCGAGACGCGAATTTGTATTGCTTGATTGTACAATGAACCAATGCACTTAGTGGCTGAGGGAGGTGCCTGGGTGCTGTCATTCAGCATGACATGTGGCAGAAGATCATCCATTGCATGTACAGCAAGGCCGCTTGATTTGGAATGTAGTGTCTTATTAGTTTGAAGCAGTTGAGATTACGATGAATAGTTTTGGATATTTTTCGCATAGAGTGAATTAAAACACATTAAAACACATTAAAAGCAACGTTTTTCAACCACTGTTCCGCTGGACACCGAGACGCGCTCAGGTGGGCCGCGTGAACTCTCCAATTTCGGCAGTTGGGTGTGAGGACGCCGTCCCTCGGCCTGTCGGAGGACGTAGACGCCTCCGGTAGGAATGTCAAGGACATCCGTCGGATGGCGACGATGACAAATCACGCACTCCCAGTCGTCGCTCTCGGGCACCGCAGGACGAGGATGATTTGGACGCAGTCAACACGTCAAACTCCTGAAATGTGTCGGAGTTTGTGTGATGTCTGTGTGATGACGTGCTCGGCGCGGGTGCCGCAAACCGTCCGGATGAGTGGCGAGCGGCGGGAGCTTACGCTTCGGCTTCTATGGTGACTTGAACGAGCCCATCCGTGACATTGCAACGGGACCGCACTCGTGATGTGTGTCACGTGCGCATGCGCGCCCAACCACGACCACATTATAAGTGCTCTCCAGCAGACGCGTGTCTGACTCATGGTTGCTCACAGGTATCCGACACGCAGAACAAAACAACACGAAACAATGACTACCTGAAGCGAGGAACAAAGACACAACATCAGCACAGATCAGGGACCAAACGAGCCCCACAGTGGCACTTCCTCACAACCACTAACCTGTACTCCCGTCATGCCCTGCGGCGGCGACCGCGTCCGTGATCCGCCGCAATACTTTTCGCCACTAGATGGCAGCACAGAGCGTAGAGGGAGGATAGGATAAAAGCCCTTTTTTTCCCCACACCTGAAAAACGCAATTTTTTAGCTCAGTCGGTTAGCGCGTGGTGCTCGTAAGTTGATGGTCACGGGTTCGATACCCGTCATTGGCCACACGTTTTTTTTTTTTTTTTTTAACTTAACTAACCCGAACCCTAACTTAACTAAGACGAGATAAAGACTAGATAACGGTTACCACGATACAACGCTACCTTCTGTAAATGAATTTTTCATTCCAAAAATCCAGCGGCCTCCGCTCAACACGTGACATTTGGTGACACCGATCACAGTGACTGAAACACATTGAAAGCAACGTTTTCCAACCACTGTGTCGCTGGACACCGAGACGCGCTCAGGTGTGCCGTGTGAACTCTCCAATTTCGGTAGTGGGTGTGAGGACCCCGTTCCTCAGCCCGTCGGAGGACGTAGACGCCTCCGTTAGGAATGTCAAGGACATCGTTGGGATGGCGACGATGACAAATCACGCACTCCCAGTCGTCGCTCTCGGGCACCGCAGGACGAGGATGATGTCTCAAGCAAAGGACACTGTGGATGACAGAGAGGGCTGTGGACCCCACTGGACCGCGTGGGACACTATATTGAAAAAGACTTGATAAATGGTTGCCGATTGCTCCAATGCTACATCACTGGCCAGAGGTTGAGACGCAGTCAACACGTCAACTCATGAAATATGTGGTTTTTTTGGTGCTTCTATTTTCATGTCACCTCCGTGTATTGGCTACTTCAAAGAAGAACGTCATGCCGTTCTTAAAATTTCAGATGGAAGTGGCCATAACCTTCTCGGGTCAGCATGACAATGACAACTCTGACCTTTGTTTTCATTGTCATTTTATTTTTGCACTGAGCAAAAATGAGAAGTTATTTATTTGGGGGATTTTGTGCGGAGAAAAAGCACACAATCACTGCTTATGTTTTGGTTTTTGCACTTAGAGAAATGGACATGACACATCACAGATCATTGCATATTTTTTAAAACTTGACAAAAACTAGATAAAGACTAGATAACGGTTACCACGATACAACGCTACCTTCTGTAAATGAATTTTTCATTCCAAAAATCCAGCGGCCTCCGCTCAACACGTGACATTTGGTGACACCAATCACAGTTTTTATTTATTTATTTTTTATTGATTGAGTGATTTGTTTGACAGGGACAATGAAAGTCATCTTTCATAGTTACAACATGAAAGATGCAGCTCATGCGACACATACAGAGTGTGTAGCAGAGAATGCTCCTTTTCAACTCCTGCCCCTGGTTGAGCTTTTCCCTGTAGTACATACAAATGATACAGAATGAATGAAATACACAACCCTAAAATACATGTTTACAACAGTGGTCTCCACGCACACACGCACACACACTATACATTATTTACAGACTCAGAGGTGCGTACATCTTTGGTTTGTTTTAAGCCACAACTTTAGCTTTGATGTGAACTCCTTAAACTCTGGTCTATTTTTGAGGTCAGTGGGCAGTGGGTTCCACAGTTTGGCCGTCTTTATGGAGAAAGCAGACCGAATAAACCTGGTCCTCCTGTGGGGGGTCGCACAGTTCTTGTGGGAGGTGCTCCTGGTGACTCTATTGCTGTTTTGTCTAGGTTATGGATGCATTTGAATGTTAGCTTTACAGAGTATAGTTTAATGAAGTTTTCCAAATTGAGTCAATGATAGTTGTCGAGTATATTGCAGTGGTGATAACGGGTGTTTTTTTTTTGTCCATAATCTGTATTGCTTGATTTGGAATGTAGTGTCTTATTAGTTTGAAGCAGTTGAGATTACGATGAATAGTTTTGGATATTTTTCGCATAGAGTGAATTAAAACACATTAAAACACATTAAAAGCAACGTTTTTCAACCACTGTTCCGCTGGACACCGCGACGCGCTCAGGTGGGCCGCGTGAACTCTCCAATTTCGGCAGTTGGGTGTGAGGACGCCGTCCCTCGGCCTGTCGGAGGACGTAGACGCCTCCGGTAGGAATGTCAAGGACATCCGTCGGATGGCGACGATGACAAATCACGCACTCCCAGTCGTCGCTCTCGGGCACCGCAGGACGAGGATGATTTGGACGCAGTCAACACGTCAAACTCCTGAAATCTGTCGGAGTTTGTGTGATGTCTGTGTGATGACGTGCTCGGCGCGGGTGCCGCAAACCGTCCGGATGAGTGGCGAGCGGCGGGAGCTTACGCTTCGGCTTCTATGGTGACTTGAACGAGCCCATCCGTGACATTGCAACGGGACCGCACTCGTGATGTGTGTCACGTGCGCATGCGCGCCCAACCACGACCACATTATAAGTGCTCTCCAGCAGACGCGTGTCTGACTCATGGTTGCACACAGGTATCCGACACGCAGAACAAAACAACACGAAACAATGACTACCTGAAGCGAGGAACAAAGACACAACATCAGCACAGATCAGGGACCAAACGAGCCCCACAGTGGCACTTCCTCACAACCACTAACCTGTACTCCCGTCATGCCCTGCGGCGGCGACCGCGTCCGTGATCCGCCGCAATACTTTTCGCCACTAGATGGCAGCACAGAGCGTAGAGGGTGGATAGGATAAAAGCCCTTTTTTTCCCCACACCTGAAAAACGCAATTTTTTAGCTCAGTCGGTTAGCGCGTGGTGCTCGTAAGTTGATGGTCACGGGTTCGATACCCGTCATTGGCCACACGGTTTTTTTTTTTTTTTTACCTTAACCCTAACTTAACTAAGACGAGATAAAGACTAGATAACGGTTACCACGATACAACGCTACCTTCTGTAAATGAATTTTTCATTCCAAAAATCCAGCGGCCTCCGCTCAACACGTGACATTTGGTGACACCGATCACAGTGACTGAAACACATTGAAAGCAACGTTTTCCAACCACTGTGTCGCTGGACACCGAGACGCGCTCAGGTGTGCCGTGTGAACTCTCCAATTTCGGTAGTGGGTGTGAGGACCCCGTTCCTCAGCCCGTCGGAGGACGTAGACGCCTCCGTTAGGAATGTCAAGGACATCGTTGGGATGGCGACGATGACAAATCACGCACTCCCAGTCGTCGCTCTCGGGCACCGCAGGACGAGGATGATGTCTCAAGCAAAGGACACTGTGGATGACAGAGAGGGCTGTGGACCCCACTGGACCGCGTGGGACACTATATTGAAAAAGACTTGATAAATGGTTGCCGATTGCTCCAATGCTACATCACTGGCCAGAGGTTGAGACGCAGTCAACACGTCAACTCATGAAATATGTGGTTTTTTTGGTGCTTCTATTTTCATGTCACCTCCGTGTATTGGCTACTTCAAAGAAGAACGTCATGCCGTTCTTAAAATTTCAGATGGAAGTGGCCATAACCTTCTCGGGTCAGCATGACAATGACAACTCTGACCTTTGTTTTCATTGTCATTTTATTTTTGCACTGAGCAAAAATGAGAAGTTATTTATTTGGGGGATTTTGTGCGGAGAAAAAGCACACAATCACTGCTTATGTTTTGGTTTTTGCACTTAGAGAAATGGACATGACACATCACAGATCATCGCATATTTTTTAAAACTTGACAAAAACTAGATAAAGACTAGATAACGGTTACCACGATACAACGCTACCTTCTGTAAATGAATTTTTCATTCCAAAAATCCAGCGGCCTCCGCTCAACACGTGACATTTGGTGACACCAATCACAGTTTTTATTTATTTATTTTTTATTGATTGAGTGATTTGTTTGACAGGGACAATGAAAGTCATCTTTCATAGTTACAACATGAAAGATGCAGCTCATGCGACACATACAGAGTGTGTAGCAGAGAATGCTCCTTTTCAACTCCTGTCCCTGGTTGAGCTTTTCCCTGTAGTACATACAAATGATACAGAATGAATGAAATACACAACCCTAAAATACATGTTTACAACAGTGGTCTCCACGCACACACGCACACACACTATACATTATTTACAGACTCAGAGGTGCGTACATCTTTGGTTTGTTTTAAGCCACAACTTTAGCTTTGATGTGAACTCCTTAAACTCTGGTCTATTTTTGAGGTCAGTGGGCAGTGGGTTCCACAGTTTGGCCGTCTTTATGGAGAAAGCAGACCGAATAAACCTGGTCCTCCTGTGGGGGGTCGCACAGTTCTTGTGGGAGGTGCTCCTGGTGACTCTATTGCTGTTTTGTCTAGGTTATGGATGCATTTGAATGTTAGCTTTACAGAGTATAGTTTAATGAAGTTTTCCAAATTGAGTCAATGATAGTTGTCGAGTATATTGCAGTGGTGATAACGGGTGTTTTTTTTTTGTCCATAATCTGTATTGCTTGATTTGGAATGTAGTGTCTTATTAGTTTGAAGCAGTTGAGATTACGATGAATAGTTTTGGATATTTTTCGCATAGAGTGAATTAAAACACATTAAAACACATTAAAAGCAACGTTTTCCAACCACTGTTCCGCTGGACACCGAGACGCGCTCAGGTGGGCCGCGTGAACTCTCCAATTTCGGCAGTTGGGTGTGAGGACGCCGTCCCTCGGCCTGTCGGAGGACGTAGACGCCTCCGGTAGGAATGTCAAGGACATCCGTCGGATGGCGACGATGACAAATCACGCACTCCCAGTCGTCGCTCTCGGGCACCGCAGGACGAGGATGATTTGGACGCAGTCAACACGTCAAACTCCTGAAATGTGTCGGAGTTTGTGTGATGTCTGTGTGATGACGTGCTCGGCGCGGGTGCCGCAAACCGTCCGGATGAGTGGCGAGCGGCGGGAGCTTACGCTTCGGCTTCTATGGTGACTTGAACGAGCCCATCCGTGACATTGCAACGGGACCGCACTCGTGATGTGTGTCACGTGCGCATGCGCGCCCAACCACGACCACATTATAAGTGCTCTCCAGCAGACGCGTGTCTGACTCATGGTTGCTCACAGGTATCCGACACGCAGAACAAAACAACACGAAACAATGACTACCTGAAGCGAGGAACAAAGACACAACATCAGAACAGATCAGGGACCAAACGAGCCCCACAGTGGCACTTCCTCACAACCACTAACCTGTACTCCCGTCATGCCCTGCGGCGGCGACCGCGTCCGTGATCCGCCGCAATACTTTTCGCCACTAGATGGCAGCACAGAGCGTAGAGGGAGGATAGGATAAAAGCCCTTTTTTTCCCCACACCTGAAAAACGCAATTTTTTAGCTCAGTCGGTTAGCGCGTGGTGCTCGTAAGTTGATGGTCACGGGTTCGATACCCGTCATTGGCCACACGTTTTTTTTTTTTTTTTTTAACTTAACTAACCCGAACCCTAACTTAACTAAGACGAGATAAAGACTAGATAACGGTTACCACGATACAACGCTACCTTCTGTAAATGAATTTTTCATTCCAAAAATCCAGCGGCCTCCGCTCAACACGTGACATTTGGTGACACCGATCACAGTGACTGAAACACATTGAAAGCAACGTTTTCCAACCACTGTGTCGCTGGACACCGAGACGCGCTCAGGTGTGCCGTGTGAACTCTCCAATTTCGGTAGTGGGTGTGAGGACCCCGTTCCTCAGCCCGTCGGAGGACGTAGACGCCTCCGGTAGGAATGTCAAGGACATCGTTGGGATGGCGACGATGACAAATCACGCACTCCCAGTCGTCGCTCTCGGGCACCGCAGGACGAGGATGATGTCTCAAGCAAAGGACACTGTGGATGACAGAGAGGGCTGTGGACCCCACTGGACCGCGTGGGACACTATATTGAAAAAGACTTGATAAATGGTTGCCGATTGCTCCAATGCTACATCACTGGCCAGAGGTTGAGACGCAGTCAACACGTCAACTCATGAAATATGTGGTTTTTTTGGTGCTTCTATTTTCATGTCACCTCCGTGTATTGGCTACTTCAAAGAAGAACGTCATGCCGTTCTTAAAATTTCAGATGGAAGTGGCCATAACCTTCTCGGGTCAGCATGACAATGACAACTCTGACCTTTGTTTTCATTGTCATTTTATTTTTGCACTGAGCAAAAATGAGACGTTATTTATTTGGGGGATTTTGTGCGGAGAAAAAGCACACAATCACTGCTTATGTTTTGGTTTTTGCACTTAGAGAAATGGACATGACACATCACAGATCATCGCATATTTTTTAAAACTTGACAAAAACTAGATAAAGACTAGATAACGGTTACCACGATACAACGCTACCTTCTGTAAATGAATTTTTCATTCCAAAAATCCAGCGGCCTCCGCTCAACACGTGACATTTGGTGACACCAATCACAGTTTTTATTTATTTATTTTTTATTGATTGAGTGATTTGTTTGACAGGGACAATGAAAGTCATCTTTCATAGTTACAACATGAAAGATGCAGCTCATGCGACACATACAGAGTGTGTAGCAGAGAATGCTCCTTTTCAACTCCTGCCCCTGGTTGAGCTTTTCCCTGTAGTACATACAAATGATACAGAATGAATGAAATACACAACCCTAAAATACATGTTTACAACAGTGGTCTCCACGCACACACGCACACACACTATACATTATTTACAGACTCAGAGGTGCGTACATCTTTGGTTTGTTTTAAGCCACAACTTTAGCTTTGATGTGAACTCCTTAAACTCTGGTCTATTTTTGAGGTCAGTGGGCAGTGGGTTCCACAGTTTGGCCGTCTTTATGGAGAAAGCAGACCGAATAAACCTGGTCCTCCTGTGGGGGGTCGCACAGTTCTTGTGGGAGGTGCTCCTGGTGACTCTATTGCTGTTTTGTCTAGGTTATGGATGCATTTGAATGTTAGCTTTACAGAGTATAGTTTAATGAAGTTTTCCAAATTGAGTCAATGATAGTTGTCGAGTATATTGCAGTGGTGATAACGGGTGTTTTTTTTTTGTCCATAATCTGTATTGCTTGATTTGGAATGTAGTGTCTTATTAGTTTGAAGCAGTTGAGATTACGATGAATAGTTTTGGATATTTTTCGCATAGAGTGAATTAAAACACATTAAAACACATTAAAAGCAACGTTTTTCAACCACTGTTCCGCTGGACACCGAGACGCGCTCAGGTGTGCCGCGTGAACTCTCCAATTTCGGCAGTTGGGTGTGAGGACGCCGTCCCTCGGCCTGTCGGAGGACGTAGACGCCTCCGGTAGGAATGTCAAGGACATCCGTCGGATGGCGACGATGACAAATCACGCACTCCCAGTCGTCGCTCTCGGGCACCGCAGGACGAGGATGATTTGGACGCAGTCAACACGTCAAACTCCTGAAATCTGTCGGAGTTTGTGTGATGTCTGTGTGATGACGTGCTCGGCGCGGGTGCCGCAAACCGTCCGGATGAGTGGCGAGCGGCGGGAGCGTGCGCTTCGGCTTCTATGGTGACTTGAACGAGCCCATCCGTGACATTGCAACGGGACCGCACTCGTGATGTGTGTCACGTGCGCATGCGCGCCCAACCACGACCACATTATAAGTGCTCTCCAGCAGACGCGTGTCTGACTCATGGTTGCACACAGGTATCCGACACGCAGAACAAAACAACACGAAACAATGACTACCTGAAGCGAGGAACAAAGACACAACATCAGCACAGATCAGGGACCAAACGAGCCCCACAGTGGCACTTCCTCACAACCACTAACCTGTACTCCCGTCATGCCCTGCGGCGGCGACCGCGTCCGTGATCCGCCGCAATACTTTTCGCCACTAGATGGCAGCACAGAGCGTAGAGGGTGGATAGGATAAAAGCCCTTTTTTTCCCCACACCTGAAAAACGCAATTTTTTAGCTCAGTCGGTTAGCGCGTGGTGCTCGTAAGTTGATGGTCACGGGTTCGATACCCGTCATTGGCCACACGGTTTTTTTTTTTTTTTTACCTTAACCCTAACTTAACTAAGACGAGATAAAGACTAGATAACGGTTACCACGATACAACGCTACCTTCTGTAAATGAATTTTTCATTCCAAAAATCCAGCGGCCTCCGCTCAACACGTGACATTTGGTGACACCGATCACAGTGACTGAAACACATTGAAAGCAACGTTTTCCAACCACTGTGTCGCTGGACACCGAGACGCGCTCAGGTGTGCCGTGTGAACTCTCCAATTTCGGTAGTGGGTGTGAGGACCCCGTTCCTCAGCCCGTCGGAGGACGTAGACGCCTCCGTTAGGAATGTCAAGGACATCGTTGGGATGGCGACGATGACAAATCACGCACTCCCAGTCGTCGCTCTCGGGCACCGCAGGACGAGGATGATGTCTCAAGCAAAGGACACTGTGGATGACAGAGAGGGCTGTGGACCCCACTGGACCGCGTGGGACACTATATTGAAAAAGACTTGATAAATGGTTGCCGATTGCTCCAATGCTACATCACTGGCCAGAGGTTGAGACGCAGTCAACACGTCAACTCATGAAATATGTGGTTTTTTTGGTGCTTCTATTTTCATGTCACCTCCGTGTATTGGCTACTTCAAAGAAGAACGTCATGCCGTTCTTAAAATTTCAGATGGAAGTGGCCATAACCTTCTCGGGTCAGCATGACAATGACAACTCTGACCTTTGTTTTCATTGTCATTTTATTTTTGCACTGAGCAAAAATGAGACGTTATTTATTTGGGGGATTTTGTGCGGAGAAAAAGCACACAATCACTGCTTATGTTTTGGTTTTTGCACTTAGAGAAATGGACATGACACATCACAGATCATCGCATATTTTTTAAAACTTGACAAAAACTAGATAAAGACTAGATAACGGTTACCACGATACAACGCTACCTTCTGTAAATGAATTTTTCATTCCAAAAATCCAGCGGCCTCCGCTCAACACGTGACATTTGGTGACACCAATCACAGTTTTTATTTATTTATTTTTTATTGATTGAGTGATTTGTTTGACAGGGACAATGAAAGTCATCTTTCATAGTTACAACATGAAAGATGCAGCTCATGCGACACATACAGAGTGTGTAGCAGAGAATGCTCCTTTTCAACTCCTGTCCCTGGTTGAGCTTTTCCCTGTAGTACATACAAATGATACAGAATGAATGAAATACACAACCCTAAAATACATGTTTACAACAGTGGTCTCCACGCACACACGCACACACACTATACATTATTTACAGACTCAGAGGTGCGTACATCTTTGGTTTGTTTTAAGCCACAACTTTAGCTTTGATGTGAACTCCTTAAACTCTGGTCTATTTTTGAGGTCAGTGGGCAGTGGGTTCCACAGTTTGGCCGTCTTTATGGAGAAAGCAGACCGAATAAACCTGGTCCTCCTGTGGGGGGTCGCACAGTTCTTGTGGGAGGTGCTCCTGGTGACTCTATTGCTGTTTTGTCTAGGTTATGGATGCATTTGAATGTTAGCTTTACAGAGTATAGTTTAATGAAGTTTTCCAAATTGAGTCAATGATAGTTGTCGAGTATATTGCAGTGGTGATAACGGGTGTTTTTTTTTTGTCCATAATCTGTATTGCTTGATTTGGAATGTAGTGTCTTATTAGTTTGAAGCAGTTGAGATTACGATGAATAGTTTTGGATATTTTTCGCATAGAGTGAATTAAAACACATTAAAACACATTAAAAGCAACGTTTTTCAACCACTGTTCCGCTGGACACCGAGACGCGCTCAGGTGTGCCGCGTGAACTCTCCAATTTCGGCAGTTGGGTGTGAGGACGCCGTCCCTCGGCCTGTCGGAGGACGTAGACGCCTCCGGTAGGAATGTCAAGGACATCCGTCGGATGGCGACGATGACAAATCACGCACTCCCAGTCGTCGCTCTCGGGCACCGCAGGACGAGGATGATTTGGACGCAGTCAACACGTCAAACTCCTGAAATCTGTCGGAGTTTGTGTGATGTCTGTGTGATGACGTGCTCGGCGCGGGTGCCGCAAACCGTCCGGATGAGTGGCGAGCGGCGGGAGCGTGCGCTTCGGCTTCTATGGTGACTTGAACGAGCCCATCCGTGACATTGCAACGGGACCGCACTCGTGATGTGTGTCACGTGCGCATGCGCGCCCAACCACGACCACATTATAAGTGCTCTCCAGCAGACGCGTGTCTGACTCATGGTTGCACACAGGTATCCGACACGCAGAACAAAACAACACGAAACAATGACTACCTGAAGCGAGGAACAAAGACACAACATCAGCACAGATCAGGGACCAAACGAGCCCCACAGTGGCACTTCCTCACAACCACTAACCTGTACTCCCGTCATGCCCTGCGGCGGCGACCGCGTCCGTGATCCGCCGCAATACTTTTCGCCACTAGATGGCAGCACAGAGCGTAGAGGGTGGATAGGATAAAAGCCCTTTTTTTCCCCACACCTGAAAAACGCAATTTTTTAGCTCAGTCGGTTAGCGCGTGGTGCTCGTAAGTTGATGGTCACGGGTTCGATACCCGTCATTGGCCACACGGTTTTTTTTTTTTTTTTACCTTAACCCTAACTTAACTAAGACGAGATAAAGACTAGATAACGGTTACCACGATACAACGCTACCTTCTGTAAATGAATTTTTCATTCCAAAAATCCAGCGGCCTCCGCTCAACACGTGACATTTGGTGACACCGATCACAGTGACTGAAACACATTGAAAGCAACGTTTTCCAACCACTGTGTCGCTGGACACCGAGACGCGCTCAGGTGTGCCGTGTGAACTCTCCAATTTCGGTAGTGGGTGTGAGGACCCCGTTCCTCAGCCCGTCGGAGGACGTAGACGCCTCCGTTAGGAATGTCAAGGACATCGTTGGGATGGCGACGATGACAAATCACGCACGCACTCCCAGTCGTCGCTCTCGGGCACCGCAGGACGAGGATGATGTCTCAAGCAAAGGACACTGTGGATGACAGAGAGGGCTGTGGACCCCACTGGACCGCGTGGGACACTATATTGAAAAAGACTTGATAAATGGTTGCCGATTGCTCCAATGCTACATCACTGGCCAGAGGTTGAGACGCAGTCAACACGTCAACTCATGAAATATGTGGTTTTTTTGGTGCTTCTATTTTCATGTCACCTCCGTGTATTGGCTACTTCAAAGAAGAACGTCATGCCGTTCTTAAAATTTCAGATGGAAGTGGCCATAACCTTCTCGGGTCAGCATGACAATGACAACTCTGACCTTTGTTTTCATTGTCATTTTATTTTTGCACTGAGCAAAAATGAGACGTTATTTATTTGGGGGATTTTGTGCGGAGAAAAAGCACACAATCACTGCTTATGTTTTGGTTTTTGCACTTAGAGAAATGGACATGACACATCACAGATCATCGCATATTTTTTAAAACTTGACAAAAACTAGATAAAGACTAGATAACGGTTACCACGATACAACGCTACCTTCTGTAAATGAATTTTTCATTCCAAAAATCCAGCGGCCTCCGCTCAACACGTGACATTTGGTGACACCAATCACAGTTTTTATTTATTTATTTTTTATTGATTGAGTGATTTGTTTGACAGGGACAATGAAAGTCATCTTTCATAGTTACAACATGAAAGATGCAGCTCATGCGACACATACAGAGTGTGTAGCAGAGAATGCTCCTTTTCAACTCCTGTCCCTGGTTGAGCTTTTCCCTGTAGTACATACAAATGATACAGAATGAATGAAATACACAACCCTAAAATACATGTTTACAACAGTGGTCTCCACGCACACACGCACACACACTATACATTATTTACAGACTCAGAGGTGCGTACATCTTTGGTTTGTTTTAAGCCACAACTTTAGCTTTGATGTGAACTCCTTAAACTCTGGTCTATTTTTGAGGTCAGTGGGCAGTGGGTTCCACAGTTTGGCCGTCTTTATGGAGAAAGCAGACCGAATAAACCTGGTCCTCCTGTGGGGGGTCGCACAGTTCTTGTGGGAGGTGCTCCTGGTGACTCTATTGCTGTTTTGTCTAGGTTATGGATGCATTTGAATGTTAGCTTTACAGAGTATAGTTTAATGAAGTTTTCCAAATTGAGTCAATGATAGTTGTCGAGTATATTGCAGTGGTGATAACGGGTGTTTTTTTTTTGTCCATAATCTGTATTGCTTGATTTGGAATGTAGTGTCTTATTAGTTTGAAGCAGTTGAGATTACGATGAATAGTTTTGGATATTTTTCGCATAGAGTGAATTAAAACACATTAAAAGCAACGTTTTTCAACCACTGTTCCGCTGGACACCGAGACGCGCTCAGGTGGGCCGCGTGAACTCTCCAATTTCGGCAGTTGGGTGTGAGGACGCCGTCCCTCGGCCTGTCGGAGGACGTAGACGCCTCCGGTAGGAATGTCAAGGACATCCGTCGGATGGCGACGATGACAAATCACGCACTCCCAGTCGTCGCTCTCGGGCACCGCAGGACGAGGATGATTTGGACGCAGTCAACACGTCAAACTCCTGAAATGTGTCGGAGTTTGTGTGATGTCTGTGTGATGACGTGCTCGGCGCGGGTGCCGCAAACCGTCCGGATGAGTGGCGAGCGGCGGGAGCTTACGCTTCGGCTTCTATGGTGACTTGAACGAGCCCATCCGTGACATTGCAACGGGACCGCACTCGTGATGTGTGTCACGTGCGCATGCGCGCCCAACCACGACCACATTATAAGTGCTCTCCAGCAGACGCGTGTCTGACTCATGGTTGCTCACAGGTATCCGACACGCAGAACAAAACAACACGAAACAATGACTACCTGAAGCGAGGAACAAAGACACAACATCAGAACAGATCAGGGACCAAACGAGCCCCACAGTGGCACTTCCTCACAACCACTAACCTGTACTCCCGTCATGCCCTGCGGCGGCGACCGCGTCCGTGATCCGCCGCAATACTTTTCGCCACTAGATGGCAGCACAGAGCGTAGAGGGAGGATAGGATAAAAGCCCTTTTTTTCCCCACACCTGAAAAACGCAATTTTTTAGCTCAGTCGGTTAGCGCGT
Source organism: Blennius ocellaris (assembly GCF_963422515.1). Classification (NCBI taxonomy): domain Eukaryota; kingdom Metazoa; phylum Chordata; class Actinopteri; order Blenniiformes; family Blenniidae; genus Blennius; species Blennius ocellaris. The sequence continues at coordinate 55,497 of NW_027662315.1, forward strand.
GGTGCTCGTAAGTTGATGGTCACGGGTTCGATACCCGTCATTGGCCACACGTTTTTTTTTTTTTTTTTTAACTTAACTAACCCGAACCCTAACTTAACTAAGACGAGATAAAGACTAGATAACGGTTACCACGATACAACGCTACCTTCTGTAAATGAATTTTTCATTCCAAAAATCCAGCGGCCTCCGCTCAACACGTGACATTTGGTGACACCGATCACAGTGACTGAAACACATTGAAAGCAACGTTTTCCAACCACTGTGTCGCTGGACACCGAGACGCGCTCAGGTGTGCCGTGTGAACTCTCCAATTTCGGTAGTGGGTGTGAGGACCCCGTTCCTCAGCCCGTCGGAGGACGTAGACGCCTCCGTTAGGAATGTCAAGGACATCGTTGGGATGGCGACGATGACAAATCACGCACTCCCAGTCGTCGCTCTCGGGCACCGCAGGACGAGGATGATGTCTCAAGCAAAGGACACTGTGGATGACAGAGAGGGCTGTGGACCCCACTGGACCGCGTGGGACACTATATTGAAAAAGACTTGATAAATGGTTGCCGATTGCTCCAATGCTACATCACTGGCCAGAGGTTGAGACGCAGTCAACACGTCAACTCATGAAATATGTGGTTTTTTTGGTGCTTCTATTTTCATGTCACCTCCGTGTATTGGCTACTTCAAAGAAGAACGTCATGCCGTTCTTAAAATTTCAGATGGAAGTGGCCATAACCTTCTCGGGTCAGCATGACAATGACAACTCTGACCTTTGTTTTCATTGTCATTTTATTTTTGCACTGAGCAAAAATGAGACGTTATTTATTTGGGGGATTTTGTGCGGAGAAAAAGCACACAATCACTGCTTATGTTTTGGTTTTTGCACTTAGAGAAATGGACATGACACATCACAGATCATCGCATATTTTTTAAAACTTGACAAAAACTAGATAAAGACTAGATAACGGTTACCACGATACAACGCTACCTTCTGTAAATGAATTTTTCATTCCAAAAATCCAGCGGCCTCCGCTCAACACGTGACATTTGGTGACACCAATCACAGTTTTTATTTATTTATTTTTTATTGATTGAGTGATTTGTTTGACAGGGACAATGAAAGTCATCTTTCATAGTTACAACATGAAAGATGCAGCTCATGCGACACATACAGAGTGTGTAGCAGAGAATGCTCCTTTTCAACTCCTGCCCCTGGTTGAGCTTTTCCCTGTAGTACATACAAATGATACAGAATGAATGAAATACACAACCCTAAAATACATGTTTACAACAGTGGTCTCCACGCACACACGCACACACACTATACATTATTTACAGACTCAGAGGTGCGTACATCTTTGGTTTGTTTTAAGCCACAACTTTAGCTTTGATGTGAACTCCTTAAACTCTGGTCTATTTTTGAGGTCAGTGGGCAGTGGGTTCCACAGTTTGGCCGTCTTTATGGAGAAAGCAGACCGAATAAACCTGGTCCTCCTGTGGGGGGGTCGCACAGTTCTTGTGGGAGGTGCTCCTGGTGACTCTATTGCTGTTTTGTCTAGGTTATGGATGCATTTGAATGTTAGCTTTACAGAGTATAGTTTAATGAAGTTTTCCAAATTGAGTCAATGATAGTTGTCGAGTATATTGCAGTGGTGATAACGGGTGTTTTTTTTTTGTCCATAATCTGTATTGCTTGATTTGGAATGTAGTGTCTTATTAGTTTGAAGCAGTTGAGATTACGATGAATAGTTTTGGATATTTTTCGCATAGAGTGAATTAAAACACATTAAAACACATTAAAAGCAACGTTTTTCAACCACTGTTCCGCTGGACACCGCGACGCGCTCAGGTGGGCCGCGTGAACTCTCCAATTTCGGCAGTTGGGTGTGAGGACGCCGTCCCTCGGCCTGTCGGAGGACGTAGACGCCTCCGGTAGGAATGTCAAGGACATCCGTCGGATGGCGACGATGACAAATCACGCACTCCCAGTCGTCGCTCTCGGGCACCGCAGGACGAGGATGATTTGGACGCAGTCAACACGTCAAACTCCTGAAATGTGTCGGAGTTTGTGTGATGTCTGTGTGATGACGTGCTCGGCGCGGGTGCCGCAAACCGTCCGGATGAGTGGCGAGCGGCGGGAGCTTACGCTTCGGCTTCTATGGTGACTTGAACGAGCCCATCCGTGACATTGCAACGGGACCGCACTCGTGATGTGTGTCACGTGCGCATGCGCGCCCAACCACGACCACATTATAAGTGCTCTCCAGCAGACGCGTGTCTGACTCATGGTTGCTCACAGGTATCCGACACGCAGAACAAAACAACACGAAACAATGACTACCTGAAGCGAGGAACAAAGACACAACATCAGCACAGATCAGGGACCAAACGAGCCCCACAGTGGCACTTCCTCACAACCACTAACCTGTACTCCCGTCATGCCCTGCGGCGGCGACCGCGTCCGTGATCCGCCGCAATACTTTTCGCCACTAGATGGCAGCACAGAGCGTAGAGGGAGGATAGGATAAAAGCCCTTTTTTTCCCCACACCTGAAAAACGCAATTTTTTAGCTCAGTCGGTTAGCGCGTGGTGCTCGTAAGTTGATGGTCACGGGTTCGATACCCGTCATTGGCCACACGTTTTTTTTTTTTTTTTTTAACTTAACTAACCCGAACCCTAACTTAACTAAGACGAGATAAAGACTAGATAACGGTTACCACGATACAACGCTACCTTCTGTAAATGAATTTTTCATTCCAAAAATCCAGCGGCCTCCGCTCAACACGTGACATTTGGTGACACCGATCACAGTGACTGAAACACATTGAAAGCAACGTTTTCCAACCACTGTGTCGCTGGACACCGAGACGCGCTCAGGTGTGCCGTGTGAACTCTCCAATTTCGGTAGTGGGTGTGAGGACCCCGTTCCTCAGCCCGTCGGAGGACGTAGACGCCTCCGTTAGGAATGTCAAGGACATCGTTGGGATGGCGACGATGACAAATCACGCACTCCCAGTCGTCGCTCTCGGGCACCGCAGGACGAGGATGATGTCTCAAGCAAAGGACACTGTGGATGACAGAGAGGGCTGTGGACCCCACTGGACCGCGTGGGACACTATATTGAAAAAGACTTGATAAATGGTTGCCGATTGCTCCAATGCTACATCACTGGCCAGAGGTTGAGACGCAGTCAACACGTCAACTCATGAAATATGTGGTTTTTTTGGTGCTTCTATTTTCATGTCACCTCCGTGTATTGGCTACTTCAAAGAAGAACGTCATGCCGTTCTTAAAATTTCAGATGGAAGTGGCCATAACCTTCTCGGGTCAGCATGACAATGACAACTCTGACCTTTGTTTTCATTGTCATTTTATTTTTGCACTGAGCAAAAATGAGACGTTATTTATTTGGGGGATTTTGTGCGGAGAAAAAGCACACAATCACTGCTTATGTTTTGGTTTTTGCACTTAGAGAAATGGACATGACACATCACAGATCATCGCATATTTTTTAAAACTTGACAAAAACTAGATAAAGACTAGATAACGGTTACCACGATACAACGCTACCTTCTGTAAATGAATTTTTCATTCCAAAAATCCAGCGGCCTCCGCTCAACACGTGACATTTGGTGACACCAATCACAGTTTTTATTTATTTATTTTTTATTGATTGAGTGATTTGTTTGACAGGGACAATGAAAGTCATCTTTCATAGTTACAACATGAAAGATGCAGCTCATGCGACACATACAGAGTGTGTAGCAGAGAATGCTCCTTTTCAACTCCTGCCCCTGGTTGAGCTTTTCCCTGTAGTACATACAAATGATACAGAATGAATGAAATACACAACCCTAAAATACATGTTTACAACAGTGGTCTCCACGCACACACGCACACACACTATACATTATTTACAGACTCAGAGGTGCGTACATCTTTGGTTTGTTTTAAGCCACAACTTTAGCTTTGATGTGAACTCCTTAAACTCTGGTCTATTTTTGAGGTCAGTGGGCAGTGGGTTCCACAGTTTGGCCGTCTTTATGGAGAAAGCAGACCGAATAAACCTGGTCCTCCTGTGGGGGGTCGCACAGTTCTTGTGGGAGGTGCTCCTGGTGACTCTATTGCTGTTTTGTCTAGGTTATGGATGCATTTGAATGTTAGCTTTACAGAGTATAGTTTAATGAAGTTTTCCAAATTTAGTCAATGATAGTTGTCGAGTATATTGCAGTGGTGATAACGGGTGTTTTTTTTTTGTCCATAATCTGTATTGCTTGATTTGGAATGTAGTGTCTTATTAGTTTGAAGCAGTTGAGATTACGATGAATAGTTTTGGATATTTTTCACATAGAGTGAATTAAAACACATTAAAACACATTAAAAGCAACGTTTTGCAACCACTGTTCCGCTGGACACCGAGACGCGCTCAGGTGGGCCGCGTGAACTCTCCAATTTCGGCAGTTGGGTGTGAGGACGCCGTCCCTCGGCCTGTCGGAGGACGTAGACGCCTCCGGTAGGAATGTCAAGGACATCCGTCGGATGGCGACGATGACAAATCACGCACTCCCAGTCGTCGCTCTCGGGCACCGCAGGACGAGGATGATTTGGACGCAGTCAACACGTCAAACTCCTGAAATGTGTCGGAGTTTGTGTGATGTCTGTGTGATGACGTGCTCGGCGCGGGTGCCGCAAACCGTCCGGATGAGTGGCGAGCGGCGGGAGCTTACGCTTCGGCTTCTATGGTGACTTGAACGAGCCCATCCGTGACATTGCAACGGGACCGCACTCGTGATGTGTGTCACGTGCGCATGCGCGCCCAACCACGACCACATTATAAGTGCTCTCCAGCAGACGCGTGTCTGACTCATGGTTGCTCACAGGTATCCGACACGCAGAACAAAACAACACGAAACAATGACTACCTGAAGCGAGGAACAAAGACACAACATCAGCACAGATCAGGGACCAAACGAGCCCCACAGTGGCACTTCCTCACAACCACTAACCTGTACTCCCGTCATGCCCTGCGGCGGCGACCGCGTCCGTGATCCGCCGCAATACTTTTCGCCACTAGATGGCAGCACAGAGCGTAGAGGGAGGATAGGATAAAAGCCCTTTTTTTCCCCACACCTGAAAAACGCAATTTTTTAGCTCAGTCGGTTAGCGCGTGGTGCTCGTAAGTTGATGGTCACGGGTTCGATACCCGTCATTGGCCACACGTTTTTTTTTTTTTTTTTTAACTTAACTAACCCGAACCCTAACTTAACTAAGACGAGATAAAGACTAGATAACGGTTACCACGATACAACGCTACCTTCTGTAAATGAATTTTTCATTCCAAAAATCCAGCGGCCTCCGCTCAACACGTGACATTTGGTGACACCGATCACAGTGACTGAAACACATTGAAAGCAACGTTTTCCAACCACTGTGTCGCTGGACACCGAGACGCGCTCAGGTGTGCCGTGTGAACTCTCCAATTTCGGTAGTGGGTGTGAGGACCCCGTTCCTCAGCCCGTCGGAGGACGTAGACGCCTCCGTTAGGAATGTCAAGGACATCGTTGGGATGGCGACGATGACAAATCACGCACTCCCAGTCGTCGCTCTCGGGCACCGCAGGACGAGGATGATGTCTCAAGCAAAGGACACTGTGGATGACAGAGAGGGCTGTGGACCCCACTGGACCGCGTGGGACACTATATTGAAAAAGACTTGATAAATGGTTGCCGATTGCTCCAATGCTACATCACTGGCCAGAGGTTGAGACGCAGTCAACACGTCAACTCATGAAATATGTGGTTTTTTTGGTGCTTCTATTTTCATGTCACCTCCGTGTATTGGCTACTTCAAAGAAGAACGTCATGCCGTTCTTAAAATTTCAGATGGAAGTGGCCATAACCTTCTCGGGTCAGCATGACAATGACAACTCTGACCTTTGTTTTCATTGTCATTTTATTTTTGCACTGAGCAAAAATGAGAAGTTATTTATTTGGGGGATTTTGTGCGGAGAAAAAGCACACAATCACTGCTTATGTTTTGGTTTTTGCACTTAGAGAAATGGACATGACACATCACAGATCATCGCATATTTTTTAAAACTTGACAAAAACTAGATAAAGACTAGATAACGGTTACCACGATACAACGCTACCTTCTGTAAATGAATTTTTCATTCCAAAAATCCAGCGGCCTCCGCTCAACACGTGACATTTGGTGACACCAATCACAGTTTTTATTTATTTATTTTTTATTGATTGAGTGATTTGTTTGACAGGGACAATGAAAGTCATCTTTCATAGTTACAACATGAAAGATGCAGCTCATGCGACACATACAGAGTGTGTAGCAGAGAATGCTCCTTTTCAACTCCTGCCCCTGGTTGAGCTTTTCCCTGTAGTACATACAAATGATACAGAATGAATGAAATACACAACCCTAAAATACATGTTTACAACAGTGGTCTCCACGCACACACGCACACACACTATACATTATTTACAGACTCAGAGGTGCGTACATCTTTGGTTTGTTTTAAGCCACAACTTTAGCTTTGATGTGAACTCCTTAAACTCTGGTCTATTTTTGAGGTCAGTGGGCAGTGGGTTCCACAGTTTGGCCGTCTTTATGGAGAAAGCAGACCGAATAAACCTGGTCCTCCTGTGGGGGGGTCGCACAGTTCTTGTGGGAGGTGCTCCTGGTGACTCTATTGCTGTTTTGTCTAGGTTATGGATGCATTTGAATGTTAGCTTTACAGAGTATAGTTTAATGAAGTTTTCCAAATTTAGTCAATGATAGTTGTCGAGTATATTGCAGTGGTGATAACGGGTGTTTTTTTTTTGTCCATAATCTGTATTGCTTGATTTGGAATGTAGTGTCTTATTAGTTTGAAGCAGTTGAGATTACGATGAATAGTTTTGGATATTTTTCGCATAGAGTGAATTAAAACACATTAAAACACATTAAAAGCAACGTTTTGCAACCACTGTTCCGCTGGACACCGAGACGCGCTCAGGTGTGCCGCGTGAACTCTCCAATTTCGGCAGTTGGGTGTGAGGACGCCGTCCCTCGGCCTGTCGGAGGACGTAGACGCCTCCGGTAGGAATGTCAAGGACATCCGTCGGATGGCGACGATGACAAATCACGCACTCCCAGTCGTCGCTCTCGGGCACCGCAGGACGAGGATGATTTGGACGCAGTCAACACGTCAAACTCCTGAAATCTGTCGGAGTTTGTGTGATGTCTGTGTGATGACGTGCTCGGCGCGGGTGCCGCAAACCGTCCGGATGAGTGGCGAGCGGCGGGAGCGTGCGCTTCGGCTTCTATGGTGACTTGAACGAGCCCATCCGTGACATTGCAACGGGACCGCACTCGTGATGTGTGTCACGTGCGCATGCGCGCCCAACCACGACCACATTATAAGTGCTCTCCAGCAGACGCGTGTCTGACTCACGGTTGCACACAGGTATCCGACACGCAGAACAAAACAACACGAAACAATGACTACCTGAAGCGAGGAACAAAGACACAACATCAGCACAGATCAGCGACCAAACGAGCCCCACAGTGGCACTTCCTCACAACCACTAACCTGTACTCCCGTCATGCCCTGCGGCGGCGACCGCGTCCGTGATCCGCCGCAATACTTTTCGCCACTAGATGGCAGCACAGAGCGTAGAGGGAGGATAGGATAAAAGCCCTTTTTTTCCCCACACCTGAAAAACGCAATTTTTTAGCTCAGTCGGTTAGCGCGTGGTGCTCGTAAGTTGATGGTCACGGGTTCGATACCCGTCATTGGCCACACGTTTTTTTTTTTTTTTTTTAACTTAACTAACCCGAACCCTAACTTAACTAAGACGAGATAAAGACTAGATAACGGTTACCACGATACAACGCTACCTTCTGTAAATGAATTTTTCATTCCAAAAATCCAGCGGCCTCCGCTCAACACGTGACATTTGGTGACACCGATCACAGTGACTGAAACACATTGAAAGCAACGTTTTCCAACCACTGTGTCGCTGGACACCGAGACGCGCTCAGGTGTGCCGTGTGAACTCTCCAATTTCGGTAGTGGGTGTGAGGACCCCGTTCCTCAGCCCGTCGGAGGACGTAGACGCCTCCGGTAGGAATGTCAAGGACATCGTTGGGATGGCGACGATGACAAATCACGCACTCCCAGTCGTCGCTCTCGGGCACCGCAGGACGAGGATGATGTCTTAAGCAAAGGACACTGTGGATGACAGAGAGGGCTGTGGACCCCACTGGACCGCGTGGGACACTATATTGAAAAAGACTTGATAAATGGTTGCCGATTGCTCCAATGCTACATCACTGGCCAGAGGTTGAGACGCAGTCAACACGTCAACTCATGAAATATGTGGTTTTTTTGGTGCTTCTATTTTCATGTCACCTCCGTGTATTGGCTACTTCAAAGAAGAACGTCATGCCGTTCTTAAAATTTCAGATGGAAGTGGCCATAACCTTCTCGGGTCAGCATGACAATGACAACTCTGACCTTTGTTTTCATTGTCATTTTATTTTTGCACTGAGCAAAAATGAGACGTTATTTATTTGGGGGATTTTGTGCGGAGAAAAAGCACACAATCACTGCTTATGTTTTGGTTTTTGCACTTAGAGAAATGGACAGTAGCTTCCTACTTTGGTTTTGCACTCAGGAAACAATTTTGCCATGTCCAGGTACCAAACACAGGGTTTTGTACACCATTACTCAATTGTGACTTTATTGTGTTTTATTGGAATATAAAACGAAGGTCCACATATGCGGACATCACTTTTCTCAGAAACTACATGGTTTGATGAGATCATTCTCTGTTTTAGACACTCATCAGGTCCCAATAAGGCCAAATAGCAAAGAGAGATTCAAATTGAATGCCATTTAAGAGTCTGGGTCCGAGGAGGTTCAATTGTAAACAATTAAACAGAGGAGTGTCGCACATCAAGGAGTCTGGAGCCAAACCGGAAGTGTGATGACGTGCTCGGCGCAGGTCACGCAAATGTCCGGAATAAGGTCAAAAAGGTGAGTGGCGAACGGCCGGAGCGGGCCGCTTCGGCTGTCATTGTGAGATGAACGAGTCCATTGATGACATTATAACAGGACTGGACTCGTGACGTGTGTGGGTCACGTGCGCACCCAAGCGTGACGACATTATAAGAGCCCTCCGCCCGACACGTGTCTGAGTCAGGGTCGGACCAAACCGTGACGACATTATAAGAGCCCTCTACCCGACGTGTTACTCTGTCACGGTCGCACACAAGTAGCCGACTAACAGAACAAAACAACACGAAATAATAACTATCTGAAGCGAGGAACAAAAACACAACACTAGCACCAATCAACGACCCAACGAGCCCCACAGTAGCCCCCACTGACCTCCTACAGCCCCTAACCTGAACTCCCATCATGCCCTGCGGCGACCAAGTCCGTGATGGCCACCATATCCTTTCGCCACTAGATGGCAGCACAGGGTAATGAAGTCCGTGATGGCCACCATATCCTTTCGCCACTAGATGGTGGAAAGGATAAAAACCCTTTTTTTCCCCACACCTGAAAAACGCACTTTTTTGCTCAGTTGGTTAGCGCAAGGTGCTCGTAAGTTGAAGGTCGCTGGTTCGAACCCCGTTATGGGCCACATAGTTTTTTTTTTTTAAACTTGACTAAATATAGATAAAGACTAGATATAGGTTACCACGATACAACGCTACCTTCTGTAAATTAATTTTTCATTCAAAAAATCCAGCGGCTAACGTTGCTAACTAGTTAGCTTCCAGCCGGTTTCGCGATTCTTAAGCCGCGTCTTGCTTAGGAAATGAAGGCATCTATTAAACCAGTGCTTCTCAAATAGTGGGGCGAGCCCCCCTGGGGGGGCGTGGTGGGGTGTCAGGGGGGGCGTGAGGCGAGTGCGACTTTCAGTATTAGTGTCTTTATTCATGCTTGAATGATAAAAAAAGGGCCTCCAGCTCATTTTATTAATTTATTTTGATAATCAGGCGATTGTATGCAGAATGCTGGTGCCAACAACTCATACAGTGGTTTATACAGATAAATAAATAAATATTATCAAGTTCTCAATGGTAGTACAATTCAGGGCCGGGGGGGCTGAAAAAAATTCTGTCCTCTAGGGCAGTGATTCCCAACCGGGGGTACACGGACCCCTAGGGGTACGCGAGGGTATTGCAGGGGGTACGCAGAAAGATTATAAATTAGCCTACAGTATCCACACACACAAAAAAAAATTATACTATATTATATTTGTTAAAATGCCGACGGGATGACTGTTTTGACCTGTAGATAGTGGAAAGTTACTGAGTGCATTATGGGAAATGAAGTCTTTTTCTGTCTGTGTGAAGGTTTACCAATAGGAAACTAGTCTGCTCAGTGACGGAGATTACGTCACTGACGCCCCCTCTATCGGCGGCCAATGGGAAGAGGGGAGAGAGCGAAGCGCGGGTTTAACTTCTGCCTGCAGCAGAAGACGCTCTCTCTGTCCATTCCTCCTCGTACTGAGCTCACCTGTTTCATCCTTGGCTGTTTTCCTTCGCGTTTATCGGCTAAGTATAAGACAAATCTTTGTTAGCCCAGTATTTCTGTCTTTTGTAATAAATTACTGTTGATCCATTTTCAAGGTTTGTAGTACTCAGACTTACTGTTTTTTCTCCTTCTTCCCGGGAGATCAGTCCTCTCCTGCGTGCGAGGGAACACAACAGGACATATTGTATTATATCATGAATTTTAGTAAGGCCATACGTTTATTTTCCATGAGTAGCAGTTCGTCCACAGTGATTGTAACACTACAATGCACATACCATGAAAAGACTATAAAGTGGCGCGGTTTAAAAAAAAAAAAAAAAAAGGTTCACGTTCTTGCTGCGGGCACGCACGATTCGCGAAGCTAGCTAACTCTAGCTGCATACCGACTGTAAACATGGATGCATGGCTAGGCAGGAGTAAACGTCCAGCTACCGCTACTGCTACCGCTACTGCTACTGCTACCACTACTGCTACTGCTACCGCTACTGCTACCGTCGCCTCGGACGCAGGCACAGGGGAGCCCAGTGAAAAAAGGAATTATGAAAGACTTATGAAAGACAAGCAAGCGCAAGTGTCTCATTAAAAGGTATGTTTTTACACTCACAATAATTGTTTTATTTAAATGAGCAGTTGGATAGATAGAAAGACAAAGGGTTAAATATAAGTACACATTAAGGCGAATAATCACACACGAGAGAGGGGGTACTTTTCACATGGAAACCAGCTCAAGGGGTACACTGGTCAAAAAAGGTTGGGAACCACTGCTCTAGGGGGGGCGTGACAGAAAATAATTGAGAACCACTGTATTAAACAAACCCAGCGACTAAAAACTACCCGAAACATGCTTTGTAAAGATATGCAGCATGTCCATGTCGGGAAACATTTAGCTGCTGCGGGAACAGAACTAACCTAAAGCTATTTGCTATTAGCAGACACAACAAAATCAATATGAAACAGCAGATTATTACAAAAGGCCAATCGAGTAGCAGGGTCAGGGTTAGATTTTAATTAATGCTCACTACCATCACCTTAGGCCCATACATTTGATGATGATAATGTAGTCTAGTCTATTCTAAAACGGAACAGTAAAGCATGAATGTAAAAACTAAAGTACAGCTACTTTATCTCTTATCATACTTTCTGTTGCACTAATAGTCTGTTGTATTGTATTTCCATTTGTAAAACATGTTTTCTAAAAAATCATGTACTCTCTCAGCCGCTGTCCGCTATGAGAGCAGTGTGCAGAGTAATGGTGTATAAATACTGTGGCCAACTGAACTAACTGCTCGTTTTTCAGGTGTGCAAAAAAAATAGCTTTTATTTTCTCAGACAGGCTTTGGTGGGTCGTTTATATTACGAGTTGTATTGATGTTTTAGTAAAGTTCCATCGAGATATGCAAAAGAAGGGATTTTTCAGTGTGACTTAATGATTCTTTAATCATTAAACTGGTGTTCAGATGGCAGAATAGAATATCGACTCAGAGCAATTCTTCCACGGCTCACCACAGTATTTATACACCATTACTCTGCACACTGCGCTGACAGCGGCTGTGAGAATACATTTTCTTTTAGAAAAAATGTGAAATCTGATAACTTCCCGCGGCACACCTGACTATCGACACAGTGGTTAAAAAACACTGATCTAATTAACATACTGTGTACATTCGTAGCTCATCGTCCAGAAGTGTAAATGCACTTGAACATCAGAACTTCAGGCGGTTGTCATTTGTCATAATGTAATTTTCTTCATCTTTCAGACAATTCTTCTTATCAAAAGAGAAAAAAATGAAAGCTGGACTCCAGTTTTTTATTGTCCATAGTTGGTTGTTGTTTAAATGAAGATGATTGAAGTTGAGGTTGAGCTCCACAATAAGAGTGGAGAAGAAGAAGAAGTCAAATCTAGTATGACATAATGCTGGACAGAGGCTCCCGAGGTGCTACAAGAGCTCCACATGGACTCTTTTGTTGTGTTGTTGATTTGTGCTTGTGTTGTGTTTTTATTCCTCGGTTCAGATAGTTCATTATTTCACTTATTTATTCGCTGAGCACCAACGAAGAAGAACCCGCCAAACACCACCAACGAAGAAGAATCCCCAAACACCACCAACGAAGAAGAATCCCCAAACACCACCAACAAAGAAGAATCCCCAAACACCACCAACGAAGAAGAACCCGCCAAACACCACCAACGAAGAAGAATCCCCAAACACCACCAACGAAGAAGAATCCGCCAAACACCACCAACGAAGAAGAATCCGCCAAACACCACCAACGAAGAAGAATCCCCAAACCCCACCAACGAAGAAGAATCCGCCAAACACCACCAACGAAGAAGAACCCGCCAAACACCACCAACGAAGAAGAATCCCCAAACACCACCAACGAAGAAGAATCCCCAAACACCACCAACGAAGAAGAATCCGCGGAGCACCAACGAAGAAGAACCCGCCAAACACCACCAACGAAGAAGAATCCACAAACACCACCAACGAAGAATAATTCCCAAACACCACCAACGAAGAAGAATCCCCAAACACCACCAACGAAGAAGAACCCGCCAAACACCACCAACGAAGAAGAATCCCCAAACACCACCAACGAAGAAGAATCCGCCAAACACCACCAACGAAGAAGAATCCGCCAAACACCACCAACGAAGAAGAATCCCCAAACACCACCAACGAAGAAGAATCCGCCAAACACCACCAACGAAGAAGAACCCGCCAAACACCACCAACGAAGAAGAATCCCCAAACACCACCAACGAAGAAGAATCCCCAAACACCACCAACGAAGAAGAATCCGCGGAGCACCAACGAAGAAGAACCCGCCAAACACCACCAACGAAGAAGAATCCCCAAACACCACCAACGAAGAATAATCCCCAAACACCACCAACGAAGAAGAATCCCCAAACACCACCAACGAAGAAGAACCCGCCAAACACCACCAACGAAGAAGAATCCCCAAACACCACCAACGAAGAAGAATCCGCCAAACACCACCAACGAAGAAGAATCCGCCAAACACCACCAACGAAGAAGAATCCCCAAACAACACCAACGAAGAAGAACCCGCCAAACACCACCAACGAAGAAGAATCCCCAAACACCACCAACGAAGAAGAATCCCCAAACACCACCAACGAAGAAGAATCCCCAAACACCACCAACGAAGAAGAATCCCCAAACACCGCCAACGAAGAAGAATCCCCAAACACCACCAACGAAGAAGAATCCCCAAACACCACCAACGAAGAAGAACCCGCCAAACACCACCAACGAAGAAGAATCCCCAAACACCACCAACGAAGAAGAATCGCCAAACACCACCAACGAAGAAGAATCCCCAAACACCACCAACGAAGAAGAATCCCCAAACACCACCAACGAAGAAGAACCCGCCAAACACCACCAACGAAGAAGAATCCCCAAACACCACCAACGAAGAAGAATCCCCAAACACCACCAACGAAGAAGAATCCGCGGAGCACCAACGAAGAAGAACCCGCCAAACACCACCAACGAAGAAGAATCCCCAAACACCACCAACGAAGAAGAATCCCCAAACACCACCAACGAAGAAGAATCTACCTGCAGCAAGCGTGGACGCGGTACGACGGCGGTCCAAAGTGTGTCTTCACTTCATTAAAATGAAGGAAAAGTGGGCTCGGTGCAACATTTGTAAACATGTTAGATCACCAAAGGAGGCTGCAGGACGAACATGAGCAAAACCTCCGTGTTCATGGTGGCATGTTTGCAGTTTTGAGCACAACTACTGTTTGTCTCCGAGGAGGAAAAGCATCTTCTGAGTGCTGAATGACTTCAAATGAATGTTGTGGTTTTGATCAGAGCTGCCCCGACACTCACTCATCCTTGATGTGAGAACACGCTGGAACTCTCTGGACCTCATGCTGGAGACATTCAAAGAGCAGCACCCTGCAATTCAAGCAGCCAGCTTGGATCAGCAGCTGAGAGAATATATGGAAAGAGACAGGTCGAGATAGACGAGACACAGAAAACACCAGTACACAGTCAATATGAATTTAAAGGACAGTATCAAAGTGAATACAATGCATCACTAACCCTAACCCATTCTGATTGGTTAACACCACTAACCCTAACCCATTCTGATTGGTTAACACCACTAGCCCTAACCCATTCTGATTGGTTAATATCACTAACCCATTCTGACTGGTTAACACTACTAACCCATTCTGATTGGTTAACACCACTAACCCTAACCCATTCTGATTGGTTAACACCACTAGCCCTAACCCATTCTGATTGGTTAATATCACTAACCCATTCTGACTGGTTAACACCACTAGCCCTAACCCATTCTGACTGGTTAACACTACTAACCCATTCTGATTGGTTAACACCACTAGCCCTAACCCATTCTGATTGGTTAACACTACTAACCCATTCTGACTGGTTAACACCACTACCCGTAACCCATTCTGATTGGTTAACACCACTAGCCCTAACCCATTCTGACTGGTTAACACCACTACCCGTAACCCATTCTGACTGGTTAACACTACTAACCCATTCTGATTGGTAAACACCACTAGCCCTAACCCATTCTGATGTGTTAATATCACTAACCCATTCTGACTGGTTAACACTACTAACCCATTCTGATTGGTAAACACCACTAGCCCTAACCCATTCTGATGTGTTAATATCACTAACCCATTCTGACTGGTTAACACTACTAACCCATTCTGATTGGTTAACACCACTAGCCCTAACCCATTCTGATTGGTTAACACTACTAACCCATTCTGACTGGTTAACACCACTACCCGTAACCCATTCTGACTGGTTGACACTACTAACCCATTCTGATTGGTTAACACCACTAGCCCTAACCCATTCTGATTGGTTAATATCACTAACCCATTCTGACTGGTTAACACTACTAACCCATTCTGATTGGTTAACACCACTAGCCCTAACCCATTCTGATTGGTTAACACTACTAACCCATTCTGACTGGTTAACACCACTAGCCCTAACCAATTCTGACTGGTTAACACTACTAACCCATTCTGATTGGTTAACACCACTAGCCCTAACCCATTCTGATTGGTTAATATCACTAACCATTCTGACTGGTTAGGGTTAGGGTTAGGGTCGACACCAATCCGATGTCCATACTTGTTGATATTCCAGGTTAATGCACAATCCAGATGAATTTCGTTCTGCGTGGAAACATCAGGGAGTGAAGGAGGGATTTGAATTCAGGTTAAATGTTAAACAGATGAAGAAAAAAAGGGAAATAAATGATCAGAATGTGTTTTAAAGTCGTTTCAGAAGTTTAGACTGTGTGACGATATCGAGTTTGGCCCAATGCAATAGTCTGGAAGTCCAATGTTCAATCCACACATCGATCCATTAATCCCAAATGATTTAGGTTATACGTGGCATCAAATCTAATTGAAGTTTTACCAGAGGAAATGAACACATTGTAGTGACTGCATTTACCACAACTACAGAAGCGACATAATTCACCTTAAGCCAGAGATGGCCTTGTTTATAACATGTGATTTACATGCAATGTTATTGCTTACTGCTAAACCGACAGGGTGGCATTTAAAGCAGTTTAGGTTCATGTTCATTATTGTATGTATGTCATTGGAAGTTGCGGTCCCTTTAAGGACCTGAAGCCTTGCGGGTTATGTTGTTTACGGCAGTCGCCATATTGGTTTTTTGCACTTTACGGTTCGAGAGTAAAAATAAACGATGCACACACTTGTGTGATCAAGGTTAGAAATTGTCGCCTCTCCGGTTCTTTTACAATTTCTACACTGGTGACCCCGAGTTTACTGGACGTATCCCAATTGCAACGATGACCGCGAATGCCGTTACACTTAAACTCCCCGAGTTCTGGGAAACGTCGGCTGCTGCATGGTTTGCACAGACAGAAGCGCAGTTTGCGCTACGGGACATCACTGCCGACAGTACGAGATACTATTACGTTGTGTCGGCCCTCGGAAGCTCCACGGCGTCGCGGGTGGTGAGTCTCCTTACACATCCTCCAGCGGATGGGAAATATGCAGCTCTGAAGACGCAATTACTGAAAACTTTTGAACTGTCTGATGCTGAGCGGGCAAACAGACTTTTCTCCCTGCATGGACTTGGTGACGGCAAACCTTCTGAACTGATGGACCGTATGCTTGATCTCCTGGGTGAGCACACCCCTGATTTTCTTTTTCTTCACCTGTTCCTACGGCAGCTGCCTCCCCAGGTGAGAGCTGCATTAGCCAACACTGCCATCACTGACTGTCGGAGACTGGCTGAGGAGGCAGACAAGTTTTTCCTGGCCAGTCAGCAGTACTGTGCAGCTGCGCTGCTCCCTGCAGGTCAGGCGACAGAGACGCTGGACGGACCCGTTCTCGTCGCAGCCGCAGCTCCCCGTCGGCAGCAACCGACAGGCTGGTGTTACTACCACGCTAAGTTTGGCCCCAAGGCTAAGCAGTGCTGTTCGCCATGCAGTTTTGTGGCAACGGGAAACGCCAAGGCCGGCGCTCACTAGTGGCCGTGAGCATTGGCCGTGACTGCAGGCTGCTTTTCATCCACGACTCCATCTCAGGTCGGCGTTTCCTCTGTGACACGGGGGCCCAGCGGAGCGTGCTGCCTGCATCGCAGCTGGACATGGTTACAGACAGCCACGGCCCCCCATGGCAGCTGCCAATGGCAGCCCAATCCGCACATATGGCACACGGCACATTGAACTCTGTTTCGGAGGACAGCGATTTGGCTGGGAGTTTGTGACGGCCAAGGTCGCTGTGCCTCTGTTAGGTGCTGATTTTCTATGCGCATATGGACTGTTGGTGGACGTGAAAAACCACCGTCTGATTGATGCCATCACTTTTTGTTCCTATGCATGCACGCCAACTGAGCCTGGTGTCATTCAACTCTCAAGCATGCTCCCGGTCATGGACGACTACCAGCGCCTGCTTGCTGAGTTCCCAACACTCACCCAACCCACCTTCTGCTCGTCTGCTGCTAAGCACGGTGTGGAACACCACATTGCCACTACCGGTCCACCTGTCTTTGCACGTGCAAGGCGCCTAGACCCGTCAAAGCTCGCAGTAGCTAAGGCGGAATTCGAGAACATGGAGCGCCCGGGGATTGTTCGACGTTCTAACAGCTCTTGGTCCTCTCCCCTCCACATCGTTCCGAAGCCTGGGGGGGGCTGGCGTCCATGCGGAGATTACCGACGGCTGAATGACGCAACGACACCTGACCGCTATCCTGTTCCGCATGTGCAGGATTTTTCATCCCACCTGGCCGGGAAAGTGATTTTTTCCAAGGTGGACCTCATCCGTGGATACCATCAGGTACCTGTGCACCCACTCGACATTCCCAAAACAGCGGTGGTGACACCTTTTGGGTTGTTTGAGTTCCTGCGGATGCCGTTTGGACTTAAAAGTGCTGCCCAAACTTTCCAGCGCCTGATGGACTCTGTGCTACGGGACCTCCCTTTCGTTTTTGTCTACCTGGACGACATCCTGGTGGCAAGTTCATCCGCCTCCCAACACCTGACACATCTGCGAGCGCTGTTTGAACGACTCAGTCAGCACGGGCTCATCATCAACCCGGCTAAGTGCCAGTTTGGTCGCTCCACCATAGACTTTCTTGGCCACAGAGTCACACGTGATGGGGCCGTCCCTCTCCCATCCAAGGTGGAGGCTATTACAGCTTTCCCTCGCCCGCACACAGTCAAAGCTCTACAAGAGTTTCTAGGCATGGTGAATTTTTACCATCGTTTCATCCCTGGGGCAGC
The DNA here is from genome assembly GCF_963422515.1 of Blennius ocellaris. Lineage (NCBI taxonomy): Eukaryota > Metazoa > Chordata > Actinopteri > Blenniiformes > Blenniidae > Blennius > Blennius ocellaris. The sequence goes on from NW_027662315.1 coordinate 73,837, forward strand.
CCAAACCATGCGGCCCTTGTACGAGGAATGTTGAATTTCTACAACATCACATTTTATTTTAAAATCTAAATAAAGCAGAAACTCTCACTGGTAGAGAGAAAAAGTCCGGCTATAAAATGTGAAGTATCTTTATTTATTGCGTAAATAACATGGAACTTATAATGAAAATTGTTATTTCTAGACCAGAGTGCACGTGAAGCTGGAGCAGCTCATCAGTGCTGGAAACAATCCTTCATAGCTGGAGGCAACGGCTGGAAATAAAAGGCAAACAACGAGCCGGGAGACACCTGGGGTCCGTTTCACGAAGCAGGTTTAAGAAGCCATGAGCTTAACACCGAGCTCTGAATTGAGTTACACTGAGACAGAAAACGCGGAGTTTTCGGGTTTCACGACGCCGGATTTTGATCAGTTTGATGAACTCGGAGTAGTTTCACCTGGAGTCAAGCGCGTGCACCACGACTCTAAAAAGACCGCATCAATGGAGCCCCGATTCAACGAGTCACCATGACAACTGAGACGCGGAGGGCGGAGTTTTTGACGCCAGTGGAGCAGGAAGTATTGATCCGATCATATGGCCAATATGAACATATTAAAAAAAAAAAAAATGCAACAGCACAGCAGCTGCTAAAGAGAGGGAGGCGGCGTGGAAGAAGATTGCTGCTCAAGTGAATGTGTAAGTTCAAACGTCTTTGTCATCGCAACATTATTGCAAGGGAATACTGCTTGATGGGAGCTTATTAATTTATTTCTTTTGGGTGCAATTCCGCGGGGGAGAAGCGCTCTTGGCAGCAGCTGAAAGTGAAATATAAAAACATTGTCCAATCGGGTAAGACCGCTGCTAATTTAATTGTTAATCAATACATTTCTTAACGTAATTTCGATCATGTGTGACATTGTACAGTAAATATCAAGTGGCCATTGGACTGTGCAGGTGTTTTATTCCCAACATAATGCTGTTTTCAAACACATAAATGTCTTCTCACCCATATCATGTGCTGTCAAATAATTAAGGCTAAACTAAGACAGACTTTACTCAGCCAACAGAAAGAAGGCAGATGTAAAACGGGTGGTGGCCCAGCACCTCCACCTTTAACAGAGGCAGAGGAGCCCTAAGCCAGAATGTTGGGAGGCCAGTGGCTGAGGGAATCCCTGGAGGAGCTCCTCTTCAGAGCTCACCCCTCAAGATACCACTTCCTTCATAATATATAATATGCCGAGGCCTATATATCTCTTTAAGCCTCCTTTTGTTCATCTTTATTTCCCCATCATGTCTTTTTTTTGTCACCCAAACAGATTGTGATGGTGCTCTCTGCCTGCTGGACCCCCTCATGCCACAACAGACCTTGTAAGTAGGCAACACTCAGTAGGCAAAACTACACAAAATGGTAGTTTAAATATACTGAAACATATTCATCTATGATGAAGAGTACAGGAAACCCTGTCTGCTGCCTTTACAGAGGAGGATCCACAAAGGCCTATAGAGGTATGATAGTTCTCATCCCGTTTACATTTCTGAAACATTGTGGTGGAATAAAGAGTGATATTTTGTCTACACTGAAGTATTGACACAGTATTTTTAACAGGGCCTGGCTGGGCAGCAGCAGGAGGGTCCCTCAACATCCACTGCAAGGACTGACACAGTGAGACAGATGTTCAGTAAACACCAGAGGTTCATTCTGTGGAATTCATGTCCAACTGTAATAATTGAGTCCTCCTTATGTCTTCCCGGTTATCTGTAAAACAGATCTATAGACTCCACCTGCTCCAGAAGATGGAAAACACTGGAGCACAAGTTAAGGGTGGGTGTACAGCCCCAGGTGAATTATGCTAACTACTAACTACATTAACTAAACTAGCGCTTGTATTTGTAGGAAATAAAAAAGACCAAATTAATTGTGCATCATGTCTTTATTTGGTGGTGGTGGTGGTGATCAGACCCCGAAGTGATGATGGCATATGGTGTCTCTGACAGCTCTGCCATTTACGAGGAAACGCAGCACAACACACAATATCTGCTATGATGTCAGGGCAAGGCTCAGCTGGTGATGTTGCTAATGTACAGAGCGATTAAACTGTGGATGTACATAATGGTCTCTGCAGTAAAACGTACCGCTCAAAAAGGAAGGTGTCTGGAAATGCCAGTACATCTATGCGCGGTCTAATGATGCGAATATTATCTGCGAATATTAAATTCTCGGCGAAGTAATGCTGCGCCTGGTGACTGAGGAGCTCAGTCACCAGGGAGGAGCTCGGAGTAGAGCTGCTGCTCCTCCACATCGTGAGGAGCCAGCTGAGGTGGCTCGGGCATCTATTTCGGATGCCCCCCGGACGCCTCCCGAGGGAGGTGTTCCGGGCATGTCCCTCCGGTAGGAGGCCTCGGGGCAGACCCAGGACACGCTGGAGGGACTCTGTCTCTCGGCTGGCCTGGGAACACCTTGGGGTGCCACCGGAGGAGCTGGAGGAAGTGTCTGGGGCGAGGGAAGTCTGGGCAACTCTGCTCAGACTGCTGCCTCCGCGACCCGGCCCCGGATAAAGCGGTAGCCAATGGATGGATGGATGGATGGGTAATGCTGCGCCTTCATCAATCGGATCATTATCAAAAGCACATTCCATATTGAGGGAATAAAGTTGACGTCTAATTTGCCTCGGGAATAAGGCACTGCAGAACTGTTTCACCAAAACTCCCCCGCTGAATGAGGAAATGAAATCCTGTGTCCGTCTGAAAGGGGGCGGAGCCAGAGCAAAACTCCGTGTTCACTGACAAAAACCTGCTCCCGACCAGGTTAGTTCTAGAGCGTCTGTTGCCCCGGTAACTGACCGGGAGTTGACGTTACACCGCTTCGTGAAACAGGCTTGAGTTACCCCGCTTCCTCTGGTTTGAGTTATCTCCCGTCGTGAAACGGAAAATCCCGCATTTCCCTCAACTCGGTGTTCAATAACCTGGGGTAATCCTTAAACCTGCTTCGTGAAACGGACCCCAGGAGGCTCCGAACAGCTCCAAGCAAACTGGCTGATTCATAAACAAAACTCTACCACAGATGTGGATTATATGGCGTTTGAGTCCAGGTTTCAAATACACTTTATTCTCTGATGTAGCGCAACAAGGACACGACTTGTTTGTGAATATTTGTGTAATATTGACAGTATGTGGGACCAGTGAACCAGGTGTGAACCAGGTGTGAACCAGGTGTGAACCAGGTGTGAACCGCTCATTAAGCAGGTATCATTAGATCCAGATGAGTGTTATGGATATCAAAGTCAACTGACACATGATTTCTACCTTCTCACCAACAAAGGTTGGTTCACTCATTCATTCAGATATTTATTTAGTTATTTATCAAAAATTGGCTGACAAGGTTAAGTTTTCGTCAGTATGTATTTATTTATTTATTGGTTTGAATGCATTTGACCAACTTTTCACAAAAAAAACGACTGTCCCGAATTGCATGAAATCTTCAGGGATAATTTTTCATCATCCAAGGACTAATCCCGTAGATTTTGGGACGTTAATGGCTAAACGTTTACGAATAAATCCTGAAACAACAGTGATAATAAAAAAAGGCTCCTTCTGGGGGAGACCAAAGGAGATCAGCATCTGCTGCCATGGAGACGCTTCCTGCTCAGGGTTTCAGTGATGGAGCTACCTGACAGGCTTGTTAGCATCGATGTGAGCTAATGGCTATCATGCTATCTTGGATCGACAGAGTGTAGCTCTAGTTTAACTTCATGATTTTACAAGCGTATTCATATGTTTCTGTATATTTCCACATCAATGATATAACTTCAAAAACAGAAACAATGCTAATATCTATGTAAATATCTGTGTAAACACATTTTTACACTTTTAAAGATTATATCTGCATGTGAATCAAGAATGTAAGGAGATATTCTCATTTTTGATTGATGCATTTTAGCAATGTGTGTTTTCTATTTATGTTTATATTTAAATTATGTGAGAGACCTGGCATGTCGGTGGCGTACGAAATACAAAATGGACCTGGCCTTTTGCGAGGTCCCTAACAAGAGATCTGATTGGTCAGGAGGCGGAGCTCTGACCTCATTTAGAGAACGTATCCTGCTCCGGAGCAAGTCAGACATCTCACGTCAGTTACCATGGTGATTTATCCTGGTGATAAGTGAGCGAGCGTGGTAGTACGGAAAACCCAGACTTAAACCTTGAAGTTACCTGGGTAAGTGGTAGTCCAGCTTGGTAGTACAGGCCTGAGAGATGAAAGCCTGATGACATTCTTTCATGTGGCCTGATAAGCTCACAGCATGAGAAGATGAAAGCCTCATGACATCCTTTGATGTGGCCTGACACGATCACATCATGAGAAGGTGAAAGCCTTATGACGTCATATGTGTCTTTGATGTCACTACAGTATAAATAGATGCCAGCTCCTCGGAGGCACACAACTTCAACTCGAGCTGCGTATCAACAGTGCCTTTTGGAACAGCGACATTTAGTTTGAGTTCATTCTTTACATAGACATTTCAACTGCGAATATCGTGACAGCGAGAAGGACTTAACTCCTGCGTGAACAAGTGAGCAAGCTAGTATTTACAAACTACAACTTGGAGACACATTTCAGACAAGGCCCAAGGTGAAACTATTGGGTTGCGCAATCGCATCGCTGAACTCAAGCAGGTCGTCTTCAGCAATAAAACCTTTGTTGAGAACAAGAAAAAACAGGATGCCAAACAGGAGGAGGATCAGAGGGCGAGGGGAGATCTGGAAAAGACCGTCGGGACCCTTCGTGCTGCTAATGAGGCCCTGCTGATTAAGAATGAGGCCCTATGTGCTGAGAATGAGGCCTTCCGATCTGAGAAGGAGTCCCTCCACTGTCAGGAGAAGGATCTTCATGTTGTCAAGGAGACCCTCCAAACTGACAATGAGGATCTCCACGATGAGAAGAACCTCCATGCTGAGAATGAGGTCCTCTGCTCTGAGGCCCTCCATGGTGAGAAGGAGTCCCCCCACTTTCAGAAGGAGAATCTCCATGTTGTCAAGGAGGCCATTGACACTGAAAATGAGATCCTCCACGATGAGAATGAGAATTTCCATACTGAGAACCTCAGTGCTGAGATTGAGGTCCTCCGTTCTGAGAATAAAACCCTCCGTGCTGAGAAAGAGATCCTCCAGGTTGAGAAGGAGTCCCTCCGTGATGAGAACGAGGCCCTTCGCAGTGAGAAGGAGGATTTCCATGTTGTCAAGGAGAACCTCGACAATGTGAATGGGGAACTCTATGTTGAGAAAGAGACCCTCCGTGCTGAGAATGAGATACTCCACGTTTAGGAGAAGAATGTCCATGTTGCCAAGGAGAACCTCAACAATGAGATTGACAGACTCAACACTGTGATTGAGGACCTCAATATTGAGAATGAAGCCCTCCTGTGTGAGAATGAGACCCTCCTGTCTAAGAATGAGGCCTTCCAGGTTGAGAATGATGACCTCAACATCGAGAATGATGACCTCAAGGTTGAGAAGAACCTCCACTTTGAGAAGGAGAATCTCCGTATTGTCAAAGAGTTCGTCGACTCTGAGACTCAGACCCTCAACGCTGAGATTGAGACCCTCCATACTGAGAATCAGACCCTCCATACTGAGAATGAGGCCCTCCAGGTTGAGAATGATGACCTCCGCATCGAGAAGGTTGAGAAGGATGACCTCTACTTTCAGAAGGAGAATGACCGTATGTACAAAGAGTTCTCCGACTGAGGCAGGCCATCGACGCTGACCTTGACCTCCACAATGAAGACTAGTATTTGCCCTTCTTTATGTCGGCCTCAGCCAGTCTTTATGTGGGCCTCAGCCGGTCTTTATGTGGGCCTCAGCCAGTCTTTATGTCGGCCTCAGCCAGTCTTTATGTGGGCCTCAGCCAGTCTTTATGTCAGCCTCAGCCAGTCTTTATGTGGCCTCAGCCGGTCTTTATGTCAGCCTCAGCCGGTCTTTATGTTGGCCTCAGCCGGTCTTTATGTGGGCCTCAGCCAGTCTTTATGTGGGCTCAGCCAGTCTTTATGTGGGCCTCAGCCGGTCTTTATGTGGGCCTCAGCCAGTCTTTATGTCGGCCTCAGCCAGTCTTTATGTGGGCCTCAGCCGGTCTTTATGTGGGCCTCAGCCAGTCTTTATGTGGGCCTCAGCCAGTCTTTATGTGGGCCTCAACCAGTCTTTATGTCGGCCTCAGCCAGTCTTTTTGTGGGCCTCAGCCATTCTTCATGTCGGCCTCAGCCAGTCTTTATGTGGGCCTCAGCCGGTCTTTATGTGGGCCTCAGCCGGTCTTTATGTCAGCCTCAGCCGGTCTTTATGTTGGCCTCAGCCGGTCTTTATGTGGGCCTCAGCCAGTCTTTATGTGGGCTCAGCCAGTCTTTATGTGGGCCTCAGCCGGTCTTTATGTCGGCCTCAGCCGGTCTTTATGTGGGCCTCAGCCGGTCTTTATGTGGGCCTCAGCCGGTCTTTATGTTGGCCTCAGCCGGTCTTTATGTGGGCCTCAGCCGGTCTTTATGTCGGCCTCAGCCAGTCTTTATGTGGGCCTCAGCCAGTCTTTATGTGGGCTCAGCCAGTCTTTATGTGGGCCTCAGCCAGTCTTTATGTTGGCCTCAGCCGGTCTTTATGTGGGCCTCAGCCGGTCTTTATGTCGGCCTCAGCCAGTCTTTATGTGGGCCTCAGCCAGTCTTTATGTGGGTCTCAGCCATTCTTTATGTGGGCTCAGCCAGTCTTTATGTGGGCCTCAGCCGGTCTTTATGTGGGCCTCAGCCATTCTTTATGTGGGCTCAGCCAGTCTTTATGTGGGCCTCAGCCGGTCTTTATGTGGGCCTCAGCCATTCTTTATGTGGGCTCAGCCAGTCTTTATGTTGGCCTCAGCCGGTCTTTATGTGGGCCTCAGCCATTCTTTATGTGGGCTCAGCCAGTCTTTATGTGGGCCTCAGCCGGTCTTTATGTGGGCCTCAGCCATTCTTTATGTGGGCTCAGCCAGTCTTTATGTGGGCCTCAGCCGGTCTTTATGTGGGCCTCAGCCATTCTTTATGTGGGCTCAGCCAGTCTTTATGTTGGCCTCAGCCGGTCTTTATGTGGGCCTCAGCCATTCTTTATGTGGGCCTCAGCCAGTCTTTATGTGGGCCTCAGCCAGTCTTTATGTGGGCCTCAGCCAGTCTTTATGTGGGCCTCAACCAGTCTTTATGTCGGCCTCAGCCGGTCTTTATGTGGGCCTCAGCCATTCTTTATGTGGGCTCAGCCAGTCTTTATGTTGGCCTCAGCCGGTCTTTATGTGGGTCTCAGCCATTCTTTATGTGGGCTCAGCCAGTCTTTATGTGGGCCTCAGCCGGTCTTTATGTGGGCCTCAGCCATTCTTTATGTGGGCTCAGCCAGTCTTTATGTGGGCCTCAGCCGGTCTTTATGTGGGCCTCAGCCATTCTTTATGTGGGCTCAGCCAGTCTTTATGTGGGCCTCAGCCGGTCTTTATGTGGGCCTCAGCCATTCTTTATGTGGGCTCAGCCAGTCTTTATGTTGGCCTCAGCCGGTCTTTATGTGGGCCTCAGCCATTCTTTATGTGGGCCTCAGCCAGTCTTTATGTGGGCCTCAGCCAGTCTTTATGTGGGCCTCAGCCAGTCTTTATGTGGGCCTCAACCAGTCTTTATGTCGGCCTCAGCCAGTCTTTTTGTGGGCCTCAGCCATTCTTCATGTCGGCCTCAGCCAGTCTTTATGTGGGCCTCAGCCGGTCTTTATGTGGGCCTCAGCCGGTCTTTATGTCAGCCTCAGCCGGTCTTTATGTTGGCCTCAGCCGGTCTTTATGTGGGCCTTAGCCAGTCTTTATGTGGGCCTCAGCCAGTCTTTATGTGGGCTCAGCCAGTCTTTATGTGGGCCTCAGCCGGTCTGCATTTTTTTAAGGCAGAAAAGATGTGTGGGAGTATTGTGTGGTTGTTCTTTTTTAAAGCACGAATCTTAAAGTAAGGCCTCCGAGACGATTGATCGGGAGGAATTTACAATGCTCCAGAAACTAAACTGGTGTGTTTGTTTCCATCTGGCAGAGCGCCTCCAGGAGGCCACCTGCATTTGAAGATGGCTGCCGAGGACGGGAGTGGTTTGTTGAGCTCCACTCTTGGTCTCTCTATCTTAAATTCTGTTTTATTGTTATCATGTATCTGGATATGCAACTTTTCACTGCAAATGGGTACACAAGCCTGCACAACAAAGTGTGAACAAAACAAACTATATGTTTGGTCATGGACAAAGCGTTTTGTACTCCATCTGGTCTTCAACTCATTGGACTAAAGGCAGGAGCAAAGCCCACAGTATGACACCAAAGCATGACCGTATGTATGCGTCCAAAGCCCTGATTGTGCTCATTCTCATGGCGGGGATATACATCTTAACCCCGGACCTGGACCAACCTTGGAGCAGCGGACCTGTGCCACTGTGGGGCCCGTTACCGATGGAGGAGAAGCGCTGTCACCGCCCCTGTGCGCACCTGAGCTCGAAGCGCACCGCCCGGTCCTGCTGCTGGCACAGCGCCAGGAGCTGCCTGTGCACCCGGAACAGCGTCGGACCGACAAGCGCTCCGCTCAGGAACCGAGCCGCCTGCGTTCGTCTGACCACAGCTCTGCCGGTGAGTGCCCTTGCACGGCGCATCCATGCGCGGACACGGAGAGAGCGCGGATGACATCCATGGCACAAGATACTGCTGTGCGCGCCGACTCACGCGCGGTTGAAGCGAGGCAGACACGTGCTAACAGGCGAGCAGGCCGAGAGCGCGCGGTGCACACGGGTCGCGCTGATCAAAAACAAAATCGACATCTCTTCTTTCAAACTGCTAATCATGCCCGAGTGCTGTGGGAACCAGCATGCAAACCAAAAGGAATAATGGGTGGGCATCTGAACATTCGAAGCATAATCTCCAAAAGAGATCAAATCTCCATACTTCTCCTGGACTCCAATCTAGACTTCATGTGCTTTACGGAATCATGACTCCACAGCAATATACCAACAAATATGATTGACATTCCAGGATATCAATGCTTTAGAAAAGACAGGAACTCTGGGAAGGGAGGAGGTGTGCTCATCTACATAAAATACCAATTTAAATGCAATTTAATTGAACTGGACACTACCCTTGAATGTTTAGCATTGAATATAACTCTGTCTCCAACAATGAATTTCAATATTGTTGTCCTCTATAATCCACCTTCTCATACTACTGCCTTTTATGAGGAATTTGGTCTTGTAGTTAAAAAACTGGACTCATACAGAGAGACTTTATGGTATGGTGACTTCAATATAAATTGGTCGGACAATTGTGTTAAGCAAAAATTGAAAACACTAATGAGTAAATCCTATTACCACCAAATGATTAAGGGACCGACTAGGATCACCAGGCAGACCAAGACTCTCATTGACATGGTATTTACTAACAAACCTGAGCGTATCACAAGGACCTATAATTTAGTAACTGGACTTTCTGACCATAATATGACTCTGACAGTTAGAAAGCTGACTAAAACTAGGTTTAAATACTTTGGCAAACCTGATCACACAAATGAAAAAGTAAAACTGGTCATTCCAAAAACCAGAGCCGGGCAGTTCGAAAGAGAAATAAAACATTTGGATTGGGAGCAGATGATGTCTATGGAGAATGTAGATGATGCTTGTAACTATATGACTAAATCTATTGCAAAATTAATGGAGACATATATGCAACAAAAAAAGTGCAGACAAAAAGATTACACCATTCCATGGCTCAATAGCGAATTAAGAAAACTGATGAAATCTCGAGACCTAGCTCTCAAAAAATCCTTAAATACAAAACTTGACACAGACAATCAAATATACAGAAGTTTACGAAATAAAGTATTGAAAGAACTGCGTAAAGCACAAGCCTCTTACTACACTGAGCTCATTGGCAATTCCAGAGGGAATAATAACTCCCTTTGGAAACATTTAAACAATCTGACTAATAAAAAAAACAAAGCAGAATAAAATTAGGGAAATCACAATTAATGGCAACAGTATTACTAACACAGCCACCATTGCCAATGAATTCAATAGCCACTTTGTCCAATCAATAAAAGAAAAAACAAGTAATTTTGAGGATCGCAAAAATTCAGATGTAGGCCAAACAGTAGATGCAGAGTGTTTCCAAATTTTAGAAATTGATGAAAAAACAACCGCAAAAATTATAACAAATTTATCAAACTCCAAATCAAATGACATATATAATATGAACACTTGCTTCCTAAAAAGTTATCGGAGTGCACTAATTAAGCCCCTGACACATCTTATCAATCTCTCGATTAGAACTTGTACATTCCCAGATATGTGGAAAAAAGCGGTTATTGTCCCAATATTCAAATCAGGAGCCCAGGACTGCACGTCTAATTACAGACCCATATCTATTTTACCGATCATGTCAAAAATTATTGAAAAAACTGTAGCCACACAGCTGACTGACCACCTGGAGGCCCACCACCTTCTACACCCGCAGCAGTTTGGCTTTCGGCCAGGTTACTCCACCGAAATAGCCAACTGCTGCTTTATTGAAAATCTGAAAATGTCCATGGACAAGGGAGAAGTGGTGGGGGCAGTCTTTTTAGATTTGAAAAGGGCCTTTGAAACTGTAAACCACAATCTGCTCCTGTCTAAAATGTCCTCTTTTAACATCTCACCAGAAGCAATACAGTGGTTTACATCCTACCTCCATAACAGATCACAATGTGTTAAAATAGTCAATAACAAATCCGCACTTTTAAACACACAAATGGGCATTCCACAGGGCTCCATAATAGGACCTTTGCTTTTCAGTCTCTTTATAAATGACCTACCATCGTCCTGCCCAGGTGTCAGGTGCCAGCTCTATGCGGACGATGCCGTTTTCTATGCGTCCGCACAGACACCAGAGCAGGCGGCAGACATTTTATCTGCATGTATGGCTGAGGTGAGCCAGTGGCTCAGTCAAAATCACCTGGTCTGAAATCTCAGCAAAACAGTGTCCATGTGCTTTTCCATTAAAAAAATGACTCCAAATTTTCAAATCATATTACAAAATGAACAAATCGAAATAGTAACAACATTCAATTACCTAGGGTTGGTTCTAGACCCACAACTAAAATTTGATAAACATATACAAAAAATATTCAAAACTATTCATGGTAATCTCAACTGCTTCAAACTAATAAGACACTACATTCCAAATCAAGCGGCCTTGCTGTACATGCAATGGATGATCTTCTGCCACATGTCATGCTGAATGACAGCACCCAGGCACCTCCCTCAGCCACTAAGTGCATTGGTTCATTGTACAATCAAGCAATACAAATTATGGACAAAAAACCAATCCGCTATCACCATTGCAATATACTCAACAATTATCATTTACTAAATTTAGAAAACTTTATAAAACTATATTATTTAAAGCTGACATTCAAATGCATCCATAACCTCGCACCAGAGCCACTAAGTTCATTCATACAGAGACAAAACAGCAATAGAGTCACCAGGAGCACCTCCCACAAGAACTGTGCGACCCCCCCACAGGAGGACCAGGTTTATTCGGTCTGCTTTCTCCATAAAGACGGCCAAACTGTGGAACCCACTGCCCACTGACCTCAAAAATAGACCAGAGTTTAAGGAGTTCACATCAAAGCTAAAGTTGTGGCTTAAAACAAACCAAAGATGTACGCACCTCTGAGTCTGTAAATAATGTATAGTGTGTGTGCGTGTGTGCGTGGAGACCACTGTTGTAAACATGTATTTTAGGGTTGTGTATTTCATTCATTCTGTATCATTTGTATGTACTACAGGGAAAAGCTCAACCAGGGACAGGAGTTGAAAAGGAGCATTCTCTGCTACACACTCTGTATGTGTCGCATGAGCTGCATCTTTCATGTTGTAACTATGTATGACCACATTGTCCCTGTCAAATAAATAAATAAATAAATAAATAAAATATGTCGGCCTCAGACGGTCTTTATGTGGGCCTCAGACGGTCTTTATGTGGGCCTCAGCCAGTTTTTATGTCGGCCTCAGCCGGTCTTTATGTGGGTCTCAGCCAGTCTTTATGTTGGCCTCAGCCGGTCTTTATGTGGGCCTCAGCCGGTCTTTATGTGGGCCTCAGCCGGTCTTTATGTGGGCCTCAGCCGGTCTTTATGTGGGCCTCAGCCGGTCTTTATGTGGGCTCAGCCAGTCTTTATGTGGGCCTCAACCAGTCTTTATGTGGGCCTCAGCCAGTCTTTATGTGGGCCTCAGCCAGTCTTTATGTGGGCCTCAGCCGGTCTTTATGTGGGCCTCAGCCAGTCCTTTATGTGGGCCTCAGCCGGTCTTTATGTGGGCCTCAGCCAGTCTTTATGTGGGCCTCAGCCAGTCTTTATGTTGGCCTCAGCCGGTCTTTATGTGGGCCTCAACCAGTCTTTATGTGGGCCTCAGCCAGTCTTTATGTGGGCCTCAGCCAGTCTTTATGTGGGCCTCAGCCGGTCTTTATGTGGGCCTCAGCCAGTCCTTTATGTGGGCCTCAGCCGGTCTTTATGTGGGCCTCAGCCAGTCTTTATGTGGGCCTCAGCCAGTCTTTATGTTGGCCTCAGCCGGTCTTTATGTGGGCCTCAACCAGTCTTTATGTGGGCCTCAGCCAGTCTTTATGTGGGCCTCAACCAGTCTTTATGTGGGCCTCAGCCAGTCTTTATGTGTACCAACGAGTAAACGATGCATTGCTTCTGTTGATAGTTTGAAAACGACTTTGAGGTGTTTATATAGCCCGTGTCCTCCACGTCTTCATATCACCTTAGTCCTCAGTGTCCTCCACGTCTTCATATCACCTTAGTCCTCAGTGTCCTCCATGTCTCCATATCACCTTAGTCCTCAGTGTCCTCCATGTCTTCATATCACCTTAGTCCTCAGTGTCCTCCACGTCTTCATATCACCTTAGTCCTCAGTGTCCTCCATGTCTCCATATCACCTTAGTCCTCCATGTCTCCATTTAACCTTAGTCCTCAGTGTCCTCCATGTCTTCATATCACCTTAGTCCTTAGTGTCCTCCATGTCTCCATATCACCTTAGCCCTCAGTGTCCTCCATGTCTTCATATCACCTTAGTCCTCCATGTCTCCATATCACCTTAGTCCTCAGTGTCCTCCATGGCTTCATATCACCTTAGTCCTCGGTGTCCTCCATGTCTTCATATCACCTTAGTCCTCCGTGTCCTCCATGTCTTCATATCACCTTAGTCCTCGGTGTCCTCCATGTCTTCATATCACCTTAGTCCTCCATGTCTCCATATCACCTTAGTCCTCAGTGTCCTCCGTGTCTCCATATCACCTTAGTCCTCAGTGTCCTCCATGTCTCCATATCACCTTAGTCCTCAGTGTCCTCCATGTCTTCATATCACCTTAGTCCTCAGTGTCCTCCATGTCTTCATATCACCTTAGTCCTCAGTGTCCTCCATGTCTTCATATCACCTTAGTCCTCGGTGTCCTCCATGTCTTCATATCACCTTTGTCCTCGGTGTCCTCCATGTCTTCATATCACCTTAGTCCTCAATGTCCTCCGTGTCTTCATATCACCTTAGTCCTCAGTGTCCTCCATGTCTCCATATCACCTTAGTCCTCAGTGTCCTCCACGTCTTCATATCACCTTAGTCCTCAGTGTCCTCCATGTCTTCATGTCACCTTAGTCCTCAGTGTCCTCCATGTCTTCATATCACCTTAGTCCTCAGTGTCCTCCACGTCTTCATATCACCTTAGTCCTCAGTGTCCTCCATGTCTTCATGTCACCAGGCATGTCTTCATTTATGTGTGTGTGTCTGCATGTGTTCATTTAATCTATTTTGTCTTTGCAGTTTTTAATTCTTGTTAAAGCACTTTGTGTTACTTCACTGTATAAAAAGTGTTCTATAAATAAAGATTGATTGATTGATCATTCGTCAAAATATTATCAAATAGCGTCGCACATGTGCTGGTCACTCTAGTGGGCTGGGAAATGCCCATCTGTAAATCGAGTTGTATAGAGTTATGTATATTTGCTCTTCCTGCTGTTCGCGTCAATTCGCTTCATATATATATATATATATATATATATATATCGGAAAAGGACGTCAAGCTAGCCCCCAGTCTATTTAGCGGTGCGCCTATACTCTATGTCAGGGGGGTCAAACTCATTTCAGTTGAGGGGCCACATCAACCTAAGTCAAACATCACATGTTAAACTGCAGATATGGACAAAAGCAAAGTCTTTCCTTCTTTTGATCCTTTTGTAACTGCAAGAATTTGACAGTCTGTTCTGAAATATAAATATTGAAGGAAATCAGATATTATTATATTTGCAAAAAACCCCTCAGTCAGCTGTATCTGGTGTCATGATCCTGCCTTCTCTCCTCCCCTGCTGTGCTCCCCTTAGCTCCGCCCCTGTGTTCCCCTTAGCTCCGCCCCTGTGTTCCCCTTAGCTCCGCCCCTGTGTTCCCCTTAGCCCCTGAGCAGTTTTACTCGTTTCAGACCTGTCTTGAGCAAATCTTGGATGTGACACCAAGTTTGGAAAATCAACGTTCAATCAAATGAAACAAAGACAATTAAGACAAAATTTCTTTACAAAATCCTCTTTTGAACTGAAGAGCCACGGGTTTGAAAAAGCCTGCGTTCTCCCCGAAGGCCACTGGGAGTCGCTGTCTCGCCTCTGTGAGTCGTGCAGCGGCAGCAGTCCGGTCTGAGGCCAAAACTCCAGCAGCTGCTCTCCGTCTCTTTACTGGTGTCAAGCCAGCCCTCACTTCGGAAAACAACGTCAAGCCAGCCCCCACTCAATTTAGCGGTGCGCGTGTACACTATGCGTTACCGTAAGAGCAAACTCAGACCTATTTCAAAATAAAAGTGACGTTTAGATGAACGAGATTCATTCAGATAGTTGATGAAACACAAATTAATACTATAACTAATAACAACAAAGAAAATTAATTAATTATCGTTGATACAAACTAATAAAATGGCATATCAATAAAACTATTGCCCACTGAAGCCAAAAAAACTTTTTTTATTAGTATTAATGTTATTATAATACTATAGATATAAATCCACTCTGATCACGTTATTAAAATTAAAGGCCCAATAGAACAGTAGGTCTTGGAGAAATTCAGACTCATTTAACATCAGATTGATAGTAGACCTGATAAGGTGTATAAAATAAGAGCCCTCTGACAGCTTATCTGGGCTTGAATGACTCTGATTTCAGACTGATTTTAAATGGAAGTTCCCTGTTGTCATCAAACCAATCCACATCAAAATGATAGCAGGACACCCCAGGATGCCACATACCAAGTATCAGCCAGATCTGATGTGGAATTTCAAAATAAGAGCCTTCTGACGTTGCTCATCTGAGCACCTATCACACCAACTTTGAAGTGATATTAAATGGAATTTCCACGTTCTCATTGAACCATTTGAATTCAGACTGATAGTAGGACACCCCAGGATGCCACTCACCAAGTGTCAGCCAGATCTGATGTGGAATTTCAAAATAACAGTGTACTGAAATAGCACATCTGAGCACCAATCACTATCTTAGTCTGATATCCATCTATCCATCCATCCATTTTCTGCCGCTTATCCGGGGCCGGGTCGTGGAGGCAGCAGTCTGAGCAGAGTTGTCCAGACTTCCCTCACCCCAGACTCTTCCTCCAGCTCTTCTGGTGGCATCCCAAGGCGTTCCCAGGCCAGCCGAGAGACATTATCCCTCCAGTGTGTCCTGGGTCTGGCACAAGGCCTCCTACCGGAGGGACATGACCAGAACACCTCCCTCGGGATAGGGAGGCGTCCGGGGGGCATCCGAAACAGGTGCTCGAGCCACCTCAGCTGGCTCCTCTCGATGTGGAGGAGCAGCGGCTCTACTCCGAGCTCCTCCCTGGTGACTGAGCTCCTCACCCTATCTCTAAGGGTGACTGAGCTGCTCCCCCTATCTCTAAGGGTGACTGAGCTCCTCCCCCTATCTCTAAGGGTGACTGAGCTCCTCACCCTATCTCTAAGGGTGACTGAGCTCCTCCCCCTATCTCTAAGGGTGACTGAGCTCCTCACCCTATCTCTAAGGGTGACTGAGCTCCTCCCCCTATCTCTAAGGGTGACTGAGCTCCTCACCCTATATCTAAGGGTGACTGAGCTCCTCACCCTATCTCTAAGGGTGACTGAGCTCCTCCCCCTATCTCTAAGGGTGACTGAGCTCCTCACCCTATCTCTAAGGGTGACTGAGCTCCTCCCCCTATATCTAAGGGTGACTGAGCTCCTCACCCTATATCTAAGGGTGACTGAGCTCCTCACCCTATCTCTAAGGGTGACTGAGCTCCTCACCCTATCTCTAAGGGTGACTGAGCTCCTCCCCCTATATCTAAGGGTGACTGAGCTCCTCCCCCTATCTCTAAGTGTGACTGAGCTCCTCCCCCTATCTCTAAGGGTGACTGAGCTCCTCCCCCTATCTCTAAGGGTGACTGAGCTCCTCCCCCTATCTCTAAGGGTGACTGAGCTCCTCACCCTATCTCTAAGGGTGACTGAGCTCCTCCCCCTATCTCTAAGGGTGACTGAGCTCCTCACCCTATATCTAAGGGTGACTGAGCTCCTCACCCTATCTCTAAGGGTGACTGAGCTCCTCACCCTATCTCTAAGGGTGACTGAGCTCCTCACCCTATATCTAAGGGTGACTGAGCTCCTCACCCTATCTCTAAGGGTGACTGAGCTCCTCCCCCTATCTCTAAGTGTGACTGAGCTCCTCCCCCTATCTCTAAGGGTGACTGAGCTCCTCCCCCTATCTCTAAGGGTGACTGAGCTCCTCCCCCTATCTCTAAGGGTGACTGAGCTCCTCACCCTATCTCTAAGGGTGAGGAGCTCCTCACCCTATCTCTAAGGGTAACTGAGCTCCTCACCCTATCTCTAAGGGTACGCCCAGCCACCCTATGGAGAAAGCTCATTTCAGCCGCTTGTATCCGGGATCTCGTTCTTTCCCCAAACTGGACCCCCTCCGGCCCCTGGCGGTGCCTAGAAATTCTGTCCATATAGGTAATGAACAGAACCGGTGATAAAGGACACCCCTGCCGGAGGCCAACGTGCACTGGGAACAGGTCCGACTTACTGCCGGCAATGCGAACCAAACTCCTGCTCTGGGAATACAAAGACCGAACAGCCCTCAACAAGGGACCCCGGACTCCATACTCCCGGAGCACCCCCCCACAGGACATCTCGGGGGACACGGTCGAACGCCTTCTCCAGATCCACACAACACATGTGGACTGGTTGGGCGAACTCCCACGAACCCTCAAGCACCTGGTGGAGGGTATAGAGCTGGTCCAGTGTTCCACCATCAGGAGAACCAGGTGGAGGGTATAGAGCTGGTCCAGTGTTCCACCATCAGGAGAACCTGGTGGAGGGTATAGAGCTGGTCCAGTGTTCCACCATCAGGAACTCCTGGTGGAGGGTATAGAGCTGGTCCAGTGTTCCACCATCAGGAGCACCTGGTGGAGGGTATAGAGCTGGTCCAGTGTTCCACCATCAGGAGAACCTGGTGGAGGGTATAGAGCTGGTCCAGTGTTCCACCATCAGGAGCTCCTGGTGGAGGGTATAGAGCTGGTCCAGTGTTCCACCATCAGGAGCACCTGGTGGAGGGTATAGAGCTGGTCCAGTGTTCCACCATCAGGAGAACCTGGTGGAGGGTGTAGAGCTGGTCCAGTGTTCCACCATCAGGAGCTCCTGGTGGAGGGTATAGAGCTGGTCCAGTGTTCCACCATCAGGAGAACCTGGTGGAGGGTCTTGTGCTGGTCCAGTGTTCCACCATCAGGAGAACCTGGTGGAGGAACACCGGTTTTCGCCCTGGTCGTGGAACACTGGACCAGCACTAGACCTAGTGCTGGTCCAGTGTTCCACGACCAGGTCTAGTGCTGGTCCAGTGTTCCACGACCAGGGCGAAAACCGCATTGTTCCTCTTGGATCCGAGGTTTGACTAACGGCCGGACCCTCCACTCCAGTATCCTGGAATAGACTTTCCCGGGGAGGCTGAGGAGTGTGATCCCTCTGTAGTTGGAACACACCCTCCGATCCCCCTACTTGAAGAGAGGGACCACCACCCCTTAAAACTTTAATCTACACGATAAATGATTTTGAATCAACTTGTGCTGGTTGATAGAAATGTCAGGATATTGACTCATTTCAGCAGATCCATTCAATCTCCATCCAACAGTTTTTGGTTTTGTTGTGTTATAGCAATGGAGGACTTCCCACTGTGACCAGGTACCGTGCTGACACAGGACCCTGCTCCATCTGTTGGTCGTGACGCAGTGGCGCTTTGGGCAGGTGGAGGTTTGGCTTCCCGCTGAGATGCGGGACGAGGTCTTCCAAGGACCTGGCGGGATGCTGCTGCTGCTAGAAATTATGTCAATCAATCAATCAACTGGATTGTTGTACTGATGTACAGCAGTGGTGGGCACAGACCTTTTGTACTTGAATGACACCAAGACAGAATGCATCTTGTCTGGCACATCACCGATGGCCAATGTTTTTAAAACACACTCTGGTGCTCTGGCCCCTATTTTAAACCACTAACCCTAACCAATCTCTATGTCGGCCTCAGCCAGTCTTTATGTGGGCCTCAGCCAGTCTTTAAGTGGGCCTCAGCCAGTCTCTATATCGGCCTCAGCCAGTCTTTATGTGGGCCTCAGCCAGTCTTTATGTCGTTTCAGTCGTTCAGATCGTTTCAGTCGTTCATATCGTTTCAGTCGTTCAGATCGTTTCCGTCGTTCAGATCGTTTCAGTCGTTCAGATCGTTTCAGTCGTTCAGATCGTTTCTGTCGTTCAGTTCGTTTCCGTCGTTCAGATCGTTTCCGTCGTTCAGATCGTTTCAGTCGTTCAGATCGTTTCAGTCGTTCAGATCGTTTCAGTCTTTCAGATCGTTTCTGTCGTTCAGATCGTTTCAGTCGTTCAGATCGTTTCAGTCGTTCAGATCGTTTCAGTCTTTCAGATCGTTTCTGTCTTTCAGATCGTTTCAGTCGTTCAGATCGTTTCAGTCGTTCAGATCGTTTCCCTCATCAGCTCTTTTCCGTCGTTCAGATCGTTTCAGTCGTTCAGCTCTTTTAAGTCGTTCAGATCGTTTCAGTCGTTCAGATCGTTTCAGTCGTTCAGCTCGTTTCAGTCGTTCAGATCGTTTCACTCGTTCAGATCGTTTCCGTCGTTCAGATCGTTTCAGTCGTTCAGATCGTTTCCTTCGTTCAGATCGTTTCAGTCGTTCAGATCGTTTCCGTCGTTCAGATCGTTTCAGTCGTTCAGATCGTTTCAGTCGTTCAGTTCGTTTCCGTTGTTCAGATCGTTTCCGTCGTTCGGATCGTTTCAAGTCCTTAAAGATCGTTTCAGTCGTTCAGCTCTTTTCAGTCGTTCAGCTCGTTTCTGTCGTTCAGATCGTTTCTGTCGTTCAGATCGTTTCCGTCGTTCAGATCGTTTCAGTCCTTCAAATCGTTTCCCTCATCAGCTCGTTTCCGTCGTTCAGATCATTTCTGTCGTTCAGATCGTTTCAGTCGTTCAGATCGTTTCTGTCGTTCAGATCTTTTCAGTCGTTCAGTTCGTTTCCGTCGTTCAGTTCGTTTCTGTTGCTCAGATCGTTTCAGTCGTTCAGATCATTTCAGTCGTTCAGATCGTTTCAGTCGTTCAGATCGTTTCCCTCATCAGCTCTTTTCAGTCGTTCAGATCGTTTCAGTCGTTCAAATCGTTTCTGTCGTTCAGATCGTTTCCGTCGTTCAGGTCGTTTCAGTCGTTCAGTTCGTTTCCGTCGTTCAGATCGTTTCAGTCGTTCAGATCGTTTCAGTCGTTCAGATCGTTTCACTCGTTCAGATCGTTTCCGTCGTTCAGATCATTTCAGTCGTTCAGATCGTTTCCGTCGTTCAGCTCTTTTCAGTCGTTCAGATCGTTTCCGTCGTTCAGCTCTTTTCAGTCGTTCAGTTCGTTTCCGTCGCTCAGATCGTTTCAGTCGTTCAGATCATTTCAGTCGTTCAGATCGTTTCTGTCGTTCAGATCGTTTCAGTCGTTCAGATCGTTTCCGTCGTTCAGATCGTTTCAGTCGTTCAGATCGTTTCCGTCGTTCAGGTCGTTTCCGTCGTTCAGATCGTTTCAGTCGTTCAGATCGTTTCCGTCGTTCAGATCGTTTCAGTCGTTCAGATCGTTTCCGTCGTTCAGATCGTTTCAGTCGTTCAGATCGTTTCTGTCGTTCAGATCGTTTCCGTCGTTCAGTTCGTTTCCGTCGTTCAGATCGTTTCAGTCGTTCAGATCGTTTCAGTCGTTCAGTTCGTTTCCGTCGTTCAGATCGTTTCAGTCGTTCAGTTCGTTTCCGTCGTTCAGATCGTTTCCGTCGTTCAAATCGTTTCCCTCATCAGTTCGTTTCCGTCGTTCAGTTCGTTTCCGTTGCTCAGATCGTTTCAGTCGTTCAGATCATTTCAGTCGTTCAGATCGTTTCAGTCGTTGTTACACATCTTGGGGGAACGTTCGACAACGGTCTTCAATTTGATCAACAGGTTAGTTGTGTTGTCAAAGCTGCTATCTCCTCGTCTTCTGGACAAAGTGAAGCCATTCCTGAACATCTTGAGAAGGCCAGACCTCTTTTATAAGCTCCAGACTGGACTGTAAGGTCCTTTATGTGGGCCTCAGCCAGTCTCTATGTCGGCCTCAGCCGGTCTTTATGTGGGCCTCAGCCAGTCTCTATGTCGGCCTCAGCCAGTCTCTATGTCGGCCTCAGCCGGTCTTTATGTGGGCCTCAGCCAGTCTCTATGTGGGCCTCAGCCAGTCTTTATGTCGGCCTCAGCCGGTCTTTATGTCGGCCTCAGCCAGTCTTTATGTGGGCCTCAGCCAGTTTTATGTGGGCCTCAGCCAGTCTCTATGTCGGCCTCAGCCAGTCTTTATGTCGGTCTCAGCCGGTCTTTATGTGGGCCTTAGCCAGTCTTTATGTGGGCCTCAGCCAGTCTTTAAGTGGGCCTCAGCCAGTCTCTATGTCGGCCTCAGCAAGTCTTTATGTCGGTCTCAGCCAGTCTTTATGTCGGCCTCAGCCGGTCTTTATGTGGGCCTCAGCCAGTCTTTATGTGGGCCTCAGCCAGTCTCTATATCGGCCTCAGCCAGTCTTTATGTGGGCCTCAGCCAGTCTTTATGTGGGCCTCAGCCAGTTTTATGTGGGCCTCAGCCAGTCTCTATGTCGGCCTCAGCCAGTCTTTATGTGGGCCTCAGCCAGTCTCTATGTCGGCCTCAGCCAGTCTTTATGTGGGCCTCAGCCAGTCTTTATGTGGGTATCAGCCAGTCTTTATGTGGGCCTCAGCCAGTCTTTATGTGGGCCTCAGCCAGTCTCTATGTCGGCCTCAGCCAGTCTTTATGTGGGCCTCAGCCAGTCTTTATGTTGGTCTCAGCCAGTATTTATGTGGGTCTCAGCCAGTCTTTATGTGGGCCTCAGCCAATCTCTATGTCGGCCTCAGCCAGTCTTTATGTGGGCCTCAGCCAGTCTTTAAGTGGGCCTCAGCCAGTCTCTATATCGGCCTCAGCCAGTCTTTATGTGGGCCTCAGCCAGTCTTTATGTCGTTTCAGTCGTTCAGATCGTTTCAGTCGTTCATATCGTTTCAGTCGTTCAGATCGTTTCCGTCGTTCAGATCGTTTCCCTCATCAGCTCTTTTCTGTCGTTCAGATCGTTTCTGTCGTTCAGTTCGTTTCCGTCGTTCAGATCGTTTCAGTCGTTCAGATCGTTTCAGTCGTTCAGATCGCTTACGTCGTTCAGATCGTTTCTGTCGTTCAGTTCGTTTCCGTCGTTCAGATCGTTTCAGTCGTTCAGATCATTTCCGTCGTTCAGATCGTTTCAGTCGTTCAGATCGTTTCAGTCGTTCAGATCGTTTCAGTCGTTCAGATCGTTTCCCTCATCAGCTCTTTTCTGTCGTTCAGATTGTTTCAGTCGTTCAGATCGTTTCAAACGTTCAGATCGTTTCAGTCGTTCAGATCGTTTCTGTCGTTCAGTTCGTTTCCGTCGTTCAGATCGTTTCGGTCGTTCAGATCGTTTCAAACGTTCAGATCGTTTCAGTCGTTCAGATCGTTTCTGTCGTTCAGTTCGTTTCCGTCGTTCAGTTCGTTTCCGTCGTTCAGATCGTTTCAGTCGTTCAGATCGCTTACGTCGTTCAGATCGTTTCCGTCGTTCAGTTCGTTTCCGTCGTTCAGATCGTTTCAGTCGTTCAGATCATTTCCGTCGTTCAGATCGTTTCAGTCGTTCAGATCGTTTCCCTCATCAGCTCTTTTCCGTCGTTCAAATTGTTTCAGTCTTTCAGATCGTTTCAGTCGTTCAGATCGTTTCAGTCGTTCAGATCGTTTCAGTCGTTCAGTTTGTTTCAGTCGTTCAGATCGTTTCAGTCGTTCAGATCGTTTACCTCATCAGCTCTTTTCCGTCGTTCAGATCGTTTCAGTCGTTCAGATCGTTTCTGTCGTTCAGCTCTTTTAAGTCGTTCAGATCGTTTCAGTCGTTCAGATCGTTTCCGTCGTTCAGATCGTTTCCGTCGTTCAGATCGTTTCAGTCGTTCAGATCGTTTCAGTCGTTCAGATCATTTCCATCGTTCAGATCGTTTCAGTCGTTCAGATCGTTTCCGTCGTTCAGATCGTTTCAGTCGTTCAGATCGTTTCCCTCATCAGCTCTTTTCTGTCGTTCAGATTGTTTCAGTCGTTCAGATCGTTTCACTCATCAGCTCTTTTCCGTCGTTCAGATCGTTTCAGTCGTTCAGTTCGTTTCCGTCGTTCAGCTCGTTTCAGTCGTTCAGATAATTTCAGTCGTTCAGATCGTTTCTGTCGTTCAGATCGTTTCTGTCGTTCAGATCGTTTCAGTCGTTCAGGTCGTTTCCGTCGTTCAGATCGTTTCAGTCGTTCAGATCGTTTCCGTCGTTCAGATCGTTTCAGTCGTTCAGATCGTTTCTGTCGTTCAGATCGTTTCCGTCGTTCAGTTCGTTTCCGTCGTTCAGATCGTTTTAGTCGTTCAGATCGTTTCAGTCGTTCAGTTCGTTTCCGTCGTTCAGATCGTTTCAGTCGTTCAGTTCGTTTCCGTCGTTCAGATCGTTTCAGTCGTCCAGATCGTTTCAAGTACTTAAAGATCGTTTCAGTCGTTCAGATCGTTTCCCTCATCAGCTCTTTTCTGTCGTTCAGATTGTTTCTGTCGTTCAGATCGTTTCCGTCGTTCAGATCGTTTCAGTCGTTCAGATCGTTTCCGTCGTTCAGATCGTTTCAGTCGTTCAGATCGTTTCCGTCGTTCAGATCGTTTCAGTCGTTCAGTTCGTTTCCGTCGTTCAGATCGTTTCTGTCGTTCAGTTCGTTTCCGTCGTTCAGATCGTTTCAGTCGTTCAGATCGTTTCAGTCGTTCAGTTCGTTTCCGTCGTTCAGCTCTTTTCAGTCGTTCAGTTCGTTTCCGTCGCTCAGATCGTTTCAGTCGTTCAGATCATTTCAGTCGTTCAGATCGTTTCAGTCGTTCAGTTCGTTTCCGTCGTTCAGATCGTTTCAGTCGTTCAGATCGTTTCCGTCGTTCAGATCGTTTCAGTCGTTCAGTTCGTTTCCGTCGTGCAGATCGTTTCAGTCGTTCAGATCGTTTCAGTCGTTCAGATCGTTTCAGTCGTTCAGATCGTTTCAGTCTTTCAGATCGTTTCTGTCTTTCAGATCGTTTCAGTCGTTCAGATCGTTTCAGTCGTTCAGATCGTTTCCCTCATCAGCTCTTTTCCGTCGTTCAGATCGTTTCAGTCGTTCAGCTCTTTTAAGTCGTTCAGATCGTTTCAGTCGTTCAGATCGTTTCAGTCGTTCAGCTCGTTTCAGTCGTTCAGATCGTTTCACTCGTTCAGATCGTTTCCGTCGTTCAGATCGTTTCAGTCGTTCAGATCGTTTCCTTCGTTCAGATCGTTTCAGTCGTTCAGATCGTTTCCGTCGTTCAGATCGTTTCAGTCGTTCAGATCGTTTCAGTCGTTCAGTTCGTTTCCGTTGTTCAGATCGTTTCCGTCGTTCGGATCGTTTCAAGTCCTTAAAGATCGTTTCAGTCGTTCAGTTCGTTTCCGTCGCTCAGATCGTTTCAGTCGTTCAGATCATTTCAGTCGTTCAGATCGTTTCTGTCGTTCAGATCGTTTCTGTCGTTCAGTTCGTTTCCGTCGTTCAGATCGTTTCAGTCGTTCAGTTCGTTTCCGTCGTTCAGATCGTTTCCGTCGTTCAAATCGTTTCCCTCATCAGCTCGTTTCCGTCGTTCAGATCATTTCTGTCGTTCAGATCGTTTCAGTCGTTCAGATCGTTTCCGTCGTTCAGATCGTTTCCGTCGTTCAGATCGTTTCTGTCGTTCAGTTCGTTTCCGTCGTTCAGATCGTTTCCGTCGTTCAGATCATTTCTGTCGTTCAGCTCTTTTCAGTCGTTCAGTTCGTTTCCGTCGCTCAGATCGTTTCAGTCGTTCAGATCATTTCAGTCGTTCAGATCGTTTCAGTCGTTCAGTTCGTTTCCGTCGTTCAGATCGTTTCAGTCGTTCAGATCGTTTCCGTCGTTCAGATCGTTTCAGTCGTTCAGTTCGTTTCCGTCGTGCAGATCGTTTCAGTCGTTCAGATCGTTTCAGTCGTTCAGATCGTTTCAGTCGTTCAGATCGTTTCAGTCTTTCAGATCGTTTCTGTCTTTCAGATCGTTTCAGTCGTTCAGTTCGTTTCAGTCGTTCAGCTCTTTTAAGTCGTTCAGATCGTTTCAGTCGTTCAGATCGTTTCAGTCGTTCAGCTCGTTTAAGTCGTTCAGATCGTTTCACTCGTTCAGATCGTTTCCGTCGTTCAGATCGTTTCAGTCGTTCAGATCGTTTCCTTCGTTCAGATCGTTTCAGTCGTTCAGATCGTTTCCGTCGTTCAGATCGTTTCAGTCGTTCAGATCGTTTCAGTCGTTCAGTTCGTTTCCGTTGTTCAGATCGTTTCCGTCGTTCGGATCGTTTCAAGTCCTTAAAGATCGTTTCAGTCGTTCAGCTCTTTTCAGTCGTTCAGCTCGTTTCTGTCGTTCAGATCGTTTCTGTCGTTCAGATCGTTTCCGTCGTTCAGATCGTTTCAGTCCTTCAAATCGTTTCCCTCATCAGCTCGTTTCCGTCGTTCAGATCATTTCTGTCGTTCAGATCGTTTCAGTCGTTCAGATCGTTTCTGTCGTTCAGATCTTTTCAGTCGTTCAGTTCGTTTCCGTCGTTCAGTTCGTTTCCGTTGCTCAGATCGTTTCAGTCGTTCAGATCGTTTCCCTCATCAGCTCTTTTCAGTCGTTCAGATCGTTTCAGTCGTTCAAATCGTTTCTGTCGTTCAGATCGTTTCCGTCGTTCAGGTCGTTTCAGTCGTTCAGTTCGTTTCCGTCGTTCAGATCGTTTCAGTCGTTCAGATCGTTTCACTCGTTCAGATCGTTTCACTCGTTCAGATCGTTTCCGTCGTTCAGATCATTTCAGTCGTTCAGATCGTTTCCGTCGTTCAGCTCTTTTCAGTCGTTCAGATCGTTTCCGTCGTTCAGCTCTTTTCAGTCGTTCAGTTCGTTTCCGTCGCTCAGATCGTTTCAGTCGTTCAGATCATTTCAGTCGTTCAGATCGTTTCTGTCGTTCAGATCGTTTCTGTCGTTCAGATCGTTTCCGTCGTTCAGGTCGTTTCCGTCGTTCAGATCGTTTCAGTCGTTCAGATCGTTTCCGTCGTTCAGATCGTTTCAGTCGTTCAGATCGTTTCTGTCGTTCAGATCGTTTCCGTCGTTCAGTTCGTTTCTGTCGTTCAGATCGTTTCCGTCGTTCAGTTCGTTTCCGTCGTTCAGATCGTTTCAGTCGTTCAGTTCGTTTCCGTCGTTCAGATCGTTTCAGTCGTTCAGTTCGTTTCCGTCGTTCAGATCGTTTCAGTCGTCCAGATCGTTTCAAGTCCTTAAAGATCGTTTCAGTCGTTCAGATCGTTTCCGTCGTTCAGATCATTTCAGTCGTTCAGATCGTTTCCGTCGTTCAGCTCTTTTCAGTCGTTCAGATCGTTTCCGTCGTTCAGCTCTTTTCAGTCGTTCAGTTCGTTTCCGTCGCTCAGATCGTTTCCGTCGTTCAGGTCGTTTCCGTCGTTCAGATCGTTTCAGTCGTTCAGATCGTTTCCGTCGTTCAGATCGTTTCAGTCGTTCAGATCGTTTCTGTCGTTCAGATCGTTTCCGTCGTTCAGTTCGTTTCCGTCGTTCAGATCGTTTCAGTCGTTCAGATCGTTTCAGTCGTTCAGTTCGTTTCCGTCGTTCAGATCGTTTTAGTCGTTTAGTTCGTTTCCGTCGTTCAGATCGTTTCAGTCGTCCAGATCGTTTCAAGTCCTTAAAGATCGTTTCAGTCGTTCAGATCGTTTCACTCGTTCAGATCGTTTCAGTCGTTCAGATCGTTTCACTCGTTCAGATCGTTTCAGTCGTTCAGATCGTTTCAGTCGTTCAGATCGTTTCCGTCGTTCAGATCATTTCAGTCGTTCAGATCGTTTCCGTCGTTCAGCTCTTTTCAGTCGTTCAGATCGTTTCCGTCGTTCAGCTCTTTTCAGTCGTTCAGTTCGTTTCCGTCGCTCAGATCGTTTCCGTCGTTCAGGTCGTTTCCGTCGTTCAGATCGTTTCAGTCGTTCAGATCGTTTCCGTCGTTCAGATCGTTTCAGTCGTTCAGATCGTTTCTGTCGTTCAGATCGTTTCCGTCGTTCAGTTCGTTTCCGTCGTTCAGATCGTTTCAGTCGTTCAGATCGTTTCAGTCGTTCAGTTCGTTTCCGTCGTTCAGATCGTTTTAGTCGTTTAGTTCGTTTCCGTCGTTCAGATCGTTTCAGTCGTCCAGATCGTTTCAAGTCCTTAAAGATCGTTTCAGTCGTTCAGATCGTTTCCGTCGTTCAGATCATTTCAGTCGTTCAGATCGTTTCACTCGTTCAGATCGTTTCAGTCGTTCAGATCGTTTCACTCGTTCAGATCGTTTCAGTCGTTCAGATCGTTTCAGTCGTTCAGATCGTTTCCGTCGTTCAGATCGTTTCAGTCGTTCAGATCGTTTCTGTCGTTCAGATCTTTTCAGTCGTTCAGTTCGTTTCCGTCGTTCAGATCGTTTCTGTCGTTCAGATCGTTTAAGTCGTTCAGATCGTTTCAGTCGTTCAGATCGTTTCAGTCCTTCAAATCGTTTCCCTCATCAGCTCGTTTCCGTCGTTCAGATCGTTTCTGTTGTTCAGATCGTTTCAGTCGTTCAGATCGTTTCTGTCGTTCAGATCGTTTCCCTCATCAGCTCTTTTCAGTCGTTCAGATCGTTTCAGTCGTTCAGATCGTTTCAGTCGTTCAGATCGTTTCAGTCGTTCAGATCGTTTTCGTCGATGAGGTCGTTTCTGTCGCTCAGATCGTTTCCGTCGCTCAGCTCTTTTAAGTCGTTCAGATCGTTTCCGTCGTTCCGATCGTTTCCGTCGTTCAGATCGTTTCCGTCGTTCAGCTCTTTTCCGTCGTTCAGATCGTTTCAGTCGTTCAGCTCTTTTAAGTCGTTCAGATCGTTTCAGTCGTTCAGATCATTTCCGTCGTTCAGGTCGTTTCAGTCGTTCAGATCGTTTCCGTCGTTCAGGTCGTTTCCGTCGTTCAGATCGTTTCAGTCGTTCAGATCGTTTCCGTCGTTCAGATCGTTTCAGTCGTTCAGATCGTTTCTGTCGTTCAGATCGTTTCCGTCGTTCAGTTCGTTTCCGTCGTTCAGATCGTTTCAGTCGTTCAGATCGTTTCAGTCGTTCAGTTCGTTTCCGTCGTTCAGATCGTTTCAGTCGTTCAGTTCGTTTCCGTCGTTCAGATCGTTTCAGTCGTCCAGATCGTTTCAAGTCCTTAAAGATCGTTTCAGTCATTCAGATCGTTTCCGTCGTTCAGCTCTTTTCAGTCGTTCAGATCGTTTCCGTCGTTCAGCTCTTTTCAGTCGTTCAGTTCGTTTCCGTCGCTCAGATCGTTTCAGTCGTTCAGATCATTTCAGTCGTTCAGATCGTTTCTGTCGTTCAGATCGTTTCTGTCGTTCAGATCGTTTCCGTCGTTCAGGTCGTTTCCGTCGTTCAGATCGTTTCAGTCGTTCAGATCGTTTCCGTCGTTCAGATCGTTTCAGTCGTTCAGATCGTTTCTGTCGTTCAGATCGTTTCCGTCGTTCAGTTCGTTTCCGTCGTTCAGATCGTTTCAGTCGTTCAGATCGTTTCAGTCGTTCAGTTCGTTTCCGTCGTTCAGATCGTTTCAGTCGTTCAGTTCGTTTCCGTCGTTCAGATCGTTTCCGTCGTTCAAATCGTTTCCCTCATCAGCTCGTTTCCGTCGTTCAGATCATTTCTGTCGTTCAGATCGTTTCAGTCGTTCAGATCGTTTCCGTCGTTCAGCTCTTTTCAGTCGTTCAGTTCGTTTCCGTCGCTCAGATCGTTTCAGTCGTTCAGATCGTTTCTGTCGTTCAGATCGTTTCTGTCGTTCAGATCGTTTCCGTCGTTCAGGTCGTTTCCGTCGTTCAGATCGTTTCAGTCGTTCAGATCGTTTCCGTCGTTCAGATCGTTTCAGTCGTTCAGATCGTTTCTGTCGTTCAGATCGTTTCCGTCGTTCAGTTCGTTTCCGTCGTTCAGATCGTTTCAGTCGTTCAGATCGTTTCAGTCGTTCAGTTCGTTTCCGTCGTTCAGATCGTTTTAGTCGTTTAGTTCGTTTCCGTCGTTCAGATCGTTTCAGTCGTCCAGATCGTTTCAAGTCCTTAAAGATCGTTTCAGTCGTTCAGATCGTTTCCGTCGTTCAGATCATTTCAGTCGTTCAGATCGTTTCACTCGTTCAGATCGTTTCAGTCGTTCAGATCGTTTCACTCGTTCAGATCGTTTCAGTCGTTCAGATCGTTTCAGTCGTTCAGATCGTTTCCGTCGTTCAGATCGTTTCAGTCGTTCAGATCGTTTCTGTCGTTCAGATCTTTTCAGTCGTTCAGTTCGTTTCCGTCGTTCAGATCGTTTCTGTCGTTCAGATCGTTTAAGTCGTTCAGATCGTTTCAGTCGTTCAGATCGTTTCAGTCCTTCAAATCGTTTCCCTCATCAGCTCGTTTCCGTCGTTCAGATCGTTTCTGTTGTTCAGATCGTTTCAGTCGTTCAGATCGTTTCTGTCGTTCAGATCGTTTCCCTCATCAGCTCTTTTCAGTCGTTCAGATCGTTTCAGTCGTTCAGATCGTTTCAGTCGTTCAGATCGTTTCAGTCGTTCAGATCGTTTTCGTCGATGAGGTCGTTTCTGTCGCTCAGATCGTTACAGTCGTTCAGATCGTTTCAGTCGTTCAGATCGTTTTCGTCGATGAGGTCGTTTCAGTCGTTCAGATCGTTTTCGTCGATGAGGTCGTTTCTGTCGCTCAGATCGTTTCCGTCGCTCAGATCATTTCAGTCGTTCAGATCGTTTCCATCGTTCAGCTCTTTTAAGTCGTTCAGATCGTTTCCGTCGTTCCGATCGTTTCCGTCGTTCAGATCGTTTCCGTCGTTCAGCTCTTTTCCGTCGTTCAGATCGTTTCAGTCGTTCAGCTCTTTTAAGTCGTTCAGATCGTTTCAGTCGTTCAGATCGTTTCAGTCGTTCAGCTCGTTTCAGTCGTTCAGATCGTTTCACTCGTTCAGATCGTTTCCGTCGTTCAGATCGTTTCAGTCGTTCAGATCGTTTCCTTCGTTCAGATCGTTTCAGTCGTTCAGATCGTTTCAGTCGTTCAGTTCGTTTAAGTCGTTCAGATCGTTTCCGTCGTTCAGATCGTTTCAGTCGTTCAGATCGTTTCAGTCGTTCAGTTCATTTCCGTTGTTCAGATCGTTTCCGTCGTTCGGATCGTTTCAAGTCCTTAAAGATCGTTTCAGTCGTTCAGCTCTTTTCAGTCGTTCAGCTCGTTTCTGTCGTTAAGATCGTTTCTGTCGTTCAGATCGTTTCCGTCGTTCAGATCGTTT
The DNA here is from genome assembly GCF_963422515.1 of Blennius ocellaris. Classification (NCBI taxonomy): domain Eukaryota; kingdom Metazoa; phylum Chordata; class Actinopteri; order Blenniiformes; family Blenniidae; genus Blennius; species Blennius ocellaris. The sequence goes on from NW_027662315.1 coordinate 103,703, forward strand.
CAGTCCTTCAAATCGTTTCCCTCATCAGCTCGTTTCCGTCGTTCAGATCATTTCTGTCGTTCAGATCGTTTCAGTCGTTCAGATCGTTTCTGTCGTTCAGATCTTTTCAGTCGTTCAGTTCGTTTCCGTCGTTCAGATCGTTTCACTCGTTCAGATCGTTTCCGTTGCTCAGATCGTTTCAGTCGTTCAGATCGTTTCAGTCGTTCAGATCGTTTCCCTCATCAGCTCTTTTCAGTCGTTCAGATCGTTTCAGTCGTTCAAATCGTTTCTGTCGTTCAGATCATTTCCGTCGTTCAGGTCGTTTCCGTCGTTCAGATCGTTTCCGTCGTTCAGCTCTTTTCAGTCGTTCAGATCGTTTCCGTCGATCAGATCGTTTCCGTCGTTCAGATCATTTCAGTCGTTCAGATCGTTTCTGTCGTTCAGATCGTTTCTGTCGTTCAGATCGTTTCCGTCGTTCAGATCGTTTCAGTCGTTCAGATCGTTTCCGTTGCTCAGATCGTTTCAGTCGTTCAGATCATTTCAGTCGTTCAGATCGTTTCAGTCGTTCAGATCGTTTCCCTCATCAGCTCTTTTCAGTCGTTCAGATCGTTTCAGTCGTTCAAATCGTTTCTGTCGTTCAGATCGTTTCCGTCGTTCAGATCGTTTCAGTCGTTCAGATCGTTTTCGTCGATGAGGTCGTTTCTGTCGCTCAGATCGTTTCCGTCGCTCAGATCATTTCAGTCGTTCAGATCGTTTCCATCGTTCAGCTCTTTTAAGTCGTTCAGATCGTTTCCGTCGTTCCGATCGTTTCCGTCGTTCAGATCGTTTCCGTCGTTCAGATCGTTTCTGTCCTTCAGATCGTTTACGTCGTTCAGATCGTTTCAGTCGTTCAGATCGTTTCTGTCGTTCAGATCGTTTCCGTCGTTCAGTTCGTTTCAGTCGTTCAGATCGTTTCCGTCGTTCAGATCGTTTCAGTCGTTCAGATCGTTTCCCTCATCAGCTCTTTTCAGTCGTTCAGATCGTTTCAGTCGTTCAAATCGTTTCTGTCGTTCAGATCGTTTCCGTCGTTCAGGTCGTTTCAGTCGTTCAGTTCGTTTCCGTCGTTCAGATCGTTTCCGTCGTTCAGATCGTTTCAGTCGTTCAGCTCGTTTCAGTCGTTCAGATCGTTTCACTCGTTCAGATCGTTTCCGTCGTTCAGATCGTTTCAGTGGTTCAGATCGTTTCCTTCGTTCAGATCGTTTCAGTCGTTCAGATCGTTTCAGTCGTTCAGTTCGTTTAAGTCGTTCAGATCGTTTCCGTCGTTCAGATCGTTTCAGTCGTTCAGATCGTTTCAGTCGTTCAGTTCATTTCCGTTGTTCAGATCGTTTCCGTCGTTCGGATCGTTTCAAGTCCTTAAAGATCGTTTCAGTCGTTCAGCTCTTTTCAGTCGTTCAGCTCGTTTCTGTCGTTAAGATCGTTTCTGTCGTTCAGATCGTTTCCGTCGTTCAGATCGTTTCAGTCCTTCAAATCGTTTCCCTCATCAGCTCGTTTCCGTCGTTCAGATCATTTCTGTCGTTCAGATCGTTTCAGTCGTTCAGATCGTTTCTGTCGTTCAGATCTTTTCAGTCGTTCAGTTCGTTTCCGTCGTTCAGATCGTTTCACTCGTTCAGATCGTTTCCGTTGCTCAGATCGTTTCAGTCGTTCAGATCGTTTCAGTCGTTCAGATCGTTTCCCTCATCAGCTCTTTTCAGTCGTTCAGATCGTTTCAGTCGTTCAAATCGTTTCTGTCGTTCAGATCATTTCCGTCGTTCAGGTCGTTTCAGTCGTTCAGATCGTTTCCCTCATCAGCTCTTTTCAGTCGTTCAGATCGTTTCAGTCGTTCAAATCGTTTCTGTCGTTCAGATCATTTCCGTCGTTCAGGTCGTTTCCGTCGTTCAGGTCGTTTCCGTCGTTCAGATCGTTTCAGTCGTTCAGATCGTTTCCGTCGTTCAGATCGTTTCAGTCGTTCAGATCGTTTCTGTCGTTCAGATCGTTTCCGTCGTTCAGTTCGTTTCAGTCGTTCAGATCGTTTCCGTCGTTCAGATCGTTTCCGTCGTTCAGATCGTTTCCGTTGCTCAGATCGTTTCAGTCGTTCAGATCATTTCAGTCGTTCAGATCGTTTCAGTCGTTCAGATCGTTTCCCTCATCAGCTCTTTTCAGTCGTTCAGATCGTTTCAGTCGTTCAAATCGTTTCTGTCGTTCAGATCGTTTCCGTCGTTCAGCTCGTTTCAGTCGTTCAGATCGTTTTCGTCGATGAGGTCGTTTCTGTCGTTCAGATCGTTTCCATCGTTCAGCTCTTTTAAGTCGTTCAGATCGTTTCCGTCGTTCCGATCGTTTCCGTCGTTCAGATCGTTTCCGTCGTTCAGATCGTTTCTGTCCTTCAGATCGTTTACGTCGTTCAGTTCGTTTCAGTCGTTCAGATCGTTTCAGTCGTTCAGATCGTTTCTGTCGTTCAGATCGTTTCCGTCGTTCAGTTCGTTTCAGTCGTTCAGATCGTTTCCGTCGTTCAGATCGTTTCAGTCGTTCAGATCGTTTCCCTCATCAGCTCTTTTCAGTCGTTCAGATCGTTTCAGTCGTTCAGATCGTTTCACTCGTTCAGATCGTTTCCGTCGTTCAGATCATTTCAGTCGTTCAGATCGTTTCCGTCGTTCAGCTCTTTTCAGTCGTTCAGATCGTTTCCGTCGTTCAGCTCTTTTCAGTCGTTCAGTTCGTTTCCGTCGCTCAGATCGTTTCAGTCGTTCAGATCATTTCAGTCGTTCAGATCGTTTCTGTCGTTCAGATCGTTTCTGTCGTTCAGATCGTTTCCGTCGTTCAGCTCTTTTCAGTCGTTCAGTTCGTTTCCGTCGCTCAGATCGTTTCAGTCGTTCAGATCATTTCAGTCGTTCAGATCGTTTCTGTCGTTCAGATCGTTTCTGTCGTTCAGATCGTTTCCGTCGTTCAGGTCGTTTCCGTCGTTCAGATCGTTTCAGTCGTTCAGATCGTTTCCGTCGTTCAGGTCGTTTCAGTCGTTCAGATCGTTTCTGTCGTTCAGATCGTTTCCGTCGTTCAGTTCGTTTCCGTCGTTCAGATCGTTTCAGTCGTTCAGATCGTTTCAGTCGTTCAGTTCGTTTCCGTCGTTCAGATCGTTTCAGTCGTTCAGTTCGTTTCCGTCGTTCAGATCGTTTCAGTCGTCCAGATCGTTTCAAGTCCTTAAAGATCGTTTCAGTCGTTCAGATCGTTTCCGTCGTTCAGATCATTTCAGTCGTTCAGATCGTTTCACTCGTTCAGATCGTTTCAGTCGTTCAGATCGTTTCACTCGTTCAGATCGTTTCAGTCGTTCAGATCGTTTACCTCATCAGCTCTTTTCAGTCGTTCAGATCGTTTCTGTCGTTCAGATCGTTTCAGTCGTTCAGATCGTTTCTGTCGTTCAGATCTTTTCAGTCGTTCAGTTCGTTTCTGTCGTTCAGATCGTTTCCCTCATCAGCTCTTTTCAGTCGTTCAGATCGTTTCAGTCGTTCAGATCGTTTCAGTCGTTCAGATCGTTTCAGTCGTTCAGATCGTTTTCGTCGATGAGGTCGTTTCCGTCGTTCAGTTCGTTTCTGTCGTTCAGATCGTTTCCGTCGATGAGGTCGTTTCAGTCGTTCAGATCGTTTTCGTCGATGAGGTCGTTTCTGTCGCTCAGATCGTTTCAGTCGTTCAGATCGTTTCAGTCGTTCAGATCGTTTTCGTCGATGAGGTCGTTTCCGTCGTTCAGTTCGTTTCTGTCGTTCAGATCGTTTCCGTCGCTCAGATCATTTCAGTCGTTCAGATCGTTTCCATCGTTCAGCTCTTTTAAGTCGTTCAGATCGTTTCCGTCGTTCAGATCGTTTCAGTCGTTCAGATCGTTTCAGTCGTTCAGTTCGTTTCCGTCGTTCAGTTCGTTTCCGTCGTTCAGCTCTTTTCCGTCGTTCAGATCGTTTCAGTCGTTCAGCTCTTTTAAGTCGTTCAGATCGTTTCAGTCGTTCAGATCGTTTTCGTCGATGAGGTCGTTTCAGTCGTTCAGATCGTTTTCGTCGATGAGGTCGTTTCTGTCGCTCAGATCGTTTCCGTCGTTCAGATCGTTTCAGTCGTTCAGATCGTTTCAGTCGTTCAGATCGTTTCCGTCGCTCAGATCATTTCAGTCGTTCAGTTCGTTTCAGTCGTTCAGTTCATTTCCGTTGTTCAGATCGTTTCCGTCGTTCGGATCGTTTCAAGTCCTTAAAGATCGTTTCAGTCGTTCAGCTCTTTTCAGTCGTTCAGCTCGTTTCTGTCGTTAAGATCGTTTCTGTCGTTCAGATCGTTTCCGTCGTTCAGATCGTTTCAGTCCTTCAAATCGTTTCCCTCATCAGCTCGTTTCCGTCGTTCAGATCATTTCTGTCGTTCAGATCGTTTCAGTCGTTCAGATCGTTTCTGTCGTTCAGATCTTTTCAGTCGTTCAGTTCGTTTCCGTCGTTCAGATCGTTTCACTCGTTCAGATCGTTTCCGTTGCTCAGATCGTTTCAGTCGTTCAGATCGTTTCAGTCGTTCAGATCGTTTCTCTCATCAGCTCTTTTCAGTCGTTCAGATCGTTTCAGTCGTTCAAATCGTTTCCGTCGTTCAGATCGTTTCAGTCGTTCAGATCGTTTCCGTCGTTCAGATCGTTTCAGTCGTTCAGATCGTTTCCGTCGTTCAGATCGTTTCCGTCGTTCAGATCGTTTCTGTCGTTCAGATCGTTTCCGTCGTTCAGATCGTTTCCGTCGTTCAGGTCGTTTCCGTCGTTCAGATCGTTTCAGTCGTTAAGATCGTTTCCGTCGTTCAGATCGTTTCAGTCGTTCAGATCGTTTCTGTCGTTCAGATCGTTTCCGTCGTTCAGTTCGTTTCAGTCGTTCAGATCGTTTCCGTCGTTCAGCTCTTTTCAGTCGTTCAGATCGTTTCCGTTGCTCAGATCGTTTCAGTCGTTCAGATCATTTCAGTCGTTCAGATCGTTTCAGTCGTTCAGATCGTTTCCCTCATCAGCTCTTTTCAGTCGTTCAGATCGTTTCAGTCGTTCAAATCGTTTCTGTCGTTCAGATCGTTTCCGTCGTTCAGGTCGTTTCAGTCGTTCAGATCGTTTTCGTCGCTCAGATCATTTCAGTCGTTCAGATCGTTTCCATCGTTCAGCTCTTTTAAGTCGTTCAGATCGTTTCCGTCGTTCCGATCGTTTACGTCGTTCAGATCGTTTCCGTCGTTCAGATCGTTTCAGTCGTTCAGATCGTTTCCGTCGTTCAGATCGTTTCAGTCGTTCAGATCGTTTCTGTCGTTCAGATCGTTTCCGTCGTTCAGATCGTTTCCGTCGTTCAGCTCTTTTCAGTCGTTCAGTTCGTTTCTGTCGCTCAGATCGTTTCAGTCGTTCAGATCATTTCAGTCGTTCAGATCGTTTCTGTCGTTCAGATCGTTTCCGTCGTTCAGATCGTTTCCGTCGTTCAGCTCTTTTCAGTCGTTCAGTTCGTTTCTGTCGCTCAGATCGTTTCAGTCGTTCAGCTCTTTTCAGTCGTTCAGATCGTTTCCGTCGTTCAGCTCTTTTCAGTCGTTCAGTTCGTTTCTGTCGCTCAGATCGTTTCAGTCGTTCAGATCATTTCAGTCGTTCAGATCGTTTCTGTCGTTCAGATCGTTTCTGTCGTTCAGATCGTTTCCGTCGTTCAGCTCTTTTCAGTCGTTCAGTTCGTTTCCGTCGCTCAGATCGTTTCCGTCGTTCAGGTCGTTTCAGTCGTTCAGATCGTTTCTGTCGTTCAGATCGTTTCCGTCGTTCAGTTCGTTTCCGTCGTTCAGATCGTTTCAGTCGTTCAGATCGTTTCAGTCGTTCAGTTCGTTTCCGTCGTTCAGATCGTTTCAGTCGTTCAGTTCGTTTCCGTCGTTCAGATCGTTTCAGTCGTCCAGATCGTTTCAAGTCCTTAAAGATCGTTTCAGTCGTTCAGATCGTTTCCGTCGTTCAGATCATTTCAGTCGTTCAGATCGTTTCACTCGTTCAGATCGTTTCAGTCGTTCAGATCGTTTCACTCGTTCAGATCGTTTCAGTCGTTCAGATCGTTTACCTCATCAGCTCTTTTCAGTCGTTCAGATCGTTTCTGTCGTTCAGATCGTTTCAGTCGTTCAGATCGTTTCTGTCGTTCAGATCTTTTCAGTCGTTCAGTTCGTTTCTGTCGTTCAGATCGTTTCCCTCATCAGCTCTTTTCAGTCGTTCAGATCGTTTCAGTCGTTCAGATCGTTTCAGTCGTTCAGATCGTTTCAGTCGTTCAGATCGTTTTCGTCGATGAGGTCGTTTCAGTCGTTCAGATCGTTTTCGTCGATGAGGTCGTTTCTGTCGCTCAGATCGTTTCAGTCGTTCAGATCGTTTCAGTCGTTCAGATCGTTTTCGTCGATGAGGTCGTTTCCGTCGTTCAGTTCGTTTCAGTCGCTCAGATCATTTCAGTCGTTCAGATCGTTTCCATCGTTCAGCTCTTTTAAGTCGTTCAGATCGTTTCCGTCGTTCAGATCGTTTCAGTCGTTCAGATCGTTTCAGTCGTTCAGTTCGTTTCCGTCGTTCAGTTCGTTTCCGTCGTTCAGCTCTTTTCCGTCGTTCAGATCGTTTCAGTCGTTCAGCTCTTTTAAGTCGTTCAGATCGTTTCAGTCGTTCAGATCGTTTTCGTCGATGAGGTCGTTTCAGTCGTTCAGATCGTTTTCGTCGATGAGGTCGTTTCTGTCGCTCAGATCGTTTCCGTCGTTCAGATCGTTTCAGTCGTTCAGTTCGTTTCCGTCGTTCAGTTCGTTTCTGTCGTTCAGATCATTTCAGTCGTTCAGATCGTTTCCGTCGTTCAGATCGTTTCAGTCGTTCAGATCGTTTCAGTCGTTCAGTTCGTTTCCGTCGTTCAGTTCGTTTCCGTCGTTCAGCTCTTTTCCGTCGTTCAGATCGTTTCAGTCGTTCAGCTCTTTTAAGTCGTTCAGATCGTTTCAGTCGTTCAGATCGTTTCAGTCGTTCAGCTCGTTTCAGTCGTTCAGATCGTTTCACTCGTTCAGATCGTTTCCGTCGTTCAGATCGTTTCAGTCGTTCAGATCGTTTCCTTCGTTCAGATCGTTTCAGTCGTTCAGATCGTTTCAGTCGTTCAGTTCGTTTAAGTCGTTCAGATCGTTTCCGTCGTTCAGATCGTTTCAGTCGTTCAGATCGTTTCAGTCGTTCAGTTCATTTCCGTTGTTCAGATCGTTTCCGTCGTTCGGATCGTTTCTGTCGTTCAGATCTTTTCAGTCGTTCAGCTCGTTTCTGTCGTTCAGATCGTTTCTGTCGTTCAGATCGTTTCCGTCGTTCAGATCGTTTCAGTCCTTCAAATCGTTTCCCTCATCAGCTCGTTTCCGTCGTTCAGATCATTTCAGTCGTCCAGATCGTTTCAAGTCCTTAAAGATCGTTTCAGTCGTTCAGATCGTTTCCGTCGTTCAGATCATTTCAGTCGTTCAGATCGTTTCACTCGTTCAGATCGTTTCAGTCGTTCAGATCGTTTCACTCGTTCAGATCGTTTCAGTCGTTCAGATCGTTTACCTCATCAGCTCTTTTCAGTCGTTCAGATCGTTTCTGTCGTTCAGATCGTTTCAGTCGTTCAGTTCGTTTCCGTCGTTCAGATCGTTTCTGTCGTTCAGATTGTTTCTGTCATTCAGATCGTTTAAGTCGTTCAGATCGTTGCAGTCGTTCAGATCGTTTCAGTCCTTCAAATCGTTTCCCTCATCAGCTCGTTTCCGTCGTTCAGATCGTTTCTGTTGTTCAGATCGTTTCAGTCGTTCAGATCGTTTCTGTCGTTCAGATCGTTTCCCTCATCAGCTCTTTTCAGTCGTTCAGATCGTTTCAGTCGTTCAGATCGTTTCAGTCGTTCAGATCGTTTCAGTCGTTCAGATCGTTTTCGTCGATGAGGTCGTTTCAGTCGTTCAGATCGTTTTCGTCGATGAGGTCGTTTCAGTCGTTCAGATCGTTTCAGTCGTTCAGATCGTTTTCGTCGATGAGGTCGTTTCTGTCGCTCAGATCGTTTCAGTCGTTCAGATCGTTTCAGTCGTTCAGATCGTTTTCGTCGATGAGGTCGTTTCAGTCGTTCAGATCGTTTTCGTCGATGAGGTCGTTTCTGTCGCTCAGATCGTTTCCGTCGCTCAGATCATTTCAGTCGTTCAGATCGTTTCCATCGTTCCGATCGTTTCCGTCGTTCAGATCGTTTCCGTCGTTCAGATCGTTTCTGTCCTTCAGATCGTTTCAGTCGTTCAGATCGTTTCCGTCGTTCAGATCGTTTCCGTCGTTCAGATCGTTTCAGTCGTTCAGATCGTTTCAGTCGTTCAGTTCGTTTCCGTCGTTCAGTTCGTTTCTGTCGTTCAGATCGTTTCCGTCGTTCAGTTCGTTTCCGTCGTTCAGCTCTTTTCCGTCGTTCAGATCGTTTCAGTCGTTCAGCTCTTTTAAGTCGTTCAGATCGTTTCAGTCGTTCAGATCGTTTCAGTCGTTCAGCTCGTTTCAGTCGTTCAGATCGTTTCACTCGTTCAGATCGTTTCCGTCGTTCAGATCGTTTCAGTCGTTCAGATCGTTTCCTTCGTTCAGATCGTTTCAGTCGTTCAGATCGTTTCAGTCGTTCAGTTCGTTTAAGTCGTTCAGATCGTTTCCGTCGTTCAGATCGTTTCAGTCGTTCAGATCGTTTCAGTCGTTCAGTTCATTTCCGTTGTTCAGATCGTTTCCGTCGTTCGGATCGTTTCTGTCGTTCAGATCTTTTCAGTCGTTCAGCTCGTTTCTGTCGTTCAGATCGTTTCTGTCGTTCAGATCGTTTCCGTCGTTCAGATCGTTTCAGTCCTTCAAATCGTTTCCCTCATCAGCTCGTTTCCGTCGTTCAGATCATTTCTGTCGTTCAGATCGTTTCAGTCGTTCAGATCGTTTCTGTCGTTCAGATCTTTTCCGTTGCTCAGATCGTTTCAGTCGTTCAGATCGTTTCAGTCGTTCAGATCGTTTCCCTCATCAGCTCTTTTCAGTCGTTCAGATCGTTTCAGTCGTTCAAATCGTTTCTGTCGTTCAGATCATTTCCGTCGTTCAGGTCGTTTCAGTCGTTCAGATCGTTTCACTCGTTCAGATCGTTTCCGTCGTTCAGTTCGTTTCAGTCGTTCAGATCGTTTCTGTCCTTCAGATCGTTTCAGTCCTTCAAATCGTTTCCCTCATCAGCTCGTTTCCGTCGTTCAGATCGTTTCAGTCCTTCAAATCGTTTCCCTCATCAGCTCGTTTCCGTCGTTCAGATCGTTTCTGTCGTTCAGATCGTTTCTGTCGTTCAGATCGTTTCCGTCGTTCAGATCGTTTCAGTCGTTCAGATCGTTTCTGTCGTTCAGATCGTTTCCGTCGTTCAGATCGTTTCCGTCGTTCAGATCGTTTCAGTCCTTCAAATCGTTTACCTCATCAGCTCGTTTCTGTCGTTCAGATCGTTTCAGTCGTTCAGATCGTTTCTGTCGTTCAGATCTTTTCAGTCGTTCAGTTCGTTTCCGTCGTTCAGATCGTTTCACTCGTTCAGATCGTTTCCGTTGCTCAGATCGTTTCCGTCGTTCAGATCATTTCTGTCGTTCAGATCGTTTCAGTCGTTCAGATCTTTTCAGTCGTTCAGATCGTTTCCGTCGTTCAGATCGTTTCAGTCGTTCAGATCGTTTCAGTCGTTCAGATCTTTTCAGTCGTTCAGATCGTTTCTGTCGTTCAGATCGTTTCCCTCATCAGCTCTTTTCAGTCGTTCAGATCGTTTCTGTCGTTCAGATCTTTTCAGTCGTTCAGATCGTTTCCGTCGTTCAGATCGTTTCAGTCGTTCAGATCGTTTCAGTCGTTCAGATCGTTTCCCTCATCAGCTCTTTTCAGTCGTTCAGATCGTTTCAGTCGTTCAAATCGTTTCTGTCGTTCAGATCATTTCCGTCGTTCAGGTCGTTTCAGTCGTTCAGATCGTTTCCGTCGTTCAGCTCTTTTCAGTCGTTCAGATCGTTTCCGTCGTTCAGCTCTTTTCAGTCTTTTAGTTCGTTTCCGTCGCTCAGATCGTTTCAGTCGTTCAGATCGTTTCCCTCATCAGCTCTTTTCAGTCGTTCAGATCGTTTCAGTCGTTCAAATCGTTTCTGTCGTTCAGATCGTTTCCGTCGTTCAGGTCGTTTCAGTCGTTCAGTTCGTTTCCGTCGTTCAGATCGTTTCAGTCGTTCAGATCGTTTCAGTCGTTCAGATCGTTTCACTCGTTCAGATCGTTTCCGTCGTTCAGATCGTTTCAGTCGTTCAGTTCATTTCCGTTGTTCAGATCGTTTCCGTCGTTCGGATCGTTTCTGTCGTTCAGATCTTTTCAGTCGTTCAGCTCGTTTCTGTCGTTCAGATCGTTTCTGTCGTTCAGATCGTTTCCGTCGTTCAGATCGTTTCAGTCCTTCAAATCGTTTCCCTCATCAGCTCGTTTCAGTCGTTCAGATCGTTTCTGTCGTTCAGATCTTTTCCGTTGCTCAGATCGTTTCAGTCGTTCAGATCGTTTCAGTCGTTCAGATCGTTTCCCTCATCAGCTCTTTTCAGTCGTTCAGATCGTTTCAGTCGTTCAAATCGTTTCTGTCGTTCAGATCATTTCCGTCGTTCAGGTCGTTTCAGTCGTTCAGATCGTTTCACTCGTTCAGATCGTTTCCGTCCTTCAAATCGTTTCCCTCATCAGCTCGTTTCCGTCGTTCAGATCGTTTCAGTCCTTCAAATCGTTTCCCTCATCAGCTCGTTTCCGTCGTTCAGATCGTTTCTGTCGTTCAGATCGTTTCTGTCGTTCAGATCGTTTCCGTCGTTCAGATCGTTTCAGTCGTTCAGATCGTTTCTGTCGTTCAGATCGTTTCCGTCGTTCAGATCGTTTCCGTCGTTCAGATCGTTTCAGTCCTTCAAATCGTTTACCTCATCAGCTCGTTTCTGTCGTTCAGATCGTTTCAGTCCTTCAAATCGTTTACCTCATCAGCTCGTTTCCGTCGTTCAGATCGTTTCTGTCGTTCAGATCGTTTCTGTCGTTCAGTTCGTTTCCGTCGTTCAGATCGTTTCCGTCGTTCAGATCGTTTCAGTCCTTCAAATCGTTTCCCTCATCAGCTCGTTTCCGTCGTTCAGATCATTTCTGTCGTTCAGATCGTTTCAGTCGTTCAGATCGTTTCTGTCGTTCAGATCTTTTCAGTCGTTCAGTTCGTTTCCGTCGTTCAGATCGTTTCACTCGTTCAGATCGTTTCCGTTGCTCAGATCGTTTCCGTCGTTCAGATCATTTCTGTCGTTCAGATCGTTTCAGTCGTTCAGATCGTTTCTGTCGTTCAGATCTTTTCAGTCGTTCAGATCGTTTCCGTCGTTCAGATCGTTTCAGTCGTTCAGATCGTTTCAGTCGTTCAGATCGTTTCCCTCATCAGCTCTTTTCAGTCGTTCAGATCGTTTCAGTCGTTCAAATCGTTTCTGTCGTTCAGATCATTTCCGTCGTTCAGGTCGTTTCAGTCGTTCAGATCGTTTCCGTCGTTCAGCTCTTTTCAGTCGTTCAGATCGTTTCCGTCGTTCAGCTCTTTTCAGTCTTTTAGTTCGTTTCCGTCGCTCAGATCGTTTCAGTCGTTCAGATCATTTCAGTCGTTCAGATCGTTTCTGTCGTTCAGATCGTTTCTGTCGTTCAGATCGTTTCCGTCGTTCAGGTCGTTTCCGTCGTTCAGATCGTTTCAGTCGTTCAGATCGTTTCCGTCGTTCAGATCGTTTCAGTCGTTCAGATCGTTTCTGTCGTTCAGATCGTTTCCGTCGTTCAGTTCGTTTCAGTCGTTCAGATCGTTTCCGTCGTTCAGATCGTTTCCGTCGTTCAGATCGTTTCTGTCGTTCAGGTCGTTTCCGTCGTTCAGATCGTTTCCGTCGTTCAGATCGTTTCTGTCGTTCAGATCGTTTCCGTCGTTCAGTTCGTTTCAGTCGTTCAGATCGTTTCCGTCGTTCAGCTCTTTTCAGTCGTTCAGATCGTTTCCCTCATCAGCTCTTTTCAGTCGTTCAGATCGTTTCAGTCGTTCAAATCGTTTCTGTCGTTCAGATCGTTTCCGTCGTTCAGGTCGTTTCAGTCGTTCAGTTCGTTTCCGTCGTTCAGATCGTTTCAGTCGTTCAGATCGTTTCAGTCGTTCAGATCGTTTCACTCGTTCAGATCGTTTCCGTCGTTCAGATCATTTCAGTCGTTCAGATCGTTTCCGTCGTTCAGCTCTTTTCAGTCGTTCAGATCGTTTCCGTCGTTCAGCTCTTTTCAGTCGTTCAGTTCGTTTCTGTCGTTCAGATCGTTTCTGTCGTTCAGATCGTTTCCGTCGTTCAGATCGTTTCAGTCGTCCAGATCGTTTCAAGTCCTTAAAGATCGTTTCAGTCGTTCAGATCGTTTCCGTCGTTCAGATCATTTCAGTCGTTCAGATCGTTTCACTCGTTCAGATCGTTTCAGTCGTTCAGATCGTTTCACTCGTTCAGATCGTTTCAGTCGTTCAGATCGTTTACCTCATCAGCTCTTTTCAGTCGTTCAGATCGTTTCTGTCGTTCAGATCGTTTCAGTCGTTCAGATCGTTTCTGTCGTTCAGATCTTTTCAGTCGCTCAGTTCGTTTCCGTCGTTCAGATCGTTTCTGTCGTTCAGATCGTTTAAGTCGTTCAGATCGTTTCAGTCGTTCAGATCGTTTCTGTCGTTCAGATCGTTTCCCTCATCAGCTCTTTTCAGTCATTTAGATCGTTTCAGTCGTTCAGATCGTTTCAGTCGTTCAGATCGTTTCCTTCGTTCAGCTCTTTTAAGTCGTTCAGATCGTTTCCGTCGTTCCGATCGTTTCCGTCGTTCAGATCGTTTCCGTCGTTCAGATCGTTTCAGTCGTTCAGATCGTTTCAGTCGTTCAGTTCGTTTCCGTCGTTCAGTTCGTTTCTGTCGTTCAGATCGTTTCCGTCGTTCAGTTCGTTTCCGTCGTTCAGCTCTTTTCCGTCGTTCAGATCGTTTCAGTCGTTCAGCTCTTTTAAGTCGTTCAGATCGTTTCAGTCGTTCAGATCGTTTCAGTCGTTCAGCTCGTTTCAGTCGTTCAGATCGTTTCAGTCGTTCAGATCGTTTCCTTCGTTCAGATCGTTTCCGTCGTTCAGATCGTTTCAGTCGTTCAGATCGTTTCCGTCGTTCAGATCATTTCAGTCGTTCAGATCGTTTCACTCGTTCAGATCGTTTCAGTCGTTCAGATCGTGTCACTCGTTCAGATCGTTTCAGTCGTTCAGATCGTTTACCTCATCAGCTCTTTTCAGTCGTTCAGATCGTTTCTGTCGTTCAGATCGTTTAAGTCGTTCAGATCGTTTCAGTCGTTCAGATCGTTTCAGTCGTTCAGATCGTTTCTGTCATTCAGATCGTTTCCCTCATCAGCTCATTTCAGTCGTTCAGATCGTTTCAGTCGTTCAGATCGTTTCAGTCGTTCAGATCGTTTCCTTCGTTCAGCTCTTTTAAGTCATTCAGATCGTTTCCGTCGTTCCGATCGTTTCCGTCGTTCAGATCGTTTCCGTCGTTCAGATCGTTTCCGTCGTTCAGATCGTTTCTGTCCTTCAGATCGTTTCAGTCGTTCAGATCGTTTCCGTCGTTCAGATCGTTTCCGTCGTTCAGATCGTTTCAGTCGTTCAGATCGTTTCAGTCGTTCAGTTCGTTTCCGTCGTTCAGTTCGTTTCTGTCGTTCAGATCGTTTCCGTCGTTCAGTTCGTTTCCGTCGTTCAGCTCTTTTCCGTCGTTCAGATCGTTTCAGTCGTTCAGCTCTTTTAAGTCGTTCAGATCGTTTCAGTCGTTCAGATCGTTTCAGTCGTTCAGCTCGTTTCAGTCGTTCAGATCGTTTCACTCGTTCAGATCGTTTCCGTCGTTCAGATCGTTTCAGTCGTTCAGATCGTTTCCTTAGTTCAGATCGTTTCAGTCGTTCAGATCGTTTCAGTCGTTCAGTTCGTTTAAGTCGTTCAGATCGTTTCCGTCGTTCAGATCGTTTCAGTCGTTCAGATCGTTTCAGTCGTTCAGTTCATTTCCGTTGTTCAGATCGTTTCCGTCGTTCGGATCGTTTCTGTCGTTCAGATCTTTTCAGTCGTTCAGCTCGTTTCTGTCGTTCAGATCGTTTCTGTCGTTCAGATCGTTTCCGTCGTTCAGATCGTTTCAGTCCTTCAAATCGTTTCCCTCATCAGCTCGTTTCCGTCGTTCAGATCATTTCTGTCGTTCAGATCGTTTCAGTCGTTCAGATCGTTTCTGTCGTTCAGATCGTTTCAGTCGTTCAGTTCGTTTCCGTCGTTCAGTTCGTTTCCGTCGTTCAGCTCTTTTCCGTCGTTCAGATCGTTTCAGTCGTTCAGATCGTTTCCGTCGCTCAGATCATTTCAGTCGTTCAGATCGTTTCCATCGTTCAGATCGTTTCAGTCGTTCAGATCGTTTCAGTCGTTCAGTTCGTTTCCGTCGTTCAGTTCGTTTCCGTCGTTCAGCTCTTTTCCGTCGTTCAGATCGTTTCAGTCGTTCAGCTCTTTTAAGTCGTTCAGATCGTTTCAGTCGTTCAGATCGTTTCAGTCGTTCAGCTCGTTTCAGTCGTTCAGATCGTTTCACTCGTTCAGATCGTTTCCGTCGTTCAGATCGTTTCAGTCGTTCAGATCGTTTCCTTCGTTCAGATCGTTTCAGTCGTTCAGATCGTTTCAGTCGTTCAGTTCGTTTCCGTTGTTCAGATCGTTTCCGTCGTTCGGATCGTTTCTGTCGTTCAGATCTTTTCAGTCGTTCAGCTCGTTTCTGTCGTTCAGATCGTTTCTGTCGTTCAGATCGTTTCCGTCGTTCAGATCGTTTCAGTCCTTCAAATCGTTTCCCTCATCAGCTCGTTTCCGTCGTTCAGATCATTTCAGTCGTTCAGATCATTTCAGTCGTTCAGATCGTTTCACTCGTTCAGATCGTTTCAGTCGTTCAGATCGTTTCACTCGTTCAGATCGTTTCAGTCGTTCAGATCGTTTACCTCATCAGCTCTTTTCAGTCGTTCAGATCGTTTTCGTCGATGAGGTCGTTTCAGTCGTTCAGATCGTTTTCGTCGATGAGGTCGTTTCAGTCGTTCAGATCGTTTCAGTCGTTCAGATCGTTTTCGTCGATGAGGTCGTTTCTGTCGCTCAGATCGTTTCAGTCGTTCAGATCGTTTCAGTCGTTCAGATCGTTTTCGTCGATGAGGTCGTTTCAGTCGTTCAGATCGTTTTCGTCGATGAGGTCGTTTCTGTCGCTCAGATCGTTTCCGTCGCTCAGATCATTTCAGTCGTTCAGATCGTTTCCATCGTTCAGCTCTTTTAAGTCGTTCAGATCGTTTCCGTCGTTCCGATCGTTTCCGTCGTTCAGATCGTTTCCGTCGTTCAGATCGTTTCTGTCCTTCAGATCGTTTCAGTCGTTCAGATCGTTTCCGTCGTTCAGATCGTTTCCGTCGTTCAGATCGTTTCAGTCGTTCAGATCGTTTCAGTCGTTCAGTTCGTTTCCGTCGTTCAGTTCGTTTCTGTCGTTCAGATCGTTTCCGTCGTTCAGTTCGTTTCCGTCGTTCAGCTCTTTTAAGTCGTTCAGATCGTTTCAGTCGTTCAGATCGTTTCAGTCGTTCAGATCGTTTCAGTCGTTCAGATCGTTTCAGTCGTTCAGTTCGTTTAAGTCGTTCAGATCGTTTCAGTCGTTCAGATCGTTTCAGTCGTTCAGTTCATTTCCGTTGTTCAGATCGTTTAAGTCGTTCAGATCGTTTCAGTCGTTCAGATCGTTTCAGTCGTTCAGTTCATTTCCGTCGTTCAGATCGTTTCAGTCGTTCAGATCGTTTCAGTCGTTCAGTTCATTTCCGTTGTTCAGATCGTTTCCGTCGTTCGGATCGTTTCTGTCGTTCACATCTTTTCAGTCGTTCAGCTCGTTTCTGTCGTTCAGATCGTTTCTGTCGTTCAGATCGTTTCCGTCGTTCAGATTGTTTCAGTCCTTCAAATCGTTTCCCTCATCAGCTCGTTTCCGTCGTTCAGATCATTTCTGTCGTTCAGATCGTTTCAGTCGTTCAGATCGTTTCTGTCGTTCAGATCTTTTCCGTTGCTCAGATCGTTTCAGTCGTTCAGATCGTTTCAGTCGTTCAGCTCGTTTCCGTCGTTCAGTTCGTTTCAGTCGTTCAGATCGTTTCCGTCGTTCAGATCGTTTCTGTCCTTCAGATCGTTTCAGTCCTTCAAATCGTTTCCCTCATCAGCTCGTTTCCGTCGTTCAGATCGTTTCAGTCCTTCAAATCGTTTCCCTCATCAGCTCGTTTCCGTCGTTCAGATCGTTTCTGTCGTTCAGATCGTTTCTGTCGTTCAGATCGTTTCCGTCGTTCAGATCGTTTCAGTCGTTCAGATCGTTTCTGTCGTTCAGATCGTTTCCGTCGTTCAGTTCGTTTCAGTCGTTCAGATCGTTTCCGTCGTTCAGATCGTTTCCGTCGTTCAGATCGTTTCTGTCCTTCAGATCGTTTCAGTCCTTCAAATCGTTTACCTCATCAGCTCGTTTCCGTCGTTCAGATCATTTCTGTCGTTCAGATCGTTTCAGTCGTTCAGATCGTTTCCGTCGTTCAGATCGTTTCAGTCGTTCAGATCATTTCAGTCGTTCAGATCGTTTCCGTTGCTCAGATCGTTTCAGTCGTTCAGATCATTTCAGTCGTTCAGATCGTTTCAGTCGTTCAGATCGTTTCCCTCATCAGCTCTTTTCAGTCGTTCAGATCGTTTCAGTCGTTCAAATCGTTTCTGTCGTTCAGATCGTTTCCGTCGTTCAGGTCGTTTCAGTCGTTCAGTTCGTTTCCGTCGTTCAGATCGTTTCAGTCGTTCAGATCGTTTCAGTCGTTCAGATCGTTTCACTCGTTCAGATCGTTTCCGTCGTTCAGATCATTTCAGTCGTTCAGATCGTTTCCGTCGTTCAGCTCTTTTCAGTCGTTCAGATCGTTTCCGTCGTTCAGCTCTTTTCAGTCGTTCAGTTCGTTTCCGTCGCTCAGATCGTTTCAGTCGTTCAGATCATTTCAGTCGTTCAGATCGTTTCTGTCGTTCAGATCGTTTCTGTCGTTCAGATCGTTTCCGTCGTTCAGGTCGTTTCCGTCGTTCAGATCGTTTCAGTCGTCCAGATCGTTTCAAGTCCTTAAAGATCGTTTCAGTCGTTCAGATCGTTTCCGTCGTTCAGATCATTTCAGTCGTTCAGATCGTTTCACTCGTTCAGATCGTTTCAGTCGTTCAGATCGTTTCACTCGTTCAGATCGTTTCAGTCGTTCAGATCGTTTACCTCATCAGCTCTTTTCAGTCGTTCAGATCGTTTCTGTCGTTCAGATCGTTTCAGTCGTTCAGATCGTTTCTGTCGTTCAGATCTTTTCAGTCGCTCAGTTCGTTTCCGTCGTTCAGATCGTTTCTGTCGTTCAGATCGTTTAAGTCGTTCAGATCGTTTCAGTCGTTCAGATCGTTTCTGTCGTTCAGATCGTTTCCCTCATCAGCTCTTTTCAGTCGTTCAGATCGTTTCAGTCGTTCAGATCGTTTCAGTCGTTCAGATCGTTTCCTTCGTTCAGCTCTTTTAAGTCGTTCAGATCGTTTCCGTCGTTCCGATCGTTTCCGTCGTTCAGATCGTTTCCGTCGTTCAGATCGTTTCAGTCGTTCAGATCGTTTCAGTCGTTCAGTTCGTTTCCGTCGTTCAGTTCGTTTCCGTCGTTCAGATCGTTTCCGTCGTTCAGCTCTTTTCCGTCGTTCAGATCGTTTCAGTCGTTCAGCTCTTTTAAGTCGTTCAGCTCGTTTCAGTCGTTCAGATCGTTTCACTCGTTCAGATCGTTTCCGTCGTTCAGATCGTTTCAGTCGTTCAGATCGTTTCAGTCGTTCAGATCGTTTCCTTCGTTCAGATCGTTTCCGTCGTTCAGATCGTTTCAGTCGTTCAGATCGTTTCCGTCGTTCAGATCGTTTCCGTCGTTCAGATCGTTTCACTCGTTCAGATCGTTTCACTCGTTCAGATCGTTTCAGTCGTTCAGATCGTTTACCTCATCAGCTCTTTTCAGTCGTTCAGATCGTTTCTGTCGTTCAGATCGTTTCAGTCGTTCAGATCGTTTCTGTCGTTCAGATCGTTTAAGTCGTTCAGATCGTTTCAGTCGTTCAGCTCTTTTAAGTCGTTCAGATCGTTTCAGTCGTTCAGATCGTTTCAGTCGTTCAGCTCGTTTCAGTCGTTCAGATCGTTTCACTCGTTCAGATCGTTTCCGTCGTTCAGATCGTTTCAGTCGTTCAGATCGTTTCCTTCGTTCAGATCGTTTCAGTCGTTCAGTTCGTTTAAGTCGTTCAGATCGTTTCAGTCGTTCAGATCGTTTCCTTCGTTCAGATCGTTTCAGTCGTTCAGATCGTTTCAGTCGTTCAGATCGTTTCAGTCGTTCAGTTCGTTTAAGTCGTTCAGATCGTTTACGTCGTTCAGATCGTTTCAGTCGTTCAGATCGTTTCAGTCGTTCAGTTCATTTCCGTTGTTCAGATCGTTTCCGTCGTTCGGATCGTTTCTGTCGTTCAGATCTTTTCAGTCGTTCAGCTCGTTTCTGTCGTTCAGATCGTTTCTGTCGTTCAGATCGTTTCCGTCGTTCAGATCGTTTCAGTCCTTCAAATCGTTTCCCTCATCAGCTCGTTTCCGTCGTTCAGATCATTTCTGTCGTTCAGATCGTTTCAGTCGTTCAGATCGTTTCTGTCGTTCAGATCTTTTCCGTTGCTCAGATCGTTTCAGTCGTTCAGATCGTTTCAGTCGTTCAGATCGTTTCCCTCATCAGCTCTTTTCAGTCGTTCAGATCGTTTCAGTCGTTCAAATCGTTTCTGTCGTTCAGATCATTTCCGTCGTTCAGGTCGTTTCAGTCGTTCAGATCGTTTCACTCGTTCAGATCGTTTCCGTCGTTCAGTTCGTTTCAGTCGTTCAGATCGTTTCCGTCGTTCAGATCGTTTCTGTCCTTCAGATCGTTTCAGTCCTTCAAATCGTTTCCCTCATCAGCTCGTTTCCGTCGTTCAGATCGTTTCAGTCCTTCAAATCGTTTCCCTCATCAGCTCGTTTCCGTCGTTCAGATCGTTTCTGTCGTTCAGATCGTTTCTGTCGTTCAGATCGTTTCCGTCGTTCAGATCGTTTCAGTCGTTCAGATCATTTCTGTCGTTCAGATCGTTTCCGTCGTTCAGTTCGTTTCAGTCGTTCTGATCGTTTCCGTCGTTCAGATCGTTTCCGTCGTTGAGATCGTTTCTGTCCTTCAGATCGTTTCAGTCCTTCAAATCGTTTACCTCATCAGCTCGTTTCCGTCGTTCAGATCGTTTCAGTCGTTCAGATCGTTTCCTTCGTTCAGCTCTTTTAAGTCGTTCAGATCGTTTCCGTCGTTCCGATCGTTTCCGTCGTTCAGATCGTTTCCGTCATTCAGATCGTTTCAGTCGTTCAGATCGTTTCAGTCGTTCAGTTCGTTTCCGTCGTTCAGTTCGTTTCTGTCGTTCAGATCGTTTCCGTCGTTCAGTTCGTTTCCGTCGTTCAGCTCTTTTCCGTCGTTCAGATCGTTTCAGTCGTTCAGCTCTTTTAAGTCGTTCAGATCGTTTCAGTCGTTCAGATCGTTTCAGTCGTTCAGCTCGTTTCAGTCGTTCAGATCGTTTCACTCGTTCAGATCGTTTCCGTCGTTCAGATCGTTTCAGTCGTTCAGATCGTTTCCTTCGTTCAGATCGTTTCAGTCGTTCAGTTCGTTTAAGTCGTTCAGATCGTTTCAGTCGTTCAGATCGTTTCCTTCGTTCAGATCGTTTCAGTCGTTCAGATCGTTTCAGTCGTTCAGTTCGTTTAAGTCGTTCAGATCGTTTACGTCGTTCAGATCGTTTCAGTCGTTCAGATCGTTTCAGTCGTTCAGTTCATTTCCGTTGTTCAGATCGTTTCCGTCGTTCGGATCGTTTCTGTCGTTCAGATCTTTTCAGTCGTTCAGCTCGTTTCTGTCGTTCAGATCGTTTCTGTCGTTCAGATCGTTTCCGTCGTTCAGATCGTTTCAGTCCTTCAAATCGTTTCCCTCATCAGCTCGTTTCCGTCGTTCAGATCATTTCTGTCGTTCAGATCGTTTCAGTCGTTCAGATCGTTTCTGTCGTTCAGATCTTTTCCGTTGCTCAGATCGTTTCAGTCGTTCAGATCGTTTCAGTCGTTCAGATCGTTTCCCTCATCAGCTCTTTTCAGTCGTTCAGATCGTTTCAGTCGTTCAAATCGTTTCTGTCGTTCAGATCATTTCCGTCGTTCAGGTCGTTTCAGTCGTTCAGATCGTTTCACTCGTTCAGATCGTTTCCGTCGTTCAGTTCGTTTCAGTCGTTCAGATCGTTTCCGTCGTTCAGATCGTTTCTGTCCTTCAGATCGTTTCAGTCCTTCAAATCGTTTCCCTCATCAGCTCGTTTCCGTCGTTCAGATCGTTTCAGTCCTTCAAATCGTTTCCCTCATCAGCTCGTTTCCGTCGTTCAGATCGTTTCTGTCGTTCAGATCGTTTCTGTCGTTCAGATCGTTTCCGTCGTTCAGATCGTTTCAGTCGTTCAGATCATTTCTGTCGTTCAGATCGTTTCCGTCGTTCAGTTCGTTTCAGTCGTTCTGATCGTTTCCGTCGTTCAGATCGTTTCCGTCGTTGAGATCGTTTCTGTCCTTCAGATCGTTTCAGTCCTTCAAATCGTTTACCTCATCAGCTCGTTTCCGTCGTTCAGATCGTTTCAGTCGTTCAGATCGTTTCCTTCGTTCAGCTCTTTTAAGTCGTTCAGATCGTTTCCGTCGTTCCGATCGTTTCCGTCGTTCAGATCGTTTCCGTCGTTCAGATCGTTTCAGTCGTTCAGATCGTTTCAGTCGTTCAGTTCGTTTCCGTCGTTCAGTTCGTTTCTGTCGTTCAGATCGTTTCCGTCGTTCAGTTCGTTTCCGTCGTTCAGCTCTTTTCCGTCGTTCAGATCGTTTCAGTCGTTCAGCTCTTTTAAGTCGTTCAGATCGTTTCAGTCGTTCAGATCGTTTCAGTCGTTCAGCTCGTTTCAGTCGTTCAGATCGTTTCACTCGTTCAGATCGTTTCCGTCGTTCAGATCGTTTCAGTCGTTCAGATCGTTTCAGTCGTTCAGATCGTTTCCTTCGTTCAGATCGTTTCCGTCGTTCAGATCGTTTCAGTCGTTCAGATCGTTTCAGTCGTTCAGATCGTTTCTGTCGTTCAGATCTTTTCAGTCGCTCAGTTCGTTTCCGTCGTTCAGATCGTTTCCGTCGTTCAGATCGTTTCAGTCGTTCAGATCGTTTCAGTCGTTCAGATCGTTTCTGTCATTCAGATCGTTTCCCTCATCAGCTCATTTCAGTCGTTCAGATCGTTTCAGTCGTTCAGATCGTTTCAGTCGTTCAGATCGTTTCCTTCGTTCAGCTCTTTTAAGTCATTCAGATCGTTTCCGTCGTTCCGATCGTTTCCGTCGTTCAGATCGTTTCCGTCGTTCAGATCGTTTCCGTCGTTCAGATCGTTTCTGTCCTTCAGATCGTTTCAGTCGTTCAGATCGTTTCCGTCGTTCAGATCGTGTCCGTCGTTCAGATCGTTTCAGTCGTTCAGATCGTTTCAGTCGTTCAGTTCGTTTCCGTCGTTCAGTTCGTTTCTGTCGTTCAGATCGTTTCCGTCGTTCAGTTCGTTTCCGTCGTTCAGCTCTTTTCCGTCGTTCAGATCGTTTCAGTCGTTCAGCTCTTTTAAGTCGTTCAGATCGTTTCAGTCGTTCAGATCGTTTCAGTCGTTCAGCTCGTTTCAGTCGTTCAGATCGTTTCACTCGTTCAGATCGTTTCCGTCGTTCAGATCGTTTCAGTCGTTCAGATCGTTTCCTTCGTTCAGATCGTTTCAGTCGTTCAGTTCGTTTAAGTCGTTCAGATCGTTTCAGTCGTTCAGATCGTTTCCTTCGTTCAGATCGTTTCAGTCGTTCAGATCGTTTCAGTCGTTCAGATCGTTTCAGTCGTTCAGTTCGTTTAAGTCGTTCAGATCGTTTCCGTCGTTCAGATCGTTTCAGTCGTTCAGATCGTTTCAGTCGTTCAGTTCATTTCCGTTGTTCAGATCGTTTCCGTCGTTTGGATCGTTTCTGTCGTTCAGATCTTTTCAGTCGTTCAGCTCGTTTCTGTCGTTCAGATCGTTTCTGTCGTTCAGATCGTTTCCGTCATTCAGATCGTTTCAGTCCTTCAAATCGTTTCCCTCATCAGCTCGTTTCCGTCGTTCAGATCATTTCTGTCATTCAGATCGTTTCAGTCGTTCAGATCGTTTCTGTCGTTCAGATCTTTTCCGTTGCTCAGATCGTTTCAGTCGTTCAGATCGTTTCAGTCGTTCAGATCGTTTCCCTCATCAGCTCTTTTCAGTCGTTCAGATCGTTTCAGTCGTTCAAATCGTTTCTGTCGTTCAGATCATTTCAGTCGTTCAGATCGTTTCAGTCGTTCAAATCGTTTCTGTCGTTCAGATCATTTCAGTCGTTCAGATCGTTTCCGTCGTTCAGCTCTTTTCAGTCGTTCAGATCGTTTCCGTCGTTCAGCTCTTTTCAGTCGTTCAGATCGTTTCCGTCGTTCAGCTCTTTTCAGTCGTTCAGTTCGTTTCCGTCGCTCAGATCGTTTCAGTCGTTCAGATCGTTTCTGTCGTTCAGATCGTTTCTGTCGTTCAGATCGTTTCCGTCGTTCAGGTCGTTTCCGTCGTTCAGATCGTTTCAGTCGTCCAGATCGTTTCAAGTCCTTAAAGATCGTTTCAGTCGTTCAGATCGTTTCCGTCGTTCAGATCATTTCAGTCGTTCAGATCGTTTCACTCGTTCAGATCGTTTCAGTCGTTCAGATCGTTTCACTCGTTCAGATCGTTTCAGTCGTTCAGATCGTTTACCTCATCAGCTCTTTTCAGTCGTTCAGATCGTTTCTGTCGTTCAGATCGTTTCAGTCGTTCAGATCGTTTCTGTCGTTCAGATCTTTTCAGTCGCTCAGTTCGTTTCCGTCGTTCAGATCGTTTCTGTCGTTCAGATCGTTTAAGTCGTTCAGATCGTTTCAGTCGTTCAGATCGTTTCAGTCGTTCAGATCGTTTCTGTCGTTCAGATCGTTTCCCTCATCAGCTCTTTTCAGTCGTTCAGATCGTTTCAGTCGTTCAGCTCGTTTCAGTCGTTCAGATCGTTTCCTTCGTTCAGCTCTTTTAAGTCGTTCAGATCGTTTCCGTCGTTCCGATCGTTTCCGTCGTTCAGATCGTTTCCGTCGTTCAGATCGTTTCAGTCATTCAGATCGTTTCAGTCGTTCAGATCGTTTCAGTCGTTCAGATCGTTTCCTTCGTTCAGATCGTTTCCGTCGTTCAGATCGTTTCAGTCGTTCAGATCGTTTCCTTCGTTCAGATCGTTTCCGTCGTTCAGATCGTTTCAGTCGTTCAGATCGTTTCCGTCGTTCAGATCATTTCAGTCGTTCAGATCGTTTCACTCGTTCAGATCGTTTCAGTCGTTCAGATCGTTTACCTCATCAGCTCTTTTCAGTCGTTCAGATCGTTTCTGTCGTTCAGATCGTTTAAGTCGTTCAGATCGTTTCAGTCGTTCAGATCGTTTCAGTCGTTCAGATCGTTTCTGTCATTCAGATCGTTTCCCTCATCAGCTCTTTTCAGTCGTTCAGATCGTTTCCGTCGTTCAGATCGTTTCCGTCGTTCAGATCGTTTCAGTCGTTCAGATCGTTTCAGTCGTTCAGTTCGTTTCCGTCGTTCAGTTCGTTTCTGTCGTTCAGATCGTTTCCGTCGTTCAGTTCGTTTCCGTCGTTCAGCTCTTTTCCGTCGTTCAGATCGTTTCAGTCGTTCAGCTCTTTTAAGTCGTTCAGATCGTTTCAGTCGTTCAGATCGTTTCAGTCGTTCAGCTCGTTTCAGTCGTTCAGATCGTTTCACTCGTTCAGATCGTTTCCGTCGTTCAGATCGTTTCAGTCGTTCAGCTCGTTTCAGTCGTTCAGATCGTTTCCTTCGTTCAGATCGTTTCAGTCGTTCAGATCGTTTCAGTCGTTCAGTTCGTTTAAGTCGTTCAGATCGTTTCCGTCGTTCAGATCGTTTCAGTCGTTCAGATCGTTTCAGTCGTTCGGTTCATTTCCGTTGTTCAGATCGTTTCCGTCGTTCGGATCGTTTCTGTCGTTCAGATCTTTTCAGTCGTTCAGCTCGTTTCTGTCGTTCAGATCGTTTCTGTCGTTCAGATCGTTTCCGTCGTTCAGATCGTTTCAGTCCTTCAAATCGTTTCCCTCATCAGCTCGTTTCCGTCGTTCAGATCATTTCTGTCGTTCAGATCGTTTCAGTCGTTCAGATCGTTTCTGTCGTTCAGATCTTTTCCGTTGCTCAGATCGTTTCAGTCGTTCAGCTCTTTTCAGTCGTTCAGATCGTTTCAGTCGTTCAAATCGTTTCTGTCGTTCAGATCATTTCCGTCGTTCAGGTCGTTTCAGTCGTTCAGATCGTTTCACTCGTTCAGATCGTTTCCGTCGTTCAGTTCGTTTCAGTCGTTCAGATCGTTTCCGTCGTTCAGATCGTTTCCGTCGTTCAGATCGTTTCCGTCGTTCAGATCGTTTCTGTCCTTCAGATCGTTTCAGTCCTTCAAATCGTTTCCCTCATCAGCTCGTTTCCGTCGTTCAGATCGTTTCTGTCGTTCAGATCGTTTCTGTCGTTCATATCGTTTCCGTCGTTCAGATCGTTTCTGTCGTTCAGATCGTTTCCGTCGTTCAGATCGTTTCAGTCCTTCAAATCGTTTCCCTCATCAGCTCGTTTCCGTCGTTCAGATCATTTCTGTCGTTCAGATCGTTTCAGTCGTTCAGATCGTTTCTGTCGTTCAGATCTTTTCCGTTGCTCAGATCGTTTCAGTCGTTCAGATCGTTTCAGTCGTTCAGATCGTTTCCCTCATCAGCTCTTTTCAGTCGTTCAGATCGTTTCAGTCGTTCAAATCGTTTCTGTCGTTCAGATCATTTCCGTCGTTCAGATCGTTTCCGTCGTTCAGATCGTTTCCGTCGTTCAGATCGTTTCCGTCGTTCAGATCGTTTCTGTCCTTCAGATCGTTTCAGTCCTTCAAATCGTTTCCCTCATCAGCTCGTTTCCGTCGTTCAGATCGTTTCTGTCGTTCAGATCGTTTCTGTCGTTCAGATCGTTTCTGTCGTTCATATCGTTTCCGTCGTTCAGATCGTTTAAGTCGTTCAGATCGTTTCTGTCGTTCAGTTCGTTTCCGTCGTTCAGATCGTTTCCGTCGTTCAGATCGTTTCAGTCCTTAAAGATCGTTTCAGTCGTTCAGCTCTTTTCAGTCGTTCAGCTCGTTTCTGTCGTTCAGATCGTTTCTGTCGTTCAGATCGTTTCCGTCGTTCAGTTCGTTTCAGTCGTTCAGATCGTTTCCGTCGTTCAGATCGTTTCCGTCGTTCAGATCGTTTCTGTCGTTCAGATTGTTTCAGTCGTTCAGTTCGTTTCCGTCGTTCAGATCGTTTCAGTCGTTCAGATCGTTTCCGTCGTTCAGATCGTTTCAGTCGTTCAGATCGTTTCTGTCGTTCAGATCGTTTCCGTCGTTCAGTTCGTTTCAGTCGTTCAGATCGTTTCCGTCGTTCAGCTCTTTTCAGTCGTTCAGATCGTTTCCCTCATCAGCTCTTTTCAGTCGTTCAGATCGTTTCAGTCGTTCAAATCGTTTCTGTCGTTCAGATCGTTTCCGTCGTTCAGGTCGTTTCAGTCGTTCAGTTCGTTTCCGTCGTTCAGATCGTTTCAGTCGTTCAGATCGTTTCAGTCGTTCAGATCGTTTCACTCGTTCAGATCGTTTCCGTCGTTCAGATCATTTCAGTCGTTCAGATCGTTTCCGTCGTTCAGCTCTTTTCAGTCGTTCAGATCGTTTCCGTCGTTCAGCTCTTTTCAGTCGTTCAGTTCGTTTCCGTCGCTCAGATCGTTTCAGTCGTTCAGATCATTTCAGTCGTTCAGATCGTTTCTGTCGTTCAGATCGTTTCTGTCGTTCAGATCGTTTCCGTCGTTCAGGTCGTTTCCGTCGTTCAGATCGTTTCAGTTGTCCAGATCGTTTCAAGTCCTTAAAGATCGTTTCAGTCGTTCAGATCGTTTCCGTCGTTCAGATCATTTCAGTCGTTCAGATCGTTTCACTCGTTCAGATCGTTTCAGTCGTTCAGATCGTTTCACTCGTTCAGATCGTTTCAGTCGTTCAGATCGTTTACCTCATCAGCTCTTTTCAGTCGTTCAGATCGTTTCTGTCGTTCAGATCATTTCAGTCGTTCAGATCGTTTCTGTCGTTCAGATCTTTTCAGTCCTCAGTTCGTTTCCGTCGTTCAGATCGTTTCTGTCGTTCAGATCGTTTAAGTCGTTCAGATCGTTTCAGTCGTTCAGATCGTTTCAGTCGTTCAGATCGTTTCTGTCGTTCAGATCGTTTCCCTCATCAGCTCTTTTCAGTCGTTCAGATCGTTTCAGTCGTTCAGATCGTTTCAGTCGTTCAGATCGTTTCCTTCGTTCAGCTCTTTTAAGTCGTTCAGATCGTTTCCGTCGTTCCGATCGTTTCCGTCGTTCAGATCGTTTCCGTCGTTCAGATCGTTTCAGTCGTTCAGATCGTTTCAGTCGTTCAGTTCGTTTCCGTCGTTCAGTTCGTTTCTGTCGTTCAGATCGTTTCCGTCGTTCAGTTCGTTTCCGTCGTTCAGCTCTTTTCCGTCGTTCAGATCGTTTCAGTCGTTCAGCTCTTTTAAGTCGTTCAGATCGTTTCAGTCGTTCAGATCGTTTCAGTCGTTCAGCTCGTTTCAGTCGTTCAGATCGTTTCACTCGTTCAGATCGTTTCCGTCGTTCAGATCGTTTCAGTCGTTCAGATCGTTTCAGTCGTTCAGATCGTTTCAGTCGTTCAGATCGTTTCAGTCGTTCAGATCGTTTCCTTCGTTCAGATCGTTTCCGTCGTTCAGATCGTTTCCGTCGTTCAGATCGTTTCAGTCGTTCAGATCGTTTCCGTCGTTCAGATCATTTCAGTCGTTCAGATCGTTTCACTCGTTCAGATCGTTTCACTCGTTCAGATCGTTTCAGTCGTTCAGATCGTTTACCTCATCAGCTCTTTTCAGTCGTTCAGATCGTTTCTGTCGTTCAGATCGTTTAAGTCGTTCAGATCGTTTCAGTCGTTCAGATCGTTTCAGTCGTTCAGATCGTTTCCCTCATCAGCTCTTTTCAGTCGTTCAGATCGTTTCAGTCGTTCAGATCGTTTCAGTCGTTCAGATCGTTTCCGTCGTTCAGATCGTTTCAGTCGTTCAGATCGTTTCCGTCGTTCAGATCGTTTCCGTCGTTCAGATCGTTTCAGTCGTTCAGATCGTTTCAGTCGTTCAGTTCGTTTCCGTCGTTCAGTTCGTTTCTGTCGTTCAGATCGTTTCCGTCGTTCAGTTCGTTTCCGTCGTTCAGCTCTTTTCCGTCGTTCAGATCGTTTCAGTCGTTCAGCTCTTTTAATTCGTTCAGATCGTTTCAGTCGTTCAGATCGTTTCAGTCGTTCAGCTCGTTTCAGTCGTTCAGATCGTTTCACTCGTTCAGATCGTTTCCGTCGTTCAGATCGTTTCAGTCGTTCAGCTCGTTTCAGTCGTTCAGATCGTTTCCTTCGTTCAGATCGTTTCAGTCGTTCAGATCGTTTCAGTCGTTCAGTTCGTTTAAGTCGTTCAGATCGTTTCCGTCGTTCAGATCGTTTCAGTCGTTCAGATCGTTTCAGTCGTTCAGTTCATTTCCGTTGTTCAGATCGTTTCCGTCGTTCGGATCGTTTCTGTCGTTCAGATCTTTTCAGTCGTTCAGCTCGTTTCTGTCGTTCAGATCGTTTCTGTCGTTCAGATCGTTTCCGTCGTTCAGATCGTTTCAGTCCTTCAAATCGTTTCCCTCATCAGCTCGTTTCCGTCGTTCAGATCATTTCTGTCGTTCAGATCGTTTCAGTCGTTCAGATCGTTTCAGTCGTTCAGTTCATTTCCGTTGTTCAGATCGTTTCCGTCGTTCGGATCGTTTCTGTCGTTCAGATCTTTTCAGTCGTTCAGCTCGTTTCTGTCGTTCAGATCGTTTCTGTCGTTCAGATCGTTTCCGTCGTTCAGATCGTTTCAGTCCTTCAAATCGTTTCCCTCATCAGCTCGTTTCCGTCGTTCAGATCATTTCTGTCGTTCAGATCGTTTCCGTCGTTCGGATCGTTTCTGTCGTTCAGATCTTTTCAGTCGTTCAGCTCGTTTCTGTCGTTCAGATCATTTCTGTCGTTCAGATCGTTTCAGTCGTTCAGATCGTTTCACTCGTTCAGATCGTTTCACTCGTTCAGATCGTTTCAGTCGTTCAGATCGTTTACCTCATCAGCTCTTTTCAGTCGTTCAGATCGTTTCTGTCGTTCAGATCGTTTCAGTCGTTCAGAGCGTTTCTGTCGTTCAGATCTTTTCAGTCGCTCAGTTCGTTTCCGTCGTTCAGATCGTTTCTGTCGTTCAGATCGTTTAAGTCGTTCAGATCGTTTCAGTCGTTCAGATCGTTTCAGTCGTTCAGATCGTTTCTGTCGTTCAGATCGTTTCCCTCATCAGCTCTTTTCAGTCGTTCAGATCGTTTCAGTCGTTCAGATCGTTTCAGTCGTTCAGATCGTTTCCTTCGTTCAGCTCTTTTAAGTCGTTCAGATCGTTTCCGTCGTTCCGATCGTTTCCGTCGTTCAGATCGTTTCCGTCGTTCAGATCGTTTCAGTCGTTCAGATCGTTTCAGTCGTTCAGTTCGTTTCCGTCGTTCAGTTCGTTTCTGTCGTTCAGATCGTTTCCGTCGTTCAGTTCGTTTCCGTCGTTCAGCTCTTTTCCGTCGTTCAGATCGTTTCAGTCGTTCAGCTCTTTTAAGTCGTTCAGATCGTTTCAGTCGTTCAGATCGTTTCAGTCGTTCAGATCGTTTCCTTCGTTCAGCTCTTTTAAGTCGTTCAGATCGTTTCCGTCGTTCCGATCGTTTCCGTCGTTCAGATCGTTTCCGTCGTTCAGATCGTTTCAGTCGTTCAGATCGTTTCAGTCGTTCAGTTCGTTTCCGTCGTTCAGTTCGTTTCTGTCGTTCAGATCGTTTCCGTCGTTCAGTTCGTTTCCGTCGTTCAGCTCTTTTCCGTCGTTCAGATCGTTTCAGTCGTTCAGCTCTTTTAAGTCGTTCAGATCGTTTCAGTCGTTCAGATCGTTTCAGTCGTTCAGCTCGTTTCAGTCGTTCAGATCGTTTCACTCGTTCAGATCGTTTCCGTCGTTCAGATCGTTTCAGTCGTTCAGATCGTTTCAGTCGTTCAGATCGTTTCCTTCGTTCAGATCGTTTCCGTCGTTCAGATCGTTTCAGTCGTTCAGATCGTTTCCTTCGTTCAGATCGTTTCCGTCGTTCAGATCGTTTCAGTCGTTCAGATCGTTTCCGTCGTTCAGATCATTTCAGTCGTTCAGATCGTTTCACTCGTTCAGATCGTTTCAGTCGTTCAGATCGTTTACCTCATCAGCTCTTTTCAGTCGTTCAGATCGTTTCTGTCGTTCAGATCGTTTCAGTCGTTCAGATCGTTTCTGTCGTTCAGATCTTTTCAGTCGCTCAGTTCGTTTCCGTCGTTCAGATCGTTTCTGTCGTTCAGATCGTTTAAGTCGTTCAGATCGTTTCAGTCGTTCAGATCGTTTCAGTCGTTCAGATCGTTTCTGTCATTCAGATCGTTTCCCTCATCAGCTCTTTTCAGTCGTTCAGATCGTTTCAGTCGTTCAGATCGTTTCAGTCGTTCAGATCGTTTCCTTCGTTCAGCTCTTTTAAGTCATTCAGATCGTTTCCGTCGTTCCGATCGTTTCCGTCGTTCAGATCGTTTCCGTCGTTCAGATCGTTTCAGTCGTTCAGATCGTTTCAGTCGTTCAGTTCGTTTCCGTCGTTCAGCTCTTTTCCGTCGTTCAGATCGTTTCAGTCGTTCAGATCGTTTCAGTCGTTCAGCTCGTTTCAGTCGTTCAGATCGTTTCACTCGTTCAGATCGTTTCCGTCGTTCAGATCGTTTCAGTCGTTCAGCTCGTTTCAGTCGTTCAGATCGTTTCCTTCGTTCAGATCGTTTCAGTCGTTCAGATCGTTTCAGTCGTTCAGTTCATTTCCGTTGTTCAGATCGTTTCCGTCGTTCGGATCGTTTCTGTCGTTCAGATCTTTTCAGTCGTTCAGCTCGTTTCTGTCGTTCAGATCGTTTCCGTCGTTCAGATCGTTTCAGTCCTTCAAATCGTTTCCCTCATCAGCTCGTTTCCGTCGTTCAGATCATTTCTGTCGTTCAGATCGTTTCAGTCGTTCAGATCGTTTCTGTCGTTCAGATCTTTTCCGTTGCTCAGATCGTTTCAGTCGTTCAGATCGTTTCAGTCGTTCAGATCGTTTCTGTCGTTCAGATCTTTTCCGTTGCTCAGATCTTTTCAGTCGTTCAGCTCGTTTCTGTCGTTCAGATCGTTTCCGTCGTTCAGATCGTTTCAGTCCTTCAAATCGTTTCCCTCATCAGCTCGTTTCCGTCGTTCAGATCATTTCTGTCGTTCAGATCGTTTCAGTCGTTCAGATCGTTTCTGTCGTTCAGATCTTTTCCGTTGCTCAGATCGTTTCAGTCGTTCAGATCGTTTCAGTCGTTCAAATCGTTTCTGTCGTTCAGATCATTTCCGTCGTTCAGGTCGTTTCAGTCGTTCAGATCGTTTCACTCGTTCAGATCGTTTCCGTCGTCCAGTTCGTTTCAGTCGTTCAGATCGTTTCCGTCGTTCAGATCGTTTCCGTCGTTCAGATCGTTTCCGTCGTTCAGATCGTTTCTGTCCTTCAGATCGTTTCAGTCCTTCAAATCGTTTCCCTCATCAGCTCTTTTCAGTCGTTCAGATCGTTTCAGTCGTTCAAATCGTTTCTGTCGTTCAGATCATTTCCGTCGTTCAGGTCGTTTCAGTCGTTCAGATCGTTTCCGTCGTTCAGCTCTTTTCAGTCGTTCAGTACGTTTCCGTCGTTCAGATCGTTTCAGTCCTTCAAATCGTTTCCCTCATCAGCTCGTTTCCGTCGTTCAGATCATTTCTGTCGTTCAGATCGTTTCAGTCGTTCAGATCGTTTCTGTCGTTCAGATCTTTTCCGTTGCTCAGATCGTTTCAGTCGTTCAGATCGTTTCAGTCGTTCAGATCGTTTCCCTCATCAGCTCTTTTCAGTCGTTCAGATCGTTTCAGTCGTTCAAATCGTTTCTGTCGTTCAGATCATTTCCGTCGTTCAGGTCGTTTCAGTCGTTCAGATCGTTTCACTCGTTCAGATCGTTTCCGTCGTTCAGTTCGTTTCAGTCGTTCAGATCGTTTCCGTCGTTCAGATCGTTTCCGTCGTTCAGATCGTTTCCGTCGTTCAGATCGTTTCTGTCCTTCAGATCGTTTCAGTCCTTCAAATCGTTTCCCTCATCAGCTCGTTTCCGTCGTTCAGATCGTTTCTGTCGTTCAGATCGTTTCTGTCGTTCATATCGTTTCCGTCGTTCAGATCGTTTAAGTCGTTCAGATCGTTTCTGTCGTTCAGTTCGTTTCCGTCGTTCAGATCGTTTCCGTCGTTCAGATCGTTTCAGTCCTTAAAGATCGTTTCAGTCGTTCAGCTCTTTTCAGTCGTTCAGCTCGTTTCTGTCGTTCAGATCGTTTCTGTCGTTCAGATCGTTTCCGTCGTTCAGATCGTTTCAGTCCTTCAAATCGTTTCCCTCATCAGCTCGTTTCCGTCGTTCAGATCATTTCTGTCGTTCAGATCGTTTCAGTCGTTCAGATCGTTTCTGTCGTTCAGATCTTTTCAGTCGTTCAGTTCGTTTCCGTCGTTCAGATCGTTTCACTCGTTCAGATCGTTTCCGTTGCTCAGATCGTTTCAGTCGTTCAGATCGTTTCAGTCGTTCAGATCGTTTCCCTCATCAGCTCTTTTCAGTCGTTCAGATCGTTTCAGTCGTTCAGATCGTTTCAGTCGTTCAGATCGTTTCCGTCGTTCAGCTCTTTTCAGTCGTTCGGTTCGTTTCCGTCGTTCAGATCGTTTCAGTCGTTCAGATCGTTTCAGTCGTTCAGATCGTTTCACTCGTTCAGATCGTTTCCGTCGTTCAGATCGTTTCAGTCGTTCAGATCGTTTCCGTCGTTCAGCTCTTTTCAGTCGTTCAGATCGTTTCCGTAGTTCAGCTCTTTTCAGTCGTTCAGTTCGTTTCCGTCGCTCAGATCGTTTCAGTCGTTCAGATCATTTCAGTCGTTCAGATCGTTTCTGTCGTTCAGATCGTTTCCGTCGTTCAGGTCGTTTCTGTCGTTCAGATCGTTTCCGTCGTTCAGGTCGTTTCCGTCGTTCAGATCGTTTCAGTCGTCCAGATCGTTTCAAGTCCTTAAAGATCGTTTCAGTCGTTCAGATCGTTTCCGTCGTTCAGATCATTTCAGTCGTTCAGATCGTTTCACTCGTTCAGATCGTTTCAGTCGTTCAGATCGTTTCACTCGTTCAGATCGTTTCAGTCGTTCAGATCGTTTACCTCATCAGCTCTTTTCAGTCGTTCAGATCGTTTCTGTCGTTCAGATCGTTTCAGTCGTTCAGATCGTTTCTGTCGTTCAGATCTTTTCAGTCGCTCAGTTCGTTTCCGTCGTTCAGATCGTTTCTGTCGTTCAGATCGTTTAAGTCGTTCAGATCGTTTCAGTCGTTCAGATCGTTTCAGTCGTTCAGATCGTTTCTGTCGTTCAGATCGTTTCCCTCATCAGCTCTTTTCAGTCGTTCAGATCGTTTCAGTCGTTCAGATCGTTTCAGTCGTTCAGATCGTTTCAGTCGTTCAGATCGTTTTCGTCGATGAGGTCGTTTCAGTCGTTCAGATCGTTTTCGTCGATGAGGTCGTTTCTGTCGCTCAGATCGTTTCCATCGTTCAGCTCTTTTAAGTCGTTCAGATCGTTTCCGTCGTTCCGATCGTTTCCGTCGTTCAGATCGTTTCCGTCGTTCAGATCGTTTCAGTCGTTCAGATCGTTTCAGTCGTTCAGTTCGTTTCCGTCGTTCAGTTCGTTTCTGTCGTTCAGATCGTTTCCGTCGTTCAGTTCGTTTCCGTCGTTCAGCTCTTTTCCGTCGTTCAGATCGTTTCCGTCGTTCAGTTCGTTTCCGTCGTTCAGCTCTTTTCCGTCGTTCAGATCGTTTCAGTCGTTCAGCTCTTTTAAGTCGTTCAGATCGTTTCAGTCGTTCAGATCGTTTCAGTCGTTCAGCTCGTTTCAGTCGTTCAGATCGTTTCAGTCGTTCAGATCGTTTCCGTCGTTCAGATCGTTTCAGTCGTTCAGATCGTTTCCTTCGTTCAGATCGTTTCAGTCGTTCAGATCGTTTCAGTCGTTCAGTTCGTTTAAGTCGTTCAGATCGTTTCCGTCGTTCAGATCGTTTCAGTCGTTCAGATCGTTTCAGTCGTTCAGTTCATTTCCGTTGTTCAGATCGTTTCTGTCGTTCAGATCGTTTCTGTCGTTCAGATCGTTTCCGTCGTTCAGATCGTTTCAGTCGTTCAGATCGTTTCAGTCGTTCAGTTCATTTCCGTTGTTCAGATCATTTCTGTCGTTCAGATCGTTTCAGTCATTCAGATCGTTTCTGTCGTTCAGATCTTTTCCGTTGCTCAGATCGTTTCAGTCGTTCAGATCGTTTCCCTCATCAGCTCTTTTCAGTCGTTCAGATCGTTTCAGTCGTTCAAATCGTTTCTGTCGTTCAGATCATTTCCGTCGTTCAGGTCGTTTCAGTCGTTCAGATCGTTTCACTCGTTCAGATCGTTTCAGTCGTTCAGATCGTTTCAGTCGTTCAGATCGTTTCACTCGTTCAGATCGTTTCCGTCGTTCAGATCATTTCAGTCGTTCAGATCGTTTCCGTCGTTCAGCTCTTTTCAGTCGTTCAGATCGTTTCCGTCGTTCAGCTCTTTTCAGTCTTTTAGTTCGTTTCCGTCGCTCAGATCGTTTCAATCGTTCAGATCATTTCAGTCGTTCAGATCGTTTCTGTCGTTCAGATCGTTTCTGTCGTTCAGATCGTTTCCGTCGTTCAGGTCGTTTCCGTCGTTCAGATCGTTTCCGTCGTTCAGATCGTTTCAGTCGTTCAGATCGTTTCCGTCGTTCAGATCGTTTCAGTCGTTCAGATCGTTTCTGTCGTTCAGATCGTTTCCGTCGTTCAGTTCGTTTCAGTCGTTCAGATCGTTTCCGTCGTTCAGATCGTTTCCGTCGTTCAGATCGTTTCCGTCGTTCAGATCGTTTCCGTCGTTCAGGTCGTTTCCGTCGTTCAGATCGTTTCAGTCGTTCAGATCGTTTCCGTCGTTCAGATCGTTTCAGTCGTTCAGATCGTTTCTGTCGTTCAGATCGTTTCCGTCGTTCAGTTCGTTTCAGTCGTTCAGATCGTTTCCGTCGTTCAGATCGTTTCAGTCGTTCAGATCGTTTCCCTCATCAGCTCTTTTCAGTCGTTCAGATCGTTTCAGTCGTTCAAATCGTTTCTGTCGTTCAGATCGTTTCCGTCGTTCAGGTCGTTTCAGTCGTTCAGTTCGTTTCCGTCGTTCAGATCGTTTCAGTCGTTCAGATCGTTTCAGTCGTTCAGATCGTTTCACTCGTTCAGATCGTTTCCGTCGTTCAGCTCTTTTCAGTCGTTCAGTTCGTTTCCGTCGTTCAGATCGTTTCAGTCGTTCAGATCGTTTCAGTCGTTCAGATCGTTTCACTCGTTCAGATCGTTTCCGTCGTTCAGATCGTTTCAGTCGTTCAGATCGTTTCCCTCATCAGCTCTTTTCAGTCGTTCAGATCGTTTCAGTCGTTCAAATCGTTTCTGTCGTTCAGATCGTTTCCGTCGTTCAGGTCGTTTCAGTCGTTCAGTTCGTTTCCGTCGTTCAGATCGTTTCAGTCGTTCAGATCGTTTCCCTCATCAGCTCTTTTCAGTCGTTCAGATCGTTTCAGTCGTTCAAATCGTTTCTGTCGTTCAGATCGTTTCCGTCGTTCAGGTCGTTTCAGTCGTTCAGTTCGTTTCCGTCGTTCAGATCGTTTCCGTCGTTCAGATCGTTTCCGTCGTTCAGATCGTTTCCGTCGTTCAGGTCGTTTCCGTCGTTCAGATCGTTTCAGTCGTTCAGATCGTTTCCGTCGTTCAGATCGTTTCAGTCGTTCAGATCGTTTCTGTCGTTCAGATCGTTTCCGTCGTTCAGTTCGTTTCAGTCGTTCAGATCGTTTCCGTCGTTCAGATCGTTTCAGTCGTTCAGATCGTTTCCCTCATCAGCTCTTTTCAGTCGTTCAGATCGTTTCAGTCGTTCAAATCGTTTCTGTCGTTCAGATCGTTTCCGTCGTTCAGGTCGTTTCAGTCGTTCAGTTCGTTTCCGTCGTTCAGATCGTTTCAGTCGTTCAGATCGTTTCAGTCGTTCAGATCGTTTCACTCGTTCAGATCGTTTCCGTCGTTCAGCTCTTTTCAGTCGTTCAGTTCGTTTCCGTCGTTCAGATCGTTTCAGTCGTTCAGATCGTTTCAGTCGTTCAGATCGTTTCACTCGTTCAGATCGTTTCCGTCGTTCAGATCGTTTCAGTCGTTCAGATTGTTTCCCTCATCAGCTCTTTTCAGTCGTTCAGATCGTTTCAGTCGTTCAAATCGTTTCTGTCGTTCAGATCGTTTCCGTCGTTCAGGTCGTTTCAGTCGTTCAGTTCGTTTCCGTCGTTCAGATCGTTTCAGTCGTTCAGATCGTTTCAGTCGTTCAGATCGTTTCTGTCGTTCAGATCGTTTCTGTCGTTCAGCTCTTTTCCGTCGTTCAGATCGTTTCTGTCGTTCAGATCTTTTCAGTCGTTAAGCTCGTTTCTGTCGTTCAGATCGTTTCCGTCGTTCAGATCGTTTCAGTCCTTCAAATCGTTTCCCTCATCAGCTCGTTTCCGTCGTTCAGATCATTTCTGTCGTTCAGATCGTTTCAGTCGTTCAGATCGTTTCTGTCGTTCAGATCTTTTCCGTTGCTCAGATCGTTTCAGTCGTTCAGATCGTTTCAGTCGTTCAGATCGTTTCCCTCATCAGCTCTTTTCAGTCGTTCAGATCGTTTCAGTCGTTCAAATCGTTTCTGTCGTTCAGATCATTTCCGTCGTTCAGGTCGTTTCAGTCGTTCAGATCGTTTCACTCGTTCAGATCGTTTCCGTCGTTCAGTTCGTTTCAGTCGTTCAGATCGTTTCCGTCGTTCAGATCGTTTCCATCGTTCAGATCGTTTCCGTCGTTCAGATCGTTTCTGTCCTTCAGATCGTTTCAGTCCTTCAAATCGTTTCCCTCATCAGCTCGTTTCCGTCGTTCAGATCGTTTCTGTCGTTCAGATCGTTTCTGTCGTTCATATCGTTTCCGTCGTTCAGATCGTTTAAGTCGTTCAGATCGTTTCTGTCGTTCAGTTCGTTTCCGTCGTTCAGATCGTTTCCGTCGTTCAGATCGTTTCAGTCCTTAAAGATCGTTTCAGTCGTTCAGCTCTTTTCAGTCGTTCAGCTCGTTTCTGTCGTTCAGATCGTTTCTGTCGTTCAGATCGTTTCCGTCGTTCAGATCGTTTCAGTCCTTCAAATCGTTTCCCTCATCAGCTCGTTTCCGTCGTTCAGATCATTTCTGTCGTTCAGATCGTTTCAGTCGTTCAGATCGTTTCTGTCGTTCAGATCTTTTCAGTCGTTCAGTTCGTTTCCGTCGTTCAGATCGTTTCACTCGTTCAGATCGTTTCCGTTGTTCAGATCGTTTCAGTCGTTCAGATCGTTTCAGTCGTTCAGATCGTTTCCCTCATCAGCTCTTTTCAGTCGTTCAGATCGTTTCAGTCGTTCAAATCGTTTCTGTCGTTCAGATCATTTCCGTCGTTCAGGTCGTTTCAGTCGTTCAGATCGTTTCCGTCGTTCAGCTCTTTTCAGTCGTTCAGTTCGTTTCCGTCGTTCAGATCGTTTCAGTCGTTCAGATCGTTTCAGTCGTTCAGATCGTTTCACTCGTTCAGATCGTTTCCGTCGTTCAGATCATTTCAGTCGTTCAGATCGTTTCCGTCGTTCAGCTCTTTTCAGTCGTTCAGATCGTTTCCGTCGTTCAGCTCTTTTCAGTCGTTCAGTTCGTTTCCGTCGCTCAGATCGTTTCAGTCGTTCAGATCATTTCAGTCGTTCAGATCGTTTCTGTCGTTCAGATCGTTTCCGTCGTTCAGGTCGTTTCTGTCGTTCAGATCGTTTCCGTCGTTCAGGTCGTTTCCGTCGTTCAGATCGTTTCAGTCGTCCAGATCGTTTCAAGTCCTTAAAGATCGTTTCAGTCGTTCAGATCGTTTCCGTCGTTCAGATCATTTCAGTCGTTCAGATCGTTTCACTCGTTCAGATCGTTTCAGTCGTTCAGATCGTTTCACTCGTTCAGATCGTT
Organism: Blennius ocellaris; assembly: GCF_963422515.1. NCBI lineage: Eukaryota > Metazoa > Chordata > Actinopteri > Blenniiformes > Blenniidae > Blennius > Blennius ocellaris. The sequence goes on from NW_027662315.1 coordinate 140,862, forward strand.
TCAGTCGTTCAGATCGTTTACCTCATCAGCTCTTTTCAGTCGTTCAGATCGTTTCTGTCGTTCAGATCGTTTCAGTCGTTCAGATCGTTTCTGTCGTTCAGATCTTTTCAGTCGCTCAGTTCGTTTCCGTCGTTCAGATCGTTTCTGTCGTTCAGATCGTTTAAGTCGTTCAGATCGTTTCAGTCGTTCAGATCGTTTCAGTCGTTCAGATCGTTTCTGTCGTTCAGATCGTTTCCCTCATCAGCTCTTTTCAGTCGTTCAGATCGTTTCAGTCGTTCAGATCGTTTCAGTCGTTCAGATCGTTTCAGTCGTTCAGATCGTTTTCGTCGATGAGGTCGTTTCAGTCGTTCAGATCGTTTTCGTCGATGAGGTCGTTTCTGTCGCTCAGATCGTTTCCATCGTTCAGCTCTTTTAAGTCGTTCAGATCGTTTCCGTCGTTCCGATCGTTTCCGTCGTTCAGATCGTTTCCGTCGTTCAGATCGTTTCAGTCGTTCAGATCGTTTCAGTCGTTCAGTTCGTTTCCGTCGTTCAGTTCGTTTCTGTCGTTCAGATCGTTTCCGTCGTTCAGTTCGTTTCCGTCGTTCAGCTCTTTTCCGTCGTTCAGATCGTTTCAGTCGTTCAGCTCTTTTAAGTCGTTCAGATCGTTTCAGTCGTTCAGATCGTTTCAGTCGTTCAGCTCGTTTCAGTCGTTCAGATCGTTTCAGTCGTTCAGATCGTTTCCGTCGTTCAGATCGTTTCAGTCGTTCAGATCGTTTCCTTCGTTCAGATCGTTTCAGTCGTTCAGATCGTTTCAGTCGTTCAGTTCGTTTAAGTCGTTCAGATCGTTTCCGTCGTTCAGATCGTTTCAGTCGTTCAGATCGTTTCAGTCGTTCAGTTCATTTCCGTTGTTCAGATCGTTTCTGTCGTTCAGATCGTTTCTGTCGTTCAGATCGTTTCCGTCGTTCAGATCGTTTCAGTCCTTCAAATCGTTTCCCTCATCAGCTCGTTTCCGTCGTTCAGATCATTTCTGTCGTTCAGATCGTTTCAGTCGTTCAGATCGTTTCTGTCGTTCAGATCTTTTCCGTTGCTCAGATCGTTTCAGTCGTTCAGATCGTTTCAGTCGTTCAGATCGTTTCCCTCATCAGCTCTTTTCAGTCGTTCAGATCGTTTCAGTCGTTCAAATCGTTTCTGTCGTTCAGATCATTTCCGTCGTTCAGGTCGTTTCAGTCGTTCAGATCGTTTCACTCGTTCAGATCGTTTCAGTCGTTCAGATCGTTTCAGTCGTTCAGATCGTTTCACTCGTTCAGATCGTTTCCGTCGTTCAGATCATTTCAGTCGTTCAGATCGTTTCCGTCGTTCAGCTCTTTTCAGTCTTTTAGTTCGTTTCCGTCGCTCAGATCGTTTCAATCGTTCAGATCATTTCAGTCGTTCAGATCGTTTCTGTCGTTCAGATCGTTTCTGTCGTTCAGATCGTTTCCGTCGTTCAGGTCGTTTCCGTCGTTCAGATCGTTTCAGTCGTTCAGATCGTTTCCGTCGTTCAGATCGTTTCAGTCGTTCAGATCGTTTTTGTCGTTCAGATCGTTTCCGTCGTTCAGTTCGTTTCAGTCGTTCAGATCGTTTCCGTCGTTCAGATCGTTTCCGTCGTTCAGATCGTTTCTGTCGTTCAGATCGTTTCACTCGTTCAGATCGTTTCCGTCGTTCAGATCGTTTCAGTCGTTCAGATCGTTTCCCTCATCAGCTCTTTTCAGTCGTTCAGATCGTTTCAGTCGTTCAAATCGTTTCTGTCGTTCAGATCGTTTCCGTCGTTCAGGTCGTTTCAGTCGTTCAGTTCGTTTCCGTCGTTCAGATCGTTTCAGTCGTTCAGATCGTTTCAGTCGTTCAGATCGTTTCTGTCGTTCAGATCGTTTCTGTCGTTCAGCTCTTTTCCGTCGTTCAGATCGTTTCAGTCGTTCAGATCTTTTCCGTTGCTCAGATCGTTTCAGTCGTTCAGATCGTTTCACTCGTTCAGATCGTTTCCGTCGTTCAGTTCGTTTCAGTCGTTCAGATCGTTTCCGTCGTTCAGATCGTTTCCGTCGTTCAGATCGTTTCCGTCGTTCAGATCGTTTCCGTCGTTCAGATCGTTTCAGTCGTTCAAATCGTTTCTGTCGTTCAGATCATTTCCGTCGTTCAGGTCGTTTCAGTCGTTCAGATCGTTTCACTCGTTCAGATCGTTTCCGTCGTTCAGTTCGTTTCAGTCGTTCAGATCGTTTCCGTCGTTCAGATCGTTTCCGTCGTTCAGATCGTTTCCGTCGTTCAGATCGTTTCTGTCCTTCAGATCGTTTCAGTCCTTCAAATCGTTTCCCTCATCAGCTCGTTTCCGTCGTTCAGATCGTTTCTGTCGTTCAGATCGTTTCTGTCGTTCATATCGTTTCCGTCGTTCAGATCGTTTAAGTCGTTCAGATCGTTTCCGTCGTTCAGATCGTTTCAGTCCTTCAAATCGTTTCCCTCATCAGCTCGTTTCCGTCGTTCAGATCGTTTCTGTCGTTCAGATCGTTTCTGTCGTTCATATCGTTTCTGTCGTTCAGTTCGTTTCCGTCGTTCAGATCGTTTCCGTCGTTCAGATCGTTTCAGTCCTTAAAGATCGTTTCAGTCGTTCAGCTCTTTTCAGTCGTTCAGCTCGTTTCTGTCGTTCAGATCGTTTCTGTCGTTCAGATCGTTTCCGTCGTTCAGATCGTTTCAGTCCTTCAAATCGTTTCCCTCATCAGCTCGTTTCCGTCGTTCAGATCATTTCTGTCGTTCAGATCGTTTCAGTCGTTCAGATCGTTTCTGTCGTTCAGATCTTTTCAGTCGTTCAGTTCGTTTCCGTCGTTCAGATCGTTTCACTCGTTCAGATCGTTTCCGTTGCTCAGATCGTTTCAGTCGTTCAGATCGTTTCAGTCGTTCAGATCGTTTCCCTCATCAGCTCTTTTCAGTCGTTCAGATCGTTTCAGTCGTTCAAATCGTTTCTGTCGTTCAGATCATTTCCGTCGTTCAGGTCGTTTCAGTCGTTCAGATCGTTTCCGTCGTTCAGCTCTTTTCAGTCGTTCAGTTCGTTTCCGTCGTTCAGATCGTTTCAGTCGTTCAGATCGTTTCAGTCGTTCAGATCGTTTCACTCGTTCAGATCGTTTCCGTCGTTCAGATCATTTCAGTCGTTCAGATCGTTTCCGTCGTTCAGCTCTTTTCAGTCGTTCAGATCATTTCAGTCGTTCAGATCGTTTCTGTCGTTCAGATCGTTTCCGTCGTTCAGGTCGTTTCTGTCGTTCAGATCGTTTCCGTCGTTCAGATCATTTCAGTCGTTCAGATCGTTTCTGTCGTTCAGATCGTTTCCGTCGTTCAGGTCGTTTCTGTCGTTCAGGTCGTTTCCGTCGTTCAGATCATTTCAGTCGTTCAGATCGTTTCACTCGTTCAGATCGTTTCAGTCGTTCAGATCGTTTCACTCGTTCAGATCGTTTCAGTCGTTCAGATCGTTTACCTCATCAGCTCTTTTCAGTCGTTCAGATCGTTTCTGTCGTTCAGATCGTTTCAGTCGTTCAGATCGTTTCTGTCGTTCAGATCTTTTCAGTCGCTCAGTTCGTTTCCGTCGTTCAGATCGTTTCTGTCGTTCAGATCGTTTAAGTCGTTCAGATCGTTTCAGTCGTTCAGATCGTTTCTGTCGTTCAGATCGTTTCCCTCATCAGCTCTTTTCAGTCGTTCAGATCGTTTCAGTCGTTCAGATCGTTTCAGTCGTTCAGATCGTTTCAGTCGTTCAGATCGTTTTCGTCGATGAGGTTGTTTCTGTCGCTCAGATCGTTTCCATCGTTCAGCTCTTTTAAGTCGTTCAGATCGTTTCCGTGGTTCCGATCGTTTCCGTCGTTCAGATCGTTTCCGTCGTTCAGATCGTTTCAGTCGTTCAGATCGTTTCAGTCGTTCAGTTCGTTTCCGTCGTTCAGTTCGTTTCTGTCGTTCAGATCGTTTCCGTCGTTCAGTTCGTTTCCGTCGTTCAGCTCTTTTCCGTCGTTCAGATCGTTTCAGTCGTTCAGCTCTTTTAAGTCGTTCAGATCGTTTCAGTCGTTCAGATCGTTTCAGTCGTTCAGCTCGTTTCAGTCGTTCAGATCGTTTCAGTCGTTCAGATCGTTTCCGTCGTTCAGATCGTTTCAGTCGTTCAGATCGTTTCCTTCGTTCAGATCGTTTCAGTCGTTCAGATCGTTTCAGTCGTTCAGTTCGTTTAAGTCGTTCAGATCGTTTCCGTCGTTCAGATCGTTTCAGTCGTTCAGATCGTTTCAGTCGTTCAGTTCATTTCCGTTGTTCAGATCGTTTCTGTCGTTCAGATCGTTTCTGTCGTTCAGATCGTTTCCGTCGTTCAGATCGTTTCAGTCCTTCAAATCGTTTCCCTCATCAGCTCGTTTCCGTCGTTCAGATCGTTTCTGTCGTTCAGATCGTTTCAGTCGTTCAGATCGTTTCTGTCGTTCAGATCTTTTCCCTCATCAGCTCTTTTCAGTCGTTCAGATCGTTTCAGTCGTTCAAATCGTTTCTGTCGTTCAGATCATTTCCGTCGTTCAGGTCGTTTCAGTCGTTCAGATCGTTTCACTCGTTCAGATCGTTTCAGTCGTTCAGATCGTTTCAGTCGTTCAGATCGTTTCACTCGTTCAGATCGTTTCCGTCGTTCAGATCATTTCAGTCGTTCAGATCGTTTCCGTCGTTCAGCTCTTTTCAGTCGTTCAGATCGTTTCCGTCGTTCAGCTCTTTTCAGTCTTTTAGTTCGTTTCCGTCGCTCAGATCGTTTCAATCGTTCAGATCATTTCAGTCGTTCAGATCGTTTCTGTCGTTCAGATCGTTTCTGTCGTTCAGATCGTTTCCGTCGTTCAGGTCGTTTCCGTCGTTCAGATCGTTTCAGTCGTTCAGATCGTTTCCGTCGTTCAGATCGTTTCAGTCGTTCAGATCGTTTCTGTCGTTCAGATCGTTTCCGTCGTTCAGTTCGTTTCAGTCGTTCAGATCGTTTCCGTCGTTCAGATCGTTTCCGTCGTTCAGATCGTTTCTGTCGTTCAGATCGTTTCCGTCGTTCAGGTCGTTTCCGTCGTTCAGATCGTTTCAGTCGTTCAGATCGTTTCCGTCGTTCAGATCGTTTCAGTCGTTCAGATCGTTTCTGTCGTTCAGATCGTTTCCGTCGTTCAGTTCGTTTCAGTCGTTCAGATCGTTTCCGTCGTTCAGATCGTTTCAGTCGTTCAGATCGTTTCCCTCATCAGCTCTTTTCAGTCGTTCAGATCGTTTCAGTCGTTCAAATCGTTTCTGTCGTTCAGATCGTTTCCGTCGTTCAGTTCGTTTAAGTCGTTCAGATCGTTTCCGTCGTTCAGATCGTTTCAGTCGTTCAGATCGTTTCAGTCGTTCAGTTCATTTCCGTTGTTCAGATCGTTTCTGTCGTTCAGATCGTTTCTGTCGTTCAGATCGTTTCCGTCGTTCAGATCGTTTCAGTCCTTCAAATCGTTTCCCTCATCAGCTCGTTTCCGTCGTTCAGATCATTTCTGTCGTTCAGATCGTTTCAGTCGTTCAGATCGTTTCTGTCGTTCAGATCTTTTCCGTTGCTCAGATCGTTTCAGTCGTTCAGATCGTTTCAGTCGTTCAGATCGTTTCCCTCATCAGCTCTTTTCAGTCGTTCAGATCGTTTCAGTCGTTCAAATCGTTTCTGTCGTTCAGATCATTTCCGTCGTTCAGGTCGTTTCAGTCGTTCAGATCGTTTCACTCGTTCAGATCGTTTCAGTCGTTCAGATCGTTTCAGTCGTTCAGATCGTTTCACTCGTTCAGATCGTTTCCGTCGTTCAGATCATTTCAGTCGTTCAGATCGTTTCCGTCGTTCAGCTCTTTTCAGTCGTTCAGATCGTTTCCGTCGTTCAGCTCTTTTCAGTCTTTTAGTTCGTTTCCGTCGCTCAGATCGTTTCAATCGTTCAGATCATTTCAGTCGTTCAGATCGTTTCTGTCGTTCAGATCGTTTCTGTCGTTCAGATCGTTTCCGTCGTTCAGGTCGTTTCCGTCGTTCAGATTGTTTCAGTCGTTCAGATCGTTTCCGTCGTTCAGATCGTTTCAGTCGTTCAGATCGTTTCTGTCGTTCAGATCGTTTCCGTCGTTCAGTTCGTTTCAGTCGTTCAGATCGTTTCCGTCGTTCAGATCGTTTCCGTCGTTCAGATCGTTTCTGTCGTTCAGATCGTTTCCGTCGTTCAGGTCGTTTCCGTCGTTCAGATCGTTTCAGTCGTTCAGATCGTTTCCGTCGTTCAGATCGTTTCAGTCGTTCAGATCGTTTCTGTCGTTCAGATCGTTTCCGTCGTTCAGTTCGTTTCAGTCGTTCAGATCGTTTCCGTCGTTCAGATCGTTTCAGTCGTTCAGATCGTTTCCCTCATCAGCTCTTTTCAGTCGTTCAGATCGTTTCAGTCGTTCAAATCGTTTCTGTCGTTCAGATCGTTTCCGTCGTTCAGGTCGTTTCAGTCGTTCAGTTCGTTTCCGTCGTTCAGATCGTTTCAGTCGTTCAGATCGTTTCAGTCGTTCAGATCGTTTCACTCGTTCAGATCGTTTCCGTCGTTCAGCTCTTTTCAGTCGTTCAGATCGTTTCCGTCGTTCAGCTCTTTTCAGTCGTTCAGTTCGTTTCCGTCGCTCAGATCGTTTCAGTTGTTCAGATCGTTTCTGTCGTTCAGCTCTTTTCAGTCGTTCAGTTCGTTTCCGTCGCTCAGATCGTTTCCGTCGTTCAGGTCGTTTCCGTCGTTCAGGTCGTTTCCGTCGTTCAGATCGTTTCAGTCGTCCAGATCGTTTCAAGTCCTTAAAGATCGTTTCAGTCGTTCAGTTCGTTTCCGTCGTTCAGCTCTTTTCAGTCGTTCAGTTCGTTTCCGTCGCTCAGATCGTTTCAGTCGTTCAGATCATTTCAGTCGTTCAGATCGTTTCTGTCGTTCAGATCGTTTCTGTCGTTCAGATCGTTTCTGTCGTTCAGATCGTTTCAGTCGTTCAGATCGTTTCAGTCGTTCAGATCGTTTTCGTCGATGAGGTCGTTTCAGTCGTTCAGATCGTTTTCGTCGATGAGGTCGTTTCTGTCGCTCAGATCGTTTCCATCGTTCAGATCGTTTCAGTCGTTCAGATCGTTTCAGTCGTTCAGTTCGTTTAAGTCGTTCAGATCGTTTCCGTCGTTCAGATCGTTTCAGTCGTTCAGATCGTTTCAGTCGTTCAGTTCATTTCCGTTGTTCAGATCGTTTCCGTCGTTCGGATCGTTTCCGTCGTTCAGATCGTTTCAGTCCTTCAAATCGTTTCCCTCATCAGCTCGTTTCCGTCGTTCAGATCATTTCTGTCGTTCAGATCGTTTCAGTCGTTCAGATCGTTTCTGTCGTTCAGATCTTTTCCGTTGCTCAGATCGTTTCAGTCGTTCAGATCGTTTCAGTCGTTCAGATCGTTTCCCTCATCAGCTCTTTTCAGTCTTTTAGTTCGTTTCCGTCGCTCAGATCGTTTCCGTCGTTCAGATCGTTTCCGTCGTTCAGATCGTTTCCGTCGTTCAGATCGTTTCAGTCCTTCAAATCGTTTCCCTCATCAGCTCGTTTCCGTCGTTCAGATCGTTACTGTCGTTCAGATCGTTTCTGTCGTTCAGATCGTTTCCGTCGTTCAGATCGTTTAAGTCGTTCAGATCGTTTCCGTCGTTCAGTTCGTTTCCGTCGTTCAGATCGTTTCAGTCGTTCAGATCGTTTCACTCGTTCAGATCGTTTCCGTCGTTCAGATCATTTCAGTCGTTCAGATCGTTTCCGTCGTTCAGCTCTTTTCAGTCGTTCAGATCGTTTCAGTCGTTCAGATCGTTTCTGTCGTTCAGATCTTTTCAGTCGCTCAGTTCGTTTCCGTCGTTCAGATCGTTTCTGTCGCTCAGTTCGTTTCCGTCGTTCAGATCGTTTCTGTCATTCAGATCGTTTAAGTCGTTCAGATCGTTTCAGTCGTTCAGATCGTTTCAGTCGTTCAGATCGTTTCTGTCGTTCAGATCGTTTCCCTCATCAGCTCTTTTCAGTCGTTCAGATCGTTTCAGTCGTTCAGCTCGTTTCAGTCGTTCAGATCGTTTCACTCGTTCAGATCGTTTCCGTCGTTCAGATCGTTTCTGTCGTTCAGATCTTTTCCGTTGCTCAGATCGTTTCAGTCATTCAGATCGTTTCAGTCGTTCAGATCGTTTCCCTCATCAGCTCTTTTCAGTCGTTCAGATCGTTTCAGTCGTTCAAATCGTTTCTGTCGTTCAGATCATTTCCGTCGTTCAGGTCGTTTCAGTCGTTCAGATCGTTTCAGTCGTTCAGATCGTTTCAGTCGTTCAGATCGTTTCCGTCGTTCAGATCGTTTCAGTCGTTCAGATCGTTTCCCTCATCAGCTCTTTTCAGTCGTTCAGATCGTTTTAGTCGTTCAAATCGTTTCTGTCGTTCAGATCGTTTCCGTCGTTCAGGTCGTTTCAGTCGTTCAGTTCGTTTCCGTCGTTCAGATCGTTTCAGTCGTTCAGATCGTTTCAGTCGTTCAGATCGTTTCACTCGTTCAGATCGTTTCCGTCGTTCAGATCATTTCAGTAGTTCAGATCGTTTCCGTCGTTCAGCTCTTTTCAGTCTTTTAGTTCGTTTCCGTCGCTCAGATCGTTTCAGTCGTTCAGATCATTTCAGTCGTTCAGATCGTTTCTGTCGTTCAGATCGTTTCTGTCGTTCAGATCGTTTCCGTCGTTCAGATCGTTTCCGTCATTCAGATCGTTTCAGTCGTTCAGATCGTTTCCCTCATCAGCTCTTTTCAGTCGTTCAGATCGTTTTAGTCGTTCAAATCGTTTCTGTCGTTCAGATCGTTTCCGTCGTTCAGGTCGTTTCAGTCGTTCAGTTCGTTTCCGTCGTTCAGATCGTTTCAGTCGTTCAGATCGTTTCAGTCGTTCAGATCGTTTCACTCGTTCAGATCGTTTCCGTCGTTCAGATCATTTCAGTCGTTCAGATCGTTTCCGTCGTTCAGCTCTTTTCAGTCGTTCAGATCGTTTCCGTCGTTCAGCTCTTTTCAGTCGTTCAGTTCGTTTCCGTCGCTCAGATCGTTTCAGTCGTTCAGATCATTTCAGTCGTTCAGATCGTTTCTGTCGTTCAGATCGTTTCTGTCGTTCAGATCGTTTCCGTCGTTCAGGTCGTTTCCGTCGTTCAGCTCTTTTCAGTCGTTCAGATCGTTTCCGTCGTTCAGATCATTTCAGTCGTTCAGATCGTTTCACTTGTTCAGATCGTTTCAGTCGTTCAGATCGTTTCACTCGTTCAGATCGTTTCAGTCGTTCAGATCGTTTACCTCATCAGCTCTTTTCAGTCGTTCAGATCGTTTCTGTCGTTCAGATCGTTTCAGTCGTTCAGATCGTTTCTGTCGTTCAGATCTTTTCAGTCGCTCAGTTCGTTTCCGTCGTTCAGATCGTTTCTGTCGTTCAGATCGTTTAAGTCGTTCAGATCGTTTCAGTCGTTCAGATCGTTTCCGTCGTTCAGATCGTTTCAGTCGTTCAGATCGTTTCAGTCGTTCAGTTCGTTTAAGTCGTTCAGATCGTTTCCGTCGTTCAGATCGTTTCAGTCGTTCAGATCGTTTCAGTCGTTCAGTTCATTTCCGTTGTTCAGATCGTTTCCGTCGTTCGGATCGTTTCCGTCGTTCAGATCGTTTCAGTCCTTCAAATCGTTTCCCTCATCAGCTCGTTTCCGTCGTTCAGATCATTTCTGTCGTTCAGATCGTTTCAGTCGTTCAGATCGTTTCTGTCGTTCAGATCTTTTCCGTTGCTCAGATCGTTTCAGTCGTTCAGATCGTTTCAGTCGTTCAGATCGTTTCCGTCGTTCAGATCGTTTCCGTCGTTCAGATCGTTTCCGTCGTTCAGATCGTTTCTGTCCTTCAGATCGTTTCAGTCCTTCAAATCGTTTCCCTCATCAGCTCGTTTCCGTCGTTCAGATCGTTTCAGTCCTTCAAATCGTTTCCCTCATCAGCTCGTTTCCGTCGTTCAGATCGTTACTGTCGTTCAGATCGTTTCTGTCGTTCAGATCGTTTCCGTCGTTCAGATCGTTTAAGTCGTTCAGATCGTTTCCGTCGTTCAGTTCGTTTCCGTCGTTCAGATCGTTTCCGTCGTTCAGATCGTTTCAGTCCTTAAAGATCGTTTCAGTCGTTCAGCTCTTTTCAGTCGTTCAGCTCGTTTCCGTCGTTCAGATCGTTTCAGTCCTTAAAGATCGTTTCAGTCGTTCAGATCGTTTCAGTCGTTCAGATCGTTTCAGTCGTTCAGATCGTTTTCGTCGATGAGGTCGTTTCTGTCGTTCAGATCGTTTCAGTCGTTCAGTTCGTTTCCGTCGCTCAGATCGTTTCCGTCGCTCAGATCATTTCAGTCGTTCAGATCGTTTCTGTCGTTCAGATCGTTTCTGTCGTTCAGCTCGTTTCCGTCGTTCAGATCGTTTCTGTCGTTCAGATCGTTTCTGTCGTTCAGATCGTTTCCGTCGTTCAAATCGTTTCTGTCGTTCAGGTCGTTTCAGTCGTTCAGTTCGTTTCCGTCGTTCAGATCGTTTCAGTCGTTCAGTTCGTTTCCGTCGTTCAGATCGTTTCAGTCCTTAAAGATCGTTTCAGTCGTTCAGCTCTTTTCAGTCGTTCAGATCGTTTCAGTCCTTCAAATCGTTTCCCTCATCAGATCGTTTCCGTTGTTCAGATCGTTTCAGTCGTTCAGATCGTTTCCGTCGTTCAGATCGTTTCAGTTGTTCAGATCGTTTCCGTCGCTCAGATTGTTTCAGTCGTTCAGATCATTTCAGTCGTTCAGATCGTTTCCCTCATCAGCTCTTTTCAGTCGTTCAGATCGTTTCTGTCGTTCAGATCGTTTCCGTCGTTCAGATCGTTTCTGTCCTTCAGATCGTTTCAGTCGTTCAGATCGTTTCTGTCCTTCAGATCGTTTCAGTCCTTCAAATCGTTTCCCTCATCAGCTCGTTTCCGTCGTTCAGATCGTTTCAGTCGTTCAGATCGTTTCAGTCGTTCAGTTCGTTTCCGTCGCTCAGATCGTTTCCGTCGTTCAGATCATTTTAGTCGTTCAAATCGTTTCCCTCATCAGCTCTTTTCAGTCGTTCAGATCGTTTCTGTCGTTCAGATCGTTTCAGTCGTTCAGATCGTTTCTGTCGTTCAGATCGTTTCCGTCGTTCAGGTCGTTTCCGTCGTTCAGGTCGTTTCCGTCGTTCAGCTCTTTTCAGTGGTTCAGATCGTTTCTGTCGTTCAGATCGTTTCCGTCGTTCAGATCGTTTCCGTCGTTCAGGTCGTTTCCATCGTTCAGCTCTTTTAAGTCGTTCAGATCGTTTCCGTCGTTCAGATCGTTTCCGTCGTTCAGATCGTTTCCGTCGTTCAGATCGTTTCCGTCCTTCAGATCGTTTCAGTCGTTCAGATCGTTTCCCTCATCAGCTCTTTTCAGTCGTTCAGATCGTTTCAGTCGTTCAAATCGTTTCTGTCGTTCAGATCGTTTCCGTCGTTCAGTTCGTTTAAGTCGTTCAGATCGTTTCCGTCGTTCAGATCGTTTCAGTCGTTCAGATCGTTTCAGTCGTTCAGTTCATTTCCGTTGTTCAGATCGTTTCTGTCGTTCAGATCGTTTCTGTCGTTCAGATCGTTTCCGTCGTTCAGATCGTTTCAGTCCTTCAAATCGTTTCCCTCATCAGCTCGTTTCCGTCGTTCAGATCATTTCTGTCGTTCAGATCGTTTCAGTCGTTCAGATCGTTTCTGTCGTTCAGATCTTTTCCGTTGCTCAGATCGTTTCAGTCGTTCAGATCGTTTCAGTCGTTCAGATCGTTTCCCTCATCAGCTCTTTTCAGTCGTTCAGATCGTTTCAGTCGTTCAAATCGTTTCTGTCGTTCAGATCATTTCCGTCGTTCAGGTCGTTTCAGTCGTTCAGATCGTTTCACTCGTTCAGATCGTTTCAGTCGTTCAGATCGTTTCAGTCGTTCAGATCGTTTCACTCGTTCAGATCGTTTCCGTCGTTCAGATCATTTCAGTCGTTCAGATCGTTTCCGTCGTTCAGCTCTTTTCAGTCGTTCAGATCGTTTCCGTCGTTCAGCTCTTTTCAGTCTTTTAGTTCGTTTCCGTCGCTCAGATCGTTTCAATCGTTCAGATCATTTCAGTCGTTCAGATCGTTTCTGTCGTTCAGATCGTTTCTGTCGTTCAGATCGTTTCCGTCGTTCAGGTCGTTTCCGTCGTTCAGATCGTTTCAGTCGTTCAGATCGTTTCCGTCGTTCAGATCGTTTCAGTCGTTCAGATCGTTTCTGTCGTTCAGATCGTTTCCGTCGTTCAGTTCGTTTCAGTCGTTCAGATCGTTTCCGTCGTTCAGATCGTTTCCGTCGTTCAGATCGTTTCCGTCGTTCAGATCGTTTCCGTCGATGAGGTCGTTTCCGTCGTTCAGATCGTTTCAGTCGTTCAGATCGTTTCCGTCGTTCAGATCGTTTCAGTCGTTCAGATCGTTTCTGTCGTTCAGATCGTTTCCGTCGTTCAGTTCGTTTCAGTCGTTCAGATCGTTTCCGTCGTTCAGATCGTTTCAGTCGTTCAGATCGTTTCCCTCATCAGCTCTTTTCAGTCGTTCAGATCGTTTCAGTCATTCAAATCGTTTCTGTCGTTCAGATCGTTTCCGTCGTTCAGTTCGTTTCCGTCGTTCAGATCGTTTCTGTCGTTCAGATCGTTTCAGTCGTTCAGTTCGTTTCCGTCGTTCAGATCGTTTCAGTCGTTCAGATCGTTTCAGTCGTTCAGATCGTTTCACTCGTTCAGATCGTTTCCGTCGTTCAGCTCTTTTCAGTCGTTCAGATCTTTTCAGTCGCTCAGTTCGTTTCCGTCGTTCAGATCGTTTCTGTCATTCAGATCGTTTAAGTCGTTCAGATCGTTTCAGTCGTTCAGATCGTTTCAGTCGTTCAGATCGTTTCTGTCGTTCAGATCGTTTCCCTCATCAGCTCTTTTCAGTCGTTCAGATCGTTTCAGTCGTTCAGATCGTTTCAGTCGTTCAGATCGTTTCAGTCGTTCAGATCGTTTTCGTCGATGAGGTCGTTTCAGTCGTTCAGATCGTTTTCGTCGATGAGGTCATTTCTGTCGCTCAGATCGTTTCCATCGTTCAGCTCTTTTAAGTCGTTCAGATCGTTTCCGTCGTTCCGATCGTTTCCGTCGTTCAGATCGTTTCCGTCGTTCAGATCGTTTCAGTCGTTCAGATCGTTTCAGTCGTTCAGTTCGTTTCCGTCGTTCAGTTCGTTTCTGTCGTTCAGATCGTTTCCGTCGTTCAGTTCGTTTCCGTCGTTCAGCTCTTTTCCGTCGTTCAGATCGTTTCAGTCGTTCAGCTCTTTTAAGTCGTTCAGATCGTTTCAGTCGTTCAGATCGTTTCAGTCGTTCAGCTCGTTTCAGTCGTTCAGATCGTTTCACTCGTTCAGATCGTTTCCGTCGTTCAGATCGTTTCAGTCGTTCAGATCGTTTCCTTCGTTCAGATCGTTTCAGTCGTTCAGATCGTTTCAGTCGTTCAGTTCGTTTAAGTCGTTCAGATCGTTTCCGTCGTTCAGATCGTTTCAGTCGTTCAGATCGTTTCAGTCGTTCAGTTCATTTCCGTTGTTCAGATCGTTTCCGTCGTTCGGATCGTTTCTGTCGTTCAGATCTTTTCAGTCGTTCAGCTCGTTTCTGTCGTTCAGATCGTTTCTGTCGTTCAGATCGTTTCCGTCGTTCAGATCGTTTCAGTCCTTCAAATCGTTTCCCTCATCAGCTCGTTTCCGTCGTTCAGATCATTTCTGTCGTTCAGATCGTTTCAGTCGTTCAGATCGTTTCTGTCGTTCAGATCTTTTCCGTTGCTCAGATCGTTTCAGTCATTCAGATCGTTTCAGTCGTTCAGATCATTTCCCTCATCAGCTCTTTTCAGTCGTTCAGATCGTTTCAGTCGTTCAAATCGTTTCTGTCGTTCAGATCATTTCCGTCGTTCAGGTCGTTTCAGTCGTTCAGATCGTTTCAGTCGTTCAGTTCGTTTCCGTCGTTCAGATCGTTTCAGTCGTTCAGATCGTTTCAGTCGTTCAGATCGTTTCACTCGTTCAGATCGTTTCCGTCGTTCAGATCATTTCAGTCGTTCAGATCGTTTCCGTCGTTCAGCTCTTTTCAGTCGTTCAGATCGTTTCCGTCGTTCAGCTCTTTTCAGTCGTTCAGTTCGTTTCCGTCGCTCAGATCGTTTCAGTCGTTCAGATCATTTCAGTCGTTCAGATCGTTTCTGTCGTTCAGATCGTTTCTGTCGTTCAGATCGTTTCTGTCGTTCAGATCGTTTCAGTCGTTCAGATCGTTTCAGTCGTTCAGTTCATTTCCGTTGTTCAGATCGTTTCCGTCGTTCGGATCGTTTCCGTCGTTCAGATCGTTTCAGTCCTTCAAATCGTTTCCCTCATCAGCTCGTTTCCGTCGTTCAGATCATTTCTGTCGTTCAGATCGTTTCAGTCGTTCAGATCGTTTCTGTCGTTCAGATCTTTTCCGTTGCTCAGATCGTTTCAGTCGTTCAGATCGTTTCAGTCGTTCAGATCGTTTCCCTCATCAGCTCTTTTCAGTCTTTTAGTTCGTTTCCGTCGCTCAGATCGTTTCCGTCGTTCAGATCGTTTCCGTCGTTCAGATCGTTTCCGTCTTTCAGATCGTTTCCGTCGTTCAGATCGTTTCTGTCCTTCAGATCGTTTCAGTCCTTCAAATCGTTTCCCTCATCAGCTCGTTTCCGTCGTTCAGATCGTTTCAGTCCTTCAAATCGTTTCCCTCATCAGCTCGTTTCCGTCGTTCAGATCGTTACTGTCGTTCAGATCGTTTCTGTCGTTCAGATCGTTTCCGTCGTTCAGATCGTTTAAGTCGTTCAGATCGTTTCCGTCGTTCAGTTCGTTTCCGTCGTTCAGATCGTTTCAGTCGTTCAGATCGTTTCACTCGTTCAGATCGTTTCCGTCGTTCAGATCATTTCAGTCGTTCAGATCGTTTCCGTCGTTCAGCTCTTTTCAGTCGTTCAGATCGTTTCAGTCGTTCAGATCGTTTCTGTCGTTCAGATCTTTTCAGTCGCTCAGTTCGTTTCCGTCGTTCAGATCGTTTCGGTCGCTCAGTTCGTTTCCGTCGTTCAGATCGTTTCTGTCATTCAGATCGTTTAAGTCGTTCAGATCGTTTCAGTCGTTCAGATCGTTTCAGTCGTTCAGATCGTTTCTGTCGTTCAGATCGTTTCCCTCATCAGCTCTTTTCAGTCGTTCAGATCGTTTCAGTCGTTCAGCTCGTTTCAGTCGTTCAGATCGTTTCACTCGTTCAGATCGTTTCCGTCGTTCAGATCGTTTCTGTCGTTCAGATCGTTTCCGTCGTTCAGCTCTTTTCAGTCTTTTAGTTCGTTTCCGTCGCTCAGATCGTTTCAGTCGTTCAGATCATTTCAGTCGTTCAGATCGTTTCTGTCGTTCAGATCGTTTCTGTCGTTCAGATCGTTTCCGTCGTTCAGATCGTTTCTGTCGTTCAGATCGTTTCCGTCGTTCAGATCGTTTCCGTCATTCAGACCGTTTCAGTCGTTCAGATCGTTTCCCTCATCAGCTCTTTTCAGTCGTTCAGATCGTTTTAGTCGTTCAAATCGTTTCTGTCGTTCAGATCGTTTCAGTCGTTCAGATCGTTTCAGTCGTTCAGATCGTTTCACTCGTTCAGATCGTTTCCGTCGTTCAGATCATTTCAGTCGTTCAGATCGTTTCCGTCGTTCAGCTCTTTTCAGTCGTTCAGATCGTTTCCGTCGTTCAGCTCTTTTCAGTCGTTCAGTTCGTTTCCGTCGCTCAGATCGTTTCAGTCGTTCAGATCATTTCAGTCGTTCAGATCGTTTCTGTCGTTCAGATCGTTTCTGTCGTTCAGATCGTTTCCGTCGTTCAGGTCGTTTCCGTCGTTCAGATCGTTTCAGTCGTTCAGATCGTTTCACTCGTTCAGATCGTTTCAGTCGTTCAGATCGTTTCACTCGTTCAGATCGTTTCAGTCGTTCAGATCGTTTACCTCATCAGCTCTTTTCAGTCGTTCAGATCGTTTCTGTCGTTCAGATCGTTTCAGTCGTTCAGATCGTTTCTGTCGTTCAGATCTTTTCAGTCGCTCAGTTCGTTTCCGTCGTTCAGATCGTTTCTGTCGTTCAGATCGTTTAAGTCGTTCAGATCGTTTCAGTCGTTCAGATCGTTTCAGTCGTTCAGATCGTTTCTGTCGTTCAGATCGTTTCAGTCGTTCAGATCGTTTCAGTCGTTCAGATCGTTTTCGTCGATGAGGTCGTTTCAGTCGTTCAAATCGTTTTCGTCGATGAGGTCGTTTCTGTCGCTCAGATCGTTTCCATCGTTCAGCTCTTTTAAGTCGTTCAGCTCTTTTCAGTCGTTCAGATCGTTTCTGTCGTTCAGATCGTTTCAGTCGTTCAGATCGTTTCTGTCGTTCAGATCTTTTCAGTCGCTCAGTTCGTTTCCGTCGTTCAGATCGTTTCTGTCGTTCAGATCGTTTAAGTCGTTCAGATCGTTTCAGTCGTTCAGATCGTTTCAGTCGTTCAGATCGTTTCTGTCGTTCAGATCGTTTCAGTCGTTCAGATCGTTTCAGTCGTTCAGATCGTTTTCGTCGATGAGGTCGTTTCAGTCGTTCAAATCGTTTTCGTCGATGAGGTCGTTTCTGTCGCTCAGATCGTTTCCATCGTTCAGCTCTTTTAAGTCGTTCAGATCGTTTCCGTCGTTCAGATCGTTTCAGTCGTTCAGATCGTTTCAGTCGTTCAGTTCGTTTAAGTCGTTCAGATCGTTTCCGTCGTTCAGATCGTTTCAGTCGTTCAGATCGTTTCAGTCGTTCAGTTCATTTCCGTTGTTCAGATCGTTTCCGTCGTTCGGATCGTTTCCGTCGTTCAGATCGTTTCAGTCCTTCAAATCGTTTCCCTCATCAGCTCGTTTCCGTCGTTCAGATCATTTCTGTCGTTCAGATCGTTTCAGTCGTTCAGATCGTTTCTGTCGTTCAGATCTTTTCCGTTGCTCAGATCGTTTCAGTCGTTCAGATCGTTTCAGTCGTTCAGATCGTTTCCGTCGTTCAGATCGTTTCCGTCGTTCAGATCGTTTCTGTCCTTCAGATCGTTTCAGTCCTTCAAATCGTTTCCCTCATCAGCTCGTTTCCGTCGTTCAGATCGTTTCAGTCCTTCAAATCGTTTCCCTCATCAGCTCGTTTCCGTCGTTCAGATCGTTACTGTCGTTCAGATCGTTTCTGTCGTTCAGATCGTTTCCGTCGTTCAGATCGTTTAAGTCGTTCAGATCGTTTCCGTCGTTCAGTTCGTTTCCGTCGTTCAGATCGTTTCCGTCGTTCAGATCGTTTCAGTCCTTAAAGATCGTTTCAGTCGTTCAGCTCTTTTCAGTCGTTCAGCTCGTTTCCGTCGTTCAGATCGTTTCAGTCCTTAAAGATCGTTTCAGTCGTTCAGATCGTTTCAGTCGTTCAGATCGTTTCAGTCGTTCAGATCGTTTTCGTCGATGAGGTCGTTTCTGTCGTTCAGATCGTTTCAGTCGTTCAGTTCGTTTCCGTCGCTCAGATCGTTTCCGTCGCTCAGATCATTTCAGTCGTTCAGATCGTTTCTGTCGTTCAGATCGTTTCTGTCGTTCAGCTCGTTTCCGTCGTTCAGATCGTTTCTGTCGTTCAGATCGTTTCTGTCGTTCAGATCGTTTCCGTCGTTCAAATCGTTTCTGTCGTTCAGGTCGTTTCAGTCGTTCAGTTCGTTTCCGTCGTTCAGATCGTTTCAGTCGTTCAGTTCGTTTCCGTCGTTCAGATCGTTTCAGTCGTTCAGTTCGTTTCCGTCGTTCAGATCGTTTCAGTCCTTAAAGATCGTTTCAGTCGTTCAGCTCTTTTCAGTCGTTCAGATCGTTTCAGTCCTTCAAATCGTTTCCCTCATCAGATCGTTTCCGTCGTTCAGATCGTTTCAGTCGTTCAGATCGTTTCCGTCGTTCAGATCGTTTCAGTTGTTCAGATCGTTTCCGTCGCTCAGATTGTTTCAGTCTTTCAGATCATTTCAGTCGTTCAGATCGTTTCCCTCATCAGCTCTTTTCAGTCGTTCAGATCGTTTCTGTCGTTCAGATCGTTTCCGTCGTTCAGATCGTTTCTGTCCTTCAGATCGTTTCAGTCGTTCAGATCGTTTCTGTCCTTCAGATCGTTTCAGTCCTTCAAATCGTTTCCCTCATCAGCTCGTTTCCGTCGTTCAGATCGTTTCTGTCGTTCAGATCGTTTCCGTCGTTCAGGTCGTTTCCGTCGTTCAGATCGTTTCAGTCGTTCAGATCGTTTCCGTCGTTCAGATCGTTTCAGTCGTTCAGATCGTTTCTGTCGTTCAGATCGTTTCCGTCGTTCAGTTCGTTTCAGTCGTTCAGATCGTTTCCGTCGTTCAGATCGTTTCAGTCGTTCAGATCGTTTCCCTCATCAGCTCTTTTCAGTCGTTCAGATCGTTTCAGTCGTTCAAATCGTTTCTGTCGTTCAGATCGTTTCCGTCGTTCAGGTCGTTTCAGTCGTTCAGTTCGTTTCCGTCGTTCAGATCGTTTCAGTCGTTCAGATCGTTTCAGTCGTTCAGATCGTTTCACTCGTTCAGATCGTTTCCGTCGTTCAGCTCTTTTCAGTCGTTCAGATCGTTTCCGTCGTTCAGCTCTTTTCAGTCGTTCAGTTCGTTTCCGTCGCTCAGATCGTTTCAGTCGTTCAGATCGTTTCTGTCGTTCAGCTCTTTTCAGTCGTTCAGTTCGTTTCCGTCGCTCAGATCGTTTCCGTCGTTCAGGTCGTTTCCGTCGTTCAGGTCGTTTCCGTCGTTCAGATCGTTTCAGTCGTCCAGATCGTTTCAAGTCCTTAAAGATCGTTTCAGTCGTTCAGATCGTTTCCGTCGTTCAGATCATTTCAGTCGTTCAGATCGTTTCACTCGTTCAGATCGTTTCAGTCGTTCAGATCGTTTCACTCGTTCAGATCGTTTCAGTCGTTCAGATCGTTTACCTCATCAGCTCTTTTCAGTCGTTCAGATCGTTTCTGTCGTTCAGATCGTTTCTGTCGTTCAGATCGTTTCAGTCGTTCAGATCGTTTCTGTCGTTCAGATCTTTTCAGTCGCTCAGTTCGTTTCCGTCGTTCAGATCGTTTCTGTCATTCAGATCGTTTAAGTCGTTCAGATCGTTTCAGTCGTTCAGATCGTTTCAGTCGTTCAGATCGTTTCTGTCGTTCAGATCGTTTCCCTCATCAGCTCTTTTCAGTCGTTCAGATCGTTTCAGTCGTTCAGATCGTTTCAGTCGTTCAGATCGTTTCAGTCGTTCAGATCGTTTTCGTCGATGAGGTCGTTTCAGTCGTTCAGATCGTTTTCGTCGATGAGGTCATTTCTGTCGCTCAGATCGTTTCCATCGTTCAGCTCTTTTAAGTCGTTCAGATCGTTTCCGTCGTTCCGATCGTTTCCGTCGTTCAGATCGTTTCCGTCGTTCAGATCGTTTCAGTCGTTCAGATCGTTTCAGTCGTTCAGTTCGTTTCCGTCGTTCAGTTCGTTTCTGTCGTTCAGATCGTTTCCGTCGTTCAGTTCGTTTCCGTCGTTCAGCTCTTTTCCGTCGTTCAGATCGTTTCAGTCGTTCAGCTCTTTTAAGTCGTTCAGATCGTTTCAGTCGTTCAGATCGTTTCAGTCGTTCAGCTCGTTTCAGTCGTTCAGATCGTTTCACTCGTTCAGATCGTTTCCGTCGTTCAGATCGTTTCAGTCGTTCAGATCGTTTCCTTCGTTCAGATCGTTTCAGTCGTTCAGATCGTTTCAGTCGTTCAGTTCGTTTAAGTCGTTCAGATCGTTTCCGTCGTTCAGATCGTTTCAGTCGTTCAGATCGTTTCAGTCGTTCAGTTCATTTCCGTTGTTCAGATCGTTTCCGTCGTTCGGATCGTTTCTGTCGTTCAGATCTTTTCAGTCGTTCAGCTCGTTTCTGTCGTTCAGATCGTTTCTGTCGTTCGGATCGTTTCCGTCGTTCAGATCGTTTCAGTCCTTCAAATCGTTTCCCTCATCAGCTCGTTTCCGTCGTTCAGATCATTTCTGTCGTTCAGATCGTTTCAGTCGTTCAGATCGTTTCTGTCGTTCAGATCTTTTCCGTTGCTCAGATCGTTTCAGTCATTCAGATCGTTTCAGTCGTTCAGATCATTTCCCTCATCAGCTCTTTTCAGTCGTTCAGATCGTTTCAGTCGTTCAAATCGTTTCTGTCGTTCAGATCATTTCCGTCGTTCAGGTCGTTTCAGTCGTTCAGATCGTTTCAGTCGTTCAGTTCGTTTCCGTCGTTCAGATCGTTTCAGTCGTTCAGATCGTTTCAGTCGTTCAGATCGTTTCACTCGTTCGGATCGTTTCCGTCGTTCAGATCATTTCAGTCGTTCAGATCGTTTCCGTCGTTCAGCTCTTTTCAGTCGTTCAGATCGTTTCCGTCGTTCAGCTCTTTTCAGTCGTTCAGTTCGTTTCCGTCGCTCAGATCGTTTCAGTCGTTCAGATCATTTCAGTCGTTCAGATCGTTTCTGTCGTTCAGATCGTTTCTGTCGTTCAGATCGTTTCTGTCGTTCAGATCGTTTCAGTCGTTCAGATCGTTTCAGTCGTTCAGTTCATTTCCGTTGTTCAGATCGTTTCCGTCGTTCGGATCGTTTCCGTCGTTCAGATCGTTTCAGTCCTTCAAATCGTTTCCCTCATCAGCTCGTTTCCGTCGTTCAGATCATTTCTGTCGTTCAGATCGTTTCAGTCGTTCAGATCGTTTCTGTCGTTCAGATCTTTTCCGTTGCTCAGATCGTTTCAGTCGTTCAGATCGTTTCAGTCGTTCAGATCGTTTCCCTCATCAGCTCTTTTCAGTCTTTTAGTTCGTTTCCGTCGCTCAGATCGTTTCCGTCGTTCAGATCGTTTCCGTCGTTCAGATCGTTTCCGTCTTTCAGATCGTTTCCGTCGTTCAGATCGTTTCTGTCCTTCAGATCGTTTCAGTCCTTCAAATCGTTTCCCTCATCAGCTCGTTTCCGTCGTTCAGATCGTTTCAGTCCTTCAAATCGTTTCCCTCATCAGCTCGTTTCCGTCGTTCAGATCGTTACTGTCGTTCAGATCGTTTCTGTCGTTCAGATCGTTTCCGTCGTTCAGATCGTTTAAGTCGTTCAGATCGTTTCCGTCGTTCAGTTCGTTTCCGTCGTTCAGATCGTTTCAGTCGTTCAGATCGTTTCACTCGTTCAGATCGTTTCCGTCGTTCAGATCATTTCAGTCGTTCAGATCGTTTCCGTCGTTCAGCTCTTTTCAGTCGTTCAGATCGTTTCAGTCGTTCAGATCGTTTCTGTCGTTCAGATCTTTTCAGTCGCTCAGTTCGTTTCCGTCGTTCAGATCGTTTCTGTCGCTCAGTTCGTTTCCGTCGTTCAGATCGTTTCTGTCATTCAGATCGTTTAAGTCGTTCAGATCGTTTCAGTCGTTCAGATCGTTTCAGTCGTTCAGATCGTTTCTGTCGTTCAGATCGTTTCCCTCATCAGCTCTTTTCAGTCGTTCAGATCGTTTCAGTCGTTCAGCTCGTTTCAGTCGTTCAGATCGTTTCACTCGTTCAGATCGTTTCCGTCGTTCAGATCATTTCTGTCGTTCAGATCATTTCCGTCGTTCAGGTCGTTTCAGTCGTTCAGATCGTTTCAGTCGTTCAGATCGTTTCCGTCGCTCAGATCGTTTCAGTCGTTCAGATCATGTCAGTAGTTCAGATCGTTTCTGTCGTTCAGATCGTTTCTGTCGTTCAGATCGTTTCCGTCGTTCAGATCGTTTCTGTCG
Source organism: Blennius ocellaris (assembly GCF_963422515.1). Lineage (NCBI taxonomy): Eukaryota > Metazoa > Chordata > Actinopteri > Blenniiformes > Blenniidae > Blennius > Blennius ocellaris. The sequence goes on from NW_027662315.1 coordinate 162,562, forward strand.
TTCAGATCGTTTCCGTCGTTCAGATCGTTTCCGTCATTCAGATCGTTTCAGTCGTTCAGATCGTTTCCCTCATCAGCTCTTTTCAGTCGTTCAGATCGTTTTAGTCGTTCAAATCGTTTCTGTCGTTCAGATCGTTTCCGTCGTTCAGGTCGTTTCAGTCGTTCAGTTCGTTTCCGTCGTTCAGATCGTTTCAGTCGTTCAGATCGTTTCAGTCGTTCAGATCGTTTCACTCGTTCAGATCGTTTCCGTCGTTCAGATCATTTCAGTCGTTCAGATCGTTTCCGTCGTTCAGCTCTTTTCAGTCGTTCAGATCGTTTCCGTCGTTCAGCTCTTTTCAGTCGTTCAGTTCGTTTCCGTCGCTCAGATCGTTTCAGTCGTTCAGATCATTTCAGTCGTTCAGATCGTTTCTGTCGTTCAGATCGTTTCTGTCGTTCAGATCGTTTCCGTCGTTCAGGTCGTTTCCATCGTTCAGATCGTTTCAGTCGTCCAGATCGTTTCAAGTCCTTAAAGATCGTTTCAGTCGTTCAGATCGTTTCCGTCGTTCAGATCATTTCAGTCGTTCAGATCGTTTCACTCGTTCAGATCGTTTCAGTCGTTCAGATCGTTTCACTCGTTCAGATCGTTTCAGTCGTTCAGATCGTTTACCTCATCAGCTCTTTTCAGTCGTTCAGATCGTTTCTGTCGTTCAGATCGTTTCAGTCGTTCAGATCGTTTCTGTCGTTCAGATCTTTTCAGTCGCTCAGTTCGTTTCCGTCGTTCAGATCGTTTCTGTCGTTCAGATCGTTTCAGTCGTTCAGATCGTTTCAGTCGTTCAGATCGTTTCTGTCGTTCAGATCGTTTCAGTCGTTCAGATCGTTTCAGTCGTTCAGATCGTTTTCGTCGATGAGGTCGTTTCAGTCGTTCAAATCGTTTTCGTCGATGAGGTCGTTTCTGTCGCTCAGATCGTTTCCATCGTTCAGCTCTTTTAAGTCGTTCAGATCGTTTCCGTAGTTCAGATCGTTTCAGTCGTTCAGATCGTTTCAGTCGTTCAGTTCGTTTAAGTCGTTCAGATCGTTTCCGTCGTTCAGATCGTTTCAGTCGTTCAGATCGTTTCAGTCGTTCAGTTCATTTCCGTTGTTCAGATCGTTTCCGTCGTTCGGATCGTTTCCGTCGTTCAGATCGTTTCAGTCCTTCAAATCGTTTCCCTCATCAGCTCGTTTCCGTCGTTCAGATCATTTCTGTCGTTCAGATCGTTTCAGTCGTTCAGATCGTTTCTGTCGTTCAGATCTTTTCCGTTGCTCAGATCGTTTCAGTCGTTCAGATCGTTTCAGTCGTTCAGATCGTTTCCGTCGTTCAGATCGTTTCCGTCGTTCAGATCGTTTCTGTCCTTCAGATCGTTTCAGTCCTTCAAATCGTTTCCCTCATCAGCTCGTTTCCGTCGTTCAGATCGTTTCAGTCCTTCAAATCGTTTCCCTCATCAGCTCGTTTCCGTCGTTCAGATCGTTACTGTCGTTCAGATCGTTTCTGTCGTTCAGATCGTTTCCGTCGTTCAGATCGTTTAAGTCGTTCAGATCGTTTCCGTCGTTCAGTTCGTTTCCGTCGTTCAGATCGTTTCCGTCGTTCAGATCGTTTCAGTCGTTCAGCTCTTTTCAGTCGTTCAGCTCGTTTCCGTCGTTCAGATCGTTTCAGTCCTTAAAGATCGTTTCAGTCGTTCAGATCGTTTCAGTCGTTCAGATCGTTTCAGTCGTTCAGATCGTTTTCGTCGATGAGGTCGTTTCTGTCGTTCAGATCGTTTCAGTCGTTCAGTTCGTTTCCGTCACTCAGATCGTTTCCGTCGCTCAGATCATTTCAGTCGTTCAGATCGTTTCTGTCGTTCAGATCGTTTCTGTCGTTCAGCTCGTTTCCGTCGTTCAGATCGTTTCTGTCGTTCAGATCGTTTCTGTCGTTCAGATCGTTTCCGTCGTTCAGATCGTTTCTGTCCTTCAGATCGTTTCAGTCGTTCAGATCGTTTCTGTCCTTCAGATCGTTTCAGTCCTTCAAATCGTTTCCCTCATCAGCTCGTTTCCGTCGTTCAGATCGTTTCAGTCGTTCAGATCGTTTCAGTCGTTCAGTTCGTTTCCGTCGCTCAGATCGTTTCCGTCGTTCAGATCATTTTAGTCGTTCAAATCGTTTCCCTCATCAGCTCTTTTCAGTCGTTCAGATCGTTTCAGTCGTTCAGATCGTTTCCGTCGTTCAGATCGTTTCCGTCGTTCAGATCGTTTCCGTAGTTCAGATCGTTTCCGTCCTTCAGATCGTTTCAGTCGTTCAGATCGTTTCCCTCATCAGCTCGTTTCCGTCGTTCAGATCGTTTCTGTCGTTCAGCTCTTTTCAGTCGTTCAGATCGTTTCTGTCGTTCAGATCGTTTCAGTCGTTCAGATCGTTTCTGTCGTTCAGATCGTTTCCGTCGTTCAGGTCGTTTCCGTCGTTCAGGTCGTTTCCGTCGTTCAGCTCTTTTCAGTGGTTCAGATCGTTTCTGTCGTTCAGATCGTTTCCGTCGTTCAGATCGTTTCCGTCGTTCAGGTCGTTTCCATCGTTCAGCTCTTTTAAGTCGTTCAGATCGTTTCCGTCGTTCAGATCGTTTCCGTCGTTCAGATCGTTTCCGTCGTTCAGATCGTTTCCGTCGTTCAGATCGTTTCCGTCCTTCAGATCGTTTCCGTCGTTCAGATCGTTTCCGTCGTTCAGATCGTTTTCGTCGATGAGGTCGTTTCCGTCGTTCAGATCGTTTCAGTCGTTCAGATCGTTTCCGTCGCTCAGATCGTTTCAGTCGTTCAGATCGTTTCTGTCGTTCAGATCGTTTCCGTCGTTCAGGTCGTTTCCGTCGTTCAGGTCGTTTCCATCGTTCAGCTCTTTTCAGTCGTTCAGATCGTTTCTGTCGTTCAGATCGTTTCCGTCGTTCAGATCGTTTCTGTCGTTCAGGTCGTTTCCATCGTTCAGCTCTTTTAAGTCGTTCAGATCGTTTCCGTCGTTCAGATCGTTTCCGTCGTTCAGATCGTTTCCGTCGTTCAGTTCGTTTCCGTCGTTCAGATCGTTTCAGTCGTTCAGATCGTTTCCGTCGTTCAGATCGTTTACCTCATCAACTCTTTTCAGTCGTTCAGCTCGTTTCAGTCGTTCAGATCGTTTTCGTCGATGAGGTCGTTTCCGTCGTTCAGATCGTTTCAGTCGTTCAGTTCGTTTCCGTCGCTCAGATCGTTTCCGTCGTTCAGATCATTTTAGTCGTTCAAATCGTTTCCCTCATCAGCTCTTTTCAGTCGTTCAGATCGTTTCAGTCGTTCAGATCGTTTCTGTCGTTCAGATCGTTTCCGTCGTTCAGATCGTTTCAGTCGTTCAGATCGTTTCAGTCGTTCAGATCGTTTCCGTCGTTCAGATCGTTTCAGTCGTTCAGATCGTTTCAGTCGTTCAGATCGTATACCTCATCAACTCTTTTCAGTCGTTCAGATCGTTTCAGTCGTTCAGATCGTTTCCGTCGCTCAGATTGTTTCAGTCGTTCAGATCATTTCAGTCGTTCAGATCGTTTCCCTCATCAGCTCTTTTCAGTCGTTCAGATCGTTTCTGTCGTTCAGATCGTTTCCGTCGTTCAGATCGTTTCTGTCCTTCAGATCGTTTCAGTCGTTCAGATCGTTTCTGTCCTTCAGATCGTTTCTGTCCTTCAAATCGTTTCCCTCATCAGCTCGTTTCCGTCGTTCAGATCGTTTCAGTCGTTCAGCTCTTTTCAGTCGTTCAGCTCGTTTCCGTCGTTCAGATCGTTTCAGTCCTTAAAGATCGTTTCAGTCGTTCAGATCGTTTCAGTCGTTCAGATCGTTTCAGTCGTTCAGATCGTTTTCGTCGATGAGGTCGTTTCTGTCGTTCAGATCGTTTCAGTCGTTCAGTTCGTTTCCGTCGCTCAGATCGTTTCCGTCGCTCAGATCATTTCAGTCGTTCAGATCGTTTCTGTCGTTCAGATCGTTTCTGTCGTTCAGCTCGTTTCCGTCATTCAGATCGTTTCTGTCGTTCAGATCGTTTCTGTCGTTCAGATCGTTTCCGTCGTTCAAATCGTTTCTGTCGTTCAGGTCGTTTCAGTCGTTCAGTTCGTTTCCGTCGTTCAGATCGTTTCAGTCGTTCAGTTCGTTTCCGTCGTTCAGATCGTTTCAGTCGTTCAGTTCGTTTCCGTCGTTCAGATCGTTTCAGTCCTTAAAGATCGTTTCAGTCGTTCAGCTCTTTTCAGTCGTTCAGATCGTTTCAGTCCTTCAAATCGTTTCCCTCATCAGATCGTTTCCGTCGTTCAGATCGTTTCAGTCGTTCAGATCGTTTCAGTTGTTCAGATCGTTTCCGTCGCTCAGATTGTTTCAGTCGTTCAGATCATTTCAGTCGTTCAGATCGTTTCTGTCGTTCAGATCGTTTCCGTCGTTCAGATCGTTTCTGTCCTTCAGATCGTTTCAGTCGTTCAGATCGTTTCTGTCCTTCAGATCGTTTCAGTCCTTCAAATCGTTTCCCTCATCAGCTCGTTTCCGTCGTTCAGATCGTTTAAATCGTTCAGATCGTTTCCGTCGTTCAGATCGTTTCCGTCGTTCAGATCGTTTCTGTCGTTCAGATCGTTTCCGTCGTTCAGATCGTTTCCGTCGTTCAGATCGTTTCCGTAGTTCAGATCGTTTCCGTCCTTCAGATCGTTTCAGTCGTTCAGATCGTTTCCCTCATCAGCTCGTTTCCGTCGTTCAGATCGTTTCTGTCGTTCAGCTCTTTTCAGTCGTTCAGATCGTTTCTGTCGTTCAGATCGTTTCAGTCGTTCAGATCGTTTCTGTCGTTCAGATCGTTTCCGTCGTTCAGGTCGTTTCCGTCGTTCAGGTCGTTTCCGTCGTTCAGCTCTTTTCAGTGGTTCAGATCGTTTCTGTCGTTCAGATCGTTTCCGTCGTTCAGATCGTTTCCGTCGTTCAGGTCGTTTCCATCGTTCAGCTCTTTTAAGTCGTTCAGATCGTTTCCGTCGTTCAGATCGTTTCCGTCGTTCAGATCGTTTCCGTCGTTCAGATCGTTTCCGTCGTTCAGATCGTTTCCGTCCTTCAGATCGTTTCTGTCGTTCAGATCGTTTCCGTCGTTCAGATCGTTTTCGTCGATGAGGTCGTTTCCGTCGTTCAGATCGTTTCAGTCGTTCAGATCGTTTCCGTCGCTCAGATCGTTTCAGTCGTTCAGATCGTTTCTGTCGTTCAGATCGTTTCCGTCGTTCAGGTCGTTTCCGTCGTTCAGGTCGTTTCCATCGTTCAGCTCTTTTCAGTCGTTCAGATCGTTTCTGTCGTTCAGATCGTTTCCGTCGTTCAGATCGTTTCTGTCGTTCAGGTCGTTTCCATCGTTCAGCTCTTTTAAGTCGTTCAGATCGTTTCCGTCGTTCAGATCGTTTCCGTCGTTCAGATCGTTTCCGTCGTTCAGTTCGTTTCCGTCGTTCAGATCGTTTCAGTCGTTCAGATCGTTTCCGTCGTTCAGATCGTTTACCTCATCAACTCTTTTCAGTCGTTCAGCTCGTTTCAGTCGTTCTGATCGTTTTCGTCGATGAGGTCGTTTCCGTCGTTCAGATCGTTTCAGTCGTTCAGTTCGTTTCCGTCGCTCAGATCGTTTCCGTCGTTCAGATCATTTTAGTCGTTCAAATCGTTTCCCTCATCAGCTCTTTTCAGTCGTTCAGATCGTTTCAGTCGTTCAGATCGTTTCTGTCGTTCAGATCGTTTCCGTCGTTCAGATCGTTTCAGTCGTTCAGATCGTTTCAGTCGTTCAGATCGTTTCCGTCGTTCAGATCGTTTCAGTCGTTCAGATCGTTTCAGTCGTTCAGATCGTATACCTCATCAACTCTTTTCAGTCGTTCAGATCGTTTCAGTCGTTCAGATCGTTTCAGTCGTTCAGATCGTTTTCGTCGATGAGGTCGTTTCCGTCGTTCAGATCGCTTCAGTCGTTCAGTTCGTTTCCGTCGCTCAGATCGTTTCCGTCGTTCAGATCATTTCAGTCGTTCAAATCGTTTCCCTCATCAGCTCTTTTCAGTCGTTCAGATCGTTTCAGTCGTTCAGATCGTTTCCGTCGCTCAGATTGTTTCAGTCGTTCAGATCATTTCAGTCGTTCAGATCGTTTCCCTCATCAGCTCTTTTCAGTCGTTCAGATCGTTTCTGTCGTTCAGATCGTTTCCGTCGTTCAGATCGTTTCTGTCCTTCAGATCGTTTCAGTCGTTCAGATCGTTTCTGTCCTTCAGATCGTTTCTGTCCTTCAAATCGTTTCCCTCATCAGCTCGTTTCCGTCGTTCAGATCGTTTCAGTCGTTCAGATCGTTTCAGTCGTTCAGTTCGTTTCCGTCGCTCAGATCGTTTCCGTCGTTCAGATCATTTTAGTCGTTCAATTCGTTTCCCTCATCAGCTCTTTTCAGTCGTTCAGATCGTTTCAGTCGTTCAGATCGTTTCCGTCGTTCAGATCGTTTCTGTCGTTCAGATCGTTTCCGTCGTTCAGATCGTTTAAATCGTTCAGATCGTTTCCGTCGTTCAGATCGTTTCCGTCGTTCAGATCGTTTCTGTCGTTCAGATCGTTTCCGTCGTTCAGATCGTTTAAATCGTTCAGATCGTTTCCGTCGTTCAGATCGTTTCCGTCGTTCAGATCGTTTCCGTCGTTCAGATCGTTTCCGTCGTTCAGATCGTTTCCGTAGTTCAGATCGTTTCCGTCCTTCAGATCGTTTCAGTCGTTCAGATCGTTTCCCTCATCAGCTCGTTTCCGTCGTTCAGATCGTTTCCGTCGTTCAGATCGTTTCCGTCGTTCAGATCATTTCCGTCGTTCAGATCGTTTCCGTCATTCAGTTCGTTTCCGTCGTTCAGATCGTTTCAGTCGTTCAGATCGTTTCAGTCGTTCAGATCGTTTAAGTCGTTCAGATCGTTTCCGTCGTTCAGTTCGTTTCCGTCGTTCAGATCGTTTCAGTCGTTCAGATCGTTTCCGTCGTTCAGATCGTTTCAGTCGTTCAGATCGTTTCAGTCGTTCAGATTGTTTACCTCATCAACTCTTTTCAGTCGTTCAGATCGTTTCCGTCGTTCAGATCGTTTCTGTCGTTCAGATCGTTTCCGTCGTTCAGATCGTTTAAATCGTTCAGATCGTTTCCGTCGTTTAGATCGTTTCCGTTGTTCAGGTCGTTTCTGTCGTTCAGATCGTTTCCGTCGTTCAGATCGTTTAAATCGTTCAGGTCGTTTCCATCGTTCAGCTCTTTTAAGTCGTTCAGATCGTTTCCGTCGTTCAGATCGTTTCTGTCGTTCAGATCGTTTCCGTCGTTCAGATCGTTTAAATCGTTCAGATCGTTTCCGTCGTTCAGATCGTTTCCGTTGTTCAGGTCGTTTCTGTCGTTCAGATCGTTTCCGTCGTTCAGATCGTTTCCGTCGTTCAGATCGTTTCCGTCGTTCAGATCGTTTCCGTCCTTCAGATCGTTTCAGTCCTTCAAATCGTTTCCCTCATCAGCTCGTTTCGGTCGTTCAGATCGTTTCTGTCGTTCAGATCGTTTCCGTCGTTCAGATCGTTTCCGTCGTTCAGATCGTTTCCGTCATTCAGTTCGTTTCCGTCGTTCAGATCGGTTCAGTCGTTCAGATCGTTTCCGTCGTTCAGGTCGTTTCCATCGTTCAGCTCTTTTAAGTCGTTCAGATCGTTTCCGTCGTTCAGATCGTTTCTGTCGTTCAGATCGTTTCCGTCGTTCAGATCGTTTAAATCGTTCAGATCGTTTCCGTCGTTCAGATCGTTTCCGTTGTTCAGGTCGTTTCTGTCGTTCAGATCGTTTCCGTCGTTCAGATCGTTTAAATCGTTCAGGTCGTTTCCATCGTTCAGCTCTTTTAAGTCGTTCAGATCGTTTCCGTCGTTCAGATCGTTTCTGTCGTTCAGATCGTTTCCGTCGTTCAGATCGTTTAAATCGTTCAGATCGTTTCCGTCGTTCAGATCGTTTCCGTTGTTCAGGTCGTTTCTGTCGTTCAGATCGTTTCCGTCGTTCAGATCGTTTCCGTCGTTCAGATCGTTTCCGTCGTTCAGATCGTTTCCGTCCTTCAGATCGTTTCAGTCCTTCAAATCGTTTCCCTCATCAGCTCGTTTCGGTCGTTCAGATCGTTTCTGTCGTTCAGATCGTTTCCGTCGTTCAGATCGTTTCCGTCGTTCAGATCGTTTCCGTCATTCAGTTCGTTTCCGTCGTTCAGATCGTTTCAGTCGTTCAGATCATTTAAGTCGTTCAGATCTTTTCCGTCGTTCAGATCGTTTCTGTCGTTCATATCGTTTAAGTCGTTCAGATCTTTTCAGTCGTTCAGATCGTTTCAGTCCTTCAAATCGTTTCCCTCATCAGCTCGTTTCCGTCGTTCAGATCGTTTCTGTCGTTCAGATCGTTTCAGTCGTTCAGATCGTTTCCGTCGATGAGGTCGTTTCCGTCGTTCAGATCGTTTCAGTCGTTCAGATCGTTTCCGTCGCTCAGATTGTTTCAGTCGTTCAGATCATTTCAGTCGTTCAGATCGTTTCCCTCATCAGCTCGTTTCCGTCGTTCAGATCGTTTCTGTCGTTCAGATCGTTTAAGTCGTTCAGATCATTTCAGTCGTTCAGATCTTTTCAGTCGTTCAGATCGTTTCTGTCGTTCAGATCGTTTAAGTCGTTCAGATATTTTCAGTCGTTCAGATCGTTTCTGTCGTTCAGATCGTTTCTGTCGTTCAGATCGTTTCCGTCGTTCAGATCGTTTCCGTCGTTCAGATCGTTTCAGTCCTTCAAATCGTTTCAGTCGTTCAGATCGTTTCTGTCGTTCAGATCGTTTCAGTCGTTCAGATCATTTCAGTCGTTCAGATCTTTTCAGTCGTTCAGATCGTTTCTGTCGTTCAGATCGTTTAAGTCGTTCAGATCGTTTCTGTCGTTCAGCTCTTTTCAGTCGTTCAGATCGTTTCCGTCGTTCAGATCGTTTCAGTCGTTCAGATCGTTTCTGTCGTTCAGATCGTTTCAGTCGTTCAGATCGTTTCCGTCGTTCAGGTCGTTTCCATCGTTCAGCTCTTTTAAGTCGTTCAGATCGTTTCCGTCGTTCAGATCGTTTCTGTCGTTCAGATCGTTTCCGTCGTTCAGATCGTTTCTGTCGTTCAGATCGTTTAAATCGTTCAGATCGTTTCCGTCGTTCAGATCGTTTCCGTTGTTCAGGTCGTTTCTGTCGTTCAGATCGTTTCCGTCGTTCAGATCGTTTCCGTCGTTCAGATCGTTTCCGTCGTTCAGATCGTTTCCGTCCTTCAGATCGTTTCAGTCCTTCAAATCGTTTCCCTCATCAGCTCGTTTCGGTCGTTCAGATCGTTTCTGTCGTTCAGATCGTTTCCGTCGTTCAGATCGTTTCCGTCGTTCAGGTCGTTTCCGTTGTTCAGGTCGTTTCTGTCGTTCAGATCGTTTCCGTCGTTCAGATCGTTTCCGTCGTTCAGATCGTTTCCGTCGTTCAGATCGTTTCCGTCCTTCAGATCGTTTCAGTCCTTCAAATCGTTCCCCTCATCAGCTCGTTTCGGTCGTTCAGATCGTTTCTGTCGTTCAGATCGTTTCCGTCGTTCAGATCGTTTCAGTCGTTCAGATCGTTTCCGTCGTTCAGGTCGTTTCCATCGTTCAGCTCTTTTAAGTCGTTCAGATCGTTTCCGTCGTTCAGATCGTTTCTGTCGTTCAGATCGTTTCCGTCGTTCAGATCGTTTAAATCGTTCAGATCGTTTCAGTCGTTCAGATCGTTTCCGTCGTTCAGATCGTTTCAGTCGTTCAGATCATTTAAGTCGTTCAGATCTTTTCCGTCGTTCAGATCGTTTCTGTCGTTCAGATCGTTTAAGTCGTTCAGATCTTTTCAGTCGTTCAGATCGTTTCAGTCCTTCAAATCGTTTCCCTCATCAGCTCGTTTCCGTCGTTCAGATCGTTTCTGTCGTTCAGATCGTTTCAGTCGTTCAGATCGTTTCCGTCGATGAGGTCGTTTCCGTCGTTCAGATCGTTTCAGTCGTTCAGATCGTTTCCGTCGCTCAGATTGTTTCAGTCGTTCAGATCATTTCAGTCGTTCAGATCGTTTCCCTCATCAGCTCGTTTCCGTCGTTCAGATCGTTTCTGTCGTTCAGATCGTTTAAGTCGTTCAGATCATTTCAGTCGTTCAGATCTTTTCAGTCGTTCAGATCGTTTCTGTCGTTCAGATCGTTTCTGTCGTTCAGATCGTTTCCGTCGTTCAGATCGTTTCAGTCGTTCAGATCATTTCAGTCGTTCAGATCTTTTCAGTCGTTCAGATCGTTTCTGTCGTTCAGATCGTTTAAGTCGTTCAGATCGTTTCTGTCGTTCAGCTCTTTTCAGTCGTTCAGATCGTTTCCGTCGTTCAGATCGTTTCCGTCATTCAGTTCGTTTCCGTCGTTCAGATCGTTTCAGTCGTTCAGATCGTTTCCGTCGTTCAGGTCGTTTCCATCGTTCAGCTCTTTTAAGTCGTTCAGATCGTTTCCGTCGTTCAGATCGTTTCTGTCGTTCAGATCGTTTAAATCGTTCAGATCGTTTCCGTCGTTCAGATCGTTTCCGTTGTTCAGGTCGTTTCTGTCGTTCAGATCGTTTCCGTCGTTCAGATCGTTTCCGTCGTTCAGATCGTTTCCGTCGTTCAGATCGTTTCCGTCCTTCAGATCGTTTCAGTCCTTACAATCGTTTCCCTCATCAGCTCGTTTCGGTCGTTCAGATCGTTTCTGTCGTTCAGATCGTTTCCGTCGTTCAGATCGTTTCCGTCGTTCAGATCGTTTCCGTCATTCAGTTCGTTTCCGTCGTTCAGATCGTTTCAGTCGTTCAGATCGTTTCCGTCGTTCAGGTCGTTTCCGTTGTTCAGGTCGTTTCTGTCGTTCAGATCGTTTCCGTCGTTCAGATCGTTTCCGTCGTTCAGATCGTTTCCGTCGTTCAGATCGTTTCCGTCCTTCAGATCGTTTCAGTCCTTCAAATCGTTTCCCTCATCATCTCGTTTCGGTCGTTCAGATCGTTTCTGTCGTTCAGATCGTTTCCGTCGTTCAGATCGTTTCCGTCGTTCAGATCGTTTCCGTCGTTCAGGTCGTTTCAGTCGTTCAGATCGTTTCCGTCGTTCAGGTCGTTTCCATCGTTCAGCTCTTTTAAGTCGTTCAGATCGTTTCCGTCGTTCAGATCGTTTCTGTCGTTCAGATCGTTTCCGTCGTTCAGATCGTTTAAATCGTTCAGATCGTTTCCGTCGTTCAGATCGTTTCCGTTGTTCAGGTCGTTTCTGTCGTTCAGATCGTTTCCGTCGTTCAGATCGTTTAAATCGTTCAGGTCGTTTCCGTCGTTCAGCTCTTTTAAGTCGTTCAGATCGTTTCCGTCGTTCAGATCGTTTCTGTCGTTCAGATCGTTTCCGTCGTTCAGATCGTTTAAATCGTTCAGATCGTTTCCGTCGTTCAGATCGTTTCCGTTGTTCAGGTCGTTTCTGTCGTTCAGATCGTTTCCGTCGTTCAGATCGTTTCCGTCGTTCAGATCGTTTCCGTCGTTCAGATCGTTTCCGTCCTTCAGATCGTTTCAGTCCTTCAAATCGTTTCCCTCATCAGCTCGTTTCGGTCGTTCAGATCGTTTCTGTCGTTCAGATCGTTTCCGTCGTTCAGATCGTTTCCGTCGTTCAGATCGTTTCCGTCATTCAGTTCGTTTCCGTCGTTCAGATCGTTTCAGTCGTTCAGATCATTTAAGTCGTTCAGATCTTTTCCGTCGTTCAGGTCGTTTCTGTCGTTCAGATCGTTTAAGTCGTTCAGATCTTTTCAGTCGTTCAGATCGTTTCAGTCCTTCAAATCGTTTCCCTCATCAGCTCGTTTCCGTCGTTCAGATCGTTTCTGTCGTTCAGATCGTTTCAGTCGTTCAGATCGTTTCCGTCGATGAGGTCGTTTCCGTCGTTCAGATCGTTTCAGTCGTTCAGATCGTTTCAGTCGTTCAGATCATTTCAGTCGTTCAGATCGTTTCCCTCATCAGCTCGTTTCCGTCGTTCAGATCGTTTCTGTCGTTCAGATCGTTTAAGTCGTTCAGATCATTTCAGTCGTTCAGATCTTTTCAGTCGTTCAGATCGTTTCTGTCGTTCAGATCGTTTAAGTCGTTCAGATCTTTTCAGTCGTTCAGATCGTTTCTGTCGTTCAGATCGTTTCTGTCGTTCAGATCGTTTCCGTCGTTCAGATCGTTTCCGTCGTTCAGATCGTTTCAGTCCTTCAAATCGTTTCAGTCGTTCAGATCGTTTCTGTCGTTCAGATCGTTTCAGTCGTTCAGATCGTTTCAGTCGTTCAGATCTTTTCAGTCGTTCAGATCGTTTCTGTCGTTCAGATCGTTTCCGTCGTTCAGATCGTTTCTGTCGTTCAGATCGTTTCCGTCGTTCAGGTCGTTTCCATCGTTCAGCTCTTTTAAGTCGTTCAGATCGTTTCCGTCGTTCAGATCGTTTCTGTCGTTCAGATCGTTTCCGTCGTTCAGATCGTTTAAATCGTTCAGATCGTTTCCGTCGTTCAGATCGTTTCCGTTGTTCAGGTCGTTTCTGTCGTTCAGATCGTTTCCGTCGTTCAGATCGTTTAAATCGTTCAGGTCGTTTCCATCGTTCAGCTCTTTTAAGTCGTTCAGATCGTTTCCGTCGTTCAGATCGTTTCTGTCGTTCAGATCGTTTCCGTCGTTCAGATCGTTTAAATCGTTCAGATCGTTTCCGTCGTTCAGATCGTTTCCGTTGTTCAGGTCGTTTCTGTCGTTCAGATCGTTTCCGTCGTTCAGATCGTTTCCGTCGTTCAGATCGTTTCCGTCGTTCAGATCGTTTCCGTCCTTCAGATCGTTTCAGTCCTTCAAATCGTTTCCCTCATCAGCTCGTTTCGGTCGTTCAGATCGTTTCAGTCGTTCAGATCGTTTCTGTCGTTCAGATCGTTTCAGTCGTTCAGATCATTTCAGTCGTTCAGATCTTTTCAGTCGTTCAGATCGTTTCTGTCGTTCAGATCGTTTAAGTCGTTCAGATCGTTTCTGTCGTTCAGCTCTTTTCAGTCGTTCAGATCGTTTCCGTCGTTCAGATCGTTTCCGTCATTCAGTTCGTTTCCGTCGTTCAGATCGTTTCAGTCGTTCAGATCGTTTCCGTCGTTCAGGTCGTTTCCATCGTTCAGCTCTTTTAAGTCGTTCAGATCGTTTCCGTCGTTCAGATCGTTTCTGTCGTTCAGATCGTTTCCGTCGTTCAGATCGTTTCTGTCGTTCAGATCGTTTAAATCGTTCAGATCGTTTCCGTCGTTCAGATCGTTTCCGTTGTTCAGGTCGTTTCTGTCGTTCAGATCGTTTCCGTCGTTCAGATCGTTTCCGTCGTTCAGATCGTTTCCGTCGTTCAGATCGTTTCCGTCCTTCAGATCGTTTCAGTCCTTCAAATCGTTTCCCTCATCAGCTCGTTTCGGTCGTTCAGATCGTTTCTGTCGTTCAGATCGTTTCCGTCGTTCAGATCGTTTCCGTCGTTCAGGTCGTTTCCGTTGTTCAGGTCGTTTCTGTCGTTCAGATCGTTTCCGTCGTTCAGATCGTTTCCGTCGTTCAGATCGTTTCCGTCGTTCAGATCGTTTCCGTCCTTCAGATCGTTTCAGTCCTTCAAATCGTTCCCCTCATCAGCTCGTTTCGGTCGTTCAGATCGTTTCTGTCGTTCAGATCGTTTCCGTCGTTCAGATCGTTTCAGTCGTTCAGATCGTTTCCGTCGTTCAGGTCGTTTCCATCGTTCAGCTCTTTTAAGTCGTTCAGATCGTTTCCGTCGTTCAGATCGTTTCCGTCGTTCAGATCGTTTCCGTCGTTCAGATCGTTTAAATCGTTCAGATCGTTTCAGTCGTTCAGATCGTTTCCGTCGTTCAGATCGTTTCAGTCGTTCAGATCATTTAAGTCGTTCAGATCTTTTCCGTCGTTCAGATCGTTTCTGTCGTTCAGATCGTTTAAGTCGTTCAGATCTTTTCAGTCGTTCAGATCGTTTCAGTCCTTCAAATCGTTTCCCTCATCAGCTCGTTTCCGTCGTTCAGATCGTTTCTGTCGTTCAGATCGTTTCAGTCGTTCAGATCGTTTCCGTCGATGAGGTCGTTTCCGTCGTTCAGATCGTTTCAGTCGTTCAGATCGTTTCCGTCGCTCAGATTGTTTCAGTCGTTCAGATCATTTCAGTCGTTCAGATCGTTTCCCTCATCAGCTCGTTTCCGTCGTTCAGATCGTTTCTGTCGTTCAGATCGTTTAAGTCGTTCAGATCATTTCAGTCGTTCAGATCTTTTCAGTCGTTCAGATCGTTTCTGTCGTTCAGATCGTTTCTGTCGTTCAGATCGTTTCCGTCGTTCAGATCGTTTCAGTCGTTCAGATCATTTCAGTCGTTCAGATCTTTTCAGTCGTTCAGATCGTTTCTGTCGTTCAGATCGTTTAAGTCGTTCAGATCGTTTCTGTCGTTCAGCTCTTTTCAGTCGTTCAGATCGTTTCCGTCGTTCAGATCGTTTCCGTCATTCAGTTCGTTTCCGTCGTTCAGATCGTTTCAGTCGTTCAGATCGTTTCCGTCGTTCAGGTCGTTTCCATCGTTCAGCTCTTTTAAGTCGTTCAGATCGTTTCCGTCGTTCAGATCGTTTCTGTCGTTCAGATCGTTTAAATCGTTCAGATCGTTTCCGTCGTTCAGATCGTTTCCGTTGTTCAGGTCGTTTCTGTCGTTCAGATCGTTTCCGTCGTTCAGATCGTTTCCGTCGTTCAGATCGTTTCCGTCGTTCAGATCGTTTCCGTCCTTCAGATCGTTTCAGTCCTTACAATCGTTTCCCTCATCAGCTCGTTTCGGTCGTTCAGATCGTTTCTGTCGTTCAGATCGTTTCCGTCGTTCAGATCGTTTCCGTCGTTCAGATCGTTTCCGTTATTCAGTTCGTTTCCGTCGTTCAGATCGTTTCAGTCGTTCAGATCGTTTCCGTCGTTCAGGTCGTTTCCGTTGTTCAGGTCGTTTCTGTCGTTCAGATCGTTTCCGTCGTTCAGATCGTTTCCGTCGTTCAGATCGTTTCCGTCGTTCAGATCGTTTCCGTCCTTCAGATCGTTTCAGTCCTTCAAATCGTTTCCCTCATCATCTCGTTTCGGTCGTTCAGATCGTTTCTGTCGTTCAGATCGTTTCCGTCGTTCAGATCGTTTCCGTCGTTCAGATCGTTTCCGTCGTTCAGGTCGTTTCAGTCGTTCAGATCGTTTCCGTCGTTCAGGTCGTTTCCATCGTTCAGCTCTTTTAAGTCGTTCAGATCGTTTCCGTCGTTCAGATCGTTTCTGTCGTTCAGATCGTTTCCGTCGTTCAGATCGTTTAAATCGTTCAGATCGTTTCCGTCGTTCAGATCGTTTCCGTTGTTCAGGTCGTTTCTGTCGTTCAGATCGTTTCCGTCGTTCAGATCGTTTAAATCGTTCAGGTCGTTTCCGTCGTTCAGCTCTTTTAAGTCGTTCAGATCGTTTCCGTCGTTCAGATCGTTTCTGTCGTTCAGATCGTTTCCGTCGTTCAGATCGTTTAAATCGTTCAGATCGTTTCCGTCGTTCAGATCGTTTCCGTTGTTCAGGTCGTTTCTGTCGTTCAGATCGTTTCCGTCGTTCAGATCGTTTCCGTCGTTCAGATCGTTTCCGTCGTTCAGATCGTTTCCGTCCTTCAGATCGTTTCAGTCCTTCAAATCGTTTCCCTCATCAGCTCGTTTCGGTCGTTCAGATCGTTTCTGTCGTTCAGATCGTTTCCGTCGTTCAGATCGTTTCCGTCGTTCAGATCGTTTCCGTCATTCAGTTCGTTTCCGTCGTTCAGATCGTTTCAGTCGTTCAGATCATTTAAGTCGTTCAGATCTTTTCCGTCGTTCAGGTCGTTTCTGTCGTTCAGATCGTTTAAGTCGTTCAGATCTTTTCAGTCGTTCAGATCGTTTCAGTCCTTCAAATCGTTTCCCTCATCAGCTCGTTTCCGTCGTTCAGATCGTTTCTGTCGTTCAGATCGTTTCAGTCGTTCAGATCGTTTCCGTCGATGAGGTCGTTTCCGTCGTTCAGATCGTTTCAGTCGTTCAGATCGTTTCAGTCGTTCAGATCATTTCAGTCGTTCAGATCGTTTCCCTCATCAGCTCGTTTCCGTCGTTCAGATCGTTTCTGTCGTTCAGATCGTTTAAGTCGTTCAGATCATTTCAGTCGTTCAGATCTTTTCAGTCGTTCAGATCGTTTCTGTCGTTCAGATCGTTTAAGTCGTTCAGATCTTTTCAGTCGTTCAGATCGTTTCTGTCGTTCAGATCGTTTCTGTCGTTCAGATCGTTTCCGTCGTTCAGATCGTTTCCGTCGTTCAGATCGTTTCAGTCCTTCAAATCGTTTCAGTCGTTCAGATCGTTTCTGTCGTTCAGATCGTTTCAGTCGTTCAGATCGTTTCAGTCGTTCAGATCTTTTCAGTCGTTCAGATCGTTTCTGTCGTTCAGATCGTTTCCGTCGTTCAGATCGTTTCTGTCGTTCAGATCGTTTCCGTCGTTCAGGTCGTTTCCATCGTTCAGCTCTTTTAAGTCGTTCAGATCGTTTCCGTCGTTCAGATCGTTTCTGTCGTTCAGATCGTTTCCGTCGTTCAGATCGTTTAAATCGTTCAGATCGTTTCCGTCGTTCAGATCGTTTCCGTTGTTCAGGTCGTTTCTGTCGTTCAGATCGTTTCCGTCGTTCAGATCGTTTAAATCGTTCAGGTCGTTTCCATCGTTCAGCTCTTTTAAGTCGTTCAGATCGTTTCCGTCGTTCAGATCGTTTCTGTCGTTCAGATCGTTTCCGTCGTTCAGATCGTTTAAATCGTTCAGATCGTTTCCGTCGTTCAGATCGTTTCCGTTGTTCAGGTCGTTTCTGTCGTTCAGATCGTTTCCGTCGTTCAGATCGTTTCCGTCGTTCAGATCGTTTCCGTCGTTCAGATCGTTTCCGTACTTCAGATCGTTTCAGTCCTTCAAATCGTTTCCCTCATCAGCTCGTTTCGGTCGTTCAGATCGTTTCTGTCGTTCAGATCGTTTTCGTCGTTCAGATCGTTTCCGTCGTTCAGATCGTTTCCGTCATTCAGTTCGTTTCCGTCGTTCAGATCGTTTCTGTCGTTCAGATCGTTTCCGTCGTTCAGATCGTTTAAATCGTTCAGATCGTTTCCGTCGTTCAGATCGTTTCCGTTGTTCAGGTCGTTTCTGTCGTTCAGATCGTTTCCGTCGTTCAGATCGTTTAAATCGTTCAGGTCGTTTCCATCGTTCAGCTCTTTTAAGTCGTTCAGATCTTTTCCGTCGTTCAGATCGTTTCTGTCGTTCAGATCGTTTCAGTCCTTCAAATCGTTTCCCTCATCAGCTCGTTTCCGTCGTTCAGATCGTTTCTGTCGTTCAGATCGTTTCAGTCGTTCAGATCGTTTCCGTCGATGAGGTCGTTTCCGTCGTTCAGATCGTTTCAGTCGTTCAGATCGTTTCCGTCGCTCAGATTGTTTCAGTCGTTCAGATCATTTCAGTCGTTCAGATCGTTTCCCTCATCAGCTCGTTTCCGTCGTTCAGATCGTTTCTGTCGTTCAGATCGTTTAAGTCGTTCAGATCGTTTCAGTCGTTCAGCTCGTTTCAGTCGTTCAGATCGTTTCTGTCGTTCAGATCGTTTCTGTCGTTCAGATCGTTTCTGTCGTTCAGATCGTTTCCGTCGTTCAGATCGTTTCCGTCGTTCAGATCGTTTCAGTCCTTCAAATCGTTTCAGTCGTTCAGATCGTTTAAGTCGTTCAGATCGTTTCTGTCGTTCAGCTCTTTTCAGTCGTTCAGATCGTTTCCGTCGTTCAGATCGTTTCCGTCATTCAGTTCGTTTCCGTCGTTCAGATCGTTTCAGTCGTTCAGATCGTTTCCGTCGTTCAGGTCGTTTCCATCGTTCAGCTCTTTTAAGTCGTTCAGATCGTTTCCGTCGTTCAGATCGTTTCTGTCGTTCAGATCGTTTAAATCGTTCAGATCGTTTCCGTCGTTCAGATCGTTTCCGTTGTTCAGGTCGTTTCTGTCGTTCAGATCGTTTCCGTCGTTCAGATCGTTTCCGTCGTTCAGATCGTTTCCGTCCTTCAGATCGTTTCAGTCCTTCAAATCGTTTCCCTCATCAGCTCGTTTCGGTCGTTCAGATCGTTTCTGTCGTTCAGATCGTTTCCGTCGTTCAGATCGTTTCCGTCGTTCAGATCGTTTCCGTCATTCAGTTCGTTTCCGTCGTTCAGATCGTTTCAGTCGTTCAGATCGTTTCCGTCGTTCAGGTCGTTTCCATCGTTCAGCTCTTTTAAGTCGTTCAGATCGTTTCCGTCGTTCAGATCGTTTCTGTCGTTCAGATCGTTTCCGTCGTTCAGATCGTTTAAATCGTTCAGATCGTTTCAGTCGTTCAGATCGTTTCAGTCGTTCAGATCGTTTACCTCATCAACTCTTTTCAGTCGTTCAGATCGTTTCAGTCGTTCAGATCGTTTCAGTCGTTCAGATCGTTTTCGTCGATGAGGTCGTTTCCGTCGTTCAGATCGTTTCAGTCGTTCAGATCGTTTACCTCATCAACTCTTTTCAGTCGTTCAGATCGTTTCTGTTGTTCAGATCGTTTCCGTCGTTCAGATCGTTTGTCGTTCAGATCGTTTCCGTCGTTCAGATCGTTTCCGTCGTTCAGATCGTTTCCGTCGTTCAGTTCGTTTCCGTCGTTCAGATCGTTTCAGTCGTTCAGATCGTTTCAGTCGTTCAGATCGTTTTCGTCGATGAGGTCGTTTCCGTCGTTCAGATCGTTTCAGTCGTTCAGTTCGTTTCCGTCGCTCAGATCGTTTCCGTCGTTCAGATCGTTTCCGTCGTTCAGATCGTTTCCGTCGTTCAGATCGTTTCCGTCGCTCAGATTGTTTCAGTCGTTCAGATCATTTCAGTCGTTCAGATCTTTTCAGTCGTTCAGATCGTTTCTGTCGTTCCGATCGTTTAAGTCGTTCAGATCTTTTCAGTCGTTCAGATCGTTTCTGTCATTCAGATCGTTTCTGTCGTTCAGATCGTTTCCGTCGTTCAGATCGTTTCCGTCGTTCAGATCGTTTCAGTCCTTCAAATCGTTTCAGTCGTTCAGATCGTTTCTGTCGTTCAGATCGTTTCAGTCGTTCAGATCATTTCAGTCGTTCAGATCTTTTCAGTCGTTCAGATCGTTTCTGTCGTTCAGATCGTTTCAGTCGTTCAGATCGTTTCCGTCGTTCAGATCGTTTCAGTCGTTCAGATCTTTTCAGTCGTTCAGATCGTTTCTGTCGTTCAGATCGTTTCCGTCGTTCAGGTCGTTTCCATCGTTCAGCTCTTTTAAGTCGTTCAGATCGTTTCCGTCGTTCAGATCGTTTCCGTCGTTCAGATCGTTTCCGTCGTTCAGATCGTTTCAGTCGTTCAGATCGTTTCAGTCGTTCAGATCGTTTACCTCATCAACTCTTTTCAGTCGTTCAGATCGTTTCAGTCGTTCAGATCGTTTCAGTCGTTCAGATCGTTTTCGTCGATGAGGTCGTTTCCGTCGTTCAGATCGTTTCAGTCGTTCAGTTCGTTTCCGTCGCTCAGATCGTTTCAGTCGTTCAGATCGTTTCAGTCGTTCAGATCGTTTCCGTCGTTCAGATCGTTTCAGTCGTTCAGATCGTTTTCGTCGATGAGGTCGTTTCCGTCGTTCAGATCGTTTCAGTCGTTCAGTTCGTTTCCGTCGCTCAGATCGTTTCCGTCGTTCAGATCGTTTCCGTCGTTCAGATCGTTTCCGTCGCTCAGATTGTTTCAGTCGTTCAGATCATTTCAGTCGTTCAGATCGTTTCCCTCATCAGCTCGTTTCCGTCGTTCAGATCGTTTCTGTCGTTCAGATCGTTTAAGTCGTTCAGATCATTTCAGTCGTTCAGATCTTTTCAGTCGTTCAGATCGTTTCTGTCGTTCCGATCGTTTAAGTCGTTCAGATCTTTTCAGTCGTTCAGATCGTTTCTGTCGTTCAGATCGTTTCTGTCGTTCAGATCGTTTCCGTCGTTCAGATCGTTTCCGTCGTTCAGATCGTTTCAGTCCTTCAAATCGTTTCAGTCGTTCAGATCGTTTCTGTCGTTCAGATCGTTTCAGTCGTTCAGATCATTTCAGTCGTTCAGATCTTTTCAGTCGTTCAGATCGTTTCTGTCGTTCAGATCGTTTAAGTCGTTCAGATCGTTTCTGTCGTTCAGATCGTTTCCGTCGTTCAGATCTTTTCAGTCGTTCAGATCGTTTCTGTCGTTCAGATCGTTTCCGTCGTTCAGGTCGTTTCCATCGTTCAGCTCTTTTAAGTCGTTCAGATCGTTTCCGTCGTTCAGATCGTTTCAGTCGTTCAGATCGTTTCCGTCGTTCAGATCGTTTCAGTCGTTCAGATCGTTTACGTCGATGAGGTCGTTTCCGTCGTTCAGATCGTTTCAGTCGTTCAGTTCGTTTCCGTCGCTCAGATCGTTTCCGTCGTTCAGATCGTTTCCGTCGTTCAGATCGTTTCCGTCGTTCAGATTGTTTCCGTCGTTCAGATCGTTTCCGTCGTTCAGATCGTTTCAGTCGTTCTGATCGTTTACCTCATCAACTCTTTTCAGTCGTTCAGATCGTTTCAGTCGTTCAGATCGTTTCAGTCGTTCAGATCGTTTTCGTCGATGAGGTCGTTTCCGTCGTTCAGATCGTTTCAGTCGTTCAGTTCGTTTCCGTCGCTCAGATCGTTTCCGTCGTTCAGATCGTTTCCCTCATCAGCTCTTTTCAGTCGTTCAGATCGTTTCCGTCGTTCAGATCGTTTCCCTCATCAGCTCTTTTCAGTCGTTC
Source organism: Blennius ocellaris (assembly GCF_963422515.1). Lineage (NCBI taxonomy): Eukaryota > Metazoa > Chordata > Actinopteri > Blenniiformes > Blenniidae > Blennius > Blennius ocellaris. Next base: position 183,263 of record NW_027662315.1, read on the forward strand.
AGATCGTTTCCGTCGTTCAGATCGTTTCCGTCGTTCAGATCGTTTCAGTCGTTCAGATCGTTTCAGTCCTTCAGCTAGTTTCAGTCGTTCAGATCGTTTCTGTCGTTCAGATCGTTTCCGTCGTTCAGGTCGTTTCCGTCGTTCAGCTCTTTTAAGTCGTTCAGGTCGTTTCTGTCGTTCAGATCGTTTCCGTCGTTCAGATCGTTTAAATCGTTCAGGTCGTTTCCATCGTTCAGCTCTTTTAAGTCGTTCAGATCGTTTCCGTCGTTCAGATCGTTTCTGTCGTTCAGATCGTTTCCGTCGTTCAGATCGTTTAAATCGTTCAGATCGTTTCCGTCGTTCAGATCGTTTCCGTTGTTCAGGTCGTTTCTGTCGTTCAGATCGTTTCCGTCGTTCAGATCGTTTCCGTCGTTCAGATCGTTTCCGTCGTTCAGATCGTTTCCGTCCTTCAGATCGTTTCAGTCCTTCAAATCGTTTCCCTCATCAGCTCGTTTCCGTCGTTCAGATCGTTTCCGTCGTTCAGATCGTTTCAGTCGTTCAGATCGTTTCAGTCGTTCAGATCGTTTACCTCATCAACTCTTTTCAGTCGTTCAGATCGTTTCAGTCGTTCAGATCGTTTCAGTCGTTCAGATCGTTTTCGTCGATGAGGTCGTTTCCGTCGTTCAGATCGTTTCAGTCGTTCAGTTCGTTTCCGTCGCTCAGATCGTTTCAGTCGTTCAGATCGTTTACCTCATCAACTCTTTTCAGTCGTTCAGATCGTTTCTGTTGTTCAGATCGTTTCCGTCGTTCAGATCGTTTGTCGTTCAGATCGTTTCCGTCGTTCAGATCGTTTCCGTCGTTCAGATCGTTTCCGTCGTTCAGTTCGTTTCCGTCGTTCAGATCGTTTCAGTCGTTCAGATCGTTTCAGTCGTTCAGATCGTTTCCGTCGTTCAGATCGTTTCAGTCGTTCAGATCGTTTTCGTCGATGAGGTCGTTTCCGTCGTTCAGATCGTTTCAGTCGTTCAGTTCGTTTCCGTCGCTCAGATCGTTTCCGTCGTTCAGATCGTTTCCGTCGTTCAGATCGTTTCCGTCGTTCAGTTCGTTTCCGTCGCTCAGATCGTTTCCGTCGTTCAGATCGTTTCCGTCGTTCAGATCGTTTCCGTCGTTCAGATTGTTTCCGTCGTTCAGATCGTTTCCGTCGTTCAGATCGTTTCAGTCGTTCTGATCGTTTACCTCATCAACTCTTTTCAGTCGTTCAGATCGTTTCAGTCGTTCAGATCGTTTCAGTCGTTCAGATCGTTTTCGTCGATGAGGTCGTTTCCGTCGTTCAGATCGTTTCCCTCATCAGCTCTTTTCAGTCGTTCAGATCGTTTCCGTCGTTCAGATCGTTTCCGTCGTTCAGATCGTTTCAGTCGTTCAGATCGTTTCCGTCGCTCAGATCGTTTCCGTCGTTCAGATCGTTTCCGTCGTTCAGATCGTTTCCGTCGTTCAGTTCGTTTCCGTCGCTCAGATCGTTTCCGTCGTTCAGATCGTTTCCGTCGTTCAGATCGTTTCCGTCGTTCAGATTGTTTCCGTCGTTCAGATCGTTTCCGTCGTTCAGATCGTTTCAGTCGTTCTGATCGTTTACCTCATCAACTCTTTTCAGTCGTTCAGATCGTTTCAGTCGTTCAGATCGTTTCAGTCGTTCAGATCGTTTTCGTCGATGAGGTCGTTTCCGTCGTTCAGATCGTTTCAGTCGTTCAGTTCGTTTCCGTCGCTCAGATCGTTTCCGTCGTTCAGATCGTTTCCCTCATCAGCTCTTTTCAGTCGTTCAGATCGTTTCCGTCGATGAGGTCGTTTCCGTCGTTCAGATCGTTTCAGTCGTTCAGTTCGTTTCCGTCGCTCAGATCGTTTCCGTCGTTCAGATCGTTTCCGTCGTTCAGATCGTTTCCGTCGTTCAGTTCGTTTCCGTCGCTCAGATCGTTTCCGTCGTTCAGATCGTTTCCGTCGTTCAGATCGTTTCCGTCGTTCAGATTGTTTCCGTCGTTCAGATCGTTTCCGTCGTTCAGATCGTTTCAGTCGTTCTGATCGTTTACCTCATCAACTCTTTTCAGTCGTTCAGATCGTTTCAGTCGTTCAGATCGTTTCAGTCGTTCAGATCGTTTTCGTCGATGAGGTCGTTTCCGTCGTTCAGATCGTTTCAGTCGTTCAGTTCGTTTCCGTCGCTCAGATCGTTTCCGTCGTTCAGATCGTTTCCCTCATCAGCTCTTTTCAGTCGTTCAGATCGTTTCTGTCGTTCAGATCGTTTCCGTCGTTCAGGTCGTTTCCGTCGTTCAGCTCTTTTAAGTCGTTCAGGTCGTTTCTGTCGTTCAGATCGTTTCCGTCGTTCAGATCGTTTAAATCGTTCAGGTCGTTTCCATCGTTCAGCTCTTTTAAGTCGTTCAGATCGTTTCCGTCGTTCAGATCGTTTCCGTCGTTCAGATCGTTTCTGTCGTTCAGATCGTTTCCGTCGTTCAGATCGTTTCCGTCGTTCAGATCGTTTCCGTAATTCAGTTCGTTTACGTCATTCAGATCGTTTCAGTCGTTCAGATCATTTAAGTCGTTCAGATCTTTTCCGTCGTTCAGATCGTTTCTGTCGTTCAGATCGTTTAAGTCGTTCAGATCTTTTCAGTCGTTCAGATCGTTTCAGTCCTTCAAATCGTTTCCCTCATCAGCTCGTTTCCGTCGTTCAGATCGTTTCTGTCGTTCAGATCGTTTCAGTCGTTCAGATCGTTTCCGTCGATGAGGTCGTTTCCGTCGTTCAGATCGTTTCAGTCGTTCAGATCGTTTCCGTCGCTCAGATTGTTTCAGTCGTTCAGATCATTTCAGTCGTTCAGATCGTTTCCCTCATCAGCTCGTTTCCGTCGTTCAGATCGTTTCTGTCGTTCAGATCGTTTAAGTCGTTCAGATCATTTCAGTCGTTCAGATCTTTTCAGTCGTTCAGATCGTTTCTGTCGTTCAGATCGTTTAAGTCGTTCAGATCTTTTCAGTCGTTCAGATCGTTTCTGTCGTTCAGATCGTTTCTGTCGTTCAGATCGTTTCCGTCGTTCAGATCGTTTCCGTCGTTCAGATCGTTTCAGTCCTTCAAATCGTTTCAGTCGTTCAGATCGTTTCTGTCGTTCAGATCGTTTCAGTCGTTCAGATCATTTCAGTCGTTCAGATCTTTTCAGTCGTTCAGATCGTTTCTGTCGTTCAGATCGTTTAAGTCGTTCAGATCGTTTAAGTCGTTCAGATCGTTTCAGTCGTTCAGATCGTTTCAGTCGTTCAGATCGTTTACCTCATCAACTCTTTTCAGTCGTTCAGATCGTTTCAGTCGTTCAGATCGTTTCCGTCGTTCAGATCGTTTCCGTCGTTCAGATCGTTTAAGTCGTTCAGATCGTTTCAGTCGTTCAGATCGTTTCCGTCGTTCAGATCGTTTCAGTCGTTCAGATCGTTTTCGTCGATGAGGTCGTTTCCGTCGTTCAGATCGTTTCAGTCGTTCAGTTCGTTTCCGTCGCTCAGATCGTTTCCGTCGTTCAGATCGTTTCCGTCGTTCAGATCGTTTCCGTCGTTCAGATTGTTTCCGTCGTTCAGATCGTTTCCGTCGTTCAGATCGTTTCAGTCGTTCTGATCGTTTACCTCATCAACTCTTTTCAGTCGTTCAGATCGTTTCAGTCGTTCAGATCGTTTCAGTCGTTCAGATCGTTTTCGTCGATGAGGTCGTTTCCGTCGTTCAGATCGTTTCAGTCGTTCAGATCGTTTCCGTCGTTCAGATCGTTTCCGTCGTTCAGATCGTTTCCCTCATCAGCTCTTTTCAGTCGTTCAGATCGTTTCAGTCGTTCAGCTCTTTTCCGTCGTTCAGATCGTTTCCGTCGTTCAGATCGTTTCAGTCGTTCAGATCGTTTCAGTCGTTCAGCTCATTTCCGTCGTTCAGATCGTTTCAGTCGTTCAGCTCGTTTCCGTCGATCAGATCGTTTCTGTGGTTAAGCTCGTTTCCGTCGTTCAGATCGCTTCCGTCATTCAGCTCGTTTCAGTCGTTCAGATCGTTTCCCTCGTCAGCTCTTTTCAGTCGTTCAGATCGTTTCCGTCATGAGGTCGTTTCAGTCGTTCAGATCGTTTCCCTCATCAGCTCTTTTCAGTCGTTCAGATCGTTTCAGTCGTTCAGCTCGTTTCCGTCGTTCAGATCGTTTCCGTCGTTCATCTCGTTTCCGTCGTTCAGATCGTTTCCGTCATGAGATCGTTTCCGTCGTTCAGATCGTTTCAGTCGTTCAGATCGTTTCAGTCGTTCAGATCGTTTCCGTCGTTCAGATCGTTTCCGTCGTTCAGATCGTTTCCGTCGTTCATCTCGTTTCCGTCGTTCAGATCGTTTCCGTCATGAGATCGTTTCGGTCGTTCAGATCGTTTCCGTCGTTTGGATCGTTTCAGTCGTTCAGATCGTTTCCGTCGTTCAGGTCGTTTCCATCGTTCAGCTCTTTTAAGTCGTTCAGATCGTTTCCGTCGTTCAGATCGTTTCCGTCGTTCAGATCGTTTCCGTCGTTCAGATCGTTTCAGTCGTTCAGATCGTTTACCTCATCAACTCTTTTCAGTCGTTCAGATCGTTTCAGTCGTTCAGATCGTTTTCGTCGATGAGGTCGTTTCCGTCGTTCAGATCGTTTCAGTCGTTCAGTTCGTTTCCGTCGCTCAGATCGTTTCAGTCGTTCAGATCGTTTACCTCATCAACTCTTTTCAGTCGTTCAGATCGTTTCTGTTGTTCAGATCGTTTCCGTCGTTCAGATCGTTTGTCGTTCAGATCGTTTCCGTCGTTCAGATCGTTTCCGTCGTTCAGATCGTTTCCGTCGTTCAGTTCGTTTCCGTCGTTCAGATCGTTTCAGTCGTTCAGATCGTTTCAGTCGTTCAGATCGTTTCCGTCGTTCAGATCGTTTCAGTCGTTCAGATCGTTTTCGTCGATGAGGTCGTTTCCGTCGTTCAGATCGTTTCAGTCGTTCAGTTCGTTTCCGTCGCTCAGATCGTTTCCGTCGTTCAGATCGTTTCCGTCGTTCAGATCGTTTCCGTCGTTCAGATCGTTTCCGTCGTTCAGATCGTTTCCGTCGTTCAGATCGTTTCAGTCGTTCTGATCGTTTACCTCATCAACTCTTTTCAGTCGTTCAGATCGTTTCAGTCATTCAGATCGTTTCAGTCGTTCAGATCGTTTTCGTCGATGAGGTCGTTTCCGTCGTTCAGATCGTTTCAGTCGTTCAGTTCGTTTCCGTCGCTCAGATCGTTTCCGTCGTTCAGATCGTTTCCCTCATCAGCTCTTTTCAGTCGTTCAGATCGTTTCCGTCGTTCAGATCGTTTCCGTCGTTCAGATCGTTTCAGTCGTTCAGATCGTTTCAGTCCTTCAGCTAGTTTCAGTCGTTCAGATCGTTTCTGTCGTTCAGATCGTTTCCGTCGTTCAGGTCGTTTCCGTCGTTCAGCTCTTTTAAGTCGTTCAGGTCGTTTCTGTCGTTCAGATCGTTTCCGTCGTTCAGATCGTTTAAATCGTTCAGGTCGTTTCCATCGTTCAGCTCTTTTAAGTCGTTCAGATCGTTTCCGTCGTTCAGATCGTTTCTGTCGTTCAGATCGTTTCCGTCGTTCAGATCGTTTAAATCGTTCAGATCGTTTCCGTCGTTCAGATCGTTTCCGTTGTTCAGGTCGTTTCCGTCGTTCAGATCGTTTCCGTCGTTCAGATCGTTTCCGTCGTTCAGATCGTTTCTGTCGTTCAGATCGTTTCCGTCCTTCAGATCGTTTCAGTCCTTCAAATCGTTTCCCTCATCAGCTCGTTTCCGTCGTTCAGATCGTTTCCGTCGTTCAGATCGTTTCAGTCGTTCAGATCGTTTCAGTCGTTCAGATCGTTTACCTCATCAACTCTTTTCAGTCGTTCAGATCGTTTCAGTCGTTCAGATCGTTTCAGTCGTTCAGATCGTTTTCGTCGATGAGGTCGTTTCCGTCGTTCAGATCGTTTCAGTCGTTCAGTTCGTTTCCGTCGCTCAGATCGTTTCAGTCGTTCAGATCGTTTACCTCATCAACTCTTTTCAGTCGTTCAGATCGTTTCTGTTGTTCAGATCGTTTCCGTCGTTCAGATCGTTTGTCGTTCAGATCGTTTCCGTCGTTCAGATCGTTTCCGTCGTTCAGATCGTTTCCGTCGTTCAGTTCGTTTCCGTCGTTCAGATCGTTTCAGTCGTTCAGATCGTTTCAGTCGTTCAGATCGTTTCCGTCGTTCAGATCGTTTCAGTCGTTCAGATCGTTTTCGTCGATGAGGTCGTTTCCGTCGTTCAGATCGTTTCAGTCGTTCAGTTCGTTTCCGTCGCTCAGATCGTTTCCGTCGTTCAGATCGTTTCCGTCGTTCAGATCGTTTCCGTCGTTCAGATTGTTTCCGTCTTCAGATCGTTTCCGTCGTTCAGATCGTTTCAGTCGTTCTGATCGTTTACCTCATCAACTCTTTTCAGTCGTTCAGATCGTTTCAGTCGTTCAGATCGTTTCAGTCGTTCAGATCGTTTTCGTCGATGAGGTCGTTTCCGTCGTTCAGATCGTTTCAGTCGTTCAGTTCGTTTCCGTCGCTCAGATCGTTTCCGTCGTTCAGATCGTTTCCCTCATCAGCTCTTTTCAGTCGTTCAGATCGTTTCCGTCGTTCAGATCGTTTCCGTCGTTCAGATCGTTTCAGTCGTTCAGATCGTTTCAGTCCTTCAGCTAGTTTCAGTCGTTCAGATCGTTTCTGTCGTTCAGATCGTTTCCGTCGTTCAGGTCGTTTCCGTCGTTCAGCTCTTTTAAGTCGTTCAGGTCGTTTCTGTCGTTCAGATCGTTTCCGTCGTTCAGATCGTTTAAATCGTTCAGGTCGTTTCCATCGTTCAGCTCTTTTAAGTCGTTCAGATCGTTTCCGTCGTTCAGATCGTTTCTGTCGTTCAGATCGTTTCCGTCGTTCAGATCGTTTAAATCGTTCAGATCGTTTCCGTCGTTCAGATCGTTTCCGTTGTTCAGGTCGTTTCTGTCGTTCAGATCGTTTCCGTCGTTCAGATCGTTTCAGTCCTTCAAATCGTTTCCCTCATCAGCTCGTTTCGGTCGTTCAGATCGTTTCTGTCGTTCAGATCGTTTCCGTCGTTCAGATCGTTTCCGTCGTTCAGATCGTTTCCGTCATTCAGTTCGTTTCCGTCGTTCAGATCGTTTCAGTCGTTCAGATCATTTAAGTCGTTCAGATCTTTTCCGTCGTTCAGATCGTTTCTGTCGTTCAGATCGTTTAAGTCGTTCAGATCTTTTCAGTCGTTCAGATCGTTTCAGTCCTTCAAATCGTTTCCCTCATCAGCTCGTTTCCGTCGTTCAGATCGTTTCTGTCGTTCAGATCGTTTCAGTCGTTCAGATCGTTTCCGTCGATGAGGTCGTTTCCGTCGTTCAGATCGTTTCAGTCGTTCAGATCGTTTCCGTCGCTCAGATTGTTTCAGTCGTTCAGATCATTTCAGTCGTTCAGATCGTTTCCCTCATCAGCTCGTTTCCGTCGTTCAGATCGTTTCTGTCGTTCAGATCGTTTAAGTCGTTCAGATCATTTCAGTCGTTCAGATCTTTTCAGTCGTTCAGATCGTTTCTGTCGTTCAGATCGTTTAAGTCGTTCAGATCTTTTCAGTCGTTCAGATCGTTTCTGTCGTTCAGATCGTTTCTGTCGTTCAGATCGTTTCCGTCGTTCAGATCGTTTCCGTCGTTCAGATCGTTTCAGTCCTTCAAATCGTTTCAGTCGTTCAGATCGTTTCTGTCGTTCAGATCGTTTCAGTCGTTCAGATCATTTCAGTCGTTCAGATCTTTTCAGTCGTTCAGATCGTTTCTGTCGTTCAGATCGTTTAAGTCGTTCAGATCGTTTAAGTGGTTCAGATCGTTTCAGTCGTTCAGATCGTTTCAGTCGTTCAGATCGTTTACCTCATCAACTCTTTTCAGTCGTTCAGATCGTTTCAGTCGTTCAGATCGTTTCCGTCGTTCAGATCGTTTCCGTCGTTCAGATCGTTTCAGTCGTTCAGATCGTTTCCGTCGTTCAGATCGTTTCCGTCGTTCAGATCGTTTAAGTCGTTCAGATCGTTTCCGTCGTTCAGATCGTTTCAGTCGTTCAGCTTGTTTCCGTCGTTCAGATCGTTTCCGTCATTCAGATCGTTTCCGTCGTTCAGATCGTTTCCGTAGCTTAGATCGTTTCCGTCGTTCAGGTCGTTTCCGTCGTTCAGCTCTTTTCAGTCGTTCAGCTCTTTTCAGTCGTTCAGATCGTTTCTGTCGTTCAGATCGTTTCCGTCGTTCAGATCGTTTCCGTCGTTCAGATCGTTTCAGTCGTTCAGATCTTTTCAGTCGTTCAGATCGTTTCTGTCGTTCAGATCGTTTCCGTCGTTCAGGTCGTTTCCATCGTTCAGCTCTTTTAAGTCGTTCAGATCGTTTCCGTCGTTCAGATCGTTTCCGTCGTTCAGATCGTTTCCGTCGTTCAGATCGTTTCAGTCGTTCAGATCGTTTCAGTCGTTCAGATCGTTTACCTCATCAACTCTTTTCAGTCGTTCAGATCGTTTCAGTCGTTCAGATCGTTTCAGTCGTTCAGATCGTTTTCGTCGATGAGGTCGTTTCCGTCGTTCAGATCGTTTCAGTCGTTCAGTTCGTTTCCGTCGCTCAGATCGTTTCAGTCGTTCAGATCGTTTACCTCATCAACTCTTTTCAGTCGTTCAGATCGTTTCTGTTGTTCAGATCGTTTCCGTCGTTCAGATCGTTTGTCGTTCAGATCGTTTCCGTCGTTCAGATCGTTTCCGTCGTTCAGATCGTTTCCGTCGTTCAGTTCGTTTCCGTCGTTCAGATCGTTTCAGTCGTTCAGATCGTTTCAGTCGTTCAGATCGTTTCCGTCGTTCAGATCGTTTCAGTCGTTCAGATCGTTTTCGTCGATGAGGTCGTTTCCGTCGTTCAGATCGTTTCAGTCGTTCAGTTCGTTTCCGTCGCTCAGATCGTTTCCGTCGTTCAGATCGTTTCCGTCGTTCAGATCGTTTCCGTCGTTCAGATTGTTTCCATCGTTCAGATCGTTTCCGTCGTTCAGATCGTTTCAGTCGTTCTGATCGTTTACCTCATCAACTCTTTTCAGTCGTTCAGATCGTTTCAGTCGTTCAGATCGTTTCAGTCGTTCAGATCGTTTTCGTCGATGAGGTCGTTTCCGTCGTTCAGATCGTTTCAGTCGTTCAGATCGTTTCCGTCGTTCAGATCGTTTCCGTCGTTCAGATCGTTTCCCTCATCAGCTCTTTTCCGTCGTTCAGATCGTTTCCGTCGTTCAGATCGTTTCAGTCGTTCAGATCGTTTCAGTCGTTCAGCTCATTTCCGTCGTTCAGATCGTTTCAGTCGTTCAGCTCGTTTCCGTCGATCAGATCGTTTCTGTGGTTAAGCTCGTTTCCGTCGTTCAGATCGCTTCCGTCATTCAGCTCGTTTCAGTCGTTCAGATCGTTTCCCTCGTCAGCTCTTTTCAGTCGTTCAGATCGTTTCCGTCATGAGGTCGTTTCAGTCGTTCAGATCGTTTCCCTCATCAGCTCTTTTCAGTCGTTCAGATCGTTTCAGTCGTTCAGCTCGTTTCCGTCGTTCAGATCGTTTCCGTCGTTCATCTCGTTTCCGTCGTTCAGATCGTTTCCGTCATGAGATCGTTTCCGTCGTTCAGATCGTTTCAGTCGTTCAGATCGTTTCAGTCGTTCAGATCGTTTCCGTCGTTCAGATCGTTTCCGTCGTTCAGATCGTTTCCGTCGTTCATCTCTTTTCCGTCGATCAGATCGTTTCCGTCGTTCAGATCGTTTAGGTCGTTCATCTCGTTTCCGTCGTTCAGATCGTTTCCGTCGTTCATCTCGTTTCAGTCGTTCATCTCTTTTCCGTCGATCAGATCGTTTCCGTCGTTCAGATCGTTTCCGTCGTTCATCTCGTTTCCGTCGTTCAGATCGTTTGTCGTTCAGCTTGTTTCCGTCGTTCAGATCGTTTCAGTCGTTCAGATCGTTTCAGTCGTTCACCTCGTTTCCGTCGTTCAGATCGTTTCCGTCGTTCAGATCGTTTCTGTCGTTCATCCCGTTTCCGTCATTCAGATCGTTTCCGTTGTTCTGATCGTTTCCGTCATTCAGATCGTTTGTCGTTCAGCTCGTTTCAGTCGTTCAGATCGTTTCCCTCATCAGCTCTTTTCCGTCGTTCAGATCGTTTCCGTCGTTCAGATCGTTTCAGTCGTTCAGCTCGTTTCCGTCGATCAGATCGTTTCTGTGGTTCAGCTCGTTTCCGTCGTTCAGATCGTTTCAGTCGTTCAGCTCTTTTCAGCCGTTCAGCTCGTTTCAGTCGTTCAGCTCGTTTCTGTCGTTCAGATCGTTTCCGTCGTTCATATCGTTTCCCTCATCAGCTCTTTTCCGTCGTTCAGATCGTTTCAGTCGTTCAGCTCTTTTCAGTCGTTCAGCTCGTTTCAGTCGTTCAGCTCGTTTCTGTCGTTCAAATCGTTTCCGTCGTTCATATCGTTTCCCTCATCAGCTCTTTTCCGTCGTTCAGATCGTTTCCCTCATCAGCTCTTTTCCGTCGTTCAGATCGTTTCCGTCATTCAGAACGTTTCAGTCGTTCAGATCGTTTCTGTAATTCAGCTCGTTTCCGTCGTTCAGATCGTTTCTGTCGTTTAGATCGTTTCCGTCGTTCAGATCGTTTCCGTCGTTCAGATCGTTTGTCGTTCAGCTCGTTTCTGTCGTTCAGATCGTTTCAGTCGTTCAGATCGTTTCCGTCGTTCAGATCGTTTCCGTCGTTCAGATCGTTTCCCTCATCAGCTCTTTTCAGTCGTTCAGATCGTTTCAGTCGTTCAGCTCTTTTCAGTCGTTCATATCGTTCCCATCGTTCAGCTCGTTTCAGTCGTTCAGATCGTTTCCGTCATTCAGATCGTTTGTCGATCAGCTCTTTTCAGTCGTTCATATCGTTTCAATCGTTCAGATCGTTTGTCGTTCAGCTCTTTTCCGTAATTCAGCTCGTTTCAGTCGTTCAGATCGTTTGTCGTTCAGCTCGTTTCTGTCGTTCAGATCGTTTCAGTCGTTCAGATCGTTTCCGTCATGAGGTCGTTTCCGTCGTTCAGATCGTTTCGGTCGTTCAGATCGTTTCAGTCGTTCAGCTCGTTTCCGTCGTTCAGATCGTTTCAGTCGTTCAGCTCGTTTCAGTCGTTCAGCTCGTTTCTGTCGTTCAGATCGTTTCCGTCGTTCATATCGTTTCCCTCATCAGCTCTTTTCCGTTGTTCAGATCGTTTCCGTCGTTCAGCTCGTTTCAATCGTTCAGATCGTTTCCGTCGTTCAGATCGTTTCAGTCGTTCAGCTCGTTTCCGTCGATCAGATCGTTTCTGTGGTTCAGCTCGTTTCCGTCGTTCAGATCGTTTCAGTCGTTCAGCTCTTTTCAGCCGTTTAGCTCGTTTCAGTCGTTCAGCTCGTTTCTGTCGTTCAGATCGTTTCCGTCGTTCATATCGTTTCCCTCATCAGCTCTTTTCCGTCGTTCAGATCGTTTCAGTCGTTCAGCTCTTTTCAGTCGTTCAGCTCGTTTCAGTCGTTCAGCTCGTTTCTGTCGTTCAAATCGTTTCCGTCGTTCATATCGTTTCCCTCATCAGCTCTTTTCCGTCGTTCAGATCGTTTCAGTAGTTCAGCTCTTTTCAGTCGTTCAGATCGTTTCCGGCGTTCAGATCGCTTCAGTCGTTCAGATCGTTTCCGGCGTTCAGATCGTTTCAGTCGTTCAGATCGCTTCCGGCGTTCAGATCGTTTTAGTCGTTCAGATTGTTTCCCTCATCAGCTCGTTTCCGTTGTTCAGCTCGTTTCCCTCATCAGCTCGTTTCCGTTGTTCAGCTCGTTTCCATCGTTCATATCGTTTCCCTCATCAGCTCTTTTCCGTCGTTCATATCGTTTCCCTCATCAGATCGTTTCAGTCGTTCAGATCGTTTCAGTCGTTCAGCTCGTTTCCCTCATCAGCTCTTTTCCGTCGTTCAGATCGTTTCCGTTGTTCAGATCGTTTCAGTCGTTCAGATCGTTTCAGTCGTTCAGATCGTTTCCCTCATCAGCTCGTTTCCGTTGTTCAGCTCGTTTCCCTCATCAGCTCGTTTCCGTTGTTCAGCTCGTTTCCGTCGTTCAGATCGTTTCCCTCATCAGCTCTTTTCAGTCGTTCAGATCGTTTCAGTCGTTCAGCTCTTTTCCGTCGTTCAGATCGTTTCTGTCGTTCAGATCGTTTCAGTCGTTCAGATCGTTTCAGTCGTTCAGCTCGTTTCCGTCGTTCAGATCGTTTCAGTCGTTCAGCTCGTTTCCGTCGATCAGATCGTTTCTGTGGTTAAGCTCGTTTCCGTCGTTCAGATCGCTTCCGTCATTCAGCTCGTTTCAGTCGTTCAGATCGTTTCCCTCATCAGCTCTTTTCAGTCGTTCAGATCGTTTCCGTAATGAGGTCGTTTCAGTCGTTCAGATCGTTTCCCTCATCAGCTCTTTTCCGTCGTTCAGATCGTTTCCGTCATTCAGAACGTTTCAGTCGTTCAGATCGTTTCCGTAATTCAGCTCGTTTCCGTCGTTCAGATCGTTTCTGTCGTTTAGATCGTTTCCGTCGTTCAGATCGTTTCCGTCGTTCAGATCGTTTGTCGTTCAGCTCGTTTCTGTCGTTCAGATCGTTTCAGTCGTTCAGATCGTTTCCGTCGTTCAGATCGTTTCCGTCGTTCAGATCGTTTCCCTCATCAGCTCTTTTCAGTCGTTCAGATCGTTTCAGTCGTTCAGCTCTTTTCAGTCGTTCATATCGTTCCCATCGTTCAGCTCGTTTCAGTCGTTCAGATCGTTTCCGTCATTCAGATCGTTTGTCGATCAGCTCTTTTCAGTCGTTCATATCGTTTCAATCGTTCAGATCGTTTCAGTCGTTCAGATCGTTTCCGTAATTCAGCTCGTTTCAGTCGTTCAGATCGTTTCCGTCGTTCAGATCGTTTGTCGTTCAGCTCTTTTCCGTAATTCAGCTCGTTTCAGTCGTTCAGATCGTTTGTCGTTCAGCTCGTTTCCGTCGTTCAGATCGTTTCGGTCGTTCAGATCGTTTCCGTCATTCAGCTCGTTTCCGTCGTTCAGATCGTTTCAGTCGTTCAGCTCGTTTCAGTCGTTCAGCTCGTTTCTGTCGTTCAGATCGTTTCCGTCGTTCATATCGTTTCCCTCATCAGCTCTTTTCCGTTGTTCAGATCGTTTCCGTCGTTCAGCTCGTTTCAATCGTTCAGATCGTTTCCGTCGTTCAGATCGTTTCAGTCGTTCAGCTCGTTTCCGTCGATCAGATCGTTTCTGTGGTTCAGCTCGTTTCCGTCGTTCAGATCGTTTCAGTCGTTCAGCTCTTTTCAGCCGTTCAGCTCGTTTCAGTCGTTCAGCTCGTTTCTGTCGTTCAGATCGTTTCCGTCGTTCATATCGTTTCCCTCATCAGCTCTTTTCCGTCGTTCAGATCGTTTCAGTCGTTCAGCTCTTTTCCGTCGTTCAGATCGTTTCAGTAGTTCAGCTCTTTTCAGTCGTTCAGATCGTTTCCGGCGTTCAGATCGCTTCAGTCGTTCAGATCGTTTCCGGCGTTCAGATCGTTTCAGTCGTTCAGATCGCTTCCGGCGTTCAGATCGTTTTAGTCGTTCAGATTGTTTCCCTCATCAGCTCGTTTCCGTTGTTCAGCTCGTTTCCCTCATCAGCTCGTTTCCGTTGTTCAGCTCGTTTCCATCGTTCATATCGTTTCCCTCATCAGCTCTTTTCCGTCGTTCATATCGTTTCCCTCATCAGCTCGTTTCCGTTGTTCAGCTCGTTTCCGTCGTTCAGATCGTTTCCCTCATCAGCTCTTTTCAGTCGTTCAGATCGTTTCAGTCGTTCAGCTCTTTTCCGTCGTTCAGATCGTTTCCGTCGTTCAGATCGTTTCAGTCGTTCAGATCGTTTCAGTCGTTCAGCTCGTTTCCGTCGTTCAGATCGTTTCAGTCGTTCAGCTCGTTTCCGTCGATCAGATCGTTTCTGTGGTTAAGCTCGTTTCCGTCGTTCAGATCGCTTCCGTCATTCAGCTCGTTTCAGTCGTTCAGATCGTTTCCCTCATCAGCTCTTTTCAGTCGTTCAGATCGTTTCCGTCATGAGGTCGTTTCAGTCGTTCAGATCGTTTCCCTCATCAGCTCTTTTCCGTCGTTCAGATCGTTTCCGTCATTCAGAACGTTTCAGTCGTTCAGATCGTTTCCGTAATTCAGCTCGTTTCCGTCGTTCAGATCGTTTCTGTCGTTTAGATCGTTTCCGTCGTTCAGATCGTTTCCGTCGTTCAGATCGTTTGTCGTTCAGCTCGTTTCTGTCGTTCAGATCGTTTCAGTCGTTCAGATCGTTTCCGTCGTTCAGATCGTTTCCGTCGTTCAGATCGTTTCCCTCATCAGCTCTTTTCAGTCGTTCAGATCGTTTCAGTCGTTCAGCTCTTTTCAGTCGTTCATATCGTTCCCATCGTTCAGCTCGTTTCAGTCGTTCAGATCGTTTCCGTCATTCAGATCGTTTGTCGATCAGCTCTTCTCAGTCGTTCATATCGTTTCAATCGTTCAGATCGTTTCAGTCGTTCAGATCGTTTCCGTAATTCAGCTCGTTTCAGTCGTTCAGATCGTTTCCGTCGTTCAGATCGTTTGTCGTTCAGCTCTTTTCCGTAATTCAGCTCGTTTCAGTCGTTCAGATCGTTTGTCGTTCAGCTCGTTTCCGTCGTTCAGATCGTTTCGGTCGTTCAGATCGTTTCCGTCATTCAGCTCGTTTCCGTCGTTCAGATCGTTTCAGTCGTTCAGCTCGTTTCAGTCGTTCAGCTCGTTTCTGTCGTTCAGATCGTTTCCGTCGTTCATATCGTTTCCCTCATCAGCTCTTTTCCGTTGTTCAGATCGTTTCCGTCGTTCAGCTCGTTTCAATCGTTCAGATCGTTTCCGTCGTTCAGATCGTTTCAGTCGTTCAGCTCGTTTCCGTCGATCAGATCGTTTCTGTGGTTCAGCTCGTTTCCGTCGATCAGATCGTTTCAGTCGTTCAGCTCTTTTCAGCCGTTCAGCTCGTTTCAGTCGTTCAGCTCGTTTCTGTCGTTCATATCGTTTCCCTCATCAGCTCTTTTCCGTCGTTCAGATCGTTTCAGTCGTTCAGCTCTTTTCAGTCGTTCAGCTCGTTTCAGTCGTTCAGCTCGTTTCTGTCGTTCAAATCGTTTCCGTCGTTCATATCGTTTCCCTCATCAGCTCTTTTCCGTCGTTCAGATCGTTTCAGTAGTTCAGCTCTTTTCAGTCGTTCAGATCGTTTCCGGCGTTCAGATCGCTTCAGTCGTTCAGATCGTTTCCGGCGTTCAGATCGTTTCAGTCGTTCAGATCGCTTCCGGCGTTCAGATCGTTTTAGTCGTTCAGATTGTTTCCCTCATCAGCTCGTTTCCGTTGTTCAGCTCGTTTCCCTCATCAGCTCGTTTCCGTTGTTCAGCTCGTTTCCATCGTTCATATCGTTTCCCTCATCAGCTCTTTTCCGTCGTTCATATCGTTTCCCTCATCAGATCGTTTCAGTCGTTCAGATCGTTTCAGTCGTTCAGCTCGTTTCCCTCATCAGCTCTTTTCCGTCGTTCAGATCGTTTCCGTTGTTCAGATCGTTTCAGTCGTTCAGATCGTTTCAGTCGTTCAGATCGTTTCCCTCATCAGCTCGTTTCCGTTGTTCAGCTCGTTTCCGTCGTTCAGATCGTTTCCCTCATCAGCTCTTTTCAGTCGTTCAGATCGTTTCAGTCGTTCAGCTCTTTTCCGTCGTTCAGATCGTTTCCGTCGTTCAGATCGTTTCAGTCGTTCAGATCGTTTCAGTCGTTCAGCTCGTTTCCGTCGTTCAGATCGTTTCAGTCGTTCAGCTCGTTTCCGTCGATCAGATCGTTTCTGTGGTTAAGCTCGTTTCCGTCGTTCAGATCGCTTCCGTCATTCAGCTCGTTTCAGTCGTTCAGATCGTTTCCCTCATCAGCTCTTTTCAGTCGTTCAGATCGTTTCCGTCATGAGGTCGTTTCAGTCGTTCAGATCGTTTCCCTCATCAGCTCTTTTCAGTCGTTCAGATCGTTTCAGTCGTTCAGCTCTTTTCAGTCGTTCATATCGTTCCCATCGTTCAGCTCGTTTCAGTCGTTCAGATCGTTTCCGTCATTCAGATCGTTTGTCGATCAGCTCTTTTCAGTCGTTCATATCGTTTCAATCGTTCAGATCGTTTCAGTCGTTCAGATCGTTTCCGTAATTCAGCTCGTTTCAGTCGTTCAGATCGTTTCCGTCGTTCAGATCGTTTGTCGTTCAGCTCTTTTCCGTAATTCAGCTCGTTTCAGTCGTTCAGATCGTTTGTCGTTCAGCTCGTTTCCGTCGTTCAGATCGTTTCGGTCGTTCAGATCGTTTCCGTCATTCAGCTCGTTTCCGTCGTTCAGATCGTTTCAGTCGTTCAGCTCGTTTCAGTCGTTCAGCTCGTTTCTGTCGTTCAGATCGTTTCCGTCGTTCATATCGTTTCCCTCATCAGCTCTTTTCCGTTGTTCAGATCGTTTCCGTCGTTCAGCTCGTTTCAATCGTTCAGCTCGTTTCTGTCGTTCAGATCGTTTCCGTCGTTCATATCGTTTCCCTCATCAGCTCTTTTCCGTCGTTCAGATCGTTTCAGTCGTTCAGCTCTTTTCAGTCGTTCAGCTCGTTTCAGTCGTTCAGCTCGTTTCTGTCGTTCAAATCGTTTCCGTCGTTCATATCGTTTCCCTCATCAGCTCTTTTCCGTCGTTCAGATCGTTTCAGTAGTTCAGCTCTTTTCAGTCGTTCAGATCGTTTCCGGCGTTCAGATCGCTTCAGTCGTTCAGATCGCTTCCGGCGTTCAGATCGTTTTAGTCGTTCAGATTGTTTCCCTCATCAGCTCGTTTCCGTTGTTCAGCTCGTTTCCCTCATCAGCTCGTTTCCGTTGTTCAGCTCGTTTCCATCGTTCATATCGTTTCCCTCATCAGCTCTTTTCCGTCGTTCATATCGTTTCCCTCATCAGATCGTTTCAGTCGTTCAGATCGTTTCAGTCGTTCAGCTCGTTTCCCTCATCAGCTCTTTTCCGTCGTTCAGATCGTTTCCGTTGTTCAGATCGTTTCAGTCGTTCAGATCGTTTCAGTCGTTCAGATCGTTTCCCTCATCAGCTCGTTTCCGTTGTTCAGCTCGTTTCCGTCGTTCAGATCGTTTCCCTCATCAGCTCTTTTCAGTCGTTCAGATCGTTTCAGTCGTTCAGCTCTTTTCCGTCGTTCAGATCGTTTCCGTCGTTCAGATCGTTTCAGTCGTTCAGATCGTTTCAGTCGTTCAGCTCGTTTCCGTCGTTCAGATCGTTTCAGTCGTTCAGCTCGTTTCCGTCGATCAGATCGTTTCTGTGGTTAAGCTCGTTTCCGTCGTTCAGATCGCTTCCGTCATTCAGCTCGTTTCAGTCGTTCAGATCGTTTCCCTCATCAGCTCTTTTCAGTCGTTCAGATCGTTTCCGTCATGAGGTCGTTTCAGTCGTTCAGATCGTTTCCCTCATCAGCTCTTTTCAGTCGTTCAGATCGTTTCAGTCGTTCAGCTCGTTTCCGTCGTTCAGATCGTTTCCGTCGTTCATCTCGTTTCCGTCGTTCAGATCGTTTCCGTCATGAGATCGTTTCCGTCGTTCAGATCGTTTCAGTCGTTGAGATCGTGTCAGTCGTTCAGATCGTTTCCGTCGTTCATCTCTTTTCCGTCGATCAGATCGTTTCCGTCGTTCAGATCGTTTAGGTCGTTCATCTCGTTTCCGTCGTTCAGATCGTTTCCGTCGTTCAGCTCGTTTCAGTCGTTCAGATTGTTTCCGTCGTTCAGATCGTTTCCGTCGTTCATCTCGTTTCCGTCGTTCAGATCGTTTCAGTCGTTCAGATCGTTTCCGTCATTCAGATCGTTTGTCGTTCAGCTTGTTTCCGTCGTTCAGATCGTTTCAGTCGTTCAGATCGTTTCAGTCGTTCACCTCGTTTCCGTCGTTCAGATCATTTCAGTCGTTCACCTCGTTTCCGTCGTTCAGATCGTTTCCGTCGTTCAGATCGTTTCCGTCATTCAGATCGTTTCCGTTGTTCTGATCGTTTCCGTCATTCAGATCGTTTCCGTCATTCAGATCGTTTCCGTCGTTCAGATCGTTTCCGTCGTTCAGATCGTTTCCGTCGTTCAGATCGTTTCCGTCATTCAGATCGTTTCCGTTGTTCTGATCGTTTCCGTCATTCAGATCGTTTCCGTCATTCAGATCGTTTCAGTCGTTCACCTCGTTTCCGTCGTTCAGATCATTTCAGTCGTTCACCTCGTTTCCGTCGTTCAGATCGTTTCCGTCGTTCAGATCGTTTCCGTCGTTCAGATCGTTTCCGTCGTTCAGATCGTTTCCGTCGTTCATCTCGTTTCCGTCGTTCAGATCGTTTCCGTCGTTCAGATCGTTTCAGTCGATCAGATCGTGTCCGTCATTCAGATCGTTTGTCGTTCAGCTCGTTTCAGTCGTTCAGATTGTTTGTCGTTCAGATCGTTTCAGTCGTTCAGATCGTTTCCGTCATTCAGATCGTTTCAGTCGTTCATCTCGTTTCCGTCGTTCAGATCGTTTCAGTCGTTCAGATCTCTTCCGTCGTTCAGTTCGTTTCCGTCGTTCATCTCGTTTCCATCGTTCAGATCGTTTCAGTCGTTCAGATAGTTTCCGTCGTTCAGATCGTTTCAGTCGTTCAGCTCGTTTCCGTCGTTCAGATCGTTTCAGTCGTTCAGATCGTTTCCGTCGTTCATCTCGTTTCCGTCGTTCAGATCGTTTCCGTCATGAGATCGTTTCCGTCGTTCAGATCGTTTCAGTCGTTCAGATCGTTTCAGTCGTTCACCTCGTTTCCGTCGTTCAGATCGTTTCAGTCGTTCAGCTCGTTTCAGTCGTTCACCTCGTGTCCGTCGTTCAGATCGTTTCAGTCGTTCAGATCATTTCAGTCGTTCAGATCGTTTCCGTCGTTCAGATCGTTTCCGTCATGAGATCGTTTCCGTCGTTCAGATCGTTTCAGTCGTTCAGATCGTTTCAGTCGTTCAGCTCGTTTCCGTCGTTCAGATCGTTTCCGTCGTTCAGATCGTTTCCGTCGTTCAGATCGTTTCAGTCGTTCAGATCGTGTCCGTCATTCAGATCGTTTGTCGTTCAGCTCGTTTCAGTCGTTCACCTCGTTTCCGTCGTTCAGATCGTTTGTCGTTCAGCTCGTTTCAGTCATTCAGATCGTTTGTCGTTCAGATCGTTTCAGTCGTTCAGATCGTTTCCGTCATTCAGATCGTTTGTCGTTCAGCTCGTTTCAGTCGTTCACCTCGTTTCCGTCGTTCAGATCGTTTGTCGTTCAGCTCGTTTCAGTCATTCAGATCGTTTGTCGTTCAGATCGTTTCAGTCGTTCAGATCGTTTCCGTCGTTCAGATCGTTTCAGTCGTTCAGATCGTTTCAGTCGTTCAGCTCGTTTCCGTCGTTCAGATCGTTTCAGTCGTTCAGATCGTTTCCGGCGTTCAGATCGTTTCAGTCGTTCAGATCGTTTCCGGCGTTCAGATCGTTTCCGTCATGAGATCGTTTCCGTCGTTCAGATCGTTTCAGTCGTTCAGATCGTTTCAGTCGTTCACCTCGTTTCCGTCGTTCAGATCGTTTCAGTCGTTCAGCTCGTTTCCGGCGTTCAGATCGTTTTAGTCGTTCAGATTGTTTCCCTCATCAGCTCGTTTCCGTTGTTCAGCTCGTTTCCCTCATCAGCTCGTTTCCGTTGTTCAGCTCGTTTCCATCGTTCATATCGTTTCCCTCATCAGCTCTTTTCCGTCGTTCATATCGTTTCCCTCATCAGATCGTTTCAGTCGTTCAGATCGTTTCAGTCGTTCAGCTCGTATCCCTCATCAGCTCTTTTCCGTTGTTCAGATCGTTTCAGTCGTTCAGATCGTTTCAGTCGTTCAGATCGTTTCCCTCATCAGCTCGTTTCCGTTGTTCAGCTCGTTTCCCTCATCAGCTCGTTTCCGTCGTTCAGATCGTTTCAGTCGTTCAGATCGTTTCCCTCATTAGCTCGTTTCCGTTGTTCAGCTCGTTTCCGTCGTTCAGATCGTTTCCCTCATCAGCTCTTTTCCGTTGTTCAGATCGTTTCCGTCGTTCAGCTCATTTCAGTCGTTCAGATCGTTTCCGTCGTTCAGCTCGTTTCTGTCGTTCAGATCGTTTCCGTCGTTCAGATCGTTTCTGTCGTTCAGATCGTTTCCCTCATCAGCTCTTTTCAGTCGTTCAGATCGTTTCTGTCGTTCAGCTCATTTCAGTCGTTCAGATCGTTTCCGTCGTTCAGCTCGTTTCTGTCGTTCAGATCGTTTCCGTCGTTCAGATCGTTTCTGTCGTTCAGATCGTTTCCCTCATCAGCTCTTTTCAGTTGTTCAGCTCGTTTCAGTCGTTCAGATCGTTTCCGTCATTCAGATCGTTTGTCGATCAGCTCTTTTCAGTCGTTCATATCGTTTCAATCGTTCAGATCGTTTCAGTCGTTCAGCTCTTTACCGTCATTCAGATCGTTTCAGTCGTTCAGATCGTTTCCGTAATTCAGCTCGTTTCAGTCGTTCAGATCGTTTGTCGTTCAGCTCGTTTCTGTCGTTCAGATCGTTTCAGTCGTTCAGATCGTTTCCGTCATGAGGTCGTTTCCGTCGTTCAGATCGTTTCGGTCGTTCAGATCGTTTCCGTCATTCAGCTCGTTTCCGTCGTTCAGATCGTTTCAGTCGTTCAGATCGTTTCAGTCGTTCAGATCGTTTCCCTCATCAGCTCTTTTCCGTCGTTCAGATCGTTTCCGTCGTTCAGATCGTTTCCGTCGTTCATCTCGTTTCCGTCGTTCAGATCGTTTCCGTCGTTCAGATCGTTTCAGTCGTTCAGATCGTGTCCGTCATTCAGATCGTTTGTCGTTCAGCTCGTTTCAGTCGTTCAGATTGTTTGTCGTTCAGATCGTTTCAGTCGTTCAGATCGTTTCCGTCATTCAGATCGTTTCAGTCGTTCATCTCGTTTCCGTCGTTCAGATCGTTTCAGTCGTTCAGATCTCTTCCGTCGTTCAGTTCGTTTCCGTCGTTCATCTCGTTTCCATCGTTCAGATCGTTTCAGTCGTTCAGATCGTTTCCGTCGTTCAGATCGTTTCAGTCGTTCAGCTCGTTTCACTTCGTTCAGATCGTTTCCGTCGTTCAGATCGTTTCAGTCGTTCAGATCGTTTCAGTCGTTCACCTCGTTTCCGTCGTTCAGATCGTTTCAGTCGTTCAGCTCGTTTCCGGCGTTCAGATCGTTTCCGTCATGAGATCGTTTCCGTCGTTCAGATCGTTTCAGTCGTTCAGCTCGTTTCCGTCGTTCAGATCGTTTCAGTCGTTCAGATCGTTTCCGTCGTTCATCTCGTTTCCGTCGTTCAGATCGTTTCCGTCATGAGATCGTTTCCGTCGTTCAGATCGTTTCAGTCGTTCAGATCGTTTCAGTCGTTCACCTCGTTTCCGTCGTTCAGATCGTTTCAGTCGTTCAGCTCGTTTCAGTCGTTCACCTCGTGTCCGTCGTTCAGATCGTTTCAGTCGTTCAGATCATTTCAGTCGTTCAGATCGTTTCCGTCGTTCAGATCGTTTCCGTCATGAGATCGTTTCCGTCGTTCAGATCGTTTCAGTCGTTCAGATCGTTTCAGTCGTTCAGATCGTTTCCGTCGTTCAGATCGTTTCCGTCGTTCATCTCGTTTCCGTCGTTCAGATCGTTTCCGTCGTTCAGATCGTTTCAGTCGTTCAGATCGTGTCCGTCATTCAGATCGTTTGTCGTTCAGCTCGTTTCAGTCGTTCAGATTGTTTGTCGTTCAGATCGTTTCAGTCGTTCAGATCGTTTCCGTCATTCAGATCGTTTCAGTCGTTCATCTCGTTTCCGTCGTTCAGATCGTTTCAGTCGTTCAGATCTCTTCCGTCGTTCAGTTCGTTTCCGTCGTTCATCTCGTTTCCATCGTTCAGATCGTTTCAGTCGTTCAGATCGTTTCCGTCGTTCAGATCGTTTCAGTCGTTCAGCTCGTTTCACTTCGTTCAGATCGTTTCCGTCGTTCAGATCGTTTCAGTCGTTCAGATCGTTTCAGTCGTTCACCTCGTTTCCGTCGTTCAGATCGTTTCAGTCGTTCAGCTCGTTTCCGGCGTTCAGATCGTTTCCGTCATGAGATCGTTTCCGTCGTTCAGATCGTTTCAGTCGTTCAGCTCGTTTCCGTCGTTCAGATCGTTTCAGTCGTTCAGATCGTTTCCGTCGTTCATCTCGTTTCCGTCGTTCAGATCGTTTCCGTCATGAGATCGTTTCCGTCGTTCAGATCGTTTCAGTCGTTCAGATCGTTTCAGTCGTTCACCTCGTTTCCGTCGTTCAGATCGTTTCAGTCGTTCAGCTCGTTTCAGTCGTTCACCTCGTGTCCGTCGTTCAGATCGTTTCAGTCGTTCAGATCATTTCAGTCGTTCAGATCGTTTCCGTCGTTCAGATCGTTTCCGTCATGAGATCGTTTCCGTCGTTCAGATCGTTTCAGTCGTTCAGATCGTTTCAGTCGTTCAGATCGTTTCCGTCGTTCAGATCGTTTCAGTCGTTCAGCTCGTTTCCGTCGTTCAGATCGTTTCCGTCGTTCAGATCGTTTCCGTCGTTCAGATCGTTTCAGTCGTTCAGATCGTGTCCGTCATTCAGATCGTTTGTCGTTCAGCTCGTTTCAGTCGTTCACCTCGTTTCCGTCGTTCAGATCGTTTGTCGTTCAGCTCGTTTCAGTCATTCAGATCGTTTGTCGTTCAGATCGTTTCAGTCGTTCAGATCGTTTCCGTCATTCAGATCGTTTGTCGTTCAGCTCGTTTCAGTCGTTCAGCTCGTTTCTGTCGTTCAAATCGTTTCCGTCGTTCATATCGTTTCAGTCGTTCATATCGTTTCCCTCATCAGCTCTTTTCCGTCGTTCAGATCGTTTCAGTAGTTCAGCTCTTTTCAGTCGTTCAGATCGTTTCCGGCGTTCAGATCGTTTCAGTCGTTCAGATCGTTTCCGGCGTTCAGATCGTTTCCGTCATGAGATCGTTTCCGTCGTTCAGATCGTTTCAGTCGTTCAGATCGTTTCAGTCGTTCACCTCGTTTCCGTCGTTCAGATCGTTTCAGTCGTTCAGCTCGTTTCCGGCGTTCAGATCGTTTCCGTCATGAGATCGGTTCCGTCGTTCAGATCGTTTCAGTCGTTCAGATCGTTTCAGTCGTTCACCTCGTTTCCGTCGTTCAGATCGTTTCAGTCGTTCAGATCGTTTCAGTCGTTCAGATCGTTTCCGTCGTTCAGATCGTTTCAGTCGTTCAGCTCGTTTCCGTCGTTCAGATCGTTTCCGTCGTTCAGATCGTTTCAGTCGTTCAGATCGTTACAGTCGTTCAGATCGTTTCCCTCATCAGCTCTTTTCCGTCGTTCAGATCGTTTCCGTCGTTCAGATCGTTTCCGTCGTTCATCTCGTTTCCGTCGTTCAGATCGTTTCAGTCGTTCATCTCGTTTCCGTCGTTCAGATCGTTTCCCTCATCAGCTCTTTTCCGTCGTTCAGATCGTTTCAGTAGTTCAGCTCTTTTCAGTCGTTCAGATCGTTTCCGGCGTTCAGATCGTTTCAGTCGTTCAGATCGTTTCCGGCGTTCAGATCGTTTCAGTCGTTCAGATCGTTTCCGGCGTTCAGATCGTTTTAGTCGTTCAGATCGTTTCCCTCATCAGCTCGTTTCCGTCGTTCAGCTCGTTTCCCTCATCAGCTCGTTTCCGTTGTTCAGCTCGTTTCCATCGTTCATATCGTTTCCCTCATCAGCTCTTTTCCGTCGTTCATATCGTTTCCCTCATCAGATCGTTTCAGTCGTTCAGATCGTTTCAGTCGTTCAGCTCGTTTCCCTCATCAGCTCTTTTCCGTCGTTCAGATCGTTTCCGTTGTTCAGATCGTTTCAGTCGTTCAGATCGTTTCAGTCGTTCAGATCGTTTCCCTCATCAGCTCGTTTCCGTTGTTCAGCTCGTTTCCCTCATCAGCTCGTTTCCGTTGTTCAGCTCGTTTCCGTCGTTCAGATCGTTTCCCTCATCAGCTCTTTTCCGTTGTTCAGATCGTTTCCGTCGTTCATATCGTTTCCCTCATCAGTTCTTTTCCGTCGTTCATATCGTTTCCCTCATCAGATCGTTTCAGTCGTTCAGATCGTTTCAGTCGTTCAGCTCGTTTCCCTCATCAGCTCATTTCCGTCGTTCAGATCGTTTCCGTCGTTCAGATCGTTTCAGTCGTTCAGATCGTTTCAGTCGTTCAGATCGTTTCCCTCATCAGCTCTTTTCAGTCGTTCAGATCGTTTCCGTCGTTCAGCTCATTTCAGTCGTTCAGATCGTTTCCGTCGTTCAGCTCGTTTCTGTCGTTCAGATCGTTTCCGTCGTTCAGATCGTTTCTGTCGTTCAGATCGTTTGTCGATCAGCTCTTTTCAGTCGTTCATATCGTTTCAATCGTTCAGATCGTTTCAGTCGTTCAGCTCTTTACCGTCATTCAGATCGTTTCAGTCGTTCAGATCGTTTCCGTAATTCAGCTCGTTTCAGTCGTTCAGCTCTTTTCCGTAATTCAGCTCGTTTCAGTCGTTCAGATCGTTTGTCGTTCAGCTCGTTTCTGTCGTTCAGATCGTTTCAGTCGTTCAGATCGTTTCCGTCATGAGGTCGTTTCCGTCGTTCAGATCGTTTCGGTCGTTCAGATCGTTTCCGTCATTCAGCTCGTTTCCGTCGTTCACCTCGTTTCCGTCGTTCAGATCGTTTCCGTCGTTCATCTCATTTCTGTCGTTCAGATCGTTTCCGTCATGAGATCGTTTCGGTCGTTCAGATCGTTTCCGTCGTTTGGATCGTTTCAGTCGTTCAGATCGTTTCGGTCGTTCAGATCGTTTCAGTCGTTCACCTCGTTTCCGTCGTTCAGATCGTTTCCGTCGTTCAGATCGTTTCCGTCGTTCAGCTCTTTTCAGTCGTTCAGCTCGTTTCAGTCGTTCAGATCGTTTCAGTCGTTCAGCTCGTTTCCGTCGTTCAGATCGTTTCAGTCGTTCAGATCGTTTCCGTCGTTCAGATCGTTTCGGTCGTTCATCTCGTTTCGGTCGTTCATCTCTTTTCCGTCGATCAGATCGTTTCGGTCGTTCAGATCGTGTAGGTCGTTCATCTCGTTTCCGTCGTTCAGATCGTTTCCGTCGTTCATCTCGTTTCGGTCGTTCATCTCTTTTCCGTCGATCAGATCGTTTCCGTCGTTCAGATCGTTTAGGTCGTTCATCTCGTTTCCGTCGTTCAGATCGTTTCCGGCGTTCAGATCGTTTCAGTCGTTCAGATCGTTTCCGTTGTTCAGCTCGTTTCCGTCGTTCAGATCGTTTCCCTCATCAGCTCTTTTCCGTTGTTCAGATCGTTTCCGTCGTTCATATCGTTTCCCTCATCAGCTCTTTTCCGTCATGAGATCGTTTCGGTCGTTCAGATCGTTTCCGTCGTTCAGATCGTTTCAGTCGTTCAGATCGTTTCAGTCGTTCAGATCGTTTCCCTCATCAGCTCGTTTCCGTTGTTCAGCTCGTTTACGTCGTTCAGATCGTTTCCCTCATCAGCTCTTTTCCGTTGTTCAGATCGTTTCCGTCGTTCAGCTCATTTCAGTCGTTCAGATCGTTTCCGTCGTTCAGCTCGTTTCTGTCGTTCAGATCGTTTCCGTCGTTCAGCTCATTTCAGTCGTTCAGATCGTTTCCGTCGTTCAGCTCGTTTCTGTCGTTCAGATCGTTTCCGTCGTTCAGATCGTTTCTGTCGTTCAGATCGTTTCCCTCATCAGCTCTTTTCAGTCGTTCAGATCGTTTCCGTCGTTCAGCTCATTTCAGTCGTTCAGATCGTTTCCGTCGTTCAGCTCGTTTCTGTCGTTCAGATTGTTTCCGTCGTTCAGATCGTTTCTGTCGTTCAGATCGTTTCCCTCATCAGCTCTTTTCAGTTGTTCAGCTCGTTTCAGTCGTTCAGATCGTTTCCGCCATTCAGATCGTTTGTCGATCAGCTCTTTACCGTAATTCAGCTCGTTTCAGTCATTCAGATCGTTTGTCGTTCAGCTCGTTTCTGTCGTTCAGATCGTTTCAGTCGTTCAGATCGTTTCCGTCATGAGGTCGTTTCCGTCGTTCAGATCGTTTCAGTCGTTCAGATCGTGTCCGTCATTCAGATCGTTTCCGTCGTTCAGATCGTTTCCGTCGTTCAGATCGTTTCCGTCATGAGATCGTTTCCGTCGTTCAGATCGTTTCAGTTGTTCAGATCGTTTCAGTCGTTCAGATCGTTTCCGTCGTTCAGATCGTTTCAGTCGTTCAGATCGTTTCAGTCGTTCAGCTCGTTTCCGTCGTTCAGATCGTTTCCGTCGTTCAGATCGTTTCAGTCGTTCAGATCGTTTCAGTCGTTCAGATCGTTTCCCTCATCAGCTCTTTTCCGTCGTTCAGATCGTTTCCGTCGTTCAGATCGTTTCCGTCGTTCATCTCGTTTCCGTCGTTCAGATCGTTTCAGTCGTTCATCTCGTTTCCGTCGTTCAGATCGTTTCAGTCGTTCAGATCGTTTCCGTCGTTCAGATCGTTTCAGTCGTTCAGATCGTGTCCGTCATTCACCTCGTTTCCGTCGTTCAGATCATTTGTCGTTCAGCTCGTTTCAGTCGTTCAGATCGTTTGTCGTTCAGATCGTTTCAGTCGTTCAGATCGTTTCCGTCGTTCAGATCGTTTCAGTCGTTCAGATCGTTTCAGTCGTTCAGCTCGTTTCCGTCGTTCAGATCGTTTCAGTCGTTCAGATCGTTTCCGTCGTTCATCTCGTTTCCGTCGTTCAGATCGTTTCCGTCATGAGATCGTTTCCGTCATTCAGATCGTTTGTCGTTCAGCTCGTTTCCGTCGTTCAGATCGTTTCAGTCGTTCAGATCGTTTCAGTCGTTCACCTCGTTTCCGTCGTTCAGATCGTTTCAGTCGTTCAGCTCGTTTCAGTCGTTCACCTCGTGTCCGTCGTTCAGATCGTTTCAGTCGTTCAGCTCGTTTCAGTCGTTCAAATCGTTTCGGTCTTTCAGATCGTTTCAGTCGTTCACCTCGTTTCCGTCGTTCAGATCGTTTCGGTCGTTCAGATCGTTTCAGTCGTTCAGATCGTTTCAGTCGTTCACCTCGTTTCCGTCGTTCAGATCGTTTCAGTCGTTCAGTTCGTTTCCGTCGTTCAGATCGTTTCCGTCGTTCAGATCGTTTCAGTCGTTCAGATTGTTTCAGTCGTTCAGATCGTTTCAGTCGTTCAGCTCGTTTCAGTCGTTCAAATCGTTTCGGTCTTTCAGATCGTTTCAGTCGTTCACCTCGTTTCCGTCGTTCAGATCGTTTCGGTCGTTCAAATCGTTTCGGTCTTTCAGATCGTTTCAGTCGTTCACCTCGTTTCCGTCGTTCAGATCGTTTCGGTCGTTCAGATCGTTTCCGTCGTTCAGATCGTTTCAGTCGTTCAGATTGTTTCAGTCGTTCAGATCGTTTCCGTCGTTCAGATCGTTTCGGTCGTTCAGATCGTTTCAGTCGTTCAGATCGTTTCAGTCGTTCACCTCGTTTCCGTCATTCAGATCGTTTCCGTCGTTCAGATCGTTTCAGTCGTTCAGCTCGTTTCAGTCGTTCACCTCGTGTCCGTCGTTCAGATCATTTCAGTCGTTCAGCTCGTTTCAGTCGTTCAGATCGTTTCAGTCGTTCACCTCGTTTCCGTCGTTCAGATCGTTTCGGTCGTTCAGATCGTTTCAGTCGTTCAGATCGTTTCAGTTGTTCATCTCGTTTCCGTCGTTCAGTTCGTTTCCGTCGTTCAGATCGTTTCAGTCGTTCACCTCGTTTCCGTCGTTCAGATCGTTTCCGTCGTTCATCTCATTTCCGTCGTTCAGATCGTTTCCGTCATGAGATCGTTTCAGTCTTTCAGTTCGTTTCCGTCGTTCAGATCGTTTAGGTCGTTCATCTCGTTTCCGTCGTTCAGATCGTTTCCGTCGTTCATCTCGTTTCGGTCGTTCATCTCTTTTCCGTCGATCAGATCGTTTCCGTCGTTCAGATCGTTTAGGTCGTTCATCTCGTTTCCGTCGTTCAGATCGTTTCCGTCGTTCAGCTCGTTTCAGTCGTTCAGATTGTTTCCGTCGTTCAGATCGTTTCCGTCGTTCATCTCGTTTCCGTCGTTCAGATCGTTTCCGTCATGAGATCGCTTCGGTCGTTCAGATCGTTTCAGTCGTTCAGATCGTTTCCGTCATTCAGATCGTTTGTCGTTCAGCTCGTTTCCGTCGTTCAGATCGTTTCAGTCGTTCAGATCGTTTCAGTCGTTCACCTCGTTTCCGTCGTTCAGATCGCTTCAGTCGTTCAGATCGTTTCAGTCGTTCAGATCGTTTCAGTCGTTCACCTCGTTTCCGTCATTCAGATCGTTTCAGTCGTTCAGTTCGTTTCCGTCGTTCACCTCGTTTCCGTCGTTCAGATCGTTTCCGTCGTTCATCTCATTTCCGTCGTTCAGATCGTTTCCGTCATGAGATCGTTTCGGTCGTTCAGATCGTTTCCGTCGTTTGGATCGTTTCAGTCGTTCAGATCGTTTCGGTCGTTCAGATCGTTTCAGTCGTTCACCTCGTTTCCGTCGTTCAGATCGTTTCGGTCGTTCATCTCGTTTCCGTCGTTCAGATCGTTTCCGTCGTTCATCTCGTTTCGGTCGTTCATCTCGTTTTCGTCGTTCAGATCGTTTCCGTCGTTCAGCTCGTTTCAGTCGTTCAGATTGTTTCCGTCGTTCAGATCGTTTCCGTCGTTCATCTCGTTTCCGTCGTTCAGATCGTTTCCGTCATGAGATCGCTTCGGTCGTTCAGATCGTTTCAGTCGTTCAGATCGTTTCCGTCATTCAGATCGTTTGTCGTTCAGCTCGTTTCCGTCGTTCAGATCGTTTCAGTCGTTCAGATCGTTTCCGTCGTTCAGCTCGTTTCAGTCGTTCAGATTGTTTCCGTCGTTCAGATCGTTTCCGTCGTTCATCTCGTTTCCGTCGTTCAGATCGTTTCCGTCGTTCAGATCGTTTCCGTCGTTCAGCTCGTTTCAGTCGTTCAGATTGTTTCCGTCGTTCAGATCGTTTCCGTCGTTCATCTCGTTTCCGTCGTTCAGATCGTTTCCGTCATGAGATCGCTTCGGTCGTTCAGATCGTTTCAGTCGTTCAGATCGTTTCCGTCATTCAGATCGTTTGTCGTTCAGCTCGTTTCCGTCGTTCAGATCGTTTCAGTCGTTCAGATCGTTTCAGTCGTTCACCTCGTTTCCGTCGTTCAGATCGCTTCAGTCGTTCAGATCGTTTCAGTCGTTCAGATCGTTTCAGTCGTTCACCTCGTTTCCGTCATTCAGATCGTTTCAGTCGTTCGGTTCGTTTCCGTCGTTCACCTCGTTTCCGTCGTTCAGATCGTTTCCGTCGTTCATCTCATTTCCGTCGTTCAGATCGTTTCCGTCATGAGATCGTTTCGGTCGTTCAGATCGTTTCCGTCGTTTGGATCGTTTCAGTCGTTCAGATCGTTTCGGTCGTTCAGATCGTTTCAGTCGTTCACCTCGTTTCCGTCGTTCAGATCGTTTCGGTCGTTCAGATCGTTTTGGTCGTTCAGATCGTTTCGGTCGTTCCTCCCGTTTCGGTCGTTCAGATCATTTCCGTCGTTCAGATCGTTTCAGTCGTTCAGATCTCTTCTGTTGTTCAGATCGTTTCAGTCTTTCAGTTCGTTTCCGTCGTTCAGATCGTTTAGGTCGTTCATCTCGTTTCCGTCGTTCAGATCGTTTCCGTCGTTCATCTCGTTTCGGTCGTTCATCTCTTTTCCGTCGATCAGATCGTTTCCGTCGTTCAGATCGTTTCCGTCATGAGATCGCTTCGGTCGTTCAGATCGTTTCAGTCGTTCAGATCGTTTCCGTCATTCAGATCGTTTGTCGTTCAGCTCGTTTCCGTCGTTCAGATCGTTTCAGTCGTTCACCTCGTTTCCGTCGTTCAGATCGCTTCAGTCGTTCAGCTCGTTTTAGTCGTTCAGATCGTTTCAGTCGTTCAGATCGTTTCCCTCATCAGCTCTTTTCCGTCGTTCAGATCGTTTCAGTCGTTCAGATCGTTTCCCTCATCAGCTCGTTTCCGTCGTTCAGATCGTTTCAGTCGTTCAGATCGTTTCCGTCGTTCAGATCGTTTCAGTCGTTCAGATCGTTTCAGTCGTTCAGATCGTTTCAGTCGTTCAGATCGTTTCCCTCATCAGCTCTTTTCCGTCGTTCAGATCGTTTCCGTCATTCAGAACGTTTCAGTCGTTCAGATCGTTTCCGTAATTCAGCTCGTTTCCGTCGTTCAGATCGTTTCTGTCGTTTAGATCGTTTGTCGTTCAGCTCGTTTCTGTCGTTCAGATCGTTTCAGTCGTTCAGATCGTTTCCGTCGTTCAGATCGTTTCCGTCGTTCAGATCGTTTCCCTCATCAGCTCTTTTCAGTCGTTCAGATCGTTTCAGTCGTTCAGCTCTTTTCAGTCGTTCATATCGTTCCCATCGTTCAGCTCGTTTCAGTCGTTCAGATCGTTTCCGTCATTCAGATCGTTTGTCGATCAGCTCTTTTCAGTCGTTCATATCGTTTCAATCGTTCAGATCGTTTCAGTCGTTCAGCTCTTTACCGTCATTCAGATCGTTTCAGTCGTTCAGATCGTTTCCGTAATTCAGCTCGTTTCAGTCGTTCAGATCGTTTCCGTCGTTCAGATCGTTTCAGATCGTTTCCCTCATCAGTTCTTTTCCGTCGTTCAGATCGTTTCTGTCGTTCAGATCGTTTCCGTCGTTCAGATCGTTTCCGTCGTTCAGATCGTTTGTCGTTCAGCTCTTTTCCGTAATTCAGCTCGTTTCAGTCGTTCAGATCGTTTGTCGTTCAGCTCGTTTCTGTCGTTCAGATCGTTTCAGTCGTTCAGATCGTTTCCGTCATGAGGTCGTTTCCGTCGTTCAGATCGTTTCGGTCGTTCAGATCGTTTCAGTCGTTCAGCTCGTTTCAGTCGTTTAGCTCGTTTCTGTCGTTCAGATCGTTTCCGTCGTTCATATCGTTTCCCTCATCAGCTCTTTTCCGTTGTTCAGATCGTTTCCGTCGTTCAGCTCGTTTCAATCGTTCAGATCGTTTCCGTCGTTCAGATCGTTTCAGTCGTTCAGCTCGTTTCCGTCGATCAGATCGTTTCTGTGGTTCAGCTCGTTTCCGTCGTTCAGATCGTTTCAGTCGTTCAGCTCTTTTCAGTCGTTCAGCTCGTTTCAGTCGTTCAGCTCGTTTCTGTCGTTCAAATCGTTTCCGTCGTTCATATCGTTTCCCTCATCAGCTCTTTTCCGTCGTTCAGATCGTTTCAGTCGTTCAGCTCTTTTCCGTCGTTCAGATCGTTTCAGTCTTTCAGCTCTTTTTAGTCGTTCAGATCGTTTCCCTCATCAGCTCGTTTCCGTTGTTCAGCTCGTTTCCCTCATCAGATCGTTTCAGTCGTTCAGATCGTTTCAGTCGTTCAGCTCGTTTCCCTCATCAGTTCTTTTCCGTCGTTCAGATCGTTTCCGTTGTTCAGATCATTTCAGTCGTTCAGATCGTTTCAGTCGTTCAGATCGTTTCCCTCATCAGCTCGTTTCCGTTGTTCAGCTCGTTTCCCTCATCAGCTCGTTTCCGTAATTCAGCTCGTTTCCGTCGTTCAGATCGTTTCTGTCGTTCAGATCGTTTCCGTCGTTCAGATCGTTTCCGTCGTTCAGATCGTTTGTCGTTCAGCTCTTTTCCGTAATTCAGCTCGTTTCAGTCGTTCAGATCGTTTGTCGTTCAGCTCGTTTCAGTCGTTCAGATTGTTTCCGTCGTTCAGATCGTTTCCGTCGTTCAGATCGTTTCCGTCATGAGATCGCTTCGGTCGTTCAGATCGTTTCAGTCGTTCAGATCGTTTCCGTCATTCAGATCGTTTGTCGTTCAGCTCGTTTCCGTCGTTCAGATCGTTTCAGTCGTTCAGATCGTTTCAGTCGTTCACCTCGTTTCCGTCGTTCAGATCGCTTCAGTCGTTCAGCTCGTTTTAGTCGTTCAGATCGTTTCAGTCGTTCAGATCGTTTCCCTCATCAGCTCTTTTCCGTCGTTCAGATCGCTTCCGTCGTTCAGATCGTTTCAGTCGTTCAGATCGTTTCAGTCGTTCAGATCGTTTCCCTCATCAGCTCTTTTCCGTCGTTCAGATCGTTTCCGTCATTCAGAACGTTTCAGTCGTTCAGATCGTTTCCGTAATTCAGCTCGTTTCCGTCGTTCAGATCGTTTCTGTCGTTTAGATCGTTTGTCGTTCAGCTCGTTTCTGTCGTTCAGATCGTTTCAGTCGTTCAGATCGTTTCCGTCGTTCAGATCGTTTCCGTCGTTCAGATCGTTTCCCTCATCAGCTCTTTTCAGTCGTTCAGATCGTTTCAGTCGTTCAGCTCTTTTCAGTCGTTCATATCGTTCCCATCGTTCAGCTCGTTTCAGTCGTTCAGATCGTTTCCGTCATTCAGATCGTTTGTCGATCAGCTCTTTTCAGTCGTTCATATCGTTTCAATCGTTCAGATCGTTTCAGTCGTTCAGCTCTTTACCGTCATTCAGATCGTTTCAGTCGTTCAGATCGTTTCCGTAATTCAGCTCGTTTCAGTCGTTCAGATCGTTTCCGTCGTTCAGATCGTTTCAGATCGTTTCCCTCATCAGCTCTTTTCCGTCGTTCAGATCGTTTCTGTCGTTCAGATCGTTTCCGTCGTTCAGATCGTTTCCGTCGTTCAGATCGTTTGTCGTTCAGCTCTTTTCCGTAATTCAGCTCGTTTCAGTCGTTCAGATCGTTTCCGTCATGAGGTCGTTTCCGTCGTTCAGATCATTTCAGTCGTTCAGATCGTTTCAGTCGTTCAGCTCGTTTCAGTCGTTTAGCTCGTTTCTGTCGTTCAGATCGTTTCCGTCGTTCAGATCGTTTCAGTCGTTCAGCTCTTTTCCGTCGTTCAGATCGTTTCAGTCTTTCAGCTCTTTTTAGTCGTTCAGATCGTTTCCCTCATCAGCTCGTTTCCGTTGTTCAGCTCGTTTCCCTCATCAGCTCGTTTCCGTAATTCAGCTCGTTTCCGTCGTTCAGATCGTTTCTGTCGTTCAGATCGTTTCCGTCGTTCAGATCGTTTCCGTCGTTCAGATCGTTTGTCGTTCAGCTCTTTTCCGTAATTCAGCTCGTTTCAGTCGTTCAGATCGTTTGTCGTTCAGCTCGTTTCCGTCGTTCAGATCGTTTCAGTCGTTCAGATCGTTTCCGTCATGAGGTCGTTTCCGTCGTTCAGATCGTTTCGGTCGTTCAGATCGTTTCAGTCGTTCAGCTCGTTTCAGTCGTTTAGCTCGTTTCTGTCGTTCAGATCGTTTCCGTCGTTCATATCGTTTCCCTCATCAGCTCTTTTCCGTTGTTCAGATCGTTTCCGTCGTTCAGCTCGTTTCAATCGTTCAGATCGTTTCCGTCGTTCAGATCGTTTCAGTCGTTCAGCTCGTTTTAGTCGTTCAGATCGTTTCAGTCGTTCAGATCGTTTCCCTCATCAGCTCTTTTCCGTCGTTCAGATCGCTTCCGTCGTTCAGATCGTTTCAGTCGTTCAGATCGTTTCAGTCGTTCAGATCGTTTCCCTCATCAGCTCTTTTCCGTCGTTCAGATCGTTTCCGTCATTCAGAACGTTTCAGTCGTTCAGATCGTTTCCGTAATTCAGCTCGTTTCCGTCGTTCAGATCGTTTCTGTCGTTTAGATCGTTTGTCGTTCAGCTCGTTTCTGTCGTTCAGATCGTTTCAGTCGTTCAGATCGTTTCCGTCGTTCAGATCGTTTCCGTCGTTCAGATCGTTTCCCTCATCAGCTCTTTTCAGTCGTTCAGATCGTTTCAGTCGTTCAGCTCTTTTCAGTCGTTCATATCGTTCCCATCGTTCAGCTCGTTTCAGTCGTTCAGATCGTTTCCGTCATTCAGATCGTTTGTCGATCAGCTCTTTTCAGTCGTTCATATCGTTTCAATCGTTCAGATCGTTTCAGTCGTTCAGCTCTTTACCGTCATTCAGATCGTTTCAGTCGTTCAGATCGTTTCCGTAATTCAGCTCGTTTCAGTCGTTCAGATCGTTTCCGTCGTTCAGATCGTTTCAGATCGTTTCCCTCATCAGCTCTTTTCCGTCGTTCAGATCGTTTCTGTCGTTCAGATCGTTTCCGTCGTTCAGATCGTTTCCGTCGTTCAGATCGTTTGTCGTTCAGCTCTTTTCCGTAATTCAGCTCGTTTCAGTCGTTCAGATCGTTTCCGTCATGAGGTCGTTTCCGTCGTTCAGATCATTTCAGTCGTTCAGATCGTTTCAGTCGTTCAGCTCGTTTCAGTCGTTTAGCTCGTTTCTGTCGTTCAGATCGTTTCCGTCGTTCAGATCGTTTCAGTCGTTCAGCTCTTTTCCGTCGTTCAGATCGTTTCAGTCTTTCAGCTCTTTTTAGTCGTTCAGATCGTTTCCCTCATCAGCTCGTTTCCGTTGTTCAGCTCGTTTCCCTCATCAGATCGTTTCAGTCGTTCAGATCGTTTCAGTCGTTCAGCTCGTTTCCCTCATCAGCTCTTTTCCGTCGTTCAGATCGTTTCCGTTGTTCAGATCGTTTCAGTCGTTCAGATCGTTTCAGTCGTTCAGATTGTTTCCCTCATCAGCTCGTTTCCGTTGTTCAGCTCGTTTCCCTCATCAGCTCGTTTCCGTTGTTCAGCTCGTTTCCGTCGTTCAGATCGTTTCCCTCATCAGCTCTTTTCCGTTGTTCAGATCGTTTCAGTCGTTCAGCTCGTTTCCCTCATCAGCTCATTTCCGTCGTTCAGATCGTTTCCGTCGTTCAGATCGTTTCAGTCGTTCAGATCGTTTCAGTCGTTCAGATCGTTTCCCTCATCAGCTCGTTTCCGTTGTTCAGCTCGTTTCCCTCATCAGCTCGTTTCCGTTGTTCAGCTCGTTTCCGTCGTTCAGATCGTTTCCCTCATCATCTCTTTTCCGTTGTTCAGATCGTTTCCGTCGTTCAGCTCATTTCAGTCGTTCAGATCGTTTCCGTCGTTCAGCTCGTTTCTGTCGTTCAGATCGTTTCCGTCGTTCAGATCGTTTCAGTCGTTCAGATCGTTTCCGTCATTCAGATCGTTTGTCGATCAGCTCTTTTCAGTCGTTCATATCGTTTCAGTCGTTCAGATCGTTTCAGTCGTTCAGCTCTTTACCGTCATTAAGATCGCTTCAGTCGTTCAGATCGTTTCCGTAATTCAGCTCGTTTCAGTCGTTCAGATCGTTTCCGTCGTTCAGATCGTTTCCGTCGTTCAGATTGTTTCAGATCGTTTCCCTCATCAGCTCTTTTCCGTCGTTCAGATCGTTTCCGTCATTCAGAACGTTTCAGTCGTTAAGATCGTTTCCGTAATTCAGCTCGTTTCCGTCGTTCAGATCGTTTCTGTCGTTCAGATCGTTTCCGTCGTTCAGATCGTTTCCGTCGTTCAGATCGTTTGTCGTTCAGCTCGTTTCTGTCGTTCAGATCGTTTCAGTCGTTCAGATCGTTTCCGTCATGAGGTCGTTTCCGTCGTTCAGATCGTGTCCGTCATTCAGATCGTTTGTCGTTCAGCTCGTTTCAGTCGTTCAGATCGTTTCAGTCGTTCACCTCGTTTCCGTCGTTCAGATCGTTTCGGTCGTTCAGATCGTTTCAGTTGTTCACCTCGTTTCCGTCATTTAGATCGTTTCAGTCGTTCAGCTCGTTTCAGTCGTTCAGCTCGTTTCAGTCTTTCAGATCGTTTCAGTCGTTCACCTCGTTTCCGTCGTTCAGATCGTTTCGGTCTTTCAGATCGTTTCAGTCGTTCAGATCGTTTCCCTCTTCAGCTCTTTTCAGTCGTTCAGATCGTTTCAGTCGTTCAGATCGTTTCGGTCGTTCAGATCTCTTATGTTGTTCAGATCGTTTCAGTTGTTCAGATCGTTTCAGTCGTTCAGCTCGTTTCCCTCATCAGATCGTTTCAGTCGTTCAGATCGTTTCAGTCGTTCAGCTCGTTTCCCTCATCAGCTCTTTTCAGTCGTTCAGCTCGTTTCCCTCATCAGCTCATTTCCGTCGTTCAGATCGTTTCCGTCGTTCAGATCGTTTCAGTCGTTCAGATCGTTTCAGTCGTTCAGATCGTTTCCCTCATCAGCTCGTTTCCGTTGTTCAGCTCGTTTCCCTCATCAGCTCGTTTCCGTTGTTCAGCTCTTTTCCGTCGTTCAGATCGTTTCCCTCATCATCTCTTTTCCGTTGTTCAGATCGTTTCCGTCGTTCAGCTCATTTCAGTCGTTCAGATCGTTTCCGTCGTTCAGATCGTTTCCGTCATTCAGATCGTTTGTCGATCAGCTCTTTTCAGTCGTTCATATCGTTTCAGTCGTTCAGATCGTTTCAGTCGTTCAGCTCTTTACCGTCATTCAGATCGCTTCAGTCGTTCAGATCGTTTCCGTAATTCAGCTCGTTTCAGTCGTTCAGATCGTTTCCGTCGTTCAGATCGTTTCCGTCGTTCAGATTGTTTCAGATCGTTTCCCTCATCAGCTCTTTTCCGTCGTTCAGATCGTTTCCGTCATTCAGAACGTTTCAGTCGTTAAGATCGTTTCCGTAATTCAGCTCGTTTCCGTCGTTCAGATCGTTTCTGTCGTTCAGATCGTTTCCGTCGTTCAGATCGTTTCCGTCGTTCAGATCGTTTGTCGTTCAGCTCTTTTCCGTAATTCAGATCGTTTCAGTCGTTCACCTCGTTTTCGTCGTTCAGATCGTTTCGGTCTTTCAGATCGTTTCGGTCGTTCAGATCGTTTCAGTTGTTCACCTCGTTTCCGTCATTTAGATCGTTTCAGTCGTTCAGCTCGTTTCAGTCGTTCAGCTCGTTTCAGTCTTTCAGATCGTTTCAGTCGTTCACCTCGTTTCCGTCGTTCAGATCGTTTCGGTCTTTCAGATCGTTTCAGTCGTTCAGATCTCTTCTGTTGTTCAGATCGTTTCAGTCGTTCAGATCGTTTCCCTCTTCAGCTCTTTTCAGTCGTTCAGATCGTTTCAGTCGTTCAGATCGTTTCGGTCGTTCAGATCTCTTATGTTGTTCAGATCGTTTCAGTTGTTCAGATCGTTTCAGTCGTTCAGCTCGTTTCCGTCATTCAGATCGTTTCCGTCGTTCAGATCGTTTCCGTCATTCAGATCGTTTCCGTCGTTCAGATCGTTTCCGTCGTTCAGATCGTTTCCGTCGTTCAGATCGTTTCCGTCATGAGATCGTTTCCGTCGTTCAGATCGTTTCAGTCGTTCAGATTGTTTCAGTATTTCAGATCGTTTCCGTCATGAGATCGTTTCCGTCATTCAGATCGTTTGTCGTTCAGCTCGTTTCCGTCCTTCAGATCGTTTCAGTCGTTCAGATCGTTTCAGTCGTTCAGATCGTTTCCGTCGTTCAGATCGTTTCAGTCGTTCAGATCGTTTCAGTCGTTCAGCTCGTTTCCGTCGTTCAGATCGTTTCAGTCGTTCAGATCGTTTCAGTCGTTCAGATCGTTTCCCTCATCAGCTCTTTTCCGTCGTTCAGATCGTTTCCGTCGTTCAGATCGTTTCCGTCGTTCAGATCGTTTGTCGTTCAGCTCGTTTCCGTCGTTCAGATCGTTTCCGTCTTTCATCTCGTTTCCGTCGTTCAGCTCGTTTCCGTCGTTCAGATCGTTTCAGTCGTTCATCTCGTTTCCGTCGTTCAGATCTTTTCAGTCGTTCAGATCTCTTCCGTCGTTCAGTTCGTTTCCGTCGTTCATCTCGTTTCCATCGTTCAGATTGTTTCAGTCGTTCAGATCGTTTCCGTCGTTCAGATTGTTTCAGTCGTTCAGATCGTTTCAGTCGTTCAGCTCGTTTCCGTCGTTCAGATCGTTTCAGTCGTTCAGATCGTTTCCGTCGTTCATCTCGTTTCCGTCGTTCAGATCGTTTCCGTCATGAGATCGTTTCCATCGTTCAGATCGTTTCAGTCGTTCAGATCGTTTCAGTCGTTCACCTCGTTTCCGTCGTTCAGATCGTTTCAGTCGTTCAGCTCGTTTCAGTCGTTCACCTCGTGTCCGTCGTTCAGATCGTTTCAGTCGTTCAGATCATTTCAGTCGTTCAGATCGTTTCCGTCGTTCAGATCGTTTCCGTCATGAGATCGTTTCCGTCGTTCAGATCGTTTCGGTCTTTCAGATCGTTTCAGTCGTTCACCTCGTTTCCGTCGTTCAGATCGTTTCGGTCGTTCAGCTCGTTTCAGTCGTTCAGATCGTTTCAGTCGTTCAGATCGTTTCCGTCGTTCAGATCGTTTCAGTCGTTCAGATCGTTTCAGTCATGAGATCGTTTCCGTCATTCAGATCGTTTGTCGTTCAGCTCGTTTCCGTCGTTCAGATCGTTTCAGTCGTTCAGATCGTTTCAGTCGTTCACCTCGTTTCCGTCGTTCAGATCGTTTCAGTCGTTCAGATCGTTTCCGTCGTTCAGATCGTTTCAGTCGTTCAAATCGTTTCCGTCGTTCAGATCGTTTCAGTCGTTCAGATCGTTTCAGTCGTTCAGATCGTTTCCCTCATCAGCTCTTTTCCGTCGTTCAGATCGTTTCCGTCGTTCAGATCGTTTCCGTCGTTCATCTCGTTTCCGTCGTTCAGATCGTTTCCGTCGTTCAGATCGTTTCCGTCGTTCAGATCGTTTGTCGTTCAGCTCGTTTCCGTCGTTCAGATCGTTTCAGTCGTTCAGATCGTTTCAGTCGTTCAGATCTCTTCCGTCGTTCAGTTCGTTTCCGTCGTTCAGATCGTTTCCGTCATGAGATCGTTTCCGTCATTCAGATCGTTTGTCGTTCAGCTCGTTTCCGTCATTCAGCTCGTTTCCGTCGTTCAGATCGTTTCTGTCGTTCAGCTCGTTTCCGTCGTTCAGATCGTTTCTGTCGTTCAGATCGTTTCCGTCGTTCAGATCGTTTGTCGTTCAGCTCTTTTCCGTCATTCAGTTCGTTTCCGTCGTTCAGATCGTTTCCGTCATGAGATCGTTTCCGTCATTCAGATCGTTTGTCGTTCAGCTCGTTTCCGTCATTCAGTTCGTTTCCGTCGTTCAGATCGTTTCCGTCATGAGATCGTTTCCGTCATTCAGATCGTTTGTCGTTCAGCTCGTTTCCGTCATTCAGCTCGTTTCCGTCGTTCAGATCGTTTCTGTCGTTCAGATCGTTTCCGTCGTTCAGATCGTTTCCGTCGTTCAGATCGTTTGTCGTTCAGCTCTTTTCCGTAATTCAGCTCGTTTCAGTCGTTCAGATCGTTTGTCGTTCAGCTCGTTTCTGTCGTTCAGATCGTTTCAGTCGTTCAGATCGTTTCCGTCATGAGGTCGTTTCCGTCGTTCAGATCGTTTCGGTCGTTCAGATCGTTTCAGTCGTTCAGCTCGTTTCAGTCGTTTAGCTCGTTTCTGTCGTTCAGATCGTTTCCGTCGTTCATATCGTTTCCCTCATCAGCTCTTTTCCGTTGTTCAGATCGTTTCCGTCGTTCAGCTCGTTTCAATCGTTCAGATCGTTTCCGTCGTTCAGATCGTTTCAGTCGTTCAGCTCGTTTCCGTCGATCAGATCGTTTCTGTGGTTCAGCTCGTTTCCGTCGTTCAGATCGTTTCAGTCGTTCAGCTCTTTTCAGTCGTTCAGCTCGTTTCAGTCGTTCAGCTCGTTTCTGTCGTTCAAATCGTTTCCGTCGTTCATATCGTTTCCCTCATCAGCTCTTTTCCGTCGTTCAGATCGTTTCAGTCGTTCAGCTCTTTTCCGTCGTTCAGATCGTTTCAGTCTTTCAGCTCTTTTTAGTCGTTCAGATCGTTTCCGTCGTTCAGCTCGTTTCCGTCGATCAGATCGTTTCTGTGGTTCAGATCGTTTCCGGCGTTCAGATCGTTTCAGTCGTTCAGATCGTTTCCGGCGTTCAGATGGTTTCAGTCGTTCAGATCGTTTCCGGCGTTCAGATCGTTTCAGTCGTTCAGATCGTTTCCCTCATCAGCTCGTTTCCGTTGTTCAGCTCGTTTCCCTCATCAGATCGTTTCAGTCGTTCAGATCGTTTCAGTCGTTCAGCTCGTTTCCCTCATCAGCTCTTTTCCGTCGTTCAGATCGTTTCCGTTGTTCAGATCGTTTCAGTCGTTCAGATCGTTTCAGTCGTTCAGATCGTTTCAGTCGTTCAGATCGTTTCCCTCATCAGCTCGTTTCAGTCGTTCAGATCGTTTCCCTCATCAGCTCGTTTCCGTTGTTCAGCTCGTTTCCCTCATCAGCTCGTTTCCGTTGTTCAGCTCGTTTCCGTCGTTCAGATCGTTTCCCTCATCAGCTCTTTTCCGTTGTTCAGATCGTTTCAGTCGTTCAGCTCGTTTCCCTCATCAGCTCTTTTCCGTCGTTCATATCGTTTCCCTCATCAGATCGTTTCAGTCGTTCAGATAGTTTCAGTCGTTCAGCTCGTTTCCCTCATCAGCTCGTTTCCGTTGTTCAGCTCGTTTCCGTCGTTCAGATCGTTTCCCTCATCATCTCTTTTCCGTTGTTCAGATCGTTTCCGTCGTTCAGCTCATTTCAGTCGTTCAGATCGTTTCCGTCGTTCAGCTCGTTTCTGTCGTTCAGATCGTTTCCGTCGTTCAGATCGTTTCAGTCGTTCAGATCGTTTCCGTCATTCAGATCGTTTGTCGATCAGCTCTTTTCAGTCGTTCATATCGTTTCAATCGTTCAGATCGTTTCAGTCGTTCAGCTCTTTACCGTCATTCAGATCGCTTCAGTCGTTCAGATCGTTTCCGTCGTTCAGATCGTTTCCGTCGTTCAGATCGTTTCAGATCGTTTCCCTCATCAGCTCTTTTCCGTCGTTCAGATCGTTTCCGTCATTCAGAACGTTTCAGTCGTTAAGATCGTTTCCGTAATTCAGCTCGTTTCCGTCGTTCAGATCGTTTCTGTCGTTCAGATCGTTTCCGTCGTTCAGATCGTTTCCGTCGTTCAGATCGTTTGTCGTTCAGCTCTTTTCCGTAATTCAGCTCGTTTCAGTCGTTCAGATCGTTTGTCGTTCAGCTCGTTTCCGTCGTTCAGATCGTTTCCGTCATGAGATCGTTTCCGTCGTTCAGATCGTTTCAGTCGTTCAGATCGTTTCAGTCGTTCAGATCGTTTCAGTCGTTCAGCTCGTTTCCGTCGTTCAGATCGTTTCAGTCGTTCAGATCGTTTCAGTCGTTCAGATCGTTTCCCTCATCAGCTCTTTTCCGTCGTTCAGATCGTTTCCGTCGTTCAGATCGTTTCCGTCGTTCAGATCGTTTGTCGTTCAGCTCGTTTCCGTCGTTCAGATCGTTTCCGTCTTTCATCTCGTTTCCGTCGTTCAGCTCGTTTCCGTCGTTCAGATCGTTTCAGTCGTTCATCTCGTTTCCGTCGTTCAGATCTTTTCAGTCGTTCAGATCTCTTCCGTCGTTCAGTTCGTTTCCGTCGTTCATCTCGTTTCCATCGTTCAGATTGTTTCAGTCGTTCAGATCGTTTCCGTCGTTCAGATTGTTTCAGTCGTTCAGATCGTTTCAGTCGTTCAGCTCGTTTCCGTCGTTCAGATCGTTTCAGTCGTTCAGATCGTTTCCGTCGTTCATCTCGTTTCCGTCGTTCAGATCGTTTCCGTCATGAGATCGTTTCCATCGTTCAGATCGTTTCAGTCGTTCAGATCGTTTCAGTCGTTCACCTCGTTTCCGTCGTTCAGATCGTTTCAGTCGTTCAGCTCGTTTCAGTCGTTCACCTCGTGTCCGTCGTTCAGATCGTTTCAGTCGTTCAGATCATTTCAGTCGTTCAGATCGTTTCCGTCGTTCAGATCGTTTCCGTCATGAGATCGTTTCCGTCGTTCAGATCGTTTCGGTCTTTCAGATCGTTTCAGTCGTTCACCTCGTTTCCGTCGTTCAGATCGTTTCGGTCGTTCAGCTCGTTTCAGTCGTTCAGATCGTTTCAGTCGTTCAGATCGTTTCCGTCGTTCAGATCGTTTCAGTCGTTCAGATCGTTTCAGTCATGAGATCGTTTCCGTCATTCAGATCGTTTGTCGTTCAGCTCGTTTCCGTCGTTCAGATCGTTTCAGTCGTTCAGATCGTTTCAGTCGTTCACCTCGTTTCCGTCGTTCAGATCGTTTCAGTCGTTCAGATCGTTTCCGTCGTTCAGATCGTTTCAGTCGTTCAAATCGTTTCCGTCGTTCAGATCGTTTCAGTCGTTCAGATCGTTTCAGTCGTTCAGATCGTTTCCCTCATCAGCTCTTTTCCGTCGTTCAGATCGTTTCCGTCGTTCAGATCGTTTCCGTCGTTCATCTCGTTTCCGTCGTTCAGATCGTTTCCGTCGTTCAGATCGTTTGTCGTTCAGCTCGTTTGTCGTTCAGCTCGTTTCCGTCGTTCAGATCGTTTCAGTCGTTCAGATCGTTTCAGTCGTTCAGATCTCTTCCGTCGTTCAGTTCGTTTCCGTCGTTCAGATCGTTTCCGTCATGAGATCGTTTCCGTCATTCAGATCGTTTGTCGTTCAGCTCGTTTCCGTCATTCAGCTCGTTTCCGTCGTTCAGATCGTTTCTGTCGTTCAGCTCGTTTCCGTCGTTCAGATCGTTTCTGTCGTTCAGATCGTTTCCGTCGTTCAGATCGTTTGTCGTTCAGCTCTTTTCCGTCATTCAGTTCGTTTCCGTCGTTCAGATCGTTTCCGTCATGAGATCGTTTCCGTCATTCAGATCGTTTGTCGTTCAGCTCGTTTCCGTCATTCAGTTCGTTTCCGTCGTTCAGATCGTTTCCGTCATGAGATCGTTTCCGTCATTCAGATCGTTTGTCGTTCAGCTCGTTTCCGTCATTCAGCTCGTTTCCGTCGTTCAGATCGTTTCTGTCGTTCAGATCGTTTCCGTCGTTCAGATCGTTTCCGTCGTTCAGATCGTTTGTCGTTCAGCTCTTTTCCGTAATTCAGCTCGTTTCAGTCGTTCAGATCGTTTGTCGTTCAGCTCGTTTCTGTCGTTCAGATCGTTTCAGTCGTTCAGATCGTTTCCGTCATGAGGTCGTTTCCGTCGTTCAGATCGTTTCGGTCGTTCAGATCGTTTCAGTCGTTCAGCTCGTTTCAGTCGTTTAGCTCGTTTCTGTCGTTCAGATCGTTTCCGTCGTTCATATCGTTTCCCTCATCAGCTCTTTTCCGTTGTTCAGATCGTTTCCGTCGTTCAGCTCGTTTCAATCGTTCAGATCGTTTCCGTCGTTCAGATCGTTTCAGTCGTTCAGCTCGTTTCCGTCGATCAGATCGTTTCTGTGGTTCAGCTCGTTTCCGTCGTTCAGATCGTTTCAGTCGTTCAGCTCTTTTCAGTCGTTCAGCTCGTTTCAGTCGTTCAGCTCGTTTCTGTCGTTCAAATCGTTTCCGTCGTTCATATCGTTTCCCTCATCAGCTCTTTTCCGTCGTTCAGATCGTTTCAGTCGTTCAGCTCTTTTCCGTCGTTCAGATCGTTTCAGTCTTTCAGCTCTTTTTAGTCGTTCAGATCGTTTCCGTCGTTCAGCTCGTTTCCGTCGATCAGATCGTTTCTGTGGTTCAGATCGTTTCCGGCGTTCAGATCGTTTCAGTCGTTCAGATCGTTTCCGGCGTTCAGATGGTTTCAGTCGTTCAGATCGTTTCCGGCGTTCAGATCGTTTCAGTCGTTCAGATCGTTTCCCTCATCAGCTCGTTTCCGTTGTTCAGCTCGTTTCCCTCATCAGCTCTTTTCCGTCGTTCAGATCGTTTCCGTTGTTCAGATCGTTTCAGTCGTTCAGATCGTTTCAGTCGTTCAGATCGTTTCAGTCGTTCAGATCGTTTCCCTCATCAGCTCGTTTCAGTCGTTCAGATCGTTTCCCTCATCAGCTCGTTTCCGTTGTTCAGCTCGTTTCCCTCATCAGCTCGTTTCCGTTGTTCAGCTCGTTTCCGTCGTTCAGATCGTTTCCCTCATCAGCTCTTTTCCGTTGTTCAGATCGTTTCAGTCGTTCAGCTCGTTTCCCTCATCAGCTCTTTTCCGTCGTTCATATCGTTTCCCTCATCAGATCGTTTCAGTCGTTCAGATAGTTTCAGTCGTTCAGCTCGTTTCCCTCATCAGCTCGTTTCCGTTGTTCAGCTCGTTTCCGTCGTTCAGATCGTTTCCCTCATCATCTCTTTTCCGTTGTTCAGATCGTTTCCGTCGTTCAGCTCATTTCAGTCGTTCAGATCGTTTCCGTCGTTCAGCTCGTTTCTGTCGTTCAGATCGTTTCCGTCGTTCAGATCGTTTCAGTCGTTCAGATCGTTTCCGTCATTCAGATCGTTTGTCGATCAGCTCTTTTCAGTCGTTCATATCGTTTCAATCGTTCAGATCGTTTCAGTCGTTCAGCTCTTTACCGTCATTCAGATCGCTTCAGTCGTTCAGATCGTTTCCGTAATTCAGCTCGTTTCAGTCGTTCAGATCGTTTCCGTCGTTCAGATCGTTTCCGTCGTTCAGATCGTTTCAGATCGTTTCCCTCAT
This sequence comes from Blennius ocellaris, assembly GCF_963422515.1. Lineage (NCBI taxonomy): Eukaryota > Metazoa > Chordata > Actinopteri > Blenniiformes > Blenniidae > Blennius > Blennius ocellaris. The sequence goes on from NW_027662315.1 coordinate 227,528, forward strand.
CAGCTCTTTTCCGTCGTTCAGATCGTTTCCGTCATTCAGAACGTTTCAGTCGTTAAGATCGTTTCCGTAATTCAGCTCGTTTCCGTCGTTCAGATCGTTTCTGTCGTTCAGATCGTTTCCGTCGTTCAGATCGTTTCCGTCGTTCAGATCGTTTGTCGTTCAGCTCTTTTCCGTAATTCAGCTCGTTTCAGTCGTTCAGATCGTTTGTCGTTCAGCTCGTTTCTGTCGTTCAGATCGTTTCAGTCGTTCAGATCGTTTCCGTCATGAGGTCGTTTCCGTCGTTCAGATCGTGTCCGTCATTCAGATCGTTTGTCGTTCAGCTCGTTTCAGTCGTTCAGATCGTTTCAGTCGTTCACCTCGTTTCCGTCGTTCAGATCGTTTCGGTCTTTCAGATCGTTTCAGTCGTTCACCTCGTTTTCGTCGTTCAGATCGTTTCGGTCTTTCAGATCGTTTCGGTCGTTCAGATCGTTTCAGTTGTTCACCTCGTTTCCGTCATTTAGATCGTTTCAGTCGTTCAGCTCGTTTCAGTCGTTCAGCTCGTTTCAGTCTTTCAGATCGTTTCAGTCGTTCACCTCGTTTCCGTCGTTCAGATCGTTTCGGTCTTTCAGATCGTTTCAGTCGTTCAGATCTCTTCTGTTGTTCAGATCGTTTCAGTCGTTCAGATCGTTTCCCTCTTCAGCTCTTTTCAGTCGTTCAGATCGTTTCAGTCGTTCAGATCGTTTCGGTCGTTCAGATCTCTTCTGTCGTTCAGATCGTTTCAGTTGTTCAGATCGTTTCAGTCGTTCAGCTCGTTTCCGTCATTCAGATCGTTTCCGTCGTTCAGATCGTTTCCGTCATTCAGATCGTTTCCGTCGTTCAGATCGTTTCCGTCGTTCAGATCGTTTCCGTCGTTCAGATCGTTTCCGTCATGAGATCGTTTCCGTCGTTCAGATCGTTTCAGTCGTTCAGATTGTTTCAGTCGTTCAGATCGTTTCCGTCATGAGATCGTTTCCGTCATTCAGATCGTTTGTCGTTCAGCTCGTTTCCGTCCTTCAGATCGTTTCAGTCGTTCAGATCGTTTCAGTCGTTCAGCTCGTTTCCGTCGTTCAGATCGTTTCAGTCGTTCAGATCGTTTCAGTCGTTCAGATCGTTTCCCTCATCAGCTCTTTTCCGTCGTTCAGATCGTTTCCGTCGTTCAGATCGTTTCCGTCGTTCAGATCGTTTGTCGTTCAGCTCGTTTCCGTCGTTCAGATCGTTTCCGTCTTTCATCTCGTTTCCGTCGTTCAGCTCGTTTCAGTCGTTCAGATCGTTTCCGTCATGAGATCGTTTCCGTCATTCAGATCGTTTCAGTCGTTCATCTCGTTTCCGTCGTTCAGATCTTTTCAGTCGTTCAGATCTCTTCCGTCGTTCAGTTCGTTTCCGTCGTTCATCTCGTTTCCATCGTTCAGATTGTTTCAGTCGTTCAGATCGTTTCCGTCGTTCAGATTGTTTCAGTCGTTCAGATCGTTTCAGTCGTTCAGCTCGTTTCCGTCGTTCAGATCGTTTCAGTCGTTCAGATCGTTTCCGTCGTTCATCTCGTTTCCGTCGTTCAGATCGTTTCCGTCATGAGATCGTTTCCATCGTTCAGATCGTTTCAGTCGTTCAGATCGTTTCAGTCGTTCACCTCGTTTCCGTCGTTCAGATCGTTTCAGTCGTTCAGCTCGTTTCAGTCGTTCACCTCGTGTCCGTCGTTCAGATCGTTTCAGTCGTTCAGATCATTTCAGTCGTTCAGATCGTTTCCGTCGTTCAGATCGTTTCCGTCATTCAGCTCGTTTCCGTCGTTCAGATCGTTTCAGTCGTTCAGATCGTTTCAGTCGTTCAGATCGTTTGTCGTTCAGCTCGTTTCCGTCGTTCAGATCGTTTCCGTCGTACATCTCGTTTCCGTCGTTCAGATCGTTTCCGTCGTTCAGATCGTTTCAGTCGTTCAGATCGTGTCCGTCGTTCAGATCGTTTGTCGTTCAGCTCGTTTCAGTCGTTCAGATCGTTTGTCGTTCAGATCGTTTCAGTCGTTCAGATCGTTTCCGTCATTCAGATTGTTTCAGTCGTTCAGATCGTTTCCGTCGTTCAGATCGTTTCAGTCGTTCAGATCGTTTCAGTCGTTCAGATCGTTTCCGTCGTTCAGATCGTTTCAGTCGTTCAGATCGTTTCAGTCGTTCAGATCGTTTCCGTCGTTCAGATCGTTTCAGTCGTTCAGATCGTTTCCGTCGTTCATCTCGTTTCCGTCGTTCAGATCGTTTCCGTCATGAGATCGTTTCCGTCGTTCAGATCGTTTCAGTCGTTCAGATCGTTTCAGTCGTTCACCTCGTTTCCGTCGTTCAGATCGTTTCAGTCGTTCAGCTCGTTTCAGTCGTTCACCTCGTGTCCGTCGTTCAGATTGTTTCAGTCGTTCAGATCGTTTCCGTCATGAGATCGTTTCCGTCGTTCAGATCGTTTCAGTCGTTCAGATCGTTTCAGTCGTTCACCTCGTTTCCGTCGTTCAGATCGTTTCAGTCGTTCAGCTCGTTTCAGTCGTTCACCTCGTGTCCGTCGTTCAGATCGTTTCAGTCGTTCAGATCGTTTCAGTCGTTCAGATCGTTTCCGTAATTCAGCTCGTTTCAGTCGTTCAGCTCTTTTCCGTAATTCAGCTCGTTTCAGTCGTTCAGATCGTTTGTCGTTCAGCTCGTTTCTGTCATGAGATCGTTTCCGTTGTTCAGATCGTTTCAGTCGTTCAGATTGTTTCAGTCGTTCAGATCGTTTCCGTCATGAGATCGTTTCCGTCGTTCAGATCGTTTCAGTCGTTCAGATCGTTTCCGTCGTTCATCTCGTTTCCGTCGTTCAGATCGTTTCCGTCATGAGATCGTTTCCGTCATTCAGATCGTTTCAGTCGTTCAGATCGTTTCAGTCGTTCACCTCGTTTCCGTCGTTCAGATCGTTTCAGTCGTTCAGCTCGTTTCAGTCATTCAGCTCGTTTCCGTCGTTCAGATCGTTTCAGTCGTTCAGATCGTTTCAGTCGTTCAGATCGTTTCCGTCGTTCAGATCGTTTCCGTCATGAGATCGTTTCCGTCGTTCAGATCGTTTCAGTCGTTCAGATCGTTTCAGTCGTTCAGATCGTTTCCGTCGTTCAGATCGTTTCAGTCGTTCAGATCGTTTCAGTCGTTCAGCTCGTTTCCGTCGTTCAGATCGTTTCCGTCGTTCAGATCGTTTCAGTCGTTCAGATCGTTTCAGTCGTTCAGATCGTTTCCCTCATCAGCTCTTTTCCGTCGTTCAGATCGTTTCCGTCGTTCAGATCGTTTCCGTCGTTCATCTCGTTTCCGTCGTTCAGATCGTTTCAGTCGTTCATCTCGTTTCCGTCGTTCAGATCGTTTCAGTCGTTCAGATCGTTTCCGTCGTTCAGATCGTTTCAGTCGTTCAGATCGTGTCCGTCATTCAGATCGTTTGTCGTTCAGCTCGTTTCAGTCGTTCACCTCGTTTCCGTCGTTCAGATCATTTGTCGTTCAGCTCGTTTCAGTCGTTCAGCTCGTTTCAGTCGTTCACCTCGTGTCCGTCGTTCAGATCGTTTCAGTCGTTCAGATCATTTCAGTCGTTCAGATCGTTTCCGTCGTTCAGATCGTTTCCGTCATGAGATCGTTTCCGTCGTTCAGATCGTTTCAGTCGTTCAGATCGTTTCAGTCGTTCAGATCGTTTCCGTCGTTCAGATCGTTTCAGTCGTTCAGATCGTTTCAGTCGTTCAGCTCGTTTCCGTCGTTCAGATCGTTTCCGTCGTTCAGATCGTTTCAGTCGTTCAGATCGTTTCAGTCGTTCAGATCGTTTCCCTCATCAGCTCTTTTCCGTCGTTCAGATCGTTTCCGTCGTTCAGATCGTTTCCGTCGTTCATCTCGTTTCAGTCGTTCAGATCATTTCAGTCGTTCAGCTCGTTTCAGTCGTTCACCTCGTGTCCGTCGTTCAGATCGTTTCAGTCGTTCAGATCGTTTCCGTCATGAGATCGTTTCCGTCGTTCAGATCGTTTCAGTCGTTCAGATCGTTTCAGTCGTTCACCTCGTTTCCGTCGTTCAGATCGTTTCAGTCGTTCAGCTCGTTTCAGTCGTTCACCTCGTGTCCGTCGTTCAGATCGTTTCAGTCGTTCAGATCGTTTCAGTCGTTCAGATCGTTTCCGTAATTCAGCTCGTTTCAGTCGTTCAGCTCTTTTCCGTAATTCAGCTCGTTTCAGTCGTTCAGATCGTTTGTCGTTCAGCTCGTTTCTGTCATGAGATCGTTTCCGTCGTTCAGATCGTTTCAGTCGTTCAGATTGTTTCAGTCGTTCAGATCGTTTCCGTCATGAGATCGTTTCCGTCGTTCAGATCGTTTCAGTCGTTCAGATCGTTTCCGTCGTTCATCTCGTTTCCGTCGTTCAGATCGTTTCCGTCATGAGATCGTTTCCGTCATTCAGATCGTTTCAGTCGTTCAGATCGTTTCAGTCGTTCACCTCGTTTCCGTCGTTCAGATCGTTTCAGTCGTTCAGCTCGTTTCAGTCATTCAGCTCGTTTCCGTCGTTCAGATCGTTTCAGTCGTTCAGATCGTTTCAGTCGTTCAGATCGTTTCCGTCGTTCAGATCGTTTCCGTCATGAGATCGTTTCCGTCGTTCAGATCGTTTCAGTCGTTCAGATCGTTTCAGTCGTTCAGATCGTTTCCGTCGTTCAGATCGTTTCAGTCGTTCAGATCGTTTCAGTCGTTCAGCTCGTTTCCGTCGTTCAGATCGTTTCCGTCGTTCAGATCGTTTCAGTCGTTCAGATCGTTTCAGTCGTTCAGATCGTTTCCCTCATCAGCTCTTTTCCGTCGTTCAGATCGTTTCCGTCGTTCAGATCGTTTCCGTCGTTCATCTCGTTTCCGTCGTTCAGATCGTTTCAGTCGTTCATCTCGTTTCCGTCGTTCAGATCGTTTCAGTCGTTCAGATCGTTTCCGTCGTTCAGATCGTTTCAGTCGTTCAGATCGTGTCCGTCATTCAGATCGTTTGTCGTTCAGCTCGTTTCAGTCGTTCACCTCGTTTCCGTCGTTCAGATCATTTGTCGTTCAGCTCGTTTCAGTCGTTCAGCTCGTTTCAGTCGTTCACCTCGTGTCCGTCGTTCAGATCGTTTCAGTCGTTCAGATCATTTCAGTCGTTCAGATCGTTTCCGTCGTTCAGATCGTTTCCGTCATGAGATCGTTTCCGTCGTTCAGATCGTTTCAGTCGTTCAGATCGTTTCAGTCGTTCAGATCGTTTCCGTCGTTCAGATCGTTTCAGTCGTTCAGATCGTTTCAGTCGTTCAGCTCGTTTCCGTCGTTCAGATCGTTTCCGTCGTTCAGATCGTTTCAGTCGTTCAGATCGTTTCAGTCGTTCAGATCGTTTCCCTCATCAGCTCTTTTCCGTCGTTCAGATCGTTTCCGTCGTTCATCTCGTTTCCGTCGTTCAGATCGTTTCCGTCATGAGATCGTTTCCGTCGTTCAGATCGTTTCAGTCGTTCAGATCGTTTCAGTCGTTCACCTCGTTTCCGTCGTTCAGATCGTTTCAGTCGTTCAGCTCGTTTCAGTCGTTCACCTCGTGTCCGTCGTTCAGATCGTTTCAGTCGTTCAGATCATTTCAGTCGTTCAGATCGTTTCCGTCGTTCAGCTCATTTCAGTCGTTCAGATCGTTTCCGTCGTTCAGCTCATTTCTGTCGTTCAGATCGTTTCCGTCGTTCAGATCGTTTCTGTCGTTCAGATCGTTTCCCTCATCAGCTCTTTTCAGTTGTTCAGCTCGTTTCAGTCGTTCAGATCGTTTCCGTCATTCAGATCGTTTGTCGATCAGCTCTTTTCAGTCGTTCATATCGTTTCAATCGTTCAGATCGTTTCAGTCGTTCAGCTCTTTACCGTCATTCAGATCGTTTCAGTCGTTCAGATCGTTTCCGTAATTCAGCTCGTTTCAGTCGTTCAGCTCTTTTCCGTAATTCAGCTCGTTTCAGTCGTTCAGATCGTTTGTCGTTCAGCTCGTTTCTGTCATGAGATCGTTTCCGTCGTTCAGATCGTTTCAGTCGTTCAGATTGTTTCAGTCGTTCAGATCGTTTCCGTCATGAGATCGTTTCCGTCATTCAGATCGTTTGTCGTTCAGCTCGTTTCAGTCGTTCAGATCGTTTCCGTCGTTCAGATCGTTTCAGTCGTTCAGATCGTTTCCGTAATTCAGCTCGTTTCAGTCGTTCAGCTCTTTTCCGTAATTCAGCTCGTTTCAGTGGTTCAGATCGTTTGTCGTTCAGCTCGTTTCTGTCATGAGATCGTTTCCGTCGTTCAGATCGTTTCAGTCGTTCAGATTGTTTCAGTCGTTCAGATCGTTTCCGTCATGAGATCGTTTCCGTCGTTCAGATCGTTTCAGTCGTTCAGATCGTTTCCGTCGTTCATCTCGTTTCCGTCGTTCAGATCGTTTCAGTCGTTCAGATCGTTTCAGTCGTTCACCTCGTTTCCGTCGTTCAGATCGTTTCAGTCGTTCAGCTCGTTTCAGTCGTTCACCTCGTGTCCGTCGTTCAGATCGTTTCAGTCGTTCAGATCATTTCAGTCGTTCAGATCGTTTCCGTCGTTCAGATCGTTTCCGTCATGAGATCGTTTCCGTCGTTCAGATCGTTTCAGTCGTTCAGATCGTTTCAGTCGTTCAGATCGTTTCCGTCGTTCAGATCGTTTCAGTCGTTCAGATCGTTTCAGTCGTTCAGCTCGTTTCCGTCGTTCAGATCGTTTCCGTCGTTCAGATCGTTTCAGTCGTTCAGATCGTTTCAGTCGTTCAGATCGTTTCCCTCATCAGCTCTTTTCCGTCGTTCAGATCGTTTCCGTCGTTCAGATCGTTTCCGTCGTTCATCTCGTTTCCGTCGTTCAGATCGTTTCAGTCGTTCATCTCGTTTCCGTCGTTCAGATCGTTTCAGTCGTTCAGATCGTTTCCGTCGTTCAGATCGTTTCAGTCGTTCAGATCGTGTCCGTCATTCAGATCGTTTCAGTCGTTCAGATCGTTTCCGTCGTTCAGATCGTTTCAGTCGTTCAGATCGTTTCCGTCGTTCATCTCGTTTCCGTCGTTCAGATCGTTTCCGTCATGAGATCGTTTCCGTCGTTCAGATCGTTTCAGTCGTTCAGATCGTTTCAGTCGTTCACCTCGTTTCCGTCGTTCAGATCGTTTCAGTCGTTCAGCTCGTTTCAGTCGTTCACCTCGTGTCCGTCGTTCAGATCGTTTCAGTCGTTCAGATCATTTCAGTCGTTCAGATTGTTTCCGTCGTTCAGCTCATTTCAGTCGTTCAGATCGTTTCCGTCGTTCAGCTCATTTCTGTCGATCAGCTCTTTTCAGTCGTTCATATCGTTTCAATCGTTCAGATCGTTTCAGTCGTTCAGCTCTTTACCGTCATTCAGATCGTTTCAGTCGTTCAGATCGTTTCCGTAATTCAGCTCGTTTCAGTCGTTCAGCTCTTTTCCGTAATTCAGCTCGTTTCAGTCGTTCAGATCGTTTGTCGTTCAGCTCGTTTCTGTCATGAGATCGTTTCCGTCGTTCAGATCGTTTCAGTCGTTCAGATCGTTTCCGTCGTTCAGATCGTTTCAGTCGTTCAGATCGTGTCCGTCATTCAGATCGTTTGTCGTTCAGCTCGTTTCAGTCGTTCACCTCGTTTCCGTCGTTCAGATCGTTTGTCGTTCAGCTCGTTTCAGTCGTTCAGCTCGTTTCAGTCGTTCACCTCGTGTCCGTCGTTCAGATCGTTTCAGTCGTTCAGATCATTTCAGTCGTTCAGATCGTTTCCGTCGTTCAGATCGTTTCCGTCGTTCAGATCGTTTCAGTCGTTCAGATCGTTTCCCTCATCAGCTCTTTTCCGTCGTTCAGATCGTTTCCGTCGTTCAGATCGTTTCCGTCGTTCATCTCGTTTCCGTCGTTTAGATCGTTTCAGTCGTTCATCTCGTTTCCGTCGTTCAGATCGTTTCAGTCGTTCAGATCGTTTCCGTCGTTCAGATCGTTTCAGTCGTTCAGATCGTGTCCGTCATTCAGATCGTTTGTCGTTCAGCTCGTTTCAGTCGTTCACCTCGTTTCCGTCGTTCAGATCGTTTGTCGTTCAGCTCGTTTCAGTCGTTCAGATCGTTTGTCGTTCAGATCGTTTCAGTCGTTCAGATCGTTTCCGTCGTTCAGATCGTTTCAGTCGTTCAGCTCGTTTCCGTCGTTCAGATCGTTTCAGTCGTTCAGATCGTTTCCGTCGTTCATCTCGTTTCCGTCGTTCAGATCGTTTCCGTCATGAGATCGTTTCCGTCGTTCAGATCGTTTCAGTCGTTCAGATCGTTTCAGTCGTTCACCTCGTGTCCGTCGTTCAGATCGTTTCAGTCGTTCAGATCATTTCAGTCGTTCAGATCGTTTCCGTCGTTCAGATCGTTTCCGTCATGAGATCGTTTCCGTCGTTCAGATCGTTTCAGTTGTTCAGATCGTTTCAGTCGTTCAGATCGTTTCCGTCGTTCAGATCGTTTCAGTCGTTCAGATCGTTTCAGTCGTTCAGCTCGTTTCCGTCGTTCAGATCGTTTCCGTCGTTCAGATCGTTTCAGTCGTTCAGATCGTTTCAGTCGTTCAGATCGTTTCCCTCATCAGCTCTTTTCCGTCGTTCAGATCGTTTCCGTCGTTCAGATCGTTTCCGTCGTTCATCTCGTTTCCGTCGTTCAGATCGTTTCAGTCGTTCATCTCGTTTCAGTCGTTCAGATCGTTTCAGTCGTTCAGATCGTTTCCCTCATCAGCTCTTTTCCGTCGTTCAGATCGTTTCCGTCGTTCAGATCGTTTCCGTCGTTCATCTCGTTTCCGTCGTTCAGATCGTTTCAGTCGTTCATCTCGTTTCCGTCGTTCAGATCGTTTCAGTCGTTCAGATCGTTTCCGTCGTTCAGATCGTTTCAGTCGTTCAGATCGTGTCCGTCATTCAGATCGTTTGTCGTTCAGCTCGTTTCAGTCGTTCACCTCGTTTCCGTCGTTCAGATCGTTTGTCGTTCAGCTCGTTTCAGTCGTTCAGATCGTTTGTCGTTCAGATCGTTTCAGTCGTTCAGATCGTTTCCGTCGTTCAGATCGTTTCAGTCGTTCAGATCGTTTCAGTCGTTCAGCTCGTTTCCGTCGTTCAGATCGTTTCAGTCGTTCAGATCGTTTCCGTCGTTCATCTCGTTTCCGTCGTTCAGATCGTTTCCGTCATGAGATCGTTTCCGTCATTCAGATCGTTTGTCGTTCAGCTCGTTTCCGTCGTTCAGATCATTTCCGTCGTTCAGATCGTTTCAGTCGTTCAGATCTCTTCTGTTGTTCAGATCGTTTCAGTCTTTCAGTTCGTTTCCGTCGTTCAGATCGTTTAGGTCGTTCATCTCGTTTCCGTCGTTCAGATCGTTTCCGTCGTTCATCTCGTTTCGGTCGTTCATCTCTTTTCCGTCGATCAGATCGTTTCCGTCGTTCAGATCGTTTCAGTCGTTCAGATCGTTTCCGTCGTTCAGATCGTTTCAGTCGTTCAGATCGTGTCCGTCATTCAGATCGTTTGTCGTTCAGCTCGTTTCAGTCGTTCACCTCGTTTCCGTCGTTCAGATCGTTTGTCGTTCAGCTCGTTTCAGTCGTTCAGCTCGTTTCAGTCGTTCACCTCGTGTCCGTCGTTCAGATCGTTTCAGTCGTTCAGATCATTTCAGTCGTTCAGATCGTTTCCGTCGTTCAGATCGTTTCCGTCATGAGATCGTTTCCGTCGTTCAGATCGTTTCAGTCGTTCAGATCGTTTCAGTCGTTCAGATCGTTTCCGTCGTTCAGATCGTTTCCGTCGTTCAGATCGTTTCAGTCGTTCAGATCGTTTCCCTCATCAGCTCTTTTCCGTCGTTCAGATCGTTTCCGTCGTTCAGATCGTTTCCGTCGTTCATCTCGTTTCCGTCGTTTAGATCGTTTCAGTCGTTCATCTCGTTTCCGTCGTTCAGATCGTTTCAGTCGTTCAGATCGTTTCCGTCGTTCAGATCGTTTCAGTCGTTCAGATCGTGTCCGTCATTCAGATCGTTTGTCGTTCAGCTCGTTTCAGTCGTTCACCTCGTTTCCGTCGTTCAGATCGTTTGTCGTTCAGCTCGTTTCAGTCGTTCAGATCGTTTGTCGTTCAGATCGTTTCAGTCGTTCAGATCGTTTCCGTCATTCAGATCGTTTCAGTCGTTCAGCTCGTTTCCGTCGTTCAGATCGTTTCAGTCGTTCAGATCGTTTCCGTCGTTCATCTCGTTTCCGTCGTTCAGATCGTTTCCGTCATGAGATCGTTTCCGTCGTTCAGATCGTTTCAGTCGTTCAGATCGTTTCAGTCGTTCACCTCGTGTCCGTCGTTCAGATCGTTTCAGTCGTTCAGATCATTTCAGTCGTTCAGATCGTTTCCGTCGTTCAGATCGTTTCCGTCATGAGATCGTTTCCGTCGTTCAGATCGTTTCAGTCGTTCAGATCGTTTCAGTCGTTCAGATCGTTTCCGTCGTTCAGATCGTTTCAGTCGTTCAGATCGTTTCAGTCGTTCAGCTCGTTTCCGTCGTTCAGATCGTTTCCGTCGTTCAGATCGTTTCAGTCGTTCAGATCGTTTCAGTCGTTCAGATCGTTTCCCTCATCAGCTCTTTTCCGTCGTTCAGATCGTTTCCGTCGTTCAGATCGTTTCCGTCGTTCATCTCGTTTCCGTCGTTCAGATCGTTTCAGTCGTTCATCTCGTTTCAGTCGTTCAGATCGTTTCAGTCGTTCAGATCGTTTCCATCATCAGCTCTTTTCCGTCGTTCAGATCGTTTCCGTCATTCAGATCGTTTCCGTCGTTCATCTCGTTTCCGTCGTTCAGATCGTTTCAGTCGTTCATCTCGTTTCCGTCGTTCAGATCGTTTCAGTCGTTCAGATCGTTTCCGTCGTTCAGATCGTTTCAGTCGTTCAGATCGTGTCCGTCATTCAGATCGTTTGTCGTTCAGCTCGTTTCAGTCGTTCACCTCGTTTCCGTCGTTCAGATCGTTTGTCGTTCAGCTCGTTTCAGTCGTTCAGATCGTTTGTCGTTCAGATCGTTTCAGTCGTTCAGATCGTTTCCGGCGTTCAGATCGTTTCAGTCGTTCAGATCGTTTCAGTCGTTCAGCTCGTTTCCGTCGTTCAGATCGTTTCAGTCGTTCAGATCGTTTCCGTCGTTCATCTCGTTTCCGTCGTTCAGATCGTTTCCGTCATGAGATCGTTTCCGTCATTCAGATCGTTTGTCGTTCAGCTCGTTTCCGTCGTTCAGATCATTTCCGTCGTTCAGATCGTTTCAGTCGTTCAGATCTCTTCTGTTGTTCAGATCGTTTCAGTCGTTCAGATCGTTTCCGTCGTTCATCTCGTTTCGGTCGTTCATCTCTTTTCCGTCGATCAGATCGTTTCCGTCGTTCAGATCGTTTAGGTCGTTCATCTCGTTTCCGTCGTTCAGATCGTTTCCGTCGTTCAGCTCGTTTCAGTCGTTCAGATTGTTTCCGTCGTTCAGATCGTTTCCGTCGTTCATCTCGTTTCCGTCGTTCAGATCGTTTCCGTCATGAGATCGCTTCGGTCTTTCAGATCGTTTCAGTCGTTCAGATCGTTTCCGTCATTCAGATCGTTTGTCGTTCAGCTCGTTTCCGTCGTTCAGATCGTTTCAGTCGTTCAGATCGTTTCAGTCGTTCAGATCGTTTCCCTCATCAGCTCTTTTCCGTCGTTCAGATCGTTTCCGTCATTCAAAACGTTTCAGTCGTTCAGATCGTTTCCGTCATTCAAAACGTTTCAGTCGTTCAGATCGTTTCCGTAATTCAGCTCGTTTCCGTCGTTCAGATCGTTTCCGTCGTTTAGATCGTTTGTCGTTCAGCTCGTTTCTGTCGTTCAGATCGTTTCAGTCGTTCAGATCGTTTCCGTCGTTCATCTCGTTTCCGTCGTTCAGATCGTTTCCGTCATGAGATCGTTTCCGTCGTTCAGATCGTTTCAGTCGTTCAGATCGTTTCAGTCGTTCACCTCGTTTCCGTCGTTCAGATCGTTTCAGTCGTTCAGCTCGTTTCAGTCGTTCAGCTCGTTTCCGTCGTTCAGATCGTTTCCGTCGTTCAGATCGTTTCAGTCGTTCAGATCGTTTCAGTCGTTCAGATCGTTTCCCTCATCAGCTCTTTTCCGTCGTTCAGATCGTTTCCGTCGTTCAGATCGTTTCCGTCGTTCATCTCGTTTCCGTCGTTCAGATCGTTTCAGTCGTTCATCTCGTTTCCGTCGTTCAGATCGTTTCAGTCGTTCAGATCGTTTCCGTCCTTCAGATCGTTTCAGTCGTTCAGATCGTGTCCGTCCTTCAGATCGTTTGTCGTTCAGCTCGTTTCAGTCGTTCACCTCGTTTCCATCGTTCAGATCGTTTGTCGTTCAGCTCGTTTCAGTCGTTCAGCTCGTTTCAGTCGTTCACCTCGTGTCCGTCCTTCAGATCGTTTCAGTCGTTCAGATCATTTCAGTCGTTCAGATCGTTTCCGTCGTTCAGATCGTTTCCGTCATGAGATCGTTTCCGTCGTTCAGATCGTTTCAGTCGTTCAGATCGTTTCAGTCGTTCAGATCGTTTCCGTCGTTCAGATCGTTTCAGTCGTTCAGATCGTTTCAGTCGTTCAGCTCGTTTCCGTCGTTCAGATCGTTTCCGTCGTTCAGATCGTTTCAGTCGTTCAGATCGTTTCAGTCGTTCAGATCGTTTCCCTCATCAGCTCTTTTCCGTCGTTCAGATCGTTTCCGTTGTTCAGATCGTTTCCGTCGTTCATCTCGTTTCCGTCGTTCAGATCGTTTCAGTCGTTCATCTCGTTTCCGTCGTTCAGATCGTTTCAGTCGTTCAGATCGTTTCCGTCGTTCAGATCGTTTCAGTCGTTCAGATCGTGTCCGTCATTCAGATCGTTTGTCGTTCAGCTCGTTTCAGTCGTTCACCTCGTTTCCGTCGTTCAGATCGTTTGTCGTTCAGCTCGTTTCAGTCGTTCAGATCGTTTGTCGTTCAGATCGTTTCAGTCGTTCAGATCGTTTCCGTCGTTCAGATCGTTTCAGTCGTTCAGCTCGTTTCCGTCGTTCAGATCGTTTCAGTCGTTCAGATCGTTTCCGTCGTTCATCTCGTTTCCGTCGTTCAGATCGTTTCCGTCATGAGATCGTTTCCGTCGTTCAGATCGTTTCAGTCGTTCAGATCGTTTCAGTCGTTCACCTCGTGTCCGTCGTTCAGATCGTTTCAGTCGTTCAGATCATTTCAGTCGTTCAGATCGTTTCCGTCGTTCAGATCGTTTCCGTCATGAGATCGTTTCCGTCGTTCAGATCGTTTCAGTTGTTCAGATCGTTTCAGTCGTTCAGATCGTTTCCGTCGTTCAGATCGTTTCAGTCGTTCAGATCGTTTCAGTCGTTCAGCTCGTTTCCGTCGTTCAGATCGTTTCCGTCGTTCAGATCGTTTCAGTCGTTCAGATCGTTTCAGTCGTTCAGATCGTTTCCCTCATCAGCTCTTTTCCGTCGTTCAGATCGTTTCCGTCGTTCAGATCGTTTCCGTCGTTCATCTCGTTTCCGTCGTTCAGATCGTTTCAGTCGTTCATCTCGTTTCCGTCGTTCAGATCGTTTCAGTCGTTCAGATCGTTTCCGTCGTTCAGATCGTTTCAGTCGTTCAGATCGTGTCCGTCATTCAGATCGTTTGTCGTTCAGCTCGTTTCAGTCGTTCACCTCGTTTCCGTCGTTCAGATCGTTTCCGTCGTTCAGATCGTTTCCGTCGTTCATCTCGTTTCCGTCGTTCAGATCGTTTCAGTCGTTCATCTCGTTTCCGTCGTTCAGATCGTTTCAGTCGTTCAGATCGTTTCCGTCGTTCAGATCGTTTCAGTCGTTCAGATCGTGTCCGTCATTCAGATCGTTTGTCGTTCAGCTCGTTTCAGTCGTTCACCTCGTTTCCGTCGTTCAGATCGTTTGTCGTTCAGCTCGTTTCAGTCGTTCAGATCGTTTGTCGTTCAGATCGTTTCAGTCGTTCAGATCGTTTCCGTCGTTCAGATCGTTTCAGTCGTTCAGCTCGTTTCCGTCGTTCAGATCGTTTCAGTCGTTCAGATCGTTTCCGTCGTTCATCTCGTTTCCGTCGTTCAGATCGTTTCCGTCATGAGATCGTTTCCGTCGTTCAGATCGTTTCAGTCGTTCAGATCGTTTCAGTCGTTCACCTCGTGTCCGTCGTTCAGATCGTTTCAGTCGTTCAGATCATTTCAGTCGTTCAGATCGTTTCCGTCGTTCAGATCGTTTCCGTCATGAGATCGTTTCCGTCGTTCAGATCGTTTCAGTTGTTCAGATCGTTTCAGTCGTTCAGATCGTTTCCGTCGTTCAGATCGTTTCAGTCGTTCAGATCGTTTCAGTCGTTCAGCTCGTTTCCGTCGTTCAGATCGTTTCCGTCGTTCAGATCGTTTCAGTCGTTCAGATCGTTTCAGTCGTTCAGATCGTTTCCCTCATCAGCTCTTTTCCGTCGTTCAGATCGTTTCCGTCGTTCAGATCGTTTCCGTCGTTCATCTCGTTTCCGTCGTTCAGATCGTTTCAGTCGTTCATCTCGTTTCCGTCGTTCAGATCGTTTCAGTCGTTCAGATCGTTTCCGTCGTTCAGATCGTTTCAGTCGTTCAGATCGTGTCCGTCATTCAGATCGTTTGTCGTTCAGCTCGTTTCAGTCGTTCACCTCATTTCCGTCGTTCAGATCGTTTGTCGTTCAGCTCGTTTCAGTCGTTCAGATCGTTTGTCGTTCAGATCGTTTCAGTCGTTCAGATCGTTTCCGTCGTTCAGATCGTTTCAGTCGTTCAGATCGTTTCAGTCGTTCAGCTCGTTTCCGTCGTTCAGATCGTTTCAGTCGTTCAGATCGTTTCCGTCGTTCATCTCGTTTCCGTCGTTCAGATCGTTTCCTTCATGAGATCGTTTCCGTCATTCAGATCGTTTGTCGTTCAGCTCGTTTACGTCGTTCAGATCATTTCCGTCGTTCAGATCGTTTCAGTCGTTCAGATCGTTTCAGTCGTTCAGATCGTTTCCGTCGTTCAGATCGTTTCAGTCGTTCAGATCGTTTCCTTCATGAGATCGTTTCCGTCATTCAGATCGTTTGTCGTTCAGCTCGTTTACGTCGTTCAGATCATTTCCGTCGTTCAGATCGTTTCAGTTGTTCAGATCGTTTCAGTCGTTCAGATCGTTTCCGTCGTTCAGATCGTTTCAGTCGTTCAGATCGTTTCAGTCGTTCAGCTCGTTTCCGTCGTTCAGATCGTTTCCGTCGTTCAGATCGTTTCAGTCGTTCAGATCGTTTCAGTCGTTCAGATCGTTTCAGTCGTTCAGATCGTTTCCGTCGTTCAGATCGTTTCAGTCGTTCAGATCGTTTCAGTCGTTCAGATCGTTTCCGTCGTTCAGATCGTTTCCGTCGTTCAGATCGTTTCCGTCGTTCATCTCGTTTCCGTCGTTCAGATCGTTTCAGTCGTTCATCTCGTTTCCGTCGTTCAGATCGTTTCAGTCGTTCAGATCGTTTCCGTCGTTCAGATCGTTTCAGTCGTTCAGATCGTGTCCGTCATTCAGATCGTTTGTCGTTCAGCTCGTTTCAGTCGTTCACCTCGTTTCCGTCGTTCAGATCGTTTGTCGTTCAGCTCGTTTCAGTCGTTCAGATCGTTTGTCGTTCAGATCGTTTGTCGTTCAGATCGTTTCAGTTGTTCAGATCGTTTCAGTCGTTCAGCTCGTTTCCGTCGTTCAGATCGTTTCAGTCGTTCAGATCGTTTCCGTCGTTCATCTCGTTTCCGTCGTTCAGATCGTTTCCGTCATGAGATCGTTTCCGTCGTTCAGATCGTTTCAGTCGTTCAGATCGTTTCAGTCGTTCACCTCGTGTCCGTCGTTCAGATCGTTTCAGTCGTTCAGATCATTTCAGTCGTTCAGATCGTTTCCGTCGTTCAGATCGTTTCCGTCGTTCAGATCGTTTCCGTCATGAGATCGTTTCCGTCGTTCAGATCGTTTCAGTCGTTCAGATCGTTTCAGTCGTTCAGATCGTTTCCGTCGTTCAGATCGTTTCAGTCGTTCAGATCGTTTCAGTCGTTCAGCTCGTTTCCGTCGTTCAGATCGTTTCCGTCGTTCAGATCGTTTCAGTCGTTCAGATCGTTTCAGTCGTTCAGATCGTTTCCCTCATCAGCTCTTTTCCGTCGTTCAGATCGTTTCCGTCGTTCAGATCGTTTCCGTCGTTCATCTCGTTTCCGTCGTTCAGATCGTTTCAGTCGTTCATCTCGTTTCCGTCGTTCAGATCGTTTCAGTCGTTCAGATCGTTTCCGTCGTTCAGATCGTTTCAGTCGTTCAGATCGTGTCCGTCATTCAGATCGTTTGTCGTTCAGCTCGTTTCAGTCGTTCACCTCGTTTCCGTCGTTCAGATCGTTTGTCGTTCAGCTCGTTTCAGTCGTTCAGATCGTTTGTCGTTCAGATCGTTTCAGTCGTTCAGATCGTTTCCGTCGTTCAGATCGTTTCAGTCGTTCAGATCGTTTCAGTCGTTCAGCTCGTTTCCGTCGTTCAGATCGTTTCAGTCGTTCAGATCGTTTCCGTCGTTCAGATCGTGTCCGTCATTCAGATCGTTTGTCGTTCAGCTCGTTTCAGTCGTTCACCTCGTTTCCGTCGTTCAGATCGTTTGTCGTTCATCTCGTTTCCGTCGTTCAGATCGTTTCCGTCATGAGATCGTTTCCGTCATTCAGATCGTTTCAGTCGTTCAGATCGTTTCAGTCGTTCACCTCGTGTCCGTCGTTCAGATCGTTTCAGTCGTTCAGATCATTTCAGTCGTTCAGATCGTTTCCGTCGTTCAGATCGTTTCCGTCATGAGATCGTTTCCGTCGTTCAGATCGTTTCAGTTGTTCAGATCGTTTCAGTCGTTCAGATCGTTTCCGTCGTTCAGATCGTTTCAGTCGTTCAGATCGTTTCAGTCGTTCAGATCGTTTCCCTCATCAGCTCTTTTCCGTCGTTCAGATCGTTTCCGTCGTTCAGATCGTTTCCGTCGTTCAGATCGTTTCCGTCGTTCAGATCGTTTCAGTCGTTCATCTCGTTTCCGTCGTTCAGATCGTTTCAGTCGTTCAGATCGTTTCCGTCGTTCAGATCGTTTCAGTCGTTCAGATCGTGTCCGTCATTCAGATCGTTTGTCGTTCAGCTCGTTTCAGTCGTTCACCTCGTTTCCGTCGTTCAGATCGTTTGTCGTTCAGCTCGTTTCAGTCGTTCAGATCGTTTGTCGTTCAGATCGTTTCAGTCGTTCAGATCGTTTCCGTCGTTCAGATCGTTTCAGTCGTTCAGATCGTTTCAGTCGTTCAGCTCGTTTCCGTCGTTCAGATCGTTTCAGTCGTTCAGATCGTTTCCGTCGTTCAGATCGTGTCCGTCATTCAGATCGTTTGTCGTTCAGCTCGTTTCAGTCGTTCACCTCGTTTCCGTCGTTCAGATCGTTTGTCGTTCATCTCGTTTCCGTCGTTCAGATCGTTTCCGTCATGAGATCGTTTCCGTCGTTCAGATCGTTTCAGTCGTTCAGATCGTTTCAGTCGTTCACCTCGTGTCCGTCGTTCAGATCGTTTCAGTCGTTCAGATCATTTCAGTCGTTCAGATCGTTTCCGTCGTTCAGATCGTTTCCGTCATGAGATCGTTTCCGTCGTTCAGATCGTTTCAGTTGTTCAGATCGTTTCAGTCGTTCAGATCGTTTCCGTCATGAGATCGTTTCCGTCGTTCAGATCGTTTCAGTCGTTCAGATCGTTTCAGTCGTTCAGCTCGTTTCCGTCGTTCAGATCGTTTCCGTCGTTCAGATCGTTTCAGTCGTTCAGATCGTTTCAGTCGTTCAGATCGTTTCCCTCATCAGCTCTTTTCCGTCGTTCAGATCGTTTCCGTCGTTCAGATCGTTTCCGTCGTTCATCTCGTTTCCGTCGTTCAGATCGTTTCAGTCGTTCATCTCGTTTCAGTCGTTCAGATCGTTTCAGTCGTTCAGCTCTTTTCCGTCGTTCAGATCGTTTCCGTCGTTCAGATCGTTTCCGTCGTTCATCTCGTTTCCGTCGTTCAGATCGTTTCAGTCGTTCATCTCGTTTCCGTCGTTCAGATCGTTTCAGTCGTTCAGATCGTTTCCGTCGTTCAGATCGTTTCAGTCGTTCAGATCGTGTCCGTCATTCAGATCGTTTGTCGTTCAGCTCGTTTCAGTCGTTCACCTCGTTTCCGTCGTTCAGATCGTTTGTCGTTCAGCTCGTTTCAGTCGTTCAGATCGTTTGTCGTTCAGATCGTTTCAGTCGTTCAGATCGTTTCCGTCGTTCAGATCGTTTCAGTCGTTCAGATCGTTTCAGTCGTTCAGCTCGTTTCCGTCGTTCAGATCGTTTCAGTCGTTCAGATCGTTTCCGTCGTTCATCTCGTTTCCGTCGTTCAGATCGTTTCCGTCATGAGATCGTTTCCGTCATTCAGATCGTTTGTCGTTCAGCTCGTTTCCGTCGTTCAGATCATTTCCGTCGTTCAGATCGTTTCAGTCGTTCAGATCTCTTCTGTTGTTCAGATCGTTTCAGTCTTTCAGTTCGTTTCCGTCGTTCAGATCGTTTAGGTCGTTCATCTCGTTTCCGTCGTTCAGATCGTTTCCGTCGTTCATCTCGTTTCGGTCGTTCATCTCTTTTCCGTCGATCAGATCGTTTCCGTCGTTCAGATCGTTTAGGTCGTTCATCTCGTTTCCGTCGTTCAGATCGTTTCCGTCGTTCAGCTCGTTTCAGTCGTTCAGATTGTTTCCGTCGTTCAGATCGTTTCCGTCGTTCATCTCGTTTCCGTCGTTCAGATCGTTTCCGTCATGAGATCGCTTCGGTCTTTCAGATCGTTTCAGTCGTTCAGATCGTTTCCGTCATTCAGATCGTTTGTCGTTCAGCTCGTTTCCGTCGTTCAGATCGTTTCAGTCGTTCAGATCGTTTCAGTCGTTCACCTCGTTTCCGTCATTCAGATCGTTTCAGTCGTTCAGATCGTTTCCCTCATCAGCTCTTTTCCGTCGTTCAGATCGCTTCCGTCGTTCAGATCGTTTCAGTCGTTCAGATCGTTTCAGTCGTTCAGATCGTTTCCCTCATCAGCTCTTTTCCGTCGTTCAGATCGTTTCCGTCATTCAAAACGTTTCAGTCGTTCAGATCGTTTCCGTCATTCAAAACGTTTCAGTCGTTCAGATCGTTTCCGTAATTCAGCTCGTTTCCGTCGTTCAGATCGTTTCTGTCGTTTAGATCGTTTGTCGTTCAGCTCGTTTCTGTCGTTCAGATCGTTTCAGTCGTTCAGATCGTTTCCGTCGTTCATCTCGTTTCCGTCGTTCAGATCGTTTCCGTCATGAGATCGTTTCCGTCGTTCAGATCGTTTCAGTCGTTCAGATCGTTTCAGTCGTTCACCTCGTTTCCGTCGTTCAGATCGTTTCAGTCGTTCAGCTCGTTTCAGTCGTTCAGCTCGTTTCCGTCGTTCAGATCGTTTCCGTCGTTCAGATCGTTTCAGTCGTTCAGATCGTTTCAGTCGTTCAGATCGTTTCCCTCATCAGCTCTTTTCCGTCGTTCAGATCGTTTCCGTCGTTCAGATCGTTTCCGTCGTTCATCTCGTTTCCGTCGTTCAGATCGTTTCAGTCGTTCATCTCGTTTCCGTCGTTCAGATCGTTTCAGTCGTTCAGATCGTTTCCGTCGTTCAGATCGTTTCAGTCGTTCAGATCGTGTCCGTCCTTCAGATCGTTTGTCGTTCAGCTCGTTTCAGTCGTTCACCTCGTTTCCGTCGTTCAGATCGTTTGTCGTTCAGCTCGTTTCAGTCGTTCAGCTCGTTTCAGTCGTTCACCTCGTGTCCGTCCTTCAGATCGTTTCAGTCGTTCAGATCATTTCAGTCGTTCAGATCGTTTCCGTCGTTCAGATCGTTTCCGTCATGAGATCGTTTCCGTCGTTCAGATCGTTTCAGTCGTTCAGATCGTTTCAGTCGTTCAGATCGTTTCCGTCGTTCAGATCGTTTCAGTCGTTCAGATCGTTTCAGTCGTTCAGCTCGTTTCCGTCGTTCAGCTCGTTTCCGTCGTTCAGATCGTTTCCGTCGTTCAGATCGTTTCAGTCGTTCAGATCGTTTCAGTCGTTCAGATCGTTTCCCTCATCAGCTCTTTTCCGTCGTTCAGATCGTTTCCGTTGTTCAGATCGTTTCCGTCGTTCATCTCGTTTCCGTCGTTCAGATCGTTTCAGTCGTTCATCTCGTTTCCGTCGTTCAGATCGTTTCAGTCGTTCAGATCGTTTCCGTCGTTCAGATCGTTTCAGTCGTTCAGATCGTGTCCGTCATTCAGATCGTTTGTCGTTCAGCTCGTTTCAGTCGTTCACCTCGTTTCCGTCGTTCAGATCGTTTGTCGTTCAGCTCGTTTCAGTCGTTCAGATCGTTTGTCGTTCAGATCGTTTCAGTCGTTCAGATCGTTTCCGTCGTTCAGATCGTTTCAGTCGTTCAGCTCGTTTCCGTCGTTCAGATCGTTTCAGTCGTTCAGATCGTTTCCGTCGTTCATCTCGTTTCCGTCGTTCAGATCGTTTCCGTCATGAGATCGTTTCCGTCGTTCAGATCGTTTCAGTCGTTCAGATCGTTTCAGTCGTTCACCTCGTGTCCGTCGTTCAGATCGTTTCAGTCGTTCAGATCATTTCAGTCGTTCAGATCGTTTCCGTCGTTCAGATCGTTTCCGTCATGAGATCGTTTCCGTCGTTCAGATCGTTTCAGTTGTTCAGATCGTTTCAGTCGTTCAGATCGTTTCCGTCGTTCAGATCGTTTCAGTCGTTCAGATCGTTTCAGTCGTTCAGCTCGTTTCCGTCGTTCAGATCGTTTCCGTCGTTCAGATCGTTTCAGTCGTTCAGATCGTTTCAGTCGTTCAGATCGTTTCCCTCATCAGCTCTTTTCCGTCGTTCAGATCGTTTCCGTCGTTCAGATCGTTTCCGTCGTTCATCTCGTTTCCGTCGTTCAGATCGTTTCAGTCGTTCATCTCGTTTCCGTCGTTCAGATCGTTTCAGTCGTTCAGATCGTTTCCGTCGTTCAGATCGTTTCAGTCGTTCAGATCGTGTCCGTCATTCAGATCGTTTGTCGTTCAGCTCGTTTCAGTCGTTCATCTCGTTTCCGTCGTTCAGATCGTTTCAGTCGTTCAGATCGTTTCCGTCGTTCAGATCGTTTCAGTCGTTCAGATCGTGTCCGTCATTCAGATCGTTTGTCGTTCAGCTCGTTTCAGTCGTTCACCTCGTTTCCGTCGTTCAGATCGTTTGTCGTTCAGCTCGTTTCAGTCGTTCAGATCGTTTGTCGTTCAGATCGTTTCAGTCGTTCAGATCGTTTCCGTCGTTCAGATCGTTTCAGTCGTTCAGATCGTTTCAGTCGTTCAGATCGTTTCAGTCGTTCAGATCTCTTCTGTTGTTCAGATCGTTTCAGTCTTTCAGTTCGTTTCCGTCGTTCAGATCGTTTAGGTCGTTCATCTCGTTTCCGTCGTTCAGATCGTTTCCGTCGTTCATCTCGTTTCGGTCGTTCATCTCTTTTCCGTCGATCAGATCGTTTCAGTCGTTCAGTCGTTCAGATCGTTTCAGTCGTTCATCTCGTGTCCGTCGTTCAGATCGTTTCAGTCGTTCAGATCATTTCAGTCGTTCAGATCGTTTCCGTCGTTCAGATCGTTTCAGTTGTTCAGATCGTTTCAGTCGTTCAGATCGTTTCAGTCGTTCAGATCGTTTCCGTCGTTCAGATCGTTTCAGTCGTTCAGATCGTTTCAGTCGTTCAGCTCGTTTCCGTCGTTCAGATCGTTTCCGTCGTTCAGATCGTTTCAGTCGTTCAGATCGTTTCAGTCGTTCAGATCGTTTCCCTCATCAGCTCTTTTCCGTCGTTCAGATCGTTTCCGTCGTTCAGATCGTTTCCGTCGTTCATCTCGTTTCCGTCGTTCAGATCGTTTCAGTCGTTCAGCTCGTTTCCGTCGTTCAGATCGTTTCAGTCGTTCAGATCGTTTCCGTCGTTCATCTCGTTTCCGTCGTTCAGATCGTTTCCGTCATGAGATCGTTTCCGTCATTCAGATCGTTTGTCGTTCAGCTCGTTTACGTCGTTCAGATCATTTCCGTCGTTCAGATCGTTTCAGTCGTTCAGATCTCTTCTGTTGTTCAGATCGTTTCAGTCTTTCAGTTCGTTTCCGTCGTTCAGATCGTTTAGGTCGTTCATCTCGTTTCCGTCGTTCAGATCGTTTCCGTCGTTCATCTCGTTTCGGTCGTTCATCTCTTTTCCGTCGATCAGATCGTTTCCGTCGTTCAGATCGTTTAGGTCGTTCATCTCGTTTCCGTCGTTCAGATCGTTTCCGTCGTTCATCTCGTTTCAGTCGTTCAGCTCGTTTCCGTCGTTCAGATCGTTTCAGTCGTTCAGATCGTTTCAGTCGTTCACCTCGTTTCCGTCGTTCAGATCGCTTCAGTCGTTCAGCTCGTTTTAGTCGTTCAGATCGTTTCAGTCGTTCAGATCGTTTCCCTCATCAGCTCTTTTCCGTCGTTCAGATCGCTTCCGTCGTTCAGATCGTTTCAGTCGTTCAGATCGTTTCAGTCGTTCAGATCGTTTCCGTAATTCAGCTCGTTTCCGTCGTTCAGATCGTTTCTGTCGTTTAGATCGTTTGTCGTTCAGCTCGTTTCTGTCGTTCAGATCGTTTCAGTCGTTCAGATCGTTTCCGTCGTTCAGATCGTTTCCGTCGTTCAGATCGTTTCCCTCATCAGCTCTTTTCAGTCGTTCAGATCGTTTCAGTCGTTCAGCTCTTTTCAGTCGTTCATATCGTTCCCATCGTTCAGCTCGTTTCAGTCGTTCACCTCGTGTCCGTCGTTCAGATCGTTTCAGTCGTTCAGATCATTTCATTCGTTCAGATCGTTTCCGTCGTTCAGATCGTTTCCGTCATGAGATCGTTTCCGTCGTTCAGATCGTTTCAGTTGTTCAGATCGTTTCCGTCGTTCAGATCGTTTCAGTCGTTCAGATCGTTTCAGTCGTTCAGATCGTTTCCCTCATCAGCTCTTTTCCGTCGTTCAGCTCGTTTCCGTCGTTCAGATCGTTTCCGTCGTTCAGATCGTTTCAGTCGTTCAGATCGTTTGTCGTTCAGATCGTTTCAGTCGTTCAGATCGTTTCAGTCGTTCAGCTCGTTTCCGTCGTTCAGATCGTTTCAGTCGTTCAGATCGTTTCCGTCGTTCATCTCGTTTCCGTCGTTCAGATCGTTTCCGTCATGAGATCGTTTCCGTCGTTCAGATCGTTTCAGTCGTTCAGATCGTTTCAGTCGTTCACCTCGTTTCCGTCGTTCAGATCGTTTCAGTCGTTCAGCTCGTTTCAGTCGTTCACCTCGTGTCCGTCGTTCAGATCGTTTCAGTCGTTCAGATCATTTCAGTCGTTCAGATCGTTTCCGTCGTTCAGATCGTTTCCGTCATGAGATCGTTTCCGTCGTTCAGATCGTTTCAGTCGTTCAGATCGTTTCAGTCGTTCAGATCGTTTCCGTCGTTCAGATCGTTTCAGTCGTTCAGATCGTTTCAGTCGTTCAGCTCGTTTCCGTCGTTCAGATCGTTTCCGTCGTTCAGATCGTTTCAGTCGTTCAGATCGTTTCAGTCGTTCAGATCGTTTCCCTCATCAGCTCTTTTCCGTCGTTCAGATCGTTTCCGTCGTTCAGATCGTTTCCGTCGTTCATCTCGTTTCCGTCGTTCAGATCGTTTCAGTCGTTCATCTCGTTTCCGTCGTTCAGATCGTTTCAGTCGTTCAGATCGTTTCCGTCGTTCAGATCGTTTCAGTCGTTCAGATCGTGTCCGTCATTCAGATCGTTTGTCGTTCAGCTCGTTTCAGTCGTTCACCTCGTTTCTGTCGTTCAGATCGTTTGTCGTTCAGCTCGTTTCAGTCGTTCAGATCGTTTCAGTCGTTCAGATCGTTTCCGTCGTTCAGATCGTTTCAGTCGTTCAGATCGTTTCAGTCGTTCATCTCGTTTCCGTCGTTCAGATCGTTTCAGTCGTTCAGATCGTTTCCGTCGTTCAGATCGTTTCAGTCGTTCAGATCGTGTCCGTCATTCAGATCGTTTGTCGTTCAGCTCGTTTCAGTCGTTCATCTCGTTTCCGTCGTTCAGATCGTTTCAGTCGTTCAGATCGTTTCCGTCGTTCAGATCGTTTCAGTCGTTCAGATCGTGTCCGTCATTCAGATCGTTTGTCGTTCAGCTCGTTTCAGTCGTTCACCTCGTTTCCGTCGTTCAGATCGTTTGTCGTTCAGCTCGTTTCAGTCGTTCAGATCGTTTGTCGTTCAGATCGTTTCAGTCGTTCAGATCGTTTCCGTCGTTCAGATCGTTTCAGTCGTTCAGATCGTTTCAGTCGTTCAGCTCGTTTCCGTCGTTCAGATCGTTTCAGTCGTTCAGATCGTTTCCGTCGTTCATCTCGTTTCCGTCGTTCAGATCGTTTCCTTCATGAGATCGTTTCCGTCATTCAGATCGTTTGTCGTTCAGCTCGTTTACGTCGTTCAGATCATTTCCGTCGTTCAGATCGTTTCAGTCGTTCAGATCTCTTCTGTTGTTCAGATCGTTTCAGTCTTTCAGTTCGTTTCCGTCGTTCAGATCGTTTAGGTCGTTCATCTCGTTTCCGTCGTTCAGATCGTTTCCGTCGTTCATCTCGTTTCGGCCGTTCATCTCTTTTCCGTCGATCAGATCGTTTCAGTCGTTCAGTCGTTCAGATCGTTTCAGTCGTTCATCTCGTGTCCGTCGTTCAGATCGTTTCAGTCGTTCAGATCATTTCAGTCGTTCAGATCGTTTCCGTCGTTCAGATCGTTTCAGTTGTTCAGATCGTTTCAGTCGTTCAGATCGTTTCCGTCGTTCAGATCGTTTCAGTCGTTCAGATCGTTTCAGTCGTTCAGCTCGTTTCCGTCGTTCAGATCGTTTCCGTCGTTCAGATCGTTTCAGTCGTTCAGATCGTTTCAGTCGTTCAGATCGTTTCCCTCATCAGCTCTTTTCCGTCGTTCAGATCGTTTCCGTCGTTCAGATCGTTTCCGTCGTTCATCTCGTTTCCGTCGTTCAGATCGTTTCAGTCGTTCAGCTCGTTTCCGTCGTTCAGATCGTTTCAGTCGTTCAGATCGTTTCCGTCGTTCATCTCGTTTCCGTCGTTCAGATCGTTTCCGTCATGAGATCGTTTCCGTCATTCAGATCGTTTGTCGTTCAGCTCGTTTACGTCGTTCAGATCATTTCCGTCGTTCAGATCGTTTCAGTCGTTCAGATCTCTTCTGTTGTTCAGATCGTTTCAGTCTTTCAGTTCGTTTCCGTCGTTCAGATCGTTTAGGTCGTTCATCTCGTTTCCGTCGTTCAGATCGTTTCCGTCGTTCATCTCGTTTCGGTCGTTCATCTCTTTTCCGTCGATCAGATCGTTTCCGTCGTTCAGATCGTTTAGGTCGTTCATCTCGTTTCCGTCGTTCAGATCGTTTCCGTCGTTCATCTCGTTTCAGTCGTTCAGCTCGTTTCCGTCGTTCAGATCGTTTCAGTCGTTCAGATCGTTTCAGTCGTTCACCTCGTTTCCGTCGTTCAGATCGCTTCAGTCGTTCAGCTCGTTTTAGTCGTTCAGATCGTTTCAGTCGTTCAGATCGTTTCCCTCATCAGCTCTTTTCCGTCGTTCAGATCGCTTCCGTCGTTCAGATCGTTTCAGTCGTTCAGATCGTTTCAGTCGTTCAGATCGTTTCCGTAATTCAGCTCGTTTCCGTCGTTCAGATCGTTTCTGTCGTTTAGATCGTTTGTCGTTCAGCTCGTTTCTGTCGTTCAGATCGTTTCAGTCGTTCAGATCGTTTCCGTCGTTCAGATCGTTTCCGTCGTTCAGATCGTTTCCCTCATCAGCTCTTTTCAGTCGTTCAGATCGTTTCAGTCGTTCAGCTCTTTTCAGTCGTTCATATCGTTCCCATCGTTCAGCTCGTTTCAGTCGTTCACCTCGTGTCCGTCGTTCAGATCGTTTCAGTCGTTCAGATCATTTCATTCGTTCAGATCGTTTCCGTCGTTCAGATCGTTTCCGTCATGAGATCGTTTCCGTCGTTCAGATCGTTTCAGTTGTTCAGATCGTTTCCGTCGTTCAGATCGTTTCAGTCGTTCAGATCGTTTCAGTCGTTCAGATCGTTTCCCTCATCAGCTCTTTTCCGTCGTTCAGCTCGTTTCCGTCGTTCAGATCGTTTCCGTCGTTCAGATCGTTTCAGTCGTTCAGATCGTTTGTCGTTCAGATCGTTTCAGTCGTTCAGATCGTTTCAGTCGTTCAGCTCGTTTCCGTCGTTCAGATCGTTTCAGTCGTTCAGATCGTTTCCGTCGTTCATCTCGTTTCCGTCGTTCAGATCGTTTCCGTCATGAGATCGTTTCCGTCGTTCAGATCGTTTCAGTCGTTCAGATCGTTTCAGTCGTTCACCTCGTTTCCGTCGTTCAGATCGTTTCAGTCGTTCAGCTCGTTTCAGTCGTTCACCTCGTGTCCGTCGTTCAGATCGTTTCAGTCGTTCAGATCATTTCAGTCGTTCAGATCGTTTCCGTCGTTCAGATCGTTTCCGTCATGAGATCGTTTCCGTCGTTCAGATCGTTTCAGTCGTTCAGATCGTTTCAGTCGTTCAGATCGTTTCCGTCGTTCAGATCGTTTCAGTCGTTCAGATCGTTTCAGTCGTTCAGCTCGTTTCCGTCGTTCAGATCGTTTCCGTCGTTCAGATCGTTTCAGTCGTTCAGATCGTTTCAGTCGTTCAGATCGTTTCCCTCATCAGCTCTTTTCCGTCGTTCAGATCGTTTCCGTCGTTCAGATCGTTTCCGTCGTTCATCTCGTTTCCGTCGTTCAGATCGTTTCAGTCGTTCATCTCGTTTCCGTCGTTCAGATCGTTTCAGTCGTTCAGATCGTTTCCGTCGTTCAGATCGTTTCAGTCGTTCAGATCGTGTCCGTCATTCAGATCGTTTGTCGTTCAGCTCGTTTCAGTCGTTCACCTCGTTTCTGTCGTTCAGATCGTTTGTCGTTCAGCTCGTTTCAGTCGTTCAGATCGTTTCAGTCGTTCAGATCGTTTCCGTCGTTCAGATCGTTTCAGTCGTTCAGATCGTTTCAGTCGTTCAGCTCGTTTCCGTCGTTCAGATCGTTTCAGTCGTTCAGATCGTTTCCGTCGTTCATCTCGTTTCCGTCGTTCAGATCGTTTCCGTCATGAGATCGTTTCCGTCATTCAGATCGTTTGTCGTTCAGCTCGTTTACGTCGTTCAGATCATTTCCGTCGTTCAGATCGTTTCAGTCGTTCAGATCTCTTCTGTCGTTCAGATCGTTTCAGTCTTTCAGTTCGTTTCCGTCGTTCAGATCGTTTAGGTCGTTCATCTCGTTTCCGTCGTTCAGATCGTTTCCGTCGTTCATCTCGTTTCGGTCGTTCATCTCTTTTCCGTCGATCAGATCGTTTCCGTCGTTCAGATCGTTTAGGTCGTTCATCTCGTTTCCGTCGTTCAGATCGTTTCCGTCGTTCATCTCGTTTCAGTCGTTCAGCTCGTTTCCGTCGTTCAGATCGTTTCAGTCGTTCAGATCGTTTCAGTCGTTCACCTCGTTTCCGTCGTTCAGATCGCTTCAGTCGTTCAGCTCGTTTTAGTCGTTCAGATCGTTTCAGTCGTTCAGATCGTTTCCCTCATCAGCTCTTTTCCGTCGTTCAGATCGCTTCCGTCGTTCAGGTCGTTTCAGTCGTTCAGCTCGTTTCAGTCGTTCAGCTCGTTTCAGTCGTTCAAATCGTTTCCGTCGTTCAAATCGTTTCCCTCATCAGCTCTTTTCCGTCGTTCAGATCGTTTCAGTAGTTCAGCTCTTTTCAGTCGTTCAGATCGTTTCCGGCGTTCAGATCGTTTCCCTCATCAGCTCGTTTCCGTTGTTCAGCTCGTTTCCCTCATCAGCTCTTTTCCGTTGTTCAGATCGTTTCAGTCGTTCAGATCGTTTCAGTCATGAGATCGTTTCCGTCATTCAGATCGTTTGTCGTTCAGCTCGTTTCCGTCGTTCAGATCGTTTCAGTCGTTCAGATCGTTTCAGTCGTTCACCTCGTTTCCGTCGTTCAGATCGTTTCAGTCGTTCACCTCGTTTCCGTCGTTCAGATCGTTTCAGTCGTTCAGATCGTTTCCGTCGTTCAGATCGTTTCAGTCGTTCAAATCGTTTCCGTCGTTCAGATCGTTTCAGTCGTTCAGATCGTTTCAGTCGTTCAGCTCGTTTCCCTCATCAGCTCTTTTCCGTTGTTCAGCTCGTTTCCCTCATCAGCTCTTTTCCGTTGTTCAGATCGTTTCCGTCGTTCATATCGTTTCCCTCATCAGCTCTTTTCCGTCGTTCATATCGTTTCCCTCATCAGATCGTTTCAGTCGTTCAGATCGTTTCAGTCGTTCAGCTCGTTTCCCTCATCAGCTCGTTTCCGTCGTTCAGATCGTTTCCGTCGTTCAGATCGTTTCAGTCGTTCAGATCGTTTCAGTCGTTCAGATCGTTTCCCTCATCAGCTCGTTTCCGTTGTTCAGCTCGTTTCCGTCGTTCAGATCGTTTCCCTCATCAGCTCTTTTCCGTTGTTCAGATCGTTTCCGTCGTTCAGCTCATTTCAGTCGTTCAGATCGTTTCCGTCGTTCAGATCGTTTCAGTCGTTCAGATCGTTTCAGTCGTTCAGCTCGTTTCCGTCGTTCAGATCGTTTCAGTCGTTCAGATCGTTTCCGTCGTTCATCTCGTTTCCGTCGTTCAGATCGTTTCCGTCATGAGATCGTTTCCGTCGTTCAGATCGTTTCAGTCGTTCAGATCGTTTCCGTCATTCAGAACGTTTCAGTCGTTAAGATCGTTTCCGTAATTCAGCTCGTTTCCGTCGTTCAGATCGTTTCTGTCGTTCAGATCGTTTCCGTCGTTCAGATCGTTTCCGTCGTTCAGATCGTTTGTCGTTCAGCTCTTTTCCGTCGTTCAGATCGTTTCAGTCGTTCATCTCGTTTCCGTCGTTCAGATCGTTTCAGTCGTTCAGATCGTTTCCGTCGTTCAGATCGTTTCAGTCGTTCAGATCGTGTCCGTCATTCAGATCGTTTGTCGTTCAGCTCGTTTCCCTCATCAGCTCGTTTCCGTTGTTCAGCTCGTTTCCGTCGTTCAGATCGTTTAGGTCGTTCATCTCGTTTCCGTCGTTCAGATCGTTTCCGTCGTTCAGCTCGTTTCAGTCGTTCAGATTGTTTCCGTCATTCAGATCGTTTCCGTCGTTCATCTCGTTTCCGTCGTTCAGATCGTTTCCGTCATGAGATCGCTTCGGTCGTTCAGATCGTTTCAGTCGTTCAGATCGTTTCCGTCATTCAGATCGTTTGTCGTTCAGCTCGTTTCCGTCGTTCAGATCGTTTCAGTCGTTCAGATCGTTTCAGTCGTTACCTCGTTTCCGTCGTTCAGATCGCTTCAGTCGTTCAGCTCGTTTCAGTCGTTCAGATCGTTTCAGTCGTTCAGATCGTTTCCCTCATCAGCTCTTTTCCGTCGTTCAGATCGTTTCCGTCATTCAAAACGTTTCAGTCGTTGGGATCGTTTCCGTAATTCAGCTCGTTTCCGTCGTTCAGATCGTTTCTGTCGTTTAGATCGTTTGTCGTTCAGCTCGTTTCTGTCGTTCAGATCGTTTCAGTCGTTCAGATCGTTTCCGTCGTTCAGATCGTTTCCGTCGTTCAGATCGTTTCCCTCATCAGCTCTTTTCAGTCGTTCAGATCGTTTCAGTCGTTCAGCTCTTTTCAGTCGTTCATATCGTTCCCATCGTTCAGCTCGTTTCAGTCGTTCAGATCGTTTCAGTCGTTCAGCTCTTTACCGTCATTCAGATCGTTTCAGTCGTTCAGATCGTTTCCGTAATTCAGCTCGTTTCAGTCGTTCAGATCGTTTCCGTCGTTCAGATCGTTTCAGATCGTTTCCCTCATCAGCTCTTTTCCGTCGTTCAGATCGTTTCCGTCATTCAGAACGTTTCAGTCGTTAAGATCGTTTCCGTAATTCAGCTCGTTTCCGTCGTTCAGATCGTTTCTGTCGTTCAGATCGTTTCCGTCGTTCAGATCGTTTCCGTCGTTCAGATCGTTTGTCGTTCAGCTCTTTTCCGTAATTCAGCTCGTTTCAGTCGTTCAGATCGTTTGTCGTTCAGCTCGTTTCTGTCGTTCAGATCGTTTCAGTCGTTCAGATCGTTTCCGTCATGAGGTCGTTTCCGTCGTTCAGATAGTTTCGGTCGTTCAGATCGTTTCCATCATTCAGCTCGTTTCCGTCTTTCAGATCGTTTCAGTCGTTCATCTCTTTTCCGTCGATCAGATCGTTTCGGTCGTTCAGATCGTTTAGGTCGTTCATCTCGTTTCCGTCGTTCAGATCGTTTCCGTCGTTCAGCTCTTTTCAGTCGTTTTGCTCGTTTCAGTCGTTCAGCTCGTTTCTGTCGTTCAGATCGTTTCCGTCGTTCATATCGTTTCCCTCATCAGCTCTTTTCCGTCGTTCAGATCGTTTCAGTCGTTCAGCTCTTTTCAGTCGTTCAGCTCGTTTCAGTCGTTCAGCTCGTTTCAGTCGTTCAAATCGTTTCCGTCGTTCATATCGTTTCCCTCATCAGCTCTTTTCCGTCGTTCAGATCGTTTCAGTAGTTCAGCTCTTTTCAGTCGTTCAGATCGTTTCCGGCGTTCAGATCGTTTCCCTCATCAGCTCGTTTCCGTTGTTCAGCTCGTTTCCATCGTTCATATCGTTTCCCTCATCAGCTCTTTTCCGTCGTTCATATCGTTTCCCTCATCAGATCGTTTCAGTCGTTCAGATCGTTTCAGTCGTTCAGCTCGTTTCCCTCATCAGCTCTTTTCCGTTGTTCAGCTCGTTTCCCTCATCAGCTCTTTTCCGTTGTTCAGATCGTTTCCGTCGTTCATATCGTTTCCCTCATCAGCTCTTTTCCGTCGTTCATATCGTTTCCCTCATCAGATCGTTTCAGTCGTTCAGATCGTTTCAGTCGTTCAGCTCGTTTCCCTCATCAGCTCGTTTCCGTTGTTCAGCTCGTTTCCGTCGTTCAGATCGTTTAGGTCGTTCATCTCGTTTCCGTCGTTCAGATCGTTTCCGTCGTTCAGCTCGTTTCAGTCGTTCAGATTGTTTCCGTCATTCAGATCGTTTCCGTCGTTCATCTCGTTTCCGTCGTTCAGATCGTTTCCGTCATGAGATCGCTTCGGTCGTTCAGATCGTTTCAGTCGTTCAGATCGTTTCCGTCATTCAGATCGTTTCAGTCGTTCAGATCGTTTCAGTCGTTCACCTCGTTTCCGTCGTTCAGATCGCTTCAGTCGTTCAGCTCGTTTTAGTCGTTCAGATCGTTTCAGTCGTTCAGATCGTTTCCCTCATCAGCTCTTTTCCGTCGTTCAGATCGCTTCCGTCGTTCAGATCGTTTCAGTCGTTCAGATCGTTTCAGTCGTTCAGATCGTTTCCCTCATCAGCTCTTTTCCGTCGTTCAGATCGTTTCCGTCATTCAAAACGTTTCAGTCGTTGGGATCGTTTCCGTAATTCAGCTCGTTTCCGTCGTTCAGATCGTTTCTGTCGTTTAGATCGTTTGTCGTTCAGCTCGTTTCTGTCGTTCAGATCGTTTCAGTCGTTCAGATCGTTTCCGTCGTTCAGATCGTTTCCGTCGTTCAGATCGTTTCCCTCATCAGCTCTTTTCAGTCGTTCAGATCGTTTCAGTCGTTCAGCTCTTTTCAGTCGTTCATATCGTTCCCATCGTTCAGCTCGTTTCAGTCGTTCAGATCGTTTCAGTCGTTCAGCTCTTTACCGTCATTCAGATCGTTTCAGTCGTTCAGATCGTTTCCGTAATTCAGCTCGTTTCAGTCGTTCAGATCGTTTCCGTCGTTCAGATCGTTTCAGATCGTTTCCCTCATCAGCTCTTTTCCGTCGTTCAGATCGTTTCCGTCATTCAGAACGTTTCAGTCGTTAAGATCGTTTCCGTAATTCAGCTCGTTTCCGTCGTTCAGATCGTTTCTGTCGTTCAGATCGTTTCCGTCGTTCAGATCGTTTCCGTCGTTCAGATCGTTTGTCGTTCAGCTCTTTTCCGTAATTCAGCTCGTTTCAGTCGTTCAGATCGTTTGTCGTTCAGCTCGTTTCTGTCGTTCAGATCGTTTCAGTCGT
Source organism: Blennius ocellaris (assembly GCF_963422515.1). Classification (NCBI taxonomy): domain Eukaryota; kingdom Metazoa; phylum Chordata; class Actinopteri; order Blenniiformes; family Blenniidae; genus Blennius; species Blennius ocellaris. The sequence continues at coordinate 259,484 of NW_027662315.1, forward strand.
TCAGATCGTTTCCGTCATGAGGTCGTTTCCGTCGTTCAGATAGTTTCGGTCGTTCAGATCGTTTCCATCATTCAGCTCGTTTCCGTCTTTCAGATCGTTTCAGTCGTTCATCTCTTTTCCGTCGATCAGATCGTTTCGGTCGTTCAGATCGTTTAGGTCGTTCATCTCGTTTCCGTCGTTCAGATCGTTTCCGTCGTTCAGCTCTTTTCAGTCGTTTTGCTCGTTTCAGTCGTTCAGCTCGTTTCTGTCGTTCAGATCGTTTCCGTCGTTCATATCGTTTCCCTCATCAGCTCTTTTCCGTCGTTCAGATCGTTTCAGTCGTTCAGCTCTTTTCAGTCGTTCAGCTCGTTTCAGTCGTTCAGCTCGTTTCAGTCGTTCAAATCGTTTCCGTCGTTCATATCGTTTCCCTCATCAGCTCTTTTCCGTCGTTCAGATCGTTTCAGTAGTTCAGCTCTTTTCAGTCGTTCAGATCGTTTCCGGCGTTCAGATCGTTTCCCTCATCAGCTCGTTTCCGTTGTTCAGCTCGTTTCCCTCATCAGCTCGTTTCCGTTGTTCAGCTCGTTTCCATCGTTCATATCGTTTCCCTCATCAGCTCTTTTCCGTCGTTCATATCGTTTCCCTCATCAGATCGTTTCAGTCGTTCAGATCGTTTCAGTCGTTCAGCTCGTTTCCCTCATCAGCTCTTTTCCGTTGTTCAGCTCGTTTCCCTCATCAGCTCTTTTCCGTTGTTCAGATCGTTTCCGTCGTTCATATCGTTTCCCTCATCAGCTCTTTTCCGTCGTTCAGATCGTTTCCGTCGTTCATATCGTTTCCCTCATCAGCTCTTTTCCGTCGTTCAGCTCGTTTCCCTCATCAGCTCGTTTCCGTCGTTCAGATCGTTTCCGTCGTTCAGATCGTTTCAGTCGTTCAGATCGTTTCAGTCGTTCAGATCGTTTCCCTCATCAGCTCGTTTCCGTTGTTCAGCTCGTTTCCGTCGTTCAGATCGTTTCCCTCATCAGCTCTTTTCCGTTGTTCAGATCGTTTCCGTCGTTCAGCTCATTTCAGTCGTTCAGATCGTTTCCGTCGTTCAGATCGTTTCAGTCGTTCAGATCGTTTCAGTCGTTCAGCTCGTTTCCGTCGTTCAGATCGTTTCAGTCGTTCAGATCGTTTCCGTCGTTCATCTCGTTTCCGTCGTTCAGATCGTTTCCGTCATGAGATCGTTTCCGTCGTTCAGATCGTTTCAGTCGTTCAGATCGTTTCGGTCGTTCACCTCGTTTCGGTCGTTCAGATCGTTTCAGTCGTTCAGCTCGTTTCAGTCGTTCACCTCGTGTCCGTCGTTCAGATCGTTTCAGTCGTTCAGATCATTTCAGTCGTTCAGATCGTTTCCGTCGTTCAGATCGTTTCCGTCGTTCAGATCGTTTCCGTCGTTCATCTCGTTTCCGTCGTTCAGATCGTTTCCGTCGTTCATCTCGTTTCAGTCGTTCAGCTCGTTTCCGTCGTTCAGATCGTTTCAGTCGTTCAGATCGTTTCAGTCGTTCACCTCGTTTCCGTCGTTCAGATCGCTTCAGTCGTTCAGCTCGTTTTAGTCGTTCAGATCGTTTCAGTCGTTCAGATCGTTTCCCTCATCAGCTCTTTTCCGTCGTTCAGATCGCTTCCGTCGTTCAGATCGTTTCAGTCGTTCAGCTCGTTTCAGTCGTTCAGCTCGTTTCAGTCGTTCAAATCGTTTCCGTCGTTCAAATCGTTTCCCTCATCAGCTCTTTTCCGTCGTTCAGATCGTTTCAGTAGTTCAGCTCTTTTCAGTCGTTCAGATCGTTTCCGGCGTTCAGATCGTTTCCCTCATCAGCTCGTTTCCGTTGTTCAGCTCGTTTCCCTCATCAGCTCTTTTCCGTTGTTCAGCTCGTTTCCCTCATCAGCTCTTTTCCGTTGTTCAGATCGTTTCCGTCGTTCATATCGTTTCCCTCATCAGCTCTTTTCCGTCGTTCATATCGTTTCCCTCATCAGATCGTTTCAGTCGTTCAGATCGTTTCAGTCGTTCAGCTCGTTTCCCTCATCAGCTCGTTTCCGTCGTTCAGATCGTTTCCGTCGTTCAGCTCGTTTCCGTTGTTCAGCTCGTTTCCCTCATCAGCTCGTTTCCGTTGTTCAGCTCGTTTCCATCGTTCATATCGTTTCCCTCATCAGCTCTTTTCCGTCGTTCATATCGTTTCCCTCATCAGATCGTTTCAGTCGTTCAGATCGTTTCAGTCGTTCAGCTCGTTTCCCTCATCAGCTCGTTTCCGTCGTTCAGATCGTTTCCGTCGTTCAGCTCGTTTCCGTTGTTCAGCTCGTTTCCCTCATCAGCTCGTTTCCGTTGTTCAGCTCGTTTCCATCGTTCATATCGTTTCCCTCATCAGCTCTTTTCCGTCGTTCATATCGTTTCCCTCATCAGATCGTTTCAGTCGTTCAGATCGTTTCAGTCGTTCAGCTCGTTTCCCTCATCAGCTCTTTTCCGTTGTTCAGCTCGTTTCCCTCATCAGCTCTTTTCCGTTGTTCAGATCGTTTCCGTCGTTCATATCGTTTCCCTCATCAGCTCTTTTCCGTCGTTCATATCGTTTCCCTCATCAGCTCGTTTCCGTCGTTCAGATCGTTTCCGTCGTTCAGATCGTTTCAGTCGTTCAGATCGTTTCAGTCGTTCAGATCGTTTCCCTCATCAGCTCGTTTCCGTTGTTCAGCTCGTTTCCGTCGTTCAGATCGTTTCCCTCATCAGCTCTTTTCCGTTGTTCAGATCGTTTCCGTCGTTCAGCTCATTTCAGTCGTTCAGATCGTTTCCGTCGTTCAGATCGTTTCAGTCGTTCAGATCGTTTCAGTCGTTCAGCTCGTTTCCGTCGTTCAGATCGTTTCAGTCGTTCAGATCGTTTCCGTCGTTCATCTCGTTTCCGTCGTTCAGATCGTTTCCGTCATGAGATCGTTTCCGTCGTTCAGATCGTTTCAGTCGTTCAGATCGTTTCAGTCGTTCACCTCGTTTCGGTCGTTCAGATCGTTTCAGTCGTTCAGCTCGTTTCAGTCGTTCACCTCGTGTCCGTCGTTCAGATCGTTTCAGTCGTTCAGATCGTTTCCGTCATGAGATCGTTTCCGTCGTTCAGATCGTTTCCGTCGTTCAGATCGTTTCCGTCGTTCAGATCGTTTCCGTCGTTCATCTCGTTTCCGTCGTTCAGATCGTTTCCGTCGTTCATCTCGTTTCAGTCGTTCAGCTCGTTTCCGTCGTTCAGATCGTTTCAGTCGTTCAGATCGTTTCAGTCGTTCACCTCGTTTCCGTCGTTCAGATCGCTTCAGTCGTTCAGCTCGTTTTAGTCGTTCAGATCGTTTCAGTCGTTCAGATCGTTTCCCTCATCAGCTCTTTTCCGTCGTTCAGATCGCTTCCGTCGTTCAGATCGTTTCAGTCGTTCAGCTCGTTTCAGTCGTTCAGCTCGTTTCAGTCGTTCAAATCGTTTCCGTCGTTCAAATCGTTTCCCTCATCAGCTCTTTTCCGTCGTTCAGATCGTTTCAGTAGTTCAGCTCTTTTCAGTCGTTCAGATCGTTTCCGGCGTTCAGATCGTTTCCCTCATCAGCTCGTTTCCGTTGTTCAGCTCGTTTCCCTCATCAGCTCTTTTCCGTTGTTCAGCTCGTTTCCCTCATCAGCTCTTTTCCGTTGTTCAGATCGTTTCCGTCGTTCATATCGTTTCCCTCATCAGCTCTTTTCCGTCGTTCATATCGTTTCCCTCATCAGATCGTTTCAGTCGTTCAGATCGTTTCAGTCGTTCAGCTCGTTTCCCTCATCAGCTCGTTTCCGTCGTTCAGATCGTTTCCGTCGTTCAGATCGTTTCAGTCGTTCAGATCGTTTCAGTCGTTCAGATCGTTTCCCTCATCAGCTCGTTTCCGTTGTTCAGCTCGTTTCCGTCGTTCAGATCGTTTCCCTCATCAGCTCTTTTCCGTTGTTCAGATCGTTTCCGTCGTTCAGCTCATTTCAGTCGTTCAGATCGTTTCCGTCGTTCAGATCGTTTCAGTCGTTCAGATCGTTTCAGTCGTTCAGCTCGTTTCCGTCGTTCAGATCGTTTCAGTCGTTCAGATCGTTTCCGTCGTTCATCTCGTTTCCGTCGTTCAGATCGTTTCCGTCATGAGATCGTTTCCGTCGTTCAGATCGTTTCAGTCGTTCAGATCGTTTCAGTCGTTCACCTCGTTTCGGTCGTTCAGATCGTTTCAGTCGTTCAGCTCGTTTCAGTCGTTCACCTCGTGTCCGTCGTTCAGATCGTTTCAGTCGTTCAGATCATTTCAGTCGTTCAGATCGTTTCCGTCGTTCAGATCGTTTCCGTCGTTCAGATCGTTTCCGTCGTTCAGATCGTTTCCGTCGTTCATCTCGTTTCCGTCGTTCAGATCGTTTCCGTCGTTCATCTCGTTTCAGTCGTTCAGCTCGTTTCCGTCGTTCAGATCGTTTCAGTCGTTCAGATCGTTTCAGTCGTTCACCTCGTTTCCGTCGTTCAGATCGCTTCAGTCGTTCAGCTCGTTTTAGTCGTTCAGATCGTTTCAGTCGTTCAGATCGTTTCCCTCATCAGCTCTTTTCCGTCGTTCAGATCGCTTCCGTCGTTCAGATCGTTTCAGTCGTTCAGCTCGTTTCAGTCGTTCAGCTCGTTTCAGTCGTTCAAATCGTTTCCGTCGTTCAAATCGTTTCCCTCATCAGCTCTTTTCCGTCGTTCAGATCGTTTCAGTAGTTCAGCTCTTTTCAGTCGTTCAGATCGTTTCCGGCGTTCAGATCGTTTCCCTCATCAGCTCGTTTCCGTTGTTCAGCTCGTTTCCCTCATCAGCTCTTTTCCGTTGTTCAGCTCGTTTCCCTCATCAGCTCTTTTCCGTTGTTCAGATCGTTTCCGTCGTTCATATCGTTTCCCTCATCAGCTCTTTTCCGTCGTTCATATCGTTTCCCTCATCAGATCGTTTCAGTCGTTCAGATCGTTTCAGTCGTTCAGCTCGTTTCCCTCATCAGCTCGTTTCCGTCGTTCAGATCGTTTCCGTCGTTCAGCTCGTTTCCGTTGTTCAGCTCGTTTCCCTCATCAGCTCGTTTCCGTTGTTCAGCTCGTTTCCATCGTTCATATCGTTTCCCTCATCAGCTCTTTTCCGTCGTTCATATCGTTTCCCTCATCAGATCGTTTCAGTCGTTCAGATCGTTTCAGTCGTTCAGCTCGTTTCCCTCATCAGCTCTTTTCCGTTGTTCAGCTCGTTTCCCTCATCAGCTCTTTTCCGTTGTTCAGATCGTTTCCGTCGTTCATATCGTTTCCCTCATCAGCTCTTTTCCGTCGTTCATATCGTTTCCCTCATCAGATCGTTTCAGTCGTTCAGATCGTTTCAGTCGTTCAGCTCGTTTCCCTCATCAGCTCGTTTCCGTCGTTCAGATCGTTTCCGTCGTTCAGATCGTTTCAGTCGTTCAGATCGTTTCAGTCGTTCAGATCGTTTCCCTCATCAGCTCGTTTCCGTTGTTCAGCTCGTTTCCGTCGTTCAGATCGTTTCCCTCATCAGCTCTTTTCCGTTGTTCAGATCGTTTCCGTCGTTCAGCTCATTTCAGTCGTTCAGATCGTTTTCGTCGTTCAGATCGTTTCAGTCGTTCAGATCGTTTCAGTCGTTCAGCTCGTTTCCGTCGTTCAGATCGTTTCAGTCGTTCAGATCGTTTCCGTCGTTCATCTCGTTTCCGTCGTTCAGATCGTTTCCGTCATGAGATCGTTTCCGTCGTTCAGATCGTTTCAGTCGTTCAGATCGTTTCAGTCGTTCACCTCGTTTCGGTCGTTCAGATCGTTTCAGTCGTTCAGCTCGTTTCAGTCGTTCACCTCGTGTCCGTCGTTCAGATCGTTTCAGTCGTTCAGATCGTTTCCGTCATGAGATCGTTTCCGTCGTTCAGATCGTTTCCGTCGTTCAGATCGTTTCCGTCGTTCAGATCGTTTCCGTCGTTCATCTCGTTTCCGTCGTTCAGATCGTTTCCGTCGTTCATCTCGTTTCAGTCGTTCAGCTCGTTTCCGTCGTTCAGATCGTTTCAGTCGTTCAGATCGTTTCAGTCGTTCACCTCGTTTCCGTCGTTCAGATCGCTTCAGTCGTTCAGCTCGTTTTAGTCGTTCAGATCGTTTCAGTCGTTCAGATCGTTTCCCTCATCAGCTCTTTTCCGTCGTTCAGATCGCTTCCGTCGTTCAGATCGTTTCAGTCGTTCAGCTCGTTTCAGTCGTTCAGCTCGTTTCAGTCGTTCAAATCGTTTCCGTCGTTCAAATCGTTTCCCTCATCAGCTCTTTTCCGTCGTTCAGATCGTTTCAGTAGTTCAGCTCTTTTCAGTCGTTCAGATCGTTTCCGGCGTTCAGATCGTTTCCCTCATCAGCTCGTTTCCGTTGTTCAGCTCGTTTCCCTCATCAGCTCTTTTCCGTTGTTCAGCTCGTTTCCCTCATCAGCTCTTTTCCGTTGTTCAGATCGTTTCCGTCGTTCAGATCGTTTCAGTCGTTCAGATCGTTTCAGTCGTTCAGCTCGTTTCCCTCATCAGCTCGTTTCCGTCGTTCAGATCGTTTCCGTCGTTCAGATCGTTTCAGTCGTTCAGATCGTTTCAGTCGTTCAGATCGTTTCCCTCATCAGCTCGTTTCCGTTGTTCAGCTCGTTTCCGTCGTTCAGATCGTTTCCCTCATCAGCTCTTTTCCGTTGTTCAGATCGTTTCCGTCGTTCAGCTCATTTCAGTCGTTCAGATCGTTTCCGTCGTTCAGATCGTTTCAGTCGTTCAGATCGTTTCAGTCGTTCAGCTCGTTTCCGTCGTTCAGATCGTTTCAGTCGTTCAGATCGTTTCCGTCGTTCATCTCGTTTCCGTCGTTCAGATCGTTTCCGTCATGAGATCGTTTCCGTCGTTCAGATCGTTTCAGTCGTTCAGATCGTTTCAGTCGTTCACCTCGTTTCGGTCGTTCAGATCGTTTCAGTCGTTCAGCTCGTTTCAGTCGTTCACCTCGTGTCCGTCGTTCAGATCGTTTCAGTCGTTCAGATCATTTCAGTCGTTCAGCTCGTTTCAGTCGTTCACCTCGTGTCCGTCGTTCAGATCGTTTCAGTCGTTCAGATCATTTCAGTCGTTCAGATCGTTTCCGTCGTTCAGATCGTTTCCGTCGTTCAGATCGTTTCCGTCGTTCATCTCGTTTCCGTCGTTCAGATCGTTTCCGTCGTTCATCTCGTTTCAGTCGTTCAGCTCGTTTCCGTCGTTCAGATCGTTTCAGTCGTTCAGATCGTTTCAGTCGTTCACCTCGTTTCCGTCGTTCAGATCGCTTCAGTCGTTCAGCTCGTTTTAGTCGTTCAGATCGTTTCAGTCGTTCAGATCGTTTCCCTCATCAGCTCTTTTCCGTCGTTCAGATCGCTTCCGTCGTTCAGATCGTTTCAGTCGTTCAGCTCGTTTCAGTCGTTCAGCTCGTTTCAGTCGTTCAAATCGTTTCCGTCGTTCAAATCGTTTCCCTCATCAGCTCTTTTCCGTCGTTCAGATCGTTTCAGTAGTTCAGCTCTTTTCAGTCGTTCAGATCGTTTCCGGCGTTCAGATCGTTTCCCTCATCAGCTCGTTTCCGTTGTTCAGCTCGTTTCCCTCATCAGCTCTTTTCCGTTGTTCAGATCGTTTCAGTCGTTCAGATCGTTTCAGTCATGAGATCGTTTCCGTCATTCAGATCGTTTGTCGTTCAGCTCGTTTCCGTCGTTCAGATCGTTTCAGTCGTTCAGATCGTTTCAGTCGTTCACCTCGTTTCCGTCGTTCAGATCGTTTCAGTCGTTCAGATCGTTTCCGTCGTTCAGATCGTTTCAGTCGTTCAAATCGTTTCCGTCGTTCAGATCGTTTCAGTCGTTCAGATCGTTTCAGTCGTTCAGCTCGTTTCCCTCATCAGCTCTTTTCCGTTGTTCAGCTCGTTTCCCTCATCAGCTCTTTTCCGTTGTTCAGATCGTTTCCGTCGTTCATATCGTTTCCCTCATCAGCTCTTTTCCGTCGTTCATATCGTTTCCCTCATCAGATCGTTTCAGTCGTTCAGATCGTTTCAGTCGTTCAGCTCGTTTCCCTCATCAGCTCGTTTCCGTCGTTCAGATCGTTTCCGTCGTTCAGATCGTTTCAGTCGTTCAGATCGTTTCAGTCGTTCAGATCGTTTCCCTCATCAGCTCGTTTCCGTTGTTCAGCTCGTTTCCGTCGTTCAGATCGTTTCCCTCATCAGCTCTTTTCCGTTGTTCAGATCGTTTCCGTCGTTCAGCTCATTTCAGTCGTTCAGATCGTTTCCGTCGTTCAGATCGTTTCAGTCGTTCAGATCGTTTCAGTCGTTCAGCTCGTTTCCGTCGTTCAGATCGTTTCAGTCGTTCAGATCGTTTCCGTCGTTCATCTCGTTTCCGTCGTTCAGATCGTTTCCGTCATGAGATCGTTTCCGTCGTTCAGATCGTTTCAGTCGTTCAGATCGTTTCAGTCGTTCACCTCGTTTCGGTCGTTCAGATCGTTTCAGTCGTTCAGCTCGTTTCAGTCGTTCAGCTCGTTTCCGTCGTTCAGATCGTTTCCGTCGTTCAGCTCGTTTCCGTCGTTCAGATCGTTTCCGTCATGAGATCGCTTCGGTCGTTCAGATCGTTTCAGTCGTTCAGATCGTTTCCGTCATTCAGATCGTTTGTCGTTCAGCTCGTTTCCGTCGTTCAGATCGTTTCAGTCGTTCAGCTCGTTTCAGTCGTTCACCTCGTTTCCGTCGTTCAGATCGCTTCAGTCGTTCAGCTCGTTTTAGTCGTTCAGATCGTTTCAGTCGTTCAGATCGTTTCCCTCATCAGCTCTTTTCCGTCGTTCAGATCGCTTCCGTCGTTCAGATCGTTTCAGTCGTTCAGATCGTTTCAGTCGTTCAGATCGTTTCAGTCGTTCAGATCGTTTCCCTCATCAGCTCTTTTCCGTCGTTCAGATCGTTTCCGTCATTCAAAACGTTTCAGTCGTTCGGATCGTTTCCGTAATTCAGCTCGTTTCCGTCGTTCAGATCGTTTCTGTCGTTTAGATCGTTTGTCGTTCAGCTCGTTTCTGTCGTTCAGATCGTTTCAGTCGTTCAGATCGTTTCCGTCGTTCAGATCGTTTCCGTCGTTCAGATCGTTTCCCTCATCAGCTCTTTTCAGTCGTTCAGATCGTTTCAGTCGTTCAGCTCTTTTCAGTCGTTCATATCGTTCCCATCGTTCAGCTCGTTTCAGTCGTTCAGATCGTTTCCGTCATTCAGAACGTTTCAGTCGTTAAGATCGTTTCCGTAATTCAGCTCGTTTCCGTCGTTCAGATCGTTTCTGTCGTTCAGATCGTTTCCGTCGTTCAGATCGTTTCCGTCGTTCAGATCGTTTGTCGTTCAGCTCTTTTCCGTAATTCAGCTCGTTTCAGTCGTTCAGATCGTTTGTCGTTCAGCTCGTTTCTGTCGTTCAGATCGTTTCAGTCGTTCAGATCGTTTCCGTCATGAGGTCGTTTCCGTCGTTCAGATCGTTTCGGTCGTTCAGATCGTTTCCATCATTCAGCTCGTTTCCGTCTTTCAGATCGTTTCAGTCGTTCATCTCTTTTCCGTCGATCAGATCGTTTCGGTCGTTCAGATCGTTTAGGTCGTTCATCTCGTTTCCGTCGTTCAGATCGTTTCCGTCGTTCAGCTCTTTTCAGTCGTTTTGCTCGTTTCAGTCGTTCAGCTCGTTTCTGTCGTTCAGATCGTTTCCGTCGTTCATATCGTTTCCCTCATCAGCTCTTTTCCGTCGTTCAGATCGTTTCAGTCGTTCAGCTCTTTTCAGTCGTTCAGCTCGTTTCAGTCGTTCAGCTCGTTTCAGTCGTTCAAATCGTTTCCGTCGTTCATATCGTTTCCCTCATCAGCTCTTTTCCGTCGTTCAGATCGTTTCAGTAGTTCAGCTCTTTTCAGTCGTTCAGATCGTTTCCGGCGTTCAGATCGTTTCCCTCATCAGCTCGTTTCCGTTGTTCAGCTCGTTTCCCTCATCAGCTCGTTTCCGTTGTTCAGCTCGTTTCCATCGTTCATATCGTTTCCCTCATCAGCTCTTTTCCGTCGTTCATATCGTTTCCCTCATCAGATCGTTTCAGTCGTTCAGATCGTTTCAGTCGTTCAGCTCGTTTCCCTCATCAGCTCTTTTCCGTTGTTCAGCTCGTTTCCCTCATCAGCTCTTTTCCGTTGTTCAGATCGTTTCCGTCGTTCATATCGTTTCCCTCATCAGCTCTTTTCCGTCGTTCATATCGTTTCCCTCATCAGCTCATTTCCGTCGTTCAGATCGTTTCCGTCGTTCAGATCGTTTCAGTCGTTCAGATCGTTTCAGTCGTTCAGATCGTTTCCCTCATCAGCTCGTTTCCGTTGTTCAGCTCGTTTCCCTCATCAGCTCGTTTCCGTTGTTCAGCTCGTTTCCGTCGTTCAGATCGTTTCCGTCGTTCAGATCGTTTCTGTCGTTCAGATCGTTTCTGTCGTTCAGCTCGTTTCCTTCATCAGCTCGTTTCCGTCGTTCAGATCGTTTCCGTCGTTCAGATCGTTTCAGTCGTTCAGATCGTTTCAGTCGTTCAGATCGTTTCCCTCATCAGCTCGTTTCCGTTGTTCAGCTCGTTTCCGTCGTTCAGATCGTTTCCCTCATCAGCTCTTTTCCGTTGTTCAGATCGTTTCCGTCGTTCAGCTCATTTCAGTCGTTCAGATCGTTTCCGTCGTTCAGATCGTTTCAGTCGTTCAGATCGTTTCAGTCGTTCAGCTCGTTTCCGTCGTTCAGATCGTTTCAGTCGTTCAGATCGTTTCCGTCGTTCATCTCGTTTCCGTCGTTCAGATCGTTTCCGTCATGAGATCGTTTCCGTCGTTCAGATCGTTTCAGTCGTTCAGATCGTTTCAGTCGTTCACCTCGTTTCGGTCGTTCAGATCGTTTCAGTCGTTCAGCTCGTTTCAGTCGTTCACCTCGTGTCCGTCGTTCAGATCGTTTCAGTCGTTCAGATCATTTCAGTCGTTCAGATCGTTTCAGTCGTTCAGATCGTTTCAGTCGTTCAGCTCGTTTCAGTCGTTCAGCTCGTTTCAGTCGTTCAAATCGTTTCCGTCGTTCAAATCGTTTCCCTCATCAGCTCTTTTCCGTCGTTCAGATCGTTTCAGTAGTTCAGCTCTTTTCAGTCGTTCAGATCGTTTCCGGCGTTCAGATCGTTTCCCTCATCAGCTCGTTTCCGTTGTTCAGCTCGTTTCCCTCATCAGCTCTTTTCCGTTGTTCAGATCGTTTCCCTCATCAGCTCTTTTCCGTTGTTCAGATCGTTTCCGTCGTTCATATCGTTTCCCTCATCAGCTCTTTTCCGTCGTTCATATCGTTTCCCTCATCAGATCGTTTCAGTCGTTCAGATCGTTTCCGTCGTTCAGATCGTTTCAGTCGTTCAAATCGTTTCCGTCGTTCAGATCGTTTCAGTCGTTCAGATCGTTTCAGTCGTTCAGCTCGTTTCCCTCATCAGCTCTTTTCCGTTGTTCAGCTCGTTTCCCTCATCAGCTCTTTTCCGTTGTTCAGATCGTTTCCGTCGTTCATATCGTTTCCCTCATCAGCTCTTTTCCGTCGTTCATATCGTTTCCCTCATCAGATCGTTTCAGTCGTTCAGATCGTTTCAGTCGTTCAGCTCGTTTCCCTCATCAGCTCGTTTCCGTCGTTCAGATCGTTTCCGTCGTTCAGATCGTTTCAGTCGTTCAGATCGTTTCAGTCGTTCAGATCGTTTCCCTCATCAGCTCGTTTCCGTTGTTCAGCTCGTTTCCGTCGTTCAGATCGTTTCCCTCATCAGCTCTTTTCCGTTGTTCAGATCGTTTCCGTCGTTCAGCTCATTTCAGTCGTTTAGATCGTTTCCGTCGTTCAGATCGTTTCAGTCGTTCAGATCGTTTCAGTCGTTCAGCTCGTTTCCGTCGTTCAGATCGTTTCAGTCGTTCAGATCGTTTCCGTCGTTCATCTCGTTTCCGTCGTTCAGATCGTTTCCGTCATGAGATCGTTTCCGTCGTTCAGATCGTTTCAGTCGTTCAGATCGTTTCAGTCGTTCACCTCGTTTCGGTCGTTCAGATCGTTTCAGTCGTTCAGCTCGTTTCAGTCGTTCACCTCGTGTCCGTCGTTCAGATCGTTTCAGTCGTTCAGATCATTTCAGTCGTTCAGATCGTTTCCGTCGTTCAGATCGTTTCCGTCGTTCAGATCGTTTCCGTCGTTCATCTCGTTTCCGTCGTTCAGATCGTTTCAGTCGTTCATCTCGTTTCCGTCGTTCAGATCGTTTCAGTCGTTCAGATCGTTTCCGTCGTTCAGATCGTTTCAGTCGTTCAGATCGTGTCCGTCATTCAGATCGTTTGTCGTTCAGCTCGTTTCCCTCATCAGCTCGTTTCCGTTGTTCAGCTCGTTTCCGTCGTTCAGATCGTTTAGGTCGTTCATCTCGTTTCCGTCGTTCAGATCGTTTCCGTCGTTCAGCTCGTTTCAGTCGTTCAGATTGTTTCCGTCATTCAGATCGTTTCCGTCGTTCATCTCGTTTCCGTCGTTCAGATCGTTTCCGTCATGAGATCGCTTCGGTCGTTCAGATCGTTTCAGTCGTTCAGATCGTTTCCGTCATTCAGATCGTTTCAGTCGTTCAGATCGTTTCCGTCGTTCAGATCGTTTCCGTCGTTCAGATCGTTTGTCGTTCAGCTCTTTTCCGTAATTCAGCTCGTTTCAGTCGTTCAGATCGTTTGTCGTTCAGCTCGTTTCTGTCGTTCAGATCGTTTCAGTCGTTCAGATCGTTTCCGTCATGAGGTCGTTTCCGTCGTTCAGATCGTTTCGGTCGTTCAGATCGTTTCCATCATTCAGCTCGTTTCCGTCTTTCAGATCGTTTCAGTCGTTCATCTCTTTTCCGTCGATCAGATCGTTTCGGTCGTTCAGATCGTTTAGGTCGTTCATCTCGTTTCCGTCGTTCAGATCGTTTCCGTCGTTCAGCTCTTTTCAGTCGTTTTGCTCGTTTCAGTCGTTCAGCTCGTTTCTGTCGTTCAGATCGTTTCCGTCGTTCATATCGTTTCCCTCATCAGCTCTTTTCCGTCGTTCAGATCGTTTCAGTCGTTCAGCTCTTTTCAGTCGTTCAGCTCGTTTCAGTCGTTCAGCTCGTTTCAGTCGTTCAAATCGTTTCCGTCGTTCATATCGTTTCCCTCATCAGCTCTTTTCCGTCGTTCAGATCGTTTCAGTAGTTCAGCTCTTTTCAGTCGTTCAGATCGTTTCCGGCGTTCAGATCGTTTCCCTCATCAGCTCGTTTCCGTTGTTCAGCTCGTTTCCCTCATCAGCTCGTTTCCGTTGTTCAGCTCGTTTCCATCGTTCATATCGTTTCCCTCATCAGCTCTTTTCCGTCGTTCATATCGTTTCCCTCATCAGATCGTTTCAGTCGTTCAGATCGTTTCAGTCGTTCAGCTCGTTTCCCTCATCAGCTCTTTTCCGTTGTTCAGCTCGTTTCCCTCATCAGCTCTTTTCCGTTGTTCAGATCGTTTCCGTCGTTCATATCGTTTCCCTCATCAGCTCTTTTCCGTTGTTCAGATCGTTTCCCTCATCAGATCGTTTCAGTCGTTCAGATCGTTTCAGTCGTTCAGCTCGTTTCCCTCATCAGCTCGTTTCCGTCGTTCAGATCGTTTCCGTCGTTCAGATCGTTTCAGTCGTTCAGATCGTTTCAGTCGTTCAGATCGTTTCCCTCATCAGCTCGTTTCCGTTGTTCAGCTCGTTTCCGTCGTTCAGATCGTTTCCCTCATCAGCTCTTTTCCGTTGTTCAGATCGTTTCCGTCGTTCAGCTCATTTCAGTCGTTCAGATCGTTTCCGTCGTTCAGATCGTTTCAGTCGTTCAGATCGTTTCAGTCGTTCAGCTCGTTTCCGTCGTTCAGATCGTTTCAGTCGTTCAGATCGTTTCCGTCGTTCATCTCGTTTCCGTCGTTCAGATCGTTTCCGTCATGAGATCGTTTCCGTCGTTCAGATCGTTTCAGTCGTTCAGATCGTTTCAGTCGTTCACCTCGTTTCGGTCGTTCAGATCGTTTCAGTCGTTCAGCTCGTTTCAGTCGTTCACCTCGTGTCCGTCGTTCAGATCGTTTCAGTCGTTCAGATCATTTCAGTCGTTCAGATCGTTTCCGTCGTTCAGATCGTTTCCGTCGTTCAGATCGTTTCCGTCGTTCATCTCGTTTCCGTCGTTCAGATCGTTTCAGTCGTTCATCTCGTTTCCGTCGTTCAGATCGTTTCAGTCGTTCAGATCGTTTCCGTCGTTCAGATCGTTTCAGTCGTTCAGATCGTGTCCGTCATTCAGATCGTTTGTCGTTCAGCTCGTTTCCCTCATCAGCTCGTTTCCGTTGTTCAGCTCGTTTCCGTCGTTCAGATCGTTTAGGTCGTTCATCTCGTTTCCGTCGTTCAGATCGTTTCCGTCGTTCAGCTCGTTTCAGTCGTTCAGATTGTTTCCGTCATTCAGATCGTTTCCGTCGTTCATCTCGTTTCCGTCGTTCAGATCGTTTCCGTCATGAGATCGCTTCGGTCGTTCAGATCGTTTCAGTCGTTCAGATCGTTTCCGTCATTCAGATCGTTTGTCGTTCAGCTCGTTTCCGTCGTTCAGATCGTTTCAGTCGTTCAGATCGTTTCAGTCGTTCACCTCGTTTCCGTCGTTCAGATCGCTTCAGTCGTTCAGCTCGTTTTAGTCGTTCAGATCGTTTCAGTCGTTCAGATCGTTTCAGTCGTTCAGATCGTTTCAGTCGTTCAGATCGTTTCCCTCATCAGCTCTTTTCCGTCGTTCAGATCGCTTCCGTCGTTCAGATCGTTTCAGTCGTTCAGATCGTTTCAGTCGTTCAGATCGTTTCCCTCATCAGCTCTTTTCCGTCGTTCAGATCGTTTCCGTCATTCAAAACGTTTCAGTCGTTCGGATCGTTTCCGTAATTCAGCTCGTTTCCGTCGTTCAGATCGTTTCTGTCGTTTAGATCGTTTGTCGTTCAGCTCGTTTCTGTCGTTCAGATCGTTTCAGTCGTTCAGATCGTTTCCGTCGTTCAGATCGTTTCCGTCGTTCAGATCGTTTCCCTCATCAGCTCTTTTCAGTCGTTCAGATCGTTTCAGTCGTTCAGCTCTTTTCAGTCGTTCATATCGTTCCCATCGTTCAGCTCGTTTCAGTCGTTCAGATCGTTTCAGTCGTTCAGCTCTTTACCGTCATTCAGATCGTTTCAGTCGTTCAGATCGTTTCCGTAATTCAGCTCGTTTCAGTCGTTCAGATCGTTTCCGTCGTTCAGATCGTTTCAGATCGTTTCCCTCATCAGCTCTTTTCCGTCGTTCAGATCGTTTCCGTCATTCAGAACGTTTCAGTCGTTAAGATCGTTTCCGTAATTCAGCTCGTTTCCGTCGTTCAGATCGTTTCTGTCGTTCAGATCGTTTCCGTCGTTCAGATCGTTTCCGTCGTTCAGATCGTTTGTCGTTCAGCTCTTTTCCGTAATTCAGCTCGTTTCAGTCGTTCAGATCGTTTGTCGTTCAGCTCGTTTCTGTCGTTCAGATCGTTTCAGTCGTTCAGATCGTTTCCGTCATGAGGTCGTTTCCGTCGTTCAGATCGTTTCGGTCGTTCAGATCGTTTCCATCATTCAGCTCGTTTCCGTCTTTCAGATCGTTTCAGTCGTTCATCTCTTTTCCGTCGATCAGATCGTTTCGGTCGTTCAGATCGTTTAGGTCGTTCATCTCGTTTCCGTCGTTCAGATCGTTTCCGTCGTTCAGCTCTTTTCAGTCGTTTTGCTCGTTTCAGTCGTTCAGCTCGTTTCTGTCGTTCAGATCGTTTCCGTCGTTCATATCGTTTCCCTCATCAGCTCTTTTCCGTCGTTCAGATCGTTTCAGTCGTTCAGCTCTTTTCAGTCGTTCAGCTCGTTTCAGTCGTTCAGCTCGTTTCAGTCGTTCAAATCGTTTCCGTCGTTCATATCGTTTCCCTCATCAGCTCTTTTCCGTCGTTCAGATCGTTTCAGTAGTTCAGCTCTTTTCAGTCGTTCAGATCGTTTCCGGCGTTCAGATCGTTTCCCTCATCAGCTCGTTTCCGTTGTTCAGCTCGTTTCCCTCATCAGCTCGTTTCCGTTGTTCAGCTCGTTTCCATCGTTCATATCGTTTCCCTCATCAGCTCTTTTCCGTCGTTCATATCGTTTCCCTCATCAGATCGTTTCAGTCGTTCAGATCGTTTCAGTCGTTCAGCTCGTTTCCCTCATCAGCTCTTTTCCGTTGTTCAGCTCGTTTCCCTCATCAGCTCTTTTCCGTTGTTCAGATCGTTTCCGTCGTTCATATCGTTTCCCTCATCAGCTCTTTTCCGTCGTTCATATCGTTTCCCTCATCAGATCGTTTCAGTCGTTCAGATCGTTTCAGTCGTTCAGCTCGTTTCCCTCATCAGCTCGTTTCCGTCGTTCAGATCGTTTCCGTCGTTCAGATCGTTTCAGTCGTTCAGATCGTTTCAGTCGTTTAGATCGTTTCCCTCATCAGCTCGTTTCCGTTGTTCAGCTCGTTTCCGTCGTTCAGATCGTTTCCCTCATCAGCTCGTTTCCGTCGTTCAGCTCATTTCAGTCGTTCAGATCGTTTCCGTCGTTCAGATCGTTTCAGTCGTTCAGATCGTTTCAGTCGTTCAGCTCGTTTCCGTCGTTCAGATCGTTTCAGTCGTTCAGATCGTTTCCGTCGTTCATCTCGTTTCCGTCGTTCAGATCGTTTCCGTCATGAGATCGTTTCCGTCGTTCAGATCGTTTCAGTCGTTCAGATCGTTTCAGTCGTTCACCTCGTTTCGGTCGTTCAGATCGTTTCAGTCATTCAGCTCGTTTCAGTCGTTCACCTCGTGTCCGTCGTTCAGATCGTTTCAGTCGTTCAGATCATTTCAGTCGTTCAGATCGTTTCCGTCGTTCAGATCGTTTCCGTCGTTCAGATCGTTTCCGTCGTTCATCTCGTTTCCGTCATTCAGATCGTTTCAGTCGTTCATCTCGTTTCCGTCGTTCAGATCGTTTCAGTCGTTCAGATCGTTTCCGTCGTTCAGATCGTTTCCGTCGTTCAGATCGTTTCCGTCGTTCAGATCGTTTCAGTCGTTCAGATCGTTTCCGTCGTTCATCTCGTTTCCGTCGTTCAGATCGTTTCCGTCATGAGATCGTTTCCGTCATTCAGATCGTTTGTCGTTCAGCTCGTTTCCGTCGTTCAGATCGTTTCAGTCGTTCAGATCTCTTCCGTCGTTCAGTTCGTTTCCGTCGTTCAGATCGTTTCCGTCATGAGATCGTTTCCGTCATTCAGATCGTTTGTCGTTCAGCTCGTTTCCGTCGTTCAGATCGTTTCAGTCGTTCAGATCGTTTCAGTCGTTCACCTCGTTTCCGTCGTTCAGATCGTTTCAGTCGTTCAGCTCGTTTCAGTCGTTCACCTCGTGTCCGTCGTTCAGATCGTTTCAGTCGTTCAGCTCGTTTCAGTCGTTCAGATCGTTTCAGTCGTTCACCTCGTTTCCGTCGTTCAGATCGTTTCGGTCTTTTCAGATCGTTTCAGTCGTTCACCTCGTTTCCGTCGTTCAGATCGTTTCCGTCATGAGATCGTTTCCGTCGTTCAGATCGTTTCAGTCGTTCAGATCGTTTCAGTCGTTCACCTCGTTTCGGTCGTTCAGATCGTTTCAGTCATTCAGCTCGTTTCAGTCGTTCACCTCGTGTCCGTCGTTCAGATCGTTTCAGTCGTTCAGATCATTTCAGTCGTTCAGATCGTTTCCGTCGTTCAGATCGTTTCCGTCGTTCAGATCGTTTCCGTCGTTCATCTCGTTTCCGTCATTCAGATCGTTTCAGTCGTTCATCTCGTTTCCGTCGTTCAGATCGTTTCAGTCGTTCAGATCGTTTCCGTCGTTCAGATCGTTTCCGTCGTTCAGATCGTTTCCGTCGTTCAGATCGTTTCAGTCGTTCAGATCGTTTCCGTCGTTCATCTCGTTTCCGTCGTTCAGATCGTTTCCGTCATGAGATCGTTTCCGTCATTCAGATCGTTTGTCGTTCAGCTCGTTTCCGTCGTTCAGATCGTTTCAGTCGTTCAGATCTCTTCCGTCGTTCAGTTCGTTTCCGTCGTTCAGATCGTTTCCGTCATGAGATCGTTTCCGTCATTCAGATCGTTTGTCGTTCAGCTCATTTCCGTCGTTCAGATCGTTTCAGTCGTTCAGATCGTTTCAGTCGTTCACCTCGTTTCCGTCGTTCAGATCGTTTCAGTCGTTCAGCTCGTTTCAGTCGTTCACCTCGTGTCCGTCGTTCAGATCGTTTCAGTCGTTCAGCTCGTTTCCGTCGTTCAGATCGTTTCAGTCGTTCAGCTCGTTTCCGTCGTTCAGATCGTTTCAGTCGTTCAGATCTCTTCCGTCGTTCAGTTCGTTTCCGTCGTTCAGATCGTTTCCGTCATGAGATCGTTTCCGTCATTCAGATCGTTTGTCGTTCAGCTCGTTTCCGTCGTTCAGATCGTTTCAGTCGTTCAGATCGTTTCCGTCGTTCATCTCGTTTCCGTCGTTCAGATCGTTTCCGTCATGAGATCGTTTCCGTCGTTCAGATCGTTTCAGTCGTTCAGATCGTTTCAGTCGTTCACCTCGTTTCGGTCGTTCAGATCGTTTCAGTCATTCAGCTCGTTTCAGTCGTTCACCTCGTGTCCGTCGTTCAGATCGTTTCAGTCGTTCAGATCATTTCAGTCGTTCAGATCGTTTCCGTCGTTCAGATCGTTTCCGTCGTTCAGATCGTTTCCGTCGTTCATCTCGTTTCCGTCATTCAGATCGTTTCAGTCGTTCATCTCGTTTCCGTCGTTCAGATCGTTTCAGTCGTTCAGATCGTTTCCGTCGTTCAGATCGTTTCCGTCGTTCAGATCGTTTCCGTCGTTCAGATCGTTTCAGTCGTTCAGATCGTTTCCGTCGTTCATCTCGTTTCCGTCGTTCAGATCGTTTCCGTCATGAGATCGTTTCCGTCATTCAGATCGTTTGTCGTTCAGCTCGTTTCCGTCGTTCAGATCGTTTCAGTCGTTCAGATCTCTTCCGTCGTTCAGTTCGTTTCCGTCGTTCAGATCGTTTCCGTCATGAGATCGTTTCCGTCATTCAGATCGTTTGTCGTTCAGCTCGTTTCCGTCGTTCAGATCGTTTCAGTCGTTCAGATCGTTTCAGTCGTTCACCTCGTTTCCGTCGTTCAGATCGTTTCAGTCGTTCAGCTCGTTTCAGTCGTTCACCTCGTGTCCGTCGTTCAGATCGTTTCCGTCGTTCAGATCGTTTCAGTCGTTCAGATCGTTTCAGTCGTTTAGATCGTTTCCCTCATCAGCTCGTTTCCGTTGTTCAGCTCGTTTCCGTCGTTCAGATCGTTTCCCTCATCAGCTCGTTTCCGTTGTTCAGCTCGTTTCCGTCGTTCAGCTCATTTCAGTCGTTCAGATCGTTTCCGTCGTTCAGATCGTTTCAGTCGTTCAGATCGTTTCAGTCGTTCAGCTCGTTTCCGTCGTTCAGATCGTTTCAGTCGTTCAGATCGTTTCCGTCGTTCATCTCGTTTCCGTCGTTCAGATCGTTTCCGTCATGAGATCGTTTCCGTCGTTCAGATCGTTTCAGTCGTTCAGATCGTTTCAGTCGTTCACCTCGTTTCGGTCGTTCAGATCGTTTCAGTCATTCAGCTCGTTTCAGTCGTTCACCTCGTGTCCGTCGTTCAGATCGTTTCAGTCGTTCAGATCATTTCAGTCGTTCAGATCGTTTCCGTCGTTCAGATCGTTTCCGTCGTTCAGATCGTTTCCGTCGTTCATCTCGTTTCCGTCATTCAGATCGTTTCAGTCGTTCATCTCGTTTCCGTCGTTCAGATCGTTTCAGTCGTTCAGATCGTTTCCGTCGTTCAGATCGTTTCCGTCGTTCAGATCGTTTCCGTCGTTCAGATCGTTTCAGTCGTTCAGATCGTTTCCGTCGTTCATCTCGTTTCCGTCGTTCAGATCGTTTCCGTCATGAGATCGTTTCCGTCATTCAGATCGTTTCAGTCGTTCAGATCGTTTCCGTCGTTCAGATCGTTTCCGTCGTTCAGATCGTTTCCGTCGTTCAGATCGTTTCAGTCGTTCAGATCGTTTCCGTCGTTCATCTCGTTTCCGTCGTTCAGATCGTTTCCGTCATGAGATCGTTTCCGTCATTCAGATCGTTTGTCGTTCAGCTCGTTTCCGTCGTTCAGATCGTTTCAGTCGTTCAGATCTCTTCCGTCGTTCAGTTCGTTTCCGTCGTTCAGATCGTTTCCGTCATGAGATCGTTTCCGTCATTCAGATCGTTTGTCGTTCAGCTCGTTTCCGTCGTTCAGATCGTTTCAGTCGTTCAGATCGTTTCAGTCGTTCACCTCGTTTCCGTCGTTCAGATCGTTTCAGTCGTTCAGCTCGTTTCAGTCGTTCACCTCGTGTCCGTCGTTCAGATCGTTTCCGTCGTTCAGATCGTTTCAGTCGTTCAGATCGTTTCAGTCGTTTAGATCGTTTCCCTCATCAGCTCGTTTCCGTTGTTCAGCTCGTTTCCGTCGTTCAGATCGTTTCCCTCATCAGCTCGTTTCCGTTGTTCAGCTCGTTTCCGTCGTTCAGCTCATTTCAGTCGTTCAGATCGTTTCCGTCGTTCAGATCGTTTCAGTCGTTCAGATCGTTTCAGTCGTTCAGCTCGTTTCCGTCGTTCAGATCGTTTCAGTCGTTCAGATCGTTTCCGTCGTTCATCTCGTTTCCGTCGTTCAGATCGTTTCCGTCATGAGATCGTTTCCGTCGTTCAGATCGTTTCAGTCGTTCAGATCGTTTCAGTCGTTCACCTCGTTTCGGTCGTTCAGATCGTTTCAGTCATTCAGCTCGTTTCAGTCGTTCACCTCGTGTCCGTCGTTCAGATCGTTTCAGTCGTTCAGATCATTTCAGTCGTTCAGATCGTTTCCGTCGTTCAGATCGTTTCCGTCGTTCAGATCGTTTCCGTCGTTCATCTCGTTTCCGTCATTCAGATCGTTTCAGTCGTTCATCTCGTTTCCGTCGTTCAGATCGTTTCAGTCGTTCAGATCGTTTCCGTCGTTCAGATCGTTTCCGTCGTTCAGATCGTTTCCGTCGTTCAGATCGTTTCAGTCGTTCAGATCGTTTCCGTCGTTCATCTCGTTTCCGTCGTTCAGATCGTTTCCGTCATGAGATCGTTTCCGTCATTCAGATCGTTTGTCGTTCAGCTCGTTTCCGTCGTTCAGATCGTTTCAGTCGTTCAGATCTCTTCCGTCGTTCAGTTCGTTTCCGTCGTTCAGATCGTTTCCGTCATGAGATCGTTTCCGTCATTCAGATCGTTTGTCGTTCAGCTCGTTTCCGTCGTTCAGATCGTTTCAGTCGTTCAGATCGTTTCAGTCGTTCACCTCGTTTCCGTCGTTCAGATCGTTTCAGTCGTTCAGCTCGTTTCAGTCGTTCACCTCGTGTCCGTCGTTCAGATCGTTTCAGTCGTTCAGCTCGTTTCAGTCGTTCAGATCGTTTCAGTCGTTCACCTCGTTTCCGTCGTTCAGATCGTTTCGGTCTTTTCAGATCGTTTCAGTCGTTCACCTCGTTTCCGTCGTTCAGATCGTTTCAGTCGTTCAGATCGTTTCAGTCGTTCACCTCGTTTCCGTCGTTCAGATCGTTTCGGTCTTTCAGATCGTTTCGGTCGTTCAGATCGTTTCAGTCGTTCACCTCGTTTCCGTCATTCAGATCGTTTCAGTCGTTCAGTTCGTTTCCGTCGTTCACCTCGTTTCCGTCGTTCAGATCGTTTTCGTCGTTCATCTCATTTCCGTCGTTCAGATCGTTTCCGTCATGAGATCGTTTCGGTCGTTCAGATCGTTTCCGTCGTTTGGATCGTTTCAGTCGTTCAGATCGTTTCGGTCGTTCAGATCGTTTCAGTCGTTCACCTCGTTTCCGTCGTTCAGATCGTTTCGGTCGTTCAGATCTCTTCTGTTTTTCAGATCGTTTCAGTCTTTCAGTTCGTTTCCGTCGTTCAGATCGTTTCCGTCGTTCAGATCGTTTCTGTCGTTCAGATCGTTTCCCTCATCAGCTCTTTTCAGTTGTTCAGCTCGTTTCAGTCGTTCAGATCGTTTCCGTCATTCAGATCGTTTGTCGATCAGCTCTTTTCAGTCGTTCATATCGTTTCAATCGTTCAGATCGTTTCAGTCGTTCAGCTCTTTACCGTCATTCAGATCGTTTCAGTCGTTCAGATCGTTTCCGTAATTCAGCTCGTTTCAGTCGTTCAGCTCTTTTCCGTAATTCAGCTCGTTTCAGTCGTTCAGATCGTTTGTCGTTCAGCTCGTTTCTGTCGTTCAGATCGTTTCAGTCGTTCAGATCGTTTCCGTCATGAGGTCGTTTCCGTCGTTCAGATCGTTTCGGTCGTTCAGATCGTTTCCGTCATTCAGCTCGTTTCCGTCGTTCAGATCGTTTCAGTCGTTCAGATGGTTTCAGTCGTTCAGATCGTTTGTCGTTCAGCTCGTTTCCGTCGTTCAGATCGTTTCCGTCGTTCATCTCGTTTCCGTCGTTCAGATCGTTTCCGTCGTTCAGATCGTTTCAGTCGTTCAGATCGTGTCCGTCGTTCAGATCGTTTGTCGTTCAGCTCGTTTCAGTCGTTCAGATCGTTTGTCGTTCAGATCGTTTCCGTCATTCAGATCGTTTCAGTCGTTCATCTCGTTTCCGTCGTTCAGATCGTTTCAGTCGTTCAGATCTCTTCCGTCGTTCAGTTCGTTTCCGTCGTTCATCTCGTTTCCATCGTTCAGATCGTTTCAGTCGTTCAGATCGTTTCCGTCGTTCATCTCGTTTCCGTCGTTCAGATCGTTTCCGTCATGAGATCGTTTCGGTCGTTCAGATCGTTTCAGTCGTTCAGCTCGTTTCAGTCGTTCACCTCGTGTCCGTCGTTCAGATCGTTTCAGTCGTTCAGATCATTTCAGTCGTTCAGATCGTTTCCGTCGTTCAGATCGTTTCCGTCGTTCAGATCGTTTCCGTCGTTCAGATCGTTTCAGTCGTTCATCTCGTTTCCGTCGTTCAGATCGTTTCAGTCGTTCAGATCATTTCCGTCGTTCAGATCGTTTCAGTCGTTCAGATCGTGTCCGTCGTTCAGATCGTTTGTCGTTCAGCTCGTTTCAGTCGTTCAGATCGTTTGTCGTTCAGATCGTTTCAGTCGTTCAGATCGTTTCCGTCGTTCAGATCGTTTCAGTCGTTCAGATCGTTTCAGTCGTTCAGCTCGTTTCCGTCGTTCATCTCGTTTCCGTCGTTCAGATCGTTTCCGTCATGAGATCGTTTCCGTCATTCAGATCGTTTGTCGTTCAGCTCGTTTCCGTCGTTCAGATCGTTTCAGTCGTTCAGATCTCTTCCGTCGTTCAACGACGGAAACGAACTCGTTTCCGTCGTTCAGATCGTTTCCGTCATGAGATCGTTTCCGTCATTCAGATCGTTTGTCGTTCAGCTCGTTTCAGTCGTTCAGATCGTTTCAGTCGTTCAGATCGTTTCAGTCGTTCACCTCGTTTCCGTCGTTCAGATCGTTTCAGTCGTTCAGCTCGTTTCAGTCGTTCACCTCGTGTCCGTCGTTCAGATCGTTTCAGTCGTTCAGCTCGTTTCAGTCGTTCAGATCGTTTCAGTCGTTCACCTCGTTTCCGTCGTTCAGATCGTTTCGGTCTTTTCAGATCGTTTCAGTCGTTCACCTCGTTTCCGTCGTTCAGATCGTTTCAGTCGTTCAGATCGTTTCAGTCGTTCACCTCGTTTCCGTCGTTCAGATCGTTTCAGTCGTTCAGATCGTTTCAGTCGTTCACCTCGTTTCCGTCGTTCAGATCGTTTCGGTCTTTCAGATCGTTTCGGTCGTTCAGATCGTTTCAGTCGTTCACCTCGTTTCCGTCATTCAGATCGTTTCAGTCGTTCAGTTCGTTTCCGTCGTTCACCTCGTTTCCGTCGTTCAGATCGTTTCAGTCGTTCAGATTGTTTCAGTCGTTCAGATCGTTTCCGTCATGAGATCGTTTCCATCATTCAGATCGTTTGTCGTTCAGCTCGTTTCCGTCGTTCAGATCGTTTCAGTCGTTCAGATCGTTTCAGTCGTTCACCTCGTTTCCGTCGTTCAGTTCGTTTCCGTCGTTCATCTCGTTTCCATCGTTCAGATTGTTTCAGTCATTCAGATCGTTTCCGTCGTTCAGATCGTTTCAGTCGTTCAGATCGTTTCAGTCGTTCAGATCGTTTCCGTCGTTCATCTCGTTTCCGTCGTTCAGATCGTTTCCGTCATGAGATCGTTTCCGTCGTTCAGATCGTTTCAGTCGTTCAGATCGTTTCAGTCGTTCACCTCGTTTCCATCGTTCAGATCGTTTCAGTCGTTCAGATCGTTTCAGTCGTTCACCTCGTTTCCGTCGTTCAGATCGTTTCAGTCGTTCAGCTCGTTTCAGTCGTTCACCTCGTGTCCGTCGTTCAGATCGTTTCAGTCGTTCAGCTCGTTTCAGTCGTTCAGATCGTTTCAGTCGTTCACCTCGTTTCCGTCGTTCAGATCGTTTCAGTCGTTCAGATCGTTTCAGTCGTTCACCTCGTTTCCGTCGTTCAGATCGTTTCGGTCTTTCAGATCGTTTCGGTCGTTCAGATCGTTTCAGTCGTTCACCTCGTTTCCGTCATTCAGATCGTTTCAGTCGTTCAGTTCGTTTCCGTCGTTCACCTCGTTTCCGTCGTTCAGATCGTTTTCGTCGTTCATCTCATTTCCGTCGTTCAGATCGTTTCCGTCATGAGATCGTTTCGGTCGTTCAGATCGTTTCCGTCGTTTGGATCGTTTCAGTCGTTCAGATCGTTTCGGTCGTTCAGATCGTTTCAGTCGTTCACCTCGTTTCCGTCGTTCAGATCGTTTCGGTCGTTCAGATCTCTTCTGTTTTTCAGATCGTTTCAGTCTTTCAGTTCGTTTCCGTCGTTCAGATCGTTTCCGTCGTTCAGATCGTTTCTGTCGTTCAGATCGTTTCCCTCATCAGCTCTTTTCAGTTGTTCAGCTCGTTTCAGTCGTTCAGATCGTTTCCGTCATTCAGATCGTTTGTCGATCAGCTCTTTTCAGTCGTTCATATCGTTTCAATCGTTCAGATCGTTTCAGTCGTTCAGCTCTTTACCGTCATTCAGATCGTTTCAGTCGTTCAGATCGTTTCCGTAATTCAGCTCGTTTCAGTCGTTCAGCTCTTTTCCGTAATTCAGCTCGTTTCAGTCGTTCAGATCGTTTGTCGTTCAGCTCGTTTCTGTCGTTCAGATCGTTTCAGTCGTTCAGATCGTTTCCGTCATGAGGTCGTTTCCGTCGTTCAGATCGTTTCGGTCGTTCAGATCGTTTCCGTCATTCAGCTCGTTTCCGTCGTTCAGATCGTTTCAGTCGTTCAGATGGTTTCAGTCGTTCAGATCGTTTGTCGTTCAGCTCGTTTCCGTCGTTCAGATCGTTTCCGTCGTTCATCTCGTTTCCGTCGTTCAGATCGTTTCCGTCGTTCAGATCGTTTCAGTCGTTCAGATCGTGTCCGTCGTTCAGATCGTTTGTCGTTCAGCTCGTTTCAGTCGTTCAGATCGTTTGTCGTTCAGATCGTTTCCGTCATTCAGATCGTTTCAGTCGTTCATCTCGTTTCCGTCGTTCAGATCGTTTCAGTCGTTCAGATCTCTTCCGTCGTTCAGTTCGTTTCCGTCGTTCATCTCGTTTCCATCGTTCAGATCGTTTCAGTCGTTCAGATCGTTTCCGTCGTTCAGATCGTTTCAGTCGTTCAGATCGTTTCAGTCGTTCAGATGGTTTCCGTCGTTCATCTCGTTTCCGTCGTTCAGATCGTTTCCGTCATGAGATCGTTTCCGTCGTTCAGATCGTTTCAGTCGTTCAGATCGTTTCAGTCGTTCACCTCGTTTCGGTCGTTCAGATCGTTTCAGTCGTTCAGCTCGTTTCAGTCGTTCACCTCGTGTCCGTCGTTCAGATCGTTTCAGTCGTTCAGATCATTTCAGTCGTTCAGATCGTTTCCGTCGTTCAGATCGTTTCCGTCGTTCAGATCGTTTCCGTCGTTCATCTCGTTTCCGTCGTTCAGATCGTTTCAGTCGTTCATCTCGTTTCCGTCGTTCAGATCGTTTCAGTCGTTCATCTCGTTTCCGTCGTTCAGATCGTTTCAGTCGTTCAGATCGTTTCCGTCGTTCAGATCGTTTCAGTCGTTCAGATCGTGTCCGTCGTTCAGATCGTTTGTCGTTCAGCTCGTTTCAGTCGTTCAGATCGTTTGTCGTTCAGATCGTTTCAGTCGTTCAGATCGTTTCCGTCGTTCAGATCGTTTCAGTCGTTCAGATCGTTTCAGTCGTTCAGCTCGTTTCCGTCGTTCATCTCGTTTCCGTCGTTCAGATCGTTTCCGTCATGAGATCGTTTCCGTCATTCAGATCGTTTCAGTCGTTCAGATCTCTTCCGTCGTTCAGTTCGTTTCCGTCGTTCAGATCGTTTCAGTCGTTCAGATCTCTTCCGTCGTTCAGTTCGTTTCCGTCGTTCAGATCGTTTCAGTCGTTCAGATCTCTTCCGTCGTTCAGTTCGTTTCCGTCGTTCAGATCGTTTCCGTCATGAGATCGTTTCCGTCATTCAGATCGTTTGTCGTTCAGCTCGTTTCCGTCGTTCAGATCGTTTCAGTCGTTCAGATCGTTTCAGTCGTTCACCTCGTTTCCGTCGTTCAGATCGTTTCAGTCGTTCAGCTCGTTTCAGTCGTTCACCTCGTGTCCGTCGTTCAGATCGTTTCAGTCGTTCAGCTCGTTTCAGTCGTTCAGATCGTTTGTCGTTCAGCTCGTTTCAGTCGTTCAGATCGTTTGTCATTCAGATCGTTTCAGTCGTTCAGTTCGTTTCCGTCGTTCACCTCGTTTCCGTCGTTCAGATCGTTTCAGTCGTTCAGATTGTTTCAGTCGTTCAGATCGTTTCCGTCATGAGATCGTTTCCATCATTCAGATCGTTTGTCGTTCAGCTCGTTTCCGTCGTTCAGATCGTTTCAGTCGTTCACCTCGTTTCCGTCGTTCAGTTCGTTTCCGTCGTTCATCTCGTTTCCATCGTTCAGATTGTTTCAGTCATTCAGATCGTTTCCGTCGTTCAGATCGTTTCAGTCGTTCAGATCGTTTCAGTCGTTCAGCTCGTTTCCGTCGTTCAGATCGTTTCAGTCGTTCAGATCGTTTCCGTCGTTCATCTCGTTTCCGTCGTTCAGATCGTTTCCGTCATGAGATCGTTTCCGTCGTTCAGATCGTTTCAGTCGTTCAGATCGTTTCAGTCGTTCACCTCGTTTCCATCGTTCAGATCGTTTCAGTCGTTCAGCTCGTTTCAGTCGTTCACCTCGTGTCCGTCGTTCAGATCGTTTCAGTCGTTCAGATCATTTCAGTCGTTCAGATCGTTTCCGTCGTTCAGATCGTTTCCGTCGTTCAGATCGTTTCCGTCGTTCATCTCGTTTCCGTCGTTCAGATCGTTTCAGTCGTTCATCTCGTTTCCGTCGTTCAGATCGTTTCAGTCGTTCAGATCGTTTCCGTCGTTCAGATCGTTTCAGTCGTTCAGATCGTGTCCGTCGTTCAGATCGTTTGTCGTTCAGCTCGTTTCAGTCGTTCAGATCGTTTGTCGTTCAGATCGTTTCAGTCGTTCAGATCGTTTCCGACGTTCAGATCGTTTCAGTCGTTCAGATCGTTTCAGTCGTTCAGCTCGTTTCCGTCGTTCAGATCGTTTCAGTCGTTCAGATCGTTTCCGTCGTTCATCTCGTTTCCGTCGTTCAGATCGTTTCCGTCATGAGATCGTTTCCGTCATTCAGATCGTTTGTCGTTCAGCTCGTTTCCGTCGTTCAGATCGTTTCAGTCGTTCAGATCTCTTCCGTCGTTCAGTTCGTTTCCGTCGTTCAGATCGTTTCCGTCATGAGATCGTTTCCGTCATTCAGATCGTTTGTCGTTCAGCTCGTTTCCGTCGTTCAGATCGTTTCAGTCGTTCAGATCTCTTCCGTCGTTCAGTTCGTTTCCGTCGTTCAGATCGTTTCCGTCATGAGATCGTTTCCGTCATTCAGATTGTTTGTCGTTCAGCTCGTTTCCTTCGTTCAGATCGTTTCAGTCGTTCAGATCGTTTCAGTCGTTCACCTCGTTTCCGTCGTTCAGATCGTTTCAGTCGTTCAGATCGTTTCAGTCGTTCATCTCGTTTCCGTCGTTCAGTTCGTTTCCGTCGTTCAGATCGTTTCAGTCGTTCACCTCGTTTCCGTCGTTCAGATCGTTTCGGTCTTTCAGATCGTTTCGGTCGTTCAGATCGTTTCAGTCGTTCACCTCGTTTCCGTCATTCAGATCGTTTCAGTCGTTCAGTTCGTTTCCGTCGTTCACCTCGTTTCCGTCGTTCAGATCGTTTCCGTCGTTCATCTCATTTCCGTCGTTCAGATCGTTTCCGTCGTGAGATCGTTTCGGTCGTTCAGATCGTTTCCGTCGTTTGGATCGTTTCAGTCGTTCAGATCGTTTCGGTCGTTCAGATCGTTTCAGTCGTTCACCTCGTTTCCGTCGTTCAGTTCGTTTCGGTCGTTCAGATCGTTTCGGTCGTTCAGATCGTTTTGGTCCTTCAGATCGTTTCGGTCGTTCATCCCGTTTCGGTCGTTCAGATCATTTCCGTCGTTCAGATCGTTTCAGTCGTTCAGATCTCTTCTGTAGTTCAGATCGTTTCAGTCTTTCAGTTCGTTTCCGTCGTTCAGATCGTTTCTGTCGTTCAGATCGTTTCCGTCGTTCAGATCGTTTCCGTCGTTCAGCTCTTTTCAGTCGTTCATCTCGTTTCCTTCGTTCAGATCGTTTCCGTCGTTCAGATCGTTTCAGTCGTTCAGATCGTGTCCGTCATTCAGATCGTTTGTCGTTCAGCTCGTTTCAGTCGTTCAGATCGTTTCAGTCGTTTAGATCTCTTCCGTCGTTCAGTTCGTTTCCGTCGTTCAGATCGTTTCCGTCATGAGATCGTTTCCGTCATTCAGATCGTTTGTCGTTCAGATCGTTTCAGTCGTTCAGATCGTTTCAGTCGTTCAGATCGTTTCCGTCGCTCAGATCGTTTCAGTCGTTCAGATCGTTTCAGTCGTTCAGATCGTTTCAGTCGTTCAGATCGTTTCCGTCGCTCAGATCGTTTCAGTCGTTCATCTCGTTTCCTTCGTTCAGATCGTTTCCGTCGTTCAGCTCGTTTCAGTCGTTCAGATCGTTTCAGTCGTTCAGATCTCTTCCGTCGTTCAGTTCGTTTCCGTCGTTCAGATCGTTTCCGTCATGAGATCGTTTCCGTCATTCAGATCGTTTGTCGTTCAGCTCGTTTCCGTCGTTGAGATCGTTTCAGTCGTTCAGATCGTTTCAGTCGTTCACCTCGTTTCCGTCGTTCAGATCGTTTCAGTCGTTCAGATTGTTTCAGTCGTTCAGATTGTTTCAGTCGTTCAGATCGTTTCCGTCATGAGATCGTTTCCATCATTCAGATCGTTTGTCGTTCAGCTCGTTTCCGTCGTTCAGATCGTTTCAGTCGTTCAGATCGTTTCAGTCGTTCACCTCGTTTCCGTCGTTCAGATCGTTTCAGTCGTTCAGATCGTTTCCGTCGTTCAGATCGTTTCAGTCGTTCAGATCGTTTCAGTCGTTCAGATCGTTTCCGTCGTTCAGATCGTTTCAGTCCTTCAGATCGTTTCCGTCGTTCAGATCGTTTCCGTCGTTCATCTCGTTTCCGTCGTTTAGATCGTTTCCGTCGTTCAGATCGTTTCCGTCGTTCAGATCGTTTGTCGTTCAGCTCGTTTCCGTCGTTCAGATCGTTTCAGTCGTTCAGATCGTTTCCGTCTTTCATCTCGTTTCCGTCATTCAGCTCGTTTCAGTCGTTCACCTCGTTTCCGTCGTTCAGATCGTTTCAGTCGTTCAGCTCGTTTCAGTCGTTCACCTCGTTTCAGTCGTTCAGATCGTTTCAGTCGTTCACCTCGTTTCCGTCGTTCAGATCGTTTCCGTCATGAGATCGTTTCCGTCGTTCAGATCGTTTCAGTCGTTCAGATCGTTTCCGTCGTTCAGATCGTTTCCGTCGTTCATCTCGTTTCCGTCGTTCAGATCGTTTCAGTCGTTCATCTCGTTTCCTTCGTTCAGATCGTTTCCATCGTTCAGATCGTTTCAGTCGTTCAGATCGTGTCCGTCATTCAGATCGTTTGTCGTTCAGCTCGTTTCAGTCGTTCAGATCGTTTGTCGTTCATCTCGTTTCCGTCGTTCAGATCGTTTCAGTCGTTCAGATCTCTTCCGTCGTTCAGTTCGTTTCCGTCGTTCAGATCGTTTGTCGTTCAGCTCGTTTCCGTCGTTCAGATCGTTTCAGTCGTTCAGATCGTTTCAGTCGTTCACCTCGTTTCCGTCGTTCAGATCGTTTCAGTCGTTCAGCTCGTTTCAGTCGTTCACCTCGTGTCCGTCGTTCAGATCGTTTCAGTCGTTCAGCTCGTTTCAGTCGTTCAGATCGTTTCAGTCGTTCACCTCGTTTCAGTCGTTCACCTCGTTTCCGTCGTTCAGATCGTTTCCGTCATGAGATCGTTTCCGTCGTTCAGATCGTTTCAGTCGTTCAGATCGTTTCCGTCGTTCAGATCGTTTCCGTCGTTCATCTCGTTTCCGTCGTTCAGATCGTTTCAGTCGTTCATCTCGTTTCCTTCGTTCAGATCGTTTCCATCGTTCAGATCGTTTCAGTCGTTCAGATCGTGTCCGTCATTCAGATCGTTTGTCGTTCAGCTCGTTTCAGTCGTTCAGATCGTTTGTCGTTCATCTCGTTTCCGTCGTTCAGATCGTTTCTTTCGTTCAGATCTCTTCCGTCGTTCAGTTCGTTTCCGTCGTTCAGATCGTTTGTCGTTCAGCTCGTTTCCGTCGTTCAGATCGTTTCAGTCGTTCAGATCGTTTCCGTCGCTCAGATCGTTTCAGTCGTTCAGATCGTTTCAGTCGTTCAGATCGTTTCAGTCGTTCAGATCGTTTCCGTCGCTCAGATCGTTTCAGTCGTTCATCTCGTTTCCTTCGTTCAGATCGTTTCCGTCGTTCAGCTCGTTTCAGTCGTTCAGATCGTTTCAGTCGTTCAGATCTCTTCCGTCGTTCAGTTCGTTTCCGTCGTTCAGATCGTTTCCGTCATGAGATCGTTTCCGTCATTCAGATCGTTTGTCGTTCAGCTCGTTTCCGTCGTTGAGATCGTTTCAGTCGTTCAGATCGTTTCAGTCGTTCACCTCGTTTCCGTCGTTCAGATCGTTTCAGTCGTTCAGATTGTTTCAGTCGTTCAGATTGTTTCAGTCGTTCAGATCGTTTCCGTCATGAGATCGTTTCCATCATTCAGATCGTTTGTCGTTCAGCTCGTTTCCGTCGTTCAGATCGTTTCAGTCGTTCAGATCGTTTCAGTCGTTCACCTCGTTTCCGTCGTTCAGATCGTTTCAGTCGTTCAGATCGTTTCCGTCGTTCAGATCGTTTCAGTCGTTCAGATCGTTTCAGTCGTTCAGATCGTTTCCGTCGTTCAGATCGTTTCAGTCCTTCAGATCGTTTCCGTCGTTCAGATCGTTTCCGTCGTTCATCTCGTTTCCGTCGTTTAGATCGTTTCCGTCGTTCAGATCGTTTCCGTCGTTCAGATCGTTTGTCGTTCAGCTCGTTTCCGTCGTTCAGATCGTTTCAGTCGTTCAGATCGTTTCCGTCTTTCATCTCGTTTCCGTCATTCAGCTCGTTTCAGTCGTTCACCTCGTTTCCGTCGTTCAGATCGTTTCAGTCGTTCAGCTCGTTTCAGTCGTTCACCTCGTTTCAGTCGTTCAGATCGTTTCAGTCGTTCACCTCGTTTCCGTCGTTCAGATCGTTTCCGTCATGAGATCGTTTCCGTCGTTCAGATCGTTTCAGTCGTTCAGATCGTTTCCGTCGTTCAGATCGTTTCCGTCGTTCATCTCGTTTCCGTCGTTCAGATCGTTTCAGTCGTTCATCTCGTTTCCTTCGTTCAGATCGTTTCCATCGTTCAGATCGTTTCAGTCGTTCAGATCGTGTCCGTCATTCAGATCGTTTGTCGTTCAGCTCGTTTCAGTCGTTCAGATCGTTTGTCGTTCATCTCGTTTCCGTCGTTCAGATCGTTTCAGTCGTTCAGATCTCTTCCGTCGTTCAGTTCGTTTCCGTCGTTCAGATCGTTTGTCGTTCAGCTCGTTTCCGTCGTTCAGATCGTTTCAGTCGTTCAGATCGTTTCAGTCGTTCACCTCGTTTCCGTCGTTCAGATCGTTTCGGTCGTTCAGATCGTTTCAGTCGTTCAGATCGTTTCGGTCGTTCAGATCGTTTCCGTCGTTCAGATCGTTTCCGTCGTTCAGATCGTTTCAGTCGTTCAGATCGTTTCCGTCGTTCACCTCGTTTCCGTCGTTCAGATCGTTTCGGTCGTTCAGATCGTTTCAGTCGTTCAGATCGTTTCGGTCGTTCAGATCGTTTCCGTCGTTCAGATCGTTTCCGTCGTTCAGATCGTTTCAGTCGTTCAGATCGTTTCCGTCGTTCATCTCGTTTCCGTCGTTCAGATCGGTTCCGTCATGAGATCGTTTCCGTCATTCAGATCGTTTGTCGTTCAGCTCGTTTACGTCGTTCAGATCGTTTCAGTCGTTCAGATCTCTTCCGTCGTTCAGTTCGTTTCCGTCGTTCAGATCGTTTCCGTCATGAGATCGTTTCCGTCGTTCAGATCGTTTCAGTCGTTCAGATCGTTTCAGTCGTTCACCTCGTTTCCGTCGTTCAGATCGTTTCAGTCGTTCAGCTCGTTTCAGTCGTTCACCTCGTGTCCGTCGTTCAGATCGTTTCAGTCGTTCAGCTCGTTTCAGTCGTTCAGATCGTTTCAGTCGTTCACCTCGTTTCCGTCGTTCAGATCGTTTCAGTCGTTCAGTTCGTTTCCGTCGTTCACCTCGTTTCCGTCGTTCAGATCGTTTCCGTCGTTCATCTCATTTCCGTCGTTCAGATCGTTTCCGTCATGAGATCGTTTCGGTCGTTCAGATCGTTTCCGTCGTTTGGATCGTTTCAGTCGTTCAGATCGTTTCGGTCGTTCAGATCGTTTCAGTCGTTCACCTCGTTTCCGTCGTTCAGATCGTTTCGGTCGTTACGATCGTTTCGGTCGTTCAGATCGTTTTGGTCCTTCAGATCGTTTCGGTCGTTCATCCCGTTTCGGTCGTTCAGATCATTTCCGTCGTTCAGATCGTTTCAGTCGTTCAGATCTCTTCTGTTGTTCAGATCGTTTCAGTCTTTCAGTTCGTTTCCGTCGTTCAGATCGTTTCTGTCGTTCAGATCGTTTCCGTCGTTCAGATCGTTTCCGTCGTTCAGCTCTTTTCAGTCGTTCATCTCGTTTCCTTCGTTCAGATCGTTTCCGTCGTTCAGATCGTTTCAGTCGTTCAGATCGTGTCCGTCATTCAGATCGTTTGTCGTTCAGCTCGTTTCAGTCGTTCAGATCGTTTCAGTCGTTCAGATCTCTTCCGTCGTTCAGTTCGTTTCCGTCGTTCAGATCGTTTCCGTCATGAGATCGTTTCCGTCATTCAGATCGTTTGTCGTTCAGATCGTTTCAGTCGTTCAGATCGTTTCAGTCGTTCAGATCGTTTCCGTCGTTCAGATCGTTTCAGTCGTTCAGATCGTTTCAGTCGTTCAGATCGTTTCCCTCATCAGCTCTTTTCCGTCGTTCAGATCGTTTCAGTCGTTCATCTCGTTTCCTTCGTTCAGATCGTTTCCGTCGTTCAGCTCGTTTCAGTCGTTCAGATCGTTTCAGTCGTTCAGATCTCTTCCGTCGTTCAGTTCGTTTCCGTCGTTCAGATCGTTTCCGTCATGAGATCGTTTCCGTCATTCAGATCGTTTGTCGTTCAGCTCGTTTCCGTCGTTCAGATCGTTTCAGTCGTTCAGATCGTTTCAGTCGTTCACCTCGTTTCCGTCGTTCAGATCGTTTCAGTCGTTCAGATTGTTTCAGTCGTTCAGATTGTTTCAGTCGTTCAGATCGTTTCCGTCATGAGATCGTTTCCATCATTCAGATCGTTTGTCGTTCAGCTCGTTTCCGTCGTTCAGATCGTTTCAGTCGTTCAGATCGTTTCAGTCGTTCACCTCGTTTCCGTCGTTCAGATCGTTTCAGTCGTTCAGATCGTTTCAGTCGTTCAGATCGTTTCCGTCGTTAAGATCATTTCAGTCCTTCAGATCGTTTCAGTCGTTCAGATAGTTTCCCTCATCAGCTCTTTTCCGTCGTTCAGATCGTTTCCGTCGTTCAGATCATTTCCGTCGTTCAGATCGTTTGTCGTTCAGCTCGTTTCCGTCGTTCAGATCGTTTCAGTCGTTCAGATCGTTTCCGTCTTTCATCTCGTTTCCGTCATTCAGCTCGTTTCAGTCGTTCATTTCGTTTCCGTCGTTCAGATCGTTTCAGTCGTTCAGCTCGTTTCAGTCGTTCACCTCGTTTCAGTCGTTCAGATCGTTTCAGTCGTTCACCTCGTTTACGTCGTTCAGATCGTTTCCGTCATGAGATCGTTTCCGTCGTTCAGATCGTTTCCGTCGTTCAGATCGTTTCCGTCGTTCAGATCGTTTCAGTCGTTCACCTCGTTTCCGTCGTTCAGATCGTTTGTCGTTCAGCTCGTTTCAGTCGTTCAGATCGTTTGTCGTTCAGATCGTTTCAGTCGTTCAGATCATTTCCGTCGTTCAGATCGTTTCAGTCGTTCAGATCGTTTCAGTCGTTCAGCTCGTTTCCATCGTTCAGATCGTTTCAGTCGTTCAGATCGTTTCCGTCGTTCATCTCGTTTCCGTCGTTCAGATCGTTTCCGTCATGAGATCGTTTCCGTCATTCAGATCGTTTGTCGTTCAGCTCGTTTCCGTCGTTCAGATCGTTTCAGTCGTTCAGATCTCTTCCGTCGTTCAGTTCGTTTCCGTCGTTCAGATCGTTTCCGTCATGAGATCGTTTCCGTCATTCAGATCGTTTGTCGTTCAGCTCGTTTCCGTCGTTCAGATCGTTTCAGTCGTTCAGATCGTTTCAGTCGTTCACCTCGTTTCCGTCGTTCAGATCGTTTCAGTCGTTCAGCTCGTTTCAGTCGTTCACCTCGTGTCCGTCGTTCAGATCGTTTCAGTCGTTCAGCTCGTTTCAGTCGTTCAAATCGTTTCAGTCGTTCACCTCGTTTCCGTCGTTCAGATCGTTTCGGTCTTTCAGATCGTTTCAGTCGTTCACCTCGTTTCCGTCGTTCAGATCGTTTCGGTCGTTCAGATCGTTTCGGTCGTTCAGATCGTTTCAGTTGTTCATCTCGTTTCCGTCGTTCAGTTCGTTTCCGTCGTTCAGATCGTTTCAGTCGTTCACCTCGTTTCGGTCGTTCAGATCGTTTCAGTTGTTCATCTCGTTTCCGTCGTTCAGTTCGTTTCCGTCGTTCAGATCGTTTCAGTCGTTCATCTCGTTTCCGTCGTTCAGATCGTTTCCGTCATGAGATCGTTTCGGTCGTTCAGATCGTTTCCGTCGTTCAGATCGTTTCCGTCATGAGATCGTTTCGGTCGTTCAGATCGTTTCCGTCGTTTGGATCGTTTCAGTCGTTCAGATCGTTTCGGTCGTTCAGATCGTTTCAGTCGTTCACCTCGTTTCCGTCGTTCAGATCGTTTCGGTCGTTCAGATCGTTTTGGTCGTTCAGATCGTTTCGGTCGTTCATCCCGTTTCGGTCGTTCAGATCTCTTCTGTTGTTCAGATCGTTTCAGTCTTTCAGTTCGTTTCCGTCGTTCAGATCGTTTCTGTCGTTCAGATCGTTTCAGTCGTTCACCTCGTTTCCGTCGTTCAGATCGTTTCGGTCGTTCATCTCGTTTCGGTCGTTCATCTCGTTTCCGTCGTTCAGATCGTTTCCGTCGTTCATCTCGTTTCGGTCGTTCATCTCTTTTCCGTCGATCAGATCGTTTCCGTCGTTCAGATCGTTTAGGTCGTTCATCTCGTTTCCGTCGTTCAGATCGTTTCCGTCGTTCAGCTCGTTTCAGTCGTTCAGATCGTTTCAGTCGTTCACCTCGTTTCCGTCGTTCAGATCGTTTCAGTCGTTCAGATTGTTTCAGTCGTTCAGATTGTTTCAGTCGTTCAGATCGTTTCCGTCATGAGATCGTTTCCATCATTCAGATCGTTTGTCGTTCAGCTCGTTTCCGTCGTTCAGATCGTTTCAGTCGTTCACCTCGTTTCCGTCGTTCAGATCGTTTCAGTCGTTCAGATCGTTTCAGTCGTTCAGATCGTTTCCGTCGTTAAGATCATTTCAGTCCTTCAGATCGTTTCAGTCGTTCAGATCGTTTCCCTCATCAGCTCTTTTCCGTCGTTCAGATCGTTTCCGTCGTTCAGATCGTTTCCGTCGTTCAGATCGTTTGTCGTTCAGCTCGTTTCCGTCGTTCAGATCGTTTCAGTCGTTCAGATCGTTTCCGTCTTTCATCTCGTTTCCGTCATTCAGCTCGTTTCAGTCGTTCAGCTCGTTTCAGTCGTTCACCTCGTTTCAGTCGTTCACCTCGTTTCCGTCGTTCAGATCGTTTCCGTCATGAGATCGTTTCAGTCGTTCAGATCGTTTCCCTCATCAGCTCTTTTCCGTCGTTCAGATCGTTTCCGTCGTTCAGATCGTTTCCGTCGTTCAGATCGTTTCCGTCGTTCATCTCGTTTCCGTCGTTCAGATCGTTTCAGTCGTTCATCTCGTTTCCGTCGTTCAGATCGTTTCAGTCGTTCAGATCGTTTCCGTCGTTCAGATCGTTTCAGTCGTTCAGATCGTGTCCGTCATTCAGATCGTTTGTCGTTCAGCTCGTTTCAGTCGTTCACCTCGTTTCCGTCGTTCAGATCGTTTGTCGTTCAGATCGTTTCAGTCGTTCAGATCGTTTC
This sequence comes from Blennius ocellaris, assembly GCF_963422515.1. Lineage (NCBI taxonomy): Eukaryota > Metazoa > Chordata > Actinopteri > Blenniiformes > Blenniidae > Blennius > Blennius ocellaris. The sequence goes on from NW_027662315.1 coordinate 296,121, forward strand.
CGTCGTTCATCTCGTTTCCGTCGTTCAGATCGTTTCCGTCATGAGATCGTTTCCGTCATTCAGATCGTTTGTCGTTCAGCTCGTTTCCGTCGTTCAGATCGTTTCAGTCGTTCAGATCTCTTCCGTCGTTCAGTTCGTTTCCGTCGTTCAGATCGTTTCCGTCATGAGATCGTTTCCGTCATTCAGATCGTTTGTCGTTCAGCTCGTTTCCGTCGTTCAGATCGTTTCAGTCGTTCACCTTGTTTCCGTCGTTCAGATCGTTTCAGTCGTTCAGCTCGTTTCAGTCGTTCACCTCGTGTCCGTCGTTCAGATCGTTTCAGTCGTTCAGCTCGTTTCAGTCGTTCAAATCGTTTCAGTCGTTCACCTCGTTTCCGTCGTTCAGATCGTTTCGGTCTTTCAGATCGTTTCAGTCGTTCACCTCGTTTCAGTCGTTCACCTCGTTTCCGTCGTTCAGATCGTTTCAGTCGTTCAGTTCGTTTCCGTCGTTCAGATCGTTTCGGTCGTTCAGATCGTTTCAGTCGTTCAGATTGTTTCAGTCGTTCAGATCGTTTCCGTCGTTCAGATCGTTTCCGTCTTTCACCTCGTTTCCGTCGTTCAGATCGTTTCCGTCATGAGATCGTTTCGGTCGTTCAGATCGTTTCCGTCGTTTGGATCGTTTCAGTCGTTCAGATCGTTTCGGTCGTTCAGATCGTTTCAGTCGTTCACCTCGTTTCCGTCGTTCAGATCGTTTCGGTCGTTCAGATCGTTTCGGTCGTTCAGATCGTTTTGGTCGTTCAGATCGTTTCGGTCGTTCATCCCGTTTCGGTCGTTCAGATCATTTCCGTCGTTCAGATCGTTTCAGTCGTTCAGATCTCTTCTGTTGTTCAGATCGTTTCAGTCTTTCAGTTCGTTTCCGTCGTTCAGATCGTTTCTGTCGTTCAGATCGTTTCAGTCGTTCACCTCGTTTCCGTCGTTCAGATCGTTTCCGTCGTTCAGATCGTTTAGGTCGTTCATCTCGTTTCCGTCGTTCAGATCGTTTCCGTCGTTCATCTCGTTTCCGTCGTTGAGATCGTTTCCGTCATGAGATCGCTTCGGTCGTTCAGATCGTTTCAGTCGTTCAGATCGTTTCCGTCATTCAGATCGTTTGTCGTTCAGCTCGTTTCCGTCGTTCAGATCGTTTCAGTCGTTCAGATCGTTTCAGTCGTTCACCTCGTTTCCGTCGTTCAGATCGCTTCAGTCGTTCAGCTCGTTTCCCTCATCAGCTCTTTTCCGTCGTTCAGATCGTTTCCGTCATTCAGAACGTTTCAGTCGTTCATATCGTTCCCATCGTTCAGCTCGTTTCAGTCGTTCAGATCGTTTCCGTCATTCAGATCGTTTGTCGATCAGCTCTTTTCAGTCGTTCATATCGTTTCAATCGTTCAGATCGTTTCAGTCGTTCAGCTCTTTACCGTCATTCAGATCGTTTCAGTCGTTCAGATCGTTTCCGTAATTCAGCTCGTTTCAGTCGTTCAGATCGTTTCCGTCGTTCAGATCGTTTCAGATCGTTTCCCTCATCAGCTCTTTTCCGTCGTTCAGATCGTTTCCGTCATTCAGAACGTTTCAGTCGTTAAGATCGTTTCTGTCGTTCAGATCGTTTCAGTCGTTCACCTCGTTTACGTCGTTCAGATCGTTTCAGTCGTTCAGTTCGTTTCCGTCATGAGATCGTTTCGGTCGTTCAGATCGTTTCCGTCGTTTGGATCGTTTCAGTCGTTCAGATTGTTTCGGTCGTTAAGATCGTTTCGGTCGTTCATCTCGTTTCCGTCGTTCAGATCGTTTCGGTCGTTCATCTCGTTTCGGTCGTTCATCTCTTTTCCGTCGATCAGATCGTTTCGGTCGTTCAGATCGTTTAGGTCGTTCATCTCGTTTCCGTCGTTCAGATCGTTTCCGTCGTTCATCTCGTTTCGGTCGTTCATCTCTTTTCCGTCGATCAGATCATTTCCGTCGTTCAGATCGTTTAGGTCGTTCATCTCGTTTCCGTCGTTCAGATCGTTTCCGTCGTTCAGCTCGTTTCAGTCGTTCAGATTGTTTCCGTCGTTCAGATCGTTTCCGTCGTTCATCTCGTTTCCGTCGTTCAGATCGTTTACGTCATGAGATCGCTTCGGTCGTTCAGATCGTTTCAGTCGTTCAGATCGTTTCCGTCATTCAGATCGTTTGTCGTTCAGCTCGTTTCCGTCGTTCAGATCGTTTCAGTCGTTCAGATCGTTTCAGTCGTTCACCTCGTTTCCGTCGTTCAGATCGCTTCAGTCGTTCAGCTCGTTTCCCTCATCAGCTCTTTTCCGTCATTCAGAACGTTTCAGTCGTTCATATCGTTCCCATCGTTCAGCTCGTTTCAGTCGTTCAGATCGTTTCCGTCATTCAGATCGTTTGTCGATCAGCTCTTTTCAGTCGTTCATATCGTTTCAATCGTTCAGATCGTTTCAGTCGTTCAGCTCTTTACCGTCATTCAGATCGTTTCAGTCGTTAAGATCGTTTCCGTAATTCAGCTCGTTTCCGTCGTTCAGATCGTTTCCGTCGTTCAGATCGTTTCCGTCGTTCAGATTGTTTGTCGTTCAGCTCTTTTCCGTAATTCAGCTCGTTTCAGTCGTTCAGATCGTTTGTCGTTCAGCTCGTTTCTGTCGTTCAGATCGTTTCAGTCGTTCAGATCGTTTGTCGTTCAGCTCTTTTCCGTAATTCAGCTCGTTTCAGTCGTTCAGATCGTTTGTCGTTCAGCTCGTTTCTGTCGTTCAGATCGTTTCGGTCGTTCAGATCGTTTCCGTCGTTTGGATCGTTTCAGTCGTTCAGATCGTTTCGGTCGTTCAGATCGTTTCAGTCGTTCACCTCGTTTCCGTCGTTCAGATCGTTTCGGTCGTTCAGATCGTTTCGGTCGTTCAGATCGTTTTGGTCGTTCAGATCGTTTCGGTCGTTCATCCCGTTTCGGTCGTTCAGATCATTTCCGTCGTTCAGATCGTTTCAGTCGTTCAGATCTCTTCTGTTGTTCAGATCGTTTCAGTCTTTCAGTTCGTTTCCGTCGTTCAGATCGTTTCTGTCGTTCAGATCGTTTCAGTCGTTCACCTCGTTTCCGTCGTTCAGATCGTTTCCGTCGTTCAGATCGTTTAGGTCGTTCATCTCGTTTCCGTCGTTCAGATCGTTTCCGTCGTTCAGATCGTTTAGGTCGTTCATCTCGTTTCAGTCGTTCAGATCGTTTGTCGTTCAGCTCGTTTCTGTCGTTCAGATCGTTTCGGTCGTTCAGATCGTTTCCGTCGTTTGGATCGTTTCAGTCGTTCAGATCGTTTCGGTCGTTCAGATCGTTTCCGTCGTTCATATCGTTTCCCTCATCAGCTCTTTTCCGTTGTTCAGATCGTTTCCGTCGTTCAGCTCGTTTCAATCGTTCAGATTGTTTCCGTCGTTCAGATCGTTTCAGTCGTTCAGCTCGTTTCCGTCGATCAGATCGTTTCAGTCGTTCAGCTCGTTTCCGTCGTTCAGATCGTTTCAGTCGTTCAGCTCTTTTCAGTCGTTCAGCTCGTTTCAGTCGTTCAGCTCGTTTCTGTCGTTCAAATCGTTTCCGTCGTTCATATCGTTTCCCTCATCAGCTCTTTTCCGTCGTTCAGATCGTTTCAGTCGTTCAGCTCTTTTCAGTCGTTCAGATCGTTTCCTTCGTTCAGCTCGTTTCCGTCGATCAGATCGTTTCTGTGGTTCAGATCGTTTCCGGCGTTCAGATCGTTTCAGTCGTTCAGATCGTTTCCGGCGTTCAGATCGTTTCAGTCGTTCAGATCGTTTCCGGCGTTCAGATCGTTTCAGTCGTTCAGATCGTTTCCCTCATCAGCTCGTTTCCGTTGTTTAGCTCGTTTCCCTCATCAGATCGTTTCAGTCGTTCAGCTCGTTTCCCTCATCAGCTCTTTTCCGTCGTTCAGATCGTTTCCGTTGTTCAGATCGTTTCAGTCGTTCAGATCGTTTCAGTCGTTCAGATCGTTTCCCCCATCAGCTCGTTTCCGTTGTTCAGCTCGTTTCCGTCGTTCAGATCGTTTAGGTCGTTCATCTCGTTTCCGTCGTTCAGATCGTTTCCGTCGTTCAGCTCGTTTCAGTCGTTCAGATTGTTTCCGTCATTCAGATCGTTTCCGTCGTTCATCTCGTTTCCGTCGTTCAGATCGTTTCCGTCATGAGATCGCTTCGGTCGTTCAGATCGTTTCAGTCGTTCAGATCGTTTCCGTCATTCAGATCGTTTGTCGTTCAGCTCGTTTCCGTCGTTCAGATCGTTTCAGTCGTTCAGATCGTTTCCGTCATTCAGATCGTTTCCGTCGTTCAGATCGTTTCCGTCGTTCAGATCGTTTCAGATCGTTTCCCTCATCAGCTCTTTTCCGTCGTTCAGATCGTTTCCGTCATTCAGAACGTTTCAGTCGTTAAGATCGTTTCCGTAATTCAGCTCGTTTCCGTCGTTCAGATCGTTTCTGTCGTTCAGATCGTTTCCGTCGTTCAGATCGTTTCCGTCGTTCAGATCGTTTGTCGTTCAGCTCTTTTCCGTAATTCAGCTCGTTTCAGTCGTTCAGATCGTTTGTCGTTCAGCTCGTTTCTGTCGTTCAGATCGTTTCGGTCGTTCAGATCGTTTCCGTCGTTTGGATCGTTTCAGTCGTTCAGATCGTTTCGGTCGTTCAGATCGTTTCAGTCGTTCACCTCGTTTCCGTCGTTCAGATCGTTTCGGTCGTTCAGATCGTTTCGGTCGTTCAGATCGTTTTGGTCGTTCAGATCGTTTCGGTCGTTCATCCCGTTTCGGTCGTTCAGATCATTTCCGTCGTTCAGATCGTTTCAGTCGTTCAGATCTCTTCTGTTGTTCAGATCGTTTCAGTCTTTCAGTTCGTTTCCGTCGTTCAGATCGTTTCTGTCGTTCAGATCGTTTCAGTCGTTCACCTCGTTTCCGTCGTTCAGATCGTTTCCGTCGTTCAGATCGTTTAGGTCGTTCATCTCGTTTCCGTCGTTCAGATCGTTTCCGTCGTTCATCTCGTTTCCGTCGTTGAGATCGTTTCCGTCATGAGATCGCTTCGGTCGTTCAGATCGTTTCCGTCATTCAGATCGTTTGTCGTTCAGCTCGTTTCCGTCGTTCAGATCGTTTCAGTCGTTCAGATCGTTTCAGTCGTTCACCTCGTTTCCGTCGTTCAGATCGCTTCAGTCGTTCAGCTCGTTTCCCTCATCAGCTCTTTTCCGTCGTTCAGATCGTTTCCGTCATTCAGAACGTTTCAGTCGTTCATATCGTTCCCATCGTTCAGCTCGTTTCAGTCGTTCAGATCGTTTCCGTCATTCAGATCGTTTGTCGATCAGCTCTTTTCAGTCGTTCATATCGTTTCAATCGTTCAGATCGTTTCAGTCGTTCAGCTCTTTACCGTCATTCAGATCGTTTCAGTCGTTCAGATCGTTTCCGTAATTCAGCTCGTTTCAGTCGTTCAGATCGTTTCCGTCGTTCAGATCGTTTCAGATCGTTTCCCTCATCAGCTCTTTTCCGTCGTTCAGATCGTTTCCGTCATTCAGAACGTTTCAGTCGTTAAGATCGTTTCTGTCGTTCAGATCGTTTCAGTCGTTCACCTCGTTTACGTCGTTCAGATCGTTTCAGTCGTTCAGTTCGTTTCCGTCATGAGATCGTTTCGGTCGTTCAGATCGTTTCCGTCGTTTGGATCGTTTCAGTCGTTCAGATTGTTTCGGTCGTTAAGATCGTTTCGGTCGTTCATCTCTTTTCCGTCGATCAGATCGTTTCGGTCGTTCAGATCGTTTAGGTCGTTCATCTCGTTTCCGTCGTTCAGATCGTTTCGGTCGTTCATCTCGTTTCGGTCGTTCATCTCTTTTCCGTCGATCAGATCGTTTCGGTCGTTCAGATCGTTTAGGTCGTTCATCTCGTTTCCGTCGTTCAGATCGTTTCCGTCGTTCATCTCGTTTCGGTCGTTCATCTCTTTTCCGTCGATCAGATCATTTCCGTCGTTCAGATCGTTTAGGTCGTTCATCTCGTTTCCGTCGTTCAGATCGTTTCCGTCATTCAGCTCGTTTCAGTCGTTCAGATTGTTTCCGTCGTTCAGATCGTTTCCGTCGTTCATCTCGTTTCCGTCGTTCAGATCGTTTCCGTCATGAGATCGCTTCGGTTGTTCAGATCGTTTCAGTCGTTCAGATCGTTTCCGTCATTCAGATCGTTTGTCGTTCAGCTCGTTTCCGTCGTTCAGATCGTTTCAGTCGTTCAGATCGTTTCAGTCGTTCACCTCGTTTCCGTCGTTCAGATCGCTTCAGTCGTTCAGCTCGTTTCCCTCATCAGCTCTTTTCCGTCATTCAGAACGTTTCAGTCGTTCATATCGTTCCCATCGTTCAGCTCGTTTCAGTCGTTCAGATCGTTTCCGTCATTCAGATCGTTTGTCGATCAGCTCTTTTCAGTCGTTCATATCGTTTCAATCGTTCAGATCGTTTCAGTCGTTCAGCTCTTTTCAGTCGTTCATATCGTTTCAATCGTTCAGATCGTTTCAGTCGTTAAGATCGTTTCCGTAATTCAGCTCGTTTCCGTCGTTCAGATCGTTTCCGTCGTTCAGATCGTTTCCGTCGTTCAGATCGTTTCCGTCGTTCAGATCGTTTCCGTCGTTCAGATCGTTTGTCGTTCAGCTCTTTTCCGTAATTCAGCTCGTTTCAGTCGTTCAGATCGTTTGTCGTTCAGCTCGTTTCTGTCGTTCAGATCGTTTCAGTCGTTCAGATCGTTTCCGTCATGAGGTCGTTTCCGTCGTTCAGATCGTTTCGGTCGTTCAGATCGTTTCAGTCGTTCAGCTCGTTTCAGCCGTTTAGCTCGTTTCTGTCGTTCAGATCGTTTCCGTCGTTCATATCGTTTCCCTCATCAGCTCTTTTCCGTTGTTCAGATCGTTTCCGTCGTTCAGCTCGTTTCAATCGTTCAGATTGTTTCCGTCGTTCAGATCGTTTCAGTCGTTCAGCTCGTTTCCGTCGATCAGATCGTATCTGTGGTTCAGCTCGTTTCCGTCGTTCAGATCGTTTCAGTCGTTCAGCTCTTTTCAGTCGTTCAGCTCGTTTCAGTCGTTCAGCTCGTTTCTGTCGTTCAAATCGTTTCCGTCGTTCATATCGTTTCCCTCATCAGCTCTTTTCCGTCGTTCAGATCGTTTCAGTCGTTCAGCTCTTTTCAGTCGTTCAGATCGTTTCCGTCGTTCAGCTCGTTTCCGTCGTTCAGATCGTTTCCGTTGTTCAGATCGTTTCAGTCGTTCAGATCGTTTCAGTCGTTCAGATCGTTTCCCCCATCAGCTCGTTTCCGTTGTTCAGCTCGTTTCCCTCATCAGCTCGTTTCCGTTGTTCAGCTCGTTTCCGTCGTTCAGATCGTTAAGGTCGTTCATCTCGTTTCCGTCATTCAGATCGTTTCCGTCGTTCATCTCGTTTCCGTCGTTCAGATCGTTTCCGTCATGAGATCGCTTCGGTCGTTCAGATCGTTTCAGTCGTTCAGATCGTTTCCGTCATTCAGATCGTTTGTCGTTCAGCTCGTTTCCGTCGTTCAGATCGTTTCAGTCGTTCAGATCGTTTCCGTCATTCAGATCGTTTCCGTCGTTCAGATCGTTTCCGTCGTTCAGATCGTTTCCGTCGTTCAGATCGTTTCCGTCATTCATATCGTTCCCATCGTTCAGCTCGTTTCAGTCGTTCAGATCGTTTCCGTCATTCAGATCGTTTGTCGATCAGCTCTTTTCAGTCGTTCATATCGTTTCAATCGTTCAGATCGTTTCAGTCGTTCAGCTCTTTACCGTCATTCAGATCGTTTCAGTCGTTCAGATCGTTTCCGTAATTCAGCTCGTTTCAGTCGTTCAGATCGTTTCCGTCGTTCAGATCGTTTCCGTCGTTCAGATCGTTTGTCGTTCAGCTCTTTTCCGTAATTCAGCTCGTTTCAGTCGTTCAGATCGTTTGTCGTTCAGCTCGTTTCTGTCGTTCAGATCGTTTCAGTCGTTCAGATCGTTTCCGTCATGAGGTCGTTTCCGTCGTTCAGATCGTTTCGGTCGTTCAGATCGTTTCCATCATTCAGCTCGTTTCCGTCGTTCAGATCGTTTCAGTCGTTCATCTCTTTTCCGTCGATCAGATCGTTTCGGTCGTTCAGATCGTTTAGGTCGTTCATCTCGTTTCCGTCGTTCAGATCGTTTCCGTCGTTCAGCTCTTTTCAGTCGTTCAGCTCGTTTCAGTCGTTCAGCTCGTTTCTGTCGTTCAAATCGTGTCCGTCGTTCATATCGTTTCCCTCATCAGCTCTTTTCCGTCGTTCAGATCGTTTCAGTAGTTCAGCTCTTTTCAGTCGTTCAGATCGTTTCCGGCGTTCAGATCGTTTCAGTCGTTCAGATCGTTTCCGGCGTTCAGATCGTTTCAGTCGTTCAGATCGTTTCCGGCGTTCAGATCGTTTCAGTCGTTCAGATCGTTTCCCTCATCAGCTCGTTTCCGTTGTTCAGCTCGTTTCCCTCATCAGCTCGTTTCCGTTGTTCAGCTCGTTTCCATCGTTCATATCGTTTCCCTCATCAGCTCTTTTCCGTCGTTCATATCGTTTCCCACATCAGATCGTTTCAGTCGTTCAGATCGTTTCAGTCGTTCAGCTCATTTCCCTCATCAGCTCTTTTCCGTCGTTCAGATCGTTTCCGTTGTTCAGATCGTTTCAGTCGTTCAGATCGTTTCAGTCGTTCAGATCGTTTCCCTCATCAGCTCGTTTCCGTTGTTCAGCTCGTTTCCGTCGTTCAGATCGTTTCCCTCATCAGCTCTTTTCCGTTGTTCAGATCGTTTCCGTCGTTCATATCGTTTCCCTCATCAGCTCTTTTCCGTCGTTCATATCGTTTCCCTCATCAGATCGTTTCAGTCGTTCAGATCGTTTCAGTCGTTCAGCTCGTTTCCCTCATCAGCTCATTTCCGTCGTTCAGATCGTTTCCGTCGTTCAGATCGTTTCAGTCGTTTAGATCGTTTCCCTCATCAGCTCGTTTCCGTTGTTCAGCTCGTTTCCGTCGTTCAGATCGTTTCCCTCATCAGCTCTTTTCCGTTGTTCAGATCGTTTCCGTCGTTCAGCTCATTTCAGTCGTTCAGATCGTTTCCGTCGTTCAGCTCGTTTCTGTCGTTCAGATCGTTTCCGTCGTTCAGATCGTTTCTGTCGTTCAGATCGTTTCCCTCATCAGCTCTTTTCAGTCGTTCAGATCGTTTCCGTCGTTCAGCTCATTTCAGTCGTTCAGATCGTTTCCGTCGTTCAGCTCGTTTCTGTCGTTCAGATCGTTTCCGTCGTTCAGATCGTTTCTGTCGTTCAGATCGTTTCCCTCATCAGCTCTTTTCAGTTGTTCAGCTCGTTTCAGTCGTTCAGATCGTTTCCGTCATTCAGATCGTTTGTCGATCAGCTCTTTTCAGTCGTTCATATCGTTTCAATCGTTCAGATCGTTTCTGTCGTTCAGATCGTTTCCCTCATCAGCTCTTTTCAGTTGTTCAGCTCGTTTCAGTCGTTCAGATCGTTTCCGTCATTCAGATCGTTTGTCGATCAGCTCTTTTCAGTCGTTCATATCGTTTCAATCGTTCAGATCGTTTCAGTCGTTCAGCTCTTTACCGTCATTCAGATCGTTTCAGTCGTTCAGATTGTTTCCGTAATTCAGCTCGTTTCAGTCGTTCAGCTCTTTTCCGTAATTCAGCTCGTTTCAGTCTTTCAGATCGTTTGTCGTTCAGCTCGTTTCTGTCATTCAGATCGTTTCAGTCGTTCAGATCGTTTCCGTCATGAGGTCGTTTCCGTCGTTCAGATCGTTTCGGTCGTTCAGATCGTTTCCGTCATTCAGCTCGTTTCCGTCGTTCAGATCGTTTCAGTCGTTCAGATCGTTTCAGTCGTTCAGATCGTTTCAGTCGTTCAGATCGTTTCCCTCATCAGCTCTTTTCCGTCGTTCAGATCGTTTCCGTCGTTCAGATCGTTTCCGTCGTTCATCTCGTTTCCGTCGTTCAGATCGTTTCCCTCATCAGCTCTTTTCCGTCGTTCAGATCGTTTCCGTCATTCAGAACGTTTCAGTCGTTAAGATCGTTTCCGTAATTCAGCTCGTTTCCGTCGTTCAGATCGTTTCTGTCGTTCAGATCGTTTCCGTCGTTCAGATCGTTTCCGTCGTTCAGATCGTTTGTCGTTCAGCTCGTTTCTGTCGTTCAGATCGTTTCAGTCGTTCAGATCGTTTCCGTCATGAGGTCGTTTCCGTCGTTCAGATCGTTTCGGTCGTTCAGATCGTTTCAGTCGTTCAGCTCGTTTCAGTCGTTTAGCTCGTTTCTGTCGTTCAGATCGTTTCCGTCGTTCATATCGTTTCCCTCATCAGCTCTTTTCCGTTGTTCAGATCGTTTCCGTCGTTCAGCTCGTTTCAATCGTTCAGATTGTTTCCGTCGTTCAGATCGTTTCAGTCGTTCAGATTGTTTCCGTCGTATAGATCGTTTCCGTCGTTCATCTCGTTTCCGTCGTTCAGATCGTTTCCGTCATGAGATCGCTTCGGTCGTTCAGATCGTTTCAGTCGTTCAGATCGTTTCCGTCATTCAGATCGTTTGTCGTTCAGCTCGTTTCCGTCGTTCAGATCGTTTCAGTCGTTCAGATCGTTTCAGTCGTTCACCTCGTTTCCGTCGTTCAGATCGCTTCAGTCGTTCAGCTCGTTTCCCTCATCAGCTCTTTTCCGTCGTTCAGATCGTTTCCGTCATTCAGAACGTTTCAGTCGTTCATATCGTTCCCATCGTTCAGCTCGTTTCAGTCGTTCAGATCGTTTCCGTCATTCAGATCGTTTGTCGATCAGCTCTTTTCAGTCGTTCATATCGTTTCAATCGTTCAGATCGTTTCAGTCGTTCAGCTCTTTACCGTCATTCAGATCGTTTCAGTCGTTCAGATCGTTTCCGTAATTCAGCTCGTTTCAGTCGTTCAGATCGTTTCCGTCGTTCAGATCGTTTCAGATCGTTTCCCTCATCAGCTCTTTTCCGTCGTTCAGATCGTTTCCGTCATTCAGAACGTTTCAGTCGTTAAGATCGTTTCCGTAATTCAGCTCGTTTCCGTCGTTCAGATCGTTTCCGTCGTTCAGATCGTTTGTCGTTCAGCTCGTTTCTGTCGTTCAGATCGTTTCAGTCGTTCAGATCGTTTCCGTCATGAGGTCGTTTCCGTCGTTCAGATCGTTTCGGTCGTTCAGATCGTTTCAGTCGTTCAGCTCGTTTCAGTCGTTTAGCTCGTTTCTGTCGTTCAGATCGTTTCCGTCGTTCATATCGTTTCCCTCATCAGCTCTTTTCCGTTGTTCAGATCGTTTCCGTCGTTCAGCTCTTTTCAGTCGTTCAGCTCGTTTCCGTCGATCAGATCGTTTCTGTGGTTCAGCTCGTTTCCGTCGTTCAGATCGTTTCAGTCGTTCAGCTCTTTTCAGTCGTTCAGCTCGTTTCAGTCGTTCAGCTCGTTTCCGTCGTTCATATCGTTTCCCTCATCAGCTCTTTTCCGTCGTTCAGATCGTTTCAGTCGTTCAGCTCTTTTCAGTCGTTCAGCTCGTTTCAGTCGTTCAGCTCGTTTCTGTCGTTCAAATCGTTTCTGTCGTTCATATCGTTTCCCTCATCAGCTCTTTTCCGTCGTTCAGATCGTTTCAGTCGTTCAGCTCTTTTCAGTCGTTCAGGTAGTTTCCGTTGTTCAGATCGTTTCCGTCGTTCAGCTCGTTTCAATCGTTCAGATTGTTTCCGTCGTTCAGATCGTTTCAGTCGTTCAGCTCGTTTCCGTCGATCAGATCGTTTCTGTGGTTCAGCTCGTTTCCGTCATTCAGATCGTTTCAGTCGTTCAGCTCTTTTCAGTCGTTCAGCTCGTTTCAGTCGTTCAGCTCGTTTCTGTCGTTCAGATCGTTTCCGTCGTTCATATCGTTTCCCTCATCAGCTCTTTTCCGTCGTTCAGATCGTTTCAGTCGTTCAGCTCTTTTCAGTCGTTCAGCTCGTTTCAGTCGTTCAGCTCGTTTCTGTCGTTCAAATCGTTTCTGTCGTTCATATCGTTTCCCTCATCAGCTCTTTTCCGTCGTTCAGATCGTTTCAGTCGTTCAGCTCTTTTCAGTCGTTCAGATCGTTTCCGTTGTTCAGATCGTTTCCGTCGTTCAGCTCGTTTCAATCGTTCAGATTGTTTTCTTCGTTCAGATCGTTTCAGTCGTTCAGCTCGTTTCCGTCGATCAGATCGTTTCTGCGGTTCAGCTCGTTTCCGTCGTTCAGATCGTTTCAGTCGTTCAGCTCTTTTCAGTCGTTCAGCTCGTTTCAGTCGTTCAGCTCGTTTCTGTCGTTCAGATCGTTTCAGATCGTTTCCCTCATCAGCTCTTTTCCGTCGTTCAGATCGTTTCCGTCGTTCAGATCGTTTCCGTCGTTCAGATCGTTTGTCGTTCAGCTCGTTTCTGTCGTTCAGATCGTTTCAGTCGTTCAGATCGTTTCCGTCATGAGGTCGTTTCCGTCGTTCAGATCGTTTCGGTCGTTCAGATCGTTTCAGTCGTTCAGCTCGTTTCAGTCGTTTAGCTCGTTTCTGTCGTTCAGATCGTTTCCGTCGTTCATATCGTTTCCCTCATCAGCTCTTTTCCGTTGTTCAGATCGTTTCCGTCGTTCAGCTCATTTCAATCGTTCAGATTGTTTCCGTCGTTCAGATCGTTTCAGTCGTTCAGCTCGTTTCCGTCGATCAGATCGTTTCTGTGGTTCAGCTCGTTTCCGTCGTTCAGATCGTTTCAGTCGTTCAGCTCTTTTCAGTCGTTCAGCTCGTTTCAGTCGTTCAGCTCGTTTCTGTCGTTCAGATCGTTTCCCTCATCAGCTCTTTTCCGTCGTTCAGATCGTTTCAGTCGTTCAGCTCTTTTCAGTCGTTCAGGTAGTTTCCGTTGTTCAGATCGTTTCCGTCGTTCAGCTCGTTTCAATCGTTCAGATTCTTTCCGTCGTTCAGATCGTTTCAGTCGTTCAGCTCGTTTCCGTCGATCAGATCGTTTCTGTGGTTCAGCTCGTTTCCGTCGTTCAGATCGTTTCAGTCGTTCAGCTCTTTTCAGTCGTTCAGCTCGTTTCAGTCGTTCAGCTCGTTTCTGTCGTTCAGATCGTTTCCGTCGTTCATATCGTTTCCCTCATCAGCTCTTTTCCGTCGTTCAGATCGTTTCAGTCGTTCAGCTCTTTTCAGTCGTTCAGATCGTTTCCGTTGTTCAGATCGTTTCCGTCGTTCAGCTCGTTTCAATCGTTCAGATTGTTTTCTTCGTTCAGATCGTTTCAGTCGTTCAGCTCGTTTCCGTCGATCAGATCGTTTCTGTGGTTCAGCTCGTTTCCGTCGTTCAGATCGTTTCAGTCGTTCAGCTCTTTTCAGTCGTTCAGCTCGTTTCAGTCGTTCAGCTCGTTTCTGTCGTTCAGATCGTTTCAGATCGTTTCCCTCATCAGCTCTTTTCCGTCGTTCAGATCGTTTCCGTCATTCAGAACGTTTCAGTCGTTAAGATCGTTTCCGTAATTCAGCTCGTTTCCGTCGTTCAGATCGTTTCTGTCGTTCAGATCGTTTCCGTCGTTCAGATCGTTTCCGTCGTTCAGATCGTTTGTCGTTCAGCTCGTTTCTGTCGTTCAGATCGTTTCAGTCGTTCAGATCGTTTCCGTCATGAGGTCGTTTCCGTCGTTCAGATCGTTTCGGTCGTTCAGATCGTTTCAGTCGTTCAGCTCGTTTCAGTCGTTTAGCTCGTTTCTGTCGTTCAGATCGTTTCCGTCGTTCATATCGTTTCCCTCATCAGCTCTTTTCCGTTGTTCAGATCGTTTCCGTCGTTCAGCTCATTTCAATCGTTCAGATTGTTTCCGTCGTTCAGATCGTTTCAGTCGTTCAGCTCGTTTCCGTCGATCAGATCGTTTCTGTGGTTCAGCTCGTTTCCGTCGTTCAGATCGTTTCAGTCGTTCAGCTCTTTTCAGTCGTTCAGCTCGTTTCAGTCGTTCAGCTCGTTTCTGTCGTTCAAATCGTTTCTGTCGTTCATATCGTTTCCCTCATCAGCTCTTTTCCGTCGTTCAGATCGTTTCAGTCGTTCAGCTCTTTTCAGTCGTTCAGGTAGTTTCCGTTGTTCAGATCGTTTCCGTCGTTCAGCTCGTTTCAATCGTTCAGATTGTTTCCGTCGTTCAGATCGTTTCAGTCGTTCAGCTCGTTTCCGTCGATCAGATCGTTTCTGTGGTTCAGCTCGTTTCCGTCGTTCAGATCGTTTCAGTCGTTCAGCTCTTTTCAGTCGTTCAGCTCGTTTCAGTCGTTCAGCTCGTTTCTGTCGTTCAGATTGTTTCCGTCGTTCATATCGTTTCCCTCATCAGCTCTTTTCCGTCGTTCAGATCGTTTCAGTCGTTCAGCTCTTTTCAGTCGTTCAGCTCGTTTCAGTCGTTCAGCTCGTTTCTGTCGTTCAGATCGTTTCTGTCGTTCAGATCGTTTCAGTCGTTCACCTCGTTTCCGTCGTTCAGATCGTTTCAGTCGTTCAGCTCTTTTCAGTCGTTCAGATCGTTTCCGTCGTTCAGCTCGTTTCCGTCGATCAGATCGTTTCTGTGGTTCAGATCGTTTCCGGCGTTCAGATCGTTTCAGTCGTTCAGATCGTTTCCGGCGTTCAGATCGTTTCAGTCGTTCAGATCGTTTCCGGCGTTCAGATCGTTTCAGTCGTTCAGATCGTTTCCCTCATCAGCTCGTTTCCGTTGCTTAGCTCGTTTCCCTCATCAGATCGTTTCAGTCGTTCAGATCGTTTCAGTCGTTCAGCTCGTTTCCCTCATCAGCTCTTTTCCGTCGTTCAGATCGTTTCCGTTGTTCAGATCGTTTCAGTCGTTCAGATCGTTTCAGTCGTTCAGATCGTTTCCCTCATCAGCTCGTTTCCGTTGTTCAGCTCGTTTCCCTCATCAGCTCGTTTCCGTTGTTCAGCTCGTTTCCGTCGTTCAGATCGTTTCCCTCATCAGCTCTTTTCCGTCGTTCAGATCGTTTCAGTCGTTCAGCTCTTTTCAGTCGTTCAGCTCGTTTCAGTCGTTCAGCTCGTTTCTGTCGTTCAAATCGTTTCTGTCGTTCATATCGTTTCCCTCATCAGCTCTTTTCCGTCGTTCAGACCGTTTCAGTCGTTCAGCTCTTTTCAGTCGTTCAGATCGTTTCCGTTGTTCAGATCGTTTCCGTCGTTCAGCTCGTTTCAATCGTTCAGATTGTTTCCGTCGTTCAGATCGTTTCAGTCGTTCAGCTCGTTTCCGTCGATCAGATCGTTTCTGTGGTTCAGCTCGTTTCCGTCGTTCAGATCGTTTCAGTCGTTCAGCTCTTTTCAGTCGTTCAGCTCGTTTCAGTCGTTCAGCTCGTTTCTGTCGTTCAGATCGTTTCCGTCGTTCATATCGTTTCCCTCATCAGCTCTTTTCCGTCGTTCAGATCGTTTCAGTCGTTCAGCTCTTTTCAGTCGTTCAGCTCGTTTCAGTCGTTCAGCTCGTTTCTGTCGTTCAGATCGTTTCTGTCGTTCAGATCGTTTCAGTCGTTCACCTCGTTTCCGTCGTTCAGATCGTTTCAGTCGTTCAGCTCTTTTCAGTCGTTCAGATCGTTTCCGTCGTTCAGCTCGTTTCCGTCGATCAGATCGTTTCTGTGGTTCAGATCGTTTCCGGCGTTCAGATCGTTTCCGGCGTTCAGATCGTTTCAGACGTTCAGATCGTTTCCGGCGTTCAGATCGTTTCAGTCGTTCAGATCGTTTCCCTCATCAGCTCGTTTCCGTTGCTTAGCTCGTTTACCTCATCAGATCGTTTCAGTCGTTCAGATCGTTTCAGTCGTTCAGCTCGTTTCCCTCATCAGCTCTTTTCCGTCGTTCAGATCGTTTCCGTTGTTCAGATCGTTTCAGTCGTTCAGATCGTTTCAGTCATTCAGATCGTTTCCCTCATCAGCTCGTTTCCGTTGTTCAGCTCGTTTCCCTCATCAGCTCGTTTCCGTTGTTCAGCTCGTTTCCGTCGTTCAGATCGTTTCCCTCATCAGCTCTTTTCCGTTGTTCAGATCGTTTCAGTCGTTCAGCTCGTTTCCGTCGTTCAGATCGTTTCAATCGTTCAGATCGTTTCAGTCGTTCAGATCGTTTCCCTCATCAGCTCGTTTCCGTTGTTCAGCTCGTTTCCCTCATCAGCTCGTTTCCGTTGTTCAGCTCGTTTCCGTCGTTCAGCTCGTTTCCGTCGATCAGATCGTTTCTGTGGTTCAGCTCGTTTCCGTCGTTCAGATCGTTTCAGTCGTTCAGCTCTTTTCAGTCGTTCAGCTCGTTTCAGTCGTTCAGCTCGTTTCTGTCGTTCAGATCGTTTCCGTCGTTCATATCGTTTCCCTCATCAGCTCTTTTCCGTCGTTCAGATCGTTTCAGTCGTTCAGCTCTTTTCAGTCGTTCAGCTCGTTTCAGTCGTTCAGCTCGTTTCTGTCGTTCAAATCGTTTCTGTCGTTCATATCGTTTCCCTCATCAGCTCTTTTCCGTCGTTCAGATCGTTTCAGTCGTTCAGCTCTTTTCAGTCGTTCAGATCGTTTCCGTTGTTCAGATCGTTTCCGTCGTTCAGCTCGTTTCAATCGTTCAGATTGTTTTCTTCGTTCAGATCGTTTCAGTCGTTCAGCTCGTTTCCGTCGATCAGATCGTTTCTGTGGTTCAGCTCGTTTCCGTCGTTCAGATCGTTTCAGTCGTTCAGCTCTTTTCAGTCGTTCAGCTCGTTTCAGTCGTTCAGCTCGTTTCTGTCGTTCAGATCGTTTCAGATCGTTTCCCTCATCAGCTCTTTTCCGTCGTTCAGATCGTTTCTGTCGTTCAGATCGTTTCAGTCGTTCAGATCGTTTCCGTCATGAGGTCGTTTCCGTCGTTCAGATCGTTTCGGTCGTTCAGATCGTTTCAGTCGTTCAGCTCGTTTCAGTCGTTTAGCTCGTTTCTGTCGTTCAGATCGTTTCCGTCGTTCATATCGTTTCCCTCATCAGCTCTTTTCCGTTGTTCAGATCGTTTCCGTCGTTCAGCTCATTTCAATCGTTCAGATTGTTTCCGTCGTTCAGATCGTTTCAGTCGTTCAGCTCGTTTCCGTCGATCAGATCGTTTCTGTGGTTCAGCTCGTTTCCGTCGTTCAGATCGTTTCAGTCGTTCAGCTCTTTTCAGTCGTTCAGCTCGTTTCAGTCGTTCAGCTCGTTTCTGTCGTTCAGATCGTTTCCGTCGTTCATATCGTTTCCCTCATCAGCTCTTTTCCGTCGTTCAGATCGTTTCAGTCGTTCAGCTCTTTTCAGTCGTTCAGCTCGTTTCAGTCGTTCAGCTCGTTTCTGTCGTTCAAATCGTTTCTGTCGTTCATATCGTTTCCCTCATCAGCTCTTTTCCGTCGTTCAGATCGTTTCAGTCGTTCAGCTCTTTTCAGTCGTTCAGGTAGTTTCCGTTGTTCAGATCGTTTCCGTCGTTCAGCTCGTTTCAATCGTTCAGATTGTTTCCGTCGTTCAGATCGTTTCAGTCGTTCAGCTCGTTTCCGTCGATCAGATCGTTTCTGTGGTTCAGCTCGTTTCCGTCGTTCAGATCGTTTCAGTCGTTCAGCTCTTTTCAGTCGTTCAGCTCGTTTCAGTCGTTCAGCTCGTTTCTGTCGTTCAGATTGTTTCCGTCGTTCATATCGTTTCCCTCATCAGCTCTTTTCCGTCGTTCAGATCGTTTCAGTCGTTCAGCTCTTTTCAGTCGTTCAGCTCGTTTCAGTCGTTCAGCTCGTTTCTGTCGTTCACCTCGTTTCCGTCGTTCAGATCGTTTCAGTCGTTCACCTCGTTTCCGTCGTTCAGATCGTTTCAGTCGTTCAGCTCGTTTCCGTCGATCAGATCGTTTCTGTGGTTCAGATCGTTTCCGGCGTTCAGATCGTTTCAGTCGTTCAGATCGTTTCCGGCGTTCAGATCGTTTCAGTCGTTCAGATCGTTTCCGGCGTTCAGATCGTTTCAGTCGTTCAGATCGTTTCCCTCATCAGCTCGTTTCCGTTGCTTAGCTCGTTTCCCTCATCAGATCGTTTCAGTCGTTCAGATCGTTTCAGTCGTTCAGCTCGTTTCCCTCATCAGCTCTTTTCCGTCGTTCAGATCGTTTCCGTTGTTCAGATCGTTTCAGTCGTTCAGATCGTTTCAGTCGTTCAGATCGTTTCCCTCATCAGCTCGTTTCCGTTGTTCAGCTCGTTTCCCTCATCAGCTCGTTTCCGTTGTTCAGCTCGTTTCCGTCGTTCAGATCGTTTCCCTCATCAGCTCTTTTCCGTCGTTCAGATCGTTTCAGTCGTTCAGCTCTTTTCAGTCGTTCAGCTCGTTTCAGTCGTTCAGCTCGTTTCTGTCGTTCAAATCGTTTCTGTCGTTCATATCGTTTCCCTCATCAGCTCTTTTCCGTCGTTCAGACCGTTTCAGTCGTTCAGCTCTTTTCAGTCGTTCAGATCGTTTCCGTTGTTCAGATCGTTTCCGTCGTTCAGCTCGTTTCAATCGTTCAGATTGTTTCCGTCGTTCAGATCGTTTCAGTCGTTCAGCTCGTTTCCGTCGATCAGATCGTTTCTGTGGTTCAGCTCGTTTCCGTCGTTCAGATCGTTTCAGTCGTTCAGCTCTTTTCAGTCGTTCAGCTCGTTTCAGTCGTTCAGCTCGTTTCTGTCGTTCAGATCGTTTCCGTCGTTCATATCGTTTCCCTCATCAGCTCTTTTCCGTCGTTCAGATCGTTTCAGTCGTTCAGCTCTTTTCAGTCGTTCAGCTCGTTTCAGTCGTTCAGCTCGTTTCTGTCGTTCAGATCGTTTCTGTCGTTCAGATCGTTTCAGTCGTTCACCTCGTTTCCGTCGTTCAGATCGTTTCAGTCGTTCAGCTCTTTTCAGTCGTTCAGATCGTTTCCGTCGTTCAGCTCGTTTCCGTCGATCAGATCGTTTCTGTGGTTCAGATCGTTTCCGGCGTTCAGATCGTTTCAGTCGTTCAGATCGTTTCCGGCGTTCAGATCGTTTCAGACGTTCAGATCGTTTCCGGCGTTCAGATCGTTTCAGTCGTTCAGATCGTTTCCCTCATCAGCTCGTTTCCGTTGCTTAGCTCGTTTACCTCATCAGATCGTTTCAGTCGTTCAGATCGTTTCAGTCGTTCAGCTCGTTTCCCTCATCAGCTCTTTTCCGTCGTTCAGATCGTTTCCGTTGTTCAGATCGTTTCAGTCGTTCAGATCGTTTCAGTCATTCAGATCGTTTCCCTCATCAGCTCGTTTCCGTTGTTCAGCTCGTTTCCCTCATCAGCTCGTTTCCGTTGTTCAGCTCGTTTCCGTCGTTCAGATCGTTTCCCTCATCAGCTCTTTTCCGTTGTTCAGATCGTTTCAGTCGTTCAGCTCGTTTCCCTCATCAGCTCATTTCCGTCGTTCAGATTGTTTCCGTCGTTCAGATCGTTTCAATCGTTCAGATCGTTTCAGTCGTTCAGATCGTTTCCCTCATCAGCTCGTTTCCGTTGTTCAGCTCGTTTCCCTCATCAGCTCGTTTCCGTTGTTCAGCTCGTTTCCGTCGTTCAGATCGTTTCCCTCATCAGCTCTTTTCCGTTGTTCAGATCGTTTCCGTCGTTCAGCTCATTTCAGTCGTTCAGATCTTTCCGTCGTTCAGCTCGTTTCTGTCGTTCAGATCGTTTCCCTCATCAGATCTTTTCAGTCGTTCAGATCGTTTCAGTCGTTCATATCGTTTCAATCGTTCATATCGTTCCCATCGTTCAGCTCGTTTCAGTCGTTCAGATCGTTTCCGTCATTCAGATCGTTTGTCGATCAGCTCTTTTCAGTCGTTCATATCGTTTCAATCGTTCAGATCGTTTCAGTCGTTCAGCTCTTTACCGTCATTCAGATCGTTTCAGTCGTTCAGATCGTTTCCGTCGTTCAGATCGTTTCCGTCGTTCAGATCGTTTCAGATCGTTTCCCTCATCAGCTCTTTTCCGTCGTTCAGATCGTTTCCGTCATTCAGAACGTTTCAGTCGTTAAGATCGTTTCCGTAATTCAGCTCGTTTCCGTCGTTCAGATCGTTTCTGTCGTTCAGATCGTTTCCGTCGTTCAGATCGTTTCCGTCGTTCAAATCGTTTGTCGTTCAGCTCTTTTCCGTAATTCAGCTCGTTTCAGTCGTTCAGATCGTTTGTCGTTCAGCTCGTTTCTGTCGTTCAGATCGTTTCAGTCGTTCAGATCGTTTCCGTCATGAGGTCGTTTCCGTCGTTCAGATCGTTTCGGTCGTTCAGATCGTTTCCATCATTCAGCTCGTTTCCGTCGTTCAGATCGTTTCAGTCGTTCATCTCTTTTCCGTCGATCAGATCGTTTCGGTCGTTCAGATCGTTTAGGTCGTTCATCTCGTTTCCGTCGTTCAGATCGTTTCCGTCGTTCAGCTCTTTTCAGTCGTTCAGCTCGTTTCAGTCGTTCAGCTCGTTTCTGTCGTTCAGATCGTTTCCGTCGTTCATATCGTTTCCCTCATCAGCTCTTTTCCGTCGTTCAGATCGTTTCAGTCGTTCAGCTCTTTTCAGTCGTTCAGCTCGTTTCAGTCGTTCAGCTCGTTTCTGTCGTTCAAATCGTTTCCGTCGTTCATATCGTTTCCCTCATCAGCTCTTTTCCGTCGTTCAGATCGTTTCAGTAGTTCAGCTCTTTTCAGTCGTTCAGATCGTTTCCGGCGTTCAGATCGTTTCAGTCGTTCAGATCGTTTCCGTCGTTCAGATCGTTTCAGTCGTTCAGCTCGTTTCCGTCGATCAGATCGTTTCTGTGGTTAAGCTCGTTTCCGTCGTTCAGATCGCTTCCGTCATTCAGCTCGTTTCAGTCGTTCAGATCGTTTCCCTCATCAGCTCTTTTCAGTCGTTCAGATCGTTTCCGTCATGAGGTCGTTTCAGTCGTTCAGATCGTTTCGTTCATCTCGTTTCCGTCTTTCAGTTCGTTTCCGTCATTCAGCTCGTTTCAGTCGTTCAGATCGTTTCAGTCGTTCAGATCGTTTCAGTCGTTCACCTCGTTTCCGTCGTTCAGATCGTTTCGGTCGTTCAGATCGTTTCAGTCGTTCAGATCGTTTCCGTCGTTCAGATCGTTTCCGTCGTTCATCCCGTTTCCGTCATTCAGATCGTTTGTCGTTCAGCTCGTTTCAGTCGTTCAGATCGTTTCCCTCATCAGCTCTTTTCCGTCGTTCAGATCGTTTCCGTCATTCAGAACGTTTCAGTCGTTCAGATCGTTTCCGTAATTCAACTCGTTTCCGTCGTTCAGATCGTTTCTGTCGTTTAGATCGTTTCCGTAATTCAGCTCGTTTCCGTCGTTCAGATCGTTTCTTTCGTTCAGATCGTTTCCGTCATTCAGATCGTTTCCGTCGTTCAGATCGTTTTGGTCGTTCAGATCGTTTCTTTCGTTCAGATCGTTTCCGTCGTTCAGATCGTTTCCGTCATTCAGATCGTTTGTCGTTCAGCTCGTTTCAGTCGTTCAGATCGTTTCCCTCATCAGCTCTTTTCCGTCGTTCAGATCGTTTCCGTCATTCAGAACGTTTCAGTCGTTCAGATCGTTTCCGTAATTCAGCTCGTTTCCGTCGTTCAGATCGTTTCTGTCGTTTAGATCGTTTCCGTCGTTCAGATCGTTTCCGTCGTTCAGATCGTTTGTCGTTCAGCTCGTTTCTGTCGTTCAGATCGTTTCAGTCGTTCAGATCGTTTCCGTCGTTCAGATCGTTTCCGTCGTTCATATCGTTTCCCTCATCAGCTCTTTTCCGTTGTTCAGATCGTTTCCGTCGTTCAGCTCGTTTCAATCGTTCAGATTGTTTCCGTCGTTCAGATCGTTTCAGTCGTTCAGCTCGTTTCCGTCGATCAGATCGTTTCTGTGGTTCAGCTCGTTTCCGTCGTTCAGATCGTTTCAGTCATTCAGCTCTTTTCAGTCGTTCAGCTCGTTTCAGTCGTTCAGCTCGTTTCTGTCGTTCAGCTCTTTTCCGTCGTTCAGATCGTTTCAGTCGTTCAGCTCTTTTCAGTCGTTCAGCTCGTTTCAGTCGTTCAGCTCGTTTCTGTCGTTCAAATCGTTTCCGTCGTTCATATCGTTTCCCTCATCAGCTCTTTTCAGTCGTTCAGATCGTTTCCCTCATCAGCTCGTTTCCGTTGTTCAGCTCGTTTCCCTCATCAGCTCGTTTCCGTTGTTCAGCTCGTTTTCGTCGTTCAGATCGTTTCCCTCATCAGCTCTTTTCCGTTGTTCAGATCGTTTCAGTCGTTCAGCTCGTTTCCCTCATCAGCTCATTTCCGTCGTTCAGATTGTTTCCGTCGTTCAGCTCGTTTCCGTTGTTCAGCTCGTTTCCCTCATCAGCTCGTTTCCGTTGTTCAGCTCGTTTCCGTCGTTCAGATCGTTTCCCTCATCAGCTATTTTCCGTTGTTCAGATCGTTTCCGTCGTTCAGCTCATTTCAGTCGTTCAGATCGTTTCCGTCGTTCAGCTCGTTTCTGTCGTTCAGATCGTTTCCCTCATCAGCTCTTTTCAGTCGTTCAGATCGTTTCAGTCGTTCAGCTCTTTTCAGTCGTTCATATCGTTCCCATCGTTCAGCTCGTTTCAGTCGTTCAGATCGTTTCCGTCATTCAGATCGTTTGTCGATCAGCTCTTTTCAGTCGTTCATATCGTTTCAATCGTTCAGATCGTTTCAGTCGTTCAGCTCTTTACCGTCATTCAGATCGTTTCAGTCGTTCAGATCGTTTCCGTCGTTCAGATCGTTTCCGTCGTTCAGATCGTTTCAGATCGTTTCCCTCATCAGCTCTTTTCCGTCGTTCAGATCGTTTCCATCATTCAGAACGTTTCAGTCGTTAAGATCGTTTCCGTAATTCAGCTCGTTTCCGTCGTTCAGATCGTTTCTGTCGTTCAGATCGTTTCCGTCGTTCAGATCGTTTCCGTCGTTCAAATCGTTTGTCGTTCAGCTCTTTTCCGTAATTCAGCTCGTTTCAGTCGTTCAGATCGTTTGTCGTTCATCTCTTTTCCGTCGATCAGATCGTTTCGGTCGTTCAGATCGTTTAGGTCGTTCATCTCGTTTCCGTCGTTCATCTCGTTTCAGTCGTTCAGCTCGTTTCAGTCGTTCAGCTCGTTTCTGTCGTTCAGATCGTTTCCGTCGTTCATATCGTTTCCCTCATCAGCTCTTTTCCGTCGTTCAGATCGTTTCAGTAGTTCAGCTCTTTTCAGTCGTTCAGATCGTTTCCGGCGTTCAGATCGTTTCAGTCGTTCAGATCGTTTCCGGCGTTCAGATCGTTTCAGTCGTTCAGATCGTTTCCGGCGTTCAGATCGTTTCAGTCGTTCAGATCGTTTCCCTCATCAGCTCGTTTCCGTTGTTCAGCTCGTTTCCCTCATCAGCTCTTTTCCGTTGTTCAGATCGTTTCCGTCGTTCATATCGTTTCCCTCATCAGCTCTTTTCCGTCGTTCATATCGTTTCCCTCATCAGATCGTTTCAGTCGTTCAGATCGTTTCCGTCGTTCATCTCGTTTCCGTCGTTCAGATCGTTTCCGTCATGAGATCGCTTCGGTCGTTCAGATCGTTTCAGTCGTTCAGATCGTTTCCGTCATTCAGATCGTTTGTCGTTCAGCTCGTTTCCGTCGTTCAGATCGTTTCAGTCGTTCAGATCGTTTCAGTCGTTCACCTCGTTTCCGTCGTTCAGATCGCTTCAGTCGTTCAGCTCGTTTTAGTCGTTCAGATCGTTTCAGTCGTTCAGATCGTTTCAGTCGTTCACCTCGTTTCCGTTGTTCTGATCGTTTCCGTCATTCAGATCGTTTGTCGTTCAGCTCGTTTCAGTCGTTCAGATCGTTTGTCGTTCAGCTCGTTTCTGTCGTTCAGATCGTTTCAGTCGTTCAGATCGTTTCCGTCGTTCAGATCGTTTCCGTCGTTCAGATCGTTTCCCTCATCAGCTCTTTTCAGTCGTTCAGATCGTTTCAGTCGTTCAGCTCTTTTCCGTCGTTCAGATCGTTTCCGTCGTTCAGATCGTTTCAGTCGTTCAGATCGTTTCAGTCGTTCAGCTCGTTTCCGTCGATCAGATCGTTTCTGTGGTTAAGCTCGTTTCCGTCGTTCAGATCGCTTCCGTCATTCAGCTCGTTTCAGTCGTTCAGATCGTTTCCCTCATCAGCTCTTTTCAGTCGTTCAGATCGTTTCCGTCATGAGGTCGTTTCAGTCGTTCAGATCGTTTCCCTCATCAGCTCTTTTCAGTCATTCAGATCGTTTCCGTCATGAGGTCGTTTCAGTCGTTCAGATCGTTTCCCTCATCAGCTCTTTTCAGTCGTTCAGATCGTTTCCGTCATGAGGTCGTTTCAGTCGTTCAGATCGTTTCGTTCATCTCGTTTCCGTCTTTCAGTTCGTTTCCGTCATTCAGCTCGTTTCAGTCGTTCAGATCGTTTCCGTCATTCAGATCGTTTGTCGATCAGCTCGTTTTAGTCGTTCAGATCGTTTCAGTCATTCAGATCGTTTCAGTCGTTCACCTCGTTTCCGTCGTTCAGATCGTTTCGGTCGTTCAGATCGTTTCAGTCGTTCAGATCGTTTCCGTAATTCAGCTCGTTTCCGTCGTTCAGATCGTTTCTGTCGTTTAGATCGTTTCCGTAATTCAGCTCGTTTCAGTCGTTCAGATCGTTTCCGTAATTCAGCTCGTTTCCGTCGTTCAGATCTTTTCTGTCGTTTAGATCGTTTCCGTAATTCAGCTCGTTTCCGTCGTTCAGATCGTTTGTCGTTCAGCTCGTTTCTGTCGTTCTGATCGTTTCCGTCATTCAGATCGTTTCTGTCGTTCAGATCGTTTCCCTCATCAGCTCTTTTCAGTCGTTCAGATCGTTTCAGTCGTTCAGATCGTTTCTTTCGTTCAGATCGTTTCCGTAATTCAGCTCATTTCCGTCGTTCAGATCGTTTCCGTCGTTCAGATCGTTTCCGTCGTTCAGATCGTTTTGGTCGTTCAGATCGTTTCTTTCGTTCAGATCGTTTCCGTCGTTCAGATCGTTTAGGTCGTTCAGATCGTTTCTTTCGTTCAGATCGTTTCCGTCGTTCATATCGTTTCCGTCATTCAGATCGTTTCAGTCGTTCAGATCGTTTCCCTCATCAGCTCTTTTCCGTCGTTCAGATCGTTTCCGTCATTCAGAACGTTTCAGTCGTTCAGATCGTTTCCGTAATTCAGCTCGTTTCCGTCGTTCAGATCGTTTCTGTCGTTTAGATCGTTTCCGTCGTTCAGATCGTTTCCGTTGTTCAGATCGTTTGTCGTTCAGCTCGTTTCTGTCGTTCAGATCGTTTCAGTCGTTCAGATCGTTTCCGTCGTTCAGATCGTTTCCGTCGTTCAGATCGTTTCCCTCATCAGCTCTTTTCAGTCGTTCAGATCGTTTCAGTCGTTCAGCTCTTTTCAGTCGTTCATATCGTTCCCATCGTTCAGCTCGTTTCAGTCGTTCAGATCGTTTCCGTCATTCAGATCGTTTGTCGATCAGCTCTTTTCAGTCGTTCATATCGTTTCAATCGTTCAGATCGTTTCAGTCGTTCAGATCGTTTCCGTCGTTCAGATCGTTTCCGTCGTTCAGATCGTTTGTCGTTCAGCTCTTTTCCGTAATTCAGCTCGTTTCTGTCGTTCAGATCGTTTCAGTCGTTCAGATTGTTTCCGTCATGAGGTCGTTTCCGTCGTTCAGATCGTTTCGGTCGTTCAGATCGTTTCCGTCATTCAGCTCGTTTCCGTCGTTCAGATCGTTTCAGTCGTTCAGCTCGTTTCAGTCGTTCAGCTCGTTTCTGTCGTTCAGCTCGTTTCAGTCGTTCAGCTCGTTTCTGTCGTTCAGATCGTTTCCGTCGTTCATATCGTTTCCCTCATCAGCTCTTTTCCGTCGTTCAGATCGTTTCAGTCGTTCAGCTCTTTTCAGTCGTTCAGCTCGTTTCAGTCGTTCAGCTCGTTTCTGTCGTTCATATCGTTTCCGTCGTTCATATCGTTTCCCTCATCAGCTCTTTTCCGTCGTTCAGATCGTTTCAGTAGTTCAGCTCTTTTCAGTCGTTCAGATCGTTTCCGGCGTTCAGATCGTTTCCCTCATCAGCTCTTTTCCGTTGTTCAGATCGTTTCCGTCGTTCAGCTCGTTTCAATCGTTCAGATCGTTTCCGTCGTTCAGATCGTTTCAGTCGTTCAGATCGTTTCCGTCGATCAGATCGTTTCAGTCGTTCAGCTCTTTTCAGTCGTTCAGCTCGTTTCAGTCGTTCAGCTCGTTTCTGTCGTTCAGATCGTTTCCGTCGTTCATATCGTTTCCCTCATCAGCTCTTTTCCGTCGTTCAGATCGTTTCAGTCGTTCAGCTCTTTTCAGTCGTTCAGCTCGTTTCAGTCGTTCAGCTCGTTTCTGTCGTTCATATCGTTTCCGTCGTTCATATCGTTTCCCTCATCAGCTCTTTTCCGTCTTTCAGATCGTTTCAGTAGTTCAGCTCTTTTCAGTCGTTCAGATCGTTTCCGGCGTTCAGATCGTTTCAGTCGTTCAGATCGTTTCCGGCGTTCAGATCGTTTCAGTCGTTCAGATCGTTTCCGGCGTTCAGATCGTTTTAGTCGTTCAGATCGTTTCCCTCATCAGCTCGTTTCCGTTGTTCAGCTCGTTTCCCTCATCAGCTCGTTTCCGTTGTTCAGCTCGTTTCCATCGTTCATATCGTTTCCCTCATCAGCTCTTTTCCGTCGTTCATATCGTTTCCCTCATCAGATCGTTTCAGTCGTTCAGATCGTTTCCCTCATCAGCTCGTTTCCGTTGTTCAGCTCGTTTCCCTCATCAGCTCGTTTCCGTTGTTCAGCTCGTTTCCGTCGTTCAGATCGTTTCCCTCATCAGCTCTTTTCCGTTGTTCAGATCGTTTCCGTCGTTCATATCGTTTCCCTCATCAGCTCTTTTCCGTCGTTCATATCGTTTCCCTCATCAGATCGTTTCAGTCGTTCAGATCGTTTCAGTCGTTCAGCTCGTTTCCCTCATCAGCTCATTTCCGTCGTTCAGATCGTTTTCGTCGTTCAGATCGTTTCAGTCGTTCAGATCGTTTCCCTCATCAGCTCGTTTCCGTTGTTCAGCTCGTTTCCGTCGTTCAGATCGTTTCCCTCATCAGCTCTTTTCCGTCGTTCATATCGTTTCCCTCATCAGATCATTTCAGTCGTTCAGATCGTTTCAGTCGTTCAGCTCGTTTCCCTCATCAGCTCTTTTCCGTCGTTCAGATCGTTTCCGTTGTTCAGATCGTTTCAGTCGTTCAGATCGTTTCAGTCGTTCAGATCGTTTCCCTCATCAGCTCGTTTCCGTTGTTCAGCTCGTTTCCCTCATCAGCTCGTTTCCGTTGTTCAGCTCGTTTCCGTCGTTCAGATCGTTTCCCTCATCAGCTCTTTTCCGTTGTTCAGATCGTTTCCGTCGTTCATATCGTTTCCCTCATCAGCTCTTTTCCGTCGTTCATATCGTTTCCCTCATCAGATCGTTTCAGTCGTTCAGATCGTTTCGTTCATCTCGTTTCCGTCTTTCAGTTCGTTTCCGTCATTCAGCTCGTTTCAGTCGTTCAGATCGTTTCCGTCATTCAGATCGTTTGTCGATCAGCTCGTTTTAGTCGTTCAGATCGTTTCAGTCGTTCAGATCGTTTCAGTCGTTCACCTCGTTTCCGTCGTTCAGATCGTTTCGGTCGTTCAGATCGTTTCAGTCGTTCAGATCGTTTCAGTCGTTCAGATCGTTTCCGTAATTCAGCTCGTTTCCGTCGTTCAGATCGTTTCTGTCGTTTAGATCGTTTCCGTAATTCAGCTCGTTTCAGTCGTTCAGATCGTTTCCGTAATTCAGCTCGTTTCCGTCGTTCAGATCTTTTCTGTCGTTTAGATCGTTTCCGTAATTCAGCTCGTTTCCGTCGTTCAGATCGTTTGTCGTTCAGCTCGTTTCTGTCGTTCTGATCGTTTCCGTCATTCAGATCGTTTCTGTCGTGCAGATCGTTTCCCTCATCAGCTCTTTTCAGTCGTTCAGATCGTTTCAGTCGTTCAGATCGTTTCTTTCGTTCAGATCGTTTCCGTCATTCAGATCGTTTCAGTCGTTCAGATCGTTTCCGTAATTCAGCTCATTTCCGTCGTTCAGATCGTTTCCGTCGTTCAGATCGTTTCCGTCGTTCAGATCGTTTCCGTCGTTCATATCGTTTCCGTCATTCAGATCGTTTGTCGTTCAGCTCGTTTCAGTCGTTCAGATCGTTTCCCTCATCAGCTCTTTTCCGTCGTTCAGATCGTTTCCGTCATTCAGAACGTTTCAGTCGTTCAGATCGTTTCCGTAATTCAGCTCGTTTCCGTCGTTCAGATCGTTTCTGTCGTTTAGATCGTTTCCGTCGTTCAGATCGTTTCCGTCGTTCAGATCGTTTGTCGTTCAGCTCGTTTCTGTCGTTCAGATCGTTTCTGTCGTTTAGATCGTTTCCGTCGTTCAGATCGTTTCCGTCGTTCAGATCGTTTGTCGTTCAGCTCGTTTCTGTCGTTCAGATCGTTTCAGTCGTTCAGATCGTTTCCGTCGTTCAGATCGTTTCCGTCGTTCAGATCGTTTCCCTCATCAGCTCTTTTCAGTCGTTCATATCGTTCCCATCGTTCAGCTCGTTTCAGTCGTTCAGATCGTTTCCGTCATTCAGATCGTTTGTCGATCAGCTCTTTTCAGTCGTTCATATCGTTTCAATCGTTCAGATCGTTTCAGTCGTTCAGATCGTTTCCGTCGTTCAGATCGTTTCCGTCGTTCAGATCGTTTGTCGTTCAGCTCTTTTCCGTAATTCAGCTCGTTTCTGTCGTTCAGATCGTTTCAGTCGTTCAGATCGTTTCCGTCATGAGGTCGTTTCCGTCGTTCAGATCGTTTCGGTCGTTCAGATCGTTTCCGTCATTCAGCTCGTTTCCGTCGTTCAGATCGTTTCAGTCGTTCAGCTCGTTTCAGTCGTTCAGCTCGTTTCTGTCGTTCAGCTCGTTTCAGTCGTTCAGCTCGTTTCTGTCGTTCAGATCGTTTCCGTCGTTCATATCGTTTCCCTCATCAGCTCTTTTCCGTCGTTCAGATCGTTTCAGTCGTTCAGCTCTTTTCAGTCGTTCAGCTCGTTTCAGTCGTTCAGCTCGTTTCTGTCGTTCATATCGTTTCCGTCGTTCATATCGTTTCCCTCATCAGCTCGTTTCCGTCGTTCAGATCGTTTCGGTCGTTCAGATCGTTTCAGTCGTTCAGATCGTTTCAGTCGTTCAGATCGTTTCCGTAATTCAGCTCGTTTCCGTCGTTCAGATCGTTTCTGTCGTTTAGATCGTTTCCGTAATTCAGCTCGTTTCAGTCGTTCAGATCGTTTCCGTAATTCAGCTCGTTTCCGTCGTTCAGATCTTTTCTGTCGTTTAGATCGTTTCCGTAATTCAGCTCGTTTCCGTCGTTCAGATCGTTTGTCGTTCAGCTCGTTTCTGTCGTTCTGATCGTTTCCGTCATTCAGATCGTTTCTGTCGTGCAGATCGTTTCCCTCATCAGCTCTTTTCAGTCGTTCAGATCGTTTCAGTCGTTCAGATCGTTTCTTTCGTTCAGATCGTTTCCGTCATTCAGATCGTTTCAGTCGTTCAGATCGTTTCCGTAATTCAGCTCATTTCCGTCGTTCAGATCGTTTCCGTCGTTCAGATCGTTTCCGTCGTTCAGATCGTTTCCGTCGTTCATATCGTTTCCGTCATTCAGATCGTTTGTCGTTCAGCTCGTTTCAGTCGTTCAGATCGTTTCCCTCATCAGCTCTTTTCCGTCGTTCAGATCGTTTCCGTCATTCAGAACGTTTCAGTCGTTCAGATCGTTTCCGTAATTCAGCTCGTTTCCGTCGTTCAGATCGTTTCTGTCGTTTAGATCGTTTCCGTCGTTCAGATCGTTTCCGTCGTTCAGATCGTTTGTCGTTCAGCTCGTTTCTGTCGTTCAGATCGTTTCAGTCGTTCAGATCGTTTCCGTCGTTCAGATCGTTTCCGTCGTTCAGATCGTTTCCCTCATCAGCTCTTTTCAGTCGTTCAGATCGTTTCAGTCGTTCAGCTCTTTTCAGTCGTTCATATCGTTCCCATCGTTCAGCTCGTTTCAGTCGTTCAGATCGTTTCCGTCATTCAGATCGTTTGTCGATCAGCTCTTTTCAGTCGTTCATATCGTTTCAATCGTTCAGATCGTTTCAGTCGTTCAGATCGTTTCCGTCGTTCAGATCGTTTCCGTCGTTCAGATCGTTTGTCGTTCAGCTCTTTTCCGTAATTCAGCTCGTTTCTGTCGTTCAGATCGTTTCACTCGTTCAGATCGTTTCCGTCATGAGGTCGTTTCCGTCGTTCAGATCGTTTCGGTCGTTCAGATCGTTTCCGTCATTCAGCTCGTTTCCGTCGTTCAGATCGTTTCAGTCGTTCAGCTCGTTTCAGTCGTTCAGCTCGTTTCTGTCGTTCAGCTCGTTTCAGTCGTTCAGCTCGTTTCTGTCGTTCAGATCGTTTCCGTCGTTCATATCGTTTCCCTCATCAGCTCTTTTCCGTCGTTCAGATCGTTTCAGTCGTTCAGCTCTTTTCAGTCGTTCAGCTCGTTTCAGTCGTTCAGCTCGTTTCTGTCGTTCATATCGTTTCCGTCGTTCATATCGTTTCCCTCATCAGCTCTTTTCCGTCGTTCAGATCGTTTCAGTAGTTCAGCTCTTTTCAGTCGTTCAGATCGTTTCCGGCGTTCAGATCGTTTCCCTCATCAGCTCTTTTCCGTTGTTCAGATCGTTTCCGTCGTTCAGCTCGTTTCAATCGTTCAGCTCGTTTCCGTCGTTCAGATCGTTTGTCGTTCAGCTCGTTTCTGTCGTTCTGATCGTTTCCGTCATTCAGATCGTTTCTGTCGTGCAGATCGTTTCCCTCA
The DNA here is from genome assembly GCF_963422515.1 of Blennius ocellaris. Taxonomy (NCBI): domain Eukaryota; kingdom Metazoa; phylum Chordata; class Actinopteri; order Blenniiformes; family Blenniidae; genus Blennius; species Blennius ocellaris. Next base: position 326,780 of record NW_027662315.1, read on the forward strand.
TCAGCTCTTTTCAGTCGTTCAGATCGTTTCAGTCGTTCAGATCGTTTCTTTCGTTCAGATCGTTTCCGTCATTCAGATCGTTTCAGTCGTTCAGATCGTTTCCGTAATTCAGCTCATTTCCGTCGTTCAGATCGTTTCCGTCGTTCAGATCGTTTCCGTCGTTCAGATCGTTTCCGTCGTTCATATCGTTTCCGTCATTCAGATCGTTTGTCGTTCAGCTCGTTTCAGTCGTTCAGATCGTTTCCCTCATCAGCTCTTTTCCGTCGTTCAGATCGTTTCCGTCATTCAGAACGTTTCAGTCGTTCAGATCGTTTCCGTAATTCAGCTCGTTTCCGTCGTTCAGATCGTTTCTGTCGTTTAGATCGTTTCCGTCGTTCAGATCGTTTCCGTCGTTCAGATCGTTTGTCGTTCAGCTCGTTTCTGTCGTTCAGATCGTTTCAGTCGTTCAGATCGTTTCCGTCGTTCAGATCGTTTCCGTCGTTCAGATCGTTTCCCTCATCAGCTCTTTTCAGTCGTTCAGATCGTTTCAGTCGTTCAGCTCTTTTCAGTCGTTCATATCGTTCCCATCGTTCAGCTCGTTTCAGTCGTTCAGATCGTTTCCGTCATTCAGATCGTTTGTCGATCAGCTCTTTTCAGTCGTTCATATCGTTTCAATCGTTCAGATCGTTTCAGTCGTTCAGATCGTTTCCGTCGTTCAGATCGTTTCCGTCGTTCAGATCGTTTGTCGTTCAGCTCTTTTCCGTAATTCAGCTCGTTTCTGTCGTTCAGATCGTTTCACTCGTTCAGATCGTTTCCGTCATGAGGTCGTTTCCGTCGTTCAGATCGTTTCGGTCGTTCAGATCGTTTCCGTCATTCAGCTCGTTTCCGTCGTTCAGATCGTTTCAGTCGTTCAGCTCGTTTCAGTCGTTCAGCTCGTTTCTGTCGTTCAGCTCGTTTCAGTCGTTCAGCTCGTTTCTGTCGTTCAGATCGTTTCCGTCGTTCATATCGTTTCCCTCATCAGCTCTTTTCCGTCGTTCAGATCGTTTCAGTCGTTCAGCTCTTTTCAGTCGTTCAGCTCGTTTCAGTCGTTCAGCTCGTTTCTGTCGTTCATATCGTTTCCGTCGTTCATATCGTTTCCCTCATCAGCTCTTTTCCGTCGTTCAGATCGTTTCAGTAGTTCAGCTCTTTTCAGTCGTTCAGATCGTTTCCGGCGTTCAGATCGTTTCCCTCATCAGCTCTTTTCCGTTGTTCAGATCGTTTCCGTCGTTCAGCTCGTTTCAATCGTTCAGATCGTTTCCGTCGTTCAGATCGTTTCAGTCGTTCAGCTCGTTTCCGTCGATCAGATCGTTTCTGTGGTTCAGCTCGTTTCCGTCGTTCAGATCGTTTCAGTCGTTCAGCTCTTTTCAGTCGTTCAGCTCGTTTCAGTCGTTCAGCTCGTTTCTGTCGTTCAGATCGTTTCCGTCGTTCATATCGTTTCCCTCATCAGCTCTTTTCCGTCGTTCAGATCGTTTCAGTCGTTCAGCTCTTTTCAGTCGTTCAGCTCGTTTCAGTCGTTCAGCTCGTTTCTGTCGTTCATATCGTTTCCGTCGTTCATATCGTTTCCCTCATCAGCTCGTTTCCGTTGTTCAGCTCGTTTCCCTCATCAGATCGTTTCAGTCGTTCAGATCGTTTCAGTCGTTCAGCTCGTTTCCCTCATCAGCTCTTTTCCGTCGTTCAGATCGTTTCCGTTGTTCAGATCGTTTCAGTCGTTCAGATCGTTTCAGTCGTTCAGATCGTTTCAGTCGTTCAGATCGTTTCCCTCATCAGCTCGTTTCCGTTGTTCAGCTCGTTTCCCTCATCAGCTCGTTTCCGTTGTTCAGCTAGTTTCCGTCGTTCAGATCGTTTCCCTCATCAGCTCTTTTCCGTTGTTCAGATCGTTTCCGTCGTTCATATCGTTTCCCTCATCAGCTCTTTTCCGTCGTTCATATCGTTTCCCTCATCAGATCGTTTCAGTCGTTCAGATCGTTTCAGTCGTTCAGCTCGTTTCCCTCATCAGCTCATTTCCGTCGTTCAGATCGTTTCCGTCGTTCAGATCGTTTCAGTCGTTCAGATCGTTTCCCTCATCAGCTCGTTTCCGTTGTTCAGCTCGTTTCCCTCATCAGCTCGTTTCCGTTGTTCAGCTCGTTTCCATCGTTCATATCGTTTCCCTCATCAGCTCTTTTCCGTCGTTCATATCGTTTCCCTCATCAGATCGTTTCAGTCGTTCAGATCGTTTCCCTCATCAGCTCGTTTCCGTTGTTCAGCTCGTTTCCCTCATCAGCTCGTTTCCGTTGTTCAGCTCGTTTCCGTCGTTCAGATCGTTTCCCTCATCAGCTCTTTTCCGTTGTTCAGATCGTTTCCGTCGTTCATATCGTTTCCCTCATCAGCTCTTTTCCGTCGTTCATATCGTTTCCCTCATCAGATCGTTTCAGTCGTTCAGATCGTTTCAGTCGTTCAGCTCGTTTCCCTCATAAGCTCATTTCCGTCGTTCAGATCGTTTTCGTCGTTCAGATCGTTTCAGTCGTTCAGATCGTTTCCCTCATCAGCTCGTTTCCGTTGTTCAGCTCGTTTCCGTCGTTCAGATCGTTTCCCTCATCAGCTCTTTTCCGTCGTTCATATCGTTTCCCTCATCAGATCATTTCAGTCGTTCAGATCGTTTCAGTCGTTCAGCTCGTTTCCCTCATCAGCTCTTTTCCGTCGTTCAGATCGTTTCCGTTGTTCAGATCGTTTCAGTCGTTCAGATCGTTTCAGTCGTTCAGATCGTTTCAGTCGTTCAGATCGTTTCCGTAATTCAGCTCGTTTCCGTCGTTCAGATCGTTTCTGTCGTTTAGATCGTTTCCGTAATTCAGCTCATTTCAGTCGTTCAGATCGTTTCCGTAATTCAGCTCGTTTCCGTCGTTCAGATCTTTTCTGTCGTTTAGATCGTTTCCGTAATTCAGCTCGTTTCCGTCGTTCAGATCGTTTGTCGTTCAGCTCGTTTCTGTCGTTCTGATCGTTTCCGTCATTCAGATCGTTTCTGTCGTGCAGATCGTTTCCCTCATCAGCTCTTTTCAGTCGTTCAGATCGTTTCAGTCGTTCAGATCGTTTCTTTCGTTCAGATCGTTTCCGTCATTCAGATCGTTTCAGTCGTTCAGATCGTTTCCGTAATTCAGCTCATTTCCGTCGTTCAGATCGTTTCCGTCGTTCAGATCGTTTCCGTCGTTCAGATCGTTTCCGTCGTTCATATCGTTTCCGTCATTCAGATCGTTTGTCGTTCAGCTCGTTTCAGTCGTTCAGATCGTTTCCCTCATCAGCTCTTTTCCGTCGTTCAGATCGTTTCCGTCATTCAGAACGTTTCAGTCGTTCAGATCGTTTCCGTAATTCAGCTCGTTTCCGTCGTTCAGATCGTTTCTGTCGTTTAGATCGTTTCCGTCGTTCAGATCGTTTCCGTCGTTCAGATCGTTTGTCGTTCAGCTCGTTTCTGTCGTTCAGATCGTTTCAGTCGTTCAGATCGTTTCCGTCGTTCAGATCGTTTCCGTCGTTCAGATCGTTTCCCTCATCAGCTCTTTTCAGTCGTTCAGATCGTTTCAGTCGTTCAGCTCTTTTCAGTCGTTCATATCGTTCCCATCGTTCAGCTCGTTTCAGTCGTTCAGATCGTTTCCGTCATTCAGATCGTTTGTCGATCAGCTCTTTTCAGTCGTTCATATCGTTTCAATCGTTCAGATCGTTTCAGTCGTTCAGATCGTTTCCGTCGTTCAGATCGTTTCCGTCGTTCAGATCGTTTGTCGTTCAGCTCTTTTCCGTAATTCAGCTCGTTTCTGTCGTTCAGATCGTTTCACTCGTTCAGATCGTTTCCGTCATGAGGTCGTTTCCGTCGTTCAGATCGTTTCGGTCGTTCAGATCGTTTCCGTCATTCAGCTCGTTTCCGTCGTTCAGATCGTTTCAGTCGTTCAGCTCGTTTCAGTCGTTCAGCTCGTTTCTGTCGTTCAGCTCGTTTCAGTCGTTCAGCTCGTTTCTGTCGTTCAGATCGTTTCCGTCGTTCATATCGTTTCCCTCATCAGCTCTTTTCCGTCGTTCAGATCGTTTCAGTCGTTCAGCTCTTTTCAGTCGTTCAGCTCGTTTCAGTCGTTCAGCTCGTTTCTGTCGTTCATATCGTTTCCGTCGTTCATATCGTTTCCCTCATCAGCTCTTTTCCGTCGTTCAGATCGTTTCAGTAGTTCAGCTCTTTTCAGTCGTTCAGATCGTTTCCGGCGTTCAGATCGTTTCCCTCATCAGCTCTTTTCCGTTGTTCAGATCGTTTCCGTCGTTCAGCTCGTTTCAATCGTTCAGATCGTTTCCGTCGTTCAGATCGTTTCAGTCGTTCAGCTCGTTTCCGTCGATCAGATCGTTTCTGTGGTTCAGCTCGTTTCCGTCGTTCAGATCGTTTCAGTCGTTCAGCTCTTTTCAGTCGTTCAGCTCGTTTCAGTCGTTCAGCTCGTTTCTGTCGTTCAGATCGTTTCCGTCGTTCATATCGTTTCCCTCATCAGCTCTTTTCCGTCGTTCAGATCGTTTCAGTCGTTCAGCTCTTTTCAGTCGTTCAGCTCGTTTCAGTCGTTCAGCTCGTTTCTGTCGTTCATATCGTTTCCGTCGTTCATATCGTTTCCCTCATCAGCTCGTTTCCGTTGTTCAGCTCGTTTCCCTCATCAGATCGTTTCAGTCGTTCAGATCGTTTCAGTCGTTCAGCTCGTTTCCCTCATCAGCTCTTTTCCGTCGTTCAGATCGTTTCCGTTGTTCAGATCGTTTCAGTCGTTCAGATCGTTTCAGTCGTTCAGATCGTTTCAGTCGTTCAGATCGTTTCCCTCATCAGCTCGTTTCCGTTGTTCAGCTCGTTTCCCTCATCAGCTCGTTTCCGTTGTTCAGCTAGTTTCCGTCGTTCAGATCGTTTCCCTCATCAGCTCTTTTCCGTTGTTCAGATCGTTTCCGTCGTTCATATCGTTTCCCTCATCAGCTCTTTTCCGTCGTTCATATCGTTTCCCTCATCAGATCGTTTCAGTCGTTCAGATCGTTTCAGTCGTTCAGCTCGTTTCCCTCATCAGCTCATTTCCGTCGTTCAGATCGTTTCCGTCGTTCAGATCGTTTCAGTCGTTCAGATCGTTTCCCTCATCAGCTCGTTTCCGTTGTTCAGCTCGTTTCCCTCATCAGCTCGTTTCCGTTGTTCAGCTCGTTTCCATCGTTCATATCGTTTCCCTCATCAGCTCTTTTCCGTCGTTCATATCGTTTCCCTCATCAGATCGTTTCAGTCGTTCAGATCGTTTCCCTCATCAGCTCGTTTCCGTTGTTCAGCTCGTTTCCCTCATCAGCTCGTTTCCGTTGTTCAGCTCGTTTCCGTCGTTCAGATCGTTTCCCTCATCAGCTCTTTTCCGTTGTTCAGATCGTTTCCGTCGTTCATATCGTTTCCCTCATCAGCTCTTTTCCGTCGTTCATATCGTTTCCCTCATCAGATCGTTTCAGTCGTTCAGATCGTTTCAGTCGTTCAGCTCGTTTCCCTCATCAGCTCATTTCCGTCGTTCAGATCGTTTTCGTCGTTCAGATCGTTTCAGTCGTTCAGATCGTTTCCCTCATCAGCTCGTTTCCGTTGTTCAGCTCGTTTCCGTCGTTCAGATCGTTTCCCTCATCAGCTCTTTTCCGTCGTTCATATCGTTTCCCTCATCAGATCATTTCAGTCGTTCAGATCGTTTCAGTCGTTCAGCTCGTTTCCCTCATCAGCTCTTTTCCGTCGTTCAGATCGTTTCCGTTGTTCAGATCGTTTCAGTCGTTCAGATCGTTTCAGTCGTTCAGATCGTTTCAGTCGTTCAGATCGTTTCCGTAATTCAGCTCGTTTCCGTCGTTCAGATCGTTTCTGTCGTTTAGATCGTTTCCGTAATTCAGCTCATTTCAGTCGTTCAGATCGTTTCCGTAATTCAGCTCGTTTCCGTCGTTCAGATCTTTTCTGTCGTTTAGATCGTTTCCGTAATTCAGCTCGTTTCCGTCGTTCAGATCGTTTGTCGTTCAGCTCGTTTCTGTCGTTCTGATCGTTTCCGTCATTCAGATCGTTTCTGTCGTGCAGATCGTTTCCCTCATCAGCTCTTTTCAGTCGTTCAGATCGTTTCAGTCGTTCAGATCGTTTCTTTCGTTCAGATCGTTTCCGTCATTCAGATCGTTTCAGTCGTTCAGATCGTTTCCGTAATTCAGCTCATTTCCGTCGTTCAGATCGTTTCCGTCGTTCAGATCGTTTCCGTCGTTCAGATCGTTTCCGTCGTTCATATCGTTTCCGTCATTCAGATCGTTTGTCGTTCAGCTCGTTTCAGTCGTTCAGATCGTTTCCCTCATCAGCTCTTTTCCGTCGTTCAGATCGTTTCCGTCATTCAGAACGTTTCAGTCGTTCAGATCGTTTCCGTAATTCAGCTCGTTTCCGTCGTTCAGATCGTTTCTGTCGTTTAGATCGTTTCCGTCGTTCAGATCGTTTCCGTCGTTCAGATCGTTTGTCGTTCAGCTCGTTTCTGTCGTTCAGATCGTTTCAGTCGTTCAGATCGTTTCCGTCGTTCAGATCGTTTCCGTCGTTCAGATCGTTTCCCTCATCAGCTCTTTTCAGTCGTTCAGATCGTTTCAGTCGTTCAGCTCGTTTCAGTCGTTCAGATCGTTTCCGTCATTCAGATCGTTTGTCGATCAGCTCTTTTCAGTCGTTCATATCGTTTCAATCGTTCAGATCGTTTCAGTCGTTCAGATCGTTTCCGTCGTTCAGATCGTTTCCGTCGTTCAGATCGTTTGTCGTTCAGCTCTTTTCCGTAATTCAGCTCGTTTCTGTCGTTCAGATCGTTTCACTCGTTCAGATCGTTTCCGTCATGAGGTCGTTTCCGTCGTTCAGATCGTTTCGGTCGTTCAGATCGTTTCCGTCATTCAGCTCGTTTCCGTCGTTCAGATCGTTTCAGTCGTTCAGCTCGTTTCAGTCGTTCAGCTCGTTTCTGTCGTTCAGCTCGTTTCAGTCGTTCAGCTCGTTTCTGTCGTTCAGATCGTTTCCGTCGTTCATATCGTTTCCCTCATCAGCTCTTTTCCGTCGTTCAGATCGTTTCAGTCGTTCAGCTCTTTTCAGTCGTTCAGCTCGTTTCAGTCGTTCAGCTCGTTTCTGTCGTTCATATCGTTTCCGTCGTTCATATCGTTTCCCTCATCAGCTCTTTTCCGTCGTTCAGATCGTTTCAGTAGTTCAGCTCTTTTCAGTCGTTCAGATCGTTTCCGGCGTTCAGATCGTTTCCCTCATCAGCTCTTTTCCGTTGTTCAGATCGTTTCCGTCGTTCAGCTCGTTTCAATCGTTCAGATCGTTTCCGTCGTTCAGATCGTTTCAGTCGTTCAGCTCGTTTCCGTCGATCAGATCGTTTCTGTGGTTCAGCTCGTTTCCGTCGTTCAGATCGTTTCAGTCGTTCAGCTCTTTTCAGTCGTTCAGCTCGTTTCAGTCGTTCAGCTCGTTTCTGTCGTTCAGATCGTTTCCGTCGTTCATATCGTTTCCCTCATCAGCTCTTTTCCGTCGTTCAGATCGTTTCAGTCGTTCAGCTCTTTTCAGTCGTTCAGCTCGTTTCAGTCGTTCAGCTCGTTTCTGTCGTTCATATCGTTTCCGTCGTTCATATCGTTTCCCTCATCAGCTCGTTTCCGTTGTTCAGCTCGTTTCCCTCATCAGATCGTTTCAGTCGTTCAGATCGTTTCAGTCGTTCAGCTCGTTTCCCTCATCAGCTCTTTTCCGTCGTTCAGATCGTTTCCGTTGTTCAGATCGTTTCAGTCGTTCAGATCGTTTCAGTCGTTCAGATCGTTTCAGTCGTTCAGATCGTTTCCCTCATCAGCTCGTTTCCGTTGTTCAGCTCGTTTCCCTCATCAGCTCGTTTCCGTTGTTCAGCTAGTTTCCGTCGTTCAGATCGTTTCCCTCATCAGCTCTTTTCCGTTGTTCAGATCGTTTCCGTCGTTCATATCGTTTCCCTCATCAGCTCTTTTCCGTCGTTCATATCGTTTCCCTCATCAGATCGTTTCAGTCGTTCAGATCGTTTCAGTCGTTCAGCTCGTTTCCCTCATCAGCTCATTTCCGTCGTTCAGATCGTTTCCGTCGTTCAGATCGTTTCAGTCGTTCAGATCGTTTCAGTCGTTCAGATCGTTTCCCTCATCAGCTCGTTTCCGTTGTTCAGCTCGTTTCCGTCGTTCAGATCGTTTCCCTCATCAGCTCTTTTCCGTCGTTCATATCGTTTCCCTCATCAGATCATTTCAGTCGTTCAGATCGTTTCAGTCGTTCAGCTCGTTTCCCTCATCAGCTCTTTTCCGTCGTTCAGATCGTTTCCGTTGTTCAGATCGTTTCAGTCGTTCAGATCGTTTCAGTCGTTCAGATCGTTTCCCTCATCAGCTCGTTTCCGTTGTTCAGCTCGTTTCCCTCATCAGCTCGTTTCCGTTGTTCAGCTCGTTTCCGTCGTTCAGATCGTTTCCCTCATCAGCTCTTTTCCGTTGTTCAGATCGTTTCCGTCGTTCATATCGTTTCCCTCATCAGCTCTTTTCCGTCGTTCATATCGTTTCCCTCATCAGATCGTTTCAGTCGTTCAGATCGTTTCGTTCATCTCGTTTCCGTCTTTCAGTTCGTTTCCGTCATTCAGCTCGTTTCAGTCGTTCAGATCGTTTCCGTCATTCAGATCGTTTGTCGATCAGCTCGTTTTAGTCGTTCAGATCGTTTCAGTCGTTCAGATCGTTTCAGTCGTTCACCTCGTTTCCGTCGTTCAGATCGTTTCGGTCGTTCAGATCGTTTCAGTCGTTCAGATCGTTTCAGTCGTTCAGATCGTTTCCGTAATTCAGCTCGTTTCCGTCGTTCAGATCGTTTCTGTCGTTTAGATCGTTTCCGTAATTCAGCTCATTTCAGTCGTTCAGATCGTTTCCGTAATTCAGCTCGTTTCCGTCGTTCAGATCTTTTCTGTCGTTTAGATCGTTTCCGTAATTCAGCTCGTTTCCGTCGTTCAGATCGTTTGTCGTTCAGCTCGTTTCTGTCGTTCTGATCGTTTCCGTCATTCAGATCGTTTCTGTCGTGCAGATCGTTTCCCTCATCAGCTCTTTTCAGTCGTTCAGATCGTTTCAGTCGTTCAGATCGTTTCTTTCGTTCAGATCGTTTCCGTCATTCAGATCGTTTCAGTCGTTCAGATCGTTTCCGTAATTCAGCTCATTTCCGTCGTTCAGATCGTTTCCGTCGTTCAGATCGTTTCCGTCGTTCAGATCGTTTCCGTCGTTCATATCGTTTCCGTCATTCAGATCGTTTGTCGTTCAGCTCGTTTCAGTCGTTCAGATCGTTTCCCTCATCAGCTCTTTTCCGTCGTTCAGATCGTTTCCGTCATTCAGAACGTTTCAGTCGTTCAGATCGTTTCCGTAATTCAGCTCGTTTCCGTCGTTCAGATCGTTTCTGTCGTTTAGATCGTTTCCGTCGTTCAGATCGTTTCCGTCGTTCAGATCGTTTGTCGTTCAGCTCGTTTCTGTCGTTCAGATCGTTTCAGTCGTTCAGATCGTTTCCGTCGTTCAGATCGTTTCCGTCGTTCAGATCGTTTCCCTCATCAGCTCTTTTCAGTCGTTCAGATCGTTTCAGTCGTTCAGCTCTTTTCAGTCGTTCATATCGTTCCCATCGTTCAGCTCGTTTCAGTCGTTCAGATCGTTTCCGTCATTCAGATCGTTTGTCGATCAGCTCTTTTCAGTCGTTCATATCGTTTCAATCGTTCAGACCGTTTCAGTCGTTCAGATCGTTTCCGTCGTTCAGATCATTTCCGTCGTTCAGATCGTTTGTCGTTCAGCTCTTTTCCGTAATTCAGCTCGTTTCTGTCGTTCAGATCGTTTCACTCGTTCAGATCGTTTCCGTCATGAGGTCGTTTCCGTCGTTCAGATCGTTTCGGTCGTTCAGATCGTTTCCGTCATTCAGCTCGTTTCCGTCGTTCAGATCGTTTCAGTCGTTCAGCTCGTTTCAGTCGTTCAGCTCGTTTCTGTCGTTCAGCTCGTTTCAGTCGTTCAGCTCGTTTCTGTCGTTCAGATCGTTTCCGTCGTTCATATCGTTTCCCTCATCAGCTCTTTTCCGTCGTTCAGATCGTTTCAGTCGTTCAGCTCTTTTCAGTCGTTCAGCTCGTTTCAGTCGTTCAGCTCGTTTCTGTCGTTCATATCGTTTCCGTCGTTCATATCGTTTCCCTCATCAGCTCTTTTCCGTCGTTCAGATCGTTTCAGTAGTTCAGCTCTTTTCAGTCGTTCAGATCGTTTCCGGCGTTCAGATCGTTTCCCTCATCAGCTCTTTTCCGTTGTTCAGATCGTTTCCGTCGTTCAGCTCGTTTCAATCGTTCAGATCGTTTCCGTCGTTCAGATCGTTTCAGTCGTTCAGCTCGTTTCCGTCGATCAGATCGTTTCTGTGGTTCAGCTCGTTTCCGTCGTTCAGATCGTTTCAGTCGTTCAGCTCTTTTCAGTCGTTCAGCTCGTTTCAGTCGTTCAGCTCGTTTCTGTCGTTCAGATCGTTTCCGTCGTTCATATCGTTTCCCTCATCAGCTCTTTTCCGTCGTTCAGATCGTTTCAGTCGTTCAGCTCTTTTCAGTCGTTCAGCTCGTTTCAGTCGTTCAGCTCGTTTCTGTCGTTCATATCGTTTCCGTCGTTCATATCGTTTCCCTCATCAGCTCGTTTCCGTTGTTCAGCTCGTTTCCCTCATCAGATCGTTTCAGTCGTTCAGATCGTTTCAGTCGTTCAGCTCGTTTCCCTCATCAGCTCTTTTCCGTCGTTCAGATCGTTTCCGTTGTTCAGATCGTTTCAGTCGTTCAGATCGTTTCAGTCGTTCAGATCGTTTCAGTCGTTCAGATCGTTTCCCTCATCAGCTCGTTTCCGTTGTTCAGCTCGTTTCCCTCATCAGCTCGTTTCCGTTGTTCAGCTAGTTTCCGTCGTTCAGATCGTTTCCCTCATCAGCTCTTTTCCGTTGTTCAGATCGTTTCCGTCGTTCATATCGTTTCCCTCATCAGCTCTTTTCCGTCGTTCATATCGTTTCCCTCATCAGATCGTTTCAGTCGTTCAGATCGTTTCAGTCGTTCAGCTCGTTTCCCTCATCAGCTCATTTCCGTCGTTCAGATCGTTTCCGTCGTTCAGATCGTTTCAGTCGTTCAGATCGTTTCAGTCGTTCAGATCGTTTCCCTCATCAGCTCGTTTCCGTTGTTCAGCTCGTTTCCGTCGTTCAGATCGTTTCCCTCATCAGCTCTTTTCCGTCGTTCATATCGTTTCCCTCATCAGATCATTTCAGTCGTTCAGATCGTTTCAGTCGTTCAGCTCGTTTCCCTCATCAGCTCTTTTCCGTCGTTCAGATCGTTTCAGTCGTTCAGCTCTTTTCAGTCGTTCAGATCGTTTCCGTCGTTCAGCTCGTTTCCGTCGATCAGATCGTTTCTGTGGTTCAGATCGTTTCCGGCGTTCAGATCGTTTCAGTCGTTCAGATCGTTTCCGGCGTTCAGATCGTTTCAGTCGTTCAGATCGTTTCCGGCGTTCAGATCGTTTCAGTCGTTCAGATCGTTTCCCTCATCAGCTCGTTTCCGTTGTTCAGCTCGTTTCCCTCATTAGATCGTTTCAGTCGTTCAGATCGTTTCAGTCGTTCAGATCGTTTCAGTCGTTCAGCTCTTTTCCGTCGTTCAGATCGTTTCCGTTGTTCAGATCGTTTCAGTCGTTCAGATCGTTTCAGTCGTTCAGATCGTTTCCCTCATCAGCTCGTTTCCGTTGTTCAGCTCGTTTCCCTCATCAGCTCGTTTCCGTTGTTCAGCTCGTTTCCGTCATTCAGATCGTTTCCCTCATCAGCTCTTTTCCGTTGTTCAGATCGTTTCAGTCGTTCAGCTCGTTTCCCTCATCAGCTCATTTCCGTCGTTCAGATCGTTTCAGTCGTTCAGATCGTTTCCGTCGTTCATCTCGTTTCCATCGTTCAGATCGTTTCAGTCGTTCAGATCGTTTCCGTCGTTCAGATCGTTTCAGTCGTTCAGATCGTTTCAGTCGTTCAGCTCGTTTCCGTCGTTCAGATCGTTTCAGTCGTTCAGATCGTTTCCGTCGTTCATCTCGTTTCCGTCGTTCAGATCGTTTCCGTCATGAGATCGTTTCAGTCGTTCAGATCGTTTCAGTCGTTCACCTCGTTTCCGTCGTTCAGATCGTTTCAGTCGTTCAGCTCGTTTCAGTCGTTCACCTCGTGTCCGTCGTTCAGATCGTTTCAGTCGTTCAGATCATTTCAGTCGTTCAGATCGTTTCCGTCGTTCAGATCGTTTCCGTCATGAGATCGTTTCCGTCGTTCAGATCGTTTCAGTTGTTCAGATCGTTTCAGTCGTTCAGATCGTTTCCGTCGTTCAGATCGTTTCAGTCGTTCAGATCGTTTCAGTCGTTCAGCTCGTTTCCGTCGTTCAGATCGTTGCCGTCGTTCAGATCGTTTCAGTCGTTCAGATCGTTTGTCGTTCAGCTCGTTTCAGTCGTTCAGATCGTTTCCGGCGTTCAGATCGTTTTAGTCGTTCAGATCGTTTCCCTCATCAGCTCGTTTCCGTTGTTCAGCTCGTTTCCCTCATCAGATCGTTTCAGTCGTTCAGATCGTTTCAGTCGTTCAGCTCGTTTCCCTCATCAGCTCTTTTCCGTCGTTCAGATCGTTTCCGTTGTTCAGATCGTTTCAGTCGTTCAGATCGTTTCAGTCGTTCAGATCGTTTCAGTCGTTCAGATCGTTTCCCTCATCAGCTCGTTTCCGTTGTTCAGCTCGTTTCCCTCATCAGCTCGTTTCCGTTGTTCAGCTAGTTTCCGTCGTTCAGATCGTTTCCCTCATCAGCTCTTTTCCGTTGTTCAGATCGTTTCCGTCGTTCATATCGTTTCCCTCATCAGCTCTTTTCCGTCGTTCATATCGTTTCCCTCATCAGATCGTTTCAGTCGTTCAGATCGTTTCAGTCGTTCAGCTCGTTTCCCTCATCAGCTCATTTCCGTCGTTCAGATCGTTTCCGTCGTTCAGATCGTATCAGTCGTTCAGATCGTTTCAGTCGTTCAGATCGTTTCCCTCATCAGCTCGTTTCCGTTGTTCAGCTCGTTTCCGTCGTTCAGATCGTTTCCCTCATCAGCTCTTTTCCGTCGTTCATATCGTTTCCCTCATCAGATCATTTCAGTCGTTCAGATCGTTTCAGTCGTTCAGCTCGTTTCCCTCATCAGCTCTTTTCCGTCGTTCAGATCGTTTCAGTCGTTCAGCTCTTTTCAGTCGTTCAGATCGTTTCCGTCGTTCAGCTCGTTTCCGTCGATCAGATCGTTTCTGTGGTTCAGATCGTTTCCGGCGTTCAGATCGTTTCAGTCGTTCAGATCGTTTCCGGCGTTCAGATCGTTTCAGTCGTTCAGATCGTTTCCGGCGTTCAGATCGTTTCAGTCGTTCAGATCGTTTCCCTCATCAGCTCGTTTCCGTTGTTCAGCTCGTTTCCCTCATTAGATCGTTTCAGTCGTTCAGATCGTTTCAGTCGTTCAGCTCGTTTCCCTCATCAGCTCTTTTCCGTCGTTCAGATCGTTTCCGTTGTTCAGATCGTTTCAGTCGTTCAGATCGTTTCAGTCGTTCAGATCGTTTCCCTCATCAGCTCGTTTCCGTTGTTCAGCTCGTTTCCCTCATCAGCTCGTTTCCGTTGTTCAGCTCGTTTCCGTCATTCAGATCGTTTCCCTCATCAGCTCTTTTCCGTTGTTCAGATCGTTTCAGTCGTTCAGCTCGTTTCCCTCATCAGCTCATTTCCGTCGTTCAGATCGTTTCAGTCGTTCAGATCGTTTCCGTCGTTCATCTCGTTTCCATCGTTCAGATCGTTTCAGTCGTTCAGATCGTTTCCGTCGTTCAGATCGTTTCAGTCGTTCAGATCGTTTCAGTCGTTCAGCTCGTTTCCGTCGTTCAGATCGTTTCAGTCGTTCAGATCGTTTCCGTCGTTCATCTCGTTTCCGTCGTTCAGATCGTTTCCGTCATGAGATCGTTTCAGTCGTTCAGATCGTTTCAGTCGTTCACCTCGTTTCCGTCGTTCAGATCGTTTCAGTCGTTCAGCTCATTTCAGTCGTTCACCTCGTGTCCGTCGTTCAGATCGTTTCAGTCGTTCAGATCATTTCAGTCGTTCAGATCGTTTCCGTCGTTCAGATCGTTTCCGTCATGAGATCGTTTCCGTCGTTCAGATCGTTTCAGTTGTTCAGATCGTTTCAGTCGTTCAGATCGTTTCCGTCGTTCAGATCGTTTCAGTCGTTCAGATCGTTTCAGTCGTTCAGCTCGTTTCCGTCGTTCAGATCGTTGCCGTCGTTCAGATCGTTTCAGTCGTTCAGATCGTTTGTCGTTCAGCTCGTTTCAGTCGTTCAGATCGTTTGTCGTTCAGATCGTTTCAGTCGTTCAGATCGTTTCCGTCGTTCAGATCGTTTCAGTCGTTCAGATCGTTTCAGTCGTTCAGCTCGTTTCCGTCGTTCAGATCGTTTCAGTCGTTCAGCTCGTTTCCGTCGATCAGATCGTTTCTGTGGTTCAGCTCGTTTCCGTCGTTCAGATCGTTTCAGTCGTTCAGATCGTTTCCGTCGTTCAGCTCGTTTCTGTCGTTCAGATCGTTTCCGTCGTTCAGATCGTTTCTGTCGTTCAGATCGTTTCCCTCATCAGCTCTTTTCAGTTGTTCAGCTCGTTTCAGTCGTTCAGATCGTTTCCGTCATTCAGATCGTTTGTCGATCAGCTCTTTTCAGTCGTTCATATCGTTTCAATCGTTCAGATCGTTTCAGTCGTTCAGCTCTTTACCGTCATTCAGATCGTTTCAGTCGTTCAGATCGTTTCCGTAATTCAGCTCGTTTCAGTCGTTCAGCTCTTTTCCGTAATTCAGATCGTTTCCGTCGTTCAGATCGTTTCAGTCGTTCAGATCGTTTCCGTCGTTCATCTCGTTTCCGTCGTTCAGATCGTTTCCGTCATGAGATCGTTTCAGTCGTTCAGATCGTTTCAGTCGTTCACCTCGTTTCCGTCGTTCAGATCGTTTCAGTCGTTCAGCTCGTTTCAGTCGTTCACCTCGTGTCCGTCGTTCAGATCGTTTCAGTCGTTCAGATCATTTCAGTCGTTCAGATCGTTTCCGTCGTTCAGATCGTTTCCGTCATGAGATCGTTTCCGTCGTTCAGATCGTGTCCGTCATTCAGATCGTTTGTCGTTCAGCTCGTTTCAGTCGTTCAGATCGTTTGTTGTTCAGATCGTTTCCGTCGTTCATCTCGTTTCCATCGTTCAGATCGTTTCAGTCGTTCAGATCGTTTCCGTCGTTCAGATCGTTTCAGTCGTTCAGATCGTTTCAGTCGTTCAGCTCGTTTCCGTCGTTCAGATCGTTTCAGTCGTTCAGATCGTTTCCGTCGTTCAGATCGTTTCCGTCATGAGATCGTTTCCGTCGTTCAGATCGTTTCAGTCGTTCAGCTCGTTTCCGTCGTTCAGATCGTTGCCGTCGTTCAGATCGTTTCAGTCGTTCAGATCGTTTGTCGTTCAGCTCGTTTCAGTCGTTCAGATCGTTTGTCGTTCAGATCGTTTCAGTCGTTCAGATCGTTTCCGTCGTTCAGATCGTTTCAGTCGTTCAGATCGTTTCAGTCGTTCAGCTCGTTTCCGTCGTTCAGATCGTTTCAGTCGTTCAGCTCGTTTCCGTCGATCAGATCGTTTCTGTGGTTCAGCTCGTTTCCGTCGTTCAGATCGTTTCAGTCGTTCAGATCGTTTCCGTCGTTCAGCTCGTTTCTGTCGTTCAGATCGTTTCCGTCGTTCAGATCGTTTCTGTCGTTCAGATCGTTTCCCTCATCAGCTCTTTTCAGTTGTTCAGCTCGTTTCAGTCGTTCAGATCGTTTCCGTCATTCAGATCGTTTGTCGATCAGCTCTTTTCAGTCGTTCATATCGTTTCAATCGTTCAGATCGTTTCAGTCGTTCAGCTCTTTACCGTCATTCAGATCGTTTCAGTCGTTCAGATCGTTTCCGTAATTCAGCTCGTTTCAGTCGTTCAGCTCTTTTCCGTAATTCAGATCGTTTCCGTCGTTCAGATCGTTTCAGTCGTTCAGATCGTTTCCGTCGTTCATCTCGTTTCCGTCGTTCAGATCGTTTCCGTCATGAGATCGTTTCAGTCGTTCAGATCGTTTCAGTCGTTCACCTCGTTTCCGTCGTTCAGATCGTTTCAGTCGTTCAGCTCGTTTCAGTCGTTCACCTCGTGTCCGTCGTTCAGATCGTTTCAGTCGTTCAGATCATTTCAGTCGTTCAGATCGTTTCCGTCGTTCAGATCGTTTCCATCATGAGATCGTTTCCGTCGTTCAGATCGTGTCCGTCATTCAGATCGTTTGTCGTTCAGCTCGTTTCAGTCGTTCAGATCGTTTGTCGTTCAGATCGTTTCAGTCGTTCAGATCGTTTCCGTCATTCAGATCGTTTCAGTCGTTCATCTCGTTTCCGTCGTTCAGATCGTTTCAGTCGTTCAGATCTCTTCCGTCGTTCAGTTCGTTTCCGTCGTTCATCTCGTTTCCATCGTTCAGATCGTTTCAGTCGTTCAGATCGTTTCAGTCGTTCAGATCGTTTCAGTCGTTCAGCTCGTTTCCGTCGTTCAGATCGTTTCAGTCGTTCAGATCGTTTCCGTCGTTCAGATCGTTTCAGTCGTTCAGATCGTTTCCATCGTTCATCTCGTTTCAGTCGTTCATATCGTTTCAATCGTTATAATCGTTTCAGTCGTTCATCCCGTTTCCGTCATTCAGATCGTTTCCGTTGTTCTGATCGTTTCCGTCATTCAGATCGTTTGTCGTTCAGCTCGTTTCAGTCGTTCAGATCGTTTCCCTCATCAGCTCTTTTCCGTCGTTCAGATCGTTTCCGTCATTCAGAACGTTTCAGTCGTTCAGCTCGTTTCCGTCGATCAGATCGTTTCTGTGGTTCAGCTCGTTTCCGTCGTTCAGATCGTTTCAGTCGTTCAGCTCTTTTCAGTCGTTCAGCTCGTTTCAGTCGTTCAGCTCGTTTCTGTCGTTCAGATCGTTTCCGTCGTTCATATCGTTTCCCTCATCAGCTCTTTTCCGTCGTTCAGATCGTTTCAGTCGTTCAGCTCTTTTCAGTCGTTCAGATCGTTTCCGTCGTTCAGCTCGTTTCCGTCGATCAGATCGTTTCTGTGGTTCAGATCGTTTCCGGCGTTCAGATCGTTTCAGTCGTTCAGATCGTTTCCGGCGTTCAGATCGTTTCAGTCGTTCAGATCGTTTCCGGCGTTCAGATCGTTTCAGTCGTTCAGATCGTTTCCCTCATCAGCTCGTTTCCGTTGTTCAGCTCGTTTCCCTCATTAGATCGTTTCAGTCGTTCAGATCGTTTCAGTCGTTCAGCTCGTTTCCCTCATCAGCTCTTTTCCGTCGTTCAGATCGTTTCCGTTGTTCAGATCGTTTCAGTCGTTCAGATCGTTTCAGTCGTTCAGATCGTTTCCCTCATCAGCTCGTTTCCGTTGTTCAGCTCGTTTCCCTCATCAGCTCGTTTCCGTTGTTCAGCTCGTTTCCGTCATTCAGATCGTTTCCCTCATCAGCTCTTTTCCGTTGTTCAGATCGTTTCAGTCGTTCAGCTCGTTTCCCTCATCAGCTCATTTCCGTCGTTCAGATCGTTTCAGTCGTTCAGATCGTTTCCGTCGTTCATCTCGTTTCCATCGTTCAGATCGTTTCAGTCGTTCAGATCGTTTCCGTCGTTCAGATCGTTTCAGTCGTTCAGATCGTTTCAGTCGTTCAGCTCGTTTCCGTCGTTCAGATCGTTTCAGTCGTTCAGATCGTTTCCGTCGTTCATCTCGTTTCCGTCGTTCAGATCGTTTCCGTCATGAGATCGTTTCAGTCGTTCAGATCGTTTCAGTCGTTCACCTCGTTTCCGTCGTTCAGATCGTTTCAGTCGTTCAGCTCGTTTCAGTCGTTCACCTCGTGTCCGACGTTCAGATCGTTTCAGTCGTTCAGATCATTTCAGTCGTTCAGATCGTTTCCGTCGTTCAGATCGTTTCCGTCATGAGATCGTTTCCGTCGTTCAGATCGTTTCAGTTGTTCAGATCGTTTCAGTCGTTCAGATCGTTTCCGTCGTTCAGATCGTTTCAGTCGTTCAGATCGTTTCAGTCGTTCAGCTCGTTTCCGTCGTTCAGATCGTTTCCGTCGTTCAGATCGTTTCAGTCGTTCAGATCGTTTGTCGTTCAGCTCGTTTCAGTCGTTCAGATCGTTTGTCGTTCAGATCGTTTCAGTCGTTCAGATCGTTTCCGTCGTTCAGATCGTTTCAGTCGTTCAGATCGTTTCAGTCGTTCAGCTCGTTTCCGTCGTTCAGATCGTTTCAGTCGTTCAGCTCGTTTCCGTCGATCAGATCGTTTCTGTGGTTCAGCTCGTTTCCGTCGTTCAGATCGTTTCAGTCGTTCAGATCGTTTCCGTCGTTCAGCTCGTTTCTGTCGTTCAGATCGTTTCCGTCGTTCAGATCGTTTCTGTCGTTCAGATCGTTTCCCTCATCAGCTCTTTTCAGTCGTTCAGATCGTTTCAGTCGTTCAGCTCTTTTCAGTCGTTCATATCGTTCCCATCGTTCAGCTCGTTTCAGTCGTTCAGATCGTTTCCGTCATTCAGATCGTTTGTCGATCAGCTCTTTTCAGTCGTTCATATCGTTTCAATCGTTCAGATCGTTTCAGTCGTTCAGCTCTTTACCGTCATTCAGATCGTTTCAGTCGTTCAGATCGTTTCCGTAATTCAGCTCGTTTCAGTCGTTCAGATCGTTTCCGTCGTTCAGATCGTTTCTGTCGTTCAGATCGTTTCCCTCATCAGCTCTTTTCAGTTGTTCAGCTCGTTTCAGTCGTTCAGATCGTTTCCGTCATTCAGATCGTTTGTCGATCAGCTCTTTTCAGTCGTTCATATCGTTTCAATCGTTCAGATCGTTTCAGTCGTTCAGATCGTTTCCGTCGTTCAGATCGTTTCAGTCGTTCAGATCGTTTCCGTCGTTCAGATCGTTTCAGTCGTTCAGATCGTTTCAGTCGTTCAGCTCGTTTCAGTAGTTCAGCTCTTTTCAGTCGTTCAGATCGTTTCCGGCGTTCAGATCGTTTCAGTCGTTCAGATCGTTTCCGGCGTTCAGATCGTTTCAGTCGTTCAGATCGTTTCCGGCGTTCAGATCGTTTTAGTCGTTCAGATCGTTTCCCTCATCAGCTCGTTTCCGTTGTTCAGCTCGTTTCCCTCATCAGCTCGTTTCCGTTGTTCAGCTCGTTTCCATCGTTCATATCGTTTCCCTCATCAGCTCTTTTCCGTCGTTCATATCGTTTCCCTCATCAGATCGTTTCAGTCGTTCAGATCGTTTCAGTCGTTCAGCTCGTTTCCCTTATCAGCTCTTTTCCGTCGTTCAGATCGTTTCCGTTGTTCAGATCGTTTCAGTCGTTCAGATCGTTTCAGTCGTTCAGATCGTTTCCCTCATCAGCTCTTTTCCGTCGTTCAGATCGTTTCCGTTGTTCAGATCGTTTCAGTCGTTCAGATCGTTTCAGTCGTTCAGATCGTTTCCCTCATCAGCTCGTTTCCGTTGTTCAGCTCGTTTCCCTCATCAGCTCGTTTCCGTTGTTCAGCTCGTTTCCGTCGTTCAGATCGTTTCCCTCATCAGCTCTTTTCCGTTGTTCAGATCGTTTCCGTCGTTCATATCGTTTCCCTCATCAGCTCTTTTCCGTCGTTCATATCGTTTGCCTCATCAGATCGTTTCAGTCGTTCAGATCGTTTCAGTCGTTCAGCTCGTTTCCCTCATCAGCTCATTTCCGTCGTTCAGATCGTTTCCGTCGTTCAGATCGTTTCAGTCGTTCAGATCGTTTCAGTCGTTCAGATCGTTTCCCTCATCAGCTCGTTTCCGTTGTTCAGCTCGTTTCCGTCGTTCAGATCGTTTCCCTCATCAGCTCTTTTCCGTTGTTCAGATCGTTTCCGTCGTTCAGCTCATTTCAGTCGTTCAGATCGTTTCCGTCGTTCAGCTCGTTTCTGTCGTTCAGATCGTTTCCGTCGTTCAGATCGTTTCCCTCATCAGCTCTTTTCAGTCGTTCAGATCGTTTCCGTCGTTCAGCTCATTTCAGTCGTTCAGATCGTTTCCGTCGTTCAGCTCGTTTCTGTCGTTCAGATCGTTTCCGTCGTTCAGATCGTTTCTGTCGTTCAGATCGTTTCCCTCATTCAGATCGTTTGTCGATCAGCTCTTTTCAGTCGTTCATATCGTTTCAATCGTTCAGATCGTTTCAGTCGTTCAGCTCTTTACCGTCATTCAGATCGTTTCAGTCGTTCAGATCGTTTCCGTAATTCAGCTCGTTTCAGTCGTTCAGCTCTTTTCCGTAATTCAGCTCGTTTCAGTCGTTCAGATCGTTTGTCGTTCAGCTCGTTTCTGTCGTTCAGATCGTTTCAGTCGTTCAGATCGTTTCCGTCATGAGGTCGTTTCCGTCATGAGGTCGTTTCCGTCATGAGGTCGTTTCCGTCGTTCAGATCGTTTCGGTCGTTCAGATCGTTTCCGTCATTCAGCTCGTTTCCGTCGTTCAGATCGTTTCAGTCGTTCAGATCGTTTCAGTAGTTCAGATCGTTTCCCTCATCAGCTCTTTTCCGTCGTTCAGATCGTTTCCGTCGTTCAGATCGTTTCCGTCGTTCATCTCGTTTCCGTCGTTCAGATCGTTTCCGTCGTTCAGATCGTTTCAGTCGTTCAGATCGTGTCCGTCATTCAGATCGTTTGTCGTTCAGCTCGTTTCAGTCGTTCAGATCGTTTCAGTCGTTCAGATCGTTTCCGTCATTCAGATCGTTTCAGTCGTTCATCTCGTTTCCGTCGTTCAGATCGTTTCAGTCGTTCAGATCTCT
This sequence comes from Blennius ocellaris, assembly GCF_963422515.1. Taxonomy (NCBI): domain Eukaryota; kingdom Metazoa; phylum Chordata; class Actinopteri; order Blenniiformes; family Blenniidae; genus Blennius; species Blennius ocellaris. Next base: position 347,555 of record NW_027662315.1, read on the forward strand.
TCCGTCGTTCAGTTCGTTTCCGTCGTTCATCTCGTTTCCATCGTTCAGATTGTTTCAGTCGTTCAGATCGTTTCCGTCGTTCAGATCGTTTCAGTCGTTCAGATCGTTTCAGTCGTTCAGCTCGTTTCCGTCGTTCAGATCGTTTCAGTCGTTCAGATCGTTTCCGTCGTTCAGATCGTTTCAGTCGTTCAGATCTCTTCCGTCGTTCAGTTCGTTTCCGTCGTTCATCTCGTTTCCATCGTTCAGATTGTTTCAGTCGTTCAGATCGTTTCCGTCGTTCAGATCGTTTCAGTCGTTCAGATCGTTTCCATCGTTCATCTCGTTTCAGTCGTTCATATCGTTTCAATCGTTATAATCGTTTCAGTCGTTCATCCCGTTTCCGTCATTCAGATCGTTTCCGTTGTTCTGATCGTTTCCGTCATTCAGATCGTTTGTCGTTCAGCTCGTTTCAGTCGTTCAGATCGTTTCCCTCATCAGCTCTTTTCCGTCGTTCAGATCGTTTCCGTCATTCAGAACGTTTCAGTCGTTCAGATCGTTTGTCGTTCAGCTCGTTTCTGTCGTTCAGATCGTTTCAGTCGTTCAGATCGTTTCAATCGTTCAGATCGTTTCCGTCGTTCAGATCGTTTCAGTCGTTCAGCTCGTTTGTCGTTCAGCTCGTTTCTGTCGTTCAGATCGTTTCAGTCGTTCAGATCGTTTCAATCGTTCAGATCGTTTCCGTCGTTCAGATCGTTTCAGTCGTTCAGCTCGTTTCCGTCGATCAGATCGTTTCTGTGGTTCAGCTCGTTTCCGTCGTTCAGATCGTTTCAGTCGTTCAGCTCTTTTCAGTCGTTCAGCTCGTTTCAGTCGTTCAGCTCGTTTCTGTCGTTCAGATCGTTTCCGTCGTTCATATCGTTTCCCTCATCAGCTCTTTTCCGTGGTTCAGATCGTTTCAGTCGTTCAGCTCTTTTCAGTCGTTCAGATCGTTTCCGTCGTTCAGCTCGTTTCCGTCGATCAGATCGTTTCTGTGGTTCAGATCGTTTCCGGCGTTCAGATCGTTTCAGTCGTTCAGATCGTTTCCGGCGTTCAGATCGTTTCAGTCGTTCAGATCGTTTCCGGCGTTCAGATCGTTTCAGTCGTTCAGATCGTTTCCCTCATCAGCTCGTTTCCGTTGTTCAGCTCGTTTCCCTCATTAGATCGTTTCAGTCGTTCAGATCGTTTCAGTCGTTCAGCTCGTTTCCCTCATCAGCTCTTTTCCGTCGTTCAGATCGTTTCCGTTGTTCAGATCGTTTCAGTCGTTCAGATCGTTTCAGTCGTTCAGATCGTTTCCCTCATCAGCTCGTTTCCGTTGTTCAGCTCGTTTCCCTCATCAGCTCGTTTCCGTTGTTCAGCTCGTTTCCGTCATTCAGATCGTTTCCCTCATCAGCTCTTTTCCGTCGTTCAGATCGTTTCAGTCGTTCAGATCGTTTCCGTCGTTCATCTCGTTTCCATCGTTCAGATCGTTTCAGTCGTTCAGATCGTTTCCGTCGTTCAGATCGTTTCAGTCGTTCAGATCGTTTCAGTCGTTCAGCTCGTTTCCGTCGTTCAGATCGTTTCAGTCGTTCAGATCGTTTCCGTCGTTCATCTCGTTTCCGTCGCTCAGATCGTTTCCGTCATGAGATCGTTTCAGTCGTTCAGATCGTTTCAGTCGTTCACCTCGTTTCCGTCGTTCAGATCGTTTCAGTCGTTCAGCTCGTTTCAGTCGTTCACCTCGTGTCCGTCGTTCAGATCGTTTCAGTCGTTCAGATCATTTCAGTCGTTCAGATCGTTTCCGTCGTTCAGATCGTTTCCGTCATGAGATCGTTTCCGTCGTTCAGATCGTTTCAGTTGTTCAGATCGTTTCAGTCGTTCAGATCGTTTCCGTCGTTCAGATCATTTCAGTCGTTCAGATCGTTTCAGTCGTTCAGCTCGTTTCCGTCGTTCAAATCGTTTCCGTCGTTCAGATCGTTTCAGTCGTTCAGATCGTTTGTCGTTCAGCTCGTTTCAGTCGTTCAGATCGTTTGTCGTTCAGATCGTTTCAGTCGTTCAGATCGTTTCCGTCGTTCAGATCGTTTCAGTCGTTCAGATCGTTTCAGTCGTTCAGCTCGTTTCCGTCGTTCAGATCGTTTCAGTCGTTCAGCTCGTTTCCGTCGATCAGATCGTTTCTGTGGTTCAGCTCGTTTCCGTCGTTCAGATCGTTTCAGTCGTTCAGATCGTTTCCGTCGTTCAGCTCGTTTCTGTCGTTCAGATCGTTTCCGTCGTTCAGATCGTTTCTGTCGTTCAGATCGTTTCCCTCATCAGCTCTTTTCAGTTGTTCAGCTCGTTTCAGTCGTTCAGATCGTTTCCGTCATTCAGATCGTTTGTCGATCAGCTCTTTTCAGTCGTTCATATCGTTTCAATCGTTCAGATCGTTTCAGTCGTTCAGATCGTTTCCGTAATTCAGCTCGTTTCAGTCGTTCAGCTCTTTTCCGTAATTCAGATCGTTTCCGTCGTTCAGATCGTTTCAGTCGTTCAGATCGTTTCCGTCGTTCATCTCGTTTCCGTCGTTCAGATCGTTTCCGTCATGAGATCGTTTCAGTCGTTCAGATCGTTTCAGTCGTTCACCTCGTTTCCGTCGTTCAGATCGTTTCAGTCGTTCAGCTCGTTTCAGTCGTTCACCTCGTGTCCGTCGTTCAGATCGTTTCAGTCGTTCAGATCATTTCAGTCGTTCAGATCGTTTCCGTCGTTCAGATCGTTTCCGTCATGAGATCGTTTCCGTCGTTCAGATCGTGTCCGTCATTCAGATCGTTTGTCGTTCAGCTCGTTTCAGTCGTTCAGATCGTTTGTCGTTCAGATCGTTTCAGTCGTTCAGATCGTTTCCGTCATTCAGATCGTTTCAGTCGTTCATCTCGTTTCCGTCGTTCAGATCGTTTCAGTCGTTCAGATCTCTTCCGTCGTTCAGTTCGTTTCCGTCGTTCATCTCGTTTCCATCGTTCAGATCGTTTCAGTCGTTCAGATCGTTTCCGTCGTTCAGATCGTTTCAGTCGTTCAGATCGTTTCAGTCGTTCAGCTCGTTTCCGTCGTTCAGATCGTTTCAGTCGTTCAGATCGTTTCCGTCGTTCAGATCGTTTCAGTCGTTCAGATCTCTTCCGTCGTTCAGTTCGTTTCCGTCGTTCATCTCGTTTCCATCGTTCAGATTGTTTCAGTCGTTCAGATCGTTTCCGTCGTTCAGATCGTTTCAGTCGTTCAGATCGTTTCCATCGTTCATCTCGTTTCAGTCGTTCATATCGTTTCAATCGTTATAATCGTTTCAGTCGTTCATCCCGTTTCCGTCATTCAGATCGTTTCCGTTGTTCTGATCGTTTCCGTCATTCAGATCGTTTGTCGTTCAGCTCGTTTCAGTCGTTCAGATCGTTTCCCTCATCAGCTCTTTTCCGTCGTTCAGATCGTTTCCGTCATTCAGAACGTTTCAGTCGTTCAGATCGTTTGTCGTTCAGCTCGTTTCTGTCGTTCAGATCGTTTCAGTCGTTCAGATCGTTTCAATCGTTCAGATCGTTTCCGTCGTTCAGATCGTTTCAGTCGTTCAGCTCGTTTCCGTCGATCAGATCGTTTCTGTGGTTCAGCTCGTTTCCGTCGTTCAGATCGTTTCAGTCGTTCAGCTCTTTTCAGTCGTTCAGCTCGTTTCAGTCGTTCAGCTCGTTTCTGTCGTTCAGATCGTTTCCGTCGTTCATATCGTTTCCCTCATCAGCTCTTTTCCGTCGTTCAGATCGTTTCAGTCGTTCAGCTCTTTTCAGTCGTTCAGATCGTTTCCGTCGTTCAGCTCGTTTCCGTCGATCAGATCGTTTCTGTGGTTCAGATCGTTTCCGGCGTTCAGATCGTTTCAGTCGTTCAGATCGTTTCCGGCGTTCAGATCGTTTCAGTCGTTCAGATCGTTTCCGGCGTTCAGATCGTTTCAGTCGTTCAGATCGTTTCCCTCATCAGCTCGTTTCCGTTGTTCAGCTCGTTTCCCTCATTAGATCGTTTCAGTCGTTCAGATCGTTTCAGTCGTTCAGCTCGTTTCCCTCATCAGCTCTTTTCCGTCGTTCAGATCGTTTCCGTTGTTCAGATCGTTTCAGTCGTTCAGATCGTTTCAGTCGTTCAGCTCGTTTCCCTCATCAGCTCATTTCCGTCGTTCAGATCGTTTCAGTCGTTCAGATCGTTTCCGTCGTTCATCTCGTTTCCATCGTTCAGATCGTTTCAGTCGTTCAGATCGTTTCCGTCGTTCAGATCGTTTCAGTCGTTCAGATCGTTTCCGTCGTTCATCTCGTTTCCGTCGTTCAGATCGTTTCCGTCATGAGATCGTTTCAGTCGTTCAGATCGTTTCAGTCGTTCACCTCGTTTCCGTCGTTCAGATCGTTTCAGTCGTTCAGCTCGTTTCAGTCGTTCACCTCGTGTCCGTCGTTCAGATCGTTTCAGTCGTTCAGATCATTTCAGTCGTTCAGATCGTTTCCGTCGTTCAGATCGTTTCCGTCATGAGATCGTTTCCGTCGTTCAGATCGTGTCCGTCATTCAGATCGTTTGTCGTTCAGCTCGTTTCAGTCGTTCAGATCGTTTCCGTCATTCAGATCGTTTGTCGATCAGCTCTTTTCAGTTGTTCAGATCGTTTCAGTCGTTCAGCTCGTTTCTGTCGTTCAGATCGTTTCAGTCGTTCAGATCGTTTCAATCGTTCAGATCGTTTCCGTCATTCAGATCGTTTCAGTCGTTCATCTCGTTTCCGTCGTTCAGATCGTTTCAGTCGTTCAGATCTCTTCCGTCGTTCAGTTCGTTTCCGTCGTTCATCTCGTTTCCATCGTTCAGATCGTTTCAGTCGTTCAGATCGTTTCCGTCGTTCAGATCGTTTCAGTCGTTCAGATCTCTTCCGTCGTTCAGTTCGTTTCCGTCGTTCATCTCGTTTCCATCGTTCAGATTGTTTCAGTCGTTCAGATCGTTTCCGTCGTTCAGATCGTTTCAGTCGTTCAGATCGTTTCCATCGTTCATCTCGTTTCAGTCGTTCATATCGTTTCAATCGTTATAATCGTTTCAGTCGTTCATCCCGTTTCCGTCATTCAGATCGTTTCCGTTGTTCTGATCGTTTCCGTCATTCAGATCGTTTGTCGTTCAGCTCGTTTCAGTCGTTCAGATCGTTTCCCTCATCAGCTCTTTTCCGTCGTTCAGATCGTTTCCGTCATTCAGAACGTTTCAGTCGTTCAGATCGTTTGTCGTTCAGCTCGTTTCTGTCGTTCAGATCGTTTCAGTCGTTCAGATCGTTTCAATCGTTCAGATCGTTTCCGTCGTTCAGATCGTTTCAGTCGTTCAGCTCGTTTCCGTCGATCAGATCGTTTCTGTGGTTCAGCTCGTTTCCGTCGTTCAGATCGTTTCAGTCGTTCAGCTCTTTTCAGTCGTTCAGCTCGTTTCAGTCGTTCAGCTCGTTTCTGTCGTTCAGATCGTTTCCGTCGTTCATATCGTTTCCCTCATCAGCTCTTTTCCGTCGTTCAGATCGTTTCAGTCGTTCAGCTCTTTTCAGTCGTTCAGATCGTTTCCGTCGTTCAGCTCGTTTCCGTCGATCAGATCGTTTCTGTGGTTCAGATCGTTTCCGGCGTTCAGATCGTTTCAGTCGTTCAGATCGTTTCCGGCGTTCAGATCGTTTCAGTCGTTCAGATCGTTTCCGGCGTTCAGATCGTTTCAGTCGTTCAGATCGTTTCCCTCATCAGCTCGTTTCCGTTGTTCAGCTCGTTTCCCTCATTAGATCGTTTCAGTCGTTCAGATCGTTTCAGTCGTTCAGCTCGTTTCCCTCATCAGCTCTTTTCCGTCGTTCAGATCGTTTCCGTTGTTCAGATCGTTTCAGTCGTTCAGATCGTTTCAGTCGTTCAGATCGTTTCCCTCATCAGCTCGTTTCCGTTGTTCAGCTCGTTTCCCTCATCAGCTCGTTTCCGTTGTTCAGCTCGTTTCCGTCATTCAGATCGTTTCCCTCATCAGCTCTTTTCCGTTGTTCAGATCGTTTCAGTCGTTCAGCTCGTTTCCCTCATCAGCTCATTTCCGTCGTTCAGATCGTTTCAGTCGTTCAGATCGTTTCAGTCGTTCACCTCGTTTCCGTCGTTCAGATCGTTTCAGTCGTTCAGCTCGTTTCAGTCGTTCACCTCGTGTCCGTCGTTCAGATCGTTTCAGTCGTTCAGATCATTTCAGTCGTTCAGATCGTTTCCGTCGTTCAGATCGTTTCCGTCATGAGATCGTTTCCGTCGTTCAGATCGTTTCCGTCATGAGATCGTTTCCGTCGTTCAGATCGTTTCAGTTGTTCAGATCGTTTCAGTCGTTCAGATCGTTTCCGTCGTTCAGATCGTTTCAGTCGTTCAGATCGTTTCAGTCGTTCAGCTCGTTTCCGTCGTTCAGATCGTTTCCGTCGTTCAGATCGTTTCAGTCGTTCAGATCGTTTGTCGTTCAGCTCGTTTCAGTCGTTCAGATCGTTTGTCGTTCAGATCGTTTCAGTCGTTCAGATCGTTTCCGTCGTTCAGATCGTTTCAGTCGTTCAGATCGTTTCAGTCGTTCAGCTCGTTTCCGTCGTTCAGATCGTTTCAGTCGTTCAGATCGTTTCCGTCGTTCAGCTCGTTTCTGTCGTTCAGATCGTTTCCGTCGTTCAGATCGTTTCTGTCGTTCAGATCGTTTCCCTCATCAGCTCTTTTCAGTCGTTCAGATCGTTTCAGTCGTTCAGCTCTTTTCAGTCGTTCATATCGTTCCCATCGTTCAGCTCGTTTCAGTCGTTCAGATCGTTTCCGTCATTCAGATCGTTTGTCGATCAGCTCTTTTCAGTCGTTCATATCGTTTCAATCGTTCAGATCGTTTCAGTCGTTCAGCTCTTTACCGTCATTCAGATCGTTTCAGTCGTTCAGATCGTTTCCGTAATTCAGCTCGTTTCAGTCGTTCAGATCGTTTCCGTCGTTCAGATCGTTTCTGTCGTTCAGATCGTTTCCCTCATCAGCTCTTTTCAGTTGTTCAGCTCGTTTCAGTCGTTCAGATCGTTTCCGTCATTCAGATCGTTTGTCGATCAGCTCTTTTCAGTCGTTCATATCGTTTCAATCGTTCAGATCGTTTCAGTCGTTCAGATCGTTTCCGTCGTTCAGATCGTTTCAGTCGTTCAGATCGTTTCCGTCGTTCAGATCGTTTCAGTCGTTCAGATCGTTTCAGTCGTTCAGCTCGTTTCCGTCGTTCAGATCGTTTCAGTCGTTCAGATCGTTTCCGTCGTTCATCTCGTTTCCGTCGTTCAGATCGTTTCCGTCATGAGATCGTTTCAGTCGTTCAGATCGTTTCAGTCGTTCACCTCGTTTCCGTCGTTCAGATCGTTTCAGTCGTTCAGCTCGTTTCAGTCGTTCACCTCGTGTCCGTCGTTCAGATCGTTTCAGTCGTTCAGATCATTTCAGTCGTTCAGATCGTTTCCGTCGTTCAGATCGTTTCCGTCATGAGATCGTTTCCGTCGTTCAGATCGTTTCAGTTGTTCAGATCGTTTCAGTCGTTCAGATCGTTTCCGTCGTTCAGATCGTTTCAGTCGTTCAGATCGTTTCAGTCGTTCAGCTCGTTTCCGTCGTTCAGATCGTTTCCGTCGTTCAGATCGTTTCAGTCGTTCAGATCGTTTGTCGTTCAGCTCGTTTCAGTCGTTCAGATCGTTTGTCGTTCAGATCGTTTCAGTCGTTCAGATCGTTTCCGTCGTTCAGATCGTTTCAGTCGTTCAGATCGTTTCAGTCGTTCAGCTCGTTTCCGTCGTTCAGATCGTTTCAGTCGTTCAGCTCGTTTCCGTCGATCAGATCGTTTCTGTGGTTCAGCTCGTTTCCGTCGTTCAGATCGTTTCAGTCGTTCAGATCGTTTCCGTCGTTCAGCTCGTTTCTGTCGTTCAGATCGTTTCCGTCGTTCAGATCGTTTCTGTCGTTCAGATCGTTTCCCTCATCAGCTCTTTTCAGTCGTTCAGATCGTTTCAGTCGTTCAGCTCTTTTCAGTCGTTCATATCGTTCCCATCGTTCAGCTCGTTTCAGTCGTTCAGATCGTTTCCGTCATTCAGATCGTTTGTCGATCAGCTCTTTTCAGTCGTTCATATCGTTTCAATCGTTCAGATCGTTTCAGTCGTTCAGCTCTTTACCGTCATTCAGATCGTTTCAGTCGTTCAGATCGTTTCCGTAATTCAGCTCGTTTCAGTCGTTCAGATCGTTTCCGTCGTTCAGATCGTTTCTGTCGTTCAGATCGTTTCCCTCATCAGCTCTTTTCAGTTGTTCAGCTCGTTTCAGTCGTTCAGATCGTTTCCGTAATTCAGATCGTTTCCGTCGTTCAGATCGTTTCAGTCGTTCAGATCGTTTCCGTCGTTCATCTCGTTTCCGTCGTTCAGATCGTTTCCGTCATGAGATCGTTTCAGTCGTTCAGATCGTTTCAGTCGTTCACCTCGTTTCCGTCGTTCAGATCGTTTCAGTCGTTCAGCTCGTTTCAGTCGTTCACCTCGTGTCCGTCGTTCAGATCGTTTCAGTCGTTCAGATCATTTCAGTCGTTCAGATCGTTTCCGTCGTTAAGATCGTTTCCGTCATGAGATCGTTTCCGTCGTTCAGATCGTTTCAGTCGTTCAGATCGTTTCAGTCGTTCAGATCGTTTCCGTCGTTCAGATCGTTTCAGTCGTTCAGATCGTTTCAGTCGTTCAGCTCGTTTCCGTCGTTCAGATCGTTTCCGTCGTTCAGATCGTTTCAGTCGTTCAGCTCGTTTCCGTCGATCAGATCGTTTCTGTGGTTCAGCTCGTTTCCGTCGTTCAGATCGTTTCAGTCGTTCAGATCGTTTCCGTCGTTCAACTCGTTTCTGTCGTTCAGATCGTTTCCGTCGTTCAGATCGTTTCTGTCGTTCAGATCGTTTCCCTCATCAGCTCTTTTCAGTCGTTCAGATCGTTTCAGTCGTTCAGCTCTTTTCAGTCATTCATATCGTTTCAGTCGTTCAGCTCGTTTCAGTCGTTCAGATCGTTTCTGTCGTTCAGATCGTTTCCGTCGTTCAGATCGTTTGTCGTTCAGCTCGTTTCAGTCGTTCAGATCGTTTGTCGTTCAGATCGTTTCAGTCGTTCAGATCGTTTCCCTCATCAGCTCTTTTCCGTCGTTCAGATCGTTTCCGTCGTTCAGCTCGTTTCAGTCGTTCACCTCGTTTCCGTCGTTCAGATCGTTTGTCGTTCAGCTCGTTTCAGTCGTTCAGATCGTTTGTCGTTCAGATCGTTTGTCGTTCAGATCGTTTCCGTCGTTCAGATCGTTTCAGTCGTTCAGATCGTTTCAGTCGTTCAGCTCGTTTCCGTCGTTCAGATCGTTTCAGTCGTTCAGATCGTTTCCGTCGTTCATCTCGTTTCCGTCGTTCAGATCGTTTCCGTCATGAGATCGTTTCAGTCGTTCAGATCGTTTCAGTCGTTCACCTCGTTTCCGTCGTTCAGATCGTTTCAGTCGTTCAGCTCATTTCAGTCGTTCACCTCGTGTCCGTCGTTCAGATCGTTTCAGTCGTTCAGATCGTTTCAGTCGTTCAGATCGTTTCCGTCGTTCAGCTCGTTTCAGTCGTTCACCTCGTGTCCGTCGTTCAGATCGTTTCAGTCGTTCAGATCATTTCAGTCGTTCAGATCGTTTCCGTCGTTCAGATCGTTTCAGTCGTTCAGATCGTTTCAGTCGTTCAGCTCGTTTCCGTCGTTCAGATCGTTTCAGTCGTTCAGCTCGTTTCCGTCGATCAGATCGTTTCTGTGGTTCAGCTCGTTTCCGTCGTTCAGATCGTTTCAGTCGTTCAGATCGTTTCCGTCGTTCAGCTCGTTTCTGTCGTTCAGATCGTTTCCGTCGTTCAGATCGTTTCTGTCGTTCAGATCGTTTCCCTCATCAGCTCTTTTCAGTTGTTCAGCTCGTTTCAGTCGTTCAGATCGTTTCCTTCATTCAGATCGTTTGTCGATCAGCTCTTTTCAGTCGTTCATATCGTTTCAATCGTTCAGATCGTTTCAGTCGTTCAGCTCTTTACCGTCATTCAGATCGTTTCAGTCGTTCAGATCGTTTCCGTCGTTCAGATCGTTTCAGTCGTTCAGATCGTTTCAGTCGTTCACCTCGTTTCCGTCGTTCAGATCGTTTCAGTCGTTCAGATCGTTTCCGTCGTTCATCTCGTTTCCGTCGTTCAGATCGTTTCCGTCATGAGATCGTTTCAGTCGTTCAGATCGTTTCAGTCGTTCACCTCGTTTCCGTCGTTCAGATCGTTTCAGTCGTTCAGCTCGTTTCAGTCGTTCACCTCGTGTCCGTCGTTCAGATCGTTTCAGTCGTTCAGATCATTTCAGTCGTTCAGATCGTTTCCGTCGTTCAGATCGTTTCCGTCATGAGATCGTTTCCGTCGTTCAGATCGTTTCCGTCATGAGATCGTTTCCGTCGTTCAGATCGTTTCAGTTGTTCAGATCGTTTCAGTCGTTCAGATCGTTTCCGTCGTTCAGATCGTTTCAGTCGTTCAGATCGTTTCAGTCGTTCAGCTCGTTTCCGTCGTTCAGATCGTTTCCGTCGTTCAGATCGTTTCAGTCGTTCAGATCGTTTGTCGTTCAGCTCGTTTCAGTCGTTCAGATCGTTTGTCGTTCAGATCGTTTCAGTCGTTCAGATCGTTTCCGTCGTTCAGATCGTTTCAGTCGTTCAGATCGTTTCAGTCGTTCAGCTCGTTTCCGTCGTTCAGATCGTTTCAGTCGTTCAGATCGTTTCCGTCGTTCAGCTCGTTTCTGTCGTTCAGATCGTTTCCGTCGTTCAGATCGTTTCTGTCGTTCAGATCGTTTCCCTCATCAGCTCTTTTCAGTCGTTCAGATCGTTTCAGTCGTTCAGCTCTTTTCAGTCGTTCATATCGTTCCCATCGTTCAGCTCGTTTCAGTCGTTCAGATCGTTTCCGTCATTCAGATCGTTTGTCGATCAGCTCTTTTCAGTCGTTCATATCGTTTCAATCGTTCAGATCGTTTCAGTCGTTCAGCTCTTTACCGTCATTCAGATCGTTTCAGTCGTTCAGATCGTTTCCGTAATTCAGCTCGTTTCAGTCGTTCAGATCGTTTCCGTCGTTCAGATCGTTTCTGTCGTTCAGATCGTTTCCCTCATCAGCTCTTTTCAGTTGTTCAGCTCGTTTCAGTCGTTCAGATCGTTTCCGTCATTCAGATCGTTTGTCGATCAGCTCTTTTCAGTCGTTCATATCGTTTCAATCGTTCAGATCGTTTCAGTCGTTCAGATCGTTTCCGTCGTTCAGATCGTTTCAGTCGTTCAGATCGTTTCCGTCGTTCAGATCGTTTCAGTCGTTCAGATCGTTTCAGTCGTTCAGCTCGTTTCCGTCGTTCAGATCGTTTCAGTCGTTCAGATCGTTTCCGTCGTTCATCTCGTTTCCGTCGTTCAGATCGTTTCCGTCATGAGATCGTTTCAGTCGTTCAGATCGTTTCAGTCGTTCACCTCGTTTCCGTCGTTCAGATCGTTTCAGTCGTTCAGCTCGTTTCAGTCGTTCACCTCGTGTCCGTCGTTCAGATCGTTTCAGTCGTTCAGATCATTTCAGTCGTTCAGATCGTTTCCGTCGTTCAGATCGTTTCCGTCATGAGATCGTTTCCGTCGTTCAGATCGTTTCAGTTGTTCAGATCGTTTCAGTCGTTCAGATCGTTTCCGTCGTTCAGATCGTTTCAGTCGTTCAGATCGTTTCAGTCGTTCAGCTCGTTTCCGTCGTTCAGATCGTTTCCGTCGTTCAGATCGTTTCAGTCGTTCAGATCGTTTGTCGTTCAGCTCGTTTCAGTCGTTCAGATCGTTTGTCGTTCAGATCGTTTCAGTCGTTCAGATCGTTTCCGTCGTTCAGATCGTTTCAGTCGTTCAGATCGTTTCAGTCGTTCAGCTCGTTTCCGTCGTTCAGATCGTTTCAGTCGTTCAGCTCGTTTCCGTCGATCAGATCGTTTCTGTGGTTCAGCTCGTTTCCGTCGTTCAGATCGTTTCAGTCGTTCAGATCGTTTCCGTCGTTCAGCTCGTTTCTGTCGTTCAGATCGTTTCCGTCGTTCAGATCGTTTCTGTCGTTCAGATCGTTTCCCTCATCAGCTCTTTTCAGTCGTTCAGATCGTTTCAGTCGTTCAGCTCTTTTCAGTCGTTCATATCGTTCCCATCGTTCAGCTCGTTTCAGTCGTTCAGATCGTTTCCGTCATTCAGATCGTTTGTCGATCAGCTCTTTTCAGTCGTTCATATCGTTTCAATCGTTCAGATCGTTTCAGTCGTTCAGCTCTTTACCGTCATTCAGATCGTTTCAGTCGTTCAGATCGTTTCCGTAATTCAGCTCGTTTCAGTCGTTCAGATCGTTTCCGTCGTTCAGATCGTTTCTGTCGTTCAGATCGTTTCCCTCATCAGCTCTTTTCAGTTGTTCAGCTCGTTTCAGTCGTTCAGATCGTTTCCGTAATTCAGATCGTTTCCGTCGTTCAGATCGTTTCAGTCGTTCAGATCGTTTCCGTCGTTCATCTCGTTTCCGTCGTTCAGATCGTTTCCGTCATGAGATCGTTTCAGTCGTTCAGATCGTTTCAGTCGTTCACCTCGTTTCCGTCGTTCAGATCGTTTCAGTCGTTCAGCTCGTTTCAGTCGTTCACCTCGTGTCCGTCGTTCAGATCGTTTCAGTCGTTCAGATCATTTCAGTCGTTCAGATCGTTTCCGTCGTTAAGATCGTTTCCGTCATGAGATCGTTTCCGTCGTTCAGATCGTTTCAGTCGTTCAGATCGTTTCAGTCGTTCAGATCGTTTCCGTCGTTCAGATCGTTTCAGTCGTTCAGATCGTTTCAGTCGTTCAGCTCGTTTCCGTCGTTCAGATCGTTTCCGTCGTTCAGATCGTTTCAGTCGTTCAGCTCGTTTCCGTCGATCAGATCGTTTCTGTGGTTCAGCTCGTTTCCGTCGTTCAGATCGTTTCAGTCGTTCAGATCGTTTCCGTCGTTCAACTCGTTTCTGTCGTTCAGATCGTTTCCGTCGTTCAGATCGTTTCTGTCGTTCAGATCGTTTCCCTCATCAGCTCTTTTCAGTCGTTCAGATCGTTTCAGTCGTTCAGCTCTTTTCAGTCATTCATATCGTTTCAGTCGTTCAGCTCGTTTCAGTCGTTCAGATCGTTTCTGTCGTTCAGATCGTTTCCGTCGTTCAGATCGTTTGTCGTTCAGCTCGTTTCAGTCGTTCAGATCGTTTGTCGTTCAGATCGTTTCAGTCGTTCAGATCGTTTCCCTCATCAGCTCTTTTCCGTCGTTCAGATCGTTTCCGTCGTTCAGCTCGTTTCAGTCGTTCACCTCGTTTCCGTCGTTCAGATCGTTTGTCGTTCAGCTCGTTTCAGTCGTTCAGATCGTTTGTCGTTCAGATCGTTTGTCGTTCAGATCGTTTCCGTCGTTCAGATCGTTTCAGTCGTTCAGATCGTTTCAGTCGTTCAGCTCGTTTCCGTCGTTCAGATCGTTTCAGTCGTTCAGATCGTTTCCGTCGTTCATCTCGTTTCCGTCGTTCAGATCGTTTCCGTCATGAGATCGTTTCAGTCGTTCAGATCGTTTCAGTCGTTCACCTCGTTTCCGTCGTTCAGATCGTTTCAGTCGTTCAGCTCATTTCAGTCGTTCACCTCGTGTCCGTCGTTCAGATCGTTTCAGTCGTTCAGATCGTTTCAGTCGTTCAGATCGTTTCCGTCGTTCAGCTCGTTTCAGTCGTTCACCTCGTGTCCGTCGTTCAGATCGTTTCAGTCGTTCAGATCATTTCAGTCGTTCAGATCGTTTCCGTCGTTCAGATCGTTTCAGTCGTTCAGATCGTTTCAGTCGTTCAGCTCGTTTCCGTCGTTCAGATCGTTTCAGTCGTTCAGCTCGTTTCCGTCGATCAGATCGTTTCTGTGGTTCAGCTCGTTTCCGTCGTTCAGATCGTTTCAGTCGTTCAGATCGTTTCCGTCGTTCAGCTCGTTTCTGTCGTTCAGATCGTTTCCGTCGTTCAGATCGTTTCTGTCGTTCAGATCGTTTCCCTCATCAGCTCTTTTCAGTTGTTCAGCTCGTTTCAGTCGTTCAGATCGTTTCCGTCATTCAGATCGTTTGTCGATCAGCTCTTTTCAGTCGTTCATATCGTTTCAATCGTTCAGATCGTTTCAGTCGTTCAGCTCTTTACCGTCATTCAGATCGTTTCAGTCGTTCAGATCGTTTCCGTAATTCAGCTCGTTTCAGTCGTTCAGCTCTTTTCCGTAATTCAGATCGTTTCCGTCGTTCAGATCGTTTCAGTCGTTCAGATCGTTTCCGTCGTTCATCTCGTTTCCGTCGTTCAGATCGTTTCCGTCATGAGATCGTTTCAGTCGTTCAGATCGTTTCAGTCGTTCACCTCGTTTCCGTCGTTCAGATCGTTTCAGTCGTTCAGCTCGTTTCAGTCGTTCACCTCGTGTCCGTCGTTCAGATCGTTTCAGTCGTTCAGATCATTTCAGTCGTTCAGATCGTTTCCGTCGTTCAGATCGTTTCCGTCATGAGATCGTTTCCGTCGTTCAGATCGTGTCCGTCATTCAGATCGTTTGTCGTTCAGCTCGTTTCAGTCGTTCAGATCGTTTGTCGTTCAGATCGTTTCAGTCGTTCAGATCGTTTCCGTCGTTCAGATCGTTTCAGTCGTTCAGATCGTTTCAGTCGTTCAGCTCGTTTCCGTCGTTCAGATCGTTTCCGTCGTTCAGATCGTTTCTGTCGTTCAGATCGTTTCCCTCATCAGCTCTTTTCAGTTGTTCAGCTCGTTTCAGTCGTTCAGATCGTTTCCGTCATTCAGATCGTTTGTCGATCAGCTCTTTTCAGTCGTTCATATCGTTTCAATCGTTCAGATCGTTTCAGTCGTTCAGCTCTTTACCGTCATTCAGATCGTTTCAGTCGTTCAGATCGTTTCCGTAATTCAGCTCGTTTCAGTCGTTCAGCTCTTTTCCGTAATTCAGATCGTTTCCGTCGTTCAGATCGTTTCAGTCGTTCAGATCGTTTCCGTCGTTCATCTCGTTTCCGTCGTTCAGATCGTTTCCGTCATGAGATCGTTTCAGTCGTTCAGATCGTTTCAGTCGTTCACCTCGTTTCCGTCGTTCAGATCGTTTCAGTCGTTCAGCTCGTTTCAGTCGTTCACCTCGTGTCCGTCGTTCAGATCGTTTCAGTCGTTCAGATCATTTCAGTCGTTCAGATCGTTTCCGTCGTTCAGATCGTTTCCGTCATTCAGATCGTTTCAGTCGTTCATCTCGTTTCCGTCGTTCAGATCGTTTCAGTCGTTCAGATCTCTTCCGTCGTTCAGTTCGTTTCCGTCGTTCATCTCGTTTCCATCGTTCAGATTGTTTCAGTCGTTCAGATCGTTTCCGTCGTTCAGATCGTTTCAGTCGTTCAGATCGTTTCAGTCGTTCAGCTCGTTTCCGTCGTTCAGATCGTTTCAGTCGTTCAGTTCGTTTCAGTCGTTCATATCGTTTCAATCGTTATAATCGTTTCAGTCGTTCATCCCGTTTCCGTCATTCAGATCGTTTCCGTTGTTCTGATCGTTTCCGTCATTCAGATCGTTTGTCGTTCAGCTCGTTTCAGTCGTTCAGATCGTTTCCCTCATCAGCTCTTTTCCGTCGTTCAGATCGTTTCCGTCATTCAGAACGTTTCAGTCGTTCAGATCGTTTGTCGTTCAGCTCGTTTCTGTCGTTCAGATCGTTTCAGTCGTTCAGATCGTTTCAATCGTTCAGATCGTTTCCGTCGTTCAGATCGTTTCAGTCGTTCAGCTCGTTTCCGTCGATCAGATCGTTTCTGTGGTTCAGCTCGTTTCCGTCGTTCAGATCGTTTCAGTCGTTCAGCTCTTTTCAGTCGTTCAGCTCGTTTCAGTCGTTCAGCTCGTTTCTGTCGTTCAGATCGTTTCCGTCGTTCATATCGTTTCCCTCATCAGCTCTTTTCCGTCGTTCAGATCGTTTCAGTCGTTCAGCTCTTTTCAGTCGTTCAGATCGTTTCCGTCGTTCAGCTCGTTTCCGTCGATCAGATCGTTTCTGTGGTTCAGATCGTTTCCGGCGTTCAGATCGTTTCAGTCGTTCAGATCGTTTCCGGCGTTCAGATCGTTTCAGTCGTTCAGATCGTTTCCGGCGTTCAGATCGTTTCAGTCGTTCAGATCGTTTCCCTCATCAGCTCGTTTCCGTTGTTCAGCTCGTTTCCCTCATTAGATCGTTTCAGTCGTTCAGATCGTTTCAGTCGTTCAGCTCGTTTCCCTCATCAGCTCTTTTCCGTCGTTCAGATCGTTTCCGTTGTTCAGATCGTTTCAGTCGTTCAGATCGTTTCAGTCGTTCAGATCGTTTCCCTCATCAGCTCGTTTCCGTTGTTCAGCTCGTTTCCCTCATCAGCTCGTTTCCGTTGTTCAGCTCGTTTCCGTCATTCAGATCGTTTCCCTCATCAGCTCTTTTCCGTTGTTCAGATCGTTTCCGTCGTTCAGATCGTTTCAGTCGTTCAGATCGTTTCAGTCGTTCAGCTCGTTTCCGTCGTTCAGATCGTGTCCGTCGTTCAGATCGTTTCAGTCGTTCAGATCATTTCAGTCGTTCAGATCGTTTCCGTCGTTCAGATCGTTTCCGTCATGAGATCGTTTCCGTCGTTCAGATCGTTTGTCGTTCAGATCGTTTCAGTCGTTCAGATCGTTTCCGTCGTTCAGATCGTTTCAGTCGTTCAGATCGTTTCAGTCGTTCAGCTCGTTTCCGTCGTTCAGATCGTTTCAGTCGTTCAGCTCGTTTCCGTCGATCAGATCGTTTCTGTGGTTCAGCTCGTTTCCGTCGTTCAGATCGTTTCAGTCGTTCAGATCGTTTCTGTGGTTCAGCTCGTTTCCGTCGTTCAGATCGTTTTAGTCGTTCAGATCGTTTCCGTCGTTCAGCTCGTTTCTGTCGTTCAGATCGTTTCCGTCGTTCAGATCGTTTCTGTCGTTCAGATCGTTTCCGTCGTTCAGATCGTTTCTGTCGTTCAGATCGTTTCCCTCATCAGCTCTTTTCAGTCGTTCAGATCGTTTCAGTCGTTCAGCTCTTTTCAGTCGTTCATATCGTTCCCATCGTTCAGCTCGTTTCAGTCGTTCAGATCGTTTCCGTCATTCAGATCGTTTGTCGATCAGCTCTTTTCAGTCGTTCATATCGTTTCAATCGTTCAGATCGTTTCAGTCGTTCAGCTCTTTACCGTCATTCAGATCGTTTCAGTCGTTCAGATCGTTTCCGTAATTCAGCTCGTTTCAGTCGTTCAGATCGTTTCCGTCATTCAGATCGTTTGTCGATCAGCTCTTTTCAGTCGTTCATATCGTTTCAATCGTTCAGATCGTTTCAGTCGTTCAGCTCTTTACCGTCATTCAGATCGTTTCAGTCTTTCAGATCGTTTCCGTAATTCAGCTCGTTTCAGTCGTTCAGCTCTTTTCCGTAATTCAGATCGTTTCCGTCGTTCAGATCGTTTCAGTCGTTCAGATCGTTTCCGTCGTTCATCTCGTTTCCGTCGTTCAGATCGTTTCCGTCATGAGATCGTTTCAGTCGTTCAGCTCGTTTCAGTCGTTCAGATCGTTTCCGTCGTTCAGATCGTTTCCGTCGTTCAGATCGTTTGTCGTTCAGCTCGTTTCAGTCGTTCAGATCGTTTGTCGTTCAGATCGTTTCAGTCGTTCAGATCGTTTCCCTCATCAGCTCTTTTCCGTCGTTCAGATCGTTTCCGTCGTTCAGCTCGTTTCAGTCGTTCACCTCGTTTCCGTCGTTCAGATCGTTTGTCGTTCAGCTCGTTTCAGTCGTTCAGATCGTTTGTCGTTCAGATCGTTTCAGTCGTTCAGATCGTTTCCGTCGTTCAGATCGTTTCAGTCGTTCAGATCGTTTCAGTCGTTCAGCTCGTTTCCGTCGTTCAGATCGTTTCAGTCGTTCAGATCGTTTCCGTCGTTCATCTCGTTTCCGTCGTTCAGATCGTTTCCGTCATGAGATCGTTTCAGTCGTTCAGATCGTTTCAGTCGTTCACCTCGTTTCCGTCATTCAGATCGTTTCAGTCGTTCAGCTCGTTTCAGTCGTTCACCTCGTGTCCGTCGTTCAGATCGTTTCAGTCGTTCAGATCGTTTCAGTCGTTCAGATCGTTTCCGTCGTTCAGATCGTTTCCGTCATGAGATCGTTTCCGTCGTTCAGATCGTTTCAGTTGTTCAGATCGTTTCCGTCGTTCAGATCGTTTCAGTCGTTCAGATCGTTTGTCGTTCAGCTCGTTTCAGTCGTTCAGATCGTTTGTCGTTCAGATCGTTTCAGTCGTTCAGATCGTTTCCGTCGTTCAGATCGTTTCAGTCGTTCAGATCGTTTCAGTCGTTCAGCTCGTTTCCGTCGTTCAGATCGTTTCAGTCGTTCAGATCGTTTCCGTCGTTCAGATCGTTTCAGTCGTTCAGATCGTTTCCGTCGTTCAGCTCGTTTCTGTCGTTCAGATCGTTTCCGTCGTTCAGATCGTTTCTGTCGTTCAGATCGTTTCCCTCATCAGCTCTTTTCAGTTGTTCAGCTCGTTTCAGTCGTTCAGATCGTTTCCGTCATTCAGATCGTTTGTCGATCAGCTCTTTTCAGTCGTTCATATCGTTTCAATCGTTCAGATCGTTTCAGTCGTTCAGCTCTTTACCGTCATTCAGATCGTTTCAGTCGTTCAGATCGTTTCCGTCATGAGATCGTTTCAGTCGTTCAGATCGTTTCAGTCGTTCACCTCGTTTCCGTCGTTCAGATCGTTTCAGTCGTTCAGCTCGTTTCAGTCGTTCACCTCGTGTCCGTCGTTCAGATCGTTTCAGTCGTTCAGATCATTTCAGTCGTTCAGATCGTTTCCGTCGTTCAGATCGTTTCAGTCGTTCATCTCGTTTCCGTCGTTCAGCTCGTTTCAGTCGTTCAGATCGTTTGTCGTTCAGATCGTTTCAGTCGTTCAGATCGTTTCCGTCATTCAGATCGTTTCAGTCGTTCATCTCGTTTCCGTCGTTCAGATCGTTTCAGTCGTTCAGATCTCTTCCGTCGTTCAGTTCGTTTCCGTCGTTCATCTCGTTTCCATCGTTCAGATCGTTTCAGTCGTTCAGATCGTTTCCGTCGTTCAGATCGTTTCAGTCGTTCAGATCGTTTCAGTCGTTCAGCTCGTTTCCGTCGTTCAGATCGTTTCAGTCGTTCAGATCGTTTCCGTCGTTCAGATCGTTTCAGTCGTTCAGATCTCTTCCGTCGTTCAGTTCGTTTCCGTCGTTCATCTCGTTTCCATCGTTCAGATTGTTTCAGTCGTTCAGATCGTTTCCGTCGTTCAGATCGTTTCAGTCGTTCAGATCGTTTCCATCGTTCATCTCGTTTCAGTCGTTCATATCGTTTCAATCGTTATAATCGTTTCAGTCGTTCATCCCGTTTCCGTCATTCAGATCGTTTCCGTTGTTCTGATCGTTTCCGTCATTCAGATCGTTTGTCGTTCAGATCGTTTCCGTCATGAGATCGTTTCAGTCGTTCAGATCGTTTCAGTCGTTCACCTCGTTTCCGTCGTTCAGATCGTTTCAGTCGTTCAGCTTGTTTCAGTCGTTCACCTCGTGTCCGTCGTTCAGATCGTTTCAGTCGTTCAGATCATTTCAGTCGTTCAGATCGTTTCCGTCGTTCAGATCGTGTCCGTCATTCAGATCGTTTGTCGTTCAGCTCGTTTCAGTCGTTCAGATCGTTTGTCGTTCAGATCGTTTCAGTCGTTCAGATCGTTTCCGTCATTCAGATCGTTTCAGTCGTTCATCTCGTTTCCGTCGTTCAGCTCGTTTCAGTCGTTCAGCTCGTTTCTGTCGTTCAGATCGTTTCCGTCGTTCATATCGTTTCCCTCATCAGCTCTTTTCCGTCGTTCAGATCGTTTCAGTCGTTCAGCTCTTTTCAGTCGTTCAGATCGTTTCCGTCGTTCAGCTCGTTTCCGTCGATCAGATCGTTTCTGTGGTTCAGATCGTTTCCGGCGTTCAGATCGTTTCAGTCGTTCAGATCGTTTCCGGCGTTCAGATCGTTTCAGTCGTTCAGATCGTTTCCGGCGTTCAGATCGTTTCAGTCGTTCAGATCGTTTCCCTCATCAGCTCGTTTCCGTTGTTCAGCTCGTTTCCCTCATTAGATCGTTTCAGTCGTTCAGATCGTTTCAGTCGTTCAGCTCGTTTCCCTCATCAGCTCTTTTCCGTCGTTCAGATCGTTTCCGTTGTTCAGATCGTTTCAGTCGTTCAGATCGTTTCAGTCGTTCAGATCGTTTCCCTCATCAGCTCGTTTCCGTTGTTCAGCTCGTTTCCCTCATCAGCTCGTTTCCGTTGTTCAGCTCGTTTCCGTCATTCAGATCGTTTCCCTCATCAGCTCTTTTCCGTTGTTCAGATCGTTTCAGTCGTTCAGATCGTTTCCGTCGTTCATCTCGTTTCCATCGTTCAGATCGTTTCAGTCGTTCAGATCGTTTCCGTCGTTCAGATCGTTTCAGTCGTTCAGATCGTTTCAGTCGTTCAGCTCGTTTCCGTCGTTCAGATCGTTTCAGTCGTTCATATCGTTTCCGTCGTTCATCTCGTTTCCGTCGTTCAGATCGTTTCCGTCATGAGATCGTTTCAGTCATTCAGATCGTTTCAGTCGTTCACCTCGTTTCCGTCGTTCAGATCGTTTCAGTCGTTCAGCTCGTTTCAGTCGTTCACCCCGTGTCCGTCGTTCAGATCGTTTCAGTCGTTCAGATCATTTCAGTCGTTCAGATCGTTTCCGTCGTTCAGATCGTTTCCGTCATGAGATCGTTTCCGTCGTTCAGATCGTTTCAGTTGTTCAGATCGTTTCAGTCGTTCAGATCGTTTCCGTCGTTCATCTCGTTTCCGTCGTTCAGATCGTTTCCGTCATGAGATCGTTTCAGTCGTTCAGCTCGTTTCAGTCGTTCAGATCGTTTCCGTCGTTCAGATCGTTTCCGTCGTTCAGATCGTTTGTCGTTCAGCTCGTTTCAGTCGTTCAGATCGTTTGTCGTTCAGATCGTTTCAGTCGTTCAGATCGTTTCCCTCATCAGCTCTTTTCCGTCGTTCAGATCGTTTCCGTCGTTCAGCTCGTTTCAGTCGTTCACCTCGTTTCCGTCGTTCAGATCGTTTGTCGTTCAGCTCGTTTCAGTCGTTCAGATCGTTTGTCGTTCAGATCGTTTCAGTCGTTCAGATCGTTTCCGTCGTTCAGATCGTTTCAGTCGTTCAGATCGTTTCAGTCGTTCAGCTCGTTTCCGTCGTTCAGATAGTTTCCGTCGTTCAGATCGTTTGTCGTTCAGATCGTTTCCGTCGTTCAGATCGTTTCAGTCGTTCAGATCGTTTCAGTCGTTCAGCTCGTTTCCGTCGTTCAGATCGTTTCAGTCGTTCAGATCGTTTCCGTCGTTCATCTCGTTTCCGTCGTTCAGATCGTTTCCGTCATGAGATCGTTTCAGTCGTTCAGATCGTTTCAGTCGTTCAGCTCTTTACCGTCATTCAGATCGTTTCAGTCGTTCAGATCGTTTCCGTCATGAGATCGTTTCAGTCGTTCAGATCGTTTCAGTCGTTCACCTCGTTTCCGTCGTTCAGATCGTTTCAGTCGTTCAGCTCGTTTCAGTCGTTCACCTCGTGTCCGTCGTTCAGATCGTTTCAGTCGTTCAGATCATTTCAGTCGTTCAGATCGTTTCCGTCGTTCAGATCGTTTCCGTCATGAGATCGTTTCCGTCGTTCAGATCGTGTCCGTCATTCAGATCGTTTGTCGTTCAGCTCGTTTCAGTCGTTCAGATCGTTTGTCGTTCAGATCGTTTCAGTCGTTCAGATCGTTTCCGTCATTCAGATCGTTTCAGTCGTTCATCTCGTTTCCGTCGTTCAGATCGTTTCAGTCGTTCAGATCTCTTCCGTCGTTCAGTTCGTTTCCGTCGTTCATCTCGTTTCCATCGTTCAGATCGTTTCAGTCGTTCAGATCGTTTCCGTCGTTCAGATCGTTTCAGTCGTTCAGATCGTTTCAGTCGTTCAGCTCGTTTCCGTCGTTCAGATCGTTTCAGTCGTTCAGATCGTTTCCGTCGTTCAGATCGTTTCAGTCGTTCAGATCTCTTCCGTCGTTCAGTTCGTTTCCGTCGTTCATCTCGTTTCCATCGTTCAGATTGTTTCAGTCGTTCAGATCGTTTCCGTCGTTCAGATCGTTTCAGTCGTTCAGATCGTTTCCATCGTTCATCTCGTTTCAGTCGTTCATATCGTTTCAATCGTTATAATCGTTTCAGTCGTTCATCCCGTTTCCGTCATTCAGATCGTTTCCGTTGTTCTGATCGTTTCCGTCATTCAGATCGTTTGTCGTTCAGATCGTTTCCGTCATGAGATCGTTTCAGTCGTTCAGATCGTTTCAGTCGTTCACCTCGTTTCCGTCGTTCAGATCGTTTCAGTCGTTCAGCTTGTTTCAGTCGTTCACCTCGTGTCCGTCGTTCAGATCGTTTCAGTCGTTCAGATCTTTTCAGTCGTTCAGATCGTTTCCGTCGTTCAGATCGTGTCCGTCATTCAGATCGTTTGTCGTTCAGCTCGTTTCAGTCGTTCAGATCGTTTGTCGTTCAGATCGTTTCAGTCGTTCAGATCGTTTCCGTCATTCAGATCGTTTCAGTCGTTCATCTCGTTTCCGTCGTTCAGCTCGTTTCAGTCGTTCAGCTCGTTTCTGTCGTTCAGATCGTTTCCGTCGTTCATATCGTTTCCCTCATCAGCTCTTTTCCGTCGTTCAGATCGTTTCAGTCGTTCAGCTCTTTTCAGTCGTTCAGATCGTTTCCGTCGTTCAGCTCGTTTCCGTCGATCAGATCGTTTCTGTGGTTCAGATCGTTTCCGGCGTTCAGATCGTTTCAGTCGTTCAGATCGTTTCCGGCGTTCAGATCGTTTCAGTCGTTCAGATCGTTTCCGGCGTTCAGATCGTTTCAGTCGTTCAGATCGTTTCCCTCATCAGCTCGTTTCCGTTGTTCAGCTCGTTTCCCTCATTAGATCGTTTCAGTCGTTCAGATCGTTTCAGTCGTTCAGCTCGTTTCCCTCATCAGCTCTTTTCCGCCGTTCAGATCGTTTCCGTTGTTCAGATCGTTTCAGTCGTTCAGATCGTTTCAGTCGTTCAGATCGTTTCCCTCATCAGCTCGTTTCCGTTGTTCAGCTCGTTTCCCTCATCAGCTCGTTTCCGTTGTTCAGCTCGTTTCCGTCATTCAGATCGTTTCCCTCATCAGCTCTTTTCCGTTGTTCAGATCGTTTCAGTCGTTCAGCTCGTTTCCCTCATCAGCTCATTTCCGTCGTTCAGATCGTTTCAGTCGTTCAGATCGTTTCCGTCGTTCATCTCGTTTCCATCGTTCAGATCGTTTCAGTCGTTCAGATCGTTTCCGTCGTTCAGATCGTTTCAGTCGTTCAGATCGTTTCAGTCGTTCAGCTCGTTTCCGTCGTTCAGATCGTTTCAGTCGTTCAGATCGTTTCCGTCGTTCAGATCGTTTGTCGTTCAGATCGTTTCAGTCGTTCAGATCGTTTCCGTCGTTCAGATCGTTTCAGTCGTTCAGATCGTTTGTCGTTCAGCTCGTTTCAGTCGTTCAGATCGTTTGTCGTTCAGATCGTTTCCGTCGTTCAGATCGTTTCCGTCGTTCAGATCGTTTCAGTCGTTCAGATCGTTTCAGTCGTTCAGCTCGTTTCCGTCGTTCAGATCGTTTCAGTCGTTCAGCTCGTTTCCGTCGATCAGATCGTTTCTGTGGTTCAGCTCGTTTCCGTCGTTCAGATCGTTTCAGTCGTTCAGATCGTTTCCGTCGTTCAGATCGTTTCAGTCGTTCAGATCGTTTCCGTCGTTCAGCTCGTTTCTGTCGTTCAGATCGTTTCCGTCGTTCAGATCGTTTCTGTCGTTCAGATCGTTTCCCTCATCAGCTCTTTTCAGTTGTTCAGCTCGTTTCAGTCGTTCAGATCGTTTCCGTCATTCAGATCGTTTGTCGATCAGCTCTTTTCAGTCGTTCATATCGTTTCAATCGTTCAGATCGTTTCAGTCGTTCAGCTCTTTACCGTCATTCAGATCGTTTCAGTCGTTCAGATCGTTTCCGTAATTCAGCTCGTTTCAGTCGTTCAGCTCTTTTCCGTAATTCAGATCGTTTCCGTCGTTCAGATCGTTTCAGTCGTTCAGATCGTTTCCGTCGTTCATCTCGTTTCCGTCGTTCAGATCGTTTCCGTCATGAGATCGTTTCAGTCGTTCAGATCGTTTCAGTCGTTCACCTCGTTTCCGTCGTTCAGATCGTTTCAGTCGTTCAGCTCGTTTCAGTCGTTCACCTCGTGTCCGTCGTTCAGATCGTTTCAGTCGTTCAGATCATTTCAGTCGTTCAGATCGTTTCCGTCGTTCAGATCGTTTCCGTCATGAGATCGTTTCCGTCGTTCAGATCGTGTCCGTCATTCAGATCGTTTGTCGTTCAGCTCGTTTCAGTCGTTCAGATCGTTTGTCGTTCAGATCGTTTCAGTCGTTCAGATCGTTTCCGTCATTCAGATCGTTTCAGTCGTTCATCTCGTTTCCGTCGTTCAGATCGTTTCAGTCGTTCAGATCTCTTCCGTCGTTCAGTTCGTTTCCGTCGTTCATCTCGTTTCCATCGTTCAGATCGTTTCAGTCGTTCAGATCGTTTCCGTCGTTCAGATCGTTTCAGTCGTTCAGATCGTTTCAGTCGTTCAGCTCGTTTCCGTCGTTCAGATCGTTTCAGTCGTTCAGATCGTTTCCGTCGTTCAGATCGTTTCAGTCGTTCAGATCTCTTCCGTCGTTCAGTTCGTTTCCGTCGTTCATCTCGTTTCCATCGTTCAGATTGTTTCAGTCGTTCAGATCGTTTCCGTCGTTCAGATCGTTTCAGTCGTTCAGATCGTTTCCATCGTTCATCTCGTTTCAGTCGTTCATATCGTTTCAATCGTTATAATCGTTTCAGTCGTTCATCCCGTTTCCGTCATTCAGATCGTTTCCGTTGTTCTGATCGTTTCCGTCATTCAGATCGTTTGTCGTTCAGATCGTTTCCGTCATGAGATCGTTTCAGTCGTTCAGATCGTTTCAGTCGTTCACCTCGTTTCCGTCGTTCAGATCGTTTCAGTCGTTCAGCTTGTTTCAGTCGTTCACCTCGTGTCCGTCGTTCAGATCGTTTCAGTCGTTCAGATCATTTCAGTCGTTCAGATCGTTTCCGTCGTTCAGATCGTGTCCGTCATTCAGATCGTTTGTCGTTCATCTCGTTTCAGTCGTTCAGATCGTTTGTCGTTCAGGTCGTTTCAGTCGTTCAGATCGTTTCCGTCATTCAGATCGTTTCAGTCGTTCATCTCGTTTCCGTCGTTCAGCTCGTTTCAGTCGTTCAGCTCGTTTCTGTCGTTCAGATCGTTTCCGTCGTTCATATCGTTTCCCGCATCAGCTCTTTTCCGTCGTTCAGATCGTTTCAGTCGTTCAGCTCTTTTCAGTCGTTCAGATCGTTTCCGTCGTTCAGCTCGTTTCCGTCGATCAGATCGTTTCTGTGGTTCAGATCGTTTCCGGCGTTCAGATCGTTTCAGTCGTTCAGATCGTTTCCGGCGTTCAGATCGTTTCAGTCGTTCAGATCGTTTCCGGCGTTCAGATCGTTTCAGTCGTTCAGATCGTTTCCCTCATCAGCTCGTTTCCGTTGTTCAGCTCGTTTCCCTCATTAGATCGTTTCAGTCGTTCAGATCGTTTCAGTCGTTCAGCTCGTTTCAGTCGTTCAGATCGTTTCCCTCATCAGCTCGTTTCCGTTGTTCAGCTCGTTTCCCTCATCAGCTCGTTTCCGTTGTTCAGCTCGTTTCCGTCATTCAGATCGTTTCCCTCATCAGCTCTTTTCCGTTGTTCAGATCGTTTCAGTCGTTCAGCTCGTTTCCCTCATCAGCTCATTTCCGTCGTTCAGATCGTTTCAGTCGTTCAGATCGTTTCCGTCGTTCATCTCGTTTCCATCGTTCAGATCGTTTCAGTCGTTCAGATCGTTTCCGTCGTTCAGATCGTTTCAGTCGTTCAGATCGTTTCAGTCGTTCAGCTCGTTTCCGTCGTTCAGATCGTTTCAGTCGTTCATATCGTTTCCGTCGTTCATCTCGTTTCCGTCGTTCAGATCGTTTCCGTCATGAGATCGTTTCAGTCGTTCAGATCGTTTCAGTCGTTCAGCTTGTTTCAGTCGTTCACCTCGTGTCCGTCGTTCAGATCGTTTCAGTCGTTCAGATCATTTCAGTCGTTCAGATCGTTTCCGTCGTTCAGATCGTTTCCGTCATGAGATCGTTTCCGTCGTTCAGATCGTTTCAGTTGTTCAGATCGTTTCAGTCGTTCAGATCGTTTCCGTCGTTCATCTCGTTTCCGTCATTCAGATCGTTTCCGTCATGAGATCGTTTCAGTCGTTCAGCTCGTTTCAGTCGTTCAGATCGTTTCCGTCGTTCACCTCGTTTCCGTCGTTCAGATCGTTTGTCGTTCAGCTCGTTTCAGTCGTTCAGATCGTTTGTCGTTCAGATCGTTTCAGTCGTTCAGATCGTTTCCGTCGTTCAGATCGTTTCAGTCGTTCAGATCGTTTCAGTCGTTCAGCTCGTTTCCGTCGTTCAGATCGTTTCTGTCGTTCAGATCGTTTGTCGTTCAGATCGTTTCCGTCGTTCAGATCGTTTCCGTCGTTCAGATCGTTTCAGTCGTTCAGATCTCTTCCGTCGTTCAGTTCGTTTCCGTCGTTCATCTCGTTTCCATCGTTCAGATCGTTTCAGTCGTTCAGATCGTTTCCGTCGTTCATCTCGTTTCCGTCGTTCAGATCGTTTCCGTCATGAGATCGTTTCAGTCTTTCAGATCGTTTCAGTCGTTCACCTCGTTTCCGTCATTCAGATCGTTTCAGTCGTTCAGCTCGTTTCAGTCGTTCACCTCGTGTCCGTCGTTCAGATCGTTTCAGTCGTTCAGATCGTTTCAGTCGTTCAGATCGTTTCCGTCGTTCAGATCGTTTCCGTCATGAGATCGTTTCCGTCGTTCAGATCGTTTCAGTTGTTCAGATCGTTTCCGTCGTTCAGATCGTTTCAGTCGTTCAGATCGTTTCCGTCGTTCAGCTCGTTTCCGTCGTTCAGATCGTTTCCGTCGTTCAGATCGTTTCTGTCGTTCAGATCGTTTCCCTCATCAGCTCTTTTCAGTTGTTCAGCTCGTTTCAGTCGTTCAGATCGTTTCCGTCATTCAGATCGTTTGTCGATCAGCTCTTTTCAGTCGTTCATATCGTTTCAATCGTTCAGATCGTTTCAGTCGTTCAGCTCTTTACCGTCATTCAGATCGTTTCAGTCGTTCAGATCGTTTCCGTAATTCAGCTCGTTTCAGTCGTTCAGCTCTTTTCCGTAATTCAGATCGTTTCCGTCGTTCAGATCGTTTCAGTCGTTCAGATCGTTTCCGTCGTTCATCTCGTTTCCGTCGTTCAGATCGTTTCCGTCATGAGATCGTTTCAGTTGTTCAGATCGTTTCAGTCGTTCACCTCATTTCCGTCGTTCAGATCGTGTCAGTCGTTCAGCTTGTTTCAGTCGTTCACCTCGTGTCCGTCGTTCAGATCGTTTCAGTCGTTCAGATCATTTCAGTCGTTCAGATCGTTTCCGTCGTTCAGATCGTTTCCGTCATGAGATCGTTTCCGTCGTTCAGATCGTGTCCGTCATTCAGATCGTTTGTCGTTCAGCTCGTTTCAGTCGTTCAGATCGTTTGTCGTTCAGATCGTTTCAGTCGTTCAGATCGTTTCCGTCATTCAGATCGTTTCAGTCGTTCATCTCGTTTCCGTCG
The DNA here is from genome assembly GCF_963422515.1 of Blennius ocellaris. Lineage (NCBI taxonomy): Eukaryota > Metazoa > Chordata > Actinopteri > Blenniiformes > Blenniidae > Blennius > Blennius ocellaris. The sequence continues at coordinate 375,190 of NW_027662315.1, forward strand.
TTCAGATCGTTTCAGTCGTTCAGATCTCTTCCGTCGTTCAGTTCGTTTCCGTCGTTCATCTCGTTTCCATCGTTCAGATCGTTTCAGTCGTTCAGATCGTTTCAGTCATTCAGCTCGTTTCCGTCGTTCAGATCGTTTCAGTCGTTCAGATCGTTTCCGTCGTTCAGATCGTTTCAGTCGTTCAGATCTCTTCCGTCGTTCAGTTCGTTTCCGTCGTTCATCTCGTTTCCATCGTTCAGATTGTTTCAGTCGTTCAGATCGTTTCCGTCGTTCAGTTCGTTTCCGTCGTTCATCTCGTTTCCATCGTTCAGATTGTTTCAGTCGTTCAGCTCGTTTCTGTCGTTCAGATCGTTTCCGTCGTTCAGAACGTTTCCGTCGTTCAGATCGTTTCTGTCGTTCAGATCGTTTCCCTCATCAGCTCTTTTCAGTTGTTCAGCTCGTTTCAGTCGTTCAGATCGTTTCCGTCATTCAGATCGTTTGTCGATCAGCTCTTTTCAGTCGTTCATATCGTTTCAATCGTTCAGATCGTTTCAGTCGTTCAGATCGTTTCAGTCGTTCAGCTCTTTACCGTCATTCAGATCGTTTCAGTCGTTCAGATCGTTTCCGTAATTCAGCTCGTTTCAGTCGTTCAGCTCTTTTCCGTAATTCAGATCGTTTCCGTCGTTCAGATCGTTTCAGTCGTTCAGATCGTTTCCGTCGTTCATCTCGTTTCCGTCGTTCAGATCGTTTCCGTCATGAGATCGTTTCAGTCGTTCAGATCGTTTCAGTCGTTCACCTCATTTCCGTCGTTCAGATCGTTTCAGTCGTTCAGCTTGTTTCAGTCGTTCACCTCGTGTCCGTCGTTCAGATCGTTTCAGTCGTTCAGATCATTTCAGTCGTTCAGATCGTTTCCGTCGTTCAGATCGTTTCCGTCATGAGATCGTTTCCGTCGTTCAGATCGTGTCCGTCATTCAGATCGTTTGTCGTTCAGCTCGTTTCAGTCGTTCAGATCGTTTGTCGTTCAGATCGTTTCAGTCGTTCAGATCGTTTCCGTCATTCAGATCGTTTCAGTCGTTCATCTCGTTTCCGTCGTTCAGATCGTTTCAGTCGTTCAGATCTCTTCCATCGTTCAGTTCGTTTCCGTCGTTCATCTCGTTTCCATCGTTCAGATCGTTTCAGTCGTTCAGATCGTTTCCGTCGTTCAGATCGTTTCAGTCGTTCAGATCTCTTCCGTCGTTCAGTTCGTTTCCGTCGTTCATCTCGTTTCCATCGTTCAGATTGTTTCAGTCGTTCAGATCGTTTCCGTCGTTCAGTTCGTTTCCGTCGTTCATCTCGTTTCCATCGTTCAGATCGTTTCAGTCGTTCAGATCGTTTCCGTCGTTCAGATCGTTTCAGTCGTTCAGATCGTTTCCATCGTTCATCTCGTTTCAGTCGTTCATATCGTTTCAATCGTTATAATCGTTTCAGTCGTTCATCCCGTTTCCGTCATTCAGATCGTTTCCGTTGTTCTGATCGTTTCCGTCATTCAGATCGTTTGTCGTTCAGATCGTTTCCGTCGTTCAGATCGTTTCCGTCATGAGATCGTTTCCGTCGTTCAGATCGTGTCCGTCATTCAGATCGTTTGTCGTTCAGCTCGTTTCAGTCGTTCAGATCGTTTGTCGTTCAGATCGTTTCAGTCGTTCAGATCGTTTCCGTCATTCAGATCGTTTCAGTCGTTCACCTCGTGTCCGTCGTTCAGATCGTTTCAGTCGTTCAGATCGTTTCAGTCGTTCAGATCGTTTCCGTCGTTCAGATCGTTTCCGTCATGAGATCGTTTCCGTCGTTCAGATCGTTTCAGTTGTTCAGATCGTTTCCGTCGTTCAGATCGTTTCAGTCGTTCAGATCGTTTCCGTCGTTCAGCTCGTTTCCGTCGTTCAGATCGTTTCCGTCGTTCAGATCGTTTCTGTCGTTCAGATCGTTTCCCTCATCAGCTCTTTTCAGTTGTTCAGCTCGTTTCAGTCGTTCAGATCGTTTCCGTCATTCAGATCGTTTGTCGATCAGCTCTTTTCAGTCGTTCATATCGTTTCAATCGTTCAGATCGTTTCAGTCGTTCAGCTCTTTACCGTCATTCAGATCGTTTCAGTCGTTCAGATCGTTTCCGTAATTCAGCTCGTTTCAGTCGTTCAGCTCTTTTCCGTAATTCAGATCGTTTCCGTCGTTCAGATCGTTTCAGTCGTTCAGATCGTTTCCGTCGTTCATCTCGTTTCCGTCGTTCAGATCGTTTCCGTCATGAGATCGTTTCAGTTGTTCAGATCGTTTCAGTCGTTCACCTCATTTCCGTCGTTCAGATCGTTTCAGTCGTTCAGCTTGTTTCAGTCGTTCACCTCGTGTCCGTCGTTCAGATCGTTTCAGTCGTTCAGATCATTTCAGTCGTTCAGATCGTTTCCGTCGTTCAGATCGTTTCCGTCATGAGATCGTTTCCGTCGTTCAGATCGTGTCCGTCATTCAGATCGTTTGTCGTTCAGCTCGTTTCAGTCGTTCAGATCGTTTGTCGTTCAGATCGTTTCAGTCGTTCAGATCGTTTCCGTCATTCAGATCGTTTCAGTCGTTCATCTCGTTTCCGTCGTTCAGATCGTTTCAGTCGTTCAGATCTCTTCCGTCGTTCAGTTCGTTTCCGTCGTTCATCTCGTTTCCATCGTTCAGATCGTTTCAGTCGTTCAGATCGTTTCAGTCATTCAGCTCGTTTCCGTCGTTCAGATCGTTTCAGTCGTTCAGATCGTTTCCGTCGTTCAGATCGTTTCAGTCGTTCAGATCTCTTCCGTCGTTCAGTTCGTTTCCGTCGTTCATCTCGTTTCCATCGTTCAGATTGTTTCAGTCGTTCAGATCGTTTCCGTCGTTCAGTTCGTTTCCGTCGTTCATCTCGTTTCCATCGTTCAGATTGTTTCAGTCGTTCAGCTCGTTTCTGTCGTTCAGATCGTTTCCGTCGTTCAGAACGTTTCCGTCGTTCAGATCGTTTCTGTCGTTCAGATCGTTTCCCTCATCAGCTCTTTTCAGTTGTTCAGCTCGTTTCAGTCGTTCAGATCGTTTCCGTCATTCAGATCGTTTGTCGATCAGCTCTTTTCAGTCGTTCATATCGTTTCAATCGTTCAGATCGTTTCAGTCGTTCAGATCGTTTCAGTCGTTCAGCTCTTTACCGTCATTCAGATCGTTTCAGTCGTTCAGATCGTTTCCGTAATTCAGCTCGTTTCAGTCGTTCAGCTCTTTTCCGTAATTCAGATCGTTTCCGTCGTTCAGATCGTTTCAGTCGTTCAGATCGTTTCCGTCGTTCATCTCGTTTCCGTCGTTCAGATCGTTTCCGTCATGAGATCGTTTCAGTCGTTCAGATCGTTTCAGTCGTTCACCTCATTTCCGTCGTTCAGATCGTTTCAGTCGTTCAGCTTGTTTCAGTCGTTCACCTCGTGTCCGTCGTTCAGATCGTTTCAGTCGTTCAGATCATTTCAGTCGTTCAGATCGTTTCCGTCGTTCAGATCGTTTCCGTCATGAGATCGTTTCCGTCGTTCAGATCGTGTCCGTCATTCAGATCGTTTGTCGTTCAGCTCGTTTCAGTCGTTCAGATCGTTTGTCGTTCAGATCGTTTCAGTCGTTCAGATCGTTTCCGTCATTCAGATCGTTTCAGTCGTTCATCTCGTTTCCGTCGTTCAGATCGTTTCAGTCGTTCAGATCTCTTCCATCGTTCAGTTCGTTTCCGTCGTTCATCTCGTTTCCATCGTTCAGATCGTTTCAGTCGTTCAGATCGTTTCCGTCGTTCAGATCGTTTCAGTCGTTCAGATCTCTTCCGTCGTTCAGTTCGTTTCCGTCGTTCATCTCGTTTCCATCGTTCAGATTGTTTCAGTCGTTCAGATCGTTTCCGTCGTTCAGTTCGTTTCCGTCGTTCATCTCGTTTCCATCGTTCAGATTGTTTCAGTCGTTCAGATCGTTTCCGTCGTTCAGATCGTTTCAGTCGTTCAGATCGTTTCCATCGTTCATCTCGTTTCAGTCGTTCATATCGTTTCAATCGTTATAATCGTTTCAGTCGTTCATCCCGTTTCCGTCATTCAGATCGTTTCCGTTGTTCTGATCGTTTCCGTCATTCAGATCGTTTGTCGTTCAGATCGTTTCCGTCGTTCAGATCGTTTCCGTCATGAGATCGTTTCCGTCGTTCAGATCGTGTCCGTCATTCAGATCGTTTGTCGTTCAGCTCGTTTCAGTCGTTCAGATCGTTTGTCGTTCAGATCGTTTCAGTCGTTCAGATCGTTTCCGTCATTCAGATCGTTTCAGTCGTTCATCTCGTTTCCGTCGTTCAGATCGTTTCAGTCGTTCAGATCTCTTCCGTCGTTCAGTTCGTTTCCGTCGTTCATCTCGTTTCCATCGTTCAGATCGTTTCAGTCGTTCAGATCGTTTCCGTCGTTCAGATCGTTTCAGTCGTTCAGATCGTTTCAGTCGTTCAGCTCGTTTCCGTCGTTCAGATCGTTTCAGTCGTTCAGATCGTTTCCGTCGTTCAGATCGTTTCAGTCGTTCAGATCTCTTCCGTCGTTCAGTTCGTTTCCGTCGTTCATCTCGTTTCCATCGTTCAGATTGTTTCAGTCGTTCAGATCGTTTCCGTCGTTCAGTTCGTTTCCGTCGTTCATCTCGTTTCCATCGTTCAGATTGTTTCAGTCGTTCAGATCGTTTCCGTCGTTCAGATCGTTTCAGTCGTTCAGATCGTTTCCATCGTTCATCTCGTTTCAGTCGTTCATATCGTTTCAATCGTTATAATCGTTTCAGTCGTTCATCCCGTTTCCGTCATTCAGATCGTTTCCGTTGTTCTGATCGTTTCCGTCATTCAGATCGTTTGTCGTTCAGCTCGTTTCAGTCGTTCAGATCGTTTGTCGTTCAGATCGTTTCAGTCGTTCAGATCGTTTCCGTCATTCAGATCGTTTCAGTCGTTCATCTCGTTTCCGTCGTTCAGATCGTTTCAGTCGTTCAGATCTCTTCCGTCGTTCAGTTCGTTTCCGTCGTTCATCTCGTTTCCATCGTTCAGATCGTTTCAGTCGTTCAGATCGTTTCCGTCGTTCAGATCGTTTCAGTCGTTCAGATCGTTTCAGTCGTTCAGCTCGTTTCCGTCGTTCAGATCGTTTCAGTCGTTCAGATCGTTTCCGTCGTTCAGATCGTTTCAGTCGTTCAGATCTCTTCCGTCGTTCAGTTCGTTTCCGTCGTTCATCTCGTTTCCATCGTTCAGATTGTTTCAGTCGTTCAGATCGTTTCCGTCGTTCAGTTCGTTTCCGTCGTTCATCTCGTTTCCATCGTTCAGATTGTTTCAGTCGTTCAGATCGTTTCCGTCGTTCAGATCGTTTCAGTCGTTCAGATCGTTTCCATCGTTCATCTCGTTTCAGTCGTTCATATCGTTTCAATCGTTATAATCGTTTCAGTCGTTCATCCCGTTTCCGTCATTCAGATCGTTTCCGTTGTTCTGATCGTTTCCGTCATTCAGATCGTTTGTCGTTCAGCTCGTTTCAGTCGTTCAGATCGTTTCCCTCATCAGCTCTTTTCCGTCGTTCAGATCGTTTCCGTCATTCAGAACGTTTCAGTCGTTCAGATCGTTTGTCGTTCAGCTCGTTTCTGTCGTTCAGATCGTTTCCGTCGTTCAGATCGTTTCCGTCGTTCAGATCGTTTCTGTCGTTCAGATCGTTTCCCTCATCAGCTCTTTTCAGTTGTTCAGCTCGTTTCAGTCGTTCAGATCGTTTCCGTCATTCAGATCGTTTGTCGATCAGCTCTTTTCAGTCGTTCATATCGTTTCAATCGTTCAGATCGTTTCAGTCGTTCAGCTCTTTACCGTCATTCAGATCGTTTCAGTCGTTCAGATCGTTTCCGTAATTCAGCTCGTTTCAGTCGTTCAGCTCTTTTCCGTAATTCAGATCGTTTCCGTCGTTCAGATCCTTTCAGTCGTTCAGATCGTTTCCGTCGTTCATCTCGTTTCCATCGTTCAGATCGTTTCCGTCATGAGATCGTTTCAGTCGTTCAGATCGTTTCAGTCGTTCACCTCATTTCCGTCGTTCAGATCGTTTCAGTCGTTCAGCTTGTTTCAGTCGTTCACCTCGTGTCCGTCGTTCAGATCGTTTCAGTCGTTCAGATCATTTCAGTCGTTCAGATCGTTTCCGTCGTTCAGATCGTTTCCGTCATGAGATCGTTTCCGTCGTTCAGATCGTGTCCGTCATTCAGATCGTTTGTCGTTCAGCTCGTTTCAGTCGTTCAGATCGTTTGTCGTTCAGATCGTTTCAGTCGTTCAGATCGTTTCCGTCATTCAGATCGTTTCAGTCGTTCATCTCGTTTCCGTCGTTCAGATCGTTTCAGTCGTTCAGATCTCTTCCGTCGTTCAGTTCGTTTCCGTCGTTCATCTCGTTTCCATCGTTCAGATCGTTTCAGTCGTTCAGATCGTTTCCGTCGTTCAGATCGATTCAGTCGTTCAGATCGTTTCAGTCGTTCAGCTCGTTTCCGTCGTTCAGATCGTTTCAGTCGTTCAGATCGTTTCCGTCGTTCAGATCGTTTCAGTCGTTCAGATCTCTTCCGTCGTTCAGTTCGTTTCCGTCGTTCATCTCGTTTCCATCGTTCAGATTGTTTCAGTCGTTCAGATCGTTTCCGTCGTTCAGTTCGTTTCCGTCGTTCATCTCGTTTCCATCGTTCAGATTGTTTCAGTCGTTCAGATCGTTTCCGTCGTTCAGATCGTTTCAGTCGTTCAGATCGTTTCCATCGTTCATCTCGTTTCAGTCGTTCATATCGTTTCAATCGTTATAATCGTTTCAGTCGTTCATCCCGTTTCCGTCATTCAGATCGTTTCCGTTGTTCTGATCGTTTCCGTCATTCAGATCGTTTGTCGTTCAGCTCGTTTCAGTCGTTCAGATCGTTTCCCTCATCAGCTCTTTTCCGTCGTTCAGATCGTTTCCGTCATTCAGAACGTTTCAGTCGTTCAGATCGTTTGTCGTTCAGCTCGTTTCTGTCGTTCAGATCGTTTCAGTCGTTCAGATCGTTTCAATCGTTCAGATCGTTTCCGTCGTTCAGATCGTTTCAGTCGTTCAGCTCGTTTCCGTCGATCAGATCGTTTCTGTGGTTCAGCTCGTTTCCGTCGTTCAGATCGTTTCAGTCGTTCAGCTCGTTTCAGTCGTTCAGCTCGTTTCTGTCGTTCAGATCGTTTCCGTCGTTCATATCGTTTCCCTCATCAGCTCTTTTCCGTCGTTCAGATCGTTTCAGTCGTTCAGCTCTTTTCAGTCGTTCAGATCGTTTCCGTCGATCAGATCGTTTCTGTGGTTCAGATCGTTTCCGGCGTTCAGATCGTTTCAGTCGTTCAGATCGTTTCCGGCGTTCAGATCGTTTCAGTCGTTCAGATCGTTTCCGGCGTTCAGATCGTTTCAGTCGTTCAGATCGTTTCCCTCATCAGCTCGTTTCCGTTGTTCAGCTCGTTTCCCTCATTAGATCGTTTCAGTCGTTCAGATCGTTTCAGTCGTTCAGCTCGTTTCCCTCATCAGCTCTTTTCCGTCGTTCAGATCGTTTCCGTTGTTCAGATCGTTTCAGTCGTTCAGATCGTTTCAGTCGTTCAGATCGGTTCCCTCATCAGCTCGTTTCCGTTGTTCAGCTCGTTTCCCTCATCAGCTCGTTTCCGTTGTTCAGCTCGTTTCCGTCATTCAGATCGTTTCCCTCATCAGCTCTTTTCCGTTGTTCAGATCGTTTCAGTCGTTCAGCTCGTTTCCCTCATCAGCTCATTTCCGTCGTTCAGATCGTTTCAGTCGTTCAGATCGTTTCCGTCGTTCATCTCGTTTCCATCGTTCAGATCGTTTCAGTCGTTCAGATCGTTTCCGTCGTTCATCTCGTTTCCGTCGTTCAGATCGTTTCCGTCATGAGATCGTTTCAGTCGTTCAGATCGTTTCAGTCGTTCACCTCGTTTCCGTCGTTCAGATCGTTTCAGTCGTTCAGCTCGTTTCAGTCGTTCACCTCGTGTCCGTCGTTCAGATCGTTTCAGTCGTTCAGATCATTTCAGTCGTTCAGATCGTTTCCGTCGTTCAGATCGTTTCCGTCATGAGATCGTTTCCGTCGTTCAGATCGTTTCAGTCGTTCAGATCGTTTCAGTCGTTCAGCTCGTTTCAGTCGTTCAGATCGTTTGTCGTTCAGCTCGTTTCTGTCGTTCAGATCGTTTCCGTCGTTCAGATCGTTTCCGTCGTTCAGATCGTTTCTGTCGTTCAGATCGTTTCCCTCATCAGCTCTTTTCAGTTGTTCAGCTCGTTTCAGTCGTTCAGATCGTTTCCGTCATTCAGATCGTTTGTCGATCAGCTCTTTTCAGTCGTTCATATCGTTTCAATCGTTCAGATCGTTTCAGTCGTTCAGCTCTTTACCGTCATTCAGATCGTTTCAGTCGTTCAGATCGTTTCCGTAATTCAGCTCGTTTCAGTCGTTCAGCTCTTTTCCGTAATTCAGATCGTTTCCGTCGTTCAGATCGTTTCAGTCGTTCAGATCGTTTCCGTCGTTCATCTCGTTTCCGTCGTTCAGATCGTTTCCGTCATGAGATCGTTTCAGTCGTTCAGATCGTTTCAGTCGTTCACCTCATTTCCGTCGTTCAGATCGTTTCAGTCGTTCAGCTTGTTTCAGTCGTTCACCTCGTGTCCGTCGTTCAGATCGTTTCAGTCGTTCAGATCATTTCAGTCGTTCAGATCGTTTCCGTCGTTCAGATCGTTTCCGTCATGAGATCGTTTCCGTCGTTCAGATCGTGTCCGTCATTCAGATCGTTTGTCGTTCAGCTCGTTTCAGTCGTTCAGATCGTTTGTCGTTCAGATCGTTTCAGTCGTTCAGATCGTTTCCGTCATTCAGATCGTTTCAGTCGTTCATCTCGTTTCCGTCGTTCAGATCGTTTCAGTCGTTCAGATCTCTTCCGTCGTTCAGTTCGTTTCCGTCGTTCATCTCGTTTCCATCGTTCAGATCGTTTCAGTCGTTCAGATCGTTTCCGTCGTTCAGATCGTTTCAGTCGTTCAGATCGTTTCAGTCGTTCAGCTCGTTTCCGTCGTTCAGATCGTTTCAGTCGTTCAGATCGTTTCCGTCGTTCAGATCGTTTCAGTCGTTCAGATCTCTTCCGTCGTTCAGATCGTTTCCATCGTTCATCTCGTTTCAGTCGTTCATATCGTTTCAATCGTTATAATCGTTTCAGTCGTTCATCCCGTTTCCGTCATTCAGATCGTTTCCGTTGTTCTGATCGTTTCCGTCATTCAGATCGTTTGTCGTTCAGCTCGTTTCAGTCGTTCAGATCGTTTCCCTCATCAGCTCTTTTCCGTCGTTCAGATCGTTTCCGTCATTCAGAACGTTTCAGTCGTTCAGATCGTTTGTCGTTCAGCTCGTTTCTGTCGTTCAGATCGTTTCCGTCGTTCAGATCGTTTCCGTCGTTCAGATCGTTTCTGTCGTTCAGATCGTTTCCCTCATCAGCTCTTTTCAGTTGTTCAGCTCGTTTCAGTCGTTCAGATCGTTTCCGTCATTCAGATCGTTTGTCGATCAGCTCTTTTCAGTCGTTCATATCGTTTCAATCGTTCAGATCGTTTCAGTCGTTCAGCTCTTTACCGTCATTCAGATCGTTTCAGTCGTTCAGATCGTTTCCGTAATTCAGCTCGTTTCAGTCGTTCAGCTCTTTTCCGTAATTCAGATCGTTTCCGTCGTTCAGATCCTTTCAGTCGTTCAGATCGTTTCCGTCGTTCATCTCGTTTCCGTCGTTCAGATCGTTTCCGTCATGAGATCGTTTCAGTCGTTCAGATCGTTTCAGTCGTTCACCTCATTTCCGTCGTTCAGATCGTTTCAGTCGTTCAGCTTGTTTCAGTCGTTCACCTCGTGTCCGTCGTTCAGATCGTTTCAGTCGTTCAGATCATTTCAGTCGTTCAGATCGTTTCCGTCGTTCAGATCGTTTCCGTCATGAGATCGTTTCCGTCGTTCAGATCGTGTCCGTCATTCAGATCGTTTGTCGTTCAGCTCGTTTCAGTCGTTCAGATCGTTTGTCGTTCAGATCGTTTCAGTCGTTCAGATCGTTTCCGTCATTCAGATCGTTTCAGTCGTTCATCTCGTTTCCGTCGTTCAGATCGTTTCAGTCGTTCAGATCTCTTCCGTCGTTCAGTTCGTTTCCGTCGTTCATCTCGTTTCCATCGTTCAGATCGTTTCAGTCGTTCAGATCGTTTCCGTCGTTCAGATCGTTTCAGTCGTTCAGATCGTTTCAGTCGTTCAGCTCGTTTCCGTCGTTCAGATCGTTTCAGTCGTTCAGATCGTTTCCGTCGTTCAGATCGTTTCAGTCGTTCAGATCTCTTCCGTCGTTCAGTTCGTTTCCGTCGTTCATCTCGTTTCCGTCGTTCAGATTGTTTCAGTCGTTCAGATCGTTTCCGTCGTTCAGTTCGTTTCCGTCGTTCATCTCGTTTCCATCGTTCAGATTGTTTCAGTCGTTCAGATCGTTTCCGTCTTTCAGATCGTTTCAGTCGTTCAGATCGTTTCCATCGTTCATCTCGTTTCAGTCGTTCATATCGTTTCAATCGTTATAATCGTTTCAGTCGTTCATCCCGTTTCCGTCATTCAGATCGTTTCCGTTGTTCTGATCGTTTCCGTCATTCAGATCGTTTGTCGTTCAGCTCGTTTCAGTCGTTCAGATCGTTTCCCTCATCAGCTCTTTTCCGTCGTTCAGATCGTTTCCGTCATTCAGAACGTTTCAGTCGTTCAGATCGTTTGTCGTTCAGCTCGTTTCTGTCGTTCAGATCGTTTCCGTCGTTCAGATCGTTTCCGTCGTTCAGATCGTTTCTGTCGTTCAGATCGTTTCCCTCATCAGCTCTTTTCAGTTGTTCAGCTCGTTTCAGTCGTTCAGATCGTTTCCGTCATTCAGATCGTTTGTCGATCAGCTCTTTTCAGTCGTTCATATCGTTTCAATCGTTCAGATCGTTTCAGTCGTTCAGCTCTTTACCGTCATTCAGATCGTTTCAGTCGTTCAGATCGTTTCCGTAATTCAGCTCGTTTCAGTCGTTCAGCTCTTTTCCGTAATTCAGATCGTTTCCGTCGTTCAGATCCTTTCAGTCGTTCAGATCGTTTCCGTCGTTCATCTCGTTTCCGTCGTTCAGATCGTTTCCGTCATGAGATCGTTTCAGTCGTTCAGATCGTTTCAGTCGTTCACCTCATTTCCGTCGTTCAGATCGTTTCAGTCGTTCAGCTTGTTTCAGTCGTTCACCTCGTGTCCGTCGTTCAGATCGTTTCAGTCGTTCAGATCATTTCAGTCGTTCAGATCGTTTCCGTCGTTCAGATCGTTTCCGTCATGAGATCGTTTCCGTCGTTCAGATCGTGTCCGTCATTCAGATCGTTTGTCGTTCAGCTCGTTTCAGTCGTTCAGATCGTTTGTCGTTCAGATCGTTTCAGTCGTTCAGATCGTTTCCGTCATTCAGATCGTTTCAGTCGTTCATCTCGTTTCCGTCGTTCAGATCGTTTCAGTCGTTCAGATCTCTTCCGTCGTTCAGTTCGTTTCCGTCGTTCATCTCGTTTCCATCGTTCAGATCGTTTCAGTCGTTCAGATCGTTTCCGTCGTTCAGATCGTTTCAGTCGTTCAGATCGTTTCAGTCGTTCAGCTCGTTTCCGTCGTTCAGATCGTTTCAGTCGTTCAGATCGTTTCCGTCGTTCAGATCGTTTCAGTCGTTCAGATCTCTTCCGTCGTTCAGTTCGTTTCCGTCGTTCATCTCGTTTCCGTCGTTCAGATTGTTTCAGTCGTTCAGATCGTTTCCGTCGTTCAGTTCGTTTCCGTCGTTCATCTCGTTTCCATCGTTCAGATTGTTTCAGTCGTTCAGATCGTTTCCGTCGTTCAGATCGTTTCAGTCGTTCAGATCGTTTCCATCGTTCATCTCGTTTCAGTCGTTCATATCGTTTCAATCGTTATAATCGTTTCAGTCGTTCATCCCGTTTCCGTCATTCAGATCGTTTCCGTTGTTCTGATCGTTTCCGTCATTCAGATCGTTTGTCGTTCAGCTCGTTTCAGTCGTTCAGATCGTTTCCCTCATCAGCTCTTTTCCGTCGTTCAGATCGTTTCCGTCATTCAGAACGTTTCAGTCGTTCAGATCGTTTGTCGTTCAGCTCGTTTCTGTCGTTCAGATCGTTTCAGTCGTTCAGATCGTTTCAATCGTTCAGATCGTTTCCGTCGTTCAGATCGTTTCAGTCGTTCAGCTCGTTTCCGTCGATCAGATCGTTTCTGTGGTTCAGCTCGTTTCCGTCGTTCAGATCGTTTCAGTCGTTCAGCTCGTTTCAGTCTTTCAGCTCGTTTCTGTCGTTCAGATCGTTTCCGTCGTTCATATCGTTTCCCTCATCAGCTCTTTTCCGTCGTTCAGATCGTTTCAGTCGTTCAGCTCTTTTCAGTCGTTCAGATCGTATCCGTCGATCAGATCGTTTCTGTGGTTCAGATCGTTTCCGGCGTTCAGATCGTTTCAGTCGTTCAGATCGTTTCCGGCGTTCAGATCGTTTCAGTCGTTCAGATCGTTTCCGGCGTTCAGATCGTTTCAGTCGTTCAGATCGTTTCCCTCATCAGCTCGTTTCCGTTGTTCAGCTCGTTTCCCTCATTAGATCGTTTCAGTCGTTCAGATCGTTTCAGTCGTTCAGCTCGTTTCCCTCATCAGCTCTTTTCCGTCGTTCAGATCGTTTCCGTTGTTCAGATCGTTTCAGTCGTTCAGATCGTTTCAGTCGTTCAGATCGTTTCCCTCATCAGCTCGTTTCCGTTGTTCAGCTCGTTTCCCTCATCAGCTCGTTTCCGTTGTTCAGCTCGTTTCCGTCATTCAGATCGTTTCCCTCATCAGCTCTTTTCCGTTGTTCAGATCGTTTCAGTCGTTCAGCTCGTTTCCCTCATCAGCTCATTTCCGTCGTTCAGATCGTTTCAGTCGTTCAGATCGTTTCCGTCGTTCATCTCGTTTCCATCGTTCAGATCGTTTCAGTCGTTCAGATCGTTTCCGTCGTTCAGATCGTTTCAGTCGTTCAGATCGTTTCAGTCGTTCAGCTCGTTTCCGTCGTTCAGATCGTTTCAGTCGTTCAGATCGTTTCCGTCGTTCATCTCGTTTCCGTCGTTCAGATCGTTTCCGTCATGAGATCGTTTCAGTCGTTCAGATCGTTTCAGTCGTTCACCTCGTTTCCGTCGTTCAGATCGTTTCAGTCGTTCAGCTCGTTTCAGTCGTTCACCTCGTGTCCGTCGTTCAGATCGTTTCAGTCGTTCAGATCATTTCAGTCGTTCAGATCGTTTCCGTCGTTCAGATCGTTTCCGTCATGAGATCGTTTCCGTCGTTCAGATCGTTTCAGTCGTTCAGATCGTTTCAGTCGTTCAGCTCGTTTCAGTCGTTCAGATCGTTTGTCGTTCAGCTCGTTTCTGTCGTTCAGATCGTTTCCGTCGTTCAGATCGTTTCCGTCGTTCAGATCGTTTCTGTCGTTCAGATCGTTTCCCTCATCAGCTCTTTTCAGTTGTTCAGCTCGTTTCAGTCGTTCAGATCGTTTCCGTCATTCAGATCGTTTGTCGATCAGCTCTTTTCAGTCGTTCATATCGTTTCAATCGTTCAGATCGTTTCAGTCGTTCAGCTCTTTACCGTCATTCAGATCGTTTCAGTCGTTCAGATCGTTTCCGTAATTCAGCTCGTTTCAGTCGTTCAGCTCTTTTCCGTAATTCAGATCGTTTCCGTCGTTCAGATCGTTTCAGTCGTTCAGATCGTTTCCGTCGTTCATCTCGTTTCCGTCGTTCAGATCGTTTCCGTCATGAGATCGTTTCAGTCGTTCAGATCGTTTCAGTCGTTCACCTCATTTCCGTCGTTCAGATCGTTTCAGTCGTTCAGCTTGTTTCAGTCGTTCACCTCGTGTCCGTCGTTCAGATCGTTTCAGTCGTTCAGATCATTTCAGTCGTTCAGATCGTTTCCGTCGTTCAGATCGTTTCCGTCATGAGATCGTTTCCGTCGTTCAGATCGTGTCCGTCATTCAGATCGTTTGTCGTTCAGCTCGTTTCAGTCGTTCAGATCGTTTGTCGTTCAGATCGTTTCAGTCGTTCAGATCGTTTCCGTCATTCAGATCGTTTCAGTCGTTCATCTCGTTTCCGTCGTTCAGATCGTTTCAGTCGTTCAGATCTCTTCCGTCGTTCAGTTCGTTTCCGTCGTTCATCTCGTTTCCATCGTTCAGATCGTTTCAGTCGTTCAGATCGTTTCCGTCGTTCAGCTCGTTTCCGTCGTTCAGATCGTTTCAGTCGTTCAGATCGTTTCCGTCGTTCAGATCGTTTCAGTCGTTCAGATCTCTTCCGTCGTTCAGATCGTTTCCATCGTTCATCTCGTTTCAGTCGTTCATATCGTTTCAATCGTTATAATCGTTTCAGTCGTTCATCCCGTTTCCGTCATTCAGATCGTTTCCGTTGTTCTGATCGTTTCCGTCATTCAGATCGTTTGTCGTTCAGCTCGTTTCAGTCGTTCAGATCGTTTCCCTCATCAGCTCTTTTCCGTCGTTCAGATCGTTTCCGTCATTCAGAACGTTTCAGTCGTTCAGATCGTTTGTCGTTCAGCTCGTTTCTGTCGTTCAGATCGTTTCAGTCGTTCAGATCGTTTCCGTCGTTCAGATCGTTTCAGTCGTTCAGCTCGTTTCAGTCGTTCAGCTCGTTTCTGTCGTTCAGATCGTTTCCGTCGTTCATATCGTTTCCCTCATCAGCTCTTTTCCGTCGTTCAGATCGTTTCAGTCGTTCAGCTCTTTTCAGTCGTTCAGATCGTTTCCGTCGTTCAGCTCGTTTCCGTCGATCAGATCGTTTCTGTGGTTCAGATCGTTTCCGGCGTTCAGATCGTTTCAGTCGTTCAGATCGTTTCCGGCGTTCAGATCGTTTCAGTCGTTCAGATCGTTTCCGGCGTTCAGATCGTTTCAGTCGTTCAGATCGTTTCCCTCATCAGCTCGTTTCCGTTGTTCAGCTCGTTTCCCTCATTAGATCGTTTCAGTCGTTCAGATCGTTTCAGTCGTTCAGCTCGTTTCCCTCATCAGCTCTTTTCCGTCGTTCAGATCATTTCCGTTGTTCAGATCGTTTCAGTCGTTCAGATCGTTTCAGTCGTTCAGATCGTTTCCCTCATCAGCTCGTTTCCGTTGTTCAGCTCGTTTCCCTCATCAGCTCGTTTCCGTTGTTCAGCTCGTTTCCGTCATTCAGATCGTTTCCCTCATCAGCTCTTTTCCGTTGTTCAGATCGTTTCAGTCGTTCAGCTCGTTTCCCTCATCAGCTCATTTCCGTCGTTCAGATCGTTTCAGTCGTTCAGATCGTTTCCGTCGTTCATCTCGTTTCC
This sequence comes from Blennius ocellaris, assembly GCF_963422515.1. Classification (NCBI taxonomy): domain Eukaryota; kingdom Metazoa; phylum Chordata; class Actinopteri; order Blenniiformes; family Blenniidae; genus Blennius; species Blennius ocellaris. The sequence continues at coordinate 390,477 of NW_027662315.1, forward strand.
ATCGTTCAGATCGTTTCAGTCGTTCAGATCGTTTCCGTCGTTCAGATCGTTTCAGTCGTTCAGATCGTTTCAGTCGTTCAGCTCGTTTCCGTCGTTCAGATCGTTTCAGTCGTTCAGATCGTTTCCGTCGTTCATCTCGTTTCCGTCGTTCAGATCGTTTCCGTCATGAGATCGTTTCAGTCGTTCAGATCGTTTCAGTCGTTCACCTCGTTTCCGTCGTTCAGATCGTTTCAGTCGTTCAGCTCGTTTCAGTCGTTCACCTCGTGTCCGTCGTTCAGATCGTTTCAGTCGTTCAGATCATTTCAGTCGTTCAGATCGTTTCCGTCGTTCAGATCGTTTCCGTCATGAGATCGTTTCCGTCGTTCAGATCGTTTCAGTCGTTCAGATCGTTTCAGTCGTTCAGCTCGTTTCCGTCGTTCAGATCGTTTCAGTCGTTCAGCTCGTTTCCGTCGATCAGATCGTTTCTGTGGTTCAGCTCGTTTCCGTCGTTCAGATCGTTTCAGTCGTTCAGATCGTTTCCGTCGTTCAGCTCGTTTCTGTCGTTCAGATCGTTTCCGTCGTTCAGATCGTTTCTGTCGTTCAGATCGTTTCCCTCATCAGCTCTTTTCAGTCGTTCAGATCGTTTCAGTCGTTCAGCTCTTTTCAGTCGTTCATATCGTTCCCATCGTTCAGCTCGTTTCAGTCGTTCAGATCGTTTCCGTCATTCAGATCGTTTGTCGATCAGCTCTTTTCAGTCGTTCAGATCGTTTCAATCATTCAGATCGTTTCAGTCGTTCAGCTCTTTACCGTCATTCAGATCGTTTCAGTCGTTCAGATCGTTTCCGTAATTCAGCTCGTTTCAGTCGTTCAGATCGTTTCCGTCGTTCAGATCGTTTCTGTCGTTCAGATCGTTTCCCTCATCAGCTCTTTTCAGTTGTTCAGCTCGTTTCAGTCGTTCAGATCGTTTCCGTCATTCAGATCGTTTGTCGATCAGCTCTTTTCAGTCGTTCATATCGTTTCAATCGTTCAGATCGTTTCAGTCGTTCAGATCGTTTCCGTCGTTCAGATCGTTTCAGTCGTTCAGATCGTTTCCGTCGTTCAGATCGTTTCAGTCGTTCAGATCGTTTCAGTCGTTCAGCTCGTTTCCGTCGTTCAGATCGTTTCAGTCGTTCAGATCGTTTCCGTCGTTCATCTCGTTTCCGTCGTTCAGATCGTTTCCGTCATGAGATCGTTTCAGTCGTTCAGATCGTTTCAGTCGTTCACCTCGTTTCCGTCGTTCAGATCGTTTCAGTCGTTCAGCTCGTTTCAGTCGTTCACCTCGTGTCCGTCGTTCAGATCGTTTCAGTCGTTCAGATCATTTCAGTCGTTCAGATCGTTTCCGTCGTTCAGATCGTTTCCGTCATGAGATCGTTTCCGTCGTTCAGATCGTTTCAGTTGTTCAGATCGTTTCAGTCGTTCAGATCGTTTCCGTCGTTCAGATCGTTTCAGTCGTTCAGATCGTTTCAGTCGTTCAGCTCGTTTCCGTCGTTCAGATCGTTTCCGTCGTTCAGATCGTTTCAGTCGTTCAGATCGTTTGTCGTTCAGCTCGTTTCAGTCGTTCAGATCGTTTGTCGTTCAGATCGTTTCAGTCGTTCAGATCGTTTCCGTCGTTCAGATCGTTTCAGTCGTTCAGATCGTTTCAGTCGTTCAGCTCGTTTCCGTCGTTCAGATCGTTTCAGTCGTTCAGCTCGTTTCCGTCGATCAGATCGTTTCTGTGGTTCAGCTCGTTTCCGTCGTTCAGATCGTTTCAGTCGTTCAGATCGTTTCCGTCGTTCAGCTCGTTTCTGTCGTTCAGATCGTTTCCGTCGTTCAGATCGTTTCTGTCGTTCAGATCGTTTCCCTCATCAGCTCTTTTCAGTCGTTCAGATCGTTTCAGTCGTTCAGCTCTTTTCAGTCGTTCATATCGTTCCCATCGTTCAGCTCGTTTCAGTCGTTCAGATCGTTTCCGTCATTCAGATCATTTGTCGATCAGCTCTTTTCAGTCGTTCAGATCGTTTCAATCGTTCAGATCGTTTCAGTCGTTCAGCTCTTTACCGTCATTCAGATCGTTTCAGTCGTTCAGATCGTTTCCGTAATTCAGCTCGTTTCAGTCGTTCAGATCGTTTCCGTCGTTCAGATCGTTTCTGTCGTTCAGATCGTTTCCCTCATCAGCTCTTTTCAGTTGTTCAGCTCGTTTCAGTCGTTCAGATCGTTTCCGTCATTCAGATCGTTTGTCGATCAGCTCTTTTCAGTCGTTCATATCGTTTCAATCGTTCAGATCGTTTCAGTCGTTCAGATCGTTTCCGTCGTTCAGATCGTTTCAGTCGTTCAGATCGTTTCCGTCGTTCAGATCGTTTCAGTCGTTCAGATCGTTTCAGTCGTTCAGCTCGTTTCCGTCGTTCAGATCGTTTCAGTCGTTCAGATCGTTTCCGTCGTTCATCTCGTTTCCGTCGTTCAGATCGTTTCCGTCATGAGATCGTTTCAGTCGTTCAGATCGTTTCAGTCGTTCACCTCGTTTCCGTCGTTCAGATCGTTTCAGTCGTTCAGCTCGTTTCAGTCGTTCACCTCGTGTCCGTCGTTCAGATCGTTTCAGTCGTTCAGATCATTTCAGTCGTTCAGATCGTTTCCGTCGTTCAGATCGTTTCCGTCATGAGATCGTTTCCGTCGTTCAGATCGTTTCAGTTGTTCAGATCGTTTCAGTCGTTCAGATCGTTTCCGTCGTTCAGATCGTTTCAGTCGTTCAGATCGTTTCAGTCGTTCAGCTCGTTTCCGTCGTTCAGATCGTTTCCGTCGTTCAGATCGTTTCAGTCGTTCAGATCGTTTGTCGTTCAGCTCGTTTCAGTCGTTCAGATCGTTTGTCGTTCAGATCGTTTCAGTCGTTCAGATCGTTTCCGTCGTTCAGATCGTTTCAGTCGTTCAGATCGTTTCAGTCGTTCAGCTCGTTTCCGTCGTTCAGATCGTTTCAGTCGTTCAGCTCGTTTCCGTCGATCAGATCGTTTCTGTGGTTCAGCTCGTTTCCGTCGTTCAGATCGTTTCAGTCGTTCAGATCGTTTCCGTCGTTCAGCTCGTTTCTGTCGTTCAGATCGTTTCCGTCGTTCAGATCGTTTCTGTCGTTCAGATCGTTTCCCTCATCAGCTCTTTTCAGTCGTTCAGATCGTTTCAGTCGTTCAGCTCTTTTCAGTCGTTCATATCGTTCCCATTGTTCAGCTCGTTTCAGTCGTTCAGATCGTTTCCGTCATTCAGATCGTTTGTCGATCAGCTCTTTTCAGTCGTTCATATCGTTTCAATCGTTCATATCGTTTCAGTCGTTCAGCTCTTTACCGTCATTCAGATCGTTTCAGTCGTTCAGATCGTTTCCGTAATTCAGCTCGTTTCAGTCGTTCAGATCGTTTCCGTCGTTCAGATCGTTTCTGTCGTTCAGATCGTTTCCCTCATCAGCTCTTTTCAGTCGTTCAGATCGTTTCAGTCGTTCAGCTCTTTTCAGTCGTTCATATCGTTCCCATCGTTCAGCTCGTTTCAGTCGTTCAGATCGTTTCCGTCATTCAGATCGTTTGTCGATCAGCTCTTTTCAGTCGTTCAGATCGTTTCCGTAATTCAGCTCGTTTCAGTCGTTCAGATCGTTTCCGTCGTTCAGATCGTTTCAGATCGTTTCCCTCATCAGTTCTTTTCCGTCGTTCAGATCGTTTCTGTCGTTCAGATCGTTTCCGTCGTTCAGATCGTTTCCGTCGTTCAGATCGTTTGTCGTTCAGCTCTTTTCCGTAATTCAGCTCGTTTCAGTCGTTCAGATCGTTTGTCGTTCAGCTCGTTTCTGTCGTTCAGATCGTTTCAGTCGTTCAGATCGTTTCCGTCATGAGGTCGTTTCCGTCGTTCAGATCGTTTCGGTCGTTCAGATCGTTTCAGTCGTTCAGCTCGTTTCAGTCGTTTAGCTCGTTTCTGTCGTTCAGATCGTTTCCGTCGTTCATATCGTTTCCCTCATCAGCTCTTTTCCGTTGTTCAGATCGTTTCCGTCGTTCAGCTCGTTTCAATCGTTCAGATCGTTTCCGTCGTTCAGATCGTTTCAGTCGTTCAGCTCGTTTCCGTCGATCAGATCGTTTCTGTGGTTCAGCTCGTTTCCGTCGTTCAGATCGTTTCAGTCGTTCAGCTCTTTTCAGTCGTTCAGCTCGTTTCAGTCGTTCAGCTCGTTTCTGTCGTTCAAATCGTTTCCGTCGTTCATATCGTTTCCCTCATCAGCTCTTTTCCGTCGTTCAGATCGTTTCAGTCGTTCAGCTCTTTTCCGTCGTTCAGATCGTTTCAGTCTTTCAGCTCTTTTTAGTCGTTCAGATCGTTTCCCTCATCAGCTCGTTTCCGTTGTTCAGCTCGTTTCCCTCATCAGATCGTTTCAGTCGTTCAGATCGTTTCAGTCGTTCAGCTCGTTTCCCTCATCAGTTCTTTTCCGTCGTTCAGATCGTTTCCGTTGTTCAGATCATTTCAGTCGTTCAGATCGTTTCAGTCGTTCAGATCGTTTCCCTCATCAGCTCGTTTCCGTTGTTCAGCTCGTTTCCCTCATCAGCTCGTTTCCGTAATTCAGCTCGTTTCCGTCGTTCAGATCGTTTCTGTCGTTCAGATCGTTTCCGTCGTTCAGATCGTTTCCGTCGTTCAGATCGTTTGTCGTTCAGCTCTTTTCCGTAATTCAGCTCGTTTCAGTCGTTCAGATCGTTTGTCGTTCAGCTCGTTTCAGTCGTTCAGATTGTTTCCGTCGTTCAGATCGTTTCCGTCGTTCAGATCGTTTCCGTCATGAGATCGCTTCGGTCGTTCAGATCGTTTCAGTCGTTCAGATCGTTTCCGTCATTCAGATCGTTTGTCGTTCAGCTCGTTTCCGTCGTTCAGATCGTTTCAGTCGTTCAGATCGTTTCAGTCGTTCACCTCGTTTCCGTCGTTCAGATCGCTTCAGTCGTTCAGCTCGTTTTAGTCGTTCAGATCGTTTCAGTCGTTCAGATCGTTTCCCTCATCAGCTCTTTTCCGTCGTTCAGATCGCTTCCGTCGTTCAGATCGTTTCAGTCGTTCAGATCGTTTCAGTCGTTCAGATCGTTTCCCTCATCAGCTCTTTTCCGTCGTTCAGATCGTTTCCGTCATTCAGAACGTTTCAGTCGTTCAGATCGTTTCCGTAATTCAGCTCGTTTCCGTCGTTCAGATCGTTTCTGTCGTTTAGATCGTTTGTCGTTCAGCTCGTTTCTGTCGTTCAGATCGTTTCAGTCGTTCAGATCGTTTCCGTCGTTCAGATCGTTTCCGTCGTTCAGATCGTTTCCCTCATCAGCTCTTTTCAGTCGTTCAGATCGTTTCAGTCGTTCAGCTCTTTTCAGTCGTTCATATCGTTCCCATCGTTCAGCTCGTTTCAGTCGTTCAGATCGTTTCCGTCATTCAGATCGTTTGTTGATCAGCTCTTTTCAGTCGTTCATATCGTTTCAATCGTTCAGATCGTTTCAGTCGTTCAGCTCTTTACCGTCATTCAGATCGTTTCAGTCGTTCAGATCGTTTCCGTAATTCAGCTCGTTTCAGTCGTTCAGATCGTTTCCGTCGTTCAGATCGTTTCAGATCGTTTCCCTCATCAGCTCTTTTCCGTCGTTCAGATCGTTTCTGTCGTTCAGATCGTTTCCGTCGTTCAGATCGTTTCCGTCGTTCAGATCGTTTGTCGTTCAGCTCTTTTCCGTAATTCAGCTCGTTTCAGTCGTTCAGATCGTTTCCGTCATGAGGTCGTTTCCGTCGTTCAGATCATTTCAGTCGTTCAGATCGTTTCAGTCGTTCAGCTCGTTTCAGTCGTTTAGCTCGTTTCTGTCGTTCAGATCGTTTCCGTCGTTCAGATCGTTTCAGTCGTTCAGCTCTTTTCCGTCGTTCAGATCGTTTCAGTCTTTCAGCTCTTTTTAGTCGTTCAGATCGTTTCCCTCATCAGCTCGTTTCCGTTGTTCAGCTCGTTTCCCTCATCAGCTCGTTTCCGTAATTCAGCTCGTTTCCGTCGTTCAGATCGTTTCTGTCGTTCAGATCGTTTCCGTCGTTCAGATCGTTTCCGTCGTTCAGATCGTTTGTCGTTCAGCTCTTTTCCGTAATTCAGCTCGTTTCAGTCGTTCAGATCGTTTGTCGTTCAGCTCGTTTCCGTCGTTCAGATCGTTTCAGTCGTTCAGATCGTTTCCGTCATGAGGTCGTTTCCGTCGTTCAGATCGTTTCGGTCGTTCAGATCGTTTCAGTCGTTCAGCTCGTTTCAGTCGTTTAGCTCGTTTCTGTCGTTCAGATCGTTTCCGTCGTTCATATCGTTTCCCTCATCAGCTCTTTTCCGTTGTTCAGATCGTTTCCGTCGTTCAGCTCGTTTCAATCGTTCAGATCGTTTCCGTCGTTCAGATCGTTTCAGTCGTTCAGCTCGTTTTAGTCGTTCAGATCGTTTCAGTCGTTCAGATCGTTTCCCTCATCAGCTCTTTTCCGTCGTTCAGATCGCTTCCGTCGTTCAGATCGTTTCAGTCGTTCAGATCGTTTCAGTCGTTCAGATCGTTTCCCTCATCAGCTCTTTTCCGTCGTTCAGATCGTTTCCGTCATTCAGAACGTTTCAGTCGTTCAGATCGTTTCCGTAATTCAGCTCGTTTCCGTCGTTCAGATCGTTTCTGTCGTTTAGATCGTTTGTCGTTCAGCTCGTTTCTGTCGTTCAGATCGTTTCAGTCGTTCAGATCGTTTCCGTCGTTCAGATCGTTTCCGTCGTTCAGATCGTTTCCCTCATCAGCTCTTTTCAGTCGTTCAGATCGTTTCAGTCGTTCAGCTCTTTTCAGTCGTTCATATCGTTCCCATCGTTCAGCTCGTTTCAGTCGTTCAGATCGTTTCCGTCATTCAGATCGTTTGTCGATCAGCTCTTTTCAGTCGTTCATATCGTTTCAATCGTTCAGATCGTTTCAGTCGTTCAGCTCTTTACCGTCATTCAGATCGTTTCAGTCGTTCAGATCGTTTCCGTAATTCAGCTCGTTTCAGTCGTTCAGATCGTTTCCGTCGTTCAGATCGTTTCAGATCGTTTCCCTCATCAGCTCTTTTCCGTCGTTCAGATCGTTTCTGTCGTTCAGATCGTTTCCGTCGTTCAGATCGTTTCCGTCGTTCAGATCGTTTGTCGTTCAGCTCTTTTCCGTAATTCAGCTCGTTTCAGTCGTTCAGATCGTTTCCGTCATGAGGTCGTTTCCGTCGTTCAGATCATTTCAGTCGTTCAGATCGTTTCAGTCGTTCAGCTCGTTTCAGTCGTTTAGCTCGTTTCTGTCGTTCAGATCGTTTCCGTCGTTCAGATCGTTTCAGTCGTTCAGCTCTTTTCCGTCGTTCAGATCGTTTCAGTCTTTCAGCTCTTTTTAGTCGTTCAGATCGTTTCCCTCATCAGCTCGTTTCCGTTGTTCAGCTCGTTTCCCTCATCAGATCGTTTCAGTCGTTCAGATCGTTTCAGTCGTTCAGCTCGTTTCCCTCATCAGCTCTTTTCCGTCGTTCAGATCGTTTCCGTTGTTCAGATCGTTTCAGTCGTTCAGATCGTTTCAGTCGTTCAGATTGTTTCCCTCATCAGCTCGTTTCCGTTGTTCAGCTCGTTTCCCTCATCAGCTCGTTTCCGTTGTTCAGCTCGTTTCCGTCGTTCAGATCGTTTCCCTCATCAGCTCTTTTCCGTTGTTCAGATCGTTTCAGTCGTTCAGCTCGTTTCCCTCATCAGCTCATTTCCGTCGTTCAGATCGTTTCCGTCGTTCAGATCGTTTCAGTCGTTCAGATCGTTTCAGTCGTTCAGATCGTTTCCCTCATCAGCTCGTTTCCGTTGTTCAGCTCGTTTCCCTCATCAGCTCGTTTCCGTTGTTCAGCTCGTTTCCGTCGTTCAGATCGTTTCCCTCATCATCTCTTTTCCGTTGTTCAGATCGTTTCCGTCGTTCAGCTCATTTCAGTCGTTCAGATCGTTTCCGTCGTTCAGCTCGTTTCTGTCGTTCAGATCGTTTCCGTCGTTCAGATCGTTTCAGTCGTTCAGATCGTTTCCGTCATTCAGATCGTTTGTCGATCAGCTCTTTTCAGTCGTTCATATCGTTTCAGTCGTTCAGATCGTTTCAGTCGTTCAGCTCTTTACCGTCATTAAGATCGCTTCAGTCGTTCAGATCGTTTCCGTAATTCAGCTCGTTTCAGTCGTTCAGATCGTTTCCGTCGTTCAGATCGTTTCCGTCGTTCAGATTGTTTCAGATCGTTTCCCTCATCAGCTCTTTTCCGTCGTTCAGATCGTTTCCGTCATTCAGAACGTTTCAGTCGTTAAGATCGTTTCCGTAATTCAGCTCGTTTCCGTCGTTCAGATCGTTTCTGTCGTTCAGATCGTTTCCGTCGTTCAGATCGTTTCCGTCGTTCAGATCGTTTGTCGTTCAGCTCGTTTCTGTCGTTCAGATCGTTTCAGTCGTTCAGATCGTTTCCGTCATGAGGTCGTTTCCGTCGTTCAGATCGTGTCCGTCATTCAGATCGTTTGTCGTTCAGCTCGTTTCAGTCGTTCAGATCGTTTCAGTCGTTCACCTCGTTTCCGTCGTTCAGATCGTTTCGGTCGTTCAGATCGTTTCAGTTGTTCACCTCGTTTCCGTCATTTAGATCGTTTCAGTCGTTCAGCTCGTTTCAGTCGTTCAGCTCGTTTCAGTCTTTCAGATCGTTTCAGTCGTTCACCTCGTTTCCGTCGTTCAGATCGTTTCGGTCTTTCAGATCGTTTCAGTCGTTCAGATCGTTTCCCTCTTCAGCTCTTTTCAGTCGTTCAGATCGTTTCAGTCGTTCAGATCGTTTCGGTCGTTCAGATCTCTTATGTTGTTCAGATCGTTTCAGTTGTTCAGATCGTTTCAGTCGTTCAGCTCGTTTCCCTCATCAGATCGTTTCAGTCGTTCAGATCGTTTCAGTCGTTCAGCTCGTTTCCCTCATCAGCTCTTTTCAGTCGTTCAGCTCGTTTCCCTCATCAGCTCATTTCCGTCGTTCAGATCGTTTCCGTCGTTCAGATCGTTTCAGTCGTTCAGATCGTTTCAGTCGTTCAGATCGTTTCCCTCATCAGCTCGTTTCCGTTGTTCAGCTCGTTTCCCTCATCAGCTCGTTTCCGTTGTTCAGCTCTTTTCCGTCGTTCAGATCGTTTCCCTCATCATCTCTTTTCCGTTGTTCAGATCGTTTCCGTCGTTCAGCTCATTTCAGTCGTTCAGATCGTTTCCGTCGTTCAGATCGTTTCCGTCATTCAGATCGTTTGTCGATCAGCTCTTTTCAGTCGTTCATATCGTTTCAGTCGTTCAGATCGTTTCAGTCGTTCAGCTCTTTACCGTCATTCAGATCGCTTCAGTCGTTCAGATCGTTTCCGTAATTCAGCTCGTTTCAGTCGTTCAGATCGTTTCCGTCGTTCAGATCGTTTCCGTCGTTCAGATTGTTTCAGATCGTTTCCCTCATCAGCTCTTTTCCGTCGTTCAGATCGTTTCCGTCATTCAGAACGTTTCAGTCGTTAAGATCGTTTCCGTAATTCAGCTCGTTTCCGTCGTTCAGATCGTTTCTGTCGTTCAGATCGTTTCCGTCGTTCAGATCGTTTCCGTCGTTCAGATCGTTTGTCGTTCAGCTCTTTTCCGTAATTCAGATCGTTTCAGTCGTTCACCTCGTTTTCGTCGTTCAGATCGTTTCGGTCTTTCAGATCGTTTCGGTCGTTCAGATCGTTTCAGTTGTTCACCTCGTTTCCGTCATTTAGATCGTTTCAGTCGTTCAGCTCGTTTCAGTCGTTCAGCTCGTTTCAGTCTTTCAGATCGTTTCAGTCGTTCACCTCGTTTCCGTCGTTCAGATCGTTTCGGTCTTTCAGATCGTTTCAGTCGTTCAGATCTCTTCTGTTGTTCAGATCGTTTCAGTCGTTCAGATCGTTTCCCTCTTCAGCTCTTTTCAGTCGTTCAGATCGTTTCAGTCGTTCAGATCGTTTCGGTCGTTCAGATCTCTTATGTTGTTCAGATCGTTTCAGTTGTTCAGATCGTTTCAGTCGTTCAGCTCGTTTCCGTCATTCAGATCGTTTCCGTCGTTCAGATCGTTTCCGTCATTCAGATCGTTTCCGTCGTTCAGATCGTTTCCGTCGTTCAGATCGTTTCCGTCGTTCAGATCGTTTCCGTCATGAGATCGTTTCCGTCGTTCAGATCGTTTCAGTCGTTCAGATTGTTTCAGTATTTCAGATCGTTTCCGTCATGAGATCGTTTCCGTCATTCAGATCGTTTGTCGTTCAGCTCGTTTCCGTCCTTCAGATCGTTTCAGTCGTTCAGATCGTTTCAGTCGTTCAGATCGTTTCCGTCGTTCAGATCGTTTCAGTCGTTCAGATCGTTTCAGTCGTTCAGCTCGTTTCCGTCGTTCAGATCGTTTCAGTCGTTCAGATCGTTTCAGTCGTTCAGATCGTTTCCCTCATCAGCTCTTTTCCGTCGTTCAGATCGTTTCCGTCTTTCAGATCGTTTCCGTCGTTCAGATCGTTTGTCGTTCAGCTCGTTTCCGTCGTTCAGATCGTTTCCGTCTTTCATCTCGTTTCCGTCGTTCAGCTCGTTTCCGTCGTTCAGATCGTTTCAGTCGTTCATCTCGTTTCCGTCGTTCAGATCTTTTCAGTCGTTCAGATCTCTTCCGTCGTTCAGTTCGTTTCCGTCGTTCATCTCGTTTCCATCGTTCAGATTGTTTCAGTCGTTCAGATCGTTTCCGTCGTTCAGATTGTTTCAGTCGTTCAGATCGTTTCAGTCGTTCAGCTCGTTTCCGTCGTTCAGATCGTTTCAGTCGTTCAGATCGTTTCCGTCGTTCATCTCGTTTCCGTCGTTCAGATCGTTTCCGTCATGAGATCGTTTCCATCGTTCAGATCGTTTCAGTCGTTCAGATCGTTTCAGTCGTTCACCTCGTTTCCGTCGTTCAGATCGTTTCAGTCGTTCAGCTCGTTTCAGTCGTTCACCTCGTGTCCGTCGTTCAGATCGTTTCAGTCGTTCAGATCATTTCAGTCGTTCAGATCGTTTCCGTCGTTCAGATCGTTTCCGTCATGAGATCGTTTCCGTCGTTCAGATCGTTTCGGTCTTTCAGATCGTTTCAGTCGTTCACCTCGTTTCCGTCGTTCAGATCGTTTCGGTCGTTCAGCTCGTTTCAGTCGTTCAGATCGTTTCAGTCGTTCAGATCGTTTCCGTCGTTCAGATCGTTTCAGTCGTTCAGATCGTTTCAGTCATGAGATCGTTTCCGTCATTCAGATCGTTTGTCGTTCAGCTCGTTTCCGTCGTTCAGATCGTTTCAGTCGTTCAGATCGTTTCAGTCGTTCACCTCGTTTCCGTCGTTCAGATCGTTTCAGTCGTTCAGATCGTTTCCGTCGTTCAGATCGTTTCAGTCGTTCAAATCGTTTCCGTCGTTCAGATCGTTTCAGTCGTTCAGATCGTTTCAGTCGTTCAGATCGTTTCCCTCATCAGCTCTTTTCCGTCGTTCAGATCGTTTCCGTCGTTCAGATCGTTTCCGTCGTTCATCTCGTTTCCGTCGTTCAGATCGTTTCCGTCGTTCAGATCGTTTCCGTCGTTCAGATCGTTTGTCGTTCAGCTCGTTTCCGTCGTTCAGATCGTTTCAGTCGTTCAGATCGTTTCAGTCGTTCAGATCTCTTCCGTCGTTCAGTTCGTTTCCGTCGTTCAGATCGTTTCCGTCATGAGATCGTTTCCGTCATTCAGATCGTTTGTCGTTCAGCTCGTTTCCGTCATTCAGCTCGTTTCCGTCGTTCAGATCGTTTCTGTCGTTCAGCTCGTTTCCGTCGTTCAGATCGTTTCTGTCGTTCAGATCGTTTCCGTCGTTCAGATCGTTTGTCGTTCAGCTCTTTTCCGTCATTCAGTTCGTTTCCGTCGTTCAGATCGTTTCCGTCATGAGATCGTTTCCGTCATTCAGATCGTTTGTCGTTCAGCTCGTTTCCGTCATTCAGTTCGTTTCCGTCGTTCAGATCGTTTCCGTCATGAGATCGTTTCCGTCATTCAGATCGTTTGTCGTTCAGCTCGTTTCCGTCATTCAGCTCGTTTCCGTCGTTCAGATCGTTTCTGTCGTTCAGATCGTTTCCGTCGTTCAGATCGTTTCCGTCGTTCAGATCGTTTGTCGTTCAGCTCTTTTCCGTAATTCAGCTCGTTTCAGTCGTTCAGATCGTTTGTCGTTCAGCTCGTTTCTGTCGTTCAGATCGTTTCAGTCGTTCAGATCGTTTCCGTCATGAGGTCGTTTCCGTCGTTCAGATCGTTTCGGTCGTTCAGATCGTTTCAGTCGTTCAGCTCGTTTCAGTCGTTTAGCTCGTTTCTGTCGTTCAGATCGTTTCCGTCGTTCATATCGTTTCCCTCATCAGCTCTTTTCCGTTGTTCAGATCGTTTCCGTCGTTCAGCTCGTTTCAATCGTTCAGATCGTTTCCGTCGTTCAGATCGTTTCAGTCGTTCAGCTCGTTTCCGTCGATCAGATCGTTTCTGTGGTTCAGCTCGTTTCCGTCGTTCAGATCGTTTCAGTCGTTCAGCTCTTTTCAGTCGTTCAGCTCGTTTCAGTCGTTCAGCTCGTTTCTGTCGTTCAAATCGTTTCCGTCGTTCATATCGTTTCCCTCATCAGCTCTTTTCCGTCGTTCAGATCGTTTCAGTCGTTCAGCTCTTTTCCGTCGTTCAGATCGTTTCAGTCTTTCAGCTCTTTTTAGTCGTTCAGATCGTTTCCGTCGTTCAGCTCGTTTCCGTCGATCAGATCGTTTCTGTGGTTCAGATCGTTTCCGGCGTTCAGATCGTTTCAGTCGTTCAGATCGTTTCCGGCGTTCAGATGGTTTCAGTCGTTCAGATCGTTTCCGGCGTTCAGATCGTTTCAGTCGTTCAGATCGTTTCCCTCATCAGCTCGTTTCCGTTGTTCAGCTCGTTTCCCTCATCAGATCGTTTCAGTCGTTCAGATCGTTTCAGTCGTTCAGCTCGTTTCCCTCATCAGCTCTTTTCCGTCGTTCAGATCGTTTCCGTTGTTCAGATCGTTTCAGTCGTTCAGATCGTTTCAGTCGTTCAGATCGTTTCAGTCGTTCAGATCGTTTCCCTCATCAGCTCGTTTCAGTCGTTCAGATCGTTTCCCTCATCAGCTCGTTTCCGTTGTTCAGCTCGTTTCCCTCATCAGCTCGTTTCCGTTGTTCAGCTCGTTTCCGTCGTTCAGATCGTTTCCCTCATCAGCTCTTTTCCGTTGTTCAGATCGTTTCAGTCGTTCAGCTCGTTTCCCTCATCAGCTCTTTTCCGTCGTTCATATCGTTTCCCTCATCAGATCGTTTCAGTCGTTCAGATAGTTTCAGTCGTTCAGCTCGTTTCCCTCATCAGCTCGTTTCCGTTGTTCAGCTCGTTTCCGTCGTTCAGATCGTTTCCCTCATCATCTCTTTTCCGTTGTTCAGATCGTTTCCGTCGTTCAGCTCATTTCAGTCGTTCAGATCGTTTCCGTCGTTCAGCTCGTTTCTGTCGTTCAGATCGTTTCCGTCGTTCAGATCGTTTCAGTCGTTCAGATCGTTTCCGTCATTCAGATCGTTTGTCGATCAGCTCTTTTCAGTCGTTCATATCGTTTCAATCGTTCAGATCGTTTCAGTCGTTCAGCTCTTTACCGTCATTCAGATCGCTTCAGTCGTTCAGATCGTTTCCGTCGTTCAGATCGTTTCCGTCGTTCAGATCGTTTCAGATCGTTTCCCTCATCAGCTCTTTTCCGTCGTTCAGATCGTTTCCGTCATTCAGAACGTTTCAGTCGTTAAGATCGTTTCCGTAATTCAGCTCGTTTCCGTCGTTCAGATCGTTTCTGTCGTTCAGATCGTTTCCGTCGTTCAGATCGTTTCCGTCGTTCAGATCGTTTGTCGTTCAGCTCTTTTCCGTAATTCAGCTCGTTTCAGTCGTTCAGATCGTTTGTCGTTCAGCTCGTTTCCGTCGTTCAGATCGTTTCCGTCATGAGATCGTTTCCGTCGTTCAGATCGTTTCAGTCGTTCAGATCGTTTCAGTCGTTCAGATCGTTTCAGTCGTTCAGCTCGTTTCCGTCGTTCAGATCGTTTCAGTCGTTCAGATCGTTTCAGTCGTTCAGATCGTTTCCCTCATCAGCTCTTTTCCGTCGTTCAGATCGTTTCCGTCGTTCAGATCGTTTCCGTCGTTCAGATCGTTTGTCGTTCAGCTCGTTTCCGTCGTTCAGATCGTTTCCGTCTTTCATCTCGTTTCCGTCGTTCAGCTCGTTTCCGTCGTTCAGATCGTTTCAGTCGTTCATCTCGTTTCCGTCGTTCAGATCTTTTCAGTCGTTCAGATCTCTTCCGTCGTTCAGTTCGTTTCCGTCGTTCATCTCGTTTCCATCGTTCAGATTGTTTCAGTCGTTCAGATCGTTTCCGTCGTTCAGATTGTTTCAGTCGTTCAGATCGTTTCAGTCGTTCAGCTCGTTTCCGTCGTTCAGATCGTTTCAGTCGTTCAGATCGTTTCCGTCGTTCATCTCGTTTCCGTCGTTCAGATCGTTTCCGTCATGAGATCGTTTCCATCGTTCAGATCGTTTCAGTCGTTCAGATCGTTTCAGTCGTTCACCTCGTTTCCGTCGTTCAGATCGTTTCAGTCGTTCAGCTCGTTTCAGTCGTTCACCTCGTGTCCGTCGTTCAGATCGTTTCAGTCGTTCAGATCATTTCAGTCGTTCAGATCGTTTCCGTCGTTCAGATCGTTTCCGTCATGAGATCGTTTCCGTCGTTCAGATCGTTTCGGTCTTTCAGATCGTTTCAGTCGTTCACCTCGTTTCCGTCGTTCAGATCGTTTCGGTCGTTCAGCTCGTTTCAGTCGTTCAGATCGTTTCAGTCGTTCAGATCGTTTCCGTCGTTCAGATCGTTTCAGTCGTTCAGATCGTTTCAGTCATGAGATCGTTTCCGTCATTCAGATCGTTTGTCGTTCAGCTCGTTTCCGTCGTTCAGATCGTTTCAGTCGTTCAGATCGTTTCAGTCGTTCACCTCGTTTCCGTCGTTCAGATCGTTTCAGTCGTTCAGATCGTTTCCGTCGTTCAGATCGTTTCAGTCGTTCAAATCGTTTCCGTCGTTCAGATCGTTTCAGTCGTTCAGATCGTTTCAGTCGTTCAGATCGTTTCCCTCATCAGCTCTTTTCCGTCGTTCAGATCGTTTCCGTCGTTCAGATCGTTTCCGTCGTTCATCTCGTTTCCGTCGTTCAGATCGTTTCCGTCGTTCAGATCGTTTGTCGTTCAGCTCGTTTGTCGTTCAGCTCGTTTCCGTCGTTCAGATCGTTTCAGTCGTTCAGATCGTTTCAGTCGTTCAGATCTCTTCCGTCGTTCAGTTCGTTTCCGTCGTTCAGATCGTTTCCGTCATGAGATCGTTTCCGTCATTCAGATCGTTTGTCGTTCAGCTCGTTTCCGTCATTCAGCTCGTTTCCGTCGTTCAGATCGTTTCTGTCGTTCAGCTCGTTTCCGTCGTTCAGATCGTTTCTGTCGTTCAGATCGTTTCCGTCGTTCAGATCGTTTGTCGTTCAGCTCTTTTCCGTCATTCAGTTCGTTTCCGTCGTTCAGATCGTTTCCGTCATGAGATCGTTTCCGTCATTCAGATCGTTTGTCGTTCAGCTCGTTTCCGTCATTCAGTTCGTTTCCGTCGTTCAGATCGTTTCCGTCATGAGATCGTTTCCGTCATTCAGATCGTTTGTCGTTCAGCTCGTTTCCGTCATTCAGCTCGTTTCAGTCGTTCAGATCGTTTGTCGTTCAGCTCGTTTCTGTCGTTCAGATCGTTTCAGTCGTTCAGATCGTTTCCGTCATGAGGTCGTTTCCGTCGTTCAGATCGTTTCGGTCGTTCAGATCGTTTCAGTCGTTCAGCTCGTTTCAGTCGTTTAGCTCGTTTCTGTCGTTCAGATCGTTTCCGTCGTTCATATCGTTTCCCTCATCAGCTCTTTTCCGTTGTTCAGATCGTTTCCGTCGTTCAGCTCGTTTCAATCGTTCAGATCGTTTCCGTCGTTCAGATCGTTTCAGTCGTTCAGCTCGTTTCCGTCGATCAGATCGTTTCTGTGGTTCAGCTCGTTTCCGTCGTTCAGATCGTTTCAGTCGTTCAGCTCTTTTCAGTCGTTCAGCTCGTTTCAGTCGTTCAGCTCGTTTCTGTCGTTCAAATCATTTCCGTCGTTCATATCGTTTCCCTCATCAGCTCTTTTCCGTCGTTCAGATCGTTTCAGTCGTTCAGCTCTTTTCCGTCGTTCAGATCGTTTCAGTCTTTCAGCTCTTTTTAGTCGTTCAGATCGTTTCCGTCGTTCAGCTCGTTTCCGTCGATCAGATCGTTTCTGTGGTTCAGATCGTTTCCGGCGTTCAGATCGTTTCAGTCGTTCAGATCGTTTCCGGCGTTCAGATGGTTTCAGTCGTTCAGATCGTTTCCGGCGTTCAGATCGTTTCAGTCGTTCAGATCGTTTCCCTCATCAGCTCGTTTCCGTTGTTCAGCTCGTTTCCCTCATCAGCTCTTTTCCGTCGTTCAGATCGTTTCCGTTGTTCAGATCGTTTCAGTCGTTCAGATCGTTTCAGTCGTTCAGATCGTTTCAGTCGTTCAGATCGTTTCCCTCATCAGCTCGTTTCAGTCGTTCAGATCGTTTCCCTCATCAGCTCGTTTCCGTTGTTCAGCTCGTTTCCCTCATCAGCTCGTTTCCGTTGTTCAGCTCGTTTCCGTCGTTCAGATCGTTTCCCTCATCAGCTCTTTTCCGTTGTTCAGATCGTTTCAGTCGTTCAGCTCGTTTCCCTCATCAGCTCTTTTCCGTCGTTCATATCGTTTCCCTCATCAGATCGTTTCAGTCGTTCAGATAGTTTCAGTCGTTCAGCTCGTTTCCCTCATCAGCTCGTTTCCGTTGTTCAGCTCGTTTCCGTCGTTCAGATCGTTTCCCTCATCATCTCTTTTCCGTTGTTCAGATCGTTTCCGTCGTTCAGCTCATTTCAGTCGTTCAGATCGTTTCCGTCGTTCAGCTCGTTTCTGTCGTTCAGATCGTTTCCGTCGTTCAGATCGTTTCAGTCGTTCAGATCGTTTCCGTCATTCAGATCGTTTGTCGATCAGCTCTTTTCAGTCGTTCATATCGTTTCAATCGTTCAGATCGTTTCAGTCGTTCAGCTCTTTACCGTCATTCAGATCGCTTCAGTCGTTCAGATCGTTTCCGTAATTCAGATCGTTTCAGTCGTTCAGCTCGTTTCCGTCGTTCAGATCGTTTCAGTCGTTCAGATCGTTTCCGTCGTTCATCTCGTTTCCGTCGTTCAGATCGTTTCCGTCATGAGATCGTTTCCATCGTTCAGATCGTTTCAGTCGTTCAGATCGTTTCAGTCGTTCACCTCGTTTCCGTCGTTCAGATCGTTTCAGTCGTTCAGCTCGTTTCAGTCGTTCACCTCGTGTCCGTCGTTCAGATCGTTTCAGTCGTTCAGATCATTTCAGTCGTTCAGATCGTTTCCGTCGTTCAGATCGTTTCCGTCATGAGATCGTTTCCGTCGTTCAGATCGTTTCGGTCTTTCAGATCGTTTCAGTCGTTCACCTCGTTTCCGTCGTTCAGATCGTTTCGGTCGTTCAGCTCGTTTCAGTCGTTCAGATCGTTTCAGTCGTTCAGATCGTTTCCGTCGTTCAGATCGTTTCAGTCGTTCAGATCGTTTCAGTCATGAGATCGTTTCCGTCATTCAGATCGTTTGTCGTTCAGCTCGTTTCCGTCGTTCAGATCGTTTCAGTCGTTCAGATCGTTTCAGTCGTTCACCTCGTTTCCGTCGTTCAGATCGTTTCAGTCGTTCAGATCGTTTCCGTCGTTCAGATCGTTTCAGTCGTTCAAATCGTTTCCGTCGTTCAGATCGTTTCAGTCGTTCAGATCGTTTCAGTCGTTCAGATCGTTTCCCTCATCAGCTCTTTTCCGTCGTTCAGATCGTTTCCGTCGTTCAGATCGTTTCCGTCGTTCATCTCGTTTCCGTCGTTCAGATCGTTTCCGTCGTTCAGATCGTTTGTCGTTCAGCTCGTTTGTCGTTCAGCTCGTTTCCGTCGTTCAGATCGTTTCAGTCGTTCAGATCGTTTCAGTCGTTCAGATCTCTTCCGTCGTTCAGTTCGTTTCCGTCGTTCAGATCGTTTCCGTCATGAGATCGTTTCCGTCATTCAGATCGTTTGTCGTTCAGCTCGTTTCCGTCATTCAGCTCGTTTCCGTCGTTCAGATCGTTTCTGTCGTTCAGCTCGTTTCCGTCGTTCAGATCGTTTCTGTCGTTCAGATCGTTTCCGTCGTTCAGATCGTTTGTCGTTCAGCTCTTTTCCGTCATTCAGTTCGTTTCCGTCGTTCAGATCGTTTCCGTCATGAGATCGTTTCCGTCATTCAGATCGTTTGTCGTTCAGCTCGTTTCCGTCATTCAGTTCGTTTCCGTCGTTCAGATCGTTTCCGTCATGAGATCGTTTCCGTCATTCAGATCGTTTGTCGTTCAGCTCGTTTCCGTCATTCAGCTCGTTTCAGTCGTTCAGATCGTTTGTCGTTCAGCTCGTTTCTGTCGTTCAGATCGTTTCAGTCGTTCAGATCGTTTCCGTCATGAGGTCGTTTCCGTCGTTCAGATCGTTTCGGTCGTTCAGATCGTTTCAGTCGTTCAGCTCGTTTCAGTCGTTTAGCTCGTTTCTGTCGTTCAGATCGTTTCCGTCGTTCATATCGTTTCCCTCATCAGCTCTTTTCCGTTGTTCAGATCGTTTCCGTCGTTCAGCTCGTTTCAATCGTTCAGATCGTTTCCGTCGTTCAGATCGTTTCAGTCGTTCAGCTCGTTTCCGTCGATCAGATCGTTTCTGTGGTTCAGCTCGTTTCCGTCGTTCAGATCGTTTCAGTCGTTCAGCTCTTTTCAGTCGTTCAGCTCGTTTCAGTCGTTCAGCTCGTTTCTGTCGTTCAAATCGTTTCCGTCGTTCATATCGTTTCCCTCATCAGCTCTTTTCCGTCGTTCAGATCGTTTCAGTCGTTCAGCTCTTTTCCGTCGTTCAGATCGTTTCAGTCTTTCAGCTCTTTTTAGTCGTTCAGATCGTTTCCGTCGTTCAGCTCGTTTCCGTCGATCAGATCGTTTCTGTGGTTCAGATCGTTTCCGGCGTTCAGATCGTTTCAGTCGTTCAGATCGTTTCCGGCGTTCAGATGGTTTCAGTCGTTCAGATCGTTTCCGGCGTTCAGATCGTTTCAGTCGTTCAGATCGTTTCCCTCATCAGCTCGTTTCCGTTGTTCAGCTCGTTTCCCTCATCAGCTCTTTTCCGTCGTTCAGATCGTTTCCGTTGTTCAGATCGTTTCAGTCGTTCAGATCGTTTCAGTCGTTCAGATCGTTTCAGTCGTTCAGATCGTTTCCCTCATCAGCTCGTTTCAGTCGTTCAGATCGTTTCCCTCATCAGCTCGTTTCCGTTGTTCAGCTCGTTTCCCTCATCAGCTCGTTTCCGTTGTTCAGCTCGTTTCCGTCGTTCAGATCGTTTCCCTCATCAGCTCTTTTCCGTTGTTCAGATCGTTTCAGTCGTTCAGCTCGTTTCCCTCATCAGCTCTTTTCCGTCGTTCATATCGTTTCCCTCATCAGATCGTTTCAGTCGTTCAGATAGTTTCAGTCGTTCAGCTCGTTTCCCTCATCAGCTCGTTTCCGTTGTTCAGCTCGTTTCCGTCGTTCAGATCGTTTCCCTCATCATCTCTTTTCCGTTGTTCAGATCGTTTCCGTCGTTCAGCTCATTTCAGTCGTTCAGATCGTTTCCGTCGTTCAGCTCGTTTCTGTCGTTCAGATCGTTTCCGTCGTTCAGATCGTTTCAGTCGTTCAGATCGTTTCCGTCATTCAGATCGTTTGTCGATCAGCTCTTTTCAGTCGTTCATATCGTTTCAATCGTTCAGATCGTTTCAGTCGTTCAGCTCTTTACCGTCATTCAGATCGCTTCAGTCGTTCAGATCGTTTCCGTAATTCAGCTCGTTTCAGTCGTTCAGATCGTTTCCGTCGTTCAGATCGTTTCCGTCGTTCAGATCGTTTCAGATCGTTTCCCTCATCAGCTCTTTTCCGTCGTTCAGATCGTTTCCGTCATTCAGAACGTTTCAGTCGTTAAGATCGTTTCCGTAATTCAGCTCGTTTCCGTCGTTCAGATCGTTTCTGTCGTTCAGATCGTTTCCGTCGTTCAGATCGTTTCCGTCGTTCAGATCGTTTGTCGTTCAGCTCTTTTCCGTAATTCAGCTCGTTTCAGT
Organism: Blennius ocellaris; assembly: GCF_963422515.1. NCBI lineage: Eukaryota > Metazoa > Chordata > Actinopteri > Blenniiformes > Blenniidae > Blennius > Blennius ocellaris. The sequence goes on from NW_027662315.1 coordinate 410,606, forward strand.
CGTTCAGATCGTTTGTCGTTCAGCTCGTTTCTGTCGTTCAGATCGTTTCAGTCGTTCAGATCGTTTCCGTCATGAGGTCGTTTCCGTCGTTCAGATCGTGTCCGTCATTCAGATCGTTTGTCGTTCAGCTCGTTTCAGTCGTTCAGATCGTTTCAGTCGTTCACCTCGTTTCCGTCGTTCAGATCGTTTCGGTCTTTCAGATCGTTTCAGTCGTTCACCTCGTTTTCGTCGTTCAGATCGTTTCGGTCTTTCAGATCGTTTCGGTCGTTCAGATCGTTTCAGTTGTTCACCTCGTTTCCGTCATTTAGATCGTTTCAGTCGTTCAGCTCGTTTCAGTCGTTCAGCTCGTTTCAGTCTTTCAGATCGTTTCAGTCGTTCACCTCGTTTCCGTCGTTCAGATCGTTTCGGTCTTTCAGATCGTTTCAGTCGTTCAGATCTCTTCTGTTGTTCAGATCGTTTCAGTCGTTCAGATCGTTTCCCTCTTCAGCTCTTTTCAGTCGTTCAGATCGTTTCAGTCGTTCAGATCGTTTCGGTCGTTCAGATCTCTTCTGTCGTTCAGATCGTTTCAGTTGTTCAGATCGTTTCAGTCGTTCAGCTCGTTTCCGTCATTCAGATCGTTTCCGTCGTTCAGATCGTTTCCGTCATTCAGATCGTTTCCGTCGTTCAGATCGTTTCCGTCGTTCAGATCGTTTCCGTCGTTCAGATCGTTTCCGTCATGAGATCGTTTCCGTCGTTCAGATCGTTTCAGTCGTTCAGATTGTTTCAGTCGTTCAGATCGTTTCCGTCATGAGATCGTTTCCGTCATTCAGATCGTTTGTCGTTCAGCTCGTTTCCGTCCTTCAGATCGTTTCAGTCGTTCAGATCGTTTCAGTCGTTCAGCTCGTTTCCGTCGTTCAGATCGTTTCAGTCGTTCAGATCGTTTCAGTCGTTCAGATCGTTTCCCTCATCAGCTCTTTTCCGTCGTTCAGATCGTTTCCGTCGTTCAGATCGTTTCCGTCGTTCAGATCGTTTGTCGTTCAGCTCGTTTCCGTCGTTCAGATCGTTTCCGTCTTTCATCTCGTTTCCGTCGTTCAGCTCGTTTCAGTCGTTCAGATCGTTTCCGTCATGAGATCGTTTCCGTCATTCAGATCGTTTCAGTCGTTCATCTCGTTTCCGTCGTTCAGATCTTTTCAGTCGTTCAGATCTCTTCCGTCGTTCAGTTCGTTTCCGTCGTTCATCTCGTTTCCATCGTTCAGATTGTTTCAGTCGTTCAGATCGTTTCCGTCGTTCAGATTGTTTCAGTCGTTCAGATCGTTTCAGTCGTTCAGCTCGTTTCCGTCGTTCAGATCGTTTCAGTCGTTCAGATCGTTTCCGTCGTTCATCTCGTTTCCGTCGTTCAGATCGTTTCCGTCATGAGATCGTTTCCATCGTTCAGATCGTTTCAGTCGTTCAGATCGTTTCAGTCGTTCACCTCGTTTCCGTCGTTCAGATCGTTTCAGTCGTTCAGCTCGTTTCAGTCGTTCACCTCGTGTCCGTCGTTCAGATCGTTTCAGTCGTTCAGATCATTTCAGTCGTTCAGATCGTTTCCGTCGTTCAGATCGTTTCCGTCATTCAGCTCGTTTCCGTCGTTCAGATCGTTTCAGTCGTTCAGATCGTTTCAGTCGTTCAGATCGTTTGTCGTTCAGCTCGTTTCCGTCGTTCAGATCGTTTCCGTCGTACATCTCGTTTCCGTCGTTCAGATCGTTTCCGTCGTTCAGATCGTTTCAGTCGTTCAGATCGTGTCCGTCGTTCAGATCGTTTGTCGTTCAGCTCGTTTCAGTCGTTCAGATCGTTTGTCGTTCAGATCGTTTCAGTCGTTCAGATCGTTTCCGTCATTCAGATTGTTTCAGTCGTTCAGATCGTTTCCGTCGTTCAGATCGTTTCAGTCGTTCAGATCGTTTCAGTCGTTCAGATCGTTTCCGTCGTTCAGATCGTTTCAGTCGTTCAGATCGTTTCAGTCGTTCAGATCGTTTCCGTCGTTCAGATCGTTTCAGTCGTTCAGATCGTTTCCGTCGTTCATCTCGTTTCCGTCGTTCAGATCGTTTCCGTCATGAGATCGTTTCCGTCGTTCAGATCGTTTCAGTCGTTCAGATCGTTTCAGTCGTTCACCTCGTTTCCGTCGTTCAGATCGTTTCAGTCGTTCAGCTCGTTTCAGTCGTTCACCTCGTGTCCGTCGTTCAGATTGTTTCAGTCGTTCAGATCGTTTCCGTCATGAGATCGTTTCCGTCGTTCAGATCGTTTCAGTCGTTCAGATCGTTTCAGTCGTTCACCTCGTTTCCGTCGTTCAGATCGTTTCAGTCGTTCAGCTCGTTTCAGTCGTTCACCTCGTGTCCGTCGTTCAGATCGTTTCAGTCGTTCAGATCGTTTCAGTCGTTCAGATCGTTTCCGTAATTCAGCTCGTTTCAGTCGTTCAGCTCTTTTCCGTAATTCAGCTCGTTTCAGTCGTTCAGATCGTTTGTCGTTCAGCTCGTTTCTGTCATGAGATCGTTTCCGTTGTTCAGATCGTTTCAGTCGTTCAGATTGTTTCAGTCGTTCAGATCGTTTCCGTCATGAGATCGTTTCCGTCGTTCAGATCGTTTCAGTCGTTCAGATCGTTTCCGTCGTTCATCTCGTTTCCGTCGTTCAGATCGTTTCCGTCATGAGATCGTTTCCGTCATTCAGATCGTTTCAGTCGTTCAGATCGTTTCAGTCGTTCACCTCGTTTCCGTCGTTCAGATCGTTTCAGTCGTTCAGCTCGTTTCAGTCATTCAGCTCGTTTCCGTCGTTCAGATCGTTTCAGTCGTTCAGATCGTTTCAGTCGTTCAGATCGTTTCCGTCGTTCAGATCGTTTCCGTCATGAGATCGTTTCCGTCGTTCAGATCGTTTCAGTCGTTCAGATCGTTTCAGTCGTTCAGATCGTTTCCGTCGTTCAGATCGTTTCAGTCGTTCAGATCGTTTCAGTCGTTCAGCTCGTTTCCGTCGTTCAGATCGTTTCCGTCGTTCAGATCGTTTCAGTCGTTCAGATCGTTTCAGTCGTTCAGATCGTTTCCCTCATCAGCTCTTTTCCGTCGTTCAGATCGTTTCCGTCGTTCAGATCGTTTCCGTCGTTCATCTCGTTTCCGTCGTTCAGATCGTTTCAGTCGTTCATCTCGTTTCCGTCGTTCAGATCGTTTCAGTCGTTCAGATCGTTTCCGTCGTTCAGATCGTTTCAGTCGTTCAGATCGTGTCCGTCATTCAGATCGTTTGTCGTTCAGCTCGTTTCAGTCGTTCACCTCGTTTCCGTCGTTCAGATCATTTGTCGTTCAGCTCGTTTCAGTCGTTCAGCTCGTTTCAGTCGTTCACCTCGTGTCCGTCGTTCAGATCGTTTCAGTCGTTCAGATCATTTCAGTCGTTCAGATCGTTTCCGTCGTTCAGATCGTTTCCGTCATGAGATCGTTTCCGTCGTTCAGATCGTTTCAGTCGTTCAGATCGTTTCAGTCGTTCAGATCGTTTCCGTCGTTCAGATCGTTTCAGTCGTTCAGATCGTTTCAGTCGTTCAGCTCGTTTCCGTCGTTCAGATCGTTTCCGTCGTTCAGATCGTTTCAGTCGTTCAGATCGTTTCAGTCGTTCAGATCGTTTCCCTCATCAGCTCTTTTCCGTCGTTCAGATCGTTTCCGTCGTTCAGATCGTTTCCGTCGTTCATCTCGTTTCAGTCGTTCAGATCATTTCAGTCGTTCAGCTCGTTTCAGTCGTTCACCTCGTGTCCGTCGTTCAGATCGTTTCAGTCGTTCAGATCGTTTCCGTCATGAGATCGTTTCCGTCGTTCAGATCGTTTCAGTCGTTCAGATCGTTTCAGTCGTTCACCTCGTTTCCGTCGTTCAGATCGTTTCAGTCGTTCAGCTCGTTTCAGTCGTTCACCTCGTGTCCGTCGTTCAGATCGTTTCAGTCGTTCAGATCGTTTCAGTCGTTCAGATCGTTTCCGTAATTCAGCTCGTTTCAGTCGTTCAGCTCTTTTCCGTAATTCAGCTCGTTTCAGTCGTTCAGATCGTTTGTCGTTCAGCTCGTTTCTGTCATGAGATCGTTTCCGTCGTTCAGATCGTTTCAGTCGTTCAGATTGTTTCAGTCGTTCAGATCGTTTCCGTCATGAGATCGTTTCCGTCGTTCAGATCGTTTCAGTCGTTCAGATCGTTTCCGTCGTTCATCTCGTTTCCGTCGTTCAGATCGTTTCCGTCATGAGATCGTTTCCGTCATTCAGATCGTTTCAGTCGTTCAGATCGTTTCAGTCGTTCACCTCGTTTCCGTCGTTCAGATCGTTTCAGTCGTTCAGCTCGTTTCAGTCATTCAGCTCGTTTCCGTCGTTCAGATCGTTTCAGTCGTTCAGATCGTTTCAGTCGTTCAGATCGTTTCCGTCGTTCAGATCGTTTCCGTCATGAGATCGTTTCCGTCGTTCAGATCGTTTCAGTCGTTCAGATCGTTTCAGTCGTTCAGATCGTTTCCGTCGTTCAGATCGTTTCCGTCGTTCAGATCGTTTCAGTCGTTCAGATCGTGTCCGTCATTCAGATCGTTTGTCGTTCAGCTCGTTTCAGTCGTTCACCTCGTTTCCGTCGTTCAGATCATTTGTCGTTCAGCTCGTTTCAGTCGTTCAGCTCGTTTCAGTCGTTCACCTCGTGTCCGTCGTTCAGATCGTTTCAGTCGTTCAGATCATTTCAGTCGTTCAGATCGTTTCCGTCGTTCAGATCGTTTCCGTCATGAGATCGTTTCCGTCGTTCAGATCGTTTCAGTCGTTCAGATCGTTTCAGTCGTTCAGATCGTTTCCGTCGTTCAGATCGTTTCAGTCGTTCAGATCGTTTCAGTCGTTCAGCTCGTTTCCGTCGTTCAGATCGTTTCCGTCGTTCAGATCGTTTCAGTCGTTCAGATCGTTTCAGTCGTTCAGATCGTTTCCCTCATCAGCTCTTTTCCGTCGTTCAGATCGTTTCCGTCGTTCATCTCGTTTCCGTCGTTCAGATCGTTTCCGTCATGAGATCGTTTCCGTCGTTCAGATCGTTTCAGTCGTTCAGATCGTTTCAGTCGTTCACCTCGTTTCCGTCGTTCAGATCGTTTCAGTCGTTCAGCTCGTTTCAGTCGTTCACCTCGTGTCCGTCGTTCAGATCGTTTCAGTCGTTCAGATCATTTCAGTCGTTCAGATCGTTTCCGTCGTTCAGCTCATTTCAGTCGTTCAGATCGTTTCCGTCGTTCAGCTCATTTCTGTCGTTCAGATCGTTTCCGTCGTTCAGATCGTTTCTGTCGTTCAGATCGTTTCCCTCATCAGCTCTTTTCAGTTGTTCAGCTCGTTTCAGTCGTTCAGATCGTTTCCGTCATTCAGATCGTTTGTCGATCAGCTCTTTTCAGTCGTTCATATCGTTTCAATCGTTCAGATCGTTTCAGTCGTTCAGCTCTTTACCGTCATTCAGATCGTTTCAGTCGTTCAGATCGTTTCCGTAATTCAGCTCGTTTCAGTCGTTCAGCTCTTTTCCGTAATTCAGCTCGTTTCAGTCGTTCAGATCGTTTGTCGTTCAGCTCGTTTCTGTCATGAGATCGTTTCCGTCGTTCAGATCGTTTCAGTCGTTCAGATTGTTTCAGTCGTTCAGATCGTTTCCGTCATGAGATCGTTTCCGTCATTCAGATCGTTTGTCGTTCAGCTCGTTTCAGTCGTTCAGATCGTTTCCGTCGTTCAGATCGTTTCAGTCGTTCAGATCGTTTCCGTAATTCAGCTCGTTTCAGTCGTTCAGCTCTTTTCCGTAATTCAGCTCGTTTCAGTGGTTCAGATCGTTTGTCGTTCAGCTCGTTTCTGTCATGAGATCGTTTCCGTCGTTCAGATCGTTTCAGTCGTTCAGATTGTTTCAGTCGTTCAGATCGTTTCCGTCATGAGATCGTTTCCGTCGTTCAGATCGTTTCAGTCGTTCAGATCGTTTCCGTCGTTCATCTCGTTTCCGTCGTTCAGATCGTTTCAGTCGTTCAGATCGTTTCAGTCGTTCACCTCGTTTCCGTCGTTCAGATCGTTTCAGTCGTTCAGCTCGTTTCAGTCGTTCACCTCGTGTCCGTCGTTCAGATCGTTTCAGTCGTTCAGATCATTTCAGTCGTTCAGATCGTTTCCGTCGTTCAGATCGTTTCCGTCATGAGATCGTTTCCGTCGTTCAGATCGTTTCAGTCGTTCAGATCGTTTCAGTCGTTCAGATCGTTTCCGTCGTTCAGATCGTTTCAGTCGTTCAGATCGTTTCAGTCGTTCAGCTCGTTTCCGTCGTTCAGATCGTTTCCGTCGTTCAGATCGTTTCAGTCGTTCAGATCGTTTCAGTCGTTCAGATCGTTTCCCTCATCAGCTCTTTTCCGTCGTTCAGATCGTTTCCGTCGTTCAGATCGTTTCCGTCGTTCATCTCGTTTCCGTCGTTCAGATCGTTTCAGTCGTTCATCTCGTTTCCGTCGTTCAGATCGTTTCAGTCGTTCAGATCGTTTCCGTCGTTCAGATCGTTTCAGTCGTTCAGATCGTGTCCGTCATTCAGATCGTTTCAGTCGTTCAGATCGTTTCCGTCGTTCAGATCGTTTCAGTCGTTCAGATCGTTTCCGTCGTTCATCTCGTTTCCGTCGTTCAGATCGTTTCCGTCATGAGATCGTTTCCGTCGTTCAGATCGTTTCAGTCGTTCAGATCGTTTCAGTCGTTCACCTCGTTTCCGTCGTTCAGATCGTTTCAGTCGTTCAGCTCGTTTCAGTCGTTCACCTCGTGTCCGTCGTTCAGATCGTTTCAGTCGTTCAGATCATTTCAGTCGTTCAGATTGTTTCCGTCGTTCAGCTCATTTCAGTCGTTCAGATCGTTTCCGTCGTTCAGCTCATTTCTGTCGATCAGCTCTTTTCAGTCGTTCATATCGTTTCAATCGTTCAGATCGTTTCAGTCGTTCAGCTCTTTACCGTCATTCAGATCGTTTCAGTCGTTCAGATCGTTTCCGTAATTCAGCTCGTTTCAGTCGTTCAGCTCTTTTCCGTAATTCAGCTCGTTTCAGTCGTTCAGATCGTTTGTCGTTCAGCTCGTTTCTGTCATGAGATCGTTTCCGTCGTTCAGATCGTTTCAGTCGTTCAGATCGTTTCCGTCGTTCAGATCGTTTCAGTCGTTCAGATCGTGTCCGTCATTCAGATCGTTTGTCGTTCAGCTCGTTTCAGTCGTTCACCTCGTTTCCGTCGTTCAGATCGTTTGTCGTTCAGCTCGTTTCAGTCGTTCAGCTCGTTTCAGTCGTTCACCTCGTGTCCGTCGTTCAGATCGTTTCAGTCGTTCAGATCATTTCAGTCGTTCAGATCGTTTCCGTCGTTCAGATCGTTTCCGTCGTTCAGATCGTTTCAGTCGTTCAGATCGTTTCCCTCATCAGCTCTTTTCCGTCGTTCAGATCGTTTCCGTCGTTCAGATCGTTTCCGTCGTTCATCTCGTTTCCGTCGTTTAGATCGTTTCAGTCGTTCATCTCGTTTCCGTCGTTCAGATCGTTTCAGTCGTTCAGATCGTTTCCGTCGTTCAGATCGTTTCAGTCGTTCAGATCGTGTCCGTCATTCAGATCGTTTGTCGTTCAGCTCGTTTCAGTCGTTCACCTCGTTTCCGTCGTTCAGATCGTTTGTCGTTCAGCTCGTTTCAGTCGTTCAGATCGTTTGTCGTTCAGATCGTTTCAGTCGTTCAGATCGTTTCCGTCGTTCAGATCGTTTCAGTCGTTCAGCTCGTTTCCGTCGTTCAGATCGTTTCAGTCGTTCAGATCGTTTCCGTCGTTCATCTCGTTTCCGTCGTTCAGATCGTTTCCGTCATGAGATCGTTTCCGTCGTTCAGATCGTTTCAGTCGTTCAGATCGTTTCAGTCGTTCACCTCGTGTCCGTCGTTCAGATCGTTTCAGTCGTTCAGATCATTTCAGTCGTTCAGATCGTTTCCGTCGTTCAGATCGTTTCCGTCATGAGATCGTTTCCGTCGTTCAGATCGTTTCAGTTGTTCAGATCGTTTCAGTCGTTCAGATCGTTTCCGTCGTTCAGATCGTTTCAGTCGTTCAGATCGTTTCAGTCGTTCAGCTCGTTTCCGTCGTTCAGATCGTTTCCGTCGTTCAGATCGTTTCAGTCGTTCAGATCGTTTCAGTCGTTCAGATCGTTTCCCTCATCAGCTCTTTTCCGTCGTTCAGATCGTTTCCGTCGTTCAGATCGTTTCCGTCGTTCATCTCGTTTCCGTCGTTCAGATCGTTTCAGTCGTTCATCTCGTTTCAGTCGTTCAGATCGTTTCAGTCGTTCAGATCGTTTCCCTCATCAGCTCTTTTCCGTCGTTCAGATCGTTTCCGTCGTTCAGATCGTTTCCGTCGTTCATCTCGTTTCCGTCGTTCAGATCGTTTCAGTCGTTCATCTCGTTTCCGTCGTTCAGATCGTTTCAGTCGTTCAGATCGTTTCCGTCGTTCAGATCGTTTCAGTCGTTCAGATCGTGTCCGTCATTCAGATCGTTTGTCGTTCAGCTCGTTTCAGTCGTTCACCTCGTTTCCGTCGTTCAGATCGTTTGTCGTTCAGCTCGTTTCAGTCGTTCAGATCGTTTGTCGTTCAGATCGTTTCAGTCGTTCAGATCGTTTCCGTCGTTCAGATCGTTTCAGTCGTTCAGATCGTTTCAGTCGTTCAGCTCGTTTCCGTCGTTCAGATCGTTTCAGTCGTTCAGATCGTTTCCGTCGTTCATCTCGTTTCCGTCGTTCAGATCGTTTCCGTCATGAGATCGTTTCCGTCATTCAGATCGTTTGTCGTTCAGCTCGTTTCCGTCGTTCAGATCGTTTCCGTCGTTCATCTCGTTTCGGTCGTTCATCTCTTTTCCGTCGATCAGATCGTTTCCGTCGTTCAGATCGTTTCAGTCGTTCAGATCGTTTCCGTCGTTCAGATCGTTTCAGTCGTTCAGATCGTGTCCGTCATTCAGATCGTTTGTCGTTCAGCTCGTTTCAGTCGTTCACCTCGTTTCCGTCGTTCAGATCGTTTGTCGTTCAGCTCGTTTCAGTCGTTCAGCTCGTTTCAGTCGTTCACCTCGTGTCCGTCGTTCAGATCGTTTCAGTCGTTCAGATCATTTCAGTCGTTCAGATCGTTTCCGTCGTTCAGATCGTTTCCGTCATGAGATCGTTTCCGTCGTTCAGATCGTTTCAGTCGTTCAGATCGTTTCAGTCGTTCAGATCGTTTCCGTCGTTCAGATCGTTTCCGTCGTTCAGATCGTTTCAGTCGTTCAGATCGTTTCCCTCATCAGCTCTTTTCCGTCGTTCAGATCGTTTCCGTCGTTCAGATCGTTTCCGTCGTTCATCTCGTTTCCGTCGTTTAGATCGTTTCAGTCGTTCATCTCGTTTCCGTCGTTCAGATCGTTTCAGTCGTTCAGATCGTTTCCGTCGTTCAGATCGTTTCAGTCGTTCAGATCGTGTCCGTCATTCAGATCGTTTGTCGTTCAGCTCGTTTCAGTCGTTCACCTCGTTTCCGTCGTTCAGATCGTTTGTCGTTCAGCTCGTTTCAGTCGTTCAGATCGTTTGTCGTTCAGATCGTTTCAGTCGTTCAGATCGTTTCCGTCGTTCAGATCGTTTCAGTCGTTCAGCTCGTTTCCGTCGTTCAGATCGTTTCAGTCGTTCAGATCGTTTCCGTCGTTCATCTCGTTTCCGTCGTTCAGATCGTTTCCGTCATGAGATCGTTTCCGTCGTTCAGATCGTTTCAGTCGTTCAGATCGTTTCAGTCGTTCACCTCGTGTCCGTCGTTCAGATCGTTTCAGTCGTTCAGATCATTTCAGTCGTTCAGATCGTTTCCGTCGTTCAGATCGTTTCCGTCATGAGATCGTTTCCGTCGTTCAGATCGTTTCAGTCGTTCAGATCGTTTCAGTCGTTCAGATCGTTTCCGTCGTTCAGATCGTTTCAGTCGTTCAGATCGTTTCAGTCGTTCAGCTCGTTTCCGTCGTTCAGATCGTTTCCGTCGTTCAGATCGTTTCAGTCGTTCAGATCGTTTCAGTCGTTCAGATCGTTTCCCTCATCAGCTCTTTTCCGTCGTTCAGATCGTTTCCGTCGTTCAGATCGTTTCCGTCGTTCATCTCGTTTCCGTCGTTCAGATCGTTTCAGTCGTTCATCTCGTTTCAGTCGTTCAGATCGTTTCAGTCGTTCAGATCGTTTCCCTCATCAGCTCTTTTCCGTCGTTCAGATCGTTTCCGTCATTCAGATCGTTTCCGTCGTTCATCTCGTTTCCGTCGTTCAGATCGTTTCAGTCGTTCATCTCGTTTCCGTCGTTCAGATCGTTTCAGTCGTTCAGATCGTTTCCGTCGTTCAGATCGTTTCAGTCGTTCAGATCGTGTCCGTCATTCAGATCGTTTGTCGTTCAGCTCGTTTCAGTCGTTCACCTCGTTTCCGTCGTTCAGATCGTTTGTCGTTCAGCTCGTTTCAGTCGTTCAGATCGTTTGTCGTTCAGATCGTTTCAGTCGTTCAGATCGTTTCCGTCGTTCAGATCGTTTCAGTCGTTCAGATCGTTTCAGTCGTTCAGCTCGTTTCCGTCGTTCAGATCGTTTCAGTCGTTCAGATCGTTTCCGTCGTTCATCTCGTTTCCGTCGTTCAGATCGTTTCCGTCATGAGATCGTTTCCGTCATTCAGATCGTTTGTCGTTCAGCTCGTTTCCGTCGTTCAGATCATTTCCGTCGTTCAGATCGTTTCAGTCGTTCAGATCTCTTCTGTTGTTCAGATCGTTTCAGTCTTTCAGTTCGTTTCCGTCGTTCAGATCGTTTAGGTCGTTCATCTCGTTTCCGTCGTTCAGATCGTTTCCGTCGTTCATCTCGTTTCGGTCGTTCATCTCTTTTCCGTCGATCAGATCGTTTCCGTCGTTCAGATCGTTTAGGTCGTTCATCTCGTTTCCGTCGTTCAGATCGTTTCCGTCGTTCAGCTCGTTTCAGTCGTTCAGATTGTTTCCGTCGTTCAGATCGTTTCCGTCGTTCATCTCGTTTCCGTCGTTCAGATCGTTTCCGTCATGAGATCGCTTCGGTCTTTCAGATCGTTTCAGTCGTTCAGATCGTTTCCGTCATTCAGATCGTTTGTCGTTCAGCTCGTTTCCGTCGTTCAGATCGTTTCAGTCGTTCAGATCGTTTCAGTCGTTCAGATCGTTTCCCTCATCAGCTCTTTTCCGTCGTTCAGATCGTTTCCGTCATTCAAAACGTTTCAGTCGTTCAGATCGTTTCCGTCATTCAAAACGTTTCAGTCGTTCAGATCGTTTCCGTAATTCAGCTCGTTTCCGTCGTTCAGATCGTTTCCGTCGTTTAGATCGTTTGTCGTTCAGCTCGTTTCTGTCGTTCAGATCGTTTCAGTCGTTCAGATCGTTTCCGTCGTTCATCTCGTTTCCGTCGTTCAGATCGTTTCCGTCATGAGATCGTTTCCGTCGTTCAGATCGTTTCAGTCGTTCAGATCGTTTCAGTCGTTCACCTCGTTTCCGTCGTTCAGATCGTTTCAGTCGTTCAGCTCGTTTCAGTCGTTCAGCTCGTTTCCGTCGTTCAGATCGTTTCCGTCGTTCAGATCGTTTCAGTCGTTCAGATCGTTTCAGTCGTTCAGATCGTTTCCCTCATCAGCTCTTTTCCGTCGTTCAGATCGTTTCCGTCGTTCAGATCGTTTCCGTCGTTCATCTCGTTTCCGTCGTTCAGATCGTTTCAGTCGTTCATCTCGTTTCCGTCGTTCAGATCGTTTCAGTCGTTCAGATCGTTTCCGTCCTTCAGATCGTTTCAGTCGTTCAGATCGTGTCCGTCCTTCAGATCGTTTGTCGTTCAGCTCGTTTCAGTCGTTCACCTCGTTTCCATCGTTCAGATCGTTTGTCGTTCAGCTCGTTTCAGTCGTTCAGCTCGTTTCAGTCGTTCACCTCGTGTCCGTCCTTCAGATCGTTTCAGTCGTTCAGATCATTTCAGTCGTTCAGATCGTTTCCGTCGTTCAGATCGTTTCCGTCATGAGATCGTTTCCGTCGTTCAGATCGTTTCAGTCGTTCAGATCGTTTCAGTCGTTCAGATCGTTTCCGTCGTTCAGATCGTTTCAGTCGTTCAGATCGTTTCAGTCGTTCAGCTCGTTTCCGTCGTTCAGATCGTTTCCGTCGTTCAGATCGTTTCAGTCGTTCAGATCGTTTCAGTCGTTCAGATCGTTTCCCTCATCAGCTCTTTTCCGTCGTTCAGATCGTTTCCGTTGTTCAGATCGTTTCCGTCGTTCATCTCGTTTCCGTCGTTCAGATCGTTTCAGTCGTTCATCTCGTTTCCGTCGTTCAGATCGTTTCAGTCGTTCAGATCGTTTCCGTCGTTCAGATCGTTTCAGTCGTTCAGATCGTGTCCGTCATTCAGATCGTTTGTCGTTCAGCTCGTTTCAGTCGTTCACCTCGTTTCCGTCGTTCAGATCGTTTGTCGTTCAGCTCGTTTCAGTCGTTCAGATCGTTTGTCGTTCAGATCGTTTCAGTCGTTCAGATCGTTTCCGTCGTTCAGATCGTTTCAGTCGTTCAGCTCGTTTCCGTCGTTCAGATCGTTTCAGTCGTTCAGATCGTTTCCGTCGTTCATCTCGTTTCCGTCGTTCAGATCGTTTCCGTCATGAGATCGTTTCCGTCGTTCAGATCGTTTCAGTCGTTCAGATCGTTTCAGTCGTTCACCTCGTGTCCGTCGTTCAGATCGTTTCAGTCGTTCAGATCATTTCAGTCGTTCAGATCGTTTCCGTCGTTCAGATCGTTTCCGTCATGAGATCGTTTCCGTCGTTCAGATCGTTTCAGTTGTTCAGATCGTTTCAGTCGTTCAGATCGTTTCCGTCGTTCAGATCGTTTCAGTCGTTCAGATCGTTTCAGTCGTTCAGCTCGTTTCCGTCGTTCAGATCGTTTCCGTCGTTCAGATCGTTTCAGTCGTTCAGATCGTTTCAGTCGTTCAGATCGTTTCCCTCATCAGCTCTTTTCCGTCGTTCAGATCGTTTCCGTCGTTCAGATCGTTTCCGTCGTTCATCTCGTTTCCGTCGTTCAGATCGTTTCAGTCGTTCATCTCGTTTCCGTCGTTCAGATCGTTTCAGTCGTTCAGATCGTTTCCGTCGTTCAGATCGTTTCAGTCGTTCAGATCGTGTCCGTCATTCAGATCGTTTGTCGTTCAGCTCGTTTCAGTCGTTCACCTCGTTTCCGTCGTTCAGATCGTTTCCGTCGTTCAGATCGTTTCCGTCGTTCATCTCGTTTCCGTCGTTCAGATCGTTTCAGTCGTTCATCTCGTTTCCGTCGTTCAGATCGTTTCAGTCGTTCAGATCGTTTCCGTCGTTCAGATCGTTTCAGTCGTTCAGATCGTGTCCGTCATTCAGATCGTTTGTCGTTCAGCTCGTTTCAGTCGTTCACCTCGTTTCCGTCGTTCAGATCGTTTGTCGTTCAGCTCGTTTCAGTCGTTCAGATCGTTTGTCGTTCAGATCGTTTCAGTCGTTCAGATCGTTTCCGTCGTTCAGATCGTTTCAGTCGTTCAGCTCGTTTCCGTCGTTCAGATCGTTTCAGTCGTTCAGATCGTTTCCGTCGTTCATCTCGTTTCCGTCGTTCAGATCGTTTCCGTCATGAGATCGTTTCCGTCGTTCAGATCGTTTCAGTCGTTCAGATCGTTTCAGTCGTTCACCTCGTGTCCGTCGTTCAGATCGTTTCAGTCGTTCAGATCATTTCAGTCGTTCAGATCGTTTCCGTCGTTCAGATCGTTTCCGTCATGAGATCGTTTCCGTCGTTCAGATCGTTTCAGTTGTTCAGATCGTTTCAGTCGTTCAGATCGTTTCCGTCGTTCAGATCGTTTCAGTCGTTCAGATCGTTTCAGTCGTTCAGCTCGTTTCCGTCGTTCAGATCGTTTCCGTCGTTCAGATCGTTTCAGTCGTTCAGATCGTTTCAGTCGTTCAGATCGTTTCCCTCATCAGCTCTTTTCCGTCGTTCAGATCGTTTCCGTCGTTCAGATCGTTTCCGTCGTTCATCTCGTTTCCGTCGTTCAGATCGTTTCAGTCGTTCATCTCGTTTCCGTCGTTCAGATCGTTTCAGTCGTTCAGATCGTTTCCGTCGTTCAGATCGTTTCAGTCGTTCAGATCGTGTCCGTCATTCAGATCGTTTGTCGTTCAGCTCGTTTCAGTCGTTCACCTCATTTCCGTCGTTCAGATCGTTTGTCGTTCAGCTCGTTTCAGTCGTTCAGATCGTTTGTCGTTCAGATCGTTTCAGTCGTTCAGATCGTTTCCGTCGTTCAGATCGTTTCAGTCGTTCAGATCGTTTCAGTCGTTCAGCTCGTTTCCGTCGTTCAGATCGTTTCAGTCGTTCAGATCGTTTCCGTCGTTCATCTCGTTTCCGTCGTTCAGATCGTTTCCTTCATGAGATCGTTTCCGTCATTCAGATCGTTTGTCGTTCAGCTCGTTTACGTCGTTCAGATCATTTCCGTCGTTCAGATCGTTTCAGTCGTTCAGATCGTTTCAGTCGTTCAGATCGTTTCCGTCGTTCAGATCGTTTCAGTCGTTCAGATCGTTTCCTTCATGAGATCGTTTCCGTCATTCAGATCGTTTGTCGTTCAGCTCGTTTACGTCGTTCAGATCATTTCCGTCGTTCAGATCGTTTCAGTTGTTCAGATCGTTTCAGTCGTTCAGATCGTTTCCGTCGTTCAGATCGTTTCAGTCGTTCAGATCGTTTCAGTCGTTCAGCTCGTTTCCGTCGTTCAGATCGTTTCCGTCGTTCAGATCGTTTCAGTCGTTCAGATCGTTTCAGTCGTTCAGATCGTTTCAGTCGTTCAGATCGTTTCCGTCGTTCAGATCGTTTCAGTCGTTCAGATCGTTTCAGTCGTTCAGATCGTTTCCGTCGTTCAGATCGTTTCCGTCGTTCAGATCGTTTCCGTCGTTCATCTCGTTTCCGTCGTTCAGATCGTTTCAGTCGTTCATCTCGTTTCCGTCGTTCAGATCGTTTCAGTCGTTCAGATCGTTTCCGTCGTTCAGATCGTTTCAGTCGTTCAGATCGTGTCCGTCATTCAGATCGTTTGTCGTTCAGCTCGTTTCAGTCGTTCACCTCGTTTCCGTCGTTCAGATCGTTTGTCGTTCAGCTCGTTTCAGTCGTTCAGATCGTTTGTCGTTCAGATCGTTTGTCGTTCAGATCGTTTCAGTTGTTCAGATCGTTTCAGTCGTTCAGCTCGTTTCCGTCGTTCAGATCGTTTCAGTCGTTCAGATCGTTTCCGTCGTTCATCTCGTTTCCGTCGTTCAGATCGTTTCCGTCATGAGATCGTTTCCGTCGTTCAGATCGTTTCAGTCGTTCAGATCGTTTCAGTCGTTCACCTCGTGTCCGTCGTTCAGATCGTTTCAGTCGTTCAGATCATTTCAGTCGTTCAGATCGTTTCCGTCGTTCAGATCGTTTCCGTCGTTCAGATCGTTTCCGTCATGAGATCGTTTCCGTCGTTCAGATCGTTTCAGTCGTTCAGATCGTTTCAGTCGTTCAGATCGTTTCCGTCGTTCAGATCGTTTCAGTCGTTCAGATCGTTTCAGTCGTTCAGCTCGTTTCCGTCGTTCAGATCGTTTCCGTCGTTCAGATCGTTTCAGTCGTTCAGATCGTTTCAGTCGTTCAGATCGTTTCCCTCATCAGCTCTTTTCCGTCGTTCAGATCGTTTCCGTCGTTCAGATCGTTTCCGTCGTTCATCTCGTTTCCGTCGTTCAGATCGTTTCAGTCGTTCATCTCGTTTCCGTCGTTCAGATCGTTTCAGTCGTTCAGATCGTTTCCGTCGTTCAGATCGTTTCAGTCGTTCAGATCGTGTCCGTCATTCAGATCGTTTGTCGTTCAGCTCGTTTCAGTCGTTCACCTCGTTTCCGTCGTTCAGATCGTTTGTCGTTCAGCTCGTTTCAGTCGTTCAGATCGTTTGTCGTTCAGATCGTTTCAGTCGTTCAGATCGTTTCCGTCGTTCAGATCGTTTCAGTCGTTCAGATCGTTTCAGTCGTTCAGCTCGTTTCCGTCGTTCAGATCGTTTCAGTCGTTCAGATCGTTTCCGTCGTTCAGATCGTGTCCGTCATTCAGATCGTTTGTCGTTCAGCTCGTTTCAGTCGTTCACCTCGTTTCCGTCGTTCAGATCGTTTGTCGTTCATCTCGTTTCCGTCGTTCAGATCGTTTCCGTCATGAGATCGTTTCCGTCATTCAGATCGTTTCAGTCGTTCAGATCGTTTCAGTCGTTCACCTCGTGTCCGTCGTTCAGATCGTTTCAGTCGTTCAGATCATTTCAGTCGTTCAGATCGTTTCCGTCGTTCAGATCGTTTCCGTCATGAGATCGTTTCCGTCGTTCAGATCGTTTCAGTTGTTCAGATCGTTTCAGTCGTTCAGATCGTTTCCGTCGTTCAGATCGTTTCAGTCGTTCAGATCGTTTCAGTCGTTCAGATCGTTTCCCTCATCAGCTCTTTTCCGTCGTTCAGATCGTTTCCGTCGTTCAGATCGTTTCCGTCGTTCAGATCGTTTCCGTCGTTCAGATCGTTTCAGTCGTTCATCTCGTTTCCGTCGTTCAGATCGTTTCAGTCGTTCAGATCGTTTCCGTCGTTCAGATCGTTTCAGTCGTTCAGATCGTGTCCGTCATTCAGATCGTTTGTCGTTCAGCTCGTTTCAGTCGTTCACCTCGTTTCCGTCGTTCAGATCGTTTGTCGTTCAGCTCGTTTCAGTCGTTCAGATCGTTTGTCGTTCAGATCGTTTCAGTCGTTCAGATCGTTTCCGTCGTTCAGATCGTGTCCGTCGTTCAGATCGTTTCAGTCGTTCAGATCATTTCAGTCGTTCAGATCGTTTCCGTCGTTCAGATCGTTTCCGTCATGAGATCGTTTCCGTCGTTCAGATCGTTTCAGTTGTTCAGATCGTTTCAGTCGTTCAGATCGTTTCCGTCATGAGATCGTTTCCGTCGTTCAGATCGTTTCAGTCGTTCAGATCGTTTCAGTCGTTCAGCTCGTTTCCGTCGTTCAGATCGTTTCCGTCGTTCAGATCGTTTCAGTCGTTCAGATCGTTTCAGTCGTTCAGATCGTTTCCCTCATCAGCTCTTTTCCGTCGTTCAGATCGTTTCCGTCGTTCAGATCGTTTCCGTCGTTCATCTCGTTTCCGTCGTTCAGATCGTTTCAGTCGTTCATCTCGTTTCAGTCGTTCAGATCGTTTCAGTCGTTCAGCTCTTTTCCGTCGTTCAGATCGTTTCCGTCGTTCAGATCGTTTCCGTCGTTCATCTCGTTTCCGTCGTTCAGATCGTTTCAGTCGTTCATCTCGTTTCCGTCGTTCAGATCGTTTCAGTCGTTCAGATCGTTTCCGTCGTTCAGATCGTTTCAGTCGTTCAGATCGTGTCCGTCATTCAGATCGTTTGTCGTTCAGCTCGTTTCAGTCGTTCACCTCGTTTCCGTCGTTCAGATCGTTTGTCGTTCAGCTCGTTTCAGTCGTTCAGATCGTTTGTCGTTCAGATCGTTTCAGTCGTTCAGATCGTTTCCGTCGTTCAGATCGTTTCAGTCGTTCAGATCGTTTCAGTCGTTCAGCTCGTTTCCGTCGTTCAGATCGTTTCAGTCGTTCAGATCGTTTCCGTCGTTCATCTCGTTTCCGTCGTTCAGATCGTTTCCGTCATGAGATCGTTTCCGTCATTCAGATCGTTTGTCGTTCAGCTCGTTTCCGTCGTTCAGATCATTTCCGTCGTTCAGATCGTTTCAGTCGTTCAGATCTCTTCTGTTGTTCAGATCGTTTCAGTCTTTCAGTTCGTTTCCGTCGTTCAGATCGTTTAGGTCGTTCATCTCGTTTCCGTCGTTCAGATCGTTTCCGTCGTTCATCTCGTTTCGGTCGTTCATCTCTTTTCCGTCGATCAGATCGTTTCCGTCGTTCAGATCGTTTAGGTCGTTCATCTCGTTTCCGTCGTTCAGATCGTTTCCGTCGTTCAGCTCGTTTCAGTCGTTCAGATTGTTTCCGTCGTTCAGATCGTTTCCGTCGTTCATCTCGTTTCCGTCGTTCAGATCGTTTCCGTCATGAGATCGCTTCGGTCTTTCAGATCGTTTCAGTCGTTCAGATCGTTTCCGTCATTCAGATCGTTTGTCGTTCAGCTCGTTTCCGTCGTTCAGATCGTTTCAGTCGTTCAGATCGTTTCAGTCGTTCACCTCGTTTCCGTCATTCAGATCGTTTCAGTCGTTCAGATCGTTTCCCTCATCAGCTCTTTTCCGTCGTTCAGATCGCTTCCGTCGTTCAGATCGTTTCAGTCGTTCAGATCGTTTCAGTCGTTCAGATCGTTTCCCTCATCAGCTCTTTTCCGTCGTTCAGATCGTTTCCGTCATTCAAAACGTTTCAGTCGTTCAGATCGTTTCCGTCATTCAAAACGTTTCAGTCGTTCAGATCGTTTCCGTAATTCAGCTCGTTTCCGTCGTTCAGATCGTTTCTGTCGTTTAGATCGTTTGTCGTTCAGCTCGTTTCTGTCGTTCAGATCGTTTCAGTCGTTCAGATCGTTTCCGTCGTTCATCTCGTTTCCGTCGTTCAGATCGTTTCCGTCATGAGATCGTTTCCGTCGTTCAGATCGTTTCAGTCGTTCAGATCGTTTCAGTCGTTCACCTCGTTTCCGTCGTTCAGATCGTTTCAGTCGTTCAGCTCGTTTCAGTCGTTCAGCTCGTTTCCGTCGTTCAGATCGTTTCCGTCGTTCAGATCGTTTCAGTCGTTCAGATCGTTTCAGTCGTTCAGATCGTTTCCCTCATCAGCTCTTTTCCGTCGTTCAGATCGTTTCCGTCGTTCAGATCGTTTCCGTCGTTCATCTCGTTTCCGTCGTTCAGATCGTTTCAGTCGTTCATCTCGTTTCCGTCGTTCAGATCGTTTCAGTCGTTCAGATCGTTTCCGTCGTTCAGATCGTTTCAGTCGTTCAGATCGTGTCCGTCCTTCAGATCGTTTGTCGTTCAGCTCGTTTCAGTCGTTCACCTCGTTTCCGTCGTTCAGATCGTTTGTCGTTCAGCTCGTTTCAGTCGTTCAGCTCGTTTCAGTCGTTCACCTCGTGTCCGTCCTTCAGATCGTTTCAGTCGTTCAGATCATTTCAGTCGTTCAGATCGTTTCCGTCGTTCAGATCGTTTCCGTCATGAGATCGTTTCCGTCGTTCAGATCGTTTCAGTCGTTCAGATCGTTTCAGTCGTTCAGATCGTTTCCGTCGTTCAGATCGTTTCAGTCGTTCAGATCGTTTCAGTCGTTCAGCTCGTTTCCGTCGTTCAGCTCGTTTCCGTCGTTCAGATCGTTTCCGTCGTTCAGATCGTTTCAGTCGTTCAGATCGTTTCAGTCGTTCAGATCGTTTCCCTCATCAGCTCTTTTCCGTCGTTCAGATCGTTTCCGTTGTTCAGATCGTTTCCGTCGTTCATCTCGTTTCCGTCGTTCAGATCGTTTCAGTCGTTCATCTCGTTTCCGTCGTTCAGATCGTTTCAGTCGTTCAGATCGTTTCCGTCGTTCAGATCGTTTCAGTCGTTCAGATCGTGTCCGTCATTCAGATCGTTTGTCGTTCAGCTCGTTTCAGTCGTTCACCTCGTTTCCGTCGTTCAGATCGTTTGTCGTTCAGCTCGTTTCAGTCGTTCAGATCGTTTGTCGTTCAGATCGTTTCAGTCGTTCAGATCGTTTCCGTCGTTCAGATCGTTTCAGTCGTTCAGCTCGTTTCCGTCGTTCAGATCGTTTCAGTCGTTCAGATCGTTTCCGTCGTTCATCTCGTTTCCGTCGTTCAGATCGTTTCCGTCATGAGATCGTTTCCGTCGTTCAGATCGTTTCAGTCGTTCAGATCGTTTCAGTCGTTCACCTCGTGTCCGTCGTTCAGATCGTTTCAGTCGTTCAGATCATTTCAGTCGTTCAGATCGTTTCCGTCGTTCAGATCGTTTCCGTCATGAGATCGTTTCCGTCGTTCAGATCGTTTCAGTTGTTCAGATCGTTTCAGTCGTTCAGATCGTTTCCGTCGTTCAGATCGTTTCAGTCGTTCAGATCGTTTCAGTCGTTCAGCTCGTTTCCGTCGTTCAGATCGTTTCCGTCGTTCAGATCGTTTCAGTCGTTCAGATCGTTTCAGTCGTTCAGATCGTTTCCCTCATCAGCTCTTTTCCGTCGTTCAGATCGTTTCCGTCGTTCAGATCGTTTCAGTCGTTCATCTCGTTTCCGTCGTTCAGATCGTTTCAGTCGTTCAGATCGTTTCCGTCGTTCAGATCGTTTCAGTCGTTCAGATCGTGTCCGTCATTCAGATCGTTTGTCGTTCAGCTCGTTTCAGTCGTTCACCTCGTTTCTGTCGTTCAGATCGTTTGTCGTTCAGCTCGTTTCAGTCGTTCAGATCGTTTCAGTCGTTCAGATCGTTTCCGTCGTTCAGATCGTTTCAGTCGTTCAGATCGTTTCAGTCGTTCATCTCGTTTCCGTCGTTCAGATCGTTTCAGTCGTTCAGATCGTTTCCGTCGTTCAGATCGTTTCAGTCGTTCAGATCGTGTCCGTCATTCAGATCGTTTGTCGTTCAGCTCGTTTCAGTCGTTCATCTCGTTTCCGTCGTTCAGATCGTTTCAGTCGTTCAGATCGTTTCCGTCGTTCAGATCGTTTCAGTCGTTCAGATCGTGTCCGTCATTCAGATCGTTTGTCGTTCAGCTCGTTTCAGTCGTTCACCTCGTTTCCGTCGTTCATATCGTTTGTCGTTCAGCTCGTTTCAGTCGTTCAGATCGTTTGTCGTTCAGATCGTTTCAGTCGTTCAGATCGTTTCCGTCGTTCAGATCGTTTCAGTCGTTCAGATCGTTTCAGTCGTTCAGATCGTTTCAGTCGTTCAGATCTCTTCTGTTGTTCAGATCGTTTCAGTCTTTCAGTTCGTTTCCGTCGTTCAGATCGTTTAGGTCGTTCATCTCGTTTCCGTCGTTCAGATCGTTTCCGTCGTTCATCTCGTTTCGGTCGTTCATCTCTTTTCCGTCGATCAGATCGTTTCAGTCGTTCAGTCGTTCAGATCGTTTCAGTCGTTCATCTCGTGTCCGTCGTTCAGATCGTTTCAGTCGTTCAGATCATTTCAGTCGTTCAGATCGTTTCCGTCGTTCAGATCGTTTCAGTTGTTCAGATCGTTTCAGTCGTTCAGATCGTTTCCGTCGTTCAGATCGTTTCAGTCGTTCAGATCGTTTCAGTCGTTCAGCTCGTTTCCGTCGTTCAGATCGTTTCCGTCGTTCAGATCGTTTCAGTCGTTCAGATCGTTTCAGTCGTTCAGATCGTTTCCCTCATCAGCTCTTTTCCGTCGTTCAGATCGTTTCCGTCGTTCAGATCGTTTCCGTCGTTCATCTCGTTTCCGTCGTTCAGATCGTTTCAGTCGTTCAGCTCGTTTCCGTCGTTCAGATCGTTTCAGTCGTTCAGATCGTTTCCGTCGTTCATCTCGTTTCCGTCGTTCAGATCGTTTCCGTCATGAGATCGTTTCCGTCATTCAGATCGTTTGTCGTTCAGCTCGTTTACGTCGTTCAGATCATTTCCGTCGTTCAGATCGTTTCAGTCGTTCAGATCTCTTCTGTTGTTCAGATCGTTTCAGTCTTTCAGTTCGTTTCCGTCGTTCAGATCGTTTAGGTCGTTCATCTCGTTTCCGTCGTTCAGATCGTTTCCGTCGTTCATCTCGTTTCGGTCGTTCATCTCTTTTCCGTCGATCAGATCGTTTCCGTCGTTCAGATCGTTTAGGTCGTTCATCTCGTTTCCGTCGTTCAGATCGTTTCCGTCGTTCATCTCGTTTCAGTCGTTCAGCTCGTTTCCGTCGTTCAGATCGTTTCAGTCGTTCAGATCGTTTCAGTCGTTCACCTCGTTTCCGTCGTTCAGATCGCTTCAGTCGTTCAGCTCGTTTTAGTCGTTCAGATCGTTTCAGTCGTTCAGATCGTTTCCCTCATCAGCTCTTTTCCGTCGTTCAGATCGCTTCCGTCGTTCAGATCGTTTCAGTCGTTCAGATCGTTTCAGTCGTTCAGATCGTTTCCGTAATTCAGCTCGTTTCCGTCGTTCAGATCGTTTCTGTCGTTTAGATCGTTTGTCGTTCAGCTCGTTTCTGTCGTTCAGATCGTTTCAGTCGTTCAGATCGTTTCCGTCGTTCAGATCGTTTCCGTCGTTCAGATCGTTTCCCTCATCAGCTCTTTTCAGTCGTTCAGATCGTTTCAGTCGTTCAGCTCTTTTCAGTCGTTCATATCGTTCCCATCGTTCAGCTCGTTTCAGTCGTTCACCTCGTGTCCGTCGTTCAGATCGTTTCAGTCGTTCAGATCATTTCATTCGTTCAGATCGTTTCCGTCGTTCAGATCGTTTCCGTCATGAGATCGTTTCCGTCGTTCAGATCGTTTCAGTTGTTCAGATCGTTTCCGTCGTTCAGATCGTTTCAGTCGTTCAGATCGTTTCAGTCGTTCAGATCGTTTCCCTCATCAGCTCTTTTCCGTCGTTCAGCTCGTTTCCGTCGTTCAGATCGTTTCCGTCGTTCAGATCGTTTCAGTCGTTCAGATCGTTTGTCGTTCAGATCGTTTCAGTCGTTCAGATCGTTTCAGTCGTTCAGCTCGTTTCCGTCGTTCAGATCGTTTCAGTCGTTCAGATCGTTTCCGTCGTTCATCTCGTTTCCGTCGTTCAGATCGTTTCCGTCATGAGATCGTTTCCGTCGTTCAGATCGTTTCAGTCGTTCAGATCGTTTCAGTCGTTCACCTCGTTTCCGTCGTTCAGATCGTTTCAGTCGTTCAGCTCGTTTCAGTCGTTCACCTCGTGTCCGTCGTTCAGATCGTTTCAGTCGTTCAGATCATTTCAGTCGTTCAGATCGTTTCCGTCGTTCAGATCGTTTCCGTCATGAGATCGTTTCCGTCGTTCAGATCGTTTCAGTCGTTCAGATCGTTTCAGTCGTTCAGATCGTTTCCGTCGTTCAGATCGTTTCAGTCGTTCAGATCGTTTCAGTCGTTCAGCTCGTTTCCGTCGTTCAGATCGTTTCCGTCGTTCAGATCGTTTCAGTCGTTCAGATCGTTTCAGTCGTTCAGATCGTTTCCCTCATCAGCTCTTTTCCGTCGTTCAGATCGTTTCCGTCGTTCAGATCGTTTCCGTCGTTCATCTCGTTTCCGTCGTTCAGATCGTTTCAGTCGTTCATCTCGTTTCCGTCGTTCAGATCGTTTCAGTCGTTCAGATCGTTTCCGTCGTTCAGATCGTTTCAGTCGTTCAGATCGTGTCCGTCATTCAGATCGTTTGTCGTTCAGCTCGTTTCAGTCGTTCACCTCGTTTCTGTCGTTCAGATCGTTTGTCGTTCAGCTCGTTTCAGTCGTTCAGATCGTTTCAGTCGTTCAGATCGTTTCCGTCGTTCAGATCGTTTCAGTCGTTCAGATCGTTTCAGTCGTTCATCTCGTTTCCGTCGTTCAGATCGTTTCAGTCGTTCAGATCGTTTCCGTCGTTCAGATCGTTTCAGTCGTTCAGATCGTGTCCGTCATTCAGATCGTTTGTCGTTCAGCTCGTTTCAGTCGTTCATCTCGTTTCCGTCGTTCAGATCGTTTCAGTCGTTCAGATCGTTTCCGTCGTTCAGATCGTTTCAGTCGTTCAGATCGTGTCCGTCATTCAGATCGTTTGTCGTTCAGCTCGTTTCAGTCGTTCACCTCGTTTCCGTCGTTCAGATCGTTTGTCGTTCAGCTCGTTTCAGTCGTTCAGATCGTTTGTCGTTCAGATCGTTTCAGTCGTTCAGATCGTTTCCGTCGTTCAGATCGTTTCAGTCGTTCAGATCGTTTCAGTCGTTCAGCTCGTTTCCGTCGTTCAGATCGTTTCAGTCGTTCAGATCGTTTCCGTCGTTCATCTCGTTTCCGTCGTTCAGATCGTTTCCTTCATGAGATCGTTTCCGTCATTCAGATCGTTTGTCGTTCAGCTCGTTTACGTCGTTCAGATCATTTCCGTCGTTCAGATCGTTTCAGTCGTTCAGATCTCTTCTGTTGTTCAGATCGTTTCAGTCTTTCAGTTCGTTTCCGTCGTTCAGATCGTTTAGGTCGTTCATCTCGTTTCCGTCGTTCAGATCGTTTCCGTCGTTCATCTCGTTTCGGCCGTTCATCTCTTTTCCGTCGATCAGATCGTTTCAGTCGTTCAGTCGTTCAGATCGTTTCAGTCGTTCATCTCGTGTCCGTCGTTCAGATCGTTTCAGTCGTTCAGATCATTTCAGTCGTTCAGATCGTTTCCGTCGTTCAGATCGTTTCAGTTGTTCAGATCGTTTCAGTCGTTCAGATCGTTTCCGTCGTTCAGATCGTTTCAGTCGTTCAGATCGTTTCAGTCGTTCAGCTCGTTTCCGTCGTTCAGATCGTTTCCGTCGTTCAGATCGTTTCAGTCGTTCAGATCGTTTCAGTCGTTCAGATCGTTTCCCTCATCAGCTCTTTTCCGTCGTTCAGATCGTTTCCGTCGTTCAGATCGTTTCCGTCGTTCATCTCGTTTCCGTCGTTCAGATCGTTTCAGTCGTTCAGCTCGTTTCCGTCGTTCAGATCGTTTCAGTCGTTCAGATCGTTTCCGTCGTTCATCTCGTTTCCGTCGTTCAGATCGTTTCCGTCATGAGATCGTTTCCGTCATTCAGATCGTTTGTCGTTCAGCTCGTTTACGTCGTTCAGATCATTTCCGTCGTTCAGATCGTTTCAGTCGTTCAGATCTCTTCTGTTGTTCAGATCGTTTCAGTCTTTCAGTTCGTTTCCGTCGTTCAGATCGTTTAGGTCGTTCATCTCGTTTCCGTCGTTCAGATCGTTTCCGTCGTTCATCTCGTTTCGGTCGTTCATCTCTTTTCCGTCGATCAGATCGTTTCCGTCGTTCAGATCGTTTAGGTCGTTCATCTCGTTTCCGTCGTTCAGATCGTTTCCGTCGTTCATCTCGTTTCAGTCGTTCAGCTCGTTTCCGTCGTTCAGATCGTTTCAGTCGTTCAGATCGTTTCAGTCGTTCACCTCGTTTCCGTCGTTCAGATCGCTTCAGTCGTTCAGCTCGTTTTAGTCGTTCAGATCGTTTCAGTCGTTCAGATCGTTTCCCTCATCAGCTCTTTTCCGTCGTTCAGATCGCTTCCGTCGTTCAGATCGTTTCAGTCGTTCAGATCGTTTCAGTCGTTCAGATCGTTTCCGTAATTCAGCTCGTTTCCGTCGTTCAGATCGTTTCTGTCGTTTAGATCGTTTGTCGTTCAGCTCGTTTCTGTCGTTCAGATCGTTTCAGTCGTTCAGATCGTTTCCGTCGTTCAGATCGTTTCCGTCGTTCAGATCGTTTCCCTCATCAGCTCTTTTCAGTCGTTCAGATCGTTTCAGTCGTTCAGCTCTTTTCAGTCGTTCATATCGTTCCCATCGTTCAGCTCGTTTCAGTCGTTCACCTCGTGTCCGTCGTTCAGATCGTTTCAGTCGTTCAGATCATTTCATTCGTTCAGATCGTTTCCGTCGTTCAGATCGTTTCCGTCATGAGATCGTTTCCGTCGTTCAGATCGTTTCAGTTGTTCAGATCGTTTCCGTCGTTCAGATCGTTTCAGTCGTTCAGATCGTTTCAGTCGTTCAGATCGTTTCCCTCATCAGCTCTTTTCCGTCGTTCAGCTCGTTTCCGTCGTTCAGATCGTTTCCGTCGTTCAGATCGTTTCAGTCGTTCAGATCGTTTGTCGTTCAGATCGTTTCAGTCGTTCAGATCGTTTCAGTCGTTCAGCTCGTTTCCGTCGTTCAGATCGTTTCAGTCGTTCAGATCGTTTCCGTCGTTCATCTCGTTTCCGTCGTTCAGATCGTTTCCGTCATGAGATCGTTTCCGTCGTTCAGATCGTTTCAGTCGTTCAGATCGTTTCAGTCGTTCACCTCGTTTCCGTCGTTCAGATCGTTTCAGTCGTTCAGCTCGTTTCAGTCGTTCACCTCGTGTCCGTCGTTCAGATCGTTTCAGTCGTTCAGATCATTTCAGTCGTTCAGATCGTTTCCGTCGTTCAGATCGTTTCCGTCATGAGATCGTTTCCGTCGTTCAGATCGTTTCAGTCGTTCAGATCGTTTCAGTCGTTCAGATCGTTTCCGTCGTTCAGATCGTTTCAGTCGTTCAGATCGTTTCAGTCGTTCAGCTCGTTTCCGTCGTTCAGATCGTTTCCGTCGTTCAGATCGTTTCAGTCGTTCAGATCGTTTCAGTCGTTCAGATCGTTTCCCTCATCAGCTCTTTTCCGTCGTTCAGATCGTTTCCGTCGTTCAGATCGTTTCCGTCGTTCATCTCGTTTCCGTCGTTCAGATCGTTTCAGTCGTTCATCTCGTTTCCGTCGTTCAGATCGTTTCAGTCGTTCAGATCGTTTCCGTCGTTCAGATCGTTTCAGTCGTTCAGATCGTGTCCGTCATTCAGATCGTTTGTCGTTCAGCTCGTTTCAGTCGTTCACCTCGTTTCTGTCGTTCAGATCGTTTGTCGTTCAGCTCGTTTCAGTCGTTCAGATCGTTTCAGTCGTTCAGATCGTTTCCGTCGTTCAGATCGTTTCAGTCGTTCAGATCGTTTCAGTCGTTCAGCTCGTTTCCGTCGTTCAGATCGTTTCAGTCGTTCAGATCGTTTCCGTCGTTCATCTCGTTTCCGTCGTTCAGATCGTTTCCGTCATGAGATCGTTTCCGTCATTCAGATCGTTTGTCGTTCAGCTCGTTTACGTCGTTCAGATCATTTCCGTCGTTCAGATCGTTTCAGTCGTTCAGATCTCTTCTGTCGTTCAGATCGTTTCAGTCTTTCAGTTCGTTTCCGTCGTTCAGATCGTTTAGGTCGTTCATCTCGTTTCCGTCGTTCAGATCGTTTCCGTCGTTCATCTCGTTTCGGTCGTTCATCTCTTTTCCGTCGATCAGATCGTTTCCGTCGTTCAGATCGTTTAGGTCGTTCATCTCGTTTCCGTCGTTCAGATCGTTTCCGTCGTTCATCTCGTTTCAGTCGTTCAGCTCGTTTCCGTCGTTCAGATCGTTTCAGTCGTTCAGATCGTTTCAGTCGTTCACCTCGTTTCCGTCGTTCAGATCGCTTCAGTCGTTCAGCTCGTTTTAGTCGTTCAGATCGTTTCAGTCGTTCAGATCGTTTCCCTCATCAGCTCTTTTCCGTCGTTCAGATCGCTTCCGTCGTTCAGGTCGTTTCAGTCGTTCAGCTCGTTTCAGTCGTTCAGCTCGTTTCAGTCGTTCAAATCGTTTCCGTCGTTCAAATCGTTTCCCTCATCAGCTCTTTTCCGTCGTTCAGATCGTTTCAGTAGTTCAGCTCTTTTCAGTCGTTCAGATCGTTTCCGGCGTTCAGATCGTTTCCCTCATCAGCTCGTTTCCGTTGTTCAGCTCGTTTCCCTCATCAGCTCTTTTCCGTTGTTCAGATCGTTTCAGTCGTTCAGATCGTTTCAGTCATGAGATCGTTTCCGTCATTCAGATCGTTTGTCGTTCAGCTCGTTTCCGTCGTTCAGATCGTTTCAGTCGTTCAGATCGTTTCAGTCGTTCACCTCGTTTCCGTCGTTCAGATCGTTTCAGTCGTTCACCTCGTTTCCGTCGTTCAGATCGTTTCAGTCGTTCAGATCGTTTCCGTCGTTCAGATCGTTTCAGTCGTTCAAATCGTTTCCGTCGTTCAGATCGTTTCAGTCGTTCAGATCGTTTCAGTCGTTCAGCTCGTTTCCCTCATCAGCTCTTTTCCGTTGTTCAGCTCGTTTCCCTCATCAGCTCTTTTCCGTTGTTCAGATCGTTTCCGTCGTTCATATCGTTTCCCTCATCAGCTCTTTTCCGTCGTTCATATCGTTTCCCTCATCAGATCGTTTCAGTCGTTCAGATCGTTTCAGTCGTTCAGCTCGTTTCCCTCATCAGCTCGTTTCCGTCGTTCAGATCGTTTCCGTCGTTCAGATCGTTTCAGTCGTTCAGATCGTTTCAGTCGTTCAGATCGTTTCCCTCATCAGCTCGTTTCCGTTGTTCAGCTCGTTTCCGTCGTTCAGATCGTTTCCCTCATCAGCTCTTTTCCGTCGTTCAGATCGTTTCAGTCGTTCAGATCGTTTCCGTCGTTCATCTCGTTTCCGTCGTTCAGATCGTTTCCGTCATGAGATCGTTTCCGTCGTTCAGATCGTTTCAGTCGTTCAGATCGTTTCCGTCATTCAGAACGTTTCAGTCGTTAAGATCGTTTCCGTAATTCAGCTCGTTTCCGTCGTTCAGATCGTTTCTGTCGTTCAGATCGTTTCCGTCGTTCAGATCGTTTCCGTCGTTCAGATCGTTTGTCGTTCAGCTCTTTTCCGTCGTTCAGATCGTTTCAGTCGTTCATCTCGTTTCCGTCGTTCAGATCGTTTCAGTCGTTCAGATCGTTTCCGTCGTTCAGATCGTTTCAGTCGTTCAGATCGTGTCCGTCATTCAGATCGTTTGTCGTTCAGCTCGTTTCCCTCATCAGCTCGTTTCCGTTGTTCAGCTCGTTTCCGTCGTTCAGATCGTTTAGGTCGTTCATCTCGTTTCCGTCGTTCAGATCGTTTCCGTCGTTCAGCTCGTTTCAGTCGTTCAGATTGTTTCCGTCATTCAGATCGTTTCCGTCGTTCATCTCGTTTCCGTCGTTCAGATCGTTTCCGTCATGAGATCGCTTCGGTCGTTCAGATCGTTTCAGTCGTTCAGATCGTTTCCGTCATTCAGATCGTTTGTCGTTCAGCTCGTTTCCGTCGTTCAGATCGTTTCAGTCGTTCAGATCGTTTCAGTCGTTACCTCGTTTCCGTCGTTCAGATCGCTTCAGTCGTTCAGCTCGTTTCAGTCGTTCAGATCGTTTCAGTCGTTCAGATCGTTTCCCTCATCAGCTCTTTTCCGTCGTTCAGATCGTTTCCGTCATTCAAAACGTTTCAGTCGTTGGGATCGTTTCCGTAATTCAGCTCGTTTCCGTCGTTCAGATCGTTTCTGTCGTTTAGATCGTTTGTCGTTCAGCTCGTTTCTGTCGTTCAGATCGTTTCAGTCGTTCAGATCGTTTCCGTCGTTCAGATCGTTTCCGTCGTTCAGATCGTTTCCCTCATCAGCTCTTTTCAGTCGTTCAGATCGTTTCAGTCGTTCAGCTCTTTTCAGTCGTTCATATCGTTCCCATCGTTCAGCTCGTTTCAGTCGTTCAGATCGTTTCAGTCGTTCAGCTCTTTACCGTCATTCAGATCGTTTCAGTCGTTCAGATCGTTTCCGTAATTCAGCTCGTTTCAGTCGTTCAGATCGTTTCCGTCGTTCAGATCGTTTCAGATCGTTTCCCTCATCAGCTCTTTTCCGTCGTTCAGATCGTTTCCGTCATTCAGAACGTTTCAGTCGTTAAGATCGTTTCCGTAATTCAGCTCGTTTCCGTCGTTCAGATCGTTTCTGTCGTTCAGATCGTTTCCGTCGTTCAGATCGTTTCCGTCGTTCAGATCGTTTGTCGTTCAGCTCTTTTCCGTAATTCAGCTCGTTTCAGTCGTTCAGATCGTTTGTCGTTCAGCTCGTTTCTGTCGTTCAGATCGTTTCAGTCGTTCAGATCGTTTCCGTCATGAGGTCGTTTCCGTCGTTCAGATAGTTTCGGTCGTTCAGATCGTTTCCATCATTCAGCTCGTTTCCGTCTTTCAGATCGTTTCAGTCGTTCATCTCTTTTCCGTCGATCAGATCGTTTCGGTCGTTCAGATCGTTTAGGTCGTTCATCTCGTTTCCGTCGTTCAGATCGTTTCCGTCGTTCAGCTCTTTTCAGTCGTTTTGCTCGTTTCAGTCGTTCAGCTCGTTTCTGTCGTTCAGATCGTTTCCGTCGTTCATATCGTTTCCCTCATCAGCTCTTTTCCGTCGTTCAGATCGTTTCAGTCGTTCAGCTCTTTTCAGTCGTTCAGCTCGTTTCAGTCGTTCAGCTCGTTTCAGTCGTTCAAATCGTTTCCGTCGTTCATATCGTTTCCCTCATCAGCTCTTTTCCGTCGTTCAGATCGTTTCAGTAGTTCAGCTCTTTTCAGTCGTTCAGATCGTTTCCGGCGTTCAGATCGTTTCCCTCATCAGCTCGTTTCCGTTGTTCAGCTCGTTTCCATCGTTCATATCGTTTCCCTCATCAGCTCTTTTCCGTCGTTCATATCGTTTCCCTCATCAGATCGTTTCAGTCGTTCAGATCGTTTCAGTCGTTCAGCTCGTTTCCCTCATCAGCTCTTTTCCGTTGTTCAGCTCGTTTCCCTCATCAGCTCTTTTCCGTTGTTCAGATCGTTTCCGTCGTTCATATCGTTTCCCTCATCAGCTCTTTTCCGTCGTTCATATCGTTTCCCTCATCAGATCGTTTCAGTCGTTCAGATCGTTTCAGTCGTTCAGCTCGTTTCCCTCATCAGCTCGTTTCCGTTGTTCAGCTCGTTTCCGTCGTTCAGATCGTTTAGGTCGTTCATCTCGTTTCCGTCGTTCAGATCGTTTCCGTCGTTCAGCTCGTTTCAGTCGTTCAGATTGTTTCCGTCATTCAGATCGTTTCCGTCGTTCATCTCGTTTCCGTCGTTCAGATCGTTTCCGTCATGAGATCGCTTCGGTCGTTCAGATCGTTTCAGTCGTTCAGATCGTTTCCGTCATTCAGATCGTTTCAGTCGTTCAGATCGTTTCAGTCGTTCACCTCGTTTCCGTCGTTCAGATCGCTTCAGTCGTTCAGCTCGTTTTAGTCGTTCAGATCGTTTCAGTCGTTCAGATCGTTTCCCTCATCAGCTCTTTTCCGTCGTTCAGATCGCTTCCGTCGTTCAGATCGTTTCAGTCGTTCAGATCGTTTCAGTCGTTCAGATCGTTTCCCTCATCAGCTCTTTTCCGTCGTTCAGATCGTTTCCGTCATTCAAAACGTTTCAGTCGTTGGGATCGTTTCCGTAATTCAGCTCGTTTCCGTCGTTCAGATCGTTTCTGTCGTTTAGATCGTTTGTCGTTCAGCTCGTTTCTGTCGTTCAGATCGTTTCAGTCGTTCAGATCGTTTCCGTCGTTCAGATCGTTTCCGTCGTTCAGATCGTTTCCCTCATCAGCTCTTTTCAGTCGTTCAGATCGTTTCAGTCGTTCAGCTCTTTTCAGTCGTTCATATCGTTCCCATCGTTCAGCTCGTTTCAGTCGTTCAGATCGTTTCAGTCGTTCAGCTCTTTACCGTCATTCAGATCGTTTCAGTCGTTCAGATCGTTTCCGTAATTCAGCTCGTTTCAGTCGTTCAGATCGTTTCCGTCGTTCAGATCGTTTCAGATCGTTTCCCTCATCAGCTCTTTTCCGTCGTTCAGATCGTTTCCGTCATTCAGAACGTTTCAGTCGTTAAGATCGTTTCCGTAATTCAGCTCGTTTCCGTCGTTCAGATCGTTTCTGTCGTTCAGATCGTTTCCGTCGTTCAGATCGTTTCCGTCGTTCAGATCGTTTGTCGTTCAGCTCTTTTCCGTAATTCAGCTCGTTTCAGTCGTTCAGATCGTTTGTCGTTCAGCTCGTTTCTGTCGTTCAGATCGTTTCAGTCGTTCAGATCGTTTCCGTCATGAGGTCGTTTCCGTCGTTCAGATAGTTTCGGTCGTTCAGATCGTTTCCATCATTCAGCTCGTTTCCGTCTTTCAGATCGTTTCAGTCGTTCATCTCTTTTCCGTCGATCAGATCGTTTCGGTCGTTCAGATCGTTTAGGTCGTTCATCTCGTTTCCGTCGTTCAGATCGTTTCCGTCGTTCAGCTCTTTTCAGTCGTTTTGCTCGTTTCAGTCGTTCAGCTCGTTTCTGTCGTTCAGATCGTTTCCGTCGTTCATATCGTTTCCCTCATCAGCTCTTTTCCGTCGTTCAGATCGTTTCAGTCGTTCAGCTCTTTTCAGTCGTTCAGCTCGTTTCAGTCGTTCAGCTCGTTTCAGTCGTTCAAATCGTTTCCGTCGTTCATATCGTTTCCCTCATCAGCTCTTTTCCGTCGTTCAGATCGTTTCAGTAGTTCAGCTCTTTTCAGTCGTTCAGATCGTTTCCGGCGTTCAGATCGTTTCCCTCATCAGCTCGTTTCCGTTGTTCAGCTCGTTTCCCTCATCAGCTCGTTTCCGTTGTTCAGCTCGTTTCCATCGTTCATATCGTTTCCCTCATCAGCTCTTTTCCGTCGTTCATATCGTTTCCCTCATCAGATCGTTTCAGTCGTTCAGATCGTTTCAGTCGTTCAGCTCGTTTCCCTCATCAGCTCTTTTCCGTTGTTCAGCTCGTTTCCCTCATCAGCTCTTTTCCGTTGTTCAGATCGTTTCCGTCGTTCATATCGTTTCCCTCATCAGCTCTTTTCCGTCGTTCAGATCGTTTCCGTCGTTCATATCGTTTCCCTCATCAGCTCTTTTCCGTCGTTCAGCTCGTTTCCCTCATCAGCTCGTTTCCGTCGTTCAGATCGTTTCCGTCGTTCAGATCGTTTCAGTCGTTCAGATCGTTTCAGTCGTTCAGATCGTTTCCCTCATCAGCTCGTTTCCGTTGTTCAGCTCGTTTCCGTCGTTCAGATCGTTTCCCTCATCAGCTCTTTTCCGTTGTTCAGATCGTTTCCGTCGTTCAGCTCATTTCAGTCGTTCAGATCGTTTCCGTCGTTCAGATCGTTTCAGTCGTTCAGATCGTTTCAGTCGTTCAGCTCGTTTCCGTCGTTCAGATCGTTTCAGTCGTTCAGATCGTTTCCGTCGTTCATCTCGTTTCCGTCGTTCAGATCGTTTCCGTCATGAGATCGTTTCCGTCGTTCAGATCGTTTCAGTCGTTCAGATCGTTTCGGTCGTTCACCTCGTTTCGGTCGTTCAGATCGTTTCAGTCGTTCAGCTCGTTTCAGTCGTTCACCTCGTGTCCGTCGTTCAGATCGTTTCAGTCGTTCAGATCATTTCAGTCGTTCAGATCGTTTCCGTCGTTCAGATCGTTTCCGTCGTTCAGATCGTTTCCGTCGTTCAGATCGTTTCCGTCGTTCATCTCGTTTCCGTCGTTCAGATCGTTTCCGTCGTTCATCTCGTTTCAGTCGTTCAGCTCGTTTCCGTCGTTCAGATCGTTTCAGTCGTTCAGATCGTTTCAGTCGTTCACCTCGTTTCCGTCGTTCAGATCGCTTCAGTCGTTCAGCTCGTTTTAGTCGTTCAGATCGTTTCAGTCGTTCAGATCGTTTCCCTCATCAGCTCTTTTCCGTCGTTCAGATCGCTTCCGTCGTTCAGATCGTTTCAGTCGTTCAGCTCGTTTCAGTCGTTCAGCTCGTTTCAGTCGTTCAAATCGTTTCCGTCGTTCAAATCGTTTCCCTCATCAGCTCTTTTCCGTCGTTCAGATCGTTTCAGTAGTTCAGCTCTTTTCAGTCGTTCAGATCGTTTCCGGCGTTCAGATCGTTTCCCTCATCAGCTCGTTTCCGTTGTTCAGCTCGTTTCCCTCATCAGCTCTTTTCCGTTGTTCAGCTCGTTTCCCTCATCAGCTCTTTTCCGTTGTTCAGATCGTTTCCGTCGTTCATATCGTTTCCCTCATCAGCTCTTTTCCGTCGTTCATATCGTTTCCCTCATCAGATCGTTTCAGTCGTTCAGATCGTTTCAGTCGTTCAGCTCGTTTCCCTCATCAGCTCGTTTCCGTCGTTCAGATCGTTTCCGTCGTTCAGCTCGTTTCCGTTGTTCAGCTCGTTTCCCTCATCAGCTCGTTTCCGTTGTTCAGCTCGTTTCCATCGTTCATATCGTTTCCCTCATCAGCTCTTTTCCGTCGTTCATATCGTTTCCCTCATCAGATCGTTTCAGTCGTTCAGATCGTTTCAGTCGTTCAGCTCGTTTCCCTCATCAGCTCGTTTCCGTCGTTCAGATCGTTTCCGTCGTTCAGCTCGTTTCCGTTGTTCAGCTCGTTTCCCTCATCAGCTCGTTTCCGTTGTTCAGCTCGTTTCCATCGTTCATATCGTTTCCCTCATCAGCTCTTTTCCGTCGTTCATATCGTTTCCCTCATCAGATCGTTTCAGTCGTTCAGATCGTTTCAGTCGTTCAGCTCGTTTCCCTCATCAGCTCTTTTCCGTTGTTCAGCTCGTTTCCCTCATCAGCTCTTTTCCGTTGTTCAGATCGTTTCCGTCGTTCATATCGTTTCCCTCATCAGCTCTTTTCCGTCGTTCATATCGTTTCCCTCATCAGCTCGTTTCCGTCGTTCAGATCGTTTCCGTCGTTCAGATCGTTTCAGTCGTTCAGATCGTTTCAGTCGTTCAGATCGTTTCCCTCATCAGCTCGTTTCCGTTGTTCAGCTCGTTTCCGTCGTTCAGATCGTTTCCCTCATCAGCTCTTTTCCGTTGTTCAGATCGTTTCCGTCGTTCAGCTCATTTCAGTCGTTCAGATCGTTTCCGTCGTTCAGATCGTTTCAGTCGTTCAGATCGTTTCAGTCGTTCAGCTCGTTTCCGTCGTTCAGATCGTTTCAGTCGTTCAGATCGTTTCCGTCGTTCATCTCGTTTCCGTCGTTCAGATCGTTTCCGTCATGAGATCGTTTCCGTCGTTCAGATCGTTTCAGTCGTTCAGATCGTTTCAGTCGTTCACCTCGTTTCGGTCGTTCAGATCGTTTCAGTCGTTCAGCTCGTTTCAGTCGTTCACCTCGTGTCCGTCGTTCAGATCGTTTCAGTCGTTCAGATCGTTTCCGTCATGAGATCGTTTCCGTCGTTCAGATCGTTTCCGTCGTTCAGATCGTTTCCGTCGTTCAGATCGTTTCCGTCGTTCATCTCGTTTCCGTCGTTCAGATCGTTTCCGTCGTTCATCTCGTTTCAGTCGTTCAGCTCGTTTCCGTCGTTCAGATCGTTTCAGTCGTTCAGATCGTTTCAGTCGTTCACCTCGTTTCCGTCGTTCAGATCGCTTCAGTCGTTCAGCTCGTTTTAGTCGTTCAGATCGTTTCAGTCGTTCAGATCGTTTCCCTCATCAGCTCTTTTCCGTCGTTCAGATCGCTTCCGTCGTTCAGATCGTTTCAGTCGTTCAGCTCGTTTCAGTCGTTCAGCTCGTTTCAGTCGTTCAAATCGTTTCCGTCGTTCAAATCGTTTCCCTCATCAGCTCTTTTCCGTCGTTCAGATCGTTTCAGTAGTTCAGCTCTTTTCAGTCGTTCAGATCGTTTCCGGCGTTCAGATCGTTTCCCTCATCAGCTCGTTTCCGTTGTTCAGCTCGTTTCCCTCATCAGCTCTTTTCCGTTGTTCAGCTCGTTTCCCTCATCAGCTCTTTTCCGTTGTTCAGATCGTTTCCGTCGTTCATATCGTTTCCCTCATCAGCTCTTTTCCGTCGTTCATATCGTTTCCCTCATCAGATCGTTTCAGTCGTTCAGATCGTTTCAGTCGTTCAGCTCGTTTCCCTCATCAGCTCGTTTCCGTCGTTCAGATCGTTTCCGTCGTTCAGATCGTTTCAGTCGTTCAGATCGTTTCAGTCGTTCAGATCGTTTCCCTCATCAGCTCGTTTCCGTTGTTCAGCTCGTTTCCGTCGTTCAGATCGTTTCCCTCATCAGCTCTTTTCCGTTGTTCAGATCGTTTCCGTCGTTCAGCTCATTTCAGTCGTTCAGATCGTTTCCGTCGTTCAGATCGTTTCAGTCGTTCAGATCGTTTCAGTCGTTCAGCTCGTTTCCGTCGTTCAGATCGTTTCAGTCGTTCAGATCGTTTCCGTCGTTCATCTCGTTTCCGTCGTTCAGATCGTTTCCGTCATGAGATCGTTTCCGTCGTTCAGATCGTTTCAGTCGTTCAGATCGTTTCAGTCGTTCACCTCGTTTCGGTCGTTCAGATCGTTTCAGTCGTTCAGCTCGTTTCAGTCGTTCACCTCGTGTCCGTCGTTCAGATCGTTTCAGTCGTTCAGATCATTTCAGTCGTTCAGATCGTTTCCGTCGTTCAGATCGTTTCCGTCGTTCAGATCGTTTCCGTCGTTCAGATCGTTTCCGTCGTTCATCTCGTTTCCGTCGTTCAGATCGTTTCCGTCGTTCATCTCGTTTCAGTCGTTCAGCTCGTTTCCGTCGTTCAGATCGTTTCAGTCGTTCAGATCGTTTCAGTCGTTCACCTCGTTTCCGTCGTTCAGATCGCTTCAGTCGTTCAGCTCGTTTTAGTCGTTCAGATCGTTTCAGTCGTTCAGATCGTTTCCCTCATCAGCTCTTTTCCGTCGTTCAGATCGCTTCCGTCGTTCAGATCGTTTCAGTCGTTCAGCTCGTTTCAGTCGTTCAGCTCGTTTCAGTCGTTCAAATCGTTTCCGTCGTTCAAATCGTTTCCCTCATCAGCTCTTTTCCGTCGTTCAGATCGTTTCAGTAGTTCAGCTCTTTTCAGTCGTTCAGATCGTTTCCGGCGTTCAGATCGTTTCCCTCATCAGCTCGTTTCCGTTGTTCAGCTCGTTTCCCTCATCAGCTCTTTTCCGTTGTTCAGCTCGTTTCCCTCATCAGCTCTTTTCCGTTGTTCAGATCGTTTCCGTCGTTCATATCGTTTCCCTCATCAGCTCTTTTCCGTCGTTCATATCGTTTCCCTCATCAGATCGTTTCAGTCGTTCAGATCGTTTCAGTCGTTCAGCTCGTTTCCCTCATCAGCTCGTTTCCGTCGTTCAGATCGTTTCCGTCGTTCAGCTCGTTTCCGTTGTTCAGCTCGTTTCCCTCATCAGCTCGTTTCCGTTGTTCAGCTCGTTTCCATCGTTCATATCGTTTCCCTCATCAGCTCTTTTCCGTCGTTCATATCGTTTCCCTCATCAGATCGTTTCAGTCGTTCAGATCGTTTCAGTCGTTCAGCTCGTTTCCCTCATCAGCTCTTTTCCGTTGTTCAGCTCGTTTCCCTCATCAGCTCTTTTCCGTTGTTCAGATCGTTTCCGTCGTTCATATCGTTTCCCTCATCAGCTCTTTTCCGTCGTTCATATCGTTTCCCTCATCAGATCGTTTCAGTCGTTCAGATCGTTTCAGTCGTTCAGCTCGTTTCCCTCATCAGCTCGTTTCCGTCGTTCAGATCGTTTCCGTCGTTCAGATCGTTTCAGTCGTTCAGATCGTTTCAGTCGTTCAGATCGTTTCCCTCATCAGCTCGTTTCCGTTGTTCAGCTCGTTTCCGTCGTTCAGATCGTTTCCCTCATCAGCTCTTTTCCGTTGTTCAGATCGTTTCCGTCGTTCAGCTCATTTCAGTCGTTCAGATCGTTTCCGTCGTTCAGATCGTTTCAGTCGTTCAGATCGTTTCAGTCGTTCAGCTCGTTTCCGTCGTTCAGATCGTTTCAGTCGTTCAGATCGTTTCCGTCGTTCATCTCGTTTCCGTCGTTCAGATCGTTTCCGTCATGAGATCGTTTCCGTCGTTCAGATCGTTTCAGTCGTTCAGATCGTTTCAGTCGTTCACCTCGTTTCGGTCGTTCAGATCGTTTCAGTCGTTCAGCTCGTTTCAGTCGTTCACCTCGTGTCCGTCGTTCAGATCGTTTCAGTCGTTCAGATCGTTTCCGTCATGAGATCGTTTCCGTCGTTCAGATCGTTTCCGTCGTTCAGATCGTTTCCGTCGTTCAGATCGTTTCCGTCGTTCATCTCGTTTCCGTCGTTCAGATCGTTTCCGTCGTTCATCTCGTTTCAGTCGTTCAGCTCGTTTCCGTCGTTCAGATCGTTTCAGTCGTTCAGATCGTTTCAGTCGTTCACCTCGTTTCCGTCGTTCAGATCGCTTCAGTCGTTCAGCTCGTTTTAGTCGTTCAGATCGTTTCAGTCGTTCAGATCGTTTCCCTCATCAGCTCTTTTCCGTCGTTCAGATCGCTTCCGTCGTTCAGATCGTTTCAGTCGTTCAGCTCGTTTCAGTCGTTCAGCTCGTTTCAGTCGTTCAAATCGTTTCCGTCGTTCAAATCGTTTCCCTCATCAGCTCTTTTCCGTCGTTCAGATCGTTTCAGTAGTTCAGCTCTTTTCAGTCGTTCAGATCGTTTCCGGCGTTCAGATCGTTTCCCTCATCAGCTCGTTTCCGTTGTTCAGCTCGTTTCCCTCATCAGCTCTTTTCCGTTGTTCAGCTCGTTTCCCTCATCAGCTCTTTTCCGTTGTTCAGATCGTTTCCGTCGTTCATATCGTTTCCCTCATCAGCTCTTTTCCGTCGTTCATATCGTTTCCCTCATCAGATCGTTTCAGTCGTTCAGATCGTTTCAGTCGTTCAGCTCGTTTCCCTCATCAGCTCGTTTCCGTCGTTCAGATCGTTTCCGTCGTTCAGATCGTTTCAGTCGTTCAGATCGTTTCAGTCGTTCAGATCGTTTCCCTCATCAGCTCGTTTCCGTTGTTCAGCTCGTTTCCGTCGTTCAGATCGTTTCCCTCATCAGCTCTTTTCCGTTGTTCAGATCGTTTCCGTCGTTCAGCTCATTTCAGTCGTTCAGATCGTTTCCGTCGTTCAGATCGTTTCAGTCGTTCAGATCGTTTCAGTCGTTCAGCTCGTTTCCGTCGTTCAGATCGTTTCAGTCGTTCAGATCGTTTCCGTCGTTCATCTCGTTTCCGTCGTTCAGATCGTTTCCGTCATGAGATCGTTTCCGTCGTTCAGATCGTTTCAGTCGTTCAGATCGTTTCAGTCGTTCACCTCGTTTCGGTCGTTCAGATCGTTTCAGTCGTTCAGCTCGTTTCAGTCGTTCACCTCGTGTCCGTCGTTCAGATCGTTTCAGTCGTTCAGATCATTTCAGTCGTTCAGCTCGTTTCAGTCGTTCACCTCGTGTCCGTCGTTCAGATCGTTTCAGTCGTTCAGATCATTTCAGTCGTTCAGATCGTTTCCGTCGTTCAGATCGTTTCCGTCGTTCAGATCGTTTCCGTCGTTCATCTCGTTTCCGTCGTTCAGATCGTTTCCGTCGTTCATCTCGTTTCAGTCGTTCAGCTCGTTTCCGTCGTTCAGATCGTTTCAGTCGTTCAGATCGTTTCAGTCGTTCACCTCGTTTCCGTCGTTCAGATCGCTTCAGTCGTTCAGCTCGTTTTAGTCGTTCAGATCGTTTCAGTCGTTCAGATCGTTTCCCTCATCAGCTCTTTTCCGTCGTTCAGATCGCTTCCGTCGTTCAGATCGTTTCAGTCGTTCAGCTCGTTTCAGTCGTTCAGCTCGTTTCAGTCGTTCAAATCGTTTCCGTCGTTCAAATCGTTTCCCTCATCAGCTCTTTTCCGTCGTTCAGATCGTTTCAGTAGTTCAGCTCTTTTCAGTCGTTCAGATCGTTTCCGGCGTTCAGATCGTTTCCCTCATCAGCTCGTTTCCGTTGTTCAGCTCGTTTCCCTCATCAGCTCTTTTCCGTTGTTCAGATCGTTTCAGTCGTTCAGATCGTTTCAGTCATGAGATCGTTTCCGTCATTCAGATCGTTTGTCGTTCAGCTCGTTTCCGTCGTTCAGATCGTTTCAGTCGTTCAGATCGTTTCAGTCGTTCACCTCGTTTCCGTCGTTCAGATCGTTTCAGTCGTTCAGATCGTTTCCGTCGTTCAGATCGTTTCAGTCGTTCAAATCGTTTCCGTCGTTCAGATCGTTTCAGTCGTTCAGATCGTTTCAGTCGTTCAGCTCGTTTCCCTCATCAGCTCTTTTCCGTTGTTCAGCTCGTTTCCCTCATCAGCTCTTTTCCGTTGTTCAGATCGTTTCCGTCGTTCATATCGTTTCCCTCATCAGCTCTTTTCCGTCGTTCATATCGTTTCCCTCATCAGATCGTTTCAGTCGTTCAGATCGTTTCAGTCGTTCAGCTCGTTTCCCTCATCAGCTCGTTTCCGTCGTTCAGATCGTTTCCGTCGTTCAGATCGTTTCAGTCGTTCAGATCGTTTCAGTCGTTCAGATCGTTTCCCTCATCAGCTCGTTTCCGTTGTTCAGCTCGTTTCCGTCGTTCAGATCGTTTCCCTCATCAGCTCTTTTCCGTTGTTCAGATCGTTTCCGTCGTTCAGCTCATTTCAGTCGTTCAGATCGTTTCCGTCGTTCAGATCGTTTCAGTCGTTCAGATCGTTTCAGTCGTTCAGCTCGTTTCCGTCGTTCAGATCGTTTCAGTCGTTCAGATCGTTTCCGTCGTTCATCTCGTTTCCGTCGTTCAGATCGTTTCCGTCATGAGATCGTTTCCGTCGTTCAGATCGTTTCAGTCGTTCAGATCGTTTCAGTCGTTCACCTCGTTTCGGTCGTTCAGATCGTTTCAGTCGTTCAGCTCGTTTCAGTCGTTCAGCTCGTTTCCGTCGTTCAGATCGTTTCCGTCGTTCAGCTCGTTTCCGTCGTTCAGATCGTTTCCGTCATGAGATCGCTTCGGTCGTTCAGATCGTTTCAGTCGTTCAGATCGTTTCCGTCATTCAGATCGTTTGTCGTTCAGCTCGTTTCCGTCGTTCAGATCGTTTCAGTCGTTCAGCTCGTTTCAGTCGTTCACCTCGTTTCCGTCGTTCAGATCGCTTCAGTCGTTCAGCTCGTTTTAGTCGTTCAGATCGTTTCAGTCGTTCAGATCGTTTCCCTCACCAGCTCTTTTCCGTCGTTCAGATCGCTTCCGTCGTTCAGATCGTTTCAGTCGTTCAGATCGTTTCAGTCGTTCAGATCGTTTCAGTCGTTCAGATCGTTTCCCTCATCAGCTCTTTTCCGTCGTTCAGATCGTTTCCGTCATTCAAAACGTTTCAGTCGTTCGGATCGTTTCCGTAATTCAGCTCGTTTCCGTCGTTCAGATCGTTTCTGTCGTTTAGATCGTTTGTCGTTCAGCTCGTTTCTGTCGTTCAGATCGTTTCAGTCGTTCAGATCGTTTCCGTCGTTCAGATCGTTTCCGTCGTTCAGATCGTTTCCCTCATCAGCTCTTTTCAGTCGTTCAGATCGTTTCAGTCGTTCAGCTCTTTTCAGTCGTTCATATCGTTCCCATCGTTCAGCTCGTTTCAGTCGTTCAGATCGTTTCCGTCATTCAGAACGTTTCAGTCGTTAAGATCGTTTCCGTAATTCAGCTCGTTTCCGTCGTTCAGATCGTTTCTGTCGTTCAGATCGTTTCCGTCGTTCAGATCGTTTCCGTCGTTCAGATCGTTTGTCGTTCAGCTCTTTTCCGTAATTCAGCTCGTTTCAGTCGTTCAGATCGTTTGT
Organism: Blennius ocellaris; assembly: GCF_963422515.1. Classification (NCBI taxonomy): domain Eukaryota; kingdom Metazoa; phylum Chordata; class Actinopteri; order Blenniiformes; family Blenniidae; genus Blennius; species Blennius ocellaris. Next base: position 451,298 of record NW_027662315.1, read on the forward strand.
CGTTCAGCTCGTTTCTGTCGTTCAGATCGTTTCAGTCGTTCAGATCGTTTCCGTCATGAGGTCGTTTCCGTCGTTCAGATCGTTTCGGTCGTTCAGATCGTTTCCATCATTCAGCTCGTTTCCGTCTTTCAGATCGTTTCAGTCGTTCATCTCTTTTCCGTCGATCAGATCGTTTCGGTCGTTCAGATCGTTTAGGTCGTTCATCTCGTTTCCGTCGTTCAGATCGTTTCCGTCGTTCAGCTCTTTTCAGTCGTTTTGCTCGTTTCAGTCGTTCAGCTCGTTTCTGTCGTTCAGATCGTTTCCGTCGTTCATATCGTTTCCCTCATCAGCTCTTTTCCGTCGTTCAGATCGTTTCAGTCGTTCAGCTCTTTTCAGTCGTTCAGCTCGTTTCAGTCGTTCAGCTCGTTTCAGTCGTTCAAATCGTTTCCGTCGTTCATATCGTTTCCCTCATCAGCTCTTTTCCGTCGTTCAGATCGTTTCAGTAGTTCAGCTCTTTTCAGTCGTTCAGATCGTTTCCGGCGTTCAGATCGTTTCCCTCATCAGCTCGTTTCCGTTGTTCAGCTCGTTTCCCTCATCAGCTCGTTTCCGTTGTTCAGCTCGTTTCCATCGTTCATATCGTTTCCCTCATCAGCTCTTTTCCGTCGTTCATATCGTTTCCCTCATCAGATCGTTTCAGTCGTTCAGATCGTTTCAGTCGTTCAGCTCGTTTCCCTCATCAGCTCTTTTCCGTTGTTCAGCTCGTTTCCCTCATCAGCTCTTTTCCGTTGTTCAGATCGTTTCCGTCGTTCATATCGTTTCCCTCATCAGCTCTTTTCCGTCGTTCATATCGTTTCCCTCATCAGCTCATTTCCGTCGTTCAGATCGTTTCCGTCGTTCAGATCGTTTCAGTCGTTCAGATCGTTTCAGTCGTTCAGATCGTTTCCCTCATCAGCTCGTTTCCGTTGTTCAGCTCGTTTCCCTCATCAGCTCGTTTCCGTTGTTCAGCTCGTTTCCGTCGTTCAGATCGTTTCCGTCGTTCAGATCGTTTCTGTCGTTCAGATCGTTTCTGTCGTTCAGCTCGTTTCCTTCATCAGCTCGTTTCCGTCGTTCAGATCGTTTCCGTCGTTCAGATCGTTTCAGTCGTTCAGATCGTTTCAGTCGTTCAGATCGTTTCCCTCATCAGCTCGTTTCCGTTGTTCAGCTCGTTTCCGTCGTTCAGATCGTTTCCCTCATCAGCTCTTTTCCGTTGTTCAGATCGTTTCCGTCGTTCAGCTCATTTCAGTCGTTCAGATCGTTTCCGTCGTTCAGATCGTTTCAGTCGTTCAGATCGTTTCAGTCGTTCAGCTCGTTTCCGTCGTTCAGATCGTTTCAGTCGTTCAGATCGTTTCCGTCGTTCATCTCGTTTCCGTCGTTCAGATCGTTTCCGTCATGAGATCGTTTCCGTCGTTCAGATCGTTTCAGTCGTTCAGATCGTTTCAGTCGTTCACCTCGTTTCGGTCGTTCAGATCGTTTCAGTCGTTCAGCTCGTTTCAGTCGTTCACCTCGTGTCCGTCGTTCAGATCGTTTCAGTCGTTCAGATCATTTCAGTCGTTCAGATCGTTTCAGTCGTTCAGATCGTTTCAGTCGTTCAGCTCGTTTCAGTCGTTCAGCTCGTTTCAGTCGTTCAAATCGTTTCCGTCGTTCAAATCGTTTCCCTCATCAGCTCTTTTCCGTCGTTCAGATCGTTTCAGTAGTTCAGCTCTTTTCAGTCGTTCAGATCGTTTCCGGCGTTCAGATCGTTTCCCTCATCAGCTCGTTTCCGTTGTTCAGCTCGTTTCCCTCATCAGCTCTTTTCCGTTGTTCAGATCGTTTCCCTCATCAGCTCTTTTCCGTTGTTCAGATCGTTTCCGTCGTTCATATCGTTTCCCTCATCAGCTCTTTTCCGTCGTTCATATCGTTTCCCTCATCAGATCGTTTCAGTCGTTCAGATCGTTTCCGTCGTTCAGATCGTTTCAGTCGTTCAAATCGTTTCCGTCGTTCAGATCGTTTCAGTCGTTCAGATCGTTTCAGTCGTTCAGCTCGTTTCCCTCATCAGCTCTTTTCCGTTGTTCAGCTCGTTTCCCTCATCAGCTCTTTTCCGTTGTTCAGATCGTTTCCGTCGTTCATATCGTTTCCCTCATCAGCTCTTTTCCGTCGTTCATATCGTTTCCCTCATCAGATCGTTTCAGTCGTTCAGATCGTTTCAGTCGTTCAGCTCGTTTCCCTCATCAGCTCGTTTCCGTCGTTCAGATCGTTTCCGTCGTTCAGATCGTTTCAGTCGTTCAGATCGTTTCAGTCGTTCAGATCGTTTCCCTCATCAGCTCGTTTCCGTTGTTCAGCTCGTTTCCGTCGTTCAGATCGTTTCCCTCATCAGCTCTTTTCCGTTGTTCAGATCGTTTCCGTCGTTCAGCTCATTTCAGTCGTTTAGATCGTTTCCGTCGTTCAGATCGTTTCAGTCGTTCAGATCGTTTCAGTCGTTCAGCTCGTTTCCGTCGTTCAGATCGTTTCAGTCGTTCAGATCGTTTCCGTCGTTCATCTCGTTTCCGTCGTTCAGATCGTTTCCGTCATGAGATCGTTTCCGTCGTTCAGATCGTTTCAGTCGTTCAGATCGTTTCAGTCGTTCACCTCGTTTCGGTCGTTCAGATCGTTTCAGTCGTTCAGCTCGTTTCAGTCGTTCACCTCGTGTCCGTCGTTCAGATCGTTTCAGTCGTTCAGATCATTTCAGTCGTTCAGATCGTTTCCGTCGTTCAGATCGTTTCCGTCGTTCAGATCGTTTCCGTCGTTCATCTCGTTTCCGTCGTTCAGATCGTTTCAGTCGTTCATCTCGTTTCCGTCGTTCAGATCGTTTCAGTCGTTCAGATCGTTTCCGTCGTTCAGATCGTTTCAGTCGTTCAGATCGTGTCCGTCATTCAGATCGTTTGTCGTTCAGCTCGTTTCCCTCATCAGCTCGTTTCCGTTGTTCAGCTCGTTTCCGTCGTTCAGATCGTTTAGGTCGTTCATCTCGTTTCCGTCGTTCAGATCGTTTCCGTCGTTCAGCTCGTTTCAGTCGTTCAGATTGTTTCCGTCATTCAGATCGTTTCCGTCGTTCATCTCGTTTCCGTCGTTCAGATCGTTTCCGTCATGAGATCGCTTCGGTCGTTCAGATCGTTTCAGTCGTTCAGATCGTTTCCGTCATTCAGATCGTTTCAGTCGTTCAGATCGTTTCCGTCGTTCAGATCGTTTCCGTCGTTCAGATCGTTTGTCGTTCAGCTCTTTTCCGTAATTCAGCTCGTTTCAGTCGTTCAGATCGTTTGTCGTTCAGCTCGTTTCTGTCGTTCAGATCGTTTCAGTCGTTCAGATCGTTTCCGTCATGAGGTCGTTTCCGTCGTTCAGATCGTTTCGGTCGTTCAGATCGTTTCCATCATTCAGCTCGTTTCCGTCTTTCAGATCGTTTCAGTCGTTCATCTCTTTTCCGTCGATCAGATCGTTTCGGTCGTTCAGATCGTTTAGGTCGTTCATCTCGTTTCCGTCGTTCAGATCGTTTCCGTCGTTCAGCTCTTTTCAGTCGTTTTGCTCGTTTCAGTCGTTCAGCTCGTTTCTGTCGTTCAGATCGTTTCCGTCGTTCATATCGTTTCCCTCATCAGCTCTTTTCCGTCGTTCAGATCGTTTCAGTCGTTCAGCTCTTTTCAGTCGTTCAGCTCGTTTCAGTCGTTCAGCTCGTTTCAGTCGTTCAAATCGTTTCCGTCGTTCATATCGTTTCCCTCATCAGCTCTTTTCCGTCGTTCAGATCGTTTCAGTAGTTCAGCTCTTTTCAGTCGTTCAGATCGTTTCCGGCGTTCAGATCGTTTCCCTCATCAGCTCGTTTCCGTTGTTCAGCTCGTTTCCCTCATCAGCTCGTTTCCGTTGTTCAGCTCGTTTCCATCGTTCATATCGTTTCCCTCATCAGCTCTTTTCCGTCGTTCATATCGTTTCCCTCATCAGATCGTTTCAGTCGTTCAGATCGTTTCAGTCGTTCAGCTCGTTTCCCTCATCAGCTCTTTTCCGTTGTTCAGCTCGTTTCCCTCATCAGCTCTTTTCCGTTGTTCAGATCGTTTCCGTCGTTCATATCGTTTCCCTCATCAGCTCTTTTCCGTCGTTCATATCGTTTCCCTCATCAGATCGTTTCAGTCGTTCAGATCGTTTCAGTCGTTCAGCTCGTTTCCCTCATCAGCTCGTTTCCGTCGTTCAGATCGTTTCCGTCGTTCAGATCGTTTCAGTCGTTCAGATCGTTTCAGTCGTTCAGATCGTTTCCCTCATCAGCTCGTTTCCGTTGTTCAGCTCGTTTCCGTCGTTCAGATCGTTTCCCTCATCAGCTCTTTTCCGTTGTTCAGATCGTTTCCGTCGTTCAGCTCATTTCAGTCGTTCAGATCGTTTCCGTCGTTCAGATCGTTTCAGTCGTTCAGATCGTTTCAGTCGTTCAGCTCGTTTCCGTCGTTCAGATCGTTTCAGTCGTTCAGATCGTTTCCGTCGTTCATCTCGTTTCCGTCGTTCAGATCGTTTCCGTCATGAGATCGTTTCCGTCGTTCAGATCGTTTCAGTCGTTCAGATCGTTTCAGTCGTTCACCTCGTTTCGGTCGTTCAGATCGTTTCAGTCGTTCAGCTCGTTTCAGTCGTTCACCTCGTGTCCGTCGTTCAGATCGTTTCAGTCGTTCAGATCATTTCAGTCGTTCAGATCGTTTCCGTCGTTCAGATCGTTTCCGTCGTTCAGATCGTTTCCGTCGTTCATCTCGTTTCCGTCGTTCAGATCGTTTCAGTCGTTCATCTCGTTTCCGTCGTTCAGATCGTTTCAGTCGTTCAGATCGTTTCCGTCGTTCAGATCGTTTCAGTCGTTCAGATCGTGTCCGTCATTCAGATCGTTTGTCGTTCAGCTCGTTTCCCTCATCAGCTCGTTTCCGTTGTTCAGCTCGTTTCCGTCGTTCAGATCGTTTAGGTCGTTCATCTCGTTTCCGTCGTTCAGATCGTTTCCGTCGTTCAGCTCGTTTCAGTCGTTCAGATTGTTTCCGTCATTCAGATCGTTTCCGTCGTTCATCTCGTTTCCGTCGTTCAGATCGTTTCCGTCATGAGATCGCTTCGGTCGTTCAGATCGTTTCAGTCGTTCAGATCGTTTCCGTCATTCAGATCGTTTGTCGTTCAGCTCGTTTCCGTCGTTCAGATCGTTTCAGTCGTTCAGATCGTTTCAGTCGTTCACCTCGTTTCCGTCGTTCAGATCGCTTCAGTCGTTCAGCTCGTTTTAGTCGTTCAGATCGTTTCAGTCGTTCAGATCGTTTCAGTCGTTCAGATCGTTTCAGTCGTTCAGATCGTTTCCCTCATCAGCTCTTTTCCGTCGTTCAGATCGCTTCCGTCGTTCAGATCGTTTCAGTCGTTCAGATCGTTTCAGTCGTTCAGATCGTTTCCCTCATCAGCTCTTTTCCGTCGTTCAGATCGTTTCCGTCATTCAAAACGTTTCAGTCGTTCGGATCGTTTCCGTAATTCAGCTCGTTTCCGTCGTTCAGATCGTTTCTGTCGTTTAGATCGTTTGTCGTTCAGCTCGTTTCTGTCGTTCAGATCGTTTCAGTCGTTCAGATCGTTTCCGTCGTTCAGATCGTTTCCGTCGTTCAGATCGTTTCCCTCATCAGCTCTTTTCAGTCGTTCAGATCGTTTCAGTCGTTCAGCTCTTTTCAGTCGTTCATATCGTTCCCATCGTTCAGCTCGTTTCAGTCGTTCAGATCGTTTCAGTCGTTCAGCTCTTTACCGTCATTCAGATCGTTTCAGTCGTTCAGATCGTTTCCGTAATTCAGCTCGTTTCAGTCGTTCAGATCGTTTCCGTCGTTCAGATCGTTTCAGATCGTTTCCCTCATCAGCTCTTTTCCGTCGTTCAGATCGTTTCCGTCATTCAGAACGTTTCAGTCGTTAAGATCGTTTCCGTAATTCAGCTCGTTTCCGTCGTTCAGATCGTTTCTGTCGTTCAGATCGTTTCCGTCGTTCAGATCGTTTCCGTCGTTCAGATCGTTTGTCGTTCAGCTCTTTTCCGTAATTCAGCTCGTTTCAGTCGTTCAGATCGTTTGTCGTTCAGCTCGTTTCTGTCGTTCAGATCGTTTCAGTCGTTCAGATCGTTTCCGTCATGAGGTCGTTTCCGTCGTTCAGATCGTTTCGGTCGTTCAGATCGTTTCCATCATTCAGCTCGTTTCCGTCTTTCAGATCGTTTCAGTCGTTCATCTCTTTTCCGTCGATCAGATCGTTTCGGTCGTTCAGATCGTTTAGGTCGTTCATCTCGTTTCCGTCGTTCAGATCGTTTCCGTCGTTCAGCTCTTTTCAGTCGTTTTGCTCGTTTCAGTCGTTCAGCTCGTTTCTGTCGTTCAGATCGTTTCCGTCGTTCATATCGTTTCCCTCATCAGCTCTTTTCCGTCGTTCAGATCGTTTCAGTCGTTCAGCTCTTTTCAGTCGTTCAGCTCGTTTCAGTCGTTCAGCTCGTTTCAGTCGTTCAAATCGTTTCCGTCGTTCATATCGTTTCCCTCATCAGCTCTTTTCCGTCGTTCAGATCGTTTCAGTAGTTCAGCTCTTTTCAGTCGTTCAGATCGTTTCCGGCGTTCAGATCGTTTCCCTCATCAGCTCGTTTCCGTTGTTCAGCTCGTTTCCCTCATCAGCTCGTTTCCGTTGTTCAGCTCGTTTCCATCGTTCATATCGTTTCCCTCATCAGCTCTTTTCCGTCGTTCATATCGTTTCCCTCATCAGATCGTTTCAGTCGTTCAGATCGTTTCAGTCGTTCAGCTCGTTTCCCTCATCAGCTCTTTTCCGTTGTTCAGCTCGTTTCCCTCATCAGCTCTTTTCCGTTGTTCAGATCGTTTCCGTCGTTCATATCGTTTCCCTCATCAGCTCTTTTCCGTCGTTCATATCGTTTCCCTCATCAGATCGTTTCAGTCGTTCAGATCGTTTCAGTCGTTCAGCTCGTTTCCCTCATCAGCTCGTTTCCGTCGTTCAGATCGTTTCCGTCGTTCAGATCGTTTCAGTCGTTCAGATCGTTTCAGTCGTTTAGATCGTTTCCCTCATCAGCTCGTTTCCGTTGTTCAGCTCGTTTCCGTCGTTCAGATCGTTTCCCTCATCAGCTCGTTTCCGTCGTTCAGCTCATTTCAGTCGTTCAGATCGTTTCCGTCGTTCAGATCGTTTCAGTCGTTCAGATCGTTTCAGTCGTTCAGCTCGTTTCCGTCGTTCAGATCGTTTCAGTCGTTCAGATCGTTTCCGTCGTTCATCTCGTTTCCGTCGTTCAGATCGTTTCCGTCATGAGATCGTTTCCGTCGTTCAGATCGTTTCAGTCGTTCAGATCGTTTCAGTCGTTCACCTCGTTTCGGTCGTTCAGATCGTTTCAGTCATTCAGCTCGTTTCAGTCGTTCACCTCGTGTCCGTCGTTCAGATCGTTTCAGTCGTTCAGATCATTTCAGTCGTTCAGATCGTTTCCGTCGTTCAGATCGTTTCCGTCGTTCAGATCGTTTCCGTCGTTCATCTCGTTTCCGTCATTCAGATCGTTTCAGTCGTTCATCTCGTTTCCGTCGTTCAGATCGTTTCAGTCGTTCAGATCGTTTCCGTCGTTCAGATCGTTTCCGTCGTTCAGATCGTTTCCGTCGTTCAGATCGTTTCAGTCGTTCAGATCGTTTCCGTCGTTCATCTCGTTTCCGTCGTTCAGATCGTTTCCGTCATGAGATCGTTTCCGTCATTCAGATCGTTTGTCGTTCAGCTCGTTTCCGTCGTTCAGATCGTTTCAGTCGTTCAGATCTCTTCCGTCGTTCAGTTCGTTTCCGTCGTTCAGATCGTTTCCGTCATGAGATCGTTTCCGTCATTCAGATCGTTTGTCGTTCAGCTCGTTTCCGTCGTTCAGATCGTTTCAGTCGTTCAGATCGTTTCAGTCGTTCACCTCGTTTCCGTCGTTCAGATCGTTTCAGTCGTTCAGCTCGTTTCAGTCGTTCACCTCGTGTCCGTCGTTCAGATCGTTTCAGTCGTTCAGCTCGTTTCAGTCGTTCAGATCGTTTCAGTCGTTCACCTCGTTTCCGTCGTTCAGATCGTTTCGGTCTTTTCAGATCGTTTCAGTCGTTCACCTCGTTTCCGTCGTTCAGATCGTTTCCGTCATGAGATCGTTTCCGTCGTTCAGATCGTTTCAGTCGTTCAGATCGTTTCAGTCGTTCACCTCGTTTCGGTCGTTCAGATCGTTTCAGTCATTCAGCTCGTTTCAGTCGTTCACCTCGTGTCCGTCGTTCAGATCGTTTCAGTCGTTCAGATCATTTCAGTCGTTCAGATCGTTTCCGTCGTTCAGATCGTTTCCGTCGTTCAGATCGTTTCCGTCGTTCATCTCGTTTCCGTCATTCAGATCGTTTCAGTCGTTCATCTCGTTTCCGTCGTTCAGATCGTTTCAGTCGTTCAGATCGTTTCCGTCGTTCAGATCGTTTCCGTCGTTCAGATCGTTTCCGTCGTTCAGATCGTTTCAGTCGTTCAGATCGTTTCCGTCGTTCATCTCGTTTCCGTCGTTCAGATCGTTTCCGTCATGAGATCGTTTCCGTCATTCAGATCGTTTGTCGTTCAGCTCGTTTCCGTCGTTCAGATCGTTTCAGTCGTTCAGATCTCTTCCGTCGTTCAGTTCGTTTCCGTCGTTCAGATCGTTTCCGTCATGAGATCGTTTCCGTCATTCAGATCGTTTGTCGTTCAGCTCATTTCCGTCGTTCAGATCGTTTCAGTCGTTCAGATCGTTTCAGTCGTTCACCTCGTTTCCGTCGTTCAGATCGTTTCAGTCGTTCAGCTCGTTTCAGTCGTTCACCTCGTGTCCGTCGTTCAGATCGTTTCAGTCGTTCAGCTCGTTTCCGTCGTTCAGATCGTTTCAGTCGTTCAGCTCGTTTCCGTCGTTCAGATCGTTTCAGTCGTTCAGATCTCTTCCGTCGTTCAGTTCGTTTCCGTCGTTCAGATCGTTTCCGTCATGAGATCGTTTCCGTCATTCAGATCGTTTGTCGTTCAGCTCGTTTCCGTCGTTCAGATCGTTTCAGTCGTTCAGATCGTTTCCGTCGTTCATCTCGTTTCCGTCGTTCAGATCGTTTCCGTCATGAGATCGTTTCCGTCGTTCAGATCGTTTCAGTCGTTCAGATCGTTTCAGTCGTTCACCTCGTTTCGGTCGTTCAGATCGTTTCAGTCATTCAGCTCGTTTCAGTCGTTCACCTCGTGTCCGTCGTTCAGATCGTTTCAGTCGTTCAGATCATTTCAGTCGTTCAGATCGTTTCCGTCGTTCAGATCGTTTCCGTCGTTCAGATCGTTTCCGTCGTTCATCTCGTTTCCGTCATTCAGATCGTTTCAGTCGTTCATCTCGTTTCCGTCGTTCAGATCGTTTCAGTCGTTCAGATCGTTTCCGTCGTTCAGATCGTTTCCGTCGTTCAGATCGTTTCCGTCGTTCAGATCGTTTCAGTCGTTCAGATCGTTTCCGTCGTTCATCTCGTTTCCGTCGTTCAGATCGTTTCCGTCATGAGATCGTTTCCGTCATTCAGATCGTTTGTCGTTCAGCTCGTTTCCGTCGTTCAGATCGTTTCAGTCGTTCAGATCTCTTCCGTCGTTCAGTTCGTTTCCGTCGTTCAGATCGTTTCCGTCATGAGATCGTTTCCGTCATTCAGATCGTTTGTCGTTCAGCTCGTTTCCGTCGTTCAGATCGTTTCAGTCGTTCAGATCGTTTCAGTCGTTCACCTCGTTTCCGTCGTTCAGATCGTTTCAGTCGTTCAGCTCGTTTCAGTCGTTCACCTCGTGTCCGTCGTTCAGATCGTTTCCGTCGTTCAGATCGTTTCAGTCGTTCAGATCGTTTCAGTCGTTTAGATCGTTTCCCTCATCAGCTCGTTTCCGTTGTTCAGCTCGTTTCCGTCGTTCAGATCGTTTCCCTCATCAGCTCGTTTCCGTTGTTCAGCTCGTTTCCGTCGTTCAGCTCATTTCAGTCGTTCAGATCGTTTCCGTCGTTCAGATCGTTTCAGTCGTTCAGATCGTTTCAGTCGTTCAGCTCGTTTCCGTCGTTCAGATCGTTTCAGTCGTTCAGATCGTTTCCGTCGTTCATCTCGTTTCCGTCGTTCAGATCGTTTCCGTCATGAGATCGTTTCCGTCGTTCAGATCGTTTCAGTCGTTCAGATCGTTTCAGTCGTTCACCTCGTTTCGGTCGTTCAGATCGTTTCAGTCATTCAGCTCGTTTCAGTCGTTCACCTCGTGTCCGTCGTTCAGATCGTTTCAGTCGTTCAGATCATTTCAGTCGTTCAGATCGTTTCCGTCGTTCAGATCGTTTCCGTCGTTCAGATCGTTTCCGTCGTTCATCTCGTTTCCGTCATTCAGATCGTTTCAGTCGTTCATCTCGTTTCCGTCGTTCAGATCGTTTCAGTCGTTCAGATCGTTTCCGTCGTTCAGATCGTTTCCGTCGTTCAGATCGTTTCCGTCGTTCAGATCGTTTCAGTCGTTCAGATCGTTTCCGTCGTTCATCTCGTTTCCGTCGTTCAGATCGTTTCCGTCATGAGATCGTTTCCGTCATTCAGATCGTTTCAGTCGTTCAGATCGTTTCCGTCGTTCAGATCGTTTCCGTCGTTCAGATCGTTTCCGTCGTTCAGATCGTTTCAGTCGTTCAGATCGTTTCCGTCGTTCATCTCGTTTCCGTCGTTCAGATCGTTTCCGTCATGAGATCGTTTCCGTCATTCAGATCGTTTGTCGTTCAGCTCGTTTCCGTCGTTCAGATCGTTTCAGTCGTTCAGATCTCTTCCGTCGTTCAGTTCGTTTCCGTCGTTCAGATCGTTTCCGTCATGAGATCGTTTCCGTCATTCAGATCGTTTGTCGTTCAGCTCGTTTCCGTCGTTCAGATCGTTTCAGTCGTTCAGATCGTTTCAGTCGTTCACCTCGTTTCCGTCGTTCAGATCGTTTCAGTCGTTCAGCTCGTTTCAGTCGTTCACCTCGTGTCCGTCGTTCAGATCGTTTCCGTCGTTCAGATCGTTTCAGTCGTTCAGATCGTTTCAGTCGTTTAGATCGTTTCCCTCATCAGCTCGTTTCCGTTGTTCAGCTCGTTTCCGTCGTTCAGATCGTTTCCCTCATCAGCTCGTTTCCGTTGTTCAGCTCGTTTCCGTCGTTCAGCTCATTTCAGTCGTTCAGATCGTTTCCGTCGTTCAGATCGTTTCAGTCGTTCAGATCGTTTCAGTCGTTCAGCTCGTTTCCGTCGTTCAGATCGTTTCAGTCGTTCAGATCGTTTCCGTCGTTCATCTCGTTTCCGTCGTTCAGATCGTTTCCGTCATGAGATCGTTTCCGTCGTTCAGATCGTTTCAGTCGTTCAGATCGTTTCAGTCGTTCACCTCGTTTCGGTCGTTCAGATCGTTTCAGTCATTCAGCTCGTTTCAGTCGTTCACCTCGTGTCCGTCGTTCAGATCGTTTCAGTCGTTCAGATCATTTCAGTCGTTCAGATCGTTTCCGTCGTTCAGATCGTTTCCGTCGTTCAGATCGTTTCCGTCGTTCATCTCGTTTCCGTCATTCAGATCGTTTCAGTCGTTCATCTCGTTTCCGTCGTTCAGATCGTTTCAGTCGTTCAGATCGTTTCCGTCGTTCAGATCGTTTCCGTCGTTCAGATCGTTTCCGTCGTTCAGATCGTTTCAGTCGTTCAGATCGTTTCCGTCGTTCATCTCGTTTCCGTCGTTCAGATCGTTTCCGTCATGAGATCGTTTCCGTCATTCAGATCGTTTGTCGTTCAGCTCGTTTCCGTCGTTCAGATCGTTTCAGTCGTTCAGATCTCTTCCGTCGTTCAGTTCGTTTCCGTCGTTCAGATCGTTTCCGTCATGAGATCGTTTCCGTCATTCAGATCGTTTGTCGTTCAGCTCGTTTCCGTCGTTCAGATCGTTTCAGTCGTTCAGATCGTTTCAGTCGTTCACCTCGTTTCCGTCGTTCAGATCGTTTCAGTCGTTCAGCTCGTTTCAGTCGTTCACCTCGTGTCCGTCGTTCAGATCGTTTCAGTCGTTCAGCTCGTTTCAGTCGTTCAGATCGTTTCAGTCGTTCACCTCGTTTCCGTCGTTCAGATCGTTTCGGTCTTTTCAGATCGTTTCAGTCGTTCACCTCGTTTCCGTCGTTCAGATCGTTTCAGTCGTTCAGATCGTTTCAGTCGTTCACCTCGTTTCCGTCGTTCAGATCGTTTCGGTCTTTCAGATCGTTTCGGTCGTTCAGATCGTTTCAGTCGTTCACCTCGTTTCCGTCATTCAGATCGTTTCAGTCGTTCAGTTCGTTTCCGTCGTTCACCTCGTTTCCGTCGTTCAGATCGTTTTCGTCGTTCATCTCATTTCCGTCGTTCAGATCGTTTCCGTCATGAGATCGTTTCGGTCGTTCAGATCGTTTCCGTCGTTTGGATCGTTTCAGTCGTTCAGATCGTTTCGGTCGTTCAGATCGTTTCAGTCGTTCACCTCGTTTCCGTCGTTCAGATCGTTTCGGTCGTTCAGATCTCTTCTGTTTTTCAGATCGTTTCAGTCTTTCAGTTCGTTTCCGTCGTTCAGATCGTTTCCGTCGTTCAGATCGTTTCTGTCGTTCAGATCGTTTCCCTCATCAGCTCTTTTCAGTTGTTCAGCTCGTTTCAGTCGTTCAGATCGTTTCCGTCATTCAGATCGTTTGTCGATCAGCTCTTTTCAGTCGTTCATATCGTTTCAATCGTTCAGATCGTTTCAGTCGTTCAGCTCTTTACCGTCATTCAGATCGTTTCAGTCGTTCAGATCGTTTCCGTAATTCAGCTCGTTTCAGTCGTTCAGCTCTTTTCCGTAATTCAGCTCGTTTCAGTCGTTCAGATCGTTTGTCGTTCAGCTCGTTTCTGTCGTTCAGATCGTTTCAGTCGTTCAGATCGTTTCCGTCATGAGGTCGTTTCCGTCGTTCAGATCGTTTCGGTCGTTCAGATCGTTTCCGTCATTCAGCTCGTTTCCGTCGTTCAGATCGTTTCAGTCGTTCAGATGGTTTCAGTCGTTCAGATCGTTTGTCGTTCAGCTCGTTTCCGTCGTTCAGATCGTTTCCGTCGTTCATCTCGTTTCCGTCGTTCAGATCGTTTCCGTCGTTCAGATCGTTTCAGTCGTTCAGATCGTGTCCGTCGTTCAGATCGTTTGTCGTTCAGCTCGTTTCAGTCGTTCAGATCGTTTGTCGTTCAGATCGTTTCCGTCATTCAGATCGTTTCAGTCGTTCATCTCGTTTCCGTCGTTCAGATCGTTTCAGTCGTTCAGATCTCTTCCGTCGTTCAGTTCGTTTCCGTCGTTCATCTCGTTTCCATCGTTCAGATCGTTTCAGTCGTTCAGATCGTTTCCGTCGTTCATCTCGTTTCCGTCGTTCAGATCGTTTCCGTCATGAGATCGTTTCGGTCGTTCAGATCGTTTCAGTCGTTCAGCTCGTTTCAGTCGTTCACCTCGTGTCCGTCGTTCAGATCGTTTCAGTCGTTCAGATCATTTCAGTCGTTCAGATCGTTTCCGTCGTTCAGATCGTTTCCGTCGTTCAGATCGTTTCCGTCGTTCAGATCGTTTCAGTCGTTCATCTCGTTTCCGTCGTTCAGATCGTTTCAGTCGTTCAGATCATTTCCGTCGTTCAGATCGTTTCAGTCGTTCAGATCGTGTCCGTCGTTCAGATCGTTTGTCGTTCAGCTCGTTTCAGTCGTTCAGATCGTTTGTCGTTCAGATCGTTTCAGTCGTTCAGATCGTTTCCGTCGTTCAGATCGTTTCAGTCGTTCAGATCGTTTCAGTCGTTCAGCTCGTTTCCGTCGTTCATCTCGTTTCCGTCGTTCAGATCGTTTCCGTCATGAGATCGTTTCCGTCATTCAGATCGTTTGTCGTTCAGCTCGTTTCCGTCGTTCAGATCGTTTCAGTCGTTCAGATCTCTTCCGTCGTTCAACGACGGAAACGAACTCGTTTCCGTCGTTCAGATCGTTTCCGTCATGAGATCGTTTCCGTCATTCAGATCGTTTGTCGTTCAGCTCGTTTCAGTCGTTCAGATCGTTTCAGTCGTTCAGATCGTTTCAGTCGTTCACCTCGTTTCCGTCGTTCAGATCGTTTCAGTCGTTCAGCTCGTTTCAGTCGTTCACCTCGTGTCCGTCGTTCAGATCGTTTCAGTCGTTCAGCTCGTTTCAGTCGTTCAGATCGTTTCAGTCGTTCACCTCGTTTCCGTCGTTCAGATCGTTTCGGTCTTTTCAGATCGTTTCAGTCGTTCACCTCGTTTCCGTCGTTCAGATCGTTTCAGTCGTTCAGATCGTTTCAGTCGTTCACCTCGTTTCCGTCGTTCAGATCGTTTCAGTCGTTCAGATCGTTTCAGTCGTTCACCTCGTTTCCGTCGTTCAGATCGTTTCGGTCTTTCAGATCGTTTCGGTCGTTCAGATCGTTTCAGTCGTTCACCTCGTTTCCGTCATTCAGATCGTTTCAGTCGTTCAGTTCGTTTCCGTCGTTCACCTCGTTTCCGTCGTTCAGATCGTTTCAGTCGTTCAGATTGTTTCAGTCGTTCAGATCGTTTCCGTCATGAGATCGTTTCCATCATTCAGATCGTTTGTCGTTCAGCTCGTTTCCGTCGTTCAGATCGTTTCAGTCGTTCAGATCGTTTCAGTCGTTCACCTCGTTTCCGTCGTTCAGTTCGTTTCCGTCGTTCATCTCGTTTCCATCGTTCAGATTGTTTCAGTCATTCAGATCGTTTCCGTCGTTCAGATCGTTTCAGTCGTTCAGATCGTTTCAGTCGTTCAGATCGTTTCCGTCGTTCATCTCGTTTCCGTCGTTCAGATCGTTTCCGTCATGAGATCGTTTCCGTCGTTCAGATCGTTTCAGTCGTTCAGATCGTTTCAGTCGTTCACCTCGTTTCCATCGTTCAGATCGTTTCAGTCGTTCAGATCGTTTCAGTCGTTCACCTCGTTTCCGTCGTTCAGATCGTTTCAGTCGTTCAGCTCGTTTCAGTCGTTCACCTCGTGTCCGTCGTTCAGATCGTTTCAGTCGTTCAGCTCGTTTCAGTCGTTCAGATCGTTTCAGTCGTTCACCTCGTTTCCGTCGTTCAGATCGTTTCAGTCGTTCAGATCGTTTCAGTCGTTCACCTCGTTTCCGTCGTTCAGATCGTTTCGGTCTTTCAGATCGTTTCGGTCGTTCAGATCGTTTCAGTCGTTCACCTCGTTTCCGTCATTCAGATCGTTTCAGTCGTTCAGTTCGTTTCCGTCGTTCACCTCGTTTCCGTCGTTCAGATCGTTTTCGTCGTTCATCTCATTTCCGTCGTTCAGATCGTTTCCGTCATGAGATCGTTTCGGTCGTTCAGATCGTTTCCGTCGTTTGGATCGTTTCAGTCGTTCAGATCGTTTCGGTCGTTCAGATCGTTTCAGTCGTTCACCTCGTTTCCGTCGTTCAGATCGTTTCGGTCGTTCAGATCTCTTCTGTTTTTCAGATCGTTTCAGTCTTTCAGTTCGTTTCCGTCGTTCAGATCGTTTCCGTCGTTCAGATCGTTTCTGTCGTTCAGATCGTTTCCCTCATCAGCTCTTTTCAGTTGTTCAGCTCGTTTCAGTCGTTCAGATCGTTTCCGTCATTCAGATCGTTTGTCGATCAGCTCTTTTCAGTCGTTCATATCGTTTCAATCGTTCAGATCGTTTCAGTCGTTCAGCTCTTTACCGTCATTCAGATCGTTTCAGTCGTTCAGATCGTTTCCGTAATTCAGCTCGTTTCAGTCGTTCAGCTCTTTTCCGTAATTCAGCTCGTTTCAGTCGTTCAGATCGTTTGTCGTTCAGCTCGTTTCTGTCGTTCAGATCGTTTCAGTCGTTCAGATCGTTTCCGTCATGAGGTCGTTTCCGTCGTTCAGATCGTTTCGGTCGTTCAGATCGTTTCCGTCATTCAGCTCGTTTCCGTCGTTCAGATCGTTTCAGTCGTTCAGATGGTTTCAGTCGTTCAGATCGTTTGTCGTTCAGCTCGTTTCCGTCGTTCAGATCGTTTCCGTCGTTCATCTCGTTTCCGTCGTTCAGATCGTTTCCGTCGTTCAGATCGTTTCAGTCGTTCAGATCGTGTCCGTCGTTCAGATCGTTTGTCGTTCAGCTCGTTTCAGTCGTTCAGATCGTTTGTCGTTCAGATCGTTTCCGTCATTCAGATCGTTTCAGTCGTTCATCTCGTTTCCGTCGTTCAGATCGTTTCAGTCGTTCAGATCTCTTCCGTCGTTCAGTTCGTTTCCGTCGTTCATCTCGTTTCCATCGTTCAGATCGTTTCAGTCGTTCAGATCGTTTCCGTCGTTCAGATCGTTTCAGTCGTTCAGATCGTTTCAGTCGTTCAGATGGTTTCCGTCGTTCATCTCGTTTCCGTCGTTCAGATCGTTTCCGTCATGAGATCGTTTCCGTCGTTCAGATCGTTTCAGTCGTTCAGATCGTTTCAGTCGTTCACCTCGTTTCGGTCGTTCAGATCGTTTCAGTCGTTCAGCTCGTTTCAGTCGTTCACCTCGTGTCCGTCGTTCAGATCGTTTCAGTCGTTCAGATCATTTCAGTCGTTCAGATCGTTTCCGTCGTTCAGATCGTTTCCGTCGTTCAGATCGTTTCCGTCGTTCATCTCGTTTCCGTCGTTCAGATCGTTTCAGTCGTTCATCTCGTTTCCGTCGTTCAGATCGTTTCAGTCGTTCATCTCGTTTCCGTCGTTCAGATCGTTTCAGTCGTTCAGATCGTTTCCGTCGTTCAGATCGTTTCAGTCGTTCAGATCGTGTCCGTCGTTCAGATCGTTTGTCGTTCAGCTCGTTTCAGTCGTTCAGATCGTTTGTCGTTCAGATCGTTTCAGTCGTTCAGATCGTTTCCGTCGTTCAGATCGTTTCAGTCGTTCAGATCGTTTCAGTCGTTCAGCTCGTTTCCGTCGTTCATCTCGTTTCCGTCGTTCAGATCGTTTCCGTCATGAGATCGTTTCCGTCATTCAGATCGTTTCAGTCGTTCAGATCTCTTCCGTCGTTCAGTTCGTTTCCGTCGTTCAGATCGTTTCAGTCGTTCAGATCTCTTCCGTCGTTCAGTTCGTTTCCGTCGTTCAGATCGTTTCAGTCGTTCAGATCTCTTCCGTCGTTCAGTTCGTTTCCGTCGTTCAGATCGTTTCCGTCATGAGATCGTTTCCGTCATTCAGATCGTTTGTCGTTCAGCTCGTTTCCGTCGTTCAGATCGTTTCAGTCGTTCAGATCGTTTCAGTCGTTCACCTCGTTTCCGTCGTTCAGATCGTTTCAGTCGTTCAGCTCGTTTCAGTCGTTCACCTCGTGTCCGTCGTTCAGATCGTTTCAGTCGTTCAGCTCGTTTCAGTCGTTCAGATCGTTTGTCGTTCAGCTCGTTTCAGTCGTTCAGATCGTTTGTCATTCAGATCGTTTCAGTCGTTCAGTTCGTTTCCGTCGTTCACCTCGTTTCCGTCGTTCAGATCGTTTCAGTCGTTCAGATTGTTTCAGTCGTTCAGATCGTTTCCGTCATGAGATCGTTTCCATCATTCAGATCGTTTGTCGTTCAGCTCGTTTCCGTCGTTCAGATCGTTTCAGTCGTTCACCTCGTTTCCGTCGTTCAGTTCGTTTCCGTCGTTCATCTCGTTTCCATCGTTCAGATTGTTTCAGTCATTCAGATCGTTTCCGTCGTTCAGATCGTTTCAGTCGTTCAGATCGTTTCAGTCGTTCAGCTCGTTTCCGTCGTTCAGATCGTTTCAGTCGTTCAGATCGTTTCCGTCGTTCATCTCGTTTCCGTCGTTCAGATCGTTTCCGTCATGAGATCGTTTCCGTCGTTCAGATCGTTTCAGTCGTTCAGATCGTTTCAGTCGTTCACCTCGTTTCCATCGTTCAGATCGTTTCAGTCGTTCAGCTCGTTTCAGTCGTTCACCTCGTGTCCGTCGTTCAGATCGTTTCAGTCGTTCAGATCATTTCAGTCGTTCAGATCGTTTCCGTCGTTCAGATCGTTTCCGTCGTTCAGATCGTTTCCGTCGTTCATCTCGTTTCCGTCGTTCAGATCGTTTCAGTCGTTCATCTCGTTTCCGTCGTTCAGATCGTTTCAGTCGTTCAGATCGTTTCCGTCGTTCAGATCGTTTCAGTCGTTCAGATCGTGTCCGTCGTTCAGATCGTTTGTCGTTCAGCTCGTTTCAGTCGTTCAGATCGTTTCAGTCGTTCAGATCTCTTCCGTCGTTCAGTTCGTTTCCGTCGTTCAGATCGTTTCCGTCATGAGATCGTTTCCGTCATTCAGATCGTTTGTCGTTCAGCTCGTTTCCGTCGTTCAGATCGTTTCAGTCGTTCAGATCTCTTCCGTCGTTCAGTTCGTTTCCGTCGTTCAGATCGTTTCCGTCATGAGATCGTTTCCGTCATTCAGATTGTTTGTCGTTCAGCTCGTTTCCTTCGTTCAGATCGTTTCAGTCGTTCAGATCGTTTCAGTCGTTCACCTCGTTTCCGTCGTTCAGATCGTTTCAGTCGTTCAGATCGTTTCAGTCGTTCATCTCGTTTCCGTCGTTCAGTTCGTTTCCGTCGTTCAGATCGTTTCAGTCGTTCACCTCGTTTCCGTCGTTCAGATCGTTTCGGTCTTTCAGATCGTTTCGGTCGTTCAGATCGTTTCAGTCGTTCACCTCGTTTCCGTCATTCAGATCGTTTCAGTCGTTCAGTTCGTTTCCGTCGTTCACCTCGTTTCCGTCGTTCAGATCGTTTCCGTCGTTCATCTCATTTCCGTCGTTCAGATCGTTTCCGTCGTGAGATCGTTTCGGTCGTTCAGATCGTTTCCGTCGTTTGGATCGTTTCAGTCGTTCAGATCGTTTCGGTCGTTCAGATCGTTTCAGTCGTTCACCTCGTTTCCGTCGTTCAGTTCGTTTCGGTCGTTCAGATCGTTTCGGTCGTTCAGATCGTTTTGGTCCTTCAGATCGTTTCGGTCGTTCATCCCGTTTCGGTCGTTCAGATCATTTCCTTCGTTCAGATCGTTTCCGTCGTTCAGATCGTTTCAGTCGTTCAGATCGTGTCCGTCATTCAGATCGTTTGTCGTTCAGCTCGTTTCAGTCGTTCAGATCGTTTCAGTCGTTTAGATCTCTTCCGTCGTTCAGTTCGTTTCCGTCGTTCAGATCGTTTCCGTCATGAGATCGTTTCCGTCATTCAGATCGTTTGTCGTTCAGATCGTTTCAGTCGTTCAGATCGTTTCAGTCGTTCAGATCGTTTCCGTCGCTCAGATCGTTTCAGTCGTTCAGATCGTTTCAGTCGTTCAGATCGTTTCAGTCGTTCAGATCGTTTCCGTCGCTCAGATCGTTTCAGTCGTTCATCTCGTTTCCTTCGTTCAGATCGTTTCCGTCGTTCAGCTCGTTTCAGTCGTTCAGATCGTTTCAGTCGTTCAGATCTCTTCCGTCGTTCAGTTCGTTTCCGTCGTTCAGATCGTTTCCGTCATGAGATCGTTTCCGTCATTCAGATCGTTTGTCGTTCAGCTCGTTTCCGTCGTTGAGATCGTTTCAGTCGTTCAGATCGTTTCAGTCGTTCACCTCGTTTCCGTCGTTCAGATCGTTTCAGTCGTTCAGATTGTTTCAGTCGTTCAGATCGTTTCCGTCATGAGATCGTTTCCATCATTCAGATCGTTTGTCGTTCAGCTCGTTTCCGTCGTTCAGATCGTTTCAGTCGTTCAGATCGTTTCAGTCGTTCACCTCGTTTCCGTCGTTCAGATCGTTTCAGTCGTTCAGATCGTTTCCGTCGTTCAGATCGTTTCAGTCGTTCAGATCGTTTCAGTCGTTCAGATCGTTTCCGTCGTTCAGATCGTTTCAGTCCTTCAGATCGTTTCAGTCGTTCAGATCGTTTCCCTCATCAGCTCTTTTCCGTCGTTCAGATCGTTTCCGTCGTTCAGATCGTTTCCGTCGTTCATCTCGTTTCCGTCGTTCAGATCGTTTCCGTCATGAGATCGTTTCCGTCATTCAGATCGTTTGTCGTTCAGCTCGTTTCCGTCGTTCAGATCGTTTCAGTCGTTCAGATCGTTTCAGTCGTTCACCTCGTTTCCGTCGTTCAGATCGTTTCAGTCGTTCAGCTCGTTTCAGTCGTTCACCTCGTGTCCGTCGTTCAGATCGTTTCAGTCGTTCAGCTCGTTTCAGTCGTTCAGATCGTTTCAGTCGTTCACCTCGTTTCCGTCGTTCAGATCGTTTCGGTCTTTTCAGATCGTTTCAGTCGTTCACCTCGTTTCCGTCGTTCAGATCGTTTCAGTCGTTCAGATCGTTTCAGTCGTTCACCTCGTTTCCGTCGTTCAGATCGTTTCGGTCTTTCAGATCGTTTCGGTCGTTCAGATCGTTTCAGTCGTTCACCTCGTTTCCGTCATTCAGATCGTTTCGGTCGTTCAGTTCGTTTCCGTCGTTCACCTCGTTTCCGTCGTTCAGATCGTTTCAGTCGTTCAGATTGTTTCAGTCGTTCAGATCGTTTCCGTCATGAGATCGTTTCCATCATTCAGATCGTTTGTCGTTCAGCTCGTTTCCGTCGTTCAGATCGTTTCAGTCGTTCAGATCGTTTCAGTCGTTCACCTCGTTTCCGTCGTTCAGTTCGTTTCCGTCGTTCATCTCGTTTCCATCGTTCAGATTGTTTCAGTCATTCAGATCGTTTCCGTCGTTCAGATCGTTTCAGTCGTTCAGATCGTTTCAGTCGTTCAGCTCGTTTCCGTCGTTCAGATCGTTTCAGTCGTTCAGATCGTTTCAGTCGTTCACCTCGTTTCCATCGTTCAGATCGTTTCAGTCGTTCAGCTCGTTTCAGTCGTTCAACTCGTGTCCGTCGTTCAGATCGTTTCAGTCGTTCAGATCATTTCAGTCGTTCAGATCGTTTCCGTCGTTCAGATCGTTTCCGTCGTTCAGATCGTTTCCGTCGTTCATCTCGTTTCCATCGTTCAGATCGTTTCAGTCGTTCAGATCGTTTGTCGTTCAGCTCGTTTCAGTCGTTCAGATCGTTTGTCGTTCAGATCGTTTCAGTCGTTCAGATCGTTTCCGTCGTTCAGATCGTTTCAGTCGTTCAGATCGTTTCAGTCGTTCAGCTCGTTTCCGTCGTTCAGATCGTTTCAGTCGTTCAGATCGTTTCCGACGTTCATCTCGTTTCCGTCGTTCAGATCGTTTCCGTCATGAGATCGTTTCCGTCATTCAGATCGTTTGTCGTTCAGCTCGTTTCCGTCGTTCAGATCGTTTCAGTCGTTCAGATCTCTTCCGTCGTTCAGTTCGTTTCCGTCGTTCAGATCGTTTCCGTCATGAGATCGTTTCCGTCATTCAGATTGTTTGTCGTTCAGCTCGTTTCCTTCGTTCAGATCGTTTCAGTCGTTCAGATCGTTTCAGTCGTTCACCTCGTTTCCGTCGTTCAGATCGTTTCAGTCGTTCAGATCGTTTCAGTCGTTCATCTCGTTTCCGTCGTTCAGTTCGTTTCCGTCGTTCAGATCGTTTCAGTCGTTCACCTCGTTTCCGTCGTTCAGATCGTTTCGGTCTTTCAGATCGTTTCGGTCGTTCAGATCGTTTCAGTCGTTCACCTCGTTTCCGTCATTCAGATCGTTTCAGTCGTTCAGTTCGTTTCCGTCGTTCACCTCGTTTCCGTCGTTCAGATCGTTTCCGTCGTTCATCTCATTTCCGTCGTTCAGATCGTTTCCGTCGTGAGATCGTTTCGGTCGTTCAGATCGTTTCAGTCGTTCACCTCGTTTCCGTCGTTCAGTTCGTTTCGGTCGTTCAGATCGTTTCGGTCGTTCAGATCGTTTTGGTCCTTCAGATCGTTTCGGTCGTTCATCCCGTTTCGGTCTTTCAGTTCGTTTCCGTCGTTCAGATCGTTTCTGTCGTTCAGATCGTTTCCGTCGTTCAGATCGTTTCCGTCGTTCAGCTCTTTTCAGTCGTTCATCTCGTTTCCTTCGTTCAGATCGTTTCCGTCGTTCAGATCGTGTCCGTCATTCAGATCGTTTGTCGTTCAGCTCGTTTCAGTCGTTCAGATCGTTTCAGTCGTTTAGATCTCTTCCGTCGTTCAGTTCGTTTCCGTCGTTCAGATCGTTTCCGTCATGAGATCGTTTCCGTCATTCAGATCGTTTGTCGTTCAGATCGTTTCAGTCGTTCAGATCGTTTCAGTCGTTCAGATCGTTTCCGTCGCTCAGATCGTTTCAGTCGTTCAGATCGTTTCAGTCGTTCAGATCGTTTCAGTCGTTCAGATCGTTTCCGTCGCTCAGATCGTTTCAGTCGTTCATCTCGTTTCCTTCGTTCAGATCGTTTCCGTCGTTCAGCTCGTTTCAGTCGTTCAGATCGTTTCAGTCGTTCAGATCTCTTCCGTCGTTCAGTTCGTTTCCGTCGTTCAGATCGTTTCCGTCATGAGATCGTTTCCGTCATTCAGATCGTTTGTCGTTCAGCTCGTTTCCGTCGTTGAGATCGTTTCAGTCGTTCAGATCGTTTCAGTCGTTCACCTCGTTTCCGTCGTTCAGATCGTTTCAGTCGTTCACCTCGTTTCCGTCATTCAGATCGTTTCAGTCGTTCAGTTCGTTTCCGTCGTTCACCTCGTTTCCGTCGTTCAGATCGTTTCCGTCGTTCATCTCATTTCCGTCGTTCAGATCGTTTCCGTCGTGAGATCGTTTCGGTCGTTCAGATCGTTTCAGTCGTTCACCTCGTTTCCGTCGTTCAGTTCGTTTCGGTCGTTCAGATCGTTTCGGTCGTTCAGATCGTTTTGGTCCTTCAGATCGTTTCGGTCGTTCATCCCGTTTCGGTCTTTCAGTTCGTTTCCGTCGTTCAGATCGTTTCTGTCGTTCAGATCGTTTCCGTCGTTCAGATCGTTTCCGTCGTTCAGCTCTTTTCAGTCGTTCATCTCGTTTCCTTCGTTCAGATCGTTTCCGTCGTTCAGATCGTGTCCGTCATTCAGATCGTTTGTCGTTCAGCTCGTTTCAGTCGTTCAGATCGTTTCAGTCGTTTAGATCTCTTCCGTCGTTCAGTTCGTTTCCGTCGTTCAGATCGTTTCCGTCATGAGATCGTTTCCGTCATTCAGATCGTTTGTCGTTCAGATCGTTTCAGTCGTTCAGATCGTTTCAGTCGTTCAGATCGTTTCCGTCGCTCAGATCGTTTCAGTCGTTCAGATCGTTTCAGTCGTTCAGATCGTTTCAGTCGTTCAGATCGTTTCCGTCGCTCAGATCGTTTCAGTCGTTCATCTCGTTTCCTTCGTTCAGATCGTTTCCGTCGTTCAGCTCGTTTCAGTCGTTCAGATCGTTTCAGTCGTTCAGATCTCTTCCGTCGTTCAGTTCGTTTCCGTCGTTCAGATCGTTTCCGTCATGAGATCGTTTCCGTCATTCAGATCGTTTGTCGTTCAGCTCGTTTCCGTCGTTGAGATCGTTTCAGTCGTTCAGATCGTTTCAGTCGTTCACCTCGTTTCCGTCGTTCAGATCGTTTCAGTCGTTCAGATTGTTTCAGTCGTTCAGATTGTTTCAGTCGTTCAGATCGTTTCCGTCATGAGATCGTTTCCATCATTCAGATCGTTTGTCGTTCAGCTCGTTTCCGTCGTTCAGATCGTTTCAGTCGTTCAGATCGTTTCAGTCGTTCACCTCGTTTCCGTCGTTCAGATCGTTTCAGTCGTTCAGATCGTTTCCGTCGTTCAGATCGTTTCAGTCGTTCAGATCGTTTCAGTCGTTCAGATCGTTTCCGTCGTTCAGATCGTTTCAGTCCTTCAGATCGTTTCCGTCGTTCAGATCGTTTCCGTCGTTCATCTCGTTTCCGTCGTTTAGATCGTTTCCGTCGTTCAGATCGTTTCCGTCGTTCAGATCGTTTGTCGTTCAGCTCGTTTCCGTCGTTCAGATCGTTTCAGTCGTTCAGATCGTTTCCGTCTTTCATCTCGTTTCCGTCATTCAGCTCGTTTCAGTCGTTCACCTCGTTTCCGTCGTTCAGATCGTTTCAGTCGTTCAGCTCGTTTCAGTCGTTCACCTCGTTTCAGTCGTTCAGATCGTTTCAGTCGTTCACCTCGTTTCCGTCGTTCAGATCGTTTCCGTCATGAGATCGTTTCCGTCGTTCAGATCGTTTCAGACGTTCAGATCGTTTCCGTCGTTCAGATCGTTTCCGTCGTTCATCTCGTTTCCGTCGTTCAGATCGTTTCAGTCGTTCATCTCGTTTCCTTCGTTCAGATCGTTTCCATCGTTCAGATCGTTTCAGTCGTTCAGATCGTGTCCGTCATTCAGATCGTTTGTCGTTCAGCTCGTTTCAGTCGTTCAGATCGTTTGTCGTTCATCTCGTTTCCGTCGTTCAGATCGTTTCAGTCGTTCAGATCTCTTCCGTCGTTCAGTTCGTTTCCGTCGTTCAGATCGTTTGTCGTTCAGCTCGTTTCCGTCGTTCAGATCGTTTCAGTCGTTCAGATCGTTTCAGTCGTTCACCTCGTTTCCGTCGTTCAGATCGTTTCAGTCGTTCAGCTCGTTTCAGTCGTTCACCTCGTGTCCGTCGTTCAGATCGTTTCAGTCGTTCAGCTCGTTTCAGTCGTTCAGATCGTTTCAGTCGTTCACCTCGTTTCAGTCGTTCACCTCGTTTCCGTCGTTCAGATCGTTTCCGTCATGAGATCGTTTCCGTCGTTCAGATCGTTTCAGTCGTTCAGATCGTTTCCGTCGTTCAGATCGTTTCCGTCGTTCATCTCGTTTCCGTCGTTCAGATCGTTTCAGTCGTTCATCTCGTTTCCTTCGTTCAGATCGTTTCCATCGTTCAGATCGTTTCAGTCGTTCAGATCGTGTCCGTCATTCAGATCGTTTGTCGTTCAGCTCGTTTCAGTCGTTCAGATCGTTTGTCGTTCATCTCGTTTCCGTCGTTCAGATCGTTTCTTTCGTTCAGATCTCTTCCGTCGTTCAGTTCGTTTCCGTCGTTCAGATCGTTTGTCGTTCAGCTCGTTTCCGTCGTTCAGATCGTTTCAGTCGTTCAGATCGTTTCCGTCGCTCAGATCGTTTCAGTCGTTCAGATCGTTTCAGTCGTTCAGATCGTTTCAGTCGTTCAGATCGTTTCCGTCGCTCAGATCGTTTCAGTCGTTCATCTCGTTTCCTTCGTTCAGATCGTTTCCGTCGTTCAGCTCGTTTCAGTCGTTCAGATCGTTTCAGTCGTTCAGATCTCTTCCGTCGTTCAGTTCGTTTCCGTCGTTCAGATCGTTTCCGTCATGAGATCGTTTCCGTCATTCAGATCGTTTGTCGTTCAGCTCGTTTCCGTCGTTGAGATCGTTTCAGTCGTTCAGATCGTTTCAGTCGTTCACCTCGTTTCCGTCGTTCAGATCGTTTCAGTCGTTCAGATTGTTTCAGTCGTTCAGATTGTTTCAGTCGTTCAGATCGTTTCCGTCATGAGATCGTTTCCATCATTCAGATCGTTTGTCGTTCAGCTCGTTTCCGTCGTTCAGATCGTTTCAGTCGTTCAGATCGTTTCAGTCGTTCACCTCGTTTCCGTCGTTCAGATCGTTTCAGTCGTTCAGATCGTTTCCGTCGTTCAGATCGTTTCAGTCGTTCAGATCGTTTCAGTCGTTCAGATCGTTTCCGTCGTTCAGATCGTTTCAGTCCTTCAGATCGTTTCCGTCGTTCAGATCGTTTCCGTCGTTCATCTCGTTTCCGTCGTTTAGATCGTTTCCGTCGTTCAGATCGTTTCCGTCGTTCAGATCGTTTGTCGTTCAGCTCGTTTCCGTCGTTCAGATCGTTTCAGTCGTTCAGATCGTTTCCGTCTTTCATCTCGTTTCCGTCATTCAGCTCGTTTCAGTCGTTCACCTCGTTTCCGTCGTTCAGATCGTTTCAGTCGTTCAGCTCGTTTCAGTCGTTCACCTCGTTTCAGTCGTTCAGATCGTTTCAGTCGTTCACCTCGTTTCCGTCGTTCAGATCGTTTCCGTCATGAGATCGTTTCCGTCGTTCAGATCGTTTCAGTCGTTCAGATCGTTTCCGTCGTTCAGATCGTTTCCGTCGTTCATCTCGTTTCCGTCGTTCAGATCGTTTCAGTCGTTCATCTCGTTTCCTTCGTTCAGATCGTTTCCATCGTTCAGATCGTTTCAGTCGTTCAGATCGTGTCCGTCATTCAGATCGTTTGTCGTTCAGCTCGTTTCAGTCGTTCAGATCGTTTGTCGTTCATCTCGTTTCCGTCGTTCAGATCGTTTCAGTCGTTCAGATCTCTTCCGTCGTTCAGTTCGTTTCCGTCGTTCAGATCGTTTGTCGTTCAGCTCGTTTCCGTCGTTCAGATCGTTTCAGTCGTTCAGATCGTTTCAGTCGTTCACCTCGTTTCCGTCGTTCAGATCGTTTCGGTCGTTCAGATCGTTTCAGTCGTTCAGATCGTTTCGGTCGTTCAGATCGTTTCCGTCGTTCAGATCGTTTCCGTCGTTCAGATCGTTTCAGTCGTTCAGATCGTTTCCGTCGTTCACCTCGTTTCCGTCGTTCAGATCGTTTCGGTCGTTCAGATCGTTTCAGTCGTTCAGATCGTTTCGGTCGTTCAGATCGTTTCCGTCGTTCAGATCGTTTCCGTCGTTCAGATCGTTTCAGTCGTTCAGATCGTTTCCGTCGTTCATCTCGTTTCCGTCGTTCAGATCGGTTCCGTCATGAGATCGTTTCCGTCATTCAGATCGTTTGTCGTTCAGCTCGTTTACGTCGTTCAGATCGTTTCAGTCGTTCAGATCTCTTCCGTCGTTCAGTTCGTTTCCGTCGTTCAGATCGTTTCCGTCATGAGATCGTTTCCGTCGTTCAGATCGTTTCAGTCGTTCAGATCGTTTCAGTCGTTCACCTCGTTTCCGTCGTTCAGATCGTTTCAGTCGTTCAGCTCGTTTCAGTCGTTCACCTCGTGTCCGTCGTTCAGATCGTTTCAGTCGTTCAGCTCGTTTCAGTCGTTCAGATCGTTTCAGTCGTTCACCTCGTTTCCGTCGTTCAGATCGTTTCAGTCGTTCAGTTCGTTTCCGTCGTTCACCTCGTTTCCGTCGTTCAGATCGTTTCCGTCGTTCATCTCATTTCCGTCGTTCAGATCGTTTCCGTCATGAGATCGTTTCGGTCGTTCAGATCGTTTCCGTCGTTTGGATCGTTTCAGTCGTTCAGATCGTTTCGGTCGTTCAGATCGTTTCAGTCGTTCACCTCGTTTCCGTCGTTCAGATCGTTTCGGTCGTTACGATCGTTTCGGTCGTTCAGATCGTTTTGGTCCTTCAGATCGTTTCGGTCGTTCATCCCGTTTCGGTCGTTCAGATCATTTCCGTCGTTCAGATCGTTTCAGTCGTTCAGATCTCTTCTGTTGTTCAGATCGTTTCAGTCTTTCAGTTCGTTTCCGTCGTTCAGATCGTTTCTGTCGTTCAGATCGTTTCCGTCGTTCAGATCGTTTCCGTCGTTCAGCTCTTTTCAGTCGTTCATCTCGTTTCCTTCGTTCAGATCGTTTCCGTCGTTCAGATCGTTTCAGTCGTTCAGATCGTGTCCGTCATTCAGATCGTTTGTCGTTCAGCTCGTTTCAGTCGTTCAGATCGTTTCAGTCGTTCAGATCTCTTCCGTCGTTCAGTTCGTTTCCGTCGTTCAGATCGTTTCCGTCATGAGATCGTTTCCGTCATTCAGATCGTTTGTCGTTCAGATCGTTTCAGTCGTTCAGATCGTTTCAGTCGTTCAGATCGTTTCCGTCGTTCAGATCGTTTCAGTCGTTCAGATCGTTTCAGTCGTTCAGATCGTTTCCCTCATCAGCTCTTTTCCGTCGTTCAGATCGTTTCAGTCGTTCATCTCGTTTCCTTCGTTCAGATCGTTTCCGTCGTTCAGCTCGTTTCAGTCGTTCAGATCGTTTCAGTCGTTCAGATCTCTTCCGTCGTTCAGTTCGTTTCCGTCGTTCAGATCGTTTCCGTCATGAGATCGTTTCCGTCATTCAGATCGTTTGTCGTTCAGCTCGTTTCCGTCGTTCAGATCGTTTCAGTCGTTCAGATCGTTTCAGTCGTTCACCTCGTTTCCGTCGTTCAGATCGTTTCAGTCGTTCAGATTGTTTCAGTCGTTCAGATTGTTTCAGTCGTTCAGATCGTTTCCGTCATGAGATCGTTTCCATCATTCAGATCGTTTGTCGTTCAGCTCGTTTCCGTCGTTCAGATCGTTTCAGTCGTTCAGATCGTTTCAGTCGTTCACCTCGTTTCCGTCGTTCAGATCGTTTCAGTCGTTCAGATCGTTTCAGTCGTTCAGATCGTTTCCGTCGTTAAGATCATTTCAGTCCTTCAGATCGTTTCAGTCGTTCAGATAGTTTCCCTCATCAGCTCTTTTCCGTCGTTCAGATCGTTTCCGTCGTTCAGATCATTTCCGTCGTTCAGATCGTTTGTCGTTCAGCTCGTTTCCGTCGTTCAGATCGTTTCAGTCGTTCAGATCGTTTCCGTCTTTCATCTCGTTTCCGTCATTCAGCTCGTTTCAGTCGTTCATTTCGTTTCCGTCGTTCAGATCGTTTCAGTCGTTCAGCTCGTTTCAGTCGTTCACCTCGTTTCAGTCGTTCAGATCGTTTCAGTCGTTCACCTCGTTTACGTCGTTCAGATCGTTTCCGTCATGAGATCGTTTCCGTCGTTCAGATCGTTTCCGTCGTTCAGATCGTTTCCGTCGTTCAGATCGTTTCAGTCGTTCACCTCGTTTCCGTCGTTCAGATCGTTTGTCGTTCAGCTCGTTTCAGTCGTTCAGATCGTTTGTCGTTCAGATCGTTTCAGTCGTTCAGATCATTTCCGTCGTTCAGATCGTTTCAGTCGTTCAGATCGTTTCAGTCGTTCAGCTCGTTTCCATCGTTCAGATCGTTTCAGTCGTTCAGATCGTTTCCGTCGTTCATCTCGTTTCCGTCGTTCAGATCGTTTCCGTCATGAGATCGTTTCCGTCATTCAGATCGTTTGTCGTTCAGCTCGTTTCCGTCGTTCAGATCGTTTCAGTCGTTCAGATCTCTTCCGTCGTTCAGTTCGTTTCCGTCGTTCAGATCGTTTCCGTCATGAGATCGTTTCCGTCATTCAGATCGTTTGTCGTTCAGCTCGTTTCCGTCGTTCAGATCGTTTCAGTCGTTCAGATCGTTTCAGTCGTTCACCTCGTTTCCGTCGTTCAGATCGTTTCAGTCGTTCAGCTCGTTTCAGTCGTTCACCTCGTGTCCGTCGTTCAGATCGTTTCAGTCGTTCAGCTCGTTTCAGTCGTTCAAATCGTTTCAGTCGTTCACCTCGTTTCCGTCGTTCAGATCGTTTCGGTCTTTCAGATCGTTTCAGTCGTTCACCTCGTTTCCGTCGTTCAGATCGTTTCGGTCGTTCAGATCGTTTCGGTCGTTCAGATCGTTTCAGTTGTTCATCTCGTTTCCGTCGTTCAGTTCGTTTCCGTCGTTCAGATCGTTTCAGTCGTTCACCTCGTTTCGGTCGTTCAGATCGTTTCAGTTGTTCATCTCGTTTCCGTCGTTCAGTTCGTTTCCGTCGTTCAGATCGTTTCAGTCGTTCATCTCGTTTCCGTCGTTCAGATCGTTTCCGTCATGAGATCGTTTCGGTCGTTCAGATCGTTTCCGTCGTTCAGATCGTTTCCGTCATGAGATCGTTTCGGTCGTTCAGATCGTTTCCGTCGTTTGGATCGTTTCAGTCGTTCAGATCGTTTCGGTCGTTCAGATCGTTTCAGTCGTTCACCTCGTTTCCGTCGTTCAGATCGTTTCGGTCGTTCAGATCGTTTTGGTCGTTCAGATCGTTTCGGTCGTTCATCCCGTTTCGGTCGTTCAGATCTCTTCTGTTGTTCAGATCGTTTCGGTCTTTCAGTTCGTTTCCGTCGTTCAGATCGTTTCTGTCGTTCAGATCGTTTCAGTCGTTCACCTCGTTTCCGTCGTTCAGATCGTTTCGGTCGTTCATCTCGTTTCGGTCGTTCATCTCGTTTCCGTCGTTCAGATCGTTTCCGTCGTTCATCTCGTTTCGGTCGTTCATCTCTTTTCCGTCGATCAGATCGTTTCCGTCGTTCAGATCGTTTAGGTCGTTCATCTCGTTTCCGTCGTTCAGATCGTTTCCGTCGTTCAGCTCGTTTCAGTCGTTCAGATCGTTTCAGTCGTTCACCTCGTTTCCGTCGTTCAGATCGTTTCAGTCGTTCAGATTGTTTCAGTCGTTCAGATTGTTTCAGTCGTTCAGATCGTTTCCGTCATGAGATCGTTTCCATCATTCAGATCGTTTGTCGTTCAGCTCGTTTCCGTCGTTCAGATCGTTTCAGTCGTTCACCTCGTTTCCGTCGTTCAGATCGTTTCAGTCGTTCAGATCGTTTCAGTCGTTCAGATCGTTTCCGTCGTTAAGATCATTTCAGTCCTTCAGATCGTTTCAGTCGTTCAGATCGTTTCCCTCATCAGCTCTTTTCCGTCGTTCAGATCGTTTCCGTCGTTCAGATCGTTTCCGTCGTTCAGATCGTTTGTCGTTCAGCTCGTTTCCGTCGTTCAGATCGTTTCAGTCGTTCAGATCGTTTCCGTCTTTCATCTCGTTTCCGTCATTCAGCTCGTTTCAGTCGTTCAGCTCGTTTCAGTCGTTCACCTCGTTTCAGTCGTTCACCTCGTTTCCGTCGTTCAGATCGTTTCCGTCATGAGATCGTTTCAGTCGTTCAGATCGTTTCCCTCATCAGCTCTTTTCCGTCGTTCAGATCGTTTCCGTCGTTCAGATCGTTTCCGTCGTTCAGATCGTTTCCGTCGTTCATCTCGTTTCCGTCGTTCAGATCGTTTCAGTCGTTCATCTCGTTTCCGTCGTTCAGATCGTTTCAGTCGTTCAGATCGTTTCCGTCGTTCAGATCGTTTCAGTCGTTCAGATCGTGTCCGTCATTCAGATCGTTTGTCGTTCAGCTCGTTTCAGTCGTTCACCTCGTTTCCGTCGTTCAGATCGTTTGTCGTTCAGATCGTTTCAGTCGTTCAGATCGTTTCCGTCGTTCATCTCGTTTCCGTCGTTCAGATCGTTTCCGTCATGAGATCGTTTCCGTCATTCAGATCGTTTGTCGTTCAGCTCGTTTCCGTCGTTCAGATCGTTTCAGTCGTTCAGATCTCTTCCGTCGTTCAGTTCGTTTCCGTCGTTCAGATCGTTTCCGTCATGAGATCGTTTCCGTCATTCAGATCGTTTGTCGTTCAGCTCGTTTCCGTCGTTCAGATCGTTTCAGTCGTTCACCTTGTTTCCGTCGTTCAGATCGTTTCAGTCGTTCAGCTCGTTTCAGTCGTTCACCTCGTGTCCGTCGTTCAGATCGTTTCAGTCGTTCAGCTCGTTTCAGTCGTTCAAATCGTTTCAGTCGTTCACCTCGTTTCCGTCGTTCAGATCGTTTCGGTCTTTCAGATCGTTTCAGTCGTTCACCTCGTTTCAGTCGTTCACCTCGTTTCCGTCGTTCAGATCGTTTCAGTCGTTCAGTTCGTTTCCGTCGTTCAGATCGTTTCGGTCGTTCAGATCGTTTCAGTCGTTC
This sequence comes from Blennius ocellaris, assembly GCF_963422515.1. NCBI lineage: Eukaryota > Metazoa > Chordata > Actinopteri > Blenniiformes > Blenniidae > Blennius > Blennius ocellaris. The sequence continues at coordinate 482,559 of NW_027662315.1, forward strand.
AGATTGTTTCAGTCGTTCAGATCGTTTCCGTCGTTCAGATCGTTTCCGTCTTTCACCTCGTTTCCGTCGTTCAGATCGTTTCCGTCATGAGATCGTTTCGGTCGTTCAGATCGTTTCCGTCGTTTGGATCGTTTCAGTCGTTCAGATCGTTTCGGTCGTTCAGATCGTTTCAGTCGTTCACCTCGTTTCCGTCGTTCAGATCGTTTCGGTCGTTCAGATCGTTTCGGTCGTTCAGATCGTTTTGGTCGTTCAGATCGTTTCGGTCGTTCATCCCGTTTCGGTCGTTCAGATCATTTCCGTCGTTCAGATCGTTTCAGTCGTTCAGATCTCTTCTGTTGTTCAGATCGTTTCAGTCTTTCAGTTCGTTTCCGTCGTTCAGATCGTTTCTGTCGTTCAGATCGTTTCAGTCGTTCACCTCGTTTCCGTCGTTCAGATCGTTTCCGTCGTTCAGATCGTTTAGGTCGTTCATCTCGTTTCCGTCGTTCAGATCGTTTCCGTCGTTCATCTCGTTTCCGTCGTTGAGATCGTTTCCGTCATGAGATCGCTTCGGTCGTTCAGATCGTTTCAGTCGTTCAGATCGTTTCCGTCATTCAGATCGTTTGTCGTTCAGCTCGTTTCCGTCGTTCAGATCGTTTCAGTCGTTCAGATCGTTTCAGTCGTTCACCTCGTTTCCGTCGTTCAGATCGCTTCAGTCGTTCAGCTCGTTTCCCTCATCAGCTCTTTTCCGTCGTTCAGATCGTTTCCGTCATTCAGAACGTTTCAGTCGTTCATATCGTTCCCATCGTTCAGCTCGTTTCAGTCGTTCAGATCGTTTCCGTCATTCAGATCGTTTGTCGATCAGCTCTTTTCAGTCGTTCATATCGTTTCAATCGTTCAGATCGTTTCAGTCGTTCAGCTCTTTACCGTCATTCAGATCGTTTCAGTCGTTCAGATCGTTTCCGTAATTCAGCTCGTTTCAGTCGTTCAGATCGTTTCCGTCGTTCAGATCGTTTCAGATCGTTTCCCTCATCAGCTCTTTTCCGTCGTTCAGATCGTTTCCGTCATTCAGAACGTTTCAGTCGTTAAGATCGTTTCTGTCGTTCAGATCGTTTCAGTCGTTCACCTCGTTTACGTCGTTCAGATCGTTTCAGTCGTTCAGTTCGTTTCCGTCATGAGATCGTTTCGGTCGTTCAGATCGTTTCCGTCGTTTGGATCGTTTCAGTCGTTCAGATTGTTTCGGTCGTTAAGATCGTTTCGGTCGTTCATCTCGTTTCCGTCGTTCAGATCGTTTCGGTCGTTCATCTCGTTTCGGTCGTTCATCTCTTTTCCGTCGATCAGATCGTTTCGGTCGTTCAGATCGTTTAGGTCGTTCATCTCGTTTCCGTCGTTCAGATCGTTTCCGTCGTTCATCTCGTTTCGGTCGTTCATCTCTTTTCCGTCGATCAGATCATTTCCGTCGTTCAGATCGTTTAGGTCGTTCATCTCGTTTCCGTCGTTCAGATCGTTTCCGTCGTTCAGCTCGTTTCAGTCGTTCAGATTGTTTCCGTCGTTCAGATCGTTTCCGTCGTTCATCTCGTTTCCGTCGTTCAGATCGTTTACGTCATGAGATCGCTTCGGTCGTTCAGATCGTTTCAGTCGTTCAGATCGTTTCCGTCATTCAGATCGTTTGTCGTTCAGCTCGTTTCCGTCGTTCAGATCGTTTCAGTCGTTCAGATCGTTTCAGTCGTTCACCTCGTTTCCGTCGTTCAGATCGCTTCAGTCGTTCAGCTCGTTTCCCTCATCAGCTCTTTTCCGTCATTCAGAACGTTTCAGTCGTTCATATCGTTCCCATCGTTCAGCTCGTTTCAGTCGTTCAGATCGTTTCCGTCATTCAGATCGTTTGTCGATCAGCTCTTTTCAGTCGTTCATATCGTTTCAATCGTTCAGATCGTTTCAGTCGTTCAGCTCTTTACCGTCATTCAGATCGTTTCAGTCGTTAAGATCGTTTCCGTAATTCAGCTCGTTTCCGTCGTTCAGATCGTTTCCGTCGTTCAGATCGTTTCCGTCGTTCAGATTGTTTGTCGTTCAGCTCTTTTCCGTAATTCAGCTCGTTTCAGTCGTTCAGATCGTTTGTCGTTCAGCTCGTTTCTGTCGTTCAGATCGTTTCAGTCGTTCAGATCGTTTGTCGTTCAGCTCTTTTCCGTAATTCAGCTCGTTTCAGTCGTTCAGATCGTTTGTCGTTCAGCTCGTTTCTGTCGTTCAGATCGTTTCGGTCGTTCAGATCGTTTCCGTCGTTTGGATCGTTTCAGTCGTTCAGATCGTTTCGGTCGTTCAGATCGTTTCAGTCGTTCACCTCGTTTCCGTCGTTCAGATCGTTTCGGTCGTTCAGATCGTTTCGGTCGTTCAGATCGTTTTGGTCGTTCAGATCGTTTCGGTCGTTCATCCCGTTTCGGTCGTTCAGATCATTTCCGTCGTTCAGATCGTTTCAGTCGTTCAGATCTCTTCTGTTGTTCAGATCGTTTCAGTCTTTCAGTTCGTTTCCGTCGTTCAGATCGTTTCTGTCGTTCAGATCGTTTCAGTCGTTCACCTCGTTTCCGTCGTTCAGATCGTTTCCGTCGTTCAGATCGTTTAGGTCGTTCATCTCGTTTCCGTCGTTCAGATCGTTTCCGTCGTTCAGATCGTTTAGGTCGTTCATCTCGTTTCAGTCGTTCAGATCGTTTGTCGTTCAGCTCGTTTCTGTCGTTCAGATCGTTTCGGTCGTTCAGATCGTTTCCGTCGTTTGGATCGTTTCAGTCGTTCAGATCGTTTCGGTCGTTCAGATCGTTTCCGTCGTTCATATCGTTTCCCTCATCAGCTCTTTTCCGTTGTTCAGATCGTTTCCGTCGTTCAGCTCGTTTCAATCGTTCAGATTGTTTCCGTCGTTCAGATCGTTTCAGTCGTTCAGCTCGTTTCCGTCGATCAGATCGTTTCAGTCGTTCAGCTCGTTTCCGTCGTTCAGATCGTTTCAGTCGTTCAGCTCTTTTCAGTCGTTCAGCTCGTTTCAGTCGTTCAGCTCGTTTCTGTCGTTCAAATCGTTTCCGTCGTTCATATCGTTTCCCTCATCAGCTCTTTTCCGTCGTTCAGATCGTTTCAGTCGTTCAGCTCTTTTCAGTCGTTCAGATCGTTTCCTTCGTTCAGCTCGTTTCCGTCGATCAGATCGTTTCTGTGGTTCAGATCGTTTCCGGCGTTCAGATCGTTTCAGTCGTTCAGATCGTTTCCGGCGTTCAGATCGTTTCAGTCGTTCAGATCGTTTCCGGCGTTCAGATCGTTTCAGTCGTTCAGATCGTTTCCCTCATCAGCTCGTTTCCGTTGTTTAGCTCGTTTCCCTCATCAGATCGTTTCAGTCGTTCAGCTCGTTTCCCTCATCAGCTCTTTTCCGTCGTTCAGATCGTTTCCGTTGTTCAGATCGTTTCAGTCGTTCAGATCGTTTCAGTCGTTCAGATCGTTTCCCCCATCAGCTCGTTTCCGTTGTTCAGCTCGTTTCCGTCGTTCAGATCGTTTAGGTCGTTCATCTCGTTTCCGTCGTTCAGATCGTTTCCGTCGTTCAGCTCGTTTCAGTCGTTCAGATTGTTTCCGTCATTCAGATCGTTTCCGTCGTTCATCTCGTTTCCGTCGTTCAGATCGTTTCCGTCATGAGATCGCTTCGGTCGTTCAGATCGTTTCAGTCGTTCAGATCGTTTCCGTCATTCAGATCGTTTGTCGTTCAGCTCGTTTCCGTCGTTCAGATCGTTTCAGTCGTTCAGATCGTTTCCGTCATTCAGATCGTTTCCGTCGTTCAGATCGTTTCCGTCGTTCAGATCGTTTCAGATCGTTTCCCTCATCAGCTCTTTTCCGTCGTTCAGATCGTTTCCGTCATTCAGAACGTTTCAGTCGTTAAGATCGTTTCCGTAATTCAGCTCGTTTCCGTCGTTCAGATCGTTTCTGTCGTTCAGATCGTTTCCGTCGTTCAGATCGTTTCCGTCGTTCAGATCGTTTGTCGTTCAGCTCTTTTCCGTAATTCAGCTCGTTTCAGTCGTTCAGATCGTTTGTCGTTCAGCTCGTTTCTGTCGTTCAGATCGTTTCGGTCGTTCAGATCGTTTCCGTCGTTTGGATCGTTTCAGTCGTTCAGATCGTTTCGGTCGTTCAGATCGTTTCAGTCGTTCACCTCGTTTCCGTCGTTCAGATCGTTTCGGTCGTTCAGATCGTTTCGGTCGTTCAGATCGTTTTGGTCGTTCAGATCGTTTCGGTCGTTCATCCCGTTTCGGTCGTTCAGATCATTTCCGTCGTTCAGATCGTTTCAGTCGTTCAGATCTCTTCTGTTGTTCAGATCGTTTCAGTCTTTCAGTTCGTTTCCGTCGTTCAGATCGTTTCTGTCGTTCAGATCGTTTCAGTCGTTCACCTCGTTTCCGTCGTTCAGATCGTTTCCGTCGTTCAGATCGTTTAGGTCGTTCATCTCGTTTCCGTCGTTCAGATCGTTTCCGTCGTTCATCTCGTTTCCGTCGTTGAGATCGTTTCCGTCATGAGATCGCTTCGGTCGTTCAGATCGTTTCCGTCATTCAGATCGTTTGTCGTTCAGCTCGTTTCCGTCGTTCAGATCGTTTCAGTCGTTCAGATCGTTTCAGTCGTTCACCTCGTTTCCGTCGTTCAGATCGCTTCAGTCGTTCAGCTCGTTTCCCTCATCAGCTCTTTTCCGTCGTTCAGATCGTTTCCGTCATTCAGAACGTTTCAGTCGTTCATATCGTTCCCATCGTTCAGCTCGTTTCAGTCGTTCAGATCGTTTCCGTCATTCAGATCGTTTGTCGATCAGCTCTTTTCAGTCGTTCATATCGTTTCAATCGTTCAGATCGTTTCAGTCGTTCAGCTCTTTACCGTCATTCAGATCGTTTCAGTCGTTCAGATCGTTTCCGTAATTCAGCTCGTTTCAGTCGTTCAGATCGTTTCCGTCGTTCAGATCGTTTCAGATCGTTTCCCTCATCAGCTCTTTTCCGTCGTTCAGATCGTTTCCGTCATTCAGAACGTTTCAGTCGTTAAGATCGTTTCTGTCGTTCAGATCGTTTCAGTCGTTCACCTCGTTTACGTCGTTCAGATCGTTTCAGTCGTTCAGTTCGTTTCCGTCATGAGATCGTTTCGGTCGTTCAGATCGTTTCCGTCGTTTGGATCGTTTCAGTCGTTCAGATTGTTTCGGTCGTTAAGATCGTTTCGGTCGTTCATCTCTTTTCCGTCGATCAGATCGTTTCGGTCGTTCAGATCGTTTAGGTCGTTCATCTCGTTTCCGTCGTTCAGATCGTTTCGGTCGTTCATCTCGTTTCGGTCGTTCATCTCTTTTCCGTCGATCAGATCGTTTCGGTCGTTCAGATCGTTTAGGTCGTTCATCTCGTTTCCGTCGTTCAGATCGTTTCCGTCGTTCATCTCGTTTCGGTCGTTCATCTCTTTTCCGTCGATCAGATCATTTCCGTCGTTCAGATCGTTTAGGTCGTTCATCTCGTTTCCGTCGTTCAGATCGTTTCCGTCATTCAGCTCGTTTCAGTCGTTCAGATTGTTTCCGTCGTTCAGATCGTTTCCGTCGTTCATCTCGTTTCCGTCGTTCAGATCGTTTCCGTCATGAGATCGCTTCGGTTGTTCAGATCGTTTCAGTCGTTCAGATCGTTTCCGTCATTCAGATCGTTTGTCGTTCAGCTCGTTTCCGTCGTTCAGATCGTTTCAGTCGTTCAGATCGTTTCAGTCGTTCACCTCGTTTCCGTCGTTCAGATCGCTTCAGTCGTTCAGCTCGTTTCCCTCATCAGCTCTTTTCCGTCATTCAGAACGTTTCAGTCGTTCATATCGTTCCCATCGTTCAGCTCGTTTCAGTCGTTCAGATCGTTTCCGTCATTCAGATCGTTTGTCGATCAGCTCTTTTCAGTCGTTCATATCGTTTCAATCGTTCAGATCGTTTCAGTCGTTCAGCTCTTTTCAGTCGTTCATATCGTTTCAATCGTTCAGATCGTTTCAGTCGTTAAGATCGTTTCCGTAATTCAGCTCGTTTCCGTCGTTCAGATCGTTTCCGTCGTTCAGATCGTTTCCGTCGTTCAGATCGTTTCCGTCGTTCAGATCGTTTCCGTCGTTCAGATCGTTTGTCGTTCAGCTCTTTTCCGTAATTCAGCTCGTTTCAGTCGTTCAGATCGTTTGTCGTTCAGCTCGTTTCTGTCGTTCAGATCGTTTCAGTCGTTCAGATCGTTTCCGTCATGAGGTCGTTTCCGTCGTTCAGATCGTTTCGGTCGTTCAGATCGTTTCAGTCGTTCAGCTCGTTTCAGCCGTTTAGCTCGTTTCTGTCGTTCAGATCGTTTCCGTCGTTCATATCGTTTCCCTCATCAGCTCTTTTCCGTTGTTCAGATCGTTTCCGTCGTTCAGCTCGTTTCAATCGTTCAGATTGTTTCCGTCGTTCAGATCGTTTCAGTCGTTCAGCTCGTTTCCGTCGATCAGATCGTATCTGTGGTTCAGCTCGTTTCCGTCGTTCAGATCGTTTCAGTCGTTCAGCTCTTTTCAGTCGTTCAGCTCGTTTCAGTCGTTCAGCTCGTTTCTGTCGTTCAAATCGTTTCCGTCGTTCATATCGTTTCCCTCATCAGCTCTTTTCCGTCGTTCAGATCGTTTCAGTCGTTCAGCTCTTTTCAGTCGTTCAGATCGTTTCCGTCGTTCAGCTCGTTTCCGTCGTTCAGATCGTTTCCGTTGTTCAGATCGTTTCAGTCGTTCAGATCGTTTCAGTCGTTCAGATCGTTTCCCCCATCAGCTCGTTTCCGTTGTTCAGCTCGTTTCCCTCATCAGCTCGTTTCCGTTGTTCAGCTCGTTTCCGTCGTTCAGATCGTTAAGGTCGTTCATCTCGTTTCCGTCATTCAGATCGTTTCCGTCGTTCATCTCGTTTCCGTCGTTCAGATCGTTTCCGTCATGAGATCGCTTCGGTCGTTCAGATCGTTTCAGTCGTTCAGATCGTTTCCGTCATTCAGATCGTTTGTCGTTCAGCTCGTTTCCGTCGTTCAGATCGTTTCAGTCGTTCAGATCGTTTCCGTCATTCAGATCGTTTCCGTCGTTCAGATCGTTTCCGTCGTTCAGATCGTTTCCGTCGTTCAGATCGTTTCCGTCATTCATATCGTTCCCATCGTTCAGCTCGTTTCAGTCGTTCAGATCGTTTCCGTCATTCAGATCGTTTGTCGATCAGCTCTTTTCAGTCGTTCATATCGTTTCAATCGTTCAGATCGTTTCAGTCGTTCAGCTCTTTACCGTCATTCAGATCGTTTCAGTCGTTCAGATCGTTTCCGTAATTCAGCTCGTTTCAGTCGTTCAGATCGTTTCCGTCGTTCAGATCGTTTCCGTCGTTCAGATCGTTTGTCGTTCAGCTCTTTTCCGTAATTCAGCTCGTTTCAGTCGTTCAGATCGTTTGTCGTTCAGCTCGTTTCTGTCGTTCAGATCGTTTCAGTCGTTCAGATCGTTTCCGTCATGAGGTCGTTTCCGTCGTTCAGATCGTTTCGGTCGTTCAGATCGTTTCCATCATTCAGCTCGTTTCCGTCGTTCAGATCGTTTCAGTCGTTCATCTCTTTTCCGTCGATCAGATCGTTTCGGTCGTTCAGATCGTTTAGGTCGTTCATCTCGTTTCCGTCGTTCAGATCGTTTCCGTCGTTCAGCTCTTTTCAGTCGTTCAGCTCGTTTCAGTCGTTCAGCTCGTTTCTGTCGTTCAAATCGTGTCCGTCGTTCATATCGTTTCCCTCATCAGCTCTTTTCCGTCGTTCAGATCGTTTCAGTAGTTCAGCTCTTTTCAGTCGTTCAGATCGTTTCCGGCGTTCAGATCGTTTCAGTCGTTCAGATCGTTTCCGGCGTTCAGATCGTTTCAGTCGTTCAGATCGTTTCCGGCGTTCAGATCGTTTCAGTCGTTCAGATCGTTTCCCTCATCAGCTCGTTTCCGTTGTTCAGCTCGTTTCCCTCATCAGCTCGTTTCCGTTGTTCAGCTCGTTTCCATCGTTCATATCGTTTCCCTCATCAGCTCTTTTCCGTCGTTCATATCGTTTCCCACATCAGATCGTTTCAGTCGTTCAGATCGTTTCAGTCGTTCAGCTCATTTCCCTCATCAGCTCTTTTCCGTCGTTCAGATCGTTTCCGTTGTTCAGATCGTTTCAGTCGTTCAGATCGTTTCAGTCGTTCAGATCGTTTCCCTCATCAGCTCGTTTCCGTTGTTCAGCTCGTTTCCGTCGTTCAGATCGTTTCCCTCATCAGCTCTTTTCCGTTGTTCAGATCGTTTCCGTCGTTCATATCGTTTCCCTCATCAGCTCTTTTCCGTCGTTCATATCGTTTCCCTCATCAGATCGTTTCAGTCGTTCAGATCGTTTCAGTCGTTCAGCTCGTTTCCCTCATCAGCTCATTTCCGTCGTTCAGATCGTTTCCGTCGTTCAGATCGTTTCAGTCGTTTAGATCGTTTCCCTCATCAGCTCGTTTCCGTTGTTCAGCTCGTTTCCGTCGTTCAGATCGTTTCCCTCATCAGCTCTTTTCCGTTGTTCAGATCGTTTCCGTCGTTCAGCTCATTTCAGTCGTTCAGATCGTTTCCGTCGTTCAGCTCGTTTCTGTCGTTCAGATCGTTTCCGTCGTTCAGATCGTTTCTGTCGTTCAGATCGTTTCCCTCATCAGCTCTTTTCAGTCGTTCAGATCGTTTCCGTCGTTCAGCTCATTTCAGTCGTTCAGATCGTTTCCGTCGTTCAGCTCGTTTCTGTCGTTCAGATCGTTTCCGTCGTTCAGATCGTTTCTGTCGTTCAGATCGTTTCCCTCATCAGCTCTTTTCAGTTGTTCAGCTCGTTTCAGTCGTTCAGATCGTTTCCGTCATTCAGATCGTTTGTCGATCAGCTCTTTTCAGTCGTTCATATCGTTTCAATCGTTCAGATCGTTTCTGTCGTTCAGATCGTTTCCCTCATCAGCTCTTTTCAGTTGTTCAGCTCGTTTCAGTCGTTCAGATCGTTTCCGTCATTCAGATCGTTTGTCGATCAGCTCTTTTCAGTCGTTCATATCGTTTCAATCGTTCAGATCGTTTCAGTCGTTCAGCTCTTTACCGTCATTCAGATCGTTTCAGTCGTTCAGATTGTTTCCGTAATTCAGCTCGTTTCAGTCGTTCAGCTCTTTTCCGTAATTCAGCTCGTTTCAGTCTTTCAGATCGTTTGTCGTTCAGCTCGTTTCTGTCATTCAGATCGTTTCAGTCGTTCAGATCGTTTCCGTCATGAGGTCGTTTCCGTCGTTCAGATCGTTTCGGTCGTTCAGATCGTTTCCGTCATTCAGCTCGTTTCCGTCGTTCAGATCGTTTCAGTCGTTCAGATCGTTTCAGTCGTTCAGATCGTTTCAGTCGTTCAGATCGTTTCCCTCATCAGCTCTTTTCCGTCGTTCAGATCGTTTCCGTCGTTCAGATCGTTTCCGTCGTTCATCTCGTTTCCGTCGTTCAGATCGTTTCCCTCATCAGCTCTTTTCCGTCGTTCAGATCGTTTCCGTCATTCAGAACGTTTCAGTCGTTAAGATCGTTTCCGTAATTCAGCTCGTTTCCGTCGTTCAGATCGTTTCTGTCGTTCAGATCGTTTCCGTCGTTCAGATCGTTTCCGTCGTTCAGATCGTTTGTCGTTCAGCTCGTTTCTGTCGTTCAGATCGTTTCAGTCGTTCAGATCGTTTCCGTCATGAGGTCGTTTCCGTCGTTCAGATCGTTTCGGTCGTTCAGATCGTTTCAGTCGTTCAGCTCGTTTCAGTCGTTTAGCTCGTTTCTGTCGTTCAGATCGTTTCCGTCGTTCATATCGTTTCCCTCATCAGCTCTTTTCCGTTGTTCAGATCGTTTCCGTCGTTCAGCTCGTTTCAATCGTTCAGATTGTTTCCGTCGTTCAGATCGTTTCAGTCGTTCAGATTGTTTCCGTCGTATAGATCGTTTCCGTCGTTCATCTCGTTTCCGTCGTTCAGATCGTTTCCGTCATGAGATCGCTTCGGTCGTTCAGATCGTTTCAGTCGTTCAGATCGTTTCCGTCATTCAGATCGTTTGTCGTTCAGCTCGTTTCCGTCGTTCAGATCGTTTCAGTCGTTCAGATCGTTTCAGTCGTTCACCTCGTTTCCGTCGTTCAGATCGCTTCAGTCGTTCAGCTCGTTTCCCTCATCAGCTCTTTTCCGTCGTTCAGATCGTTTCCGTCATTCAGAACGTTTCAGTCGTTCATATCGTTCCCATCGTTCAGCTCGTTTCAGTCGTTCAGATCGTTTCCGTCATTCAGATCGTTTGTCGATCAGCTCTTTTCAGTCGTTCATATCGTTTCAATCGTTCAGATCGTTTCAGTCGTTCAGCTCTTTACCGTCATTCAGATCGTTTCCGTCGTTCAGATCGTTTCAGATCGTTTCCCTCATCAGCTCTTTTCCGTCGTTCAGATCGTTTCCGTCATTCAGAACGTTTCAGTCGTTAAGATCGTTTCCGTAATTCAGCTCGTTTCCGTCGTTCAGATCGTTTCCGTCGTTCAGATCGTTTGTCGTTCAGCTCGTTTCTGTCGTTCAGATCGTTTCAGTCGTTCAGATCGTTTCCGTCATGAGGTCGTTTCCGTCGTTCAGATCGTTTCGGTCGTTCAGATCGTTTCAGTCGTTCAGCTCGTTTCAGTCGTTTAGCTCGTTTCTGTCGTTCAGATCGTTTCCGTCGTTCATATCGTTTCCCTCATCAGCTCTTTTCCGTTGTTCAGATCGTTTCCGTCGTTCAGCTCTTTTCAGTCGTTCAGCTCGTTTCCGTCGATCAGATCGTTTCTGTGGTTCAGCTCGTTTCCGTCGTTCAGATCGTTTCAGTCGTTCAGCTCTTTTCAGTCGTTCAGCTCGTTTCAGTCGTTCAGCTCGTTTCCGTCGTTCATATCGTTTCCCTCATCAGCTCTTTTCCGTCGTTCAGATCGTTTCAGTCGTTCAGCTCTTTTCAGTCGTTCAGCTCGTTTCAGTCGTTCAGCTCGTTTCTGTCGTTCAAATCGTTTCTGTCGTTCATATCGTTTCCCTCATCAGCTCTTTTCCGTCGTTCAGATCGTTTCAGTCGTTCAGCTCTTTTCAGTCGTTCAGGTAGTTTCCGTTGTTCAGATCGTTTCCGTCGTTCAGCTCGTTTCAATCGTTCAGATTGTTTCCGTCGTTCAGATCGTTTCAGTCGTTCAGCTCGTTTCCGTCGATCAGATCGTTTCTGTGGTTCAGCTCGTTTCCGTCATTCAGATCGTTTCAGTCGTTCAGCTCTTTTCAGTCGTTCAGCTCGTTTCAGTCGTTCAGCTCGTTTCTGTCGTTCAGATCGTTTCCGTCGTTCATATCGTTTCCCTCATCAGCTCTTTTCCGTCGTTCAGATCGTTTCAGTCGTTCAGCTCTTTTCAGTCGTTCAGCTCGTTTCAGTCGTTCAGCTCGTTTCTGTCGTTCAAATCGTTTCTGTCGTTCATATCGTTTCCCTCATCAGCTCTTTTCCGTCGTTCAGATCGTTTCAGTCGTTCAGCTCTTTTCAGTCGTTCAGATCGTTTCCGTTGTTCAGATCGTTTCCGTCGTTCAGCTCGTTTCAATCGTTCAGATTGTTTTCTTCGTTCAGATCGTTTCAGTCGTTCAGCTCGTTTCCGTCGATCAGATCGTTTCTGCGGTTCAGCTCGTTTCCGTCGTTCAGATCGTTTCAGTCGTTCAGCTCTTTTCAGTCGTTCAGCTCGTTTCAGTCGTTCAGCTCGTTTCTGTCGTTCAGATCGTTTCAGATCGTTTCCCTCATCAGCTCTTTTCCGTCGTTCAGATCGTTTCCGTCGTTCAGATCGTTTCCGTCGTTCAGATCGTTTGTCGTTCAGCTCGTTTCTGTCGTTCAGATCGTTTCAGTCGTTCAGATCGTTTCCGTCATGAGGTCGTTTCCGTCGTTCAGATCGTTTCGGTCGTTCAGATCGTTTCAGTCGTTCAGCTCGTTTCAGTCGTTTAGCTCGTTTCTGTCGTTCAGATCGTTTCCGTCGTTCATATCGTTTCCCTCATCAGCTCTTTTCCGTTGTTCAGATCGTTTCCGTCGTTCAGCTCATTTCAATCGTTCAGATTGTTTCCGTCGTTCAGATCGTTTCAGTCGTTCAGCTCGTTTCCGTCGATCAGATCGTTTCTGTGGTTCAGCTCGTTTCCGTCGTTCAGATCGTTTCAGTCGTTCAGCTCTTTTCAGTCGTTCAGCTCGTTTCAGTCGTTCAGCTCGTTTCTGTCGTTCAGATCGTTTCCCTCATCAGCTCTTTTCCGTCGTTCAGATCGTTTCAGTCGTTCAGCTCTTTTCAGTCGTTCAGGTAGTTTCCGTTGTTCAGATCGTTTCCGTCGTTCAGCTCGTTTCAATCGTTCAGATTCTTTCCGTCGTTCAGATCGTTTCAGTCGTTCAGCTCGTTTCCGTCGATCAGATCGTTTCTGTGGTTCAGCTCGTTTCCGTCGTTCAGATCGTTTCAGTCGTTCAGCTCTTTTCAGTCGTTCAGCTCGTTTCAGTCGTTCAGCTCGTTTCTGTCGTTCAGATCGTTTCCGTCGTTCATATCGTTTCCCTCATCAGCTCTTTTCCGTCGTTCAGATCGTTTCAGTCGTTCAGCTCTTTTCAGTCGTTCAGCTCGTTTCAGTCGTTCAGCTCGTTTCTGTCGTTCAAATCGTTTCTGTCGTTCATATCGTTTCCCTCATCAGCTCTTTTCCGTCGTTCAGATCGTTTCAGTCGTTCAGCTCTTTTCAGTCGTTCAGATCGTTTCCGTTGTTCAGATCGTTTCCGTCGTTCAGCTCGTTTCAATCGTTCAGATTGTTTTCTTCGTTCAGATCGTTTCAGTCGTTCAGCTCGTTTCCGTCGATCAGATCGTTTCTGTGGTTCAGCTCGTTTCCGTCGTTCAGATCGTTTCAGTCGTTCAGCTCTTTTCAGTCGTTCAGCTCGTTTCAGTCGTTCAGCTCGTTTCTGTCGTTCAGATCGTTTCAGATCGTTTCCCTCATCAGCTCTTTTCCGTCGTTCAGATCGTTTCCGTCATTCAGAACGTTTCAGTCGTTAAGATCGTTTCCGTAATTCAGCTCGTTTCCGTCGTTCAGATCGTTTCTGTCGTTCAGATCGTTTCCGTCGTTCAGATCGTTTCCGTCGTTCAGATCGTTTGTCGTTCAGCTCGTTTCTGTCGTTCAGATCGTTTCAGTCGTTCAGATCGTTTCCGTCATGAGGTCGTTTCCGTCGTTCAGATCGTTTCGGTCGTTCAGATCGTTTCAGTCGTTCAGCTCGTTTCAGTCGTTTAGCTCGTTTCTGTCGTTCAGATCGTTTCCGTCGTTCATATCGTTTCCCTCATCAGCTCTTTTCCGTTGTTCAGATCGTTTCCGTCGTTCAGCTCATTTCAATCGTTCAGATTGTTTCCGTCGTTCAGATCGTTTCAGTCGTTCAGCTCGTTTCCGTCGATCAGATCGTTTCTGTGGTTCAGCTCGTTTCCGTCGTTCAGATCGTTTCAGTCGTTCAGCTCTTTTCAGTCGTTCAGCTCGTTTCAGTCGTTCAGCTCGTTTCTGTCGTTCAAATCGTTTCTGTCGTTCATATCGTTTCCCTCATCAGCTCTTTTCCGTCGTTCAGATCGTTTCAGTCGTTCAGCTCTTTTCAGTCGTTCAGGTAGTTTCCGTTGTTCAGATCGTTTCCGTCGTTCAGCTCGTTTCAATCGTTCAGATTGTTTCCGTCGTTCAGATCGTTTCAGTCGTTCAGCTCGTTTCCGTCGATCAGATCGTTTCTGTGGTTCAGCTCGTTTCCGTCGTTCAGATCGTTTCAGTCGTTCAGCTCTTTTCAGTCGTTCAGCTCGTTTCAGTCGTTCAGCTCGTTTCTGTCGTTCAGATTGTTTCCGTCGTTCATATCGTTTCCCTCATCAGCTCTTTTCCGTCGTTCAGATCGTTTCAGTCGTTCAGCTCTTTTCAGTCGTTCAGCTCGTTTCAGTCGTTCAGCTCGTTTCTGTCGTTCAGATCGTTTCTGTCGTTCAGATCGTTTCAGTCGTTCACCTCGTTTCCGTCGTTCAGATCGTTTCAGTCGTTCAGCTCTTTTCAGTCGTTCAGATCGTTTCCGTCGTTCAGCTCGTTTCCGTCGATCAGATCGTTTCTGTGGTTCAGATCGTTTCCGGCGTTCAGATCGTTTCAGTCGTTCAGATCGTTTCCGGCGTTCAGATCGTTTCAGTCGTTCAGATCGTTTCCGGCGTTCAGATCGTTTCAGTCGTTCAGATCGTTTCCCTCATCAGCTCGTTTCCGTTGCTTAGCTCGTTTCCCTCATCAGATCGTTTCAGTCGTTCAGATCGTTTCAGTCGTTCAGCTCGTTTCCCTCATCAGCTCTTTTCCGTCGTTCAGATCGTTTCCGTTGTTCAGATCGTTTCAGTCGTTCAGATCGTTTCAGTCGTTCAGATCGTTTCCCTCATCAGCTCGTTTCCGTTGTTCAGCTCGTTTCCCTCATCAGCTCGTTTCCGTTGTTCAGCTCGTTTCCGTCGTTCAGATCGTTTCCCTCATCAGCTCTTTTCCGTCGTTCAGATCGTTTCAGTCGTTCAGCTCTTTTCAGTCGTTCAGCTCGTTTCAGTCGTTCAGCTCGTTTCTGTCGTTCAAATCGTTTCTGTCGTTCATATCGTTTCCCTCATCAGCTCTTTTCCGTCGTTCAGACCGTTTCAGTCGTTCAGCTCTTTTCAGTCGTTCAGATCGTTTCCGTTGTTCAGATCGTTTCCGTCGTTCAGCTCGTTTCAATCGTTCAGATTGTTTCCGTCGTTCAGATCGTTTCAGTCGTTCAGCTCGTTTCCGTCGATCAGATCGTTTCTGTGGTTCAGCTCGTTTCCGTCGTTCAGATCGTTTCAGTCGTTCAGCTCTTTTCAGTCGTTCAGCTCGTTTCAGTCGTTCAGCTCGTTTCTGTCGTTCAGATCGTTTCCGTCGTTCATATCGTTTCCCTCATCAGCTCTTTTCCGTCGTTCAGATCGTTTCAGTCGTTCAGCTCTTTTCAGTCGTTCAGCTCGTTTCAGTCGTTCAGCTCGTTTCTGTCGTTCAGATCGTTTCTGTCGTTCAGATCGTTTCAGTCGTTCACCTCGTTTCCGTCGTTCAGATCGTTTCAGTCGTTCAGCTCTTTTCAGTCGTTCAGATCGTTTCCGTCGTTCAGCTCGTTTCCGTCGATCAGATCGTTTCTGTGGTTCAGATCGTTTCCGGCGTTCAGATCGTTTCCGGCGTTCAGATCGTTTCAGACGTTCAGATCGTTTCCGGCGTTCAGATCGTTTCAGTCGTTCAGATCGTTTCCCTCATCAGCTCGTTTCCGTTGCTTAGCTCGTTTACCTCATCAGATCGTTTCAGTCGTTCAGATCGTTTCAGTCGTTCAGCTCGTTTCCCTCATCAGCTCTTTTCCGTCGTTCAGATCGTTTCCGTTGTTCAGATCGTTTCAGTCGTTCAGATCGTTTCAGTCATTCAGATCGTTTCCCTCATCAGCTCGTTTCCGTTGTTCAGCTCGTTTCCCTCATCAGCTCGTTTCCGTTGTTCAGCTCGTTTCCGTCGTTCAGATCGTTTCCCTCATCAGCTCTTTTCCGTTGTTCAGATCGTTTCAGTCGTTCAGCTCGTTTCCGTCGTTCAGATCGTTTCAATCGTTCAGATCGTTTCAGTCGTTCAGATCGTTTCCCTCATCAGCTCGTTTCCGTTGTTCAGCTCGTTTCCCTCATCAGCTCGTTTCCGTTGTTCAGCTCGTTTCCGTCGTTCAGCTCGTTTCCGTCGATCAGATCGTTTCTGTGGTTCAGCTCGTTTCCGTCGTTCAGATCGTTTCAGTCGTTCAGCTCTTTTCAGTCGTTCAGCTCGTTTCAGTCGTTCAGCTCGTTTCTGTCGTTCAGATCGTTTCCGTCGTTCATATCGTTTCCCTCATCAGCTCTTTTCCGTCGTTCAGATCGTTTCAGTCGTTCAGCTCTTTTCAGTCGTTCAGCTCGTTTCAGTCGTTCAGCTCGTTTCTGTCGTTCAAATCGTTTCTGTCGTTCATATCGTTTCCCTCATCAGCTCTTTTCCGTCGTTCAGATCGTTTCAGTCGTTCAGCTCTTTTCAGTCGTTCAGATCGTTTCCGTTGTTCAGATCGTTTCCGTCGTTCAGCTCGTTTCAATCGTTCAGATTGTTTTCTTCGTTCAGATCGTTTCAGTCGTTCAGCTCGTTTCCGTCGATCAGATCGTTTCTGTGGTTCAGCTCGTTTCCGTCGTTCAGATCGTTTCAGTCGTTCAGCTCTTTTCAGTCGTTCAGCTCGTTTCAGTCGTTCAGCTCGTTTCTGTCGTTCAGATCGTTTCAGATCGTTTCCCTCATCAGCTCTTTTCCGTCGTTCAGATCGTTTCTGTCGTTCAGATCGTTTCAGTCGTTCAGATCGTTTCCGTCATGAGGTCGTTTCCGTCGTTCAGATCGTTTCGGTCGTTCAGATCGTTTCAGTCGTTCAGCTCGTTTCAGTCGTTTAGCTCGTTTCTGTCGTTCAGATCGTTTCCGTCGTTCATATCGTTTCCCTCATCAGCTCTTTTCCGTTGTTCAGATCGTTTCCGTCGTTCAGCTCATTTCAATCGTTCAGATTGTTTCCGTCGTTCAGATCGTTTCAGTCGTTCAGCTCGTTTCCGTCGATCAGATCGTTTCTGTGGTTCAGCTCGTTTCCGTCGTTCAGATCGTTTCAGTCGTTCAGCTCTTTTCAGTCGTTCAGCTCGTTTCAGTCGTTCAGCTCGTTTCTGTCGTTCAGATCGTTTCCGTCGTTCATATCGTTTCCCTCATCAGCTCTTTTCCGTCGTTCAGATCGTTTCAGTCGTTCAGCTCTTTTCAGTCGTTCAGCTCGTTTCAGTCGTTCAGCTCGTTTCTGTCGTTCAAATCGTTTCTGTCGTTCATATCGTTTCCCTCATCAGCTCTTTTCCGTCGTTCAGATCGTTTCAGTCGTTCAGCTCTTTTCAGTCGTTCAGGTAGTTTCCGTTGTTCAGATCGTTTCCGTCGTTCAGCTCGTTTCAATCGTTCAGATTGTTTCCGTCGTTCAGATCGTTTCAGTCGTTCAGCTCGTTTCCGTCGATCAGATCGTTTCTGTGGTTCAGCTCGTTTCCGTCGTTCAGATCGTTTCAGTCGTTCAGCTCTTTTCAGTCGTTCAGCTCGTTTCAGTCGTTCAGCTCGTTTCTGTCGTTCAGATTGTTTCCGTCGTTCATATCGTTTCCCTCATCAGCTCTTTTCCGTCGTTCAGATCGTTTCAGTCGTTCAGCTCTTTTCAGTCGTTCAGCTCGTTTCAGTCGTTCAGCTCGTTTCTGTCGTTCACCTCGTTTCCGTCGTTCAGATCGTTTCAGTCGTTCACCTCGTTTCCGTCGTTCAGATCGTTTCAGTCGTTCAGCTCGTTTCCGTCGATCAGATCGTTTCTGTGGTTCAGATCGTTTCCGGCGTTCAGATCGTTTCAGTCGTTCAGATCGTTTCCGGCGTTCAGATCGTTTCAGTCGTTCAGATCGTTTCCGGCGTTCAGATCGTTTCAGTCGTTCAGATCGTTTCCCTCATCAGCTCGTTTCCGTTGCTTAGCTCGTTTCCCTCATCAGATCGTTTCAGTCGTTCAGATCGTTTCAGTCGTTCAGCTCGTTTCCCTCATCAGCTCTTTTCCGTCGTTCAGATCGTTTCCGTTGTTCAGATCGTTTCAGTCGTTCAGATCGTTTCAGTCGTTCAGATCGTTTCCCTCATCAGCTCGTTTCCGTTGTTCAGCTCGTTTCCCTCATCAGCTCGTTTCCGTTGTTCAGCTCGTTTCCGTCGTTCAGATCGTTTCCCTCATCAGCTCTTTTCCGTCGTTCAGATCGTTTCAGTCGTTCAGCTCTTTTCAGTCGTTCAGCTCGTTTCAGTCGTTCAGCTCGTTTCTGTCGTTCAAATCGTTTCTGTCGTTCATATCGTTTCCCTCATCAGCTCTTTTCCGTCGTTCAGACCGTTTCAGTCGTTCAGCTCTTTTCAGTCGTTCAGATCGTTTCCGTTGTTCAGATCGTTTCCGTCGTTCAGCTCGTTTCAATCGTTCAGATTGTTTCCGTCGTTCAGATCGTTTCAGTCGTTCAGCTCGTTTCCGTCGATCAGATCGTTTCTGTGGTTCAGCTCGTTTCCGTCGTTCAGATCGTTTCAGTCGTTCAGCTCTTTTCAGTCGTTCAGCTCGTTTCAGTCGTTCAGCTCGTTTCTGTCGTTCAGATCGTTTCCGTCGTTCATATCGTTTCCCTCATCAGCTCTTTTCCGTCGTTCAGATCGTTTCAGTCGTTCAGCTCTTTTCAGTCGTTCAGCTCGTTTCAGTCGTTCAGCTCGTTTCTGTCGTTCAGATCGTTTCTGTCGTTCAGATCGTTTCAGTCGTTCACCTCGTTTCCGTCGTTCAGATCGTTTCAGTCGTTCAGCTCTTTTCAGTCGTTCAGATCGTTTCCGTCGTTCAGCTCGTTTCCGTCGATCAGATCGTTTCTGTGGTTCAGATCGTTTCCGGCGTTCAGATCGTTTCAGTCGTTCAGATCGTTTCCGGCGTTCAGATCGTTTCAGACGTTCAGATCGTTTCCGGCGTTCAGATCGTTTCAGTCGTTCAGATCGTTTCCCTCATCAGCTCGTTTCCGTTGCTTAGCTCGTTTACCTCATCAGATCGTTTCAGTCGTTCAGATCGTTTCAGTCGTTCAGCTCGTTTCCCTCATCAGCTCTTTTCCGTCGTTCAGATCGTTTCCGTTGTTCAGATCGTTTCAGTCGTTCAGATCGTTTCAGTCATTCAGATCGTTTCCCTCATCAGCTCGTTTCCGTTGTTCAGCTCGTTTCCCTCATCAGCTCGTTTCCGTTGTTCAGCTCGTTTCCGTCGTTCAGATCGTTTCCCTCATCAGCTCTTTTCCGTTGTTCAGATCGTTTCAGTCGTTCAGCTCGTTTCCCTCATCAGCTCATTTCCGTCGTTCAGATTGTTTCCGTCGTTCAGATCGTTTCAATCGTTCAGATCGTTTCAGTCGTTCAGATCGTTTCCCTCATCAGCTCGTTTCCGTTGTTCAGCTCGTTTCCCTCATCAGCTCGTTTCCGTTGTTCAGCTCGTTTCCGTCGTTCAGATCGTTTCCCTCATCAGCTCTTTTCCGTTGTTCAGATCGTTTCCGTCGTTCAGCTCATTTCAGTCGTTCAGATCTTTCCGTCGTTCAGCTCGTTTCTGTCGTTCAGATCGTTTCCCTCATCAGATCTTTTCAGTCGTTCAGATCGTTTCAGTCGTTCATATCGTTTCAATCGTTCATATCGTTCCCATCGTTCAGCTCGTTTCAGTCGTTCAGATCGTTTCCGTCATTCAGATCGTTTGTCGATCAGCTCTTTTCAGTCGTTCATATCGTTTCAATCGTTCAGATCGTTTCAGTCGTTCAGCTCTTTACCGTCATTCAGATCGTTTCAGTCGTTCAGATCGTTTCCGTCGTTCAGATCGTTTCCGTCGTTCAGATCGTTTCAGATCGTTTCCCTCATCAGCTCTTTTCCGTCGTTCAGATCGTTTCCGTCATTCAGAACGTTTCAGTCGTTAAGATCGTTTCCGTAATTCAGCTCGTTTCCGTCGTTCAGATCGTTTCTGTCGTTCAGATCGTTTCCGTCGTTCAGATCGTTTCCGTCGTTCAAATCGTTTGTCGTTCAGCTCTTTTCCGTAATTCAGCTCGTTTCAGTCGTTCAGATCGTTTGTCGTTCAGCTCGTTTCTGTCGTTCAGATCGTTTCAGTCGTTCAGATCGTTTCCGTCATGAGGTCGTTTCCGTCGTTCAGATCGTTTCGGTCGTTCAGATCGTTTCCATCATTCAGCTCGTTTCCGTCGTTCAGATCGTTTCAGTCGTTCATCTCTTTTCCGTCGATCAGATCGTTTCGGTCGTTCAGATCGTTTAGGTCGTTCATCTCGTTTCCGTCGTTCAGATCGTTTCCGTCGTTCAGCTCTTTTCAGTCGTTCAGCTCGTTTCAGTCGTTCAGCTCGTTTCTGTCGTTCAGATCGTTTCCGTCGTTCATATCGTTTCCCTCATCAGCTCTTTTCCGTCGTTCAGATCGTTTCAGTCGTTCAGCTCTTTTCAGTCGTTCAGCTCGTTTCAGTCGTTCAGCTCGTTTCTGTCGTTCAAATCGTTTCCGTCGTTCATATCGTTTCCCTCATCAGCTCTTTTCCGTCGTTCAGATCGTTTCAGTAGTTCAGCTCTTTTCAGTCGTTCAGATCGTTTCCGGCGTTCAGATCGTTTCAGTCGTTCAGATCGTTTCCGTCGTTCAGATCGTTTCAGTCGTTCAGCTCGTTTCCGTCGATCAGATCGTTTCTGTGGTTAAGCTCGTTTCCGTCGTTCAGATCGCTTCCGTCATTCAGCTCGTTTCAGTCGTTCAGATCGTTTCCCTCATCAGCTCTTTTCAGTCGTTCAGATCGTTTCCGTCATGAGGTCGTTTCAGTCGTTCAGATCGTTTCGTTCATCTCGTTTCCGTCTTTCAGTTCGTTTCCGTCATTCAGCTCGTTTCAGTCGTTCAGATCGTTTCAGTCGTTCAGATCGTTTCAGTCGTTCACCTCGTTTCCGTCGTTCAGATCGTTTCGGTCGTTCAGATCGTTTCAGTCGTTCAGATCGTTTCCGTCGTTCAGATCGTTTCCGTCGTTCATCCCGTTTCCGTCATTCAGATCGTTTGTCGTTCAGCTCGTTTCAGTCGTTCAGATCGTTTCCCTCATCAGCTCTTTTCCGTCGTTCAGATCGTTTCCGTCATTCAGAACGTTTCAGTCGTTCAGATCGTTTCCGTAATTCAACTCGTTTCCGTCGTTCAGATCGTTTCTGTCGTTTAGATCGTTTCCGTAATTCAGCTCGTTTCCGTCGTTCAGATCGTTTCTTTCGTTCAGATCGTTTCCGTCATTCAGATCGTTTCCGTCGTTCAGATCGTTTTGGTCGTTCAGATCGTTTCTTTCGTTCAGATCGTTTCCGTCGTTCAGATCGTTTCCGTCATTCAGATCGTTTGTCGTTCAGCTCGTTTCAGTCGTTCAGATCGTTTCCCTCATCAGCTCTTTTCCGTCGTTCAGATCGTTTCCGTCATTCAGAACGTTTCAGTCGTTCAGATCGTTTCCGTAATTCAGCTCGTTTCCGTCGTTCAGATCGTTTCTGTCGTTTAGATCGTTTCCGTCGTTCAGATCGTTTCCGTCGTTCAGATCGTTTGTCGTTCAGCTCGTTTCTGTCGTTCAGATCGTTTCAGTCGTTCAGATCGTTTCCGTCGTTCAGATCGTTTCCGTCGTTCATATCGTTTCCCTCATCAGCTCTTTTCCGTTGTTCAGATCGTTTCCGTCGTTCAGCTCGTTTCAATCGTTCAGATTGTTTCCGTCGTTCAGATCGTTTCAGTCGTTCAGCTCGTTTCCGTCGATCAGATCGTTTCTGTGGTTCAGCTCGTTTCCGTCGTTCAGATCGTTTCAGTCATTCAGCTCTTTTCAGTCGTTCAGCTCGTTTCAGTCGTTCAGCTCGTTTCTGTCGTTCAGCTCTTTTCCGTCGTTCAGATCGTTTCAGTCGTTCAGCTCTTTTCAGTCGTTCAGCTCGTTTCAGTCGTTCAGCTCGTTTCTGTCGTTCAAATCGTTTCCGTCGTTCATATCGTTTCCCTCATCAGCTCTTTTCAGTCGTTCAGATCGTTTCCCTCATCAGCTCGTTTCCGTTGTTCAGCTCGTTTCCCTCATCAGCTCGTTTCCGTTGTTCAGCTCGTTTTCGTCGTTCAGATCGTTTCCCTCATCAGCTCTTTTCCGTTGTTCAGATCGTTTCAGTCGTTCAGCTCGTTTCCCTCATCAGCTCATTTCCGTCGTTCAGATTGTTTCCGTCGTTCAGCTCGTTTCCGTTGTTCAGCTCGTTTCCCTCATCAGCTCGTTTCCGTTGTTCAGCTCGTTTCCGTCGTTCAGATCGTTTCCCTCATCAGCTATTTTCCGTTGTTCAGATCGTTTCCGTCGTTCAGCTCATTTCAGTCGTTCAGATCGTTTCCGTCGTTCAGCTCGTTTCTGTCGTTCAGATCGTTTCCCTCATCAGCTCTTTTCAGTCGTTCAGATCGTTTCAGTCGTTCAGCTCTTTTCAGTCGTTCATATCGTTCCCATCGTTCAGCTCGTTTCAGTCGTTCAGATCGTTTCCGTCATTCAGATCGTTTGTCGATCAGCTCTTTTCAGTCGTTCATATCGTTTCAATCGTTCAGATCGTTTCAGTCGTTCAGCTCTTTACCGTCATTCAGATCGTTTCAGTCGTTCAGATCGTTTCCGTCGTTCAGATCGTTTCCGTCGTTCAGATCGTTTCAGATCGTTTCCCTCATCAGCTCTTTTCCGTCGTTCAGATCGTTTCCATCATTCAGAACGTTTCAGTCGTTAAGATCGTTTCCGTAATTCAGCTCGTTTCCGTCGTTCAGATCGTTTCTGTCGTTCAGATCGTTTCCGTCGTTCAGATCGTTTCCGTCGTTCAAATCGTTTGTCGTTCAGCTCTTTTCCGTAATTCAGCTCGTTTCAGTCGTTCAGATCGTTTGTCGTTCATCTCTTTTCCGTCGATCAGATCGTTTCGGTCGTTCAGATCGTTTAGGTCGTTCATCTCGTTTCCGTCGTTCATCTCGTTTCAGTCGTTCAGCTCGTTTCAGTCGTTCAGCTCGTTTCTGTCGTTCAGATCGTTTCCGTCGTTCATATCGTTTCCCTCATCAGCTCTTTTCCGTCGTTCAGATCGTTTCAGTAGTTCAGCTCTTTTCAGTCGTTCAGATCGTTTCCGGCGTTCAGATCGTTTCAGTCGTTCAGATCGTTTCCGGCGTTCAGATCGTTTCAGTCGTTCAGATCGTTTCCGGCGTTCAGATCGTTTCAGTCGTTCAGATCGTTTCCCTCATCAGCTCGTTTCCGTTGTTCAGCTCGTTTCCCTCATCAGCTCTTTTCCGTTGTTCAGATCGTTTCCGTCGTTCATATCGTTTCCCTCATCAGCTCTTTTCCGTCGTTCATATCGTTTCCCTCATCAGATCGTTTCAGTCGTTCAGATCGTTTCCGTCGTTCATCTCGTTTCCGTCGTTCAGATCGTTTCCGTCATGAGATCGCTTCGGTCGTTCAGATCGTTTCAGTCGTTCAGATCGTTTCCGTCATTCAGATCGTTTGTCGTTCAGCTCGTTTCCGTCGTTCAGATCGTTTCAGTCGTTCAGATCGTTTCAGTCGTTCACCTCGTTTCCGTCGTTCAGATCGCTTCAGTCGTTCAGCTCGTTTTAGTCGTTCAGATCGTTTCAGTCGTTCAGATCGTTTCAGTCGTTCACCTCGTTTCCGTTGTTCTGATCGTTTCCGTCATTCAGATCGTTTGTCGTTCAGCTCGTTTCAGTCGTTCAGATCGTTTGTCGTTCAGCTCGTTTCTGTCGTTCAGATCGTTTCAGTCGTTCAGATCGTTTCCGTCGTTCAGATCGTTTCCGTCGTTCAGATCGTTTCCCTCATCAGCTCTTTTCAGTCGTTCAGATCGTTTCAGTCGTTCAGCTCTTTTCCGTCGTTCAGATCGTTTCCGTCGTTCAGATCGTTTCAGTCGTTCAGATCGTTTCAGTCGTTCAGCTCGTTTCCGTCGATCAGATCGTTTCTGTGGTTAAGCTCGTTTCCGTCGTTCAGATCGCTTCCGTCATTCAGCTCGTTTCAGTCGTTCAGATCGTTTCCCTCATCAGCTCTTTTCAGTCGTTCAGATCGTTTCCGTCATGAGGTCGTTTCAGTCGTTCAGATCGTTTCCCTCATCAGCTCTTTTCAGTCATTCAGATCGTTTCCGTCATGAGGTCGTTTCAGTCGTTCAGATCGTTTCCCTCATCAGCTCTTTTCAGTCGTTCAGATCGTTTCCGTCATGAGGTCGTTTCAGTCGTTCAGATCGTTTCGTTCATCTCGTTTCCGTCTTTCAGTTCGTTTCCGTCATTCAGCTCGTTTCAGTCGTTCAGATCGTTTCCGTCATTCAGATCGTTTGTCGATCAGCTCGTTTTAGTCGTTCAGATCGTTTCAGTCATTCAGATCGTTTCAGTCGTTCACCTCGTTTCCGTCGTTCAGATCGTTTCGGTCGTTCAGATCGTTTCAGTCGTTCAGATCGTTTCCGTAATTCAGCTCGTTTCCGTCGTTCAGATCGTTTCTGTCGTTTAGATCGTTTCCGTAATTCAGCTCGTTTCAGTCGTTCAGATCGTTTCAGTCGTTCAGATCGTTTCCGTAATTCAGCTCGTTTCCGTCGTTCAGATCGTTTCTGTCGTTTAGATCGTTTCCCTCATCAGCTCTTTTCAGTCGTTCAGATCGTTTCAGTCGTTCAGATCGTTTCTTTCGTTCAGATCGTTTCCGTAATTCAGCTCATTTCCGTCGTTCAGATCGTTTCCGTCGTTCAGATCGTTTCCGTCGTTCAGATCGTTTTGGTCGTTCAGATCGTTTCTTTCGTTCAGATCGTTTCCGTCGTTCAGATCGTTTAGGTCGTTCAGATCGTTTCTTTCGTTCAGATCGTTTCCGTCGTTCATATCGTTTCCGTCATTCAGATCGTTTCAGTCGTTCAGATCGTTTCCCTCATCAGCTCTTTTCCGTCGTTCAGATCGTTTCCGTCATTCAGAACGTTTCAGTCGTTCAGATCGTTTCCGTAATTCAGCTCGTTTCCGTCGTTCAGATCGTTTCTGTCGTTTAGATCGTTTCCGTCGTTCAGATCGTTTCCGTTGTTCAGATCGTTTGTCGTTCAGCTCGTTTCTGTCGTTCAGATCGTTTCAGTCGTTCAGATCGTTTCCGTCGTTCAGATCGTTTCCGTCGTTCAGATCGTTTCCCTCATCAGCTCTTTTCAGTCGTTCAGATCGTTTCAGTCGTTCAGCTCTTTTCAGTCGTTCATATCGTTCCCATCGTTCAGCTCGTTTCAGTCGTTCAGATCGTTTCCGTCATTCAGATCGTTTGTCGATCAGCTCTTTTCAGTCGTTCATATCGTTTCAATCGTTCAGATCGTTTCAGTCGTTCAGATCGTTTCCGTCGTTCAGATCGTTTCCGTCGTTCAGATCGTTTGTCGTTCAGCTCTTTTCCGTAATTCAGCTCGTTTCTGTCGTTCAGATCGTTTCAGTCGTTCAGATTGTTTCCGTCATGAGGTCGTTTCCGTCGTTCAGATCGTTTCGGTCGTTCAGATCGTTTCCGTCATTCAGCTCGTTTCCGTCGTTCAGATCGTTTCAGTCGTTCAGCTCGTTTCAGTCGTTCAGCTCGTTTCTGTCGTTCAGCTCGTTTCAGTCGTTCAGCTCGTTTCTGTCGTTCAGATCGTTTCCGTCGTTCATATCGTTTCCCTCATCAGCTCTTTTCCGTCGTTCAGATCGTTTCAGTCGTTCAGCTCTTTTCAGTCGTTCAGCTCGTTTCAGTCGTTCAGCTCGTTTCTGTCGTTCATATCGTTTCCGTCGTTCATATCGTTTCCCTCATCAGCTCTTTTCCGTCGTTCAGATCGTTTCAGTAGTTCAGCTCTTTTCAGTCGTTCAGATCGTTTCCGGCGTTCAGATCGTTTCCCTCATCAGCTCTTTTCCGTTGTTCAGATCGTTTCCGTCGTTCAGCTCGTTTCAATCGTTCAGATCGTTTCCGTCGTTCAGATCGTTTCAGTCGTTCAGATCGTTTCCGTCGATCAGATCGTTTCAGTCGTTCAGCTCTTTTCAGTCGTTCAGCTCGTTTCAGTCGTTCAGCTCGTTTCTGTCGTTCAGATCGTTTCCGTCGTTCATATCGTTTCCCTCATCAGCTCTTTTCCGTCGTTCAGATCGTTTCAGTCGTTCAGCTCTTTTCAGTCGTTCAGCTCGTTTCAGTCGTTCAGCTCGTTTCTGTCGTTCATATCGTTTCCGTCGTTCATATCGTTTCCCTCATCAGCTCTTTTCCGTCTTTCAGATCGTTTCAGTAGTTCAGCTCTTTTCAGTCGTTCAGATCGTTTCCGGCGTTCAGATCGTTTCAGTCGTTCAGATCGTTTCCGGCGTTCAGATCGTTTCAGTCGTTCAGATCGTTTCCGGCGTTCAGATCGTTTTAGTCGTTCAGATCGTTTCCCTCATCAGCTCGTTTCCGTTGTTCAGCTCGTTTCCCTCATCAGCTCGTTTCCGTTGTTCAGCTCGTTTCCATCGTTCATATCGTTTCCCTCATCAGCTCTTTTCCGTCGTTCATATCGTTTCCCTCATCAGATCGTTTCAGTCGTTCAGATCGTTTCCCTCATCAGCTCGTTTCCGTTGTTCAGCTCGTTTCCCTCATCAGCTCGTTTCCGTTGTTCAGCTCGTTTCCGTCGTTCAGATCGTTTCCCTCATCAGCTCTTTTCCGTTGTTCAGATCGTTTCCGTCGTTCATATCGTTTCCCTCATCAGCTCTTTTCCGTCGTTCATATCGTTTCCCTCATCAGATCGTTTCAGTCGTTCAGATCGTTTCAGTCGTTCAGCTCGTTTCCCTCATCAGCTCATTTCCGTCGTTCAGATCGTTTTCGTCGTTCAGATCGTTTCAGTCGTTCAGATCGTTTCCCTCATCAGCTCGTTTCCGTTGTTCAGCTCGTTTCCGTCGTTCAGATCGTTTCCCTCATCAGCTCTTTTCCGTCGTTCATATCGTTTCCCTCATCAGATCATTTCAGTCGTTCAGATCGTTTCAGTCGTTCAGCTCGTTTCCCTCATCAGCTCTTTTCCGTCGTTCAGATCGTTTCCGTTGTTCAGATCGTTTCAGTCGTTCAGATCGTTTCAGTCGTTCAGATCGTTTCCCTCATCAGCTCGTTTCCGT
Organism: Blennius ocellaris; assembly: GCF_963422515.1. Lineage (NCBI taxonomy): Eukaryota > Metazoa > Chordata > Actinopteri > Blenniiformes > Blenniidae > Blennius > Blennius ocellaris. The sequence goes on from NW_027662315.1 coordinate 509,122, forward strand.
TGTTCAGCTCGTTTCCCTCATCAGCTCGTTTCCGTTGTTCAGCTCGTTTCCGTCGTTCAGATCGTTTCCCTCATCAGCTCTTTTCCGTTGTTCAGATCGTTTCCGTCGTTCATATCGTTTCCCTCATCAGCTCTTTTCCGTCGTTCATATCGTTTCCCTCATCAGATCGTTTCAGTCGTTCAGATCGTTTCGTTCATCTCGTTTCCGTCTTTCAGTTCGTTTCCGTCATTCAGCTCGTTTCAGTCGTTCAGATCGTTTCCGTCATTCAGATCGTCATTCAGAAACGATCTGAACGACGGAAACGAGCTGAACAACGGAAACGAGCTGATGAGGGAAACGAGCTGAACAACGGAAACGAGCTGATGAGGGAAACGATCTGAACGACTGAAACGATCTGATGAGGGAAACGATATGAACGACGGAAAAGAGCTGATGAGGGAAACGATATGAACGATGGAAACGAGCTGAACAACGGAAACGAGCTGATGAGGGAAACGAGCTGAACAACGGAAACGAGCTGATGAGGGAAACGATCTGAACGACTAAAACGATCTGAACGCCGGAAACGATCTGAACGACTGAAACGATCTGAACGCCGGAAACGATCTGAACGACTGAAACGATCTGAACGCCGGAAACGATCTGAACGACTGAAAAGAGCTGAACTACTGAAACGATCTGAAAGACGGAAAAGAGCTGATGAGGGAAACGATATGAACGACGTTTGTCGATCAGCTCGTTTTAGTCGTTCAGATCGTTTCAGTCGTTCAGATCGTTTCAGTCGTTCACCTCGTTTCCGTCGTTCAGATCGTTTCGGTCGTTCAGATCGTTTCAGTCGTTCAGATCGTTTCAGTCGTTCAGATCGTTTCCGTAATTCAGCTCGTTTCCGTCGTTCAGATCGTTTCTGTCGTTTAGATCGTTTCCGTAATTCAGCTCGTTTCAGTCGTTCAGATCGTTTCCGTAATTCAGCTCGTTTCCGTCGTTCAGATCTTTTCTGTCGTTTAGATCGTTTCCGTAATTCAGCTCGTTTCCGTCGTTCAGATCGTTTGTCGTTCAGCTCGTTTCTGTCGTTCTGATCGTTTCCGTCATTCAGATCGTTTCTGTCGTGCAGATCGTTTCCCTCATCAGCTCTTTTCAGTCGTTCAGATCGTTTCAGTCGTTCAGATCGTTTCTTTCGTTCAGATCGTTTCCGTCATTCAGATCGTTTCAGTCGTTCAGATCGTTTCCGTAATTCAGCTCATTTCCGTCGTTCAGATCGTTTCCGTCGTTCAGATCGTTTCCGTCGTTCAGATCGTTTCCGTCGTTCATATCGTTTCCGTCATTCAGATCGTTTGTCGTTCAGCTCGTTTCAGTCGTTCAGATCGTTTCCCTCATCAGCTCTTTTCCGTCGTTCAGATCGTTTCCGTCATTCAGAACGTTTCAGTCGTTCAGATCGTTTCCGTAATTCAGCTCGTTTCCGTCGTTCAGATCGTTTCTGTCGTTTAGATCGTTTCCGTCGTTCAGATCGTTTCCGTCGTTCAGATCGTTTGTCGTTCAGCTCGTTTCTGTCGTTCAGATCGTTTCTGTCGTTTAGATCGTTTCCGTCGTTCAGATCGTTTCCGTCGTTCAGATCGTTTGTCGTTCAGCTCGTTTCTGTCGTTCAGATCGTTTCAGTCGTTCAGATCGTTTCCGTCGTTCAGATCGTTTCCGTCGTTCAGATCGTTTCCCTCATCAGCTCTTTTCAGTCGTTCATATCGTTCCCATCGTTCAGCTCGTTTCAGTCGTTCAGATCGTTTCCGTCATTCAGATCGTTTGTCGATCAGCTCTTTTCAGTCGTTCATATCGTTTCAATCGTTCAGATCGTTTCAGTCGTTCAGATCGTTTCCGTCGTTCAGATCGTTTCCGTCGTTCAGATCGTTTGTCGTTCAGCTCTTTTCCGTAATTCAGCTCGTTTCTGTCGTTCAGATCGTTTCAGTCGTTCAGATCGTTTCCGTCATGAGGTCGTTTCCGTCGTTCAGATCGTTTCGGTCGTTCAGATCGTTTCCGTCATTCAGCTCGTTTCCGTCGTTCAGATCGTTTCAGTCGTTCAGCTCGTTTCAGTCGTTCAGCTCGTTTCTGTCGTTCAGCTCGTTTCAGTCGTTCAGCTCGTTTCTGTCGTTCAGATCGTTTCCGTCGTTCATATCGTTTCCCTCATCAGCTCTTTTCCGTCGTTCAGATCGTTTCAGTCGTTCAGCTCTTTTCAGTCGTTCAGCTCGTTTCAGTCGTTCAGCTCGTTTCTGTCGTTCATATCGTTTCCGTCGTTCATATCGTTTCCCTCATCAGCTCGTTTCCGTCGTTCAGATCGTTTCGGTCGTTCAGATCGTTTCAGTCGTTCAGATCGTTTCAGTCGTTCAGATCGTTTCCGTAATTCAGCTCGTTTCCGTCGTTCAGATCGTTTCTGTCGTTTAGATCGTTTCCGTAATTCAGCTCGTTTCAGTCGTTCAGATCGTTTCCGTAATTCAGCTCGTTTCCGTCGTTCAGATCTTTTCTGTCGTTTAGATCGTTTCCGTAATTCAGCTCGTTTCCGTCGTTCAGATCGTTTGTCGTTCAGCTCGTTTCTGTCGTTCTGATCGTTTCCGTCATTCAGATCGTTTCTGTCGTGCAGATCGTTTCCCTCATCAGCTCTTTTCAGTCGTTCAGATCGTTTCAGTCGTTCAGATCGTTTCTTTCGTTCAGATCGTTTCCGTCATTCAGATCGTTTCAGTCGTTCAGATCGTTTCCGTAATTCAGCTCATTTCCGTCGTTCAGATCGTTTCCGTCGTTCAGATCGTTTCCGTCGTTCAGATCGTTTCCGTCGTTCATATCGTTTCCGTCATTCAGATCGTTTGTCGTTCAGCTCGTTTCAGTCGTTCAGATCGTTTCCCTCATCAGCTCTTTTCCGTCGTTCAGATCGTTTCCGTCATTCAGAACGTTTCAGTCGTTCAGATCGTTTCCGTAATTCAGCTCGTTTCCGTCGTTCAGATCGTTTCTGTCGTTTAGATCGTTTCCGTCGTTCAGATCGTTTCCGTCGTTCAGATCGTTTGTCGTTCAGCTCGTTTCTGTCGTTCAGATCGTTTCAGTCGTTCAGATCGTTTCCGTCGTTCAGATCGTTTCCGTCGTTCAGATCGTTTCCCTCATCAGCTCTTTTCAGTCGTTCAGATCGTTTCAGTCGTTCAGCTCTTTTCAGTCGTTCATATCGTTCCCATCGTTCAGCTCGTTTCAGTCGTTCAGATCGTTTCCGTCATTCAGATCGTTTGTCGATCAGCTCTTTTCAGTCGTTCATATCGTTTCAATCGTTCAGATCGTTTCAGTCGTTCAGATCGTTTCCGTCGTTCAGATCGTTTCCGTCGTTCAGATCGTTTGTCGTTCAGCTCTTTTCCGTAATTCAGCTCGTTTCTGTCGTTCAGATCGTTTCACTCGTTCAGATCGTTTCCGTCATGAGGTCGTTTCCGTCGTTCAGATCGTTTCGGTCGTTCAGATCGTTTCCGTCATTCAGCTCGTTTCCGTCGTTCAGATCGTTTCAGTCGTTCAGCTCGTTTCAGTCGTTCAGCTCGTTTCTGTCGTTCAGCTCGTTTCAGTCGTTCAGCTCGTTTCTGTCGTTCAGATCGTTTCCGTCGTTCATATCGTTTCCCTCATCAGCTCTTTTCCGTCGTTCAGATCGTTTCAGTCGTTCAGCTCTTTTCAGTCGTTCAGCTCGTTTCAGTCGTTCAGCTCGTTTCTGTCGTTCATATCGTTTCCGTCGTTCATATCGTTTCCCTCATCAGCTCTTTTCCGTCGTTCAGATCGTTTCAGTAGTTCAGCTCTTTTCAGTCGTTCAGATCGTTTCCGGCGTTCAGATCGTTTCCCTCATCAGCTCTTTTCCGTTGTTCAGATCGTTTCCGTCGTTCAGCTCGTTTCAATCGTTCAGCTCGTTTCCGTCGTTCAGATCGTTTGTCGTTCAGCTCGTTTCTGTCGTTCTGATCGTTTCCGTCATTCAGATCGTTTCTGTCGTGCAGATCGTTTCCCTCATCAGCTCTTTTCAGTCGTTCAGATCGTTTCAGTCGTTCAGATCGTTTCTTTCGTTCAGATCGTTTCCGTCATTCAGATCGTTTCAGTCGTTCAGATCGTTTCCGTAATTCAGCTCATTTCCGTCGTTCAGATCGTTTCCGTCGTTCAGATCGTTTCCGTCGTTCAGATCGTTTCCGTCGTTCATATCGTTTCCGTCATTCAGATCGTTTGTCGTTCAGCTCGTTTCAGTCGTTCAGATCGTTTCCCTCATCAGCTCTTTTCCGTCGTTCAGATCGTTTCCGTCATTCAGAACGTTTCAGTCGTTCAGATCGTTTCCGTAATTCAGCTCGTTTCCGTCGTTCAGATCGTTTCTGTCGTTTAGATCGTTTCCGTCGTTCAGATCGTTTCCGTCGTTCAGATCGTTTGTCGTTCAGCTCGTTTCTGTCGTTCAGATCGTTTCAGTCGTTCAGATCGTTTCCGTCGTTCAGATCGTTTCCGTCGTTCAGATCGTTTCCCTCATCAGCTCTTTTCAGTCGTTCAGATCGTTTCAGTCGTTCAGCTCTTTTCAGTCGTTCATATCGTTCCCATCGTTCAGCTCGTTTCAGTCGTTCAGATCGTTTCCGTCATTCAGATCGTTTGTCGATCAGCTCTTTTCAGTCGTTCATATCGTTTCAATCGTTCAGATCGTTTCAGTCGTTCAGATCGTTTCCGTCGTTCAGATCGTTTCCGTCGTTCAGATCGTTTGTCGTTCAGCTCTTTTCCGTAATTCAGCTCGTTTCTGTCGTTCAGATCGTTTCACTCGTTCAGATCGTTTCCGTCATGAGGTCGTTTCCGTCGTTCAGATCGTTTCGGTCGTTCAGATCGTTTCCGTCATTCAGCTCGTTTCCGTCGTTCAGATCGTTTCAGTCGTTCAGCTCGTTTCAGTCGTTCAGCTCGTTTCTGTCGTTCAGCTCGTTTCAGTCGTTCAGCTCGTTTCTGTCGTTCAGATCGTTTCCGTCGTTCATATCGTTTCCCTCATCAGCTCTTTTCCGTCGTTCAGATCGTTTCAGTCGTTCAGCTCTTTTCAGTCGTTCAGCTCGTTTCAGTCGTTCAGCTCGTTTCTGTCGTTCATATCGTTTCCGTCGTTCATATCGTTTCCCTCATCAGCTCTTTTCCGTCGTTCAGATCGTTTCAGTAGTTCAGCTCTTTTCAGTCGTTCAGATCGTTTCCGGCGTTCAGATCGTTTCCCTCATCAGCTCTTTTCCGTTGTTCAGATCGTTTCCGTCGTTCAGCTCGTTTCAATCGTTCAGATCGTTTCCGTCGTTCAGATCGTTTCAGTCGTTCAGCTCGTTTCCGTCGATCAGATCGTTTCTGTGGTTCAGCTCGTTTCCGTCGTTCAGATCGTTTCAGTCGTTCAGCTCTTTTCAGTCGTTCAGCTCGTTTCAGTCGTTCAGCTCGTTTCTGTCGTTCAGATCGTTTCCGTCGTTCATATCGTTTCCCTCATCAGCTCTTTTCCGTCGTTCAGATCGTTTCAGTCGTTCAGCTCTTTTCAGTCGTTCAGCTCGTTTCAGTCGTTCAGCTCGTTTCTGTCGTTCATATCGTTTCCGTCGTTCATATCGTTTCCCTCATCAGCTCGTTTCCGTTGTTCAGCTCGTTTCCCTCATCAGATCGTTTCAGTCGTTCAGATCGTTTCAGTCGTTCAGCTCGTTTCCCTCATCAGCTCTTTTCCGTCGTTCAGATCGTTTCCGTTGTTCAGATCGTTTCAGTCGTTCAGATCGTTTCAGTCGTTCAGATCGTTTCAGTCGTTCAGATCGTTTCCCTCATCAGCTCGTTTCCGTTGTTCAGCTCGTTTCCCTCATCAGCTCGTTTCCGTTGTTCAGCTAGTTTCCGTCGTTCAGATCGTTTCCCTCATCAGCTCTTTTCCGTTGTTCAGATCGTTTCCGTCGTTCATATCGTTTCCCTCATCAGCTCTTTTCCGTCGTTCATATCGTTTCCCTCATCAGATCGTTTCAGTCGTTCAGATCGTTTCAGTCGTTCAGCTCGTTTCCCTCATCAGCTCATTTCCGTCGTTCAGATCGTTTCCGTCGTTCAGATCGTTTCAGTCGTTCAGATCGTTTCCCTCATCAGCTCGTTTCCGTTGTTCAGCTCGTTTCCCTCATCAGCTCGTTTCCGTTGTTCAGCTCGTTTCCATCGTTCATATCGTTTCCCTCATCAGCTCTTTTCCGTCGTTCATATCGTTTCCCTCATCAGATCGTTTCAGTCGTTCAGATCGTTTCCCTCATCAGCTCGTTTCCGTTGTTCAGCTCGTTTCCCTCATCAGCTCGTTTCCGTTGTTCAGCTCGTTTCCGTCGTTCAGATCGTTTCCCTCATCAGCTCTTTTCCGTTGTTCAGATCGTTTCCGTCGTTCATATCGTTTCCCTCATCAGCTCTTTTCCGTCGTTCATATCGTTTCCCTCATCAGATCGTTTCAGTCGTTCAGATCGTTTCAGTCGTTCAGCTCGTTTCCCTCATCAGCTCATTTCCGTCGTTCAGATCGTTTTCGTCGTTCAGATCGTTTCAGTCGTTCAGATCGTTTCCCTCATCAGCTCGTTTCCGTTGTTCAGCTCGTTTCCGTCGTTCAGATCGTTTCCCTCATCAGCTCTTTTCCGTCGTTCATATCGTTTCCCTCATCAGATCATTTCAGTCGTTCAGATCGTTTCAGTCGTTCAGCTCGTTTCCCTCATCAGCTCGTTTCCGTCGTTCAGATCGTTTCCGTTGTTCAGATCGTTTCAGTCGTTCAGATCGTTTCAGTCGTTCAGATCGTTTCAGTCGTTCAGATCGTTTCCGTAATTCAGCTCGTTTCCGTCGTTCAGATCGTTTCTGTCGTTTAGATCGTTTCCGTAATTCAGCTCATTTCAGTCGTTCAGATCGTTTCCGTAATTCAGCTCGTTTCCGTCGTTCAGATCTTTTCTGTCGTTTAGATCGTTTCCGTAATTCAGCTCGTTTCCGTCGTTCAGATCGTTTGTCGTTCAGCTCGTTTCTGTCGTTCTGATCGTTTCCGTCATTCAGATCGTTTCTGTCGTGCAGATCGTTTCCCTCATCAGCTCTTTTCAGTCGTTCAGATCGTTTCAGTCGTTCAGATCGTTTCTTTCGTTCAGATCGTTTCCGTCATTCAGATCGTTTCAGTCGTTCAGATCGTTTCCGTAATTCAGCTCATTTCCGTCGTTCAGATCGTTTCCGTCGTTCAGATCGTTTCCGTCGTTCAGATCGTTTCCGTCGTTCATATCGTTTCCGTCATTCAGATCGTTTGTCGTTCAGCTCGTTTCAGTCGTTCAGATCGTTTCCCTCATCAGCTCTTTTCCGTCGTTCAGATCGTTTCCGTCATTCAGAACGTTTCAGTCGTTCAGATCGTTTCCGTAATTCAGCTCGTTTCCGTCGTTCAGATCGTTTCTGTCGTTTAGATCGTTTCCGTCGTTCAGATCGTTTCCGTCGTTCAGATCGTTTGTCGTTCAGCTCGTTTCTGTCGTTCAGATCGTTTCAGTCGTTCAGATCGTTTCCGTCGTTCAGATCGTTTCCGTCGTTCAGATCGTTTCCCTCATCAGCTCTTTTCAGTCGTTCAGATCGTTTCAGTCGTTCAGCTCTTTTCAGTCGTTCATATCGTTCCCATCGTTCAGCTCGTTTCAGTCGTTCAGATCGTTTCCGTCATTCAGATCGTTTGTCGATCAGCTCTTTTCAGTCGTTCATATCGTTTCAATCGTTCAGATCGTTTCAGTCGTTCAGATCGTTTCCGTCGTTCAGATCGTTTCCGTCGTTCAGATCGTTTGTCGTTCAGCTCTTTTCCGTAATTCAGCTCGTTTCTGTCGTTCAGATCGTTTCACTCGTTCAGATCGTTTCCGTCATGAGGTCGTTTCCGTCGTTCAGATCGTTTCGGTCGTTCAGATCGTTTCCGTCATTCAGCTCGTTTCCGTCGTTCAGATCGTTTCAGTCGTTCAGCTCGTTTCAGTCGTTCAGCTCGTTTCTGTCGTTCAGCTCGTTTCAGTCGTTCAGCTCGTTTCTGTCGTTCAGATCGTTTCCGTCGTTCATATCGTTTCCCTCATCAGCTCTTTTCCGTCGTTCAGATCGTTTCAGTCGTTCAGCTCTTTTCAGTCGTTCAGCTCGTTTCAGTCGTTCAGCTCGTTTCTGTCGTTCATATCGTTTCCGTCGTTCATATCGTTTCCCTCATCAGCTCTTTTCCGTCGTTCAGATCGTTTCAGTAGTTCAGCTCTTTTCAGTCGTTCAGATCGTTTCCGGCGTTCAGATCGTTTCCCTCATCAGCTCTTTTCCGTTGTTCAGATCGTTTCCGTCGTTCAGCTCGTTTCAATCGTTCAGATCGTTTCCGTCGTTCAGATCGTTTCAGTCGTTCAGCTCGTTTCCGTCGATCAGATCGTTTCTGTGGTTCAGCTCGTTTCCGTCGTTCAGATCGTTTCAGTCGTTCAGCTCTTTTCAGTCGTTCAGCTCGTTTCAGTCGTTCAGCTCGTTTCTGTCGTTCAGATCGTTTCCGTCGTTCATATCGTTTCCCTCATCAGCTCTTTTCCGTCGTTCAGATCGTTTCAGTCGTTCAGCTCTTTTCAGTCGTTCAGCTCGTTTCAGTCGTTCAGCTCGTTTCTGTCGTTCATATCGTTTCCGTCGTTCATATCGTTTCCCTCATCAGCTCGTTTCCGTTGTTCAGCTCGTTTCCCTCATCAGATCGTTTCAGTCGTTCAGATCGTTTCAGTCGTTCAGCTCGTTTCCCTCATCAGCTCTTTTCCGTCGTTCAGATCGTTTCCGTTGTTCAGATCGTTTCAGTCGTTCAGATCGTTTCAGTCGTTCAGATCGTTTCAGTCGTTCAGATCGTTTCCCTCATCAGCTCGTTTCCGTTGTTCAGCTCGTTTCCCTCATCAGCTCGTTTCCGTTGTTCAGCTAGTTTCCGTCGTTCAGATCGTTTCCCTCATCAGCTCTTTTCCGTTGTTCAGATCGTTTCCGTCGTTCATATCGTTTCCCTCATCAGCTCTTTTCCGTCGTTCATATCGTTTCCCTCATCAGATCGTTTCAGTCGTTCAGATCGTTTCAGTCGTTCAGCTCGTTTCCCTCATCAGCTCATTTCCGTCGTTCAGATCGTTTCCGTCGTTCAGATCGTTTCAGTCGTTCAGATCGTTTCAGTCGTTCAGATCGTTTCCCTCATCAGCTCGTTTCCGTTGTTCAGCTCGTTTCCGTCGTTCAGATCGTTTCCCTCATCAGCTCTTTTCCGTCGTTCATATCGTTTCCCTCATCAGATCATTTCAGTCGTTCAGATCGTTTCAGTCGTTCAGCTCGTTTCCCTCATCAGCTCTTTTCCGTCGTTCAGATCGTTTCCGTTGTTCAGATCGTTTCAGTCGTTCAGATCGTTTCAGTCGTTCAGATCGTTTCCCTCATCAGCTCGTTTCCGTTGTTCAGCTCGTTTCCCTCATCAGCTCGTTTCCGTTGTTCAGCTCGTTTCCGTCGTTCAGATCGTTTCCCTCATCAGCTCTTTTCCGTTGTTCAGATCGTTTCCGTCGTTCATATCGTTTCCCTCATCAGCTCTTTTCCGTCGTTCATATCGTTTCCCTCATCAGATCGTTTCAGTCGTTCAGATCGTTTCGTTCATCTCGTTTCCGTCTTTCAGTTCGTTTCCGTCATTCAGCTCGTTTCAGTCGTTCAGATCGTTTCCGTCATTCAGATCGTTTGTCGATCAGCTCGTTTTAGTCGTTCAGATCGTTTCAGTCGTTCAGATCGTTTCAGTCGTTCACCTCGTTTCCGTCGTTCAGATCGTTTCGGTCGTTCAGATCGTTTCAGTCGTTCAGATCGTTTCAGTCGTTCAGATCGTTTCCGTAATTCAGCTCGTTTCCGTCGTTCAGATCGTTTCTGTCGTTTAGATCGTTTCCGTAATTCAGCTCATTTCAGTCGTTCAGATCGTTTCCGTAATTCAGCTCGTTTCCGTCGTTCAGATCTTTTCTGTCGTTTAGATCGTTTCCGTAATTCAGCTCGTTTCCGTCGTTCAGATCGTTTGTCGTTCAGCTCGTTTCTGTCGTTCTGATCGTTTCCGTCATTCAGATCGTTTCTGTCGTGCAGATCGTTTCCCTCATCAGCTCTTTTCAGTCGTTCAGATCGTTTCAGTCGTTCAGATCGTTTCTTTCGTTCAGATCGTTTCCGTCATTCAGATCGTTTCAGTCGTTCAGATCGTTTCCGTAATTCAGCTCATTTCCGTCGTTCAGATCGTTTCCGTCGTTCAGATCGTTTCCGTCGTTCAGATCGTTTCCGTCGTTCATATCGTTTCCGTCATTCAGATCGTTTGTCGTTCAGCTCGTTTCAGTCGTTCAGATCGTTTCCCTCATCAGCTCTTTTCCGTCGTTCAGATCGTTTCCGTCATTCAGAACGTTTCAGTCGTTCAGATCGTTTCCGTAATTCAGCTCGTTTCCGTCGTTCAGATCGTTTCTGTCGTTTAGATCGTTTCCGTCGTTCAGATCGTTTCCGTCGTTCAGATCGTTTGTCGTTCAGCTCGTTTCTGTCGTTCAGATCGTTTCAGTCGTTCAGATCGTTTCCGTCGTTCAGATCGTTTCCGTCGTTCAGATCGTTTCCCTCATCAGCTCTTTTCAGTCGTTCAGATCGTTTCAGTCGTTCAGCTCTTTTCAGTCGTTCATATCGTTCCCATCGTTCAGCTCGTTTCAGTCGTTCAGATCGTTTCCGTCATTCAGATCGTTTGTCGATCAGCTCTTTTCAGTCGTTCATATCGTTTCAATCGTTCAGACCGTTTCAGTCGTTCAGATCGTTTCCGTCGTTCAGATCATTTCCGTCGTTCAGATCGTTTGTCGTTCAGCTCTTTTCCGTAATTCAGCTCGTTTCTGTCGTTCAGATCGTTTCACTCGTTCAGATCGTTTCCGTCATGAGGTCGTTTCCGTCGTTCAGATCGTTTCGGTCGTTCAGATCGTTTCCGTCATTCAGCTCGTTTCCGTCGTTCAGATCGTTTCAGTCGTTCAGCTCGTTTCAGTCGTTCAGCTCGTTTCTGTCGTTCAGCTCGTTTCAGTCGTTCAGCTCGTTTCTGTCGTTCAGATCGTTTCCGTCGTTCATATCGTTTCCCTCATCAGCTCTTTTCCGTCGTTCAGATCGTTTCAGTCGTTCAGCTCTTTTCAGTCGTTCAGCTCGTTTCAGTCGTTCAGCTCGTTTCTGTCGTTCATATCGTTTCCGTCGTTCATATCGTTTCCCTCATCAGCTCTTTTCCGTCGTTCAGATCGTTTCAGTAGTTCAGCTCTTTTCAGTCGTTCAGATCGTTTCCGGCGTTCAGATCGTTTCCCTCATCAGCTCTTTTCCGTTGTTCAGATCGTTTCCGTCGTTCAGCTCGTTTCAATCGTTCAGATCGTTTCCGTCGTTCAGATCGTTTCAGTCGTTCAGCTCGTTTCCGTCGATCAGATCGTTTCTGTGGTTCAGCTCGTTTCCGTCGTTCAGATCGTTTCAGTCGTTCAGCTCTTTTCAGTCGTTCAGCTCGTTTCAGTCGTTCAGCTCGTTTCTGTCGTTCAGATCGTTTCCGTCGTTCATATCGTTTCCCTCATCAGCTCTTTTCCGTCGTTCAGATCGTTTCAGTCGTTCAGCTCTTTTCAGTCGTTCAGCTCGTTTCAGTCGTTCAGCTCGTTTCTGTCGTTCATATCGTTTCCGTCGTTCATATCGTTTCCCTCATCAGCTCGTTTCCGTTGTTCAGCTCGTTTCCCTCATCAGATCGTTTCAGTCGTTCAGATCGTTTCAGTCGTTCAGCTCGTTTCCCTCATCAGCTCTTTTCCGTCGTTCAGATCGTTTCCGTTGTTCAGATCGTTTCAGTCGTTCAGATCGTTTCAGTCGTTCAGATCGTTTCAGTCGTTCAGATCGTTTCCCTCATCAGCTCGTTTCCGTTGTTCAGCTCGTTTCCCTCATCAGCTCGTTTCCGTTGTTCAGCTAGTTTCCGTCGTTCAGATCGTTTCCCTCATCAGCTCTTTTCCGTTGTTCAGATCGTTTCCGTCGTTCATATCGTTTCCCTCATCAGCTCTTTTCCGTCGTTCATATCGTTTCCCTCATCAGATCGTTTCAGTCGTTCAGATCGTTTCAGTCGTTCAGCTCGTTTCCCTCATCAGCTCATTTCCGTCGTTCAGATCGTTTCCGTCGTTCAGATCGTTTCAGTCGTTCAGATCGTTTCAGTCGTTCAGATCGTTTCCCTCATCAGCTCGTTTCCGTTGTTCAGCTCGTTTCCGTCGTTCAGATCGTTTCCCTCATCAGCTCTTTTCCGTCGTTCATATCGTTTCCCTCATCAGATCATTTCAGTCGTTCAGATCGTTTCAGTCGTTCAGCTCGTTTCCCTCATCAGCTCTTTTCCGTCGTTCAGATCGTTTCAGTCGTTCAGCTCTTTTCAGTCGTTCAGATCGTTTCCGTCGTTCAGCTCGTTTCCGTCGATCAGATCGTTTCTGTGGTTCAGATCGTTTCCGGCGTTCAGATCGTTTCAGTCGTTCAGATCGTTTCCGGCGTTCAGATCGTTTCAGTCGTTCAGATCGTTTCCGGCGTTCAGATCGTTTCAGTCGTTCAGATCGTTTCCCTCATCAGCTCGTTTCCGTTGTTCAGCTCGTTTCCCTCATTAGATCGTTTCAGTCGTTCAGATCGTTTCAGTCGTTCAGATCGTTTCAGTCGTTCAGCTCTTTTCCGTCGTTCAGATCGTTTCCGTTGTTCAGATCGTTTCAGTCGTTCAGATCGTTTCAGTCGTTCAGATCGTTTCCCTCATCAGCTCGTTTCCGTTGTTCAGCTCGTTTCCCTCATCAGCTCGTTTCCGTTGTTCAGCTCGTTTCCGTCATTCAGATCGTTTCCCTCATCAGCTCTTTTCCGTTGTTCAGATCGTTTCAGTCGTTCAGCTCGTTTCCCTCATCAGCTCATTTCCGTCGTTCAGATCGTTTCAGTCGTTCAGATCGTTTCCGTCGTTCATCTCGTTTCCATCGTTCAGATCGTTTCAGTCGTTCAGATCGTTTCCGTCGTTCAGATCGTTTCAGTCGTTCAGATCGTTTCAGTCGTTCAGCTCGTTTCCGTCGTTCAGATCGTTTCAGTCGTTCAGATCGTTTCCGTCGTTCATCTCGTTTCCGTCGTTCAGATCGTTTCCGTCATGAGATCGTTTCAGTCGTTCAGATCGTTTCAGTCGTTCACCTCGTTTCCGTCGTTCAGATCGTTTCAGTCGTTCAGCTCGTTTCAGTCGTTCACCTCGTGTCCGTCGTTCAGATCGTTTCAGTCGTTCAGATCATTTCAGTCGTTCAGATCGTTTCCGTCGTTCAGATCGTTTCCGTCATGAGATCGTTTCCGTCGTTCAGATCGTTTCAGTTGTTCAGATCGTTTCAGTCGTTCAGATCGTTTCCGTCGTTCAGATCGTTTCAGTCGTTCAGATCGTTTCAGTCGTTCAGCTCGTTTCCGTCGTTCAGATCGTTGCCGTCGTTCAGATCGTTTCAGTCGTTCAGATCGTTTGTCGTTCAGCTCGTTTCAGTCGTTCAGATCGTTTCCGGCGTTCAGATCGTTTTAGTCGTTCAGATCGTTTCCCTCATCAGCTCGTTTCCGTTGTTCAGCTCGTTTCCCTCATCAGATCGTTTCAGTCGTTCAGATCGTTTCAGTCGTTCAGCTCGTTTCCCTCATCAGCTCTTTTCCGTCGTTCAGATCGTTTCCGTTGTTCAGATCGTTTCAGTCGTTCAGATCGTTTCAGTCGTTCAGATCGTTTCAGTCGTTCAGATCGTTTCCCTCATCAGCTCGTTTCCGTTGTTCAGCTCGTTTCCCTCATCAGCTCGTTTCCGTTGTTCAGCTAGTTTCCGTCGTTCAGATCGTTTCCCTCATCAGCTCTTTTCCGTTGTTCAGATCGTTTCCGTCGTTCATATCGTTTCCCTCATCAGCTCTTTTCCGTCGTTCATATCGTTTCCCTCATCAGATCGTTTCAGTCGTTCAGATCGTTTCAGTCGTTCAGCTCGTTTCCCTCATCAGCTCATTTCCGTCGTTCAGATCGTTTCCGTCGTTCAGATCGTATCAGTCGTTCAGATCGTTTCAGTCGTTCAGATCGTTTCCCTCATCAGCTCGTTTCCGTTGTTCAGCTCGTTTCCGTCGTTCAGATCGTTTCCCTCATCAGCTCTTTTCCGTCGTTCATATCGTTTCCCTCATCAGATCATTTCAGTCGTTCAGATCGTTTCAGTCGTTCAGCTCGTTTCCCTCATCAGCTCTTTTCCGTCGTTCAGATCGTTTCAGTCGTTCAGCTCTTTTCAGTCGTTCAGATCGTTTCCGTCGTTCAGCTCGTTTCCGTCGATCAGATCGTTTCTGTGGTTCAGATCGTTTCCGGCGTTCAGATCGTTTCAGTCGTTCAGATCGTTTCCGGCGTTCAGATCGTTTCAGTCGTTCAGATCGTTTCCGGCGTTCAGATCGTTTCAGTCGTTCAGATCGTTTCCCTCATCAGCTCGTTTCCGTTGTTCAGCTCGTTTCCCTCATTAGATCGTTTCAGTCGTTCAGATCGTTTCAGTCGTTCAGCTCGTTTCCCTCATCAGCTCTTTTCCGTCGTTCAGATCGTTTCCGTTGTTCAGATCGTTTCAGTCGTTCAGATCGTTTCAGTCGTTCAGATCGTTTCCCTCATCAGCTCGTTTCCGTTGTTCAGCTCGTTTCCCTCATCAGCTCGTTTCCGTTGTTCAGCTCGTTTCCGTCATTCAGATCGTTTCCCTCATCAGCTCTTTTCCGTTGTTCAGATCGTTTCAGTCGTTCAGCTCGTTTCCCTCATCAGCTCATTTCCGTCGTTCAGATCGTTTCAGTCGTTCAGATCGTTTCCGTCGTTCATCTCGTTTCCATCGTTCAGATCGTTTCAGTCGTTCAGATCGTTTCCGTCGTTCAGATCGTTTCAGTCGTTCAGATCGTTTCAGTCGTTCAGCTCGTTTCCGTCGTTCAGATCGTTTCAGTCGTTCAGATCGTTTCCGTCGTTCATCTCGTTTCCGTCGTTCAGATCGTTTCCGTCATGAGATCGTTTCAGTCGTTCAGATCGTTTCAGTCGTTCACCTCGTTTCCGTCGTTCAGATCGTTTCAGTCGTTCAGCTCATTTCAGTCGTTCACCTCGTGTCCGTCGTTCAGATCGTTTCAGTCGTTCAGATCATTTCAGTCGTTCAGATCGTTTCCGTCGTTCAGATCGTTTCCGTCATGAGATCGTTTCCGTCGTTCAGATCGTTTCAGTTGTTCAGATCGTTTCAGTCGTTCAGATCGTTTCCGTCGTTCAGATCGTTTCAGTCGTTCAGATCGTTTCAGTCGTTCAGCTCGTTTCCGTCGTTCAGATCGTTGCCGTCGTTCAGATCGTTTCAGTCGTTCAGATCGTTTGTCGTTCAGCTCGTTTCAGTCGTTCAGATCGTTTGTCGTTCAGATCGTTTCAGTCGTTCAGATCGTTTCCGTCGTTCAGATCGTTTCAGTCGTTCAGATCGTTTCAGTCGTTCAGCTCGTTTCCGTCGTTCAGATCGTTTCAGTCGTTCAGCTCGTTTCCGTCGATCAGATCGTTTCTGTGGTTCAGCTCGTTTCCGTCGTTCAGATCGTTTCAGTCGTTCAGATCGTTTCCGTCGTTCAGCTCGTTTCTGTCGTTCAGATCGTTTCCGTCGTTCAGATCGTTTCTGTCGTTCAGATCGTTTCCCTCATCAGCTCTTTTCAGTTGTTCAGCTCGTTTCAGTCGTTCAGATCGTTTCCGTCATTCAGATCGTTTGTCGATCAGCTCTTTTCAGTCGTTCATATCGTTTCAATCGTTCAGATCGTTTCAGTCGTTCAGCTCTTTTCCGTAATTCAGATCGTTTCCGTCGTTCAGATCGTTTCAGTCGTTCAGATCGTTTCCGTCGTTCATCTCGTTTCCGTCGTTCAGATCGTTTCCGTCATGAGATCGTTTCAGTCGTTCAGATCGTTTCAGTCGTTCACCTCGTTTCCGTCGTTCAGATCGTTTCAGTCGTTCAGCTCGTTTCAGTCGTTCACCTCGTGTCCGTCGTTCAGATCGTTTCAGTCGTTCAGATCATTTCAGTCGTTCAGATCGTTTCCGTCGTTCAGATCGTTTCCGTCATGAGATCGTTTCCGTCGTTCAGATCGTGTCCGTCATTCAGATCGTTTGTCGTTCAGCTCGTTTCAGTCGTTCAGATCGTTTGTTGTTCAGATCGTTTCCGTCGTTCATCTCGTTTCCATCGTTCAGATCGTTTCAGTCGTTCAGATCGTTTCCGTCGTTCAGATCGTTTCAGTCGTTCAGATCGTTTCAGTCGTTCAGCTCGTTTCCGTCGTTCAGATCGTTTCAGTCGTTCAGATCGTTTCCGTCGTTCAGATCGTTTCCGTCATGAGATCGTTTCCGTCGTTCAGATCGTTTCAGTCGTTCAGCTCGTTTCCGTCGTTCAGATCGTTGCCGTCGTTCAGCTCGTTTCCGTCGTTCAGATCGTTTCAGTCGTTCAGCTCGTTTCCGTCGATCAGATCGTTTCTGTGGTTCAGCTCGTTTCCGTCGTTCAGATCGTTTCAGTCGTTCAGATCGTTTCCGTCGTTCAGCTCGTTTCTGTCGTTCAGATCGTTTCCGTCGTTCAGATCGTTTCTGTCGTTCAGATCGTTTCCCTCATCAGCTCTTTTCAGTTGTTCAGCTCGTTTCAGTCGTTCAGATCGTTTCCGTCATTCAGATCGTTTGTCGATCAGCTCTTTTCAGTCGTTCATATCGTTTCAATCGTTCAGATCGTTTCAGTCGTTCAGCTCTTTACCGTCATTCAGATCGTTTCAGTCGTTCAGATCGTTTCCGTAATTCAGCTCGTTTCAGTCGTTCAGCTCTTTTCCGTAATTCAGATCGTTTCCGTCGTTCAGATCGTTTCAGTCGTTCAGATCGTTTCCGTCGTTCATCTCGTTTCCGTCGTTCAGATCGTTTCCGTCATGAGATCGTTTCAGTCGTTCAGATCGTTTCAGTCGTTCACCTCGTTTCCGTCGTTCAGATCGTTTCAGTCGTTCAGCTCGTTTCAGTCGTTCACCTCGTGTCCGTCGTTCAGATCGTTTCAGTCGTTCAGATCATTTCAGTCGTTCAGATCGTTTCCGTCGTTCAGATCGTTTCCATCATGAGATCGTTTCCGTCGTTCAGATCGTGTCCGTCATTCAGATCGTTTGTCGTTCAGCTCGTTTCAGTCGTTCAGATCGTTTGTCGTTCAGATCGTTTCAGTCGTTCAGATCGTTTCCGTCATTCAGATCGTTTCAGTCGTTCATCTCGTTTCCGTCGTTCAGATCGTTTCAGTCGTTCAGATCTCTTCCGTCGTTCAGTTCGTTTCCGTCGTTCATCTCGTTTCCATCGTTCAGATCGTTTCAGTCGTTCAGATCGTTTCAGTCGTTCAGATCGTTTCAGTCGTTCAGCTCGTTTCCGTCGTTCAGATCGTTTCAGTCGTTCAGATCGTTTCCGTCGTTCAGATCGTTTCAGTCGTTCAGATCGTTTCCATCGTTCATCTCGTTTCAGTCGTTCATATCGTTTCAATCGTTATAATCGTTTCAGTCGTTCATCCCGTTTCCGTCATTCAGATCGTTTCCGTTGTTCTGATCGTTTCCGTCATTCAGATCGTTTGTCGTTCAGCTCGTTTCAGTCGTTCAGATCGTTTCCCTCATCAGCTCTTTTCCGTCGTTCAGATCGTTTCCGTCATTCAGAACGTTTCAGTCGTTCAGCTCGTTTCCGTCGATCAGATCGTTTCTGTGGTTCAGCTCGTTTCCGTCGTTCAGATCGTTTCAGTCGTTCAGCTCTTTTCAGTCGTTCAGCTCGTTTCAGTCGTTCAGCTCGTTTCTGTCGTTCAGATCGTTTCCGTCGTTCATATCGTTTCCCTCATCAGCTCTTTTCCGTCGTTCAGATCGTTTCAGTCGTTCAGCTCTTTTCAGTCGTTCAGATCGTTTCCGTCGTTCAGCTCGTTTCCGTCGATCAGATCGTTTCTGTGGTTCAGATCGTTTCCGGCGTTCAGATCGTTTCAGTCGTTCAGATCGTTTCCGGCGTTCAGATCGTTTCAGTCGTTCAGATCGTTTCCGGCGTTCAGATCGTTTCAGTCGTTCAGATCGTTTCCCTCATCAGCTCGTTTCCGTTGTTCAGCTCGTTTCCCTCATTAGATCGTTTCAGTCGTTCAGATCGTTTCAGTCGTTCAGCTCGTTTCCCTCATCAGCTCTTTTCCGTCGTTCAGATCGTTTCCGTTGTTCAGATCGTTTCAGTCGTTCAGATCGTTTCAGTCGTTCAGATCGTTTCCCTCATCAGCTCGTTTCCGTTGTTCAGCTCGTTTCCCTCATCAGCTCGTTTCCGTTGTTCAGCTCGTTTCCGTCATTCAGATCGTTTCCCTCATCAGCTCTTTTCCGTTGTTCAGATCGTTTCAGTCGTTCAGCTCGTTTCCCTCATCAGCTCATTTCCGTCGTTCAGATCGTTTCAGTCGTTCAGATCGTTTCCGTCGTTCATCTCGTTTCCATCGTTCAGATCGTTTCAGTCGTTCAGATCGTTTCCGTCGTTCAGATCGTTTCAGTCGTTCAGATCGTTTCAGTCGTTCAGCTCGTTTCCGTCGTTCAGAT
Organism: Blennius ocellaris; assembly: GCF_963422515.1. Lineage (NCBI taxonomy): Eukaryota > Metazoa > Chordata > Actinopteri > Blenniiformes > Blenniidae > Blennius > Blennius ocellaris. Next base: position 527,626 of record NW_027662315.1, read on the forward strand.
CGTTTCAGTCGTTCAGATCGTTTCCGTCGTTCATCTCGTTTCCGTCGTTCAGATCGTTTCCGTCATGAGATCGTTTCAGTCGTTCAGATCGTTTCAGTCGTTCACCTCGTTTCCGTCGTTCAGATCGTTTCAGTCGTTCAGCTCGTTTCAGTCGTTCACCTCGTGTCCGACGTTCAGATCGTTTCAGTCGTTCAGATCATTTCAGTCGTTCAGATCGTTTCCGTCGTTCAGATCGTTTCCGTCATGAGATCGTTTCCGTCGTTCAGATCGTTTCAGTTGTTCAGATCGTTTCAGTCGTTCAGATCGTTTCCGTCGTTCAGATCGTTTCAGTCGTTCAGATCGTTTCAGTCGTTCAGCTCGTTTCCGTCGTTCAGATCGTTTCCGTCGTTCAGATCGTTTCAGTCGTTCAGATCGTTTGTCGTTCAGCTCGTTTCAGTCGTTCAGATCGTTTGTCGTTCAGATCGTTTCAGTCGTTCAGATCGTTTCCGTCGTTCAGATCGTTTCAGTCGTTCAGATCGTTTCAGTCGTTCAGCTCGTTTCCGTCGTTCAGATCGTTTCAGTCGTTCAGCTCGTTTCCGTCGATCAGATCGTTTCTGTGGTTCAGCTCGTTTCCGTCGTTCAGATCGTTTCAGTCGTTCAGATCGTTTCCGTCGTTCAGCTCGTTTCTGTCGTTCAGATCGTTTCCGTCGTTCAGATCGTTTCTGTCGTTCAGATCGTTTCCCTCATCAGCTCTTTTCAGTCGTTCAGATCGTTTCAGTCGTTCAGCTCTTTTCAGTCGTTCATATCGTTCCCATCGTTCAGCTCGTTTCAGTCGTTCAGATCGTTTCCGTCATTCAGATCGTTTGTCGATCAGCTCTTTTCAGTCGTTCATATCGTTTCAATCGTTCAGATCGTTTCAGTCGTTCAGATCGTTTCCGTAATTCAGCTCGTTTCAGTCGTTCAGATCGTTTCCGTCGTTCAGATCGTTTCTGTCGTTCAGATCGTTTCCCTCATCAGCTCTTTTCAGTTGTTCAGCTCGTTTCAGTCGTTCAGATCGTTTCCGTCATTCAGATCGTTTGTCGATCAGCTCTTTTCAGTCGTTCATATCGTTTCAATCGTTCAGATCGTTTCAGTCGTTCAGATCGTTTCCGTCGTTCAGATCGTTTCAGTCGTTCAGATCGTTTCCGTCGTTCAGATCGTTTCAGTCGTTCAGATCGTTTCAGTCGTTCAGCTCGTTTCAGTAGTTCAGCTCTTTTCAGTCGTTCAGATCGTTTCCGGCGTTCAGATCGTTTCAGTCGTTCAGATCGTTTCCGGCGTTCAGATCGTTTCAGTCGTTCAGATCGTTTCCGGCGTTCAGATCGTTTTAGTCGTTCAGATCGTTTCCCTCATCAGCTCGTTTCCGTTGTTCAGCTCGTTTCCCTCATCAGCTCGTTTCCGTTGTTCAGCTCGTTTCCATCGTTCATATCGTTTCCCTCATCAGCTCTTTTCCGTCGTTCATATCGTTTCCCTCATCAGATCGTTTCAGTCGTTCAGATCGTTTCAGTCGTTCAGCTCGTTTCCCTTATCAGCTCTTTTCCGTCGTTCAGATCGTTTCCGTTGTTCAGATCGTTTCAGTCGTTCAGATCGTTTCAGTCGTTCAGATCGTTTCCCTCATCAGCTCTTTTCCGTCGTTCAGATCGTTTCCGTTGTTCAGATCGTTTCAGTCGTTCAGATCGTTTCAGTCGTTCAGATCGTTTCCCTCATCAGCTCGTTTCCGTTGTTCAGCTCGTTTCCCTCATCAGCTCGTTTCCGTTGTTCAGCTCGTTTCCGTCGTTCAGATCGTTTCCCTCATCAGCTCTTTTCCGTTGTTCAGATCGTTTCCGTCGTTCATATCGTTTCCCTCATCAGCTCTTTTCCGTCGTTCATATCGTTTGCCTCATCAGATCGTTTCAGTCGTTCAGATCGTTTCAGTCGTTCAGCTCGTTTCCCTCATCAGCTCATTTCCGTCGTTCAGATCGTTTCCGTCGTTCAGATCGTTTCAGTCGTTCAGATCGTTTCAGTCGTTCAGATCGTTTCCCTCATCAGCTCGTTTCCGTTGTTCAGCTCGTTTCCGTCGTTCAGATCGTTTCCCTCATCAGCTCTTTTCCGTTGTTCAGATCGTTTCCGTCGTTCAGCTCATTTCAGTCGTTCAGATCGTTTCCGTCGTTCAGCTCGTTTCTGTCGTTCAGATCGTTTCCGTCGTTCAGATCGTTTCCCTCATCAGCTCTTTTCAGTCGTTCAGATCGTTTCCGTCGTTCAGCTCATTTCAGTCGTTCAGATCGTTTCCGTCGTTCAGCTCGTTTCTGTCGTTCAGATCGTTTCCGTCGTTCAGATCGTTTCTGTCGTTCAGATCGTTTCCCTCATTCAGATCGTTTGTCGATCAGCTCTTTTCAGTCGTTCATATCGTTTCAATCGTTCAGATCGTTTCAGTCGTTCAGCTCTTTACCGTCATTCAGATCGTTTCAGTCGTTCAGATCGTTTCCGTAATTCAGCTCGTTTCAGTCGTTCAGCTCTTTTCCGTAATTCAGCTCGTTTCAGTCGTTCAGATCGTTTGTCGTTCAGCTCGTTTCTGTCGTTCAGATCGTTTCAGTCGTTCAGATCGTTTCCGTCATGAGGTCGTTTCCGTCATGAGGTCGTTTCCGTCATGAGGTCGTTTCCGTCGTTCAGATCGTTTCGGTCGTTCAGATCGTTTCCGTCATTCAGCTCGTTTCCGTCGTTCAGATCGTTTCAGTCGTTCAGATCGTTTCAGTAGTTCAGATCGTTTCCCTCATCAGCTCTTTTCCGTCGTTCAGATCGTTTCCGTCGTTCAGATCGTTTCCGTCGTTCATCTCGTTTCCGTCGTTCAGATCGTTTCCGTCGTTCAGATCGTTTCAGTCGTTCAGATCGTGTCCGTCATTCAGATCGTTTGTCGTTCAGCTCGTTTCAGTCGTTCAGATCGTTTCAGTCGTTCAGATCGTTTCCGTCATTCAGATCGTTTCAGTCGTTCATCTCGTTTCCGTCGTTCAGATCGTTTCAGTCGTTCAGATCTCTTCCGTCGTTCAGTTCGTTTCCGTCGTTCATCTCGTTTCCATCGTTCAGATTGTTTCAGTCGTTCAGATCGTTTCCGTCGTTCAGATCGTTTCAGTCGTTCAGATCGTTTCAGTCGTTCAGCTCGTTTCCGTCGTTCAGATCGTTTCAGTCGTTCAGATCGTTTCCGTCGTTCAGATCGTTTCAGTCGTTCAGATCTCTTCCGTCGTTCAGTTCGTTTCCGTCGTTCATCTCGTTTCCATCGTTCAGATTGTTTCAGTCGTTCAGATCGTTTCCGTCGTTCAGATCGTTTCAGTCGTTCAGATCGTTTCCATCGTTCATCTCGTTTCAGTCGTTCATATCGTTTCAATCGTTATAATCGTTTCAGTCGTTCATCCCGTTTCCGTCATTCAGATCGTTTCCGTTGTTCTGATCGTTTCCGTCATTCAGATCGTTTGTCGTTCAGCTCGTTTCAGTCGTTCAGATCGTTTCCCTCATCAGCTCTTTTCCGTCGTTCAGATCGTTTCCGTCATTCAGAACGTTTCAGTCGTTCAGATCGTTTGTCGTTCAGCTCGTTTCTGTCGTTCAGATCGTTTCAGTCGTTCAGATCGTTTCAATCGTTCAGATCGTTTCCGTCGTTCAGATCGTTTCAGTCGTTCAGCTCGTTTGTCGTTCAGCTCGTTTCTGTCGTTCAGATCGTTTCAGTCGTTCAGATCGTTTCAATCGTTCAGATCGTTTCCGTCGTTCAGATCGTTTCAGTCGTTCAGCTCGTTTCCGTCGATCAGATCGTTTCTGTGGTTCAGCTCGTTTCCGTCGTTCAGATCGTTTCAGTCGTTCAGCTCTTTTCAGTCGTTCAGCTCGTTTCAGTCGTTCAGCTCGTTTCTGTCGTTCAGATCGTTTCCGTCGTTCATATCGTTTCCCTCATCAGCTCTTTTCCGTGGTTCAGATCGTTTCAGTCGTTCAGCTCTTTTCAGTCGTTCAGATCGTTTCCGTCGTTCAGCTCGTTTCCGTCGATCAGATCGTTTCTGTGGTTCAGATCGTTTCCGGCGTTCAGATCGTTTCAGTCGTTCAGATCGTTTCCGGCGTTCAGATCGTTTCAGTCGTTCAGATCGTTTCCGGCGTTCAGATCGTTTCAGTCGTTCAGATCGTTTCCCTCATCAGCTCGTTTCCGTTGTTCAGCTCGTTTCCCTCATTAGATCGTTTCAGTCGTTCAGATCGTTTCAGTCGTTCAGCTCGTTTCCCTCATCAGCTCTTTTCCGTCGTTCAGATCGTTTCCGTTGTTCAGATCGTTTCAGTCGTTCAGATCGTTTCAGTCGTTCAGATCGTTTCCCTCATCAGCTCGTTTCCGTTGTTCAGCTCGTTTCCCTCATCAGCTCGTTTCCGTTGTTCAGCTCGTTTCCGTCATTCAGATCGTTTCCCTCATCAGCTCTTTTCCGTCGTTCAGATCGTTTCAGTCGTTCAGATCGTTTCCGTCGTTCATCTCGTTTCCATCGTTCAGATCGTTTCAGTCGTTCAGATCGTTTCCGTCGTTCAGATCGTTTCAGTCGTTCAGATCGTTTCAGTCGTTCAGCTCGTTTCCGTCGTTCAGATCGTTTCAGTCGTTCAGATCGTTTCCGTCGTTCATCTCGTTTCCGTCGCTCAGATCGTTTCCGTCATGAGATCGTTTCAGTCGTTCAGATCGTTTCAGTCGTTCACCTCGTTTCCGTCGTTCAGATCGTTTCAGTCGTTCAGCTCGTTTCAGTCGTTCACCTCGTGTCCGTCGTTCAGATCGTTTCAGTCGTTCAGATCATTTCAGTCGTTCAGATCGTTTCCGTCGTTCAGATCGTTTCCGTCATGAGATCGTTTCCGTCGTTCAGATCGTTTCAGTTGTTCAGATCGTTTCAGTCGTTCAGATCGTTTCCGTCGTTCAGATCATTTCAGTCGTTCAGATCGTTTCAGTCGTTCAGCTCGTTTCCGTCGTTCAAATCGTTTCCGTCGTTCAGATCGTTTCAGTCGTTCAGATCGTTTGTCGTTCAGCTCGTTTCAGTCGTTCAGATCGTTTGTCGTTCAGATCGTTTCAGTCGTTCAGATCGTTTCCGTCGTTCAGATCGTTTCAGTCGTTCAGATCGTTTCAGTCGTTCAGCTCGTTTCCGTCGTTCAGATCGTTTCAGTCGTTCAGCTCGTTTCCGTCGATCAGATCGTTTCTGTGGTTCAGCTCGTTTCCGTCGTTCAGATCGTTTCAGTCGTTCAGATCGTTTCCGTCGTTCAGCTCGTTTCTGTCGTTCAGATCGTTTCCGTCGTTCAGATCGTTTCTGTCGTTCAGATCGTTTCCCTCATCAGCTCTTTTCAGTTGTTCAGCTCGTTTCAGTCGTTCAGATCGTTTCCGTCATTCAGATCGTTTGTCGATCAGCTCTTTTCAGTCGTTCATATCGTTTCAATCGTTCAGATCGTTTCAGTCGTTCAGCTCTTTACCGTCATTCAGATCGTTTCAGTCGTTCAGATCGTTTCCGTAATTCAGCTCGTTTCAGTCGTTCAGCTCTTTTCCGTAATTCAGATCGTTTCCGTCGTTCAGATCGTTTCAGTCGTTCAGATCGTTTCCGTCGTTCATCTCGTTTCCGTCGTTCAGATCGTTTCCGTCATGAGATCGTTTCAGTCGTTCAGATCGTTTCAGTCGTTCACCTCGTTTCCGTCGTTCAGATCGTTTCAGTCGTTCAGCTCGTTTCAGTCGTTCACCTCGTGTCCGTCGTTCAGATCGTTTCAGTCGTTCAGATCATTTCAGTCGTTCAGATCGTTTCCGTCGTTCAGATCGTTTCCGTCATGAGATCGTTTCCGTCGTTCAGATCGTGTCCGTCATTCAGATCGTTTGTCGTTCAGCTCGTTTCAGTCGTTCAGATCGTTTGTCGTTCAGATCGTTTCAGTCGTTCAGATCGTTTCCGTCATTCAGATCGTTTCAGTCGTTCATCTCGTTTCCGTCGTTCAGATCGTTTCAGTCGTTCAGATCTCTTCCGTCGTTCAGTTCGTTTCCGTCGTTCATCTCGTTTCCATCGTTCAGATCGTTTCAGTCGTTCAGATCGTTTCCGTCGTTCAGATCGTTTCAGTCGTTCAGATCGTTTCAGTCGTTCAGCTCGTTTCCGTCGTTCAGATCGTTTCAGTCGTTCAGATCGTTTCCGTCGTTCAGATCGTTTCAGTCGTTCAGATCTCTTCCGTCGTTCAGTTCGTTTCCGTCGTTCATCTCGTTTCCATCGTTCAGATTGTTTCAGTCGTTCAGATCGTTTCCGTCGTTCAGATCGTTTCAGTCGTTCAGATCGTTTCCATCGTTCATCTCGTTTCAGTCGTTCATATCGTTTCAATCGTTATAATCGTTTCAGTCGTTCATCCCGTTTCCGTCATTCAGATCGTTTCCGTTGTTCTGATCGTTTCCGTCATTCAGATCGTTTGTCGTTCAGCTCGTTTCAGTCGTTCAGATCGTTTCCCTCATCAGCTCTTTTCCGTCGTTCAGATCGTTTCCGTCATTCAGAACGTTTCAGTCGTTCAGATCGTTTGTCGTTCAGCTCGTTTCTGTCGTTCAGATCGTTTCAGTCGTTCAGATCGTTTCAATCGTTCAGATCGTTTCCGTCGTTCAGATCGTTTCAGTCGTTCAGCTCGTTTCCGTCGATCAGATCGTTTCTGTGGTTCAGCTCGTTTCCGTCGTTCAGATCGTTTCAGTCGTTCAGCTCTTTTCAGTCGTTCAGCTCGTTTCAGTCGTTCAGCTCGTTTCTGTCGTTCAGATCGTTTCCGTCGTTCATATCGTTTCCCTCATCAGCTCTTTTCCGTCGTTCAGATCGTTTCAGTCGTTCAGCTCTTTTCAGTCGTTCAGATCGTTTCCGTCGTTCAGCTCGTTTCCGTCGATCAGATCGTTTCTGTGGTTCAGATCGTTTCCGGCGTTCAGATCGTTTCAGTCGTTCAGATCGTTTCCGGCGTTCAGATCGTTTCAGTCGTTCAGATCGTTTCCGGCGTTCAGATCGTTTCAGTCGTTCAGATCGTTTCCCTCATCAGCTCGTTTCCGTTGTTCAGCTCGTTTCCCTCATTAGATCGTTTCAGTCGTTCAGATCGTTTCAGTCGTTCAGCTCGTTTCCCTCATCAGCTCTTTTCCGTCGTTCAGATCGTTTCCGTTGTTCAGATCGTTTCAGTCGTTCAGATCGTTTCAGTCGTTCAGCTCGTTTCCCTCATCAGCTCATTTCCGTCGTTCAGATCGTTTCAGTCGTTCAGATCGTTTCCGTCGTTCATCTCGTTTCCATCGTTCAGATCGTTTCAGTCGTTCAGATCGTTTCCGTCGTTCAGATCGTTTCAGTCGTTCAGATCGTTTCAGTCGTTCACCTCGTTTCCGTCGTTCAGATCGTTTCAGTCGTTCAGATCGTTTCCGTCATGAGATCGTTTCAGTCGTTCAGATCGTTTCAGTCGTTCACCTCGTTTCCGTCGTTCAGATCGTTTCAGTCGTTCAGCTCGTTTCAGTCGTTCACCTCGTGTCCGTCGTTCAGATCGTTTCAGTCGTTCAGATCATTTCAGTCGTTCAGATCGTTTCCGTCGTTCAGATCGTTTCCGTCATGAGATCGTTTCCGTCGTTCAGATCGTTTCCGTCATGAGATCGTTTCCGTCGTTCAGATCGTTTCAGTTGTTCAGATCGTTTCAGTCGTTCAGATCGTTTCCGTCGTTCAGATCGTTTCAGTCGTTCAGATCGTTTCAGTCGTTCAGCTCTTTTCAGTCGTTCATATCGTTCCCATCGTTCAGCTCGTTTCAGTCGTTCAGATCGTTTCCATCATTCAGATCGTTTGTCGATCAGCTCTTTTCAGTCGTTCATATCGTTTCAATCGTTCAGATCGTTTCAGTCGTTCAGCTCTTTACCGTCATTCAGATCGTTTCAGTCGTTCAGATCGTTTCCGTAATTCAGCTCGTTTCAGTCGTTCAGATCGTTTCCGTCGTTCAGATCGTTTCTGTCGTTCAGATCGTTTCCCTCATCAGCTCTTTTCAGTTGTTCAGCTCGTTTCAGTCGTTCAGATCGTTTCCGTCATTCAGATCGTTTGTCGATCAGCTCTTTTCAGTTGTTCAGATCGTTTCAGTCGTTCAGATCGTTTCCGTCGTTCAGATCATTTCAGTCGTTCAGATCGTTTCAGTCGTTCAGCTCGTTTCCGTCGTTCAAATCGTTTCCGTCGTTCAGATCGTTTCAGTCGTTCAGATCGTTTGTCGTTCAGCTCGTTTCAGTCGTTCAGATCGTTTGTCGTTCAGATCGTTTCAGTCGTTCAGATCGTTTCCGTCGTTCAGATCGTTTCAGTCGTTCAGATCGTTTCAGTCGTTCAGCTCGTTTCCGTCGTTCAGATCGTTTCAGTCGTTCAGCTCGTTTCCGTCGATCAGATCGTTTCTGTGGTTCAGCTCGTTTCCGTCGTTCAGATCGTTTCAGTCGTTCAGATCGTTTCCGTCGTTCAGCTCGTTTCTGTCGTTCAGATCGTTTCCGTCGTTCAGATCGTTTCTGTCGTTCAGATCGTTTCCCTCATCAGCTCTTTTCAGTTGTTCAGCTCGTTTCAGTCGTTCAGATCGTTTCCGTCATTCAGATCGTTTGTCGATCAGCTCTTTTCAGTCGTTCATATCGTTTCAATCGTTCAGATCGTTTCAGTCGTTCAGCTCTTTACCGTCATTCAGATCGTTTCAGTCGTTCAGATCGTTTCCGTAATTCAGCTCGTTTCAGTCGTTCAGCTCTTTTCCGTAATTCAGATCGTTTCCGTCGTTCAGATCGTTTCAGTCGTTCAGATCGTTTCCGTCGTTCATCTCGTTTCCGTCGTTCAGATCGTTTCCGTCATGAGATCGTTTCAGTCGTTCAGATCGTTTCAGTCGTTCACCTCGTTTCCGTCGTTCAGATCGTTTCAGTCGTTCAGCTCGTTTCAGTCGTTCACCTCGTGTCCGTCGTTCAGATCGTTTCAGTCGTTCAGATCATTTCAGTCGTTCAGATCGTTTCCGTCGTTCAGATCGTTTCCGTCATGAGATCGTTTCCGTCGTTCAGATCGTGTCCGTCATTCAGATCGTTTGTCGTTCAGCTCGTTTCAGTCGTTCAGATCGTTTCCGTCATTCAGATCGTTTGTCGATCAGCTCTTTTCAGTTGTTCAGATCGTTTCAGTCGTTCAGCTCGTTTCTGTCGTTCAGATCGTTTCAGTCGTTCAGATCGTTTCAATCGTTCAGATCGTTTCCGTCATTCAGATCGTTTCAGTCGTTCATCTCGTTTCCGTCGTTCAGATCGTTTCAGTCGTTCAGATCTCTTCCGTCGTTCAGTTCGTTTCCGTCGTTCATCTCGTTTCCATCGTTCAGATCGTTTCAGTCGTTCAGATCGTTTCCGTCGTTCAGATCGTTTCAGTCGTTCAGATCTCTTCCGTCGTTCAGTTCGTTTCCGTCGTTCATCTCGTTTCCATCGTTCAGATTGTTTCAGTCGTTCAGATCGTTTCCGTCGTTCAGATCGTTTCAGTCGTTCAGATCGTTTCCATCGTTCATCTCGTTTCAGTCGTTCATATCGTTTCAATCGTTATAATCGTTTCAGTCGTTCATCCCGTTTCCGTCATTCAGATCGTTTCCGTTGTTCTGATCGTTTCCGTCATTCAGATCGTTTGTCGTTCAGCTCGTTTCAGTCGTTCAGATCGTTTCCCTCATCAGCTCTTTTCCGTCGTTCAGATCGTTTCCGTCATTCAGAACGTTTCAGTCGTTCAGATCGTTTGTCGTTCAGCTCGTTTCTGTCGTTCAGATCGTTTCAGTCGTTCAGATCGTTTCAATCGTTCAGATCGTTTCCGTCGTTCAGATCGTTTCAGTCGTTCAGCTCGTTTCCGTCGATCAGATCGTTTCTGTGGTTCAGCTCGTTTCCGTCGTTCAGATCGTTTCAGTCGTTCAGCTCTTTTCAGTCGTTCAGCTCGTTTCAGTCGTTCAGCTCGTTTCTGTCGTTCAGATCGTTTCCGTCGTTCATATCGTTTCCCTCATCAGCTCTTTTCCGTCGTTCAGATCGTTTCAGTCGTTCAGCTCTTTTCAGTCGTTCAGATCGTTTCCGTCGTTCAGCTCGTTTCCGTCGATCAGATCGTTTCTGTGGTTCAGATCGTTTCCGGCGTTCAGATCGTTTCAGTCGTTCAGATCGTTTCCGGCGTTCAGATCGTTTCAGTCGTTCAGATCGTTTCCGGCGTTCAGATCGTTTCAGTCGTTCAGATCGTTTCCCTCATCAGCTCGTTTCCGTTGTTCAGCTCGTTTCCCTCATTAGATCGTTTCAGTCGTTCAGATCGTTTCAGTCGTTCAGCTCGTTTCCCTCATCAGCTCTTTTCCGTCGTTCAGATCGTTTCCGTTGTTCAGATCGTTTCAGTCGTTCAGATCGTTTCAGTCGTTCAGATCGTTTCCCTCATCAGCTCGTTTCCGTTGTTCAGCTCGTTTCCCTCATCAGCTCGTTTCCGTTGTTCAGCTCGTTTCCGTCATTCAGATCGTTTCCCTCATCAGCTCTTTTCCGTTGTTCAGATCGTTTCAGTCGTTCAGCTCGTTTCCCTCATCAGCTCATTTCCGTCGTTCAGATCGTTTCAGTCGTTCAGATCGTTTCCGTCGTTCATCTCGTTTCCATCGTTCAGATCGTTTCAGTCGTTCAGATCGTTTCCGTCGTTCAGATCGTTTCAGTCGTTCAGATCGTTTCAGTCGTTCACCTCGTTTCCGTCGTTCAGATCGTTTCAGTCGTTCAGATCGTTTCCGTCGTTCATCTCGTTTCCGTCGTTCAGATCGTTTCCGTCATGAGATCGTTTCAGTCGTTCAGATCGTTTCAGTCGTTCACCTCGTTTCCGTCGTTCAGATCGTTTCAGTCGTTCAGCTCGTTTCAGTCGTTCACCTCGTGTCCGTCGTTCAGATCGTTTCAGTCGTTCAGATCATTTCAGTCGTTCAGATCGTTTCCGTCGTTCAGATCGTTTCCGTCATGAGATCGTTTCCGTCGTTCAGATCGTTTCCGTCATGAGATCGTTTCCGTCGTTCAGATCGTTTCAGTTGTTCAGATCGTTTCAGTCGTTCACATCGTTTCCGTCGTTCAGATCGTTTCAGTCGTTCAGATCGTTTCAGTCGTTCAGCTCGTTTCCGTCGTTCAGATCGTTTCCGTCGTTCAGATCGTTTCAGTCGTTCAGATCGTTTGTCGTTCAGCTCGTTTCAGTCGTTCAGATCGTTTGTCGTTCAGATCGTTTCAGTCGTTCAGATCGTTTCCGTCGTTCAGATCGTTTCAGTCGTTCAGATCGTTTCAGTCGTTCAGCTCGTTTCCGTCGTTCAGATCGTTTCAGTCGTTCAGATCGTTTCCGTCGTTCAGCTCGTTTCTGTCGTTCAGATCGTTTCCGTCGTTCAGATCGTTTCTGTCGTTCAGATCGTTTCCCTCATCAGCTCTTTTCAGTCGTTCAGATCGTTTCAGTCGTTCAGCTCTTTTCAGTCGTTCATATCGTTCCCATCGTTCAGCTCGTTTCAGTCGTTCAGATCGTTTCCGTCATTCAGATCGTTTGTCGATCAGCTCTTTTCAGTCGTTCATATCGTTTCAATCGTTCAGATCGTTTCAGTCGTTCAGCTCTTTACCGTCATTCAGATCGTTTCAGTCGTTCAGATCGTTTCCGTAATTCAGCTCGTTTCAGTCGTTCAGATCGTTTCCGTCGTTCAGATCGTTTCTGTCGTTCAGATCGTTTCCCTCATCAGCTCTTTTCAGTTGTTCAGCTCGTTTCAGTCGTTCAGATCGTTTCCGTCATTCAGATCGTTTGTCGATCAGCTCTTTTCAGTCGTTCATATCGTTTCAATCGTTCAGATCGTTTCAGTCGTTCAGATCGTTTCCGTCGTTCAGATCGTTTCAGTCGTTCAGATCGTTTCCGTCGTTCAGATCGTTTCAGTCGTTCAGATCGTTTCAGTCGTTCAGCTCGTTTCCGTCGTTCAGATCGTTTCAGTCGTTCAGATCGTTTCCGTCGTTCATCTCGTTTCCGTCGTTCAGATCGTTTCCGTCATGAGATCGTTTCAGTCGTTCAGATCGTTTCAGTCGTTCACCTCGTTTCCGTCGTTCAGATCGTTTCAGTCGTTCAGCTCGTTTCAGTCGTTCACCTCGTGTCCGTCGTTCAGATCGTTTCAGTCGTTCAGATCATTTCAGTCGTTCAGATCGTTTCCGTCGTTCAGATCGTTTCCGTCATGAGATCGTTTCCGTCGTTCAGATCGTTTCAGTTGTTCAGATCGTTTCAGTCGTTCAGATCGTTTCCGTCGTTCAGATCGTTTCAGTCGTTCAGATCGTTTCAGTCGTTCAGCTCGTTTCCGTCGTTCAGATCGTTTCCGTCGTTCAGATCGTTTCAGTCGTTCAGATCGTTTGTCGTTCAGCTCGTTTCAGTCGTTCAGATCGTTTGTCGTTCAGATCGTTTCAGTCGTTCAGATCGTTTCCGTCGTTCAGATCGTTTCAGTCGTTCAGATCGTTTCAGTCGTTCAGCTCGTTTCCGTCGTTCAGATCGTTTCAGTCGTTCAGCTCGTTTCCGTCGATCAGATCGTTTCTGTGGTTCAGCTCGTTTCCGTCGTTCAGATCGTTTCAGTCGTTCAGATCGTTTCCGTCGTTCAGCTCGTTTCTGTCGTTCAGATCGTTTCCGTCGTTCAGATCGTTTCTGTCGTTCAGATCGTTTCCCTCATCAGCTCTTTTCAGTCGTTCAGATCGTTTCAGTCGTTCAGCTCTTTTCAGTCGTTCATATCGTTCCCATCGTTCAGCTCGTTTCAGTCGTTCAGATCGTTTCCGTCATTCAGATCGTTTGTCGATCAGCTCTTTTCAGTCGTTCATATCGTTTCAATCGTTCAGATCGTTTCAGTCGTTCAGCTCTTTACCGTCATTCAGATCGTTTCAGTCGTTCAGATCGTTTCCGTAATTCAGCTCGTTTCAGTCGTTCAGATCGTTTCCGTCGTTCAGATCGTTTCTGTCGTTCAGATCGTTTCCCTCATCAGCTCTTTTCAGTTGTTCAGCTCGTTTCAGTCGTTCAGATCGTTTCCGTAATTCAGATCGTTTCCGTCGTTCAGATCGTTTCAGTCGTTCAGATCGTTTCCGTCGTTCATCTCGTTTCCGTCGTTCAGATCGTTTCCGTCATGAGATCGTTTCAGTCGTTCAGATCGTTTCAGTCGTTCACCTCGTTTCCGTCGTTCAGATCGTTTCAGTCGTTCAGCTCGTTTCAGTCGTTCACCTCGTGTCCGTCGTTCAGATCGTTTCAGTCGTTCAGATCATTTCAGTCGTTCAGATCGTTTCCGTCGTTAAGATCGTTTCCGTCATGAGATCGTTTCCGTCGTTCAGATCGTTTCAGTCGTTCAGATCGTTTCAGTCGTTCAGATCGTTTCCGTCGTTCAGATCGTTTCAGTCGTTCAGATCGTTTCAGTCGTTCAGCTCGTTTCCGTCGTTCAGATCGTTTCCGTCGTTCAGATCGTTTCAGTCGTTCAGCTCGTTTCCGTCGATCAGATCGTTTCTGTGGTTCAGCTCGTTTCCGTCGTTCAGATCGTTTCAGTCGTTCAGATCGTTTCCGTCGTTCAACTCGTTTCTGTCGTTCAGATCGTTTCCGTCGTTCAGATCGTTTCTGTCGTTCAGATCGTTTCCCTCATCAGCTCTTTTCAGTCGTTCAGATCGTTTCAGTCGTTCAGCTCTTTTCAGTCATTCATATCGTTTCAGTCGTTCAGCTCGTTTCAGTCGTTCAGATCGTTTCTGTCGTTCAGATCGTTTCCGTCGTTCAGATCGTTTGTCGTTCAGCTCGTTTCAGTCGTTCAGATCGTTTGTCGTTCAGATCGTTTCAGTCGTTCAGATCGTTTCCCTCATCAGCTCTTTTCCGTCGTTCAGATCGTTTCCGTCGTTCAGCTCGTTTCAGTCGTTCACCTCGTTTCCGTCGTTCAGATCGTTTGTCGTTCAGCTCGTTTCAGTCGTTCAGATCGTTTGTCGTTCAGATCGTTTGTCGTTCAGATCGTTTCCGTCGTTCAGATCGTTTCAGTCGTTCAGATCGTTTCAGTCGTTCAGCTCGTTTCCGTCGTTCAGATCGTTTCAGTCGTTCAGATCGTTTCCGTCGTTCATCTCGTTTCCGTCGTTCAGATCGTTTCCGTCATGAGATCGTTTCAGTCGTTCAGATCGTTTCAGTCGTTCACCTCGTTTCCGTCGTTCAGATCGTTTCAGTCGTTCAGCTCATTTCAGTCGTTCACCTCGTGTCCGTCGTTCAGATCGTTTCAGTCGTTCAGATCGTTTCAGTCGTTCAGATCGTTTCCGTCGTTCAGCTCGTTTCAGTCGTTCACCTCGTGTCCGTCGTTCAGATCGTTTCAGTCGTTCAGATCATTTCAGTCGTTCAGATCGTTTCCGTCGTTCAGATCGTTTCAGTCGTTCAGATCGTTTCAGTCGTTCAGCTCGTTTCCGTCGTTCAGATCGTTTCAGTCGTTCAGCTCGTTTCCGTCGATCAGATCGTTTCTGTGGTTCAGCTCGTTTCCGTCGTTCAGATCGTTTCAGTCGTTCAGATCGTTTCCGTCGTTCAGCTCGTTTCTGTCGTTCAGATCGTTTCCGTCGTTCAGATCGTTTCTGTCGTTCAGATCGTTTCCCTCATCAGCTCTTTTCAGTTGTTCAGCTCGTTTCAGTCGTTCAGATCGTTTCCGTCATTCAGATCGTTTGTCGATCAGCTCTTTTCAGTCGTTCATATCGTTTCAATCGTTCAGATCGTTTCAGTCGTTCAGCTCTTTACCGTCATTCAGATCGTTTCAGTCGTTCAGATCGTTTCCGTAATTCAGCTCGTTTCAGTCGTTCAGCTCTTTTCCGTAATTCAGATCGTTTCCGTCGTTCAGATCGTTTCAGTCGTTCAGATCGTTTCCGTCGTTCATCTCGTTTCCGTCGTTCAGATCGTTTCCGTCATGAGATCGTTTCAGTCGTTCAGATCGTTTCAGTCGTTCACCTCGTTTCCGTCGTTCAGATCGTTTCAGTCGTTCAGCTCGTTTCAGTCGTTCACCTCGTGTCCGTCGTTCAGATCGTTTCAGTCGTTCAGATCATTTCAGTCGTTCAGATCGTTTCCGTCGTTCAGATCGTTTCCGTCATGAGATCGTTTCCGTCGTTCAGATCGTGTCCGTCATTCAGATCGTTTGTCGTTCAGCTCGTTTCAGTCGTTCAGATCGTTTGTCGTTCAGATCGTTTCAGTCGTTCAGATCGTTTCCGTCGTTCAGATCGTTTCAGTCGTTCAGATCGTTTCAGTCGTTCAGCTCGTTTCCGTCGTTCAGATCGTTTCCGTCGTTCAGATCGTTTCTGTCGTTCAGATCGTTTCCCTCATCAGCTCTTTTCAGTTGTTCAGCTCGTTTCAGTCGTTCAGATCGTTTCCGTCATTCAGATCGTTTGTCGATCAGCTCTTTTCAGTCGTTCATATCGTTTCAATCGTTCAGATCGTTTCAGTCGTTCAGCTCTTTACCGTCATTCAGATCGTTTCAGTCGTTCAGATCGTTTCCGTAATTCAGCTCGTTTCAGTCGTTCAGCTCTTTTCCGTAATTCAGATCGTTTCCGTCGTTCAGATCGTTTCAGTCGTTCAGATCGTTTCCGTCGTTCATCTCGTTTCCGTCGTTCAGATCGTTTCCGTCATGAGATCGTTTCAGTCGTTCAGATCGTTTCAGTCGTTCACCTCGTTTCCGTCGTTCAGATCGTTTCAGTCGTTCAGCTCGTTTCAGTCGTTCACCTCGTGTCCGTCGTTCAGATCGTTTCAGTCGTTCAGATCATTTCAGTCGTTCAGATCGTTTCCGTCGTTCAGATCGTTTCCGTCATTCAGATCGTTTCAGTCGTTCATCTCGTTTCCGTCGTTCAGATCGTTTCAGTCGTTCAGATCTCTTCCGTCGTTCAGTTCGTTTCCGTCGTTCATCTCGTTTCCATCGTTCAGATTGTTTCAGTCGTTCAGATCGTTTCCGTCGTTCAGATCGTTTCAGTCGTTCAGATCGTTTCAGTCGTTCAGCTCGTTTCCGTCGTTCAGATCGTTTCAGTCGTTCAGTTCGTTTCAGTCGTTCATATCGTTTCAATCGTTATAATCGTTTCAGTCGTTCATCCCGTTTCCGTCATTCAGATCGTTTCCGTTGTTCTGATCGTTTCCGTCATTCAGATCGTTTGTCGTTCAGCTCGTTTCAGTCGTTCAGATCGTTTCCCTCATCAGCTCTTTTCCGTCGTTCAGATCGTTTCCGTCATTCAGAACGTTTCAGTCGTTCAGATCGTTTGTCGTTCAGCTCGTTTCTGTCGTTCAGATCGTTTCAGTCGTTCAGATCGTTTCAATCGTTCAGATCGTTTCCGTCGTTCAGATCGTTTCAGTCGTTCAGCTCGTTTCCGTCGATCAGATCGTTTCTGTGGTTCAGCTCGTTTCCGTCGTTCAGATCGTTTCAGTCGTTCAGCTCTTTTCAGTCGTTCAGCTCGTTTCAGTCGTTCAGCTCGTTTCTGTCGTTCAGATCGTTTCCGTCGTTCATATCGTTTCCCTCATCAGCTCTTTTCCGTCGTTCAGATCGTTTCAGTCGTTCAGCTCTTTTCAGTCGTTCAGATCGTTTCCGTCGTTCAGCTCGTTTCCGTCGATCAGATCGTTTCTGTGGTTCAGATCGTTTCCGGCGTTCAGATCGTTTCAGTCGTTCAGATCGTTTCCGGCGTTCAGATCGTTTCAGTCGTTCAGATCGTTTCCGGCGTTCAGATCGTTTCAGTCGTTCAGATCGTTTCCCTCATCAGCTCGTTTCCGTTGTTCAGCTCGTTTCCCTCATTAGATCGTTTCAGTCGTTCAGATCGTTTCAGTCGTTCAGCTCGTTTCCCTCATCAGCTCTTTTCCGTCGTTCAGATCGTTTCCGTTGTTCAGATCGTTTCAGTCGTTCAGATCGTTTCAGTCGTTCAGATCGTTTCCCTCATCAGCTCGTTTCCGTTGTTCAGCTCGTTTCCCTCATCAGCTCGTTTCCGTTGTTCAGCTCGTTTCCGTCATTCAGATCGTTTCCCTCATCAGCTCTTTTCCGTTGTTCAGATCGTTTCCGTCGTTCAGATCGTTTCAGTCGTTCAGATCGTTTCAGTCGTTCAGCTCGTTTCCGTCGTTCAGATCGTGTCCGTCGTTCAGATCGTTTCAGTCGTTCAGATCATTTCAGTCGTTCAGATCGTTTCCGTCGTTCAGATCGTTTCCGTCATGAGATCGTTTCCGTCGTTCAGATCGTTTCAGTTGTTCAGATCGTTTCAGTCGTTCAGATCGTTTCCGTCGTTCAGATCGTTTCAGTCGTTCAGATCGTTTCAGTCGTTCAGCTCGTTTCCGTCGTTCAGATCGTTTCCGTCGTTCAGATCGTTTCAGTCGTTCAGATCGTTTGTCGTTCAGCTCGTTTCAGTCGTTCAGATCGTTTGTCGTTCAGATCGTTTCAGTCGTTCAGATCGTTTCCGTCGTTCAGATCGTTTCAGTCGTTCAGATCGTTTCAGTCGTTCAGCTCGTTTCCGTCGTTCAGATCGTTTCAGTCGTTCAGCTCGTTTCCGTCGATCAGATCGTTTCTGTGGTTCAGCTCGTTTCCGTCGTTCAGATCGTTTCAGTCGTTCAGATCGTTTCTGTGGTTCAGCTCGTTTCCGTCGTTCAGATCGTTTTAGTCGTTCAGATCGTTTCCGTCGTTCAGCTCGTTTCTGTCGTTCAGATCGTTTCCGTCGTTCAGATCGTTTCTGTCGTTCAGATCGTTTCCGTCGTTCAGATCGTTTCTGTCGTTCAGATCGTTTCCCTCATCAGCTCTTTTCAGTCGTTCAGATCGTTTCAGTCGTTCAGCTCTTTTCAGTCGTTCATATCGTTCCCATCGTTCAGCTCGTTTCAGTCGTTCAGATCGTTTCCGTCATTCAGATCGTTTGTCGATCAGCTCTTTTCAGTCGTTCATATCGTTTCAATCGTTCAGATCGTTTCAGTCGTTCAGCTCTTTACCGTCATTCAGATCGTTTCAGTCGTTCAGATCGTTTCCGTAATTCAGCTCGTTTCAGTCGTTCAGATCGTTTCCGTCATTCAGATCGTTTGTCGATCAGCTCTTTTCAGTCGTTCATATCGTTTCAATCGTTCAGATCGTTTCAGTCGTTCAGCTCTTTACCGTCATTCAGATCGTTTCAGTCTTTCAGATCGTTTCCGTAATTCAGCTCGTTTCAGTCGTTCAGCTCTTTTCCGTAATTCAGATCGTTTCCGTCGTTCAGATCGTTTCAGTCGTTCAGATCGTTTCCGTCGTTCATCTCGTTTCCGTCGTTCAGATCGTTTCCGTCATGAGATCGTTTCAGTCGTTCAGCTCGTTTCAGTCGTTCAGATCGTTTCCGTCGTTCAGATCGTTTCCGTCGTTCAGATCGTTTGTCGTTCAGCTCGTTTCAGTCGTTCAGATCGTTTGTCGTTCAGATCGTTTCAGTCGTTCAGATCGTTTCCCTCATCAGCTCTTTTCCGTCGTTCAGATCGTTTCCGTCGTTCAGCTCGTTTCAGTCGTTCACCTCGTTTCCGTCGTTCAGATCGTTTGTCGTTCAGCTCGTTTCAGTCGTTCAGATCGTTTGTCGTTCAGATCGTTTCAGTCGTTCAGATCGTTTCCGTCGTTCAGATCGTTTCAGTCGTTCAGATCGTTTCAGTCGTTCAGCTCGTTTCCGTCGTTCAGATCGTTTCAGTCGTTCAGATCGTTTCCGTCGTTCATCTCGTTTCCGTCGTTCAGATCGTTTCCGTCATGAGATCGTTTCAGTCGTTCAGATCGTTTCAGTCGTTCACCTCGTTTCCGTCATTCAGATCGTTTCAGTCGTTCAGCTCGTTTCAGTCGTTCACCTCGTGTCCGTCGTTCAGATCGTTTCAGTCGTTCAGATCGTTTCAGTCGTTCAGATCGTTTCCGTCGTTCAGATCGTTTCCGTCATGAGATCGTTTCCGTCGTTCAGATCGTTTCAGTTGTTCAGATCGTTTCCGTCGTTCAGATCGTTTCAGTCGTTCAGATCGTTTGTCGTTCAGCTCGTTTCAGTCGTTCAGATCGTTTGTCGTTCAGATCGTTTCAGTCGTTCAGATCGTTTCCGTCGTTCAGATCGTTTCAGTCGTTCAGATCGTTTCAGTCGTTCAGCTCGTTTCCGTCGTTCAGATCGTTTCAGTCGTTCAGATCGTTTCCGTCGTTCAGATCGTTTCAGTCGTTCAGATCGTTTCCGTCGTTCAGCTCGTTTCTGTCGTTCAGATCGTTTCCGTCGTTCAGATCGTTTCTGTCGTTCAGATCGTTTCCCTCATCAGCTCTTTTCAGTTGTTCAGCTCGTTTCAGTCGTTCAGATCGTTTCCGTCATTCAGATCGTTTGTCGATCAGCTCTTTTCAGTCGTTCATATCGTTTCAATCGTTCAGATCGTTTCAGTCGTTCAGCTCTTTACCGTCATTCAGATCGTTTCAGTCGTTCAGATCGTTTCCGTCATGAGATCGTTTCAGTCGTTCAGATCGTTTCAGTCGTTCACCTCGTTTCCGTCGTTCAGATCGTTTCAGTCGTTCAGCTCGTTTCAGTCGTTCACCTCGTGTCCGTCGTTCAGATCGTTTCAGTCGTTCAGATCATTTCAGTCGTTCAGATCGTTTCCGTCGTTCAGATCGTTTCAGTCGTTCATCTCGTTTCCGTCGTTCAGCTCGTTTCAGTCGTTCAGATCGTTTGTCGTTCAGATCGTTTCAGTCGTTCAGATCGTTTCCGTCATTCAGATCGTTTCAGTCGTTCATCTCGTTTCCGTCGTTCAGATCGTTTCAGTCGTTCAGATCTCTTCCGTCGTTCAGTTCGTTTCCGTCGTTCATCTCGTTTCCATCGTTCAGATCGTTTCAGTCGTTCAGATCGTTTCCGTCGTTCAGATCGTTTCAGTCGTTCAGATCGTTTCAGTCGTTCAGCTCGTTTCCGTCGTTCAGATCGTTTCAGTCGTTCAGATCGTTTCCGTCGTTCAGATCGTTTCAGTCGTTCAGATCTCTTCCGTCGTTCAGTTCGTTTCCGTCGTTCATCTCGTTTCCATCGTTCAGATTGTTTCAGTCGTTCAGATCGTTTCCGTCGTTCAGATCGTTTCAGTCGTTCAGATCGTTTCCATCGTTCATCTCGTTTCAGTCGTTCATATCGTTTCAATCGTTATAATCGTTTCAGTCGTTCATCCCGTTTCCGTCATTCAGATCGTTTCCGTTGTTCTGATCGTTTCCGTCATTCAGATCGTTTGTCGTTCAGATCGTTTCCGTCATGAGATCGTTTCAGTCGTTCAGATCGTTTCAGTCGTTCACCTCGTTTCCGTCGTTCAGATCGTTTCAGTCGTTCAGCTTGTTTCAGTCGTTCACCTCGTGTCCGTCGTTCAGATCGTTTCAGTCGTTCAGATCATTTCAGTCGTTCAGATCGTTTCCGTCGTTCAGATCGTGTCCGTCATTCAGATCGTTTGTCGTTCAGCTCGTTTCAGTCGTTCAGATCGTTTGTCGTTCAGATCGTTTCAGTCGTTCAGATCGTTTCCGTCATTCAGATCGTTTCAGTCGTTCATCTCGTTTCCGTCGTTCAGCTCGTTTCAGTCGTTCAGCTCGTTTCTGTCGTTCAGATCGTTTCCGTCGTTCATATCGTTTCCCTCATCAGCTCTTTTCCGTCGTTCAGATCGTTTCAGTCGTTCAGCTCTTTTCAGTCGTTCAGATCGTTTCCGTCGTTCAGCTCGTTTCCGTCGATCAGATCGTTTCTGTGGTTCAGATCGTTTCCGGCGTTCAGATCGTTTCAGTCGTTCAGATCGTTTCCGGCGTTCAGATCGTTTCAGTCGTTCAGATCGTTTCCGGCGTTCAGATCGTTTCAGTCGTTCAGATCGTTTCCCTCATCAGCTCGTTTCCGTTGTTCAGCTCGTTTCCCTCATTAGATCGTTTCAGTCGTTCAGATCGTTTCAGTCGTTCAGCTCGTTTCCCTCATCAGCTCTTTTCCGTCGTTCAGATCGTTTCCGTTGTTCAGATCGTTTCAGTCGTTCAGATCGTTTCAGTCGTTCAGATCGTTTCCCTCATCAGCTCGTTTCCGTTGTTCAGCTCGTTTCCCTCATCAGCTCGTTTCCGTTGTTCAGCTCGTTTCCGTCATTCAGATCGTTTCCCTCATCAGCTCTTTTCCGTTGTTCAGATCGTTTCAGTCGTTCAGATCGTTTCCGTCGTTCATCTCGTTTCCATCGTTCAGATCGTTTCAGTCGTTCAGATCGTTTCCGTCGTTCAGATCGTTTCAGTCGTTCAGATCGTTTCAGTCGTTCAGCTCGTTTCCGTCGTTCAGATCGTTTCAGTCGTTCATATCGTTTCCGTCGTTCATCTCGTTTCCGTCGTTCAGATCGTTTCCGTCATGAGATCGTTTCAGTCATTCAGATCGTTTCAGTCGTTCACCTCGTTTCCGTCGTTCAGATCGTTTCAGTCGTTCAGCTCGTTTCAGTCGTTCACCCCGTGTCCGTCGTTCAGATCGTTTCAGTCGTTCAGATCATTTCAGTCGTTCAGATCGTTTCCGTCGTTCAGATCGTTTCCGTCATGAGATCGTTTCCGTCGTTCAGATCGTTTCAGTTGTTCAGATCGTTTCAGTCGTTCAGATCGTTTCCGTCGTTCATCTCGTTTCCGTCGTTCAGATCGTTTCCGTCATGAGATCGTTTCAGTCGTTCAGCTCGTTTCAGTCGTTCAGATCGTTTCCGTCGTTCAGATCGTTTCCGTCGTTCAGATCGTTTGTCGTTCAGCTCGTTTCAGTCGTTCAGATCGTTTGTCGTTCAGATCGTTTCAGTCGTTCAGATCGTTTCCCTCATCAGCTCTTTTCCGTCGTTCAGATCGTTTCCGTCGTTCAGCTCGTTTCAGTCGTTCACCTCGTTTCCGTCGTTCAGATCGTTTGTCGTTCAGCTCGTTTCAGTCGTTCAGATCGTTTGTCGTTCAGATCGTTTCAGTCGTTCAGATCGTTTCCGTCGTTCAGATCGTTTCAGTCGTTCAGATCGTTTCAGTCGTTCAGCTCGTTTCCGTCGTTCAGATAGTTTCCGTCGTTCAGATCGTTTGTCGTTCAGATCGTTTCCGTCGTTCAGATCGTTTCAGTCGTTCAGATCGTTTCAGTCGTTCAGCTCGTTTCCGTCGTTCAGATCGTTTCAGTCGTTCAGATCGTTTCCGTCGTTCATCTCGTTTCCGTCGTTCAGATCGTTTCCGTCATGAGATCGTTTCAGTCGTTCAGATCGTTTCAGTCGTTCAGCTCTTTACCGTCATTCAGATCGTTTCAGTCGTTCAGATCGTTTCCGTCATGAGATCGTTTCAGTCGTTCAGATCGTTTCAGTCGTTCACCTCGTTTCCGTCGTTCAGATCGTTTCAGTCGTTCAGCTCGTTTCAGTCGTTCACCTCGTGTCCGTCGTTCAGATCGTTTCAGTCGTTCAGATCATTTCAGTCGTTCAGATCGTTTCCGTCGTTCAGATCGTTTCCGTCATGAGATCGTTTCCGTCGTTCAGATCGTGTCCGTCATTCAGATCGTTTGTCGTTCAGCTCGTTTCAGTCGTTCAGATCGTTTGTCGTTCAGATCGTTTCAGTCGTTCAGATCGTTTCCGTCATTCAGATCGTTTCAGTCGTTCATCTCGTTTCCGTCGTTCAGATCGTTTCAGTCGTTCAGATCTCTTCCGTCGTTCAGTTCGTTTCCGTCGTTCATCTCGTTTCCATCGTTCAGATCGTTTCAGTCGTTCAGATCGTTTCCGTCGTTCAGATCGTTTCAGTCGTTCAGATCGTTTCAGTCGTTCAGCTCGTTTCCGTCGTTCAGATCGTTTCAGTCGTTCAGATCGTTTCCGTCGTTCAGATCGTTTCAGTCGTTCAGATCTCTTCCGTCGTTCAGTTCGTTTCCGTCGTTCATCTCGTTTCCATCGTTCAGATTGTTTCAGTCGTTCAGATCGTTTCCGTCGTTCAGATCGTTTCAGTCGTTCAGATCGTTTCCATCGTTCATCTCGTTTCAGTCGTTCATATCGTTTCAATCGTTATAATCGTTTCAGTCGTTCATCCCGTTTCCGTCATTCAGATCGTTTCCGTTGTTCTGATCGTTTCCGTCATTCAGATCGTTTGTCGTTCAGATCGTTTCCGTCATGAGATCGTTTCAGTCGTTCAGATCGTTTCAGTCGTTCACCTCGTTTCCGTCGTTCAGATCGTTTCAGTCGTTCAGCTTGTTTCAGTCGTTCACCTCGTGTCCGTCGTTCAGATCGTTTCAGTCGTTCAGATCTTTTCAGTCGTTCAGATCGTTTCCGTCGTTCAGATCGTGTCCGTCATTCAGATCGTTTGTCGTTCAGCTCGTTTCAGTCGTTCAGATCGTTTGTCGTTCAGATCGTTTCAGTCGTTCAGATCGTTTCCGTCATTCAGATCGTTTCAGTCGTTCATCTCGTTTCCGTCGTTCAGCTCGTTTCAGTCGTTCAGCTCGTTTCTGTCGTTCAGATCGTTTCCGTCGTTCATATCGTTTCCCTCATCAGCTCTTTTCCGTCGTTCAGATCGTTTCAGTCGTTCAGCTCTTTTCAGTCGTTCAGATCGTTTCCGTCGTTCAGCTCGTTTCCGTCGATCAGATCGTTTCTGTGGTTCAGATCGTTTCCGGCGTTCAGATCGTTTCAGTCGTTCAGATCGTTTCCGGCGTTCAGATCGTTTCAGTCGTTCAGATCGTTTCCGGCGTTCAGATCGTTTCAGTCG
Organism: Blennius ocellaris; assembly: GCF_963422515.1. NCBI lineage: Eukaryota > Metazoa > Chordata > Actinopteri > Blenniiformes > Blenniidae > Blennius > Blennius ocellaris. The sequence continues at coordinate 551,221 of NW_027662315.1, forward strand.
TTCAGATCGTTTCCCTCATCAGCTCGTTTCCGTTGTTCAGCTCGTTTCCCTCATTAGATCGTTTCAGTCGTTCAGATCGTTTCAGTCGTTCAGCTCGTTTCCCTCATCAGCTCTTTTCCGCCGTTCAGATCGTTTCCGTTGTTCAGATCGTTTCAGTCGTTCAGATCGTTTCAGTCGTTCAGATCGTTTCCCTCATCAGCTCGTTTCCGTTGTTCAGCTCGTTTCCCTCATCAGCTCGTTTCCGTTGTTCAGCTCGTTTCCGTCATTCAGATCGTTTCCCTCATCAGCTCTTTTCCGTTGTTCAGATCGTTTCAGTCGTTCAGCTCGTTTCCCTCATCAGCTCATTTCCGTCGTTCAGATCGTTTCAGTCGTTCAGATCGTTTCCGTCGTTCATCTCGTTTCCATCGTTCAGATCGTTTCAGTCGTTCAGATCGTTTCCGTCGTTCAGATCGTTTCAGTCGTTCAGATCGTTTCAGTCGTTCAGCTCGTTTCCGTCGTTCAGATCGTTTCAGTCGTTCAGATCGTTTCCGTCGTTCAGATCGTTTGTCGTTCAGATCGTTTCAGTCGTTCAGATCGTTTCCGTCGTTCAGATCGTTTCAGTCGTTCAGATCGTTTGTCGTTCAGCTCGTTTCAGTCGTTCAGATCGTTTGTCGTTCAGATCGTTTCCGTCGTTCAGATCGTTTCCGTCGTTCAGATCGTTTCAGTCGTTCAGATCGTTTCAGTCGTTCAGCTCGTTTCCGTCGTTCAGATCGTTTCAGTCGTTCAGCTCGTTTCCGTCGATCAGATCGTTTCTGTGGTTCAGCTCGTTTCCGTCGTTCAGATCGTTTCAGTCGCTCAGATCGTTTCCGTCGTTCAGATCGTTTCAGTCGTTCAGATCGTTTCCGTCGTTCAGCTCGTTTCTGTCGTTCAGATCGTTTCCGTCGTTCAGATCGTTTCTGTCGTTCAGATCGTTTCCCTCATCAGCTCTTTTCAGTTGTTCAGCTCGTTTCAGTCGTTCAGATCGTTTCCGTCATTCAGATCGTTTGTCGATCAGCTCTTTTCAGTCGTTCATATCGTTTCAATCGTTCAGATCGTTTCAGTCGTTCAGCTCTTTACCGTCATTCAGATCGTTTCAGTCGTTCAGATCGTTTCCGTAATTCAGCTCGTTTCAGTCGTTCAGCTCTTTTCCGTAATTCAGATCGTTTCCGTCGTTCAGATCGTTTCAGTCGTTCAGATCGTTTCCGTCGTTCATCTCGTTTCCGTCGTTCAGATCGTTTCCGTCATGAGATCGTTTCAGTCGTTCAGATCGTTTCAGTCGTTCACCTCGTTTCCGTCGTTCAGATCGTTTCAGTCGTTCAGCTCGTTTCAGTCGTTCACCTCGTGTCCGTCGTTCAGATCGTTTCAGTCGTTCAGATCATTTCAGTCGTTCAGATCGTTTCCGTCGTTCAGATCGTTTCCGTCATGAGATCGTTTCCGTCGTTCAGATCGTGTCCGTCATTCAGATCGTTTGTCGTTCAGCTCGTTTCAGTCGTTCAGATCGTTTGTCGTTCAGATCGTTTCAGTCGTTCAGATCGTTTCCGTCATTCAGATCGTTTCAGTCGTTCATCTCGTTTCCGTCGTTCAGATCGTTTCAGTCGTTCAGATCTCTTCCGTCGTTCAGTTCGTTTCCGTCGTTCATCTCGTTTCCATCGTTCAGATCGTTTCAGTCGTTCAGATCGTTTCCGTCGTTCAGATCGTTTCAGTCGTTCAGATCGTTTCAGTCGTTCAGCTCGTTTCCGTCGTTCAGATCGTTTCAGTCGTTCAGATCGTTTCCGTCGTTCAGATCGTTTCAGTCGTTCAGATCTCTTCCGTCGTTCAGTTCGTTTCCGTCGTTCATCTCGTTTCCATCGTTCAGATTGTTTCAGTCGTTCAGATCGTTTCCGTCGTTCAGATCGTTTCAGTCGTTCAGATCGTTTCCATCGTTCATCTCGTTTCAGTCGTTCATATCGTTTCAATCGTTATAATCGTTTCAGTCGTTCATCCCGTTTCCGTCATTCAGATCGTTTCCGTTGTTCTGATCGTTTCCGTCATTCAGATCGTTTGTCGTTCAGATCGTTTCCGTCATGAGATCGTTTCAGTCGTTCAGATCGTTTCAGTCGTTCACCTCGTTTCCGTCGTTCAGATCGTTTCAGTCGTTCAGCTTGTTTCAGTCGTTCACCTCGTGTCCGTCGTTCAGATCGTTTCAGTCGTTCAGATCATTTCAGTCGTTCAGATCGTTTCCGTCGTTCAGATCGTGTCCGTCATTCAGATCGTTTGTCGTTCATCTCGTTTCAGTCGTTCAGATCGTTTGTCGTTCAGGTCGTTTCAGTCGTTCAGATCGTTTCCGTCATTCAGATCGTTTCAGTCGTTCATCTCGTTTCCGTCGTTCAGCTCGTTTCAGTCGTTCAGCTCGTTTCTGTCGTTCAGATCGTTTCCGTCGTTCATATCGTTTCCCGCATCAGCTCTTTTCCGTCGTTCAGATCGTTTCAGTCGTTCAGCTCTTTTCAGTCGTTCAGATCGTTTCCGTCGTTCAGCTCGTTTCCGTCGATCAGATCGTTTCTGTGGTTCAGATCGTTTCCGGCGTTCAGATCGTTTCAGTCGTTCAGATCGTTTCCGGCGTTCAGATCGTTTCAGTCGTTCAGATCGTTTCCGGCGTTCAGATCGTTTCAGTCGTTCAGATCGTTTCCCTCATCAGCTCGTTTCCGTTGTTCAGCTCGTTTCCCTCATTAGATCGTTTCAGTCGTTCAGATCGTTTCAGTCGTTCAGCTCGTTTCAGTCGTTCAGATCGTTTCCCTCATCAGCTCGTTTCCGTTGTTCAGCTCGTTTCCCTCATCAGCTCGTTTCCGTTGTTCAGCTCGTTTCCGTCATTCAGATCGTTTCCCTCATCAGCTCTTTTCCGTTGTTCAGATCGTTTCAGTCGTTCAGCTCGTTTCCCTCATCAGCTCATTTCCGTCGTTCAGATCGTTTCAGTCGTTCAGATCGTTTCCGTCGTTCATCTCGTTTCCATCGTTCAGATCGTTTCAGTCGTTCAGATCGTTTCCGTCGTTCAGATCGTTTCAGTCGTTCAGATCGTTTCAGTCGTTCAGCTCGTTTCCGTCGTTCAGATCGTTTCAGTCGTTCATATCGTTTCCGTCGTTCATCTCGTTTCCGTCGTTCAGATCGTTTCCGTCATGAGATCGTTTCAGTCGTTCAGATCGTTTCAGTCGTTCAGCTTGTTTCAGTCGTTCACCTCGTGTCCGTCGTTCAGATCGTTTCAGTCGTTCAGATCATTTCAGTCGTTCAGATCGTTTCCGTCGTTCAGATCGTTTCCGTCATGAGATCGTTTCCGTCGTTCAGATCGTTTCAGTTGTTCAGATCGTTTCAGTCGTTCAGATCGTTTCCGTCGTTCATCTCGTTTCCGTCATTCAGATCGTTTCCGTCATGAGATCGTTTCAGTCGTTCAGCTCGTTTCAGTCGTTCAGATCGTTTCCGTCGTTCACCTCGTTTCCGTCGTTCAGATCGTTTGTCGTTCAGCTCGTTTCAGTCGTTCAGATCGTTTGTCGTTCAGATCGTTTCAGTCGTTCAGATCGTTTCCGTCGTTCAGATCGTTTCAGTCGTTCAGATCGTTTCAGTCGTTCAGCTCGTTTCCGTCGTTCAGATCGTTTCTGTCGTTCAGATCGTTTGTCGTTCAGATCGTTTCCGTCGTTCAGATCGTTTCCGTCGTTCAGATCGTTTCAGTCGTTCAGATCTCTTCCGTCGTTCAGTTCGTTTCCGTCGTTCATCTCGTTTCCATCGTTCAGATCGTTTCAGTCGTTCAGATCGTTTCCGTCGTTCATCTCGTTTCCGTCGTTCAGATCGTTTCCGTCATGAGATCGTTTCAGTCTTTCAGATCGTTTCAGTCGTTCACCTCGTTTCCGTCATTCAGATCGTTTCAGTCGTTCAGCTCGTTTCAGTCGTTCACCTCGTGTCCGTCGTTCAGATCGTTTCAGTCGTTCAGATCGTTTCAGTCGTTCAGATCGTTTCCGTCGTTCAGATCGTTTCCGTCATGAGATCGTTTCCGTCGTTCAGATCGTTTCAGTTGTTCAGATCGTTTCCGTCGTTCAGATCGTTTCAGTCGTTCAGATCGTTTCCGTCGTTCAGCTCGTTTCCGTCGTTCAGATCGTTTCCGTCGTTCAGATCGTTTCTGTCGTTCAGATCGTTTCCCTCATCAGCTCTTTTCAGTTGTTCAGCTCGTTTCAGTCGTTCAGATCGTTTCCGTCATTCAGATCGTTTGTCGATCAGCTCTTTTCAGTCGTTCATATCGTTTCAATCGTTCAGATCGTTTCAGTCGTTCAGCTCTTTACCGTCATTCAGATCGTTTCAGTCGTTCAGATCGTTTCCGTAATTCAGCTCGTTTCAGTCGTTCAGCTCTTTTCCGTAATTCAGATCGTTTCCGTCGTTCAGATCGTTTCAGTCGTTCAGATCGTTTCCGTCGTTCATCTCGTTTCCGTCGTTCAGATCGTTTCCGTCATGAGATCGTTTCAGTTGTTCAGATCGTTTCAGTCGTTCACCTCATTTCCGTCGTTCAGATCGTTTCAGTCGTTCAGCTTGTTTCAGTCGTTCACCTCGTGTCCGTCGTTCAGATCGTTTCAGTCGTTCAGATCATTTCAGTCGTTCAGATCGTTTCCGTCGTTCAGATCGTTTCCGTCATGAGATCGTTTCCGTCGTTCAGATCGTGTCCGTCATTCAGATCGTTTGTCGTTCAGCTCGTTTCAGTCGTTCAGATCGTTTGTCGTTCAGATCGTTTCAGTCGTTCAGATCGTTTCCGTCATTCAGATCGTTTCAGTCGTTCATCTCGTTTCCGTCGTTCAGATCGTTTCAGTCGTTCAGATCTCTTCCGTCGTTCAGTTCGTTTCCGTCGTTCATCTCGTTTCCATCGTTCAGATCGTTTCAGTCGTTCAGATCGTTTCAGTCATTCAGCTCGTTTCCGTCGTTCAGATCGTTTCAGTCGTTCAGATCGTTTCCGTCGTTCAGATCGTTTCAGTCGTTCAGATCTCTTCCGTCGTTCAGTTCGTTTCCGTCGTTCATCTCGTTTCCATCGTTCAGATTGTTTCAGTCGTTCAGATCGTTTCCGTCGTTCAGTTCGTTTCCGTCGTTCATCTCGTTTCCATCGTTCAGATTGTTTCAGTCGTTCAGCTCGTTTCTGTCGTTCAGATCGTTTCCGTCGTTCAGAACGTTTCCGTCGTTCAGATCGTTTCTGTCGTTCAGATCGTTTCCCTCATCAGCTCTTTTCAGTTGTTCAGCTCGTTTCAGTCGTTCAGATCGTTTCCGTCATTCAGATCGTTTGTCGATCAGCTCTTTTCAGTCGTTCATATCGTTTCAATCGTTCAGATCGTTTCAGTCGTTCAGATCGTTTCAGTCGTTCAGCTCTTTACCGTCATTCAGATCGTTTCAGTCGTTCAGATCGTTTCCGTAATTCAGCTCGTTTCAGTCGTTCAGCTCTTTTCCGTAATTCAGATCGTTTCCGTCGTTCAGATCGTTTCAGTCGTTCAGATCGTTTCCGTCGTTCATCTCGTTTCCGTCGTTCAGATCGTTTCCGTCATGAGATCGTTTCAGTCGTTCAGATCGTTTCAGTCGTTCACCTCATTTCCGTCGTTCAGATCGTTTCAGTCGTTCAGCTTGTTTCAGTCGTTCACCTCGTGTCCGTCGTTCAGATCGTTTCAGTCGTTCAGATCATTTCAGTCGTTCAGATCGTTTCCGTCGTTCAGATCGTTTCCGTCATGAGATCGTTTCCGTCGTTCAGATCGTGTCCGTCATTCAGATCGTTTGTCGTTCAGCTCGTTTCAGTCGTTCAGATCGTTTGTCGTTCAGATCGTTTCAGTCGTTCAGATCGTTTCCGTCATTCAGATCGTTTCAGTCGTTCATCTCGTTTCCGTCGTTCAGATCGTTTCAGTCGTTCAGATCTCTTCCATCGTTCAGTTCGTTTCCGTCGTTCATCTCGTTTCCATCGTTCAGATCGTTTCAGTCGTTCAGATCGTTTCCGTCGTTCAGATCGTTTCAGTCGTTCAGATCTCTTCCGTCGTTCAGTTCGTTTCCGTCGTTCATCTCGTTTCCATCGTTCAGATTGTTTCAGTCGTTCAGATCGTTTCCGTCGTTCAGTTCGTTTCCGTCGTTCATCTCGTTTCCATCGTTCAGATCGTTTCAGTCGTTCAGATCGTTTCCGTCGTTCAGATCGTTTCAGTCGTTCAGATCGTTTCCATCGTTCATCTCGTTTCAGTCGTTCATATCGTTTCAATCGTTATAATCGTTTCAGTCGTTCATCCCGTTTCCGTCATTCAGATCGTTTCCGTTGTTCTGATCGTTTCCGTCATTCAGATCGTTTGTCGTTCAGATCGTTTCCGTCGTTCAGATCGTTTCCGTCATGAGATCGTTTCCGTCGTTCAGATCGTGTCCGTCATTCAGATCGTTTGTCGTTCAGCTCGTTTCAGTCGTTCAGATCGTTTGTCGTTCAGATCGTTTCAGTCGTTCAGATCGTTTCCGTCATTCAGATCGTTTCAGTCGTTCACCTCGTGTCCGTCGTTCAGATCGTTTCAGTCGTTCAGATCGTTTCAGTCGTTCAGATCGTTTCCGTCGTTCAGATCGTTTCCGTCATGAGATCGTTTCCGTCGTTCAGATCGTTTCAGTTGTTCAGATCGTTTCCGTCGTTCAGATCGTTTCAGTCGTTCAGATCGTTTCCGTCGTTCAGCTCGTTTCCGTCGTTCAGATCGTTTCCGTCGTTCAGATCGTTTCTGTCGTTCAGATCGTTTCCCTCATCAGCTCTTTTCAGTTGTTCAGCTCGTTTCAGTCGTTCAGATCGTTTCCGTCATTCAGATCGTTTGTCGATCAGCTCTTTTCAGTCGTTCATATCGTTTCAATCGTTCAGATCGTTTCAGTCGTTCAGCTCTTTACCGTCATTCAGATCGTTTCAGTCGTTCAGATCGTTTCCGTAATTCAGCTCGTTTCAGTCGTTCAGCTCTTTTCCGTAATTCAGATCGTTTCCGTCGTTCAGATCGTTTCAGTCGTTCAGATCGTTTCCGTCGTTCATCTCGTTTCCGTCGTTCAGATCGTTTCCGTCATGAGATCGTTTCAGTCGTTCAGATCGTTTCAGTCGTTCACCTCATTTCCGTCGTTCAGATCGTTTCAGTCGTTCAGCTTGTTTCAGTCGTTCACCTCGTGTCCGTCGTTCAGATCGTTTCAGTCGTTCAGATCATTTCAGTCGTTCAGATCGTTTCCGTCGTTCAGATCGTTTCCGTCATGAGATCGTTTCCGTCGTTCAGATCGTGTCCGTCATTCAGATCGTTTGTCGTTCATCTCGTTTCCGTCGTTCAGATCGTTTCAGTCGTTCAGATCTCTTCCGTCGTTCAGTTCGTTTCCGTCGTTCATCTCGTTTCCATCGTTCAGATCGTTTCAGTCGTTCAGATCGTTTCAGTCATTCAGCTCGTTTCCGTCGTTCAGATCGTTTCAGTCGTTCAGATCGTTTCCGTCGTTCAGATCGTTTCAGTCGTTCAGATCTCTTCCGTCGTTCAGTTCGTTTCCGTCGTTCATCTCGTTTCCATCGTTCAGATTGTTTCAGTCGTTCAGATCGTTTCCGTCGTTCAGTTCGTTTCCGTCGTTCATCTCGTTTCCATCGTTCAGATTGTTTCAGTCGTTCAGCTCGTTTCTGTCGTTCAGATCGTTTCCGTCGTTCAGAACGTTTCCGTCGTTCAGATCGTTTCTGTCGTTCAGATCGTTTCCCTCATCAGCTCTTTTCAGTTGTTCAGCTCGTTTCAGTCGTTCAGATCGTTTCCGTCATTCAGATCGTTTGTCGATCAGCTCTTTTCAGTCGTTCATATCGTTTCAATCGTTCAGATCGTTTCAGTCGTTCAGATCGTTTCAGTCGTTCAGCTCTTTACCGTCATTCAGATCGTTTCAGTCGTTCAGATCGTTTCCGTAATTCAGCTCGTTTCAGTCGTTCAGCTCTTTTCCGTAATTCAGATCGTTTCCGTCGTTCAGATCGTTTCAGTCGTTCAGATCGTTTCCGTCGTTCATCTCGTTTCCGTCGTTCAGATCGTTTCCGTCATGAGATCGTTTCAGTCGTTCAGATCGTTTCAGTCGTTCACCTCATTTCCGTCGTTCAGATCGTTTCAGTCGTTCAGCTTGTTTCAGTCGTTCACCTCGTGTCCGTCGTTCAGATCGTTTCAGTCGTTCAGATCATTTCAGTCGTTCAGATCGTTTCCGTCGTTCAGATCGTTTCCGTCATGAGATCGTTTCCGTCGTTCAGATCGTGTCCGTCATTCAGATCGTTTGTCGTTCAGCTCGTTTCAGTCGTTCAGATCGTTTGTCGTTCAGATCGTTTCAGTCGTTCAGATCGTTTCCGTCATTCAGATCGTTTCAGTCGTTCATCTCGTTTCCGTCGTTCAGATCGTTTCAGTCGTTCAGATCTCTTCCATCGTTCAGTTCGTTTCCGTCGTTCATCTCGTTTCCATCGTTCAGATCGTTTCAGTCGTTCAGATCGTTTCCGTCGTTCAGATCGTTTCAGTCGTTCAGATCTCTTCCGTCGTTCAGTTCGTTTCCGTCGTTCATCTCGTTTCCATCGTTCAGATTGTTTCAGTCGTTCAGATCGTTTCCGTCGTTCAGTTCGTTTCCGTCGTTCATCTCGTTTCCATCGTTCAGATTGTTTCAGTCGTTCAGATCGTTTCCGTCGTTCAGATCGTTTCAGTCGTTCAGATCGTTTCCATCGTTCATCTCGTTTCAGTCGTTCATATCGTTTCAATCGTTATAATCGTTTCAGTCGTTCATCCCGTTTCCGTCATTCAGATCGTTTCCGTTGTTCTGATCGTTTCCGTCATTCAGATCGTTTGTCGTTCAGATCGTTTCCGTCGTTCAGATCGTTTCCGTCATGAGATCGTTTCCGTCGTTCAGATCGTGTCCGTCATTCAGATCGTTTGTCGTTCAGCTCGTTTCAGTCGTTCAGATCGTTTGTCGTTCAGATCGTTTCAGTCGTTCAGATCGTTTCCGTCATTCAGATCGTTTCAGTCGTTCATCTCGTTTCCGTCGTTCAGATCGTTTCAGTCGTTCAGATCTCTTCCGTCGTTCAGTTCGTTTCCGTCGTTCATCTCGTTTCCATCGTTCAGATCGTTTCAGTCGTTCAGATCGTTTCCGTCGTTCAGATCGTTTCAGTCGTTCAGATCGTTTCAGTCGTTCAGCTCGTTTCCGTCGTTCAGATCGTTTCAGTCGTTCAGATCGTTTCCGTCGTTCAGATCGTTTCAGTCGTTCAGATCTCTTCCGTCGTTCAGTTCGTTTCCGTCGTTCATCTCGTTTCCATCGTTCAGATTGTTTCAGTCGTTCAGATCGTTTCCGTCGTTCAGTTCGTTTCCGTCGTTCATCTCGTTTCCATCGTTCAGATTGTTTCAGTCGTTCAGATCGTTTCCGTCGTTCAGATCGTTTCAGTCGTTCAGATCGTTTCCATCGTTCATCTCGTTTCAGTCGTTCATATCGTTTCAATCGTTATAATCGTTTCAGTCGTTCATCCCGTTTCCGTCATTCAGATCGTTTCCGTTGTTCTGATCGTTTCCGTCATTCAGATCGTTTGTCGTTCAGCTCGTTTCAGTCGTTCAGATCGTTTGTCGTTCAGATCGTTTCAGTCGTTCAGATCGTTTCCGTCATTCAGATCGTTTCAGTCGTTCATCTCGTTTCCGTCGTTCAGATCGTTTCAGTCGTTCAGATCTCTTCCGTCGTTCAGTTCGTTTCCGTCGTTCATCTCGTTTCCATCGTTCAGATCGTTTCAGTCGTTCAGATCGTTTCCGTCGTTCAGATCGTTTCAGTCGTTCAGATCGTTTCAGTCGTTCAGCTCGTTTCCGTCGTTCAGATCGTTTCAGTCGTTCAGATCGTTTCCGTCGTTCAGATCGTTTCAGTCGTTCAGATCTCTTCCGTCGTTCAGTTCGTTTCCGTCGTTCATCTCGTTTCCATCGTTCAGATTGTTTCAGTCGTTCAGATCGTTTCCGTCGTTCAGTTCGTTTCCGTCGTTCATCTCGTTTCCATCGTTCAGATTGTTTCAGTCGTTCAGATCGTTTCCGTCGTTCAGATCGTTTCAGTCGTTCAGATCGTTTCCATCGTTCATCTCGTTTCAGTCGTTCATATCGTTTCAATCGTTATAATCGTTTCAGTCGTTCATCCCGTTTCCGTCATTCAGATCGTTTCCGTTGTTCTGATCGTTTCCGTCATTCAGATCGTTTGTCGTTCAGCTCGTTTCAGTCGTTCAGATCGTTTCCCTCATCAGCTCTTTTCCGTCGTTCAGATCGTTTCCGTCATTCAGAACGTTTCAGTCGTTCAGATCGTTTGTCGTTCAGCTCGTTTCTGTCGTTCAGATCGTTTCCGTCGTTCAGATCGTTTCCGTCGTTCAGATCGTTTCTGTCGTTCAGATCGTTTCCCTCATCAGCTCTTTTCAGTTGTTCAGCTCGTTTCAGTCGTTCAGATCGTTTCCGTCATTCAGATCGTTTGTCGATCAGCTCTTTTCAGTCGTTCATATCGTTTCAATCGTTCAGATCGTTTCAGTCGTTCAGCTCTTTACCGTCATTCAGATCGTTTCAGTCGTTCAGATCGTTTCCGTAATTCAGCTCGTTTCAGTCGTTCAGCTCTTTTCCGTAATTCAGATCGTTTCCGTCGTTCAGATCCTTTCAGTCGTTCAGATCGTTTCCGTCGTTCATCTCGTTTCCGTCGTTCAGATCGTTTCCGTCATGAGATCGTTTCAGTCGTTCAGATCGTTTCAGTCGTTCACCTCATTTCCGTCGTTCAGATCGTTTCAGTCGTTCAGCTTGTTTCAGTCGTTCACCTCGTGTCCGTCGTTCAGATCGTTTCAGTCGTTCAGATCATTTCAGTCGTTCAGATCGTTTCCGTCGTTCAGATCGTTTCCGTCATGAGATCGTTTCCGTCGTTCAGATCGTGTCCGTCATTCAGATCGTTTGTCGTTCAGCTCGTTTCAGTCGTTCAGATCGTTTGTCGTTCAGATCGTTTCAGTCGTTCAGATCGTTTCCGTCATTCAGATCGTTTCAGTCGTTCATCTCGTTTCCGTCGTTCAGATCGTTTCAGTCGTTCAGATCTCTTCCGTCGTTCAGTTCGTTTCCGTCGTTCATCTCGTTTCCATCGTTCAGATCGTTTCAGTCGTTCAGATCGTTTCCGTCGTTCAGATCGATTCAGTCGTTCAGATCGTTTCAGTCGTTCAGCTCGTTTCCGTCGTTCAGATCGTTTCAGTCGTTCAGATCGTTTCCGTCGTTCAGATCGTTTCAGTCGTTCAGATCTCTTCCGTCGTTCAGTTCGTTTCCGTCGTTCATCTCGTTTCCATCGTTCAGATTGTTTCAGTCGTTCAGATCGTTTCCGTCGTTCAGTTCGTTTCCGTCGTTCATCTCGTTTCCATCGTTCAGATTGTTTCAGTCGTTCAGATCGTTTCCGTCGTTCAGATCGTTTCAGTCGTTCAGATCGTTTCCATCGTTCATCTCGTTTCAGTCGTTCATATCGTTTCAATCGTTATAATCGTTTCAGTCGTTCATCCCGTTTCCGTCATTCAGATCGTTTCCGTTGTTCTGATCGTTTCCGTCATTCAGATCGTTTGTCGTTCAGCTCGTTTCAGTCGTTCAGATCGTTTCCCTCATCAGCTCTTTTCCGTCGTTCAGATCGTTTCCGTCATTCAGAACGTTTCAGTCGTTCAGATCGTTTGTCGTTCAGCTCGTTTCTGTCGTTCAGATCGTTTCAGTCGTTCAGATCGTTTCAATCGTTCAGATCGTTTCCGTCGTTCAGATCGTTTCAGTCGTTCAGCTCGTTTCCGTCGATCAGATCGTTTCTGTGGTTCAGCTCGTTTCCGTCGTTCAGATCGTTTCAGTCGTTCAGCTCGTTTCAGTCGTTCAGCTCGTTTCTGTCGTTCAGATCGTTTCCGTCGTTCATATCGTTTCCCTCATCAGCTCTTTTCCGTCGTTCAGATCGTTTCAGTCGTTCAGCTCTTTTCAGTCGTTCAGATCGTTTCCGTCGATCAGATCGTTTCTGTGGTTCAGATCGTTTCCGGCGTTCAGATCGTTTCAGTCGTTCAGATCGTTTCCGGCGTTCAGATCGTTTCAGTCGTTCAGATCGTTTCCGGCGTTCAGATCGTTTCAGTCGTTCAGATCGTTTCCCTCATCAGCTCGTTTCCGTTGTTCAGCTCGTTTCCCTCATTAGATCGTTTCAGTCGTTCAGATCGTTTCAGTCGTTCAGCTCGTTTCCCTCATCAGCTCTTTTCCGTCGTTCAGATCGTTTCCGTTGTTCAGATCGTTTCAGTCGTTCAGATCGTTTCAGTCGTTCAGATCGGTTCCCTCATCAGCTCGTTTCCGTTGTTCAGCTCGTTTCCCTCATCAGCTCGTTTCCGTTGTTCAGCTCGTTTCCGTCATTCAGATCGTTTCCCTCATCAGCTCTTTTCCGTTGTTCAGATCGTTTCAGTCGTTCAGCTCGTTTCCCTCATCAGCTCATTTCCGTCGTTCAGATCGTTTCAGTCGTTCAGATCGTTTCCGTCGTTCATCTCGTTTCCATCGTTCAGATCGTTTCAGTCGTTCAGATCGTTTCCGTCGTTCATCTCGTTTCCGTCGTTCAGATCGTTTCCGTCATGAGATCGTTTCAGTCGTTCAGATCGTTTCAGTCGTTCACCTCGTTTCCGTCGTTCAGATCGTTTCAGTCGTTCAGCTCGTTTCAGTCGTTCACCTCGTGTCCGTCGTTCAGATCGTTTCAGTCGTTCAGATCATTTCAGTCGTTCAGATCGTTTCCGTCGTTCAGATCGTTTCCGTCATGAGATCGTTTCCGTCGTTCAGATCGTTTCAGTCGTTCAGATCGTTTCAGTCGTTCAGCTCGTTTCAGTCGTTCAGATCGTTTGTCGTTCAGCTCGTTTCTGTCGTTCAGATCGTTTCCGTCGTTCAGATCGTTTCCGTCGTTCAGATCGTTTCTGTCGTTCAGATCGTTTCCCTCATCAGCTCGTTTCAGTCGTTCAGATCGTTTCCGTCATTCAGATCGTTTGTCGATCAGCTCTTTTCAGTCGTTCATATCGTTTCAATCGTTCAGATCGTTTCAGTCGTTCAGCTCTTTACCGTCATTCAGATCGTTTCAGTCGTTCAGATCGTTTCCGTAATTCAGCTCGTTTCAGTCGTTCAGCTCTTTTCCGTAATTCAGATCGTTTCCGTCGTTCAGATCGTTTCAGTCGTTCAGATCGTTTCCGTCGTTCATCTCGTTTCCGTCGTTCAGATCGTTTCCGTCATGAGATCGTTTCAGTCGTTCAGATCGTTTCAGTCGTTCACCTCATTTCCGTCGTTCAGATCGTTTCAGTCGTTCAGCTTGTTTCAGTCGTTCACCTCGTGTCCGTCGTTCAGATCGTTTCAGTCGTTCAGATCATTTCAGTCGTTCAGATCGTTTCCGTCGTTCAGATCGTTTCCGTCATGAGATCGTTTCCGTCGTTCAGATCGTGTCCGTCATTCAGATCGTTTGTCGTTCAGCTCGTTTCAGTCGTTCAGATCGTTTGTCGTTCAGATCGTTTCAGTCGTTCAGATCGTTTCCGTCATTCAGATCGTTTCAGTCGTTCATCTCGTTTCCGTCGTTCAGATCGTTTCAGTCGTTCAGATCTCTTCCGTCGTTCAGTTCGTTTCCGTCGTTCATCTCGTTTCCATCGTTCAGATCGTTTCAGTCGTTCAGATCGTTTCCGTTGTTCTGATCGTTTCCGTCATTCAGATCGTTTGTCGTTCAGATCGTTTCAGTCGTTCAGATCGTTTCCGTCGTTCAGATCGTTTCAGTCGTTCAGATCTCTTCCGTCGTTCAGTTCGTTTCCGTCGTTCATCTCGTTTCCATCGTTCAGATTGTTTCAGTCGTTCAGATCGTTTCCGTCGTTCAGTTCGTTTCCGTCGTTCATCTCGTTTCCATCGTTCAGATTGTTTCAGTCGTTCAGATCGTTTCCGTCGTTCAGATCGTTTCAGTCGTTCAGATCGTTTCCATCGTTCATCTCGTTTCAGTCGTTCATATCGTTTCAATCGTTATAATCGTTTCAGTCGTTCATCCCGTTTCCGTCATTCAGATCGTTTCCGTTGTTCTGATCGTTTCCGTCATTCAGATCGTTTGTCGTTCAGCTCGTTTCAGTCGTTCAGATCGTTTCCCTCATCAGCTCTTTTCCGTCGTTCAGATCGTTTCCGTCATTCAGAACGTTTCAGTCGTTCAGATCGTTTGTCGTTCAGCTCGTTTCTGTCGTTCAGATCGTTTCAGTCGTTCAGATCGTTTCAATCGTTCAGATCGTTTCCGTCGTTCAGATCGTTTCAGTCGTTCAGCTCGTTTCCGTCGATCAGATCGTTTCTGTGGTTCAGCTCGTTTCCGTCGTTCAGATCGTTTCAGTCGTTCAGCTCGTTTCAGTCGTTCAGCTCGTTTCTGTCGTTCAGATCGTTTCCGTCGTTCATATCGTTTCCCTCATCAGCTCTTTTCCGTCGTTCAGATCGTTTCAGTCGTTCAGCTCTTTTCAGTCGTTCAGATCGTTTCCGTCGATCAGATCGTTTCTGTGGTTCAGATCGTTTCCGGCGTTCAGATCGTTTCAGTCGTTCAGATCGTTTCCGGCGTTCAGATCGTTTCAGTCGTTCAGATCGTTTCCGGCGTTCAGATCGTTTCAGTCGTTCAGATCGTTTCCCTCATCAGCTCGTTTCCGTTGTTCAGCTCGTTTCCCTCATTAGATCGTTTCAGTCGTTCAGATCGTTTCAGTCGTTCAGCTCGTTTCCCTCATCAGCTCTTTTCCGTCGTTCAGATCGTTTCCGTTGTTCAGATCGTTTCAGTCGTTCAGATCGTTTCAGTCGTTCAGATCGGTTCCCTCATCAGCTCGTTTCCGTTGTTCAGCTCGTTTCCCTCATCAGCTCGTTTCCGTTGTTCAGCTCGTTTCCGTCATTCAGATCGTTTCCCTCATCAGCTCTTTTCCGTTGTTCAGATCGTTTCAGTCGTTCAGCTCGTTTCCCTCATCAGCTCATTTCCGTCGTTCAGATCGTTTCAGTCGTTCAGATCGTTTCCGTCGTTCATCTCGTTTCCATCGTTCAGATCGTTTCAGTCGTTCAGATCGTTTCCGTCGTTCATCTCGTTTCCGTCGTTCAGATCGTTTCCGTCATGAGATCGTTTCAGTCGTTCAGATCGTTTCAGTCGTTCACCTCGTTTCCGTCGTTCAGATCGTTTCAGTCGTTCAGCTCGTTTCAGTCGTTCACCTCGTGTCCGTCGTTCAGATCGTTTCAGTCGTTCAGATCATTTCAGTCGTTCAGATCGTTTCCGTCGTTCAGATCGTTTCCGTCATGAGATCGTTTCCGTCGTTCAGATCGTTTCAGTCGTTCAGATCGTTTCAGTCGTTCAGCTCGTTTCAGTCGTTCAGATCGTTTGTCGTTCAGCTCGTTTCTGTCGTTCAGATCGTTTCCGTCGTTCAGATCGTTTCCGTCGTTCAGATCGTTTCTGTCGTTCAGATCGTTTCCCTCATCAGCTCTTTTCAGTTGTTCAGCTCGTTTCAGTCGTTCAGATCGTTTCCGTCATTCAGATCGTTTGTCGATCAGCTCTTTTCAGTCGTTCATATCGTTTCAATCGTTCAGATCGTTTCAGTCGTTCAGCTCTTTACCGTCATTCAGATCGTTTCAGTCGTTCAGATCGTTTCCGTAATTCAGCTCGTTTCAGTCGTTCAGCTCTTTTCCGTAATTCAGATCGTTTCCGTCGTTCAGATCGTTTCAGTCGTTCAGATCGTTTCCGTCGTTCATCTCGTTTCCGTCGTTCAGATCGTTTCCGTCATGAGATCGTTTCAGTCGTTCAGATCGTTTCAGTCGTTCACCTCATTTCCGTCGTTCAGATCGTTTCAGTCGTTCAGCTTGTTTCAGTCGTTCACCTCGTGTCCGTCGTTCAGATCGTTTCAGTCGTTCAGATCATTTCAGTCGTTCAGATCGTTTCCGTCGTTCAGATCGTTTCCGTCATGAGATCGTTTCCGTCGTTCAGATCGTGTCCGTCATTCAGATCGTTTGTCGTTCAGCTCGTTTCAGTCGTTCAGATCGTTTGTCGTTCAGATCGTTTCAGTCGTTCAGATCGTTTCCGTCATTCAGATCGTTTCAGTCGTTCATCTCGTTTCCGTCGTTCAGATCGTTTCAGTCGTTCAGATCTCTTCCGTCGTTCAGTTCGTTTCCGTCGTTCATCTCGTTTCCATCGTTCAGATCGTTTCAGTCGTTCAGATCGTTTCCGTCGTTCAGATCGTTTCAGTCGTTCAGATCGTTTCAGTCGTTCAGCTCGTTTCCGTCGTTCAGATCGTTTCAGTCGTTCAGATCGTTTCCGTCGTTCAGATCGTTTCAGTCGTTCAGATCTCTTCCGTCGTTCAGATCGTTTCCATCGTTCATCTCGTTTCAGTCGTTCATATCGTTTCAATCGTTATAATCGTTTCAGTCGTTCATCCCGTTTCCGTCATTCAGATCGTTTCCGTTGTTCTGATCGTTTCCGTCATTCAGATCGTTTGTCGTTCAGCTCGTTTCAGTCGTTCAGATCGTTTCCCTCATCAGCTCTTTTCCGTCGTTCAGATCGTTTCCGTCATTCAGAACGTTTCAGTCGTTCAGATCGTTTGTCGTTCAGCTCGTTTCTGTCGTTCAGATCGTTTCCGTCGTTCAGATCGTTTCCGTCGTTCAGATCGTTTCTGTCGTTCAGATCGTTTCCCTCATCAGCTCTTTTCAGTTGTTCAGCTCGTTTCAGTCGTTCAGATCGTTTCCGTCATTCAGATCGTTTGTCGATCAGCTCTTTTCAGTCGTTCATATCGTTTCAATCGTTCAGATCGTTTCAGTCGTTCAGCTCTTTACCGTCATTCAGATCGTTTCAGTCGTTCAGATCGTTTCCGTAATTCAGCTCGTTTCAGTCGTTCAGCTCTTTTCCGTAATTCAGATCGTTTCCGTCGTTCAGATCCTTTCAGTCGTTCAGATCGTTTCCGTCGTTCATCTCGTTTCCGTCGTTCAGATCGTTTCCGTCATGAGATCGTTTCAGTCGTTCAGATCGTTTCAGTCGTTCACCTCATTTCCGTCGTTCAGATCGTTTCAGTCGTTCAGCTTGTTTCAGTCGTTCACCTCGTGTCCGTCGTTCAGATCGTTTCAGTCGTTCAGATCATTTCAGTCGTTCAGATCGTTTCCGTCGTTCAGATCGTTTCCGTCATGAGATCGTTTCCGTCGTTCAGATCGTGTCCGTCATTCAGATCGTTTGTCGTTCAGCTCGTTTCAGTCGTTCAGATCGTTTGTCGTTCAGATCGTTTCAGTCGTTCAGATCGTTTCCGTCATTCAGATCGTTTCAGTCGTTCATCTCGTTTCCGTCGTTCAGATCGTTTCAGTCGTTCAGATCTCTTCCGTCGTTCAGTTCGTTTCCGTCGTTCATCTCGTTTCCATCGTTCAGATCGTTTCAGTCGTTCAGATCGTTTCCGTCGTTCAGATCGTTTCAGTCGTTCAGATCGTTTCAGTCGTTCAGCTCGTTTCCGTCGTTCAGATCGTTTCAGTCGTTCAGATCGTTTCCGTCGTTCAGATCGTTTCAGTCGTTCAGATCTCTTCCGTCGTTCAGTTCGTTTCCGTCGTTCATCTCGTTTCCGTCGTTCAGATTGTTTCAGTCGTTCAGATCGTTTCCGTCGTTCAGTTCGTTTCCGTCGTTCATCTCGTTTCCATCGTTCAGATTGTTTCAGTCGTTCAGATCGTTTCCGTCGTTCAGATCGTTTCAGTCGTTCAGATCGTTTCCATCGTTCATCTCGTTTCAGTCGTTCATATCGTTTCAATCGTTATAATCGTTTCAGTCGTTCATCCCGTTTCCGTCATTCAGATCGTTTCCGTTGTTCTGATCGTTTCCGTCATTCAGATCGTTTGTCGTTCAGCTCGTTTCAGTCGTTCAGATCGTTTCCCTCATCAGCTCTTTTCCGTCGTTCAGATCGTTTCCGTCATTCAGAACGTTTCAGTCGTTCAGATCGTTTGTCGTTCAGCTCGTTTCTGTCGTTCAGATCGTTTCCGTCGTTCAGATCGTTTCCGTCGTTCAGATCGTTTCTGTCGTTCAGATCGTTTCCCTCATCAGCTCTTTTCAGTTGTTCAGCTCGTTTCAGTCGTTCAGATCGTTTCCGTCATTCAGATCGTTTGTCGATCAGCTCTTTTCAGTCGTTCATATCGTTTCAATCGTTCAGATCGTTTCAGTCGTTCAGCTCTTTACCGTCATTCAGATCGTTTCAGTCGTTCAGATCGTTTCCGTAATTCAGCTCGTTTCAGTCGTTCAGCTCTTTTCCGTAATTCAGATCGTTTCCGTCGTTCAGATCCTTTCAGTCGTTCAGATCGTTTCCGTCGTTCATCTCGTTTCCGTCGTTCAGATCGTTTCCGTCATGAGATCGTTTCAGTCGTTCAGATCGTTTCAGTCGTTCACCTCATTTCCGTCGTTCAGATCGTTTCAGTCGTTCAGCTTGTTTCAGTCGTTCACCTCGTGTCCGTCGTTCAGATCGTTTCAGTCGTTCAGATCATTTCAGTCGTTCAGATCGTTTCCGTCGTTCAGATCGTTTCCGTCATGAGATCGTTTCCGTCGTTCAGATCGTGTCCGTCATTCAGATCGTTTGTCGTTCAGCTCGTTTCAGTCGTTCAGATCGTTTGTCGTTCAGATCGTTTCAGTCGTTCAGATCGTTTCCGTCATTCAGATCGTTTCAGTCGTTCATCTCGTTTCCGTCGTTCAGATCGTTTCAGTCGTTCAGATCTCTTCCGTCGTTCAGTTCGTTTCCGTCGTTCATCTCGTTTCCATCGTTCAGATCGTTTCAGTCGTTCAGATCGTTTCCGTCGTTCAGATCGTTTCAGTCGTTCAGATCGTTTCAGTCGTTCAGCTCGTTTCCGTCGTTCAGATCGTTTCAGTCGTTCAGATCGTTTCCGTCGTTCAGATCGTTTCAGTCGTTCAGATCTCTTCCGTCGTTCAGTTCGTTTCCGTCGTTCATCTCGTTTCCGTCGTTCAGATTGTTTCAGTCGTTCAGATCGTTTCCGTCGTTCAGTTCGTTTCCGTCGTTCATCTCGTTTCCATCGTTCAGATTGTTTCAGTCGTTCAGATCGTTTCCGTCGTTCAGATCGTTTCAGTCGTTCAGATCGTTTCCATCGTTCATCTCGTTTCAGTCGTTCATATCGTTTCAATCGTTATAATCGTTTCAGTCGTTCATCCCGTTTCCGTCATTCAGATCGTTTCCGTTGTTCTGATCGTTTCCGTCATTCAGATCGTTTGTCGTTCAGCTCGTTTCAGTCGTTCAGATCGTTTCCCTCATCAGCTCTTTTCCGTCGTTCAGATCGTTTCCGTCATTCAGAACGTTTCAGTCGTTCAGATCGTTTGTCGTTCAGCTCGTTTCTGTCGTTCAGATCGTTTCAGTCGTTCAGATCGTTTCAATCGTTCAGATCGTTTCCGTCGTTCAGATCGTTTCAGTCGTTCAGCTCGTTTCCGTCGATCAGATCGTTTCTGTGGTTCAGCTCGTTTCCGTCGTTCAGATCGTTTCAGTCGTTCAGCTCGTTTCAGTCTTTCAGCTCGTTTCTGTCGTTCAGATCGTTTCCGTCGTTCATATCGTTTCCCTCATCAGCTCTTTTCCGTCGTTCAGATCGTTTCAGTCGTTCAGCTCTTTTCAGTCGTTCAGATCGTATCCGTCGATCAGATCGTTTCTGTGGTTCAGATCGTTTCCGGCGTTCAGATCGTTTCAGTCGTTCAGATCGTTTCCGGCGTTCAGATCGTTTCAGTCGTTCAGATCGTTTCCGGCGTTCAGATCGTTTCAGTCGTTCAGATCGTTTCCCTCATCAGCTCGTTTCCGTTGTTCAGCTCGTTTCCCTCATTAGATCGTTTCAGTCGTTCAGATCGTTTCAGTCGTTCAGCTCGTTTCCCTCATCAGCTCTTTTCCGTCGTTCAGATCGTTTCCGTTGTTCAGATCGTTTCAGTCGTTCAGATCGTTTCAGTCGTTCAGATCGTTTCCCTCATCAGCTCGTTTCCGTTGTTCAGCTCGTTTCCCTCATCAGCTCGTTTCCGTTGTTCAGCTCGTTTCCGTCATTCAGATCGTTTCCCTCATCAGCTCTTTTCCGTTGTTCAGATCGTTTCAGTCGTTCAGCTCGTTTCCCTCATCAGCTCATTTCCGTCGTTCAGATCGTTTCAGTCGTTCAGATCGTTTCCGTCGTTCATCTCGTTTCCATCGTTCAGATCGTTTCAGTCGTTCAGATCGTTTCCGTCGTTCAGATCGTTTCAGTCGTTCAGATCGTTTCAGTCGTTCAGCTCGTTTCCGTCGTTCAGATCGTTTCAGTCGTTCAGATCGTTTCCGTCGTTCATCTCGTTTCCGTCGTTCAGATCGTTTCCGTCATGAGATCGTTTCAGTCGTTCAGATCGTTTCAGTCGTTCACCTCGTTTCCGTCGTTCAGATCGTTTCAGTCGTTCAGCTCGTTTCAGTCGTTCACCTCGTGTCCGTCGTTCAGATCGTTTCAGTCGTTCAGATCATTTCAGTCGTTCAGATCGTTTCCGTCGTTCAGATCGTTTCCGTCATGAGATCGTTTCCGTCGTTCAGATCGTTTCAGTCGTTCAGATCGTTTCAGTCGTTCAGCTCGTTTCAGTCGTTCAGATCGTTTGTCGTTCAGCTCGTTTCTGTCGTTCAGATCGTTTCCGTCGTTCAGATCGTTTCCGTCGTTCAGATCGTTTCTGTCGTTCAGATCGTTTCCCTCATCAGCTCTTTTCAGTTGTTCAGCTCGTTTCAGTCGTTCAGATCGTTTCCGTCATTCAGATCGTTTGTCGATCAGCTCTTTTCAGTCGTTCATATCGTTTCAATCGTTCAGATCGTTTCAGTCGTTCAGCTCTTTACCGTCATTCAGATCGTTTCAGTCGTTCAGATCGTTTCCGTAATTCAGCTCGTTTCAGTCGTTCAGCTCTTTTCCGTAATTCAGATCGTTTCCGTCGTTCAGATCGTTTCAGTCGTTCAGATCGTTTCCGTCGTTCATCTCGTTTCCGTCGTTCAGATCGTTTCCGTCATGAGATCGTTTCAGTCGTTCAGATCGTTTCAGTCGTTCACCTCATTTCCGTCGTTCAGATCGTTTCAGTCGTTCAGCTTGTTTCAGTCGTTCACCTCGTGTCCGTCGTTCAGATCGTTTCAGTCGTTCAGATCATTTCAGTCGTTCAGATCGTTTCCGTCGTTCAGATCGTTTCCGTCATGAGATCGTTTCCGTCGTTCAGATCGTGTCCGTCATTCAGATCGTTTGTCGTTCAGCTCGTTTCAGTCGTTCAGATCGTTTGTCGTTCAGATCGTTTCAGTCGTTCAGATCGTTTCCGTCATTCAGATCGTTTCAGTCGTTCATCTCGTTTCCGTCGTTCAGATCGTTTCAGTCGTTCAGATCTCTTCCGTCGTTCAGTTCGTTTCCGTCGTTCATCTCGTTTCCATCGTTCAGATCGTTTCAGTCGTTCAGATCGTTTCCGTCGTTCAGATCGTTTCAGTCGTTCAGATCGTTTCAGTCGTTCAGCTCGTTTCCGTCGTTCAGATCGTTTCAGTCGTTCAGATCGTTTCCGTCGTTCAGATCGTTTCAGTCGTTCAGATCTCTTCCGTCGTTCAGATCGTTTCCATCGTTCATCTCGTTTCAGTCGTTCATATCGTTTCAATCGTTATAATCGTTTCAGTCGTTCATCCTGTTTCCGTCATTCAGATCGTTTCCGTTGTTCTGATCGTTTCCGTCATTCAGATCGTTTGTCGTTCAGCTCGTTTCAGTCGTTCAGATCGTTTCCCTCATCAGCTCTTTTCCGTCGTTCAGATCGTTTCCGTCATTCAGAACGTTTCAGTCGTTCAGATCGTTTGTCGTTCAGCTCGTTTCTGTCGTTCAGATCGTTTCAGTCGTTCAGATCGTTTCCGTCGTTCAGATCGTTTCAGTCGTTCAGCTCGTTTCAGTCGTTCAGCTCGTTTCTGTCGTTCAGATCGTTTCCGTCGTTCATATCGTTTCCCTCATCAGCTCTTTTCCGTCGTTCAGATCGTTTCAGTCGTTCAGCTCTTTTCAGTCGTTCAGATCGTTTCCGTCGTTCAGCTCGTTTCCGTCGATCAGATCGTTTCTGTGGTTCAGATCGTTTCCGGCGTTCAGATCGTTTCAGTCGTTCAGATCGTTTCCGGCGTTCAGATCGTTTCAGTCGTTCAGATCGTTTCCGGCGTTCAGATCGTTTCAGTCGTTCAGATCGTTTCCCTCATCAGCTCGTTTCCGTTGTTCAGCTCGTTTCCCTCATTAGATCGTTTCAGTCGTTCAGATCGTTTCAGTCGTTCAGCTCGTTTCCCTCATCAGCTCTTTTCCGTCGTTCAGATCATTTCCGTTGTTCAGATCGTTTCAGTCGTTCAGATCGTTTCAGTCGTTCAGATCGTTTCCCTCATCAGCTCGTTTCCGTTGTTCAGCTCGTTTCCCTCATCAGCTCGTTTCCGTTGTTCAGCTCGTTTCCGTCATTCAGATCGTTTCCCTCATCAGCTCTTTTCCGTTGTTCAGATCGTTTCAGTCGTTCAGCTCGTTTCCCTCATCAGCTCATTTCCGTCGTTCAGATCGTTTCAGTCGTTCAGATCGTTTCCGTCGTTCATCTCGTTTCCATCGTTCAGATCGTTTCAGTCGTTCAGATCGTTTCCGTCGTTCAGATCGTTTCAGTCGTTCAGATCGTTTCAGTCGTTCAGCTCGTTTCCGTCGTTCAGATCGTTTCAGTCGTTCAGATCGTTTCCGTCGTTCATCTCGTTTCCGTCGTTCAGATCGTTTCCGTCATGAGATCGTTTCAGTCGTTCAGATCGTTTCAGTCGTTCACCTCGTTTCCGTCGTTCAGATCGTTTCAGTCGTTCAGCTCGTTTCAGTCGTTCACCTCGTGTCCGTCGTTCAGATCGTTTCAGTCGTTCAGATCATTTCAGTCGTTCAGATCGTTTCCGTCGTTCAGATCGTTTCCGTCATGAGATCGTTTCCGTCGTTCAGATCGTTTCAGTCGT
The DNA here is from genome assembly GCF_963422515.1 of Blennius ocellaris. Taxonomy (NCBI): domain Eukaryota; kingdom Metazoa; phylum Chordata; class Actinopteri; order Blenniiformes; family Blenniidae; genus Blennius; species Blennius ocellaris. The sequence continues at coordinate 574,169 of NW_027662315.1, forward strand.
TCAGATCGTTTCAGTCGTTCAGCTCGTTTCCGTCGTTCAGATCGTTTCAGTCGTTCAGCTCGTTTCCGTCGATCAGATCGTTTCTGTGGTTCAGCTCGTTTCCGTCGTTCAGATCGTTTCAGTCGTTCAGATCGTTTCCGTCGTTCAGCTCGTTTCTGTCGTTCAGATCGTTTCCGTCGTTCAGATCGTTTCTGTCGTTCAGATCGTTTCCCTCATCAGCTCTTTTCAGTCGTTCAGATCGTTTCAGTCGTTCAGCTCTTTTCAGTCGTTCATATCGTTCCCATCGTTCAGCTCGTTTCAGTCGTTCAGATCGTTTCCGTCATTCAGATCGTTTGTCGATCAGCTCTTTTCAGTCGTTCAGATCGTTTCAATCATTCAGATCGTTTCAGTCGTTCAGCTCTTTACCGTCATTCAGATCGTTTCAGTCGTTCAGATCGTTTCCGTAATTCAGCTCGTTTCAGTCGTTCAGATCGTTTCCGTCGTTCAGATCGTTTCTGTCGTTCAGATCGTTTCCCTCATCAGCTCTTTTCAGTTGTTCAGCTCGTTTCAGTCGTTCAGATCGTTTCCGTCATTCAGATCGTTTGTCGATCAGCTCTTTTCAGTCGTTCATATCGTTTCAATCGTTCAGATCGTTTCAGTCGTTCAGATCGTTTCCGTCGTTCAGATCGTTTCAGTCGTTCAGATCGTTTCCGTCGTTCAGATCGTTTCAGTCGTTCAGATCGTTTCAGTCGTTCAGCTCGTTTCCGTCGTTCAGATCGTTTCAGTCGTTCAGATCGTTTCCGTCGTTCATCTCGTTTCCGTCGTTCAGATCGTTTCCGTCATGAGATCGTTTCAGTCGTTCAGATCGTTTCAGTCGTTCACCTCGTTTCCGTCGTTCAGATCGTTTCAGTCGTTCAGCTCGTTTCAGTCGTTCACCTCGTGTCCGTCGTTCAGATCGTTTCAGTCGTTCAGATCATTTCAGTCGTTCAGATCGTTTCCGTCGTTCAGATCGTTTCCGTCATGAGATCGTTTCCGTCGTTCAGATCGTTTCAGTTGTTCAGATCGTTTCAGTCGTTCAGATCGTTTCCGTCGTTCAGATCGTTTCAGTCGTTCAGATCGTTTCAGTCGTTCAGCTCGTTTCCGTCGTTCAGATCGTTTCCGTCGTTCAGATCGTTTCAGTCGTTCAGATCGTTTGTCGTTCAGCTCGTTTCAGTCGTTCAGATCGTTTGTCGTTCAGATCGTTTCAGTCGTTCAGATCGTTTCCGTCGTTCAGATCGTTTCAGTCGTTCAGATCGTTTCAGTCGTTCAGCTCGTTTCCGTCGTTCAGATCGTTTCAGTCGTTCAGCTCGTTTCCGTCGATCAGATCGTTTCTGTGGTTCAGCTCGTTTCCGTCGTTCAGATCGTTTCAGTCGTTCAGATCGTTTCCGTCGTTCAGCTCGTTTCTGTCGTTCAGATCGTTTCCGTCGTTCAGATCGTTTCTGTCGTTCAGATCGTTTCCCTCATCAGCTCTTTTCAGTCGTTCAGATCGTTTCAGTCGTTCAGCTCTTTTCAGTCGTTCATATCGTTCCCATCGTTCAGCTCGTTTCAGTCGTTCAGATCGTTTCCGTCATTCAGATCATTTGTCGATCAGCTCTTTTCAGTCGTTCAGATCGTTTCAATCGTTCAGATCGTTTCAGTCGTTCAGCTCTTTACCGTCATTCAGATCGTTTCAGTCGTTCAGATCGTTTCCGTAATTCAGCTCGTTTCAGTCGTTCAGATCGTTTCCGTCGTTCAGATCGTTTCTGTCGTTCAGATCGTTTCCCTCATCAGCTCTTTTCAGTTGTTCAGCTCGTTTCAGTCGTTCAGATCGTTTCCGTCATTCAGATCGTTTGTCGATCAGCTCTTTTCAGTCGTTCATATCGTTTCAATCGTTCAGATCGTTTCAGTCGTTCAGATCGTTTCCGTCGTTCAGATCGTTTCAGTCGTTCAGATCGTTTCCGTCGTTCAGTCGTTCAGATCGTTTCAGTCGTTCAGCTCGTTTCCGTCGTTCAGATCGTTTCAGTCGTTCAGATCGTTTCCGTCGTTCATCTCGTTTCCGTCGTTCAGATCGTTTCCGTCATGAGATCGTTTCAGTCGTTCAGATCGTTTCAGTCGTTCACCTCGTTTCCGTCGTTCAGATCGTTTCAGTCGTTCAGCTCGTTTCAGTCGTTCACCTCGTGTCCGTCGTTCAGATCGTTTCAGTCGTTCAGATCATTTCAGTCGTTCAGATCGTTTCCGTCGTTCAGATCGTTTCCGTCATGAGATCGTTTCCGTCGTTCAGATCGTTTCAGTTGTTCAGATCGTTTCAGTCGTTCAGATCGTTTCCGTCGTTCAGATCGTTTCAGTCGTTCAGATCGTTTCAGTCGTTCAGCTCGTTTCCGTCGTTCAGATCGTTTCCGTCGTTCAGATCGTTTCAGTCGTTCAGATCGTTTGTCGTTCAGCTCGTTTCAGTCGTTCAGATCGTTTGTCGTTCAGATCGTTTCAGTCGTTCAGATCGTTTCCGTCGTTCAGATCGTTTCAGTCGTTCAGATCGTTTCAGTCGTTCAGCTCGTTTCCGTCGTTCAGATCGTTTCAGTCGTTCAGCTCGTTTCCGTCGATCAGATCGTTTCTGTGGTTCAGCTCGTTTCCGTCGTTCAGATCGTTTCAGTCGTTCAGATCGTTTCCGTCGTTCAGCTCGTTTCTGTCGTTCAGATCGTTTCCGTCGTTCAGATCGTTTCTGTCGTTCAGATCGTTTCCCTCATCAGCTCTTTTCAGTCGTTCAGATCGTTTCAGTCGTTCAGCTCTTTTCAGTCGTTCATATCGTTCCCATTGTTCAGCTCGTTTCAGTCGTTCAGATCGTTTCCGTCATTCAGATCGTTTGTCGATCAGCTCTTTTCAGTCGTTCATATCGTTTCAATCGTTCATATCGTTTCAGTCGTTCAGCTCTTTACCGTCATTCAGATCGTTTCAGTCGTTCAGATCGTTTCCGTAATTCAGCTCGTTTCAGTCGTTCAGATCGTTTCCGTCGTTCAGATCGTTTCTGTCGTTCAGATCGTTTCCCTCATCAGCTCTTTTCAGTCGTTCAGATCGTTTCAGTCGTTCAGCTCTTTTCAGTCGTTCATATCGTTCCCATCGTTCAGCTCGTTTCAGTCGTTCAGATCGTTTCCGTCATTCAGATCGTTTGTCGATCAGCTCTTTTCAGTCGTTCATATCGTTTCAATCGTTCAGATCGTTTCAGTCGTTCAGCTCTTTACCGTCATTCAGATCGTTTCAGTCGTTCAGATCGTTTCCGTAATTCAGCTCGTTTCAGTCGTTCAGATCGTTTCCGTCGTTCAGATCGTTTCTGTCGTTCAGATCGTTTCCCTCATCAGCTCTTTTCAGTTGTTCAGCTCGTTTCAGTCGTTCAGATCGTTTCCGTCATTCAGATCGTTTGTCGATCAGCTCTTTTCAGTCGTTCATATCGTTTAAATCGTTCAGATCGTTTCAGTCGTTCATATCGTTTCAATCGTTATAATCGTTTCAGTCGTTCATCCCGTTTCCGTCATTCAGATCGTTTCCGTTGTTCTGATCGTTTCCGTCATTCAGATCGTTTGTCGTTCAGCTCGTTTCAGTCGTTCAGATCGTTTCCCTCATCAGCTCTTTTCCGTCGTTCAGATCGTTTCCGTCATTCAGAACGTTTCAGTCGTTCAGATCGTTTGTCGTTCAGCTCGTTTCTGTCGTTCAGATCGTTTCAGTCGTTCAGATCGTTTCAATCGTTCAGATCGTTTCCGTCGTTCAGATCGTTTCAGTCGTTCAGCTCGTTTCCGTCGATCAGATCGTTTCTGTGGTTCAGCTCGTTTCCGTCGTTCAGATCGTTTCAGTCGTTCAGCTCTTTTCAGTCGTTCAGCTCGTTTCAGTCGTTCAGCTCGTTTCTGTCGTTCAGATCGTTTCCGTCGTTCATATCGTTTCCCTCATCAGCTCTTTTCCGTCGTTCAGATCGTTTCAGTCGTTCAGCTCTTTTCAGTCGTTCAGATCGTTTCCGTCGTTCAGCTCGTTTCCGTCGATCAGATCGTTTCTGTGGTTCAGATCGTTTCCGGCGTTCAGATCGTTTCAGTCGTTCAGATCGTTTCCGGCGTTCAGATCGTTTCAGTCGTTCAGATCGTTTCCGGCGTTCAGATCGTTTCAGTCGTTCAGATCGTTTCCCTCATCAGCTCGTTTCCGTTGTTCAGCTCGTTTCCCTCATTAGATCGTTTCAGTCGTTCAGATCGTTTCAGTCGTTCAGCTCGTTTCCCTCATCAGCTCTTTTCCGTCGTTCAGATCGTTTCCGTTGTTCAGATCGTTTCAGTCGTTCAGATCGTTTCAGTCGTTCAGATCGTTTCCCTCATCAGCTCGTTTCCGTTGTTCAGCTCGTTTCCCTCATCAGCTCGTTTCCGTTGTTCAGCTCGTTTCCGTCATTCAGCTCGTTTCCCTCATCAGCTCATTTCCGTCGTTCAGATCGTTTCAGTCGTTCAGATCGTTTCCGTCGTTCATCTCGTTTCCATCGTTCAGATCGTTTCAGTCGTTCAGATCGTTTCAGTCGTTCAGATCGTTTCAGTCGTTCAGCTCGTTTCCGTCGTTCAGATCGTTTCAGTCGTTCAGATCGTTTCCGTCGTTCATCTCGTTTCCGTCGTTCAGATCGTTTCCGTCATGAGATCGTTTCAGTCGTTCAGATCGTTTCAGTCGTTCACCTCGTTTCCGTCGTTCAGATCGTTTCAGTCGTTCAGCTCGTTTCAGTCGTTCACCTCGTGTCCGTCGTTCAGATCGTTTCAGTCGTTCAGATCATTTCAGTCGTTCAGATCGTTTCCGTCGTTCAGATCGTTTCCGTCATGAGATCGTTTCCGTCGTTCAGATCGTTTCAGTTGTTCAGATCGTTTCAGTCGTTCAGATCGTTTCCGTCGTTCAGATCATTTCAGTCGTTCAGATCGTTTCAGTCGTTCAGATCGTTTCCGTCGTTCAGATCGTTTCAGTCGTTCAGATCGTTTCCGGCGTTCAGATCGTTTCAGTCGTTCAGATCGTTTCCCTCATCAGCTCGTTTCCGTTGTTCAGCTCGTTTCCCTCATTAGATCGTTTCAGTCGTTCAGATCGTTTCAGTCGTTCAGCTCGTTTCCCTCATCAGCTCTTTTCCGTCGTTCAGATCGTTTCCGTTGTTCAGATCGTTTCAGTCGTTCAGATCGTTTCAGTCGTTCAGATCGGTTCCCTCATCAGCTCGTTTCCGTTGTTCAGCTCGTTTCCCTCATCAGCTCGTTTCCGTTGTTCAGCTCGTTTCCGTCATTCAGATCGTTTCCCTCATCAGCTCTTTTCCGTTGTTCAGATCGTTTCAGTCGTTCAGCTCGTTTCCCTCATCAGCTCATTTCCGTCGTTCAGATCGTTTCAGTCGTTCAGATCGTTTCCGTCGTTCATCTCGTTTCCATCGTTCAGATCGTTTCAGTCGTTCAGATCGTTTCCGTCGTTCAGATCGTTTCAGTCGTTCAGATCGTTTCAGTCGTTCAGCTCGTTTCCGTCGTTCAGATCGTTTCAGTCGTTCAGATCGTTTCCGTCGTTCATCTCGTTTCCGTCATGAGATCGTTTCAGTCGTTCAGATCGTTTCAGTCGTTCACCTCGTTTCCGTCGTTCAGATCGTTTCAGTCGTTCAGCTCGTTTCAGTCGTTCACCTCGTGTCCGTCGTTCAGATCGTTTCAGTCGTTCAGATCATTTCAGTCGTTCAGATCGTTTCCGTCGTTCAGATCGTTTCCGTCATGAGATCGTTTCCGTCGTTCAGATCGTTTCCCTCATCAGCTCTTTTCAGTCGTTCAGATCGTTTCAGTCGTTCAGCTCTTTTCAGTCGTTCATATCGTTCCCATCGTTCAGCTCGTTTCAGTCGTTCAGATCGTTTCCGTCATTCAGATCGTTTGTCGATCAGCTCTTTTCAGTCGTTCATATCGTTTCAATCGTTCAGATCGTTTCAGTCGTTCAGCTCTTTACCGTCATTCAGATCGTTTCAGTCGTTCAGATCGTTTCCCTCATCAGCTCTTTTCCGTCGTTCAGATCGTTTCCGTCATTCAGAACGTTTCAGTCGTTCAGATCGTTTGTCGTTCAGCTCGTTTCTGTCGTTCAGATCGTTTCAGTCGTTCAGATCGTTTCAATCGTTCAGATCGTTTCCGTCGTTCAGATCGTTTCAGTCGTTCAGCTCGTTTCCGTCGATCAGATCGTTTCTGTGGTTCAGCTCGTTTCCGTCGTTCAGATCGTTTCAGTCGTTCAGCTCTTTTCAGTCGTTCAGCTCGTTTCAGTCGTTGAGCTCGTTTCTGTCGTTCAGATCGTTTCCGTCGTTCATATCGTTTCCCTCATCAGCTCTTTTCCGTCGTTCAGATCGTTTCAGTCGTTCAGCTCTTTTCAGTCGTTCAGATCGTTTCCGTCGTTCAGATCGTTTCAGTCGTTCAGCTCTTTTCAGTCGTTCAGATCGTTTCCGTCGTTCAGCTCGTTTCCTTCGATCAGATCGTTTCTGTGGTTCAGATCGTTTCCGGCGTTCAGATTGTTTCAGTCGTTCATCCCGTTTCCGTCATTCAGATCGTTTCCGTTGTTCTGATCGTTTCCGTCATTCAGATCGTTTGTCGTTCAGCTCGTTTCAGTCGTTCAGATCGTTTCCCTCATCAGCTCTTTTCCGTCGTTCAGATCGTTTCCGTCATTCAGAACGTTTCAGTCGTTCAGATCGTTTGTCGTTCAGCTCGTTTCTGTCGTTCAGATCGTTTCAGTCGTTCAGATCGTTTCAATCGTTCAGATCGTTTCCGTCGTTCAGATCGTTTCAGTCGTTCAGCTCGTTTCCGTCGATCAGATCGTTTCTGTGGTTCAGCTCGTTTCCGTCGTTCAGATCGTTTCAGTCGTTCAGCTCGTTTCAGTCGTTCAGCTCGTTTCTGTCGTTCAGATCGTTTCCGTCGTTCATATCGTTTCCCTCATCAGCTCTTTTCCGTCGTTCAGATCGTTTCAGTCGTTCAGCTCTTTTCAGTCGTTCAGATCGTTTCCGTCGTTCAGCTCGTTTCCGTCGATCAGATCGTTTCTGTGGTTCAGATCGTTTCCGGCGTTCAGATCGTTTCAGTCGTTCAGATCGTTTCCGGCGTTCAGATCGTTTCAGTCGTTCAGATCGTTTCCGGCGTTCAGATCGTTTCAGTCGTTCAGATCGTTTCCCTCATCAGCTCGTTTCCGTTGTTCAGCTCGTTTCCCTCATTAGATCGTTTCAGTCGTTCAGATCGTTTCAGTCGTTCAGCTCGTTTCCCTCATCAGCTCTTTTCCGTCGTTCAGATCGTTTCCGTTGTTCAGATCGTTTCAGTCGTTCAGATCGTTTCAGTCGTTCAGATCGTTTCCCTCATCAGCTCGTTTCCGTTGTTCAGCTCGTTTCCCTCATCAGCTCGTTTCCGTTGTTCAGCTCGTTTCCGTCATTCAGATCGTTTCCCTCATCAGCTCTTTTCCGTTGTTCAGATCGTTTCAGTCGTTCAGCTCGTTTCCCTCATCAGCTCATTTCCGTCGTTCAGATCGTTTCAGTCGTTCAGATCGTTTCCGTCGTTCATCTCGTTTCCATCGTTCAGATCGTTTCAGTCGTTCAGATCGTTTCCGTCGTTCAGATCGTTTCAGTCGTTCAGATCGTTTCAGTCGTTCAGCTCGTTTCCGTCGTTCAGATCGTTTCAGTCGTTCAGATCGTTTCAGTCGTTCACCTCGTTTCCGTCGTTCAGATCGTTTCAGTCGTTCAGCTCGTTTCAGTCGTTCACCTCGTGTCCGTCGTTCAGATCGTTTCAGTCGTTCAGATCATTTCAGTCGTTCAGATCGTTTCCGTCGTTCAGATCGTTTCCGTCATGAGATCGTTTCCGTCGTTCAGATCGTTTCAGTCGTTCAGATCGTTTCAGTCGTTCAGCTCGTTTCCGTCGTTCAGATCGTTTCAGTCGTTCAGCTCGTTTCCGTCGATCAGATCGTTTCTGTGGTTCAGCTCGTTTCCGTCGTTCAGATCGTTTCAGTCGTTCAGATCGTTTCCGTCGTTCAGCTCGTTTCTGTCGTTCAGATCGTTTCCGTCGTTCAGATCGTTTCTGTCGTTCAGATCGTTTCCCTCATCAGCTCTTTTCAGTCGTTCAGATCGTTTCAGTCGTTCAGCTCTTTTCAGTCGTTCATATCGTTCCCATCGTTCAGCTCGTTTCAGTCGTTCAGATCGTTTCCGTCATTCAGATCGTTTGTCGATCAGCTCTTTTCAGTCGTTCAGATCGTTTCAATCATTCAGATCGTTTCAGTCGTTCAGCTCTTTACCGTCATTCAGATCGTTTCAGTCGTTCAGATCGTTTCCGTAATTCAGCTCGTTTCAGTCGTTCAGATCGTTTCCGTCGTTCAGATCGTTTCTGTCGTTCAGATCGTTTCCCTCATCAGCTCTTTTCAGTTGTTCAGCTCGTTTCAGTCGTTCAGATCGTTTCCGTCATTCAGATCGTTTGTCGATCAGCTCTTTTCAGTCGTTCATATCGTTTCAATCGTTCAGATCGTTTCAGTCGTTCAGATCGTTTCCGTCGTTCAGATCGTTTCAGTCGTTCAGATCGTTTCCGTCGTTCAGATCGTTTCAGTCGTTCAGATCGTTTCAGTCGTTCAGCTCGTTTCCGTCGTTCAGATCGTTTCAGTCGTTCAGATCGTTTCCGTCGTTCATCTCGTTTCCGTCGTTCAGATCGTTTCCGTCATGAGATCGTTTCAGTCGTTCAGATCGTTTCAGTCGTTCACCTCGTTTCCGTCGTTCAGATCGTTTCAGTCGTTCAGCTCGTTTCAGTCGTTCACCTCGTGTCCGTCGTTCAGATCGTTTCAGTCGTTCAGATCATTTCAGTCGTTCAGATCGTTTCCGTCGTTCAGATCGTTTCCGTCATGAGATCGTTTCCGTCGTTCAGATCGTTTCAGTTGTTCAGATCGTTTCAGTCGTTCAGATCGTTTCCGTCGTTCAGATCGTTTCAGTCGTTCAGATCGTTTCAGTCGTTCAGCTCGTTTCCGTCGTTCAGATCGTTTCCGTCGTTCAGATCGTTTCAGTCGTTCAGATCGTTTGTCGTTCAGCTCGTTTCAGTCGTTCAGATCGTTTGTCGTTCAGATCGTTTCAGTCGTTCAGATCGTTTCCGTCGTTCAGATCGTTTCAGTCGTTCAGATCGTTTCAGTCGTTCAGCTCGTTTCCGTCGTTCAGATCGTTTCAGTCGTTCAGCTCGTTTCCGTCGATCAGATCGTTTCTGTGGTTCAGCTCGTTTCCGTCGTTCAGATCGTTTCAGTCGTTCAGATCGTTTCCGTCGTTCAGCTCGTTTCTGTCGTTCAGATCGTTTCCGTCGTTCAGATCGTTTCTGTCGTTCAGATCGTTTCCCTCATCAGCTCTTTTCAGTCGTTCAGATCGTTTCAGTCGTTCAGCTCTTTTCAGTCGTTCATATCGTTCCCATCGTTCAGCTCGTTTCAGTCGTTCAGATCGTTTCCGTCATTCAGATCGTTTGTCGATCAGCTCTTTTCAGTCGTTCAGATCGTTTCAATCGTTCAGATCGTTTCAGTCGTTCAGCTCTTTACCGTCATTCAGATCGTTTCAGTCGTTCAGATCGTTTCCGTAATTCAGCTCGTTTCAGTCGTTCAGATCGTTTCCGTCGTTCAGATCGTTTCTGTCGTTCAGATCGTTTCCCTCATCAGCTCTTTTCAGTTGTTCAGCTCGTTTCAGTCGTTCAGATCGTTTCCGTCATTCAGATCGTTTGTCGATCAGCTCTTTTCAGTCGTTCATATCGTTTCAATCGTTCAGATCGTTTCAGTCGTTCAGATCGTTTCCGTCGTTCAGATCGTTTCAGTCGTTCAGATCGTTTCCGTCGTTCAGATCGTTTCAGTCGTTCAGATCGTTTCAGTCGTTCAGCTCGTTTCCGTCGTTCAGATCGTTTCAGTCGTTCAGATCGTTTCCGTCGTTCATCTCGTTTCCGTCGTTCAGATCGTTTCCGTCATGAGATCGTTTCAGTCGTTCAGATCGTTTCAGTCGTTCACCTCGTTTCCGTCGTTCAGATCGTTTCAGTCGTTCAGCTCGTTTCAGTCGTTCACCTCGTGTCCGTCGTTCAGATCGTTTCAGTCGTTCAGATCATTTCAGTCGTTCAGATCGTTTCCGTCGTTCAGATCGTTTCCGTCATGAGATCGTTTCCGTCGTTCAGATCGTTTCAGTTGTTCAGATCGTTTCAGTCGTTCAGATCGTTTCCGTCGTTCAGATCGTTTCAGTCGTTCAGATCGTTTCAGTCGTTCAGCTCGTTTCCGTCGTTCAGATCGTTTCCGTCGTTCAGATCGTTTCAGTCGTTCAGATCGTTTGTCGTTCAGCTCGTTTCAGTCGTTCAGATCGTTTGTCGTTCAGATCGTTTCAGTCGTTCAGATCGTTTCCGTCGTTCAGATCGTTTCAGTCGTTCAGATCGTTTCAGTCGTTCAGCTCGTTTCCGTCGTTCAGATCGTTTCAGTCGTTCAGCTCGTTTCCGTCGATCAGATCGTTTCTGTGGTTCAGCTCGTTTCCGTCGTTCAGATCGTTTCAGTCGTTCAGATCGTTTCCGTCGTTCAGCTCGTTTCTGTCGTTCAGATCGTTTCCGTCGTTCAGATCGTTTCTGTCGTTCAGATCGTTTCCCTCATCAGCTCTTTTCAGTCGTTCAGATCGTTTCAGTCGTTCAGCTCTTTTCAGTCGTTCATATCGTTCCCATCGTTCAGCTCGTTTCAGTCGTTCAGATCGTTTCCGTCATTCAGATCGTTTGTCGATCAGCTCTTTTCAGTCGTTCAGATCGTTTCAATCGTTCAGATCGTTTCAGTCGTTCAGCTCTTTACCGTCATTCAGATCGTTTCAGTCGTTCAGATCGTTTCCGTAATTCAGCTCGTTTCAGTCGTTCAGATCGTTTCCGTCGTTCAGATCGTTTCTGTCGTTCAGATCGTTTCCCTCATCAGCTCTTTTCAGTTGTTCAGCTCGTTTCAGTCGTTCAGATCGTTTCCGTCATTCAGATCGTTTGTCGATCAGCTCTTTTCAGTCGTTCATATCGTTTCAATCGTTCAGATCGTTTCAGTCGTTCAGATCGTTTCCGTCGTTCAGATCGTTTCAGTCGTTCAGATCGTTTCCGTCGTTCAGATCGTTTCAGTCGTTCAGATCGTTTCAGTCGTTCAGCTCGTTTCCGTCGTTCAGATCGTTTCAGTCGTTCAGATCGTTTCCGTCGTTCATCTCGTTTCCGTCGTTCAGATCGTTTCCGTCATGAGATCGTTTCAGTCGTTCAGATCGTTTCAGTCGTTCACCTCGTTTCCGTCGTTCAGATCGTTTCAGTCGTTCAGCTCGTTTCAGTCGTTCACCTCGTGTCCGTCGTTCAGATCGTTTCAGTCGTTCAGATCATTTCAGTCGTTCAGATCGTTTCCGTCGTTCAGATCGTTTCCGTCATGAGATCGTTTCCGTCGTTCAGATCGTTTCAGTTGTTCAGATCGTTTCAGTCGTTCAGATCGTTTCCGTCGTTCAGATCGTTTCAGTCGTTCAGATCGTTTCAGTCGTTCAGCTCGTTTCCGTCGTTCAGATCGTTTCCGTCGTTCAGATCGTTTCAGTCGTTCAGATCGTTTGTCGTTCAGCTCGTTTCAGTCGTTCAGATCGTTTGTCGTTCAGATCGTTTCAGTCGTTCAGATCGTTTCCGTCGTTCAGATCGTTTCAGTCGTTCAGATCGTTTCAGTCGTTCAGCTCGTTTCCGTCGTTCAGATCGTTTCAGTCGTTCAGCTCGTTTCCGTCGATCAGATCGTTTCTGTGGTTCAGCTCGTTTCCGTCGTTCAGATCGTTTCAGTCGTTCAGATCGTTTCCGTCGTTCAGCTCGTTTCTGTCGTTCAGATCGTTTCCGTCGTTCAGATCGTTTCTGTCGTTCAGATCGTTTCCCTCATCAGCTCTTTTCAGTCGTTCAGATCGTTTCAGTCGTTCAGCTCTTTTCAGTCGTTCATATCGTTCCCATTGTTCAGCTCGTTTCAGTCGTTCAGATCGTTTCCGTCATTCAGATCGTTTGTCGATCAGCTCTTTTCAGTCGTTCATATCGTTTCAATCGTTCATATCGTTTCAGTCGTTCAGCTCTTTACCGTCATTCAGATCGTTTCAGTCGTTCAGATCGTTTCCGTAATTCAGCTCGTTTCAGTCGTTCAGATCGTTTCCGTCGTTCAGATCGTTTCTGTCGTTCAGATCGTTTCCCTCATCAGCTCTTTTCAGTCGTTCAGATCGTTTCAGTCGTTCAGCTCTTTTCAGTCGTTCATATCGTTCCCATCGTTCAGCTCGTTTCAGTCGTTCAGATCGTTTCCGTCATTCAGATCGTTTGTCGATCAGCTCTTTTCAGTCGTTCATATCGTTTCAATCGTTCAGATCGTTTCAGTCGTTCAGCTCTTTACCGTCATTCAGATCGTTTCAGTCGTTCAGATCGTTTCCGTAATTCAGCTCGTTTCAGTCGTTCAGATCGTTTCCGTCGTTCAGATCGTTTCTGTCGTTCAGATCGTTTCCCTCATCAGCTCTTTTCAGTTGTTCAGCTCGTTTCAGTCGTTCAGATCGTTTCCGTCATTCAGATCGTTTGTCGATCAGCTCTTTTCAGTCGTTCATATCGTTTAAATCGTTCAGATCGTTTCAGTCGTTCATATCGTTTCAATCGTTATAATCGTTTCAGTCGTTCATCCCGTTTCCGTCATTCAGATCGTTTCCGTTGTTCTGATCGTTTCCGTCATTCAGATCGTTTGTCGTTCAGCTCGTTTCAGTCGTTCAGATCGTTTCCCTCATCAGCTCTTTTCCGTCGTTCAGATCGTTTCCGTCATTCAGAACGTTTCAGTCGTTCAGATCGTTTGTCGTTCAGCTCGTTTCTGTCGTTCAGATCGTTTCAGTCGTTCAGATCGTTTCAATCGTTCAGATCGTTTCCGTCGTTCAGATCGTTTCAGTCGTTCAGCTCGTTTCCGTCGATCAGATCGTTTCTGTGGTTCAGCTCGTTTCCGTCGTTCAGATCGTTTCAGTCGTTCAGCTCTTTTCAGTCGTTCAGCTCGTTTCAGTCGTTCAGCTCGTTTCTGTCGTTCAGATCGTTTCCGTCGTTCATATCGTTTCCCTCATCAGCTCTTTTCCGTCGTTCAGATCGTTTCAGTCGTTCAGCTCTTTTCAGTCGTTCAGATCGTTTCCGTCGTTCAGCTCGTTTCCGTCGATTAGATCGTTTCTGTGGTTCAGATCGTTTCCGGCGTTCAGATCGTTTCAGTCGTTCAGATCGTTTCCGGCGTTCAGATCGTTTCAGTCGTTCAGATCGTTTCCGGCGTTCAGATCGTTTCAGTCGTTCAGATCGTTTCCCTCATCAGCTCGTTTCCGTTGTTCAGCTCGTTTCCCTCATTAGATCGTTTCAGTCGTTCAGATCGTTTCAGTCGTTCAGCTCGTTTCCCTCATCAGCTCTTTTCCGTCGTTCAGATCGTTTCCGTTGTTCAGATCGTTTCAGTCGTTCAGATCGTTTCAGTCGTTCAGATCGTTTCCCTCATCAGCTCGTTTCCGTTGTTCAGCTCGTTTCCCTCATCAGCTCGTTTCCGTTGTTCAGCTCGTTTCCGTCATTCAGCTCGTTTCCCTCATCAGCTCATTTCCGTCGTTCAGATCGTTTCAGTCGTTCAGATCGTTTCAGTCGTTCAGATCGTTTCAGTCGTTCAGCTCGTTTCCGTCGTTCAGATCGTTTCAGTCGTTCAGATCGTTTCCGTCGTTCATCTCGTTTCCGTCGTTCAGATCGTTTCCGTCATGAGATCGTTTCAGTCGTTCAGATCGTTTCAGTCGTTCACCTCGTTTCCGTCGTTCAGATCGTTTCAGTCGTTCAGCTCGTTTCAGTCGTTCACCTCGTGTCCGTCGTTCAGATCGTTTCAGTCGTTCAGATCATTTCAGTCGTTCAGATCGTTTCCGTCGTTCAGATCGTTTCCGTCATGAGATCGTTTCCGTCGTTCAGATCGTTTCAGTTGTTCAGATCGTTTCAGTCGTTCAGATCGTTTCCGTCGTTCAGATCATTTCAGTCGTTCAGATCGTTTCAGTCGTTCAGCTCGTTTCCGTCGTTCAGATCGTTTCCGTCGTTCAGATCGTTTCAGTCGTTCAGATCGTTTCAGTCGTTCAGATCGTTTCCCTCATCAGCTCTTTTCCGTCGTTCAGATCGTTTCAGTCGTTCAGATCGTTTCCGGCGTTCAGATCGTTTCAGTCGTTCAGATCGTTTCCCTCATCAGCTCGTTTCCGTTGTTCAGCTCGTTTCCCTCATTAGATCGTTTCAGTCGTTCAGATCGTTTCAGTCGTTCAGCTCGTTTCCCTCATCAGCTCTTTTCCGTCGTTCAGATCGTTTCCGTTGTTCAGATCGTTTCAGTCGTTCAGATCGTTTCAGTCGTTCAGATCGGTTCCCTCATCAGCTCGTTTCCGTTGTTCAGCTCGTTTCCCTCATCAGCTCGTTTCCGTTGTTCAGCTCGTTTCCGTCATTCAGATCGTTTCCCTCATCAGCTCTTTTCCGTTGTTCAGATCGTTTCAGTCGTTCAGCTCGTTTCCCTCATCAGCTCATTTCCGTCGTTCAGATCGTTTCAGTCGTTCAGATCGTTTCCGTCGTTCATCTCGTTTCCATCGTTCAGATCGTTTCAGTCGTTCAGATCGTTTCCGTCGTTCAGATCGTTTCAGTCGTTCAGATCGTTTCAGTCGTTCAGCTCGTTTCCGTCGTTCAGATCGTTTCAGTCGTTCAGATCGTTTCCGTCGTTCATCTCGTTTCCGTCATGAGATCGTTTCAGTCGTTCAGATCGTTTCAGTCGTTCACCTCGTTTCAGTCGTTCAGATCGTTTCAGTCGTTCAGCTCGTTTCCGTCGTTCAGATCGTTTCAGTCGTTCAGATCGTTTCCGTCGTTCATCTCGTTTCCGTCATGAGATCGTTTCAGTCGTTCAGATCGTTTCAGTCGTTCACCTCGTTTCCGTCGTTCAGATCGTTTCAGTCGTTCAGCTCGTTTCAGTCGTTCACCTCGTGTCCGTCGTTCAGATCGTTTCAGTCGTTCAGATCATTTCAGTCGTTCAGATCGTTTCCGTCGTTCAGATCGTTTCCGTCATGAGATCGTTTCCGTCGTTCAGATCGTTTCCCTCATCAGCTCTTTTCAGTCGTTCAGATCGTTTCAGTCGTTCAGCTCTTTTCAGTCGTTCATATCGTTCCCATCGTTCAGCTCGTTTCAGTCGTTCAGATCGTTTCCGTCATTCAGATCGTTTGTCGATCAGCTCTTTTCAGTCGTTCATATCGTTTCAATCGTTCAGATCGTTTCAGTCGTTCAGCTCTTTACCGTCATTCAGATCGTTTCAGTCGTTCAGATCGTTTCCCTCATCAGCTCTTTTCCGTCGTTCAGATCGTTTCAGTCGTTCAGATCGTTTGTCGTTCAGCTCGTTTCTGTCGTTCAGATCGTTTCAGTCGTTCAGATCGTTTCAATCGTTCAGATCGTTTCCGTCGTTCAGATCGTTTCAGTCGTTCAGCTCGTTTCCGTCGATCAGATCGTTTCTGTGGTTCAGCTCGTTTCCGTCGTTCAGATCGTTTCAGTCGTTCAGCTCTTTTCAGTCGTTCAGCTCGTTTCAGTCGTTGAGCTCGTTTCTGTCGTTCAGATCGTTTCCGTCGTTCATATCGTTTCCCTCATCAGCTCTTTTCCGTCGTTCAGATCGTTTCAGTCGTTCAGCTCTTTTCAGTCGTTCAGATCGTTTCCGTCGTTCAGATCGTTTCAGTCGTTCAGCTCTTTTCAGTCGTTCAGATCGTTTCCGTCGTTCAGCTCGTTTCCTTCGATCAGATCGTTTCTGTGGTTCAGATCGTTTCCGGCGTTCAGATCGTTTCAGTCGTTCAGATCGTTTCCGGCGTTCAGATCGTTTCAGTCGTTCAGATCGTTTCCGGCGTTCAGATCGTTTCAGTCGTTCAGCTCTTTTCAGTCGTTCAGATCGTTTCCGTCGTTCAGCTCGTTGCCGTCGATCAGATCGTTTCTGTGGTTCAGATCGTTTCCGGCGTTCAGATCGTTTCAGTCGTTCAGATCGTTTCCGGCGTTCAGATCGTTTCAGTCGTTCAGATCGTTTCCGGCGTTCAGATCGTTTCAGTCGTTCAGATCGTTTCCCTCATCAGCTCGTTTCCGTTGTTCAGCTCGTTTCCCTCATTAGATCGTTTCAGTCGTTCAGATCGTTTCAGTCGTTCAGCTCGTTTCCCTCATCAGCTCTTTTCCGTCGTTCAGATCGTTTCCGTTGTTCAGATCGTTTCAGTCGTTCAGATCGTTTCAGTCGTTCAGATCGGTTCCCTCATCAGCTCGTTTCCGTTGTTCAGCTCGTTTCCCTCATCAGCTCGTTTCCGTTGTTCAGCTCGTTTCCGTCATTCAGATCGTTTCCCTCATCAGCTCTTTTCCGTTGTTCAGATCGTTTCAGTCGTTCAGCTCGTTTCCCTCATCAGCTCATTTCCGTCGTTCAGATCGTTTCAGTCGTTCAGATCGTTTCCGTCGTTCATCTCGTTTCCATCGTTCAGATCGTTTCAGTCGTTCAGATCGTTTCCGTCGTTCAGATCGTTTCAGTCGTTCAGATCGTTTCAGTCGTTCAGCTCGTTTCCGTCGTTCAGATCGTTTCAGTCGTTCAGATCGTTTCCGTCGTTCATCTCGTTTCCGTCATGAGATCGTTTCAGTCGTTCAGATCGTTTCAGTCGTTCACCTCGTTTCCGTCGTTCAGATCGTTTCAGTCGTTCAGCTCGTTTCAGTCGTTCACCTCGTGTCCGTCGTTCAGATCGTTTCAGTCGTTCAGATCATTTCAGTCGTTCAGATCGTTTCCGTCGTTCAGATCGTTTCCGTCATGAGATCGTTTCCGTCGTTCAGATCGTTTCAGTCGTTCAGATCGTTTCAGTCGTTCAGATCGTTTCCGTCGTTCAGATCGTTTCCGTCGTTCAGATCGTTTCAGTCGTTCAGATCGTTTCAGTCGTTCAGATCGTTTCCCTCATCAGCTCTTTTCCGTCGTTCAGATCGTTTCCGTCGTTCAGCTCGTTTCCGTCGTTCAGATCGTTTGTCGTTCAGCTCGTTTCAGTCGTTCAGATCGTTTGTCGTTCAGATCGTTTCAGTCGTTCAGATCGTTTCCGTCGTTCAGATCGTTTCCGTTGTTCAGATCGTTTCAGTCGTTCAGCTCGTTTCCCTCATCAGCTCATTTCCGTCGTTCAGATCGTTTCAGTCGTTCAGATCGTTTCCGTCGTTCATCTCGTTTCCATCGTTCAGATCGTTTCAGTCGTTCAGATCGTTTCCGTCGTTCAGATCGTTTCAGTCGTTCAGATCGTTTCAGTCGTTCAGCTCGTTTCCGTCGTTCAGATCGTTTCAGTCGTTCAGATCGTTTCCGTCGTTCATCTCGTTTCCGTCATGAGATCGTTTCAGTCGTTCAGATCGTTTCAGTCGTTCACCTCGTTTCCGTCGTTCAGATCGTTTCAGTCGTTCAGCTCGTTTCAGTCGTTCACCTCGTTTCCGTCGTTCAGATCGTTTCAGTCGTTCAGATCGTTTCAGTCGTTCAGATCATTTCAGTCGTTCAGATCGTTTCCGTCGTTCAGATCGTTTCCGTCATGAGATCGTTTCCGTCGTTCAGATCGTTTCAGTTGTTCAGATCGTTTCAGTCATTCAGATCGTTTCCGTCGTTCAGATCGTTTCCGTCGTTCAGATCGTTTCAGTCGTTCAGATCGTTTCAGTCGTTCAGATCGTTTCCCTCATCAGCTCTTTTCCGTCGTTCAGATCGTTTCCGTCGTTCAGCTCGTTTCCGTCGTTCAGATCGTTTGTCGTTCAGCTCGTTTCAGTCGTTCAGATCGTTTGTCGTTCAGATCGTTTCAGTCGTTCAGATCGTTTCCGTCGTTCAGATCGTTTCAGTCGTTCAGATCGTTTCAGTCGTTCAGCTCGTTTCCGTCGTTCAGATCGTTTCAGTCGTTCAGCTCGTTTCCGTCGATCAGATCGTTTCTGTGGTTCAGCTCGTTTCCGTCGTTCAGATCGTTTCAGTCGTTCAGATCGTTTCCGTCGTTCAGCTCGTTTCTGTCGTTCAGATCGTTTCCGTCGTTCAGATCGTTTCTGTCGTTCAGATCGTTTCCCTCATCAGCTCTTTTCAGTCGTTCAGATCAATTCAGTCGTTCAGCTCTTTTCAGTCGTTCATATCGTTCCCATCGTTCAGCTCGTTTCAGTCGTTCAGATCGTTTCCGTCATTCAGATCGTTTGTCGATCAGCTCTTTTCAGTCGTTCATATCGTTTCAATCGTTCAGATCGTTTCAGTCGTTCAGCTCTTTACCGTCATTCAGATCGTTTCCGTCGTTCAGATCGTTTCTGTCGTTCAGATCGTTTCCCTCATCAGCTCTTTTCAGTTGTTCAGCTCGTTTCAGTCGTTCAGATCGTTTCCGTCATTCAGATCGTTTGTCGATCAGCTCTTTTCAGTCGTTCATATCGTTTCAATCGTTCAGATCGTTTCAGTCGTTCAGCTCTTTACCGTCATTCAGATCGTTTCAGTCGTTCAGATCGTTTCCGTAATTCAGCTCGTTTCAGTCGTTCAGCTCTTTTCCGTAATTCAGATCGTTTCCGTCGTTCAGATCGTTTCAGTCGTTCAGATCGTTTCCGTCGTTCATCTCGTTTCCGTCGTTCAGATCGTTTCCGTCATGAGATCGTTTCAGTCGTTCAGATCGTTTCAGTCGTTCACCTCGTTTCCGTCGTTCAGATCGTTTCAGTCGTTCAGCTCGTTTCAGTCGTTCACCTCGTGTCCGTCGTTCAGATCGTTTCAGTCGTTCAGATCATTTCAGTCGTTCAGATCGTTACCGTCGTTCAGATCGTTTCTGTCATGAGATCGTTTCCGTCGTTCAGATCGTTTCCGTCATTCAGATCGTTTGTCGATCAGCTCTTTTCAGTCGTTCAGATCGTTTCAGTCGTTCAGATCGTTTCCCTCATCAGCTCTTTTCCGTCGTTCAGATCGTTTCCGTCGTTCAGATCGTTTCCGTCGTTCATCTCGTTTCCGTCGTTCAGATCGTTTCAGTCGTTCAGATCGTTTCAATCGTTCAGATCGTTTCCGTCGTTCAGATCGTTTCAGTCGTTCAGCTCGTTTCCGTCGATCAGATCGTTTCTGTGGTTCAGCTCGTTTCCGTCGTTCAGATCGTTTCAGTCGTTCAGCTCTTTTCAGTCGTTCAGCTCGTTTCAGTCGTTGAGCTCGTTTCTGTCGTTCAGATCGTTTCCGTCGTTCATATCGTTTCCCTCATCAGCTCTTTTCCGTCGTTCAGATCGTTTCAGTCGTTCAGCTCTTTTCAGTCGTTCAGATCGTTTCCGTCGTTCAGATCGTTTCAGTCGTTCAGCTCTTTTCAGTCGTTCAGATCGTTTCCGTCGTTCAGCTCGTTTCCGTCGATCAGATCGTTTCTGTGGTTCAGATCGTTTCCGGCGTTCAGATCGTTTCAGTCGTTCAGATCGTTTCCGGCGTTCAGATCGTTTCAGTCGTTCAGATCGTTTCCGGCGTTCAGATCGTTTCAGTCGTTCAGCTCTTTTCAGTCGTTCAGATCGTTTCCGGCGTTCAGATCGTTTCAGTCGTTCAGATCGTTTCCGGCGTTCAGATCGTTTCAGTCGTTCAGATCGTTTCCCTCATCAGCTCGTTTCCGTTGTTCAGCTCGTTTCCCTCATTAGATCGTTTCAGTCGTTCAGATCGTTTCAGTCGTTCAGCTCGTTTCCCTCATCAGCTCTTTTCCGTCGTTCAGATCGTTTCCGTTGTTCAGATCGTTTCAGTCGTTCAGATCGTTTCAGTCGTTCAGATCGGTTCCCTCATCAGCTCGTTTCCGTTGTTCAGCTCGTTTCCCTCATCAGCTCGTTTCCGTTGTTCAGCTCGTTTCCGTCATTCAGATCGTTTCCCTCATCAGCTCGTTTCCGTTGTTCAGCTCGTTTCCGTCGTTCAGATCGTTTCAGTCGTTCAGATCGTTTCCGTCGTTCATCTCGTTTCCGTCATGAGATCGTTTCAGTCGTTCAGATCGTTTCAGTCGTTCACCTCGTTTCCGTCGTTCAGATCGTTTCAGTCGTTCAGCTCGTTTCAGTCGTTCACCTCGTGTCCGTCGTTCAGATCGTTTCAGTCGTTCAGATCATTTCAGTCGTTCAGATCGTTTCCGTCGTTCAGATCGTTTCCGTCATGAGATCGTTTCCGTCGTTCAGATCGTTTCAGTCGTTCAGATCGTTTCAGTCGTTCAGATCGTTTCAGTCGTTCAGATCGTTTCCGTCGTTCAGATCGTTTCCGTCGTTCAGATCGTTTCAGTCGTTCAGATCGTTTCAGTCGTTCAGATCGTTTCCCTCATCAGCTCTTTTCCGTCGTTCAGATCGTTTCCGTCGTTCAGCTCGTTTCCGTCGTTCAGATCGTTTGTCGTTCAGCTCGTTTCAGTCGTTCAGATCGTTTGTCGTTCAGATCGTTTCAGTCGTTCAGATCGTTTCCGTCGTTCAGATCGTTTCCGTTGTTCAGATCGTTTCAGTCGTTCAGCTCGTTTCCCTCATCAGCTCATTTCCGTCGTTCAGATCGTTTCAGTCGTTCAGATCGTTTCCGTCGTTCATCTCGTTTCCATCGTTCAGATCGTTTCAGTCGTTCAGATCGTTTCCGTCGTTCAGATCGTTTCAGTCGTTCAGATCGTTTCAGTCGTTCAGCTCGTTTCCGTCGTTCAGATCGTTTCAGTCGTTCAGATCGTTTCCGTCGTTCATCTCGTTTCCGTCATGAGATCGTTTCAGTCGTTCAGATCGTTTCAGTCGTTCACCTCGTTTCCGTCGTTCAGATCGTTTCAGTCGTTCAGCTCGTTTCAGTCGTTCACCTCGTTTCCGTCGTTCAGATCGTTTCAGTCGTTCAGATCGTTTCAGTCGTTCAGATCATTTCAGTCGTTCAGATCGTTTCCGTCGTTCAGATCGTTTCCGTCATGAGATCGTTTCCGTCGTTCAGATCGTTTCAGTTGTTCAGATCGTTTCAGTCGTTCAGATCTTTTCCGTCGTTCAGATCGTTTCCGTCGTTCAGCTCGTTTCCGTCGTTCAGATCGTTTGTCGTTCAGCTCGTTTCAGTCGTTCAGATCGTTTGTCGTTCAGATCGTTTCAGTCGTTCAGATCGTTTCCGTCGTTCAGATCGTTTCAGTCGTTCAGATCGTTTCAGTCGTTCAGCTCGTTTCCGTCGTTCAGATCGTTTCAGTCGTTCAGCTCGTTTCCGTCGATCAGATCGTTTCTGTGGTTCAGCTCGTTTCCGTCGTTCAGATCGTTTCAGTCGTTCAGATCGTTTCCGTCGTTCAGCTCGTTTCTGTCGTTCAGATCGTTTCCGTCGTTCAGATCGTTTCTGTCGTTCAGATCGTTTCCCTCATCAGCTCTTTTCAGTCGTTCAGATCGTTTCAGTCGTTCAGCTCTTTTCAGTCGTTCATATCGTTCCCATCGTTCAGCTCGTTTCAGTCGTTCAGATCGTTTCCGTCATTCAGATCGTTTGTCGATCAGCTCTTTTCAGTCGTTCATATCGTTTCAATCGTTCAGATCGTTTCAGTCGTTCAGCTCTTTACCGTCATTCAGATCGTTTCCGTCGTTCAGATCGTTTCTGTCGTTCAGATCGTTTCCCTCATCAGCTCTTTTCAGTCGTTCAGATCGTTTCAGTCGTTCAGCTCTTTTCAGTCGTTCATATCGTTCCCATCGTTCAGCTCGTTTCAGTCGTTCAGATCGTTTCCGTCATTCAGATCGTTTGTCGATCAGCTCTTTTCAGTCGTTCATATCGTTTCAATCGTTCAGATCGTTTCAGTCGTTCAGCTCTTTACCGTCATTCAGATCGTTTCAGTCGTTCAGATCGTTTCCGTAATTCAGCTCGTTTCAGTCGTTCAGATCGTTTCCGTCGTTCAGATCGTTTCTGTCGTTCAGATCGTTTCCCTCATCAGCTCTTTTCAGTTGTTCAGCTCGTTTCAGTCGTTCAGATCGTTTCCGTCATTCAGATCGTTTGTCGATCAGCTCTTTTCAGTCGTTCATATCGTTTCAATCGTTCAGATCGTTTCAGTCGTTCAGCTCTTTACCGTCATTCAGATCGTTTCAGTCGTTCAGATCGTTTCCGTAATTCAGCTCGTTTCAGTCGTTCAGTTCTTTTCCGTAATTCAGATCGTTTCCGTCGTTCAGATCGTTTCAGTCGTTCAGATCGTTTCCGTCGTTCATCTCGTTTCCGTCGTTCAGATCGTTTCCGTCATGAGATCGTTTCAGTCGTTCAGATCGTTTCAGTCGTTCACCTCGTTTCCGTCGTTCAGATCGTTTCAGTCGTTCAGCTCGTTTCAGTCGTTCACCTCGTGTCCGTTGTTCAGATCGTTTCAGTCGTTCAGATCATTTCAGTCGTTCAGATCGTTACCGTCGTTCAGATCGTTTCTGTCATGAGATCGTTTCCGTCGTTCAGATCGTTTCCGTCATTCAGATCGTTTGTCGATCAGCTCTTTTCAGTCGTTCAGATCGTTTCAGTCGTTCAGATCGTTTCCCTCATCAGCTCTTTTCCGTCGTTCAGATCGTTTCCGTCGTTCAGATCGTTTCCGTCGTTCATCTCGTTTCCGTCGTTCAGATCGTTTCCGTCGTTCAGATCGTTTCAGTCGTTCAGATCGTGTCCGTCATTCAGATCGTTTGTCGTTCAGCTCGTTTCAGTCGTTCAGATCGTTAGTCGTTCAGATCGTTTCAGTCGTTCAGATCGTTTCCGTCATTCAGATCGTTTCAGTCGTTCATCTCGTTTCCGTCGTTCAGATCGTTTCAGTCGTTCAGATCTCTTCCGTCGTTCAGTTCGTTTCCGTCGTTCATCTCGTTTCTATCGTTCAGATTGTTTCAGTCGTTCAGATCGTTTCAGTCGTTCAGCTCGTTTCCGTCGTTCAGATCGTTTCAGTCGTTCAGATCGTTTCCGTCGTTCAGATCGTTTCAGTCGTTCAGATCTCTTCCGTCGTTCAGTTCGTTTCCGTCGTTCATCTCGTTTCCATCGTTCAGATTGTTTCAGTCGTTCAGATCGTTTCCGTCGTTCAGATCGTTTCAGTCGTTCAGATCGTTTCCATCGTTCATCTCGTTTCAGTCGTTCATATCGTTTCAATCGTTATAATCGTTTCAGTCGTTCATCCCGTTTCCGTCATTCAGATCGTTTCCGTTGTTTTGATCGTTTCCGTCATTCAGATCGTTTGTCGTTCAGCTCGTTTCAGTCGTTCAGATCGTTTACCTCATCAGCTCTTTTCCGTCGTTCAGATCGTTTCCGTCATTCAGAACGTTTCAGTCGTTCAGATCGTTTGTCGTTCAGCTCGTTTCTGTCGTTCAGATCGTTTCCGTCATTCAGATCGTTTGTCGATCAGCTCTTTTCAGTCGTTCATATCGCTTCAATCGTTCAGATCGTTTCAGTCGTTCAGCTCTTTACCGTCATTCAGATCGTTTCCGTCGTTCAGATCGTTTCTGTCGTTCAGATCGTTTCCCTCATCAGCTCTTTTCAGTCGTTCAGATCGTTTCAGTCGTTCAGCTCTTTTCAGTCGTTCATATCGTTCCCATCGTTCAGCTCGTTTCAGTCGTTCAGATCGTTTCCATCATTCAGATCGTTTGTCGATCAGCTCTTTTCAGTCGTTCATATCGTTTCAATCGTTCAGATCGTTTCAGTCGTTCAGCTCTTTACCGTCATTCAGATCGTTTCAGTCGTTCAGATCGTTTCCGTAATTCAGCTCGTTTCAGTCGTTCAGATCGTTTCCGTCGTTCAGATCGTTTCTGTCGTTCAGATCGTTTCCCTCATCAGCTCTTTTCAGTTGTTCAGCTCGTTTCAGTCGTTCAGATCGTTTCCGTCATTCAGATCGTTTGTCGATCAGCTCTTTTCAGTCGTTCATATCGTTTCAATCGTTCAGATCGTTTCAGTCGTTCAGCTCTTTACCGTCATTCAGATCGTTTCAGTCGTTCAGATCGTTTCCGTAATTCAGCTCGTTTCAGTCGTTCAGCTCTTTTCCGTAATTCAGATCGTTTCCGTCGTTCAGATCGTTTCAGTCGTTCAGATCGTTTCCGTCGTTCATCTCGTTTCCGTCGTTCAGATCGTTTCCGTCATGAGATCGTTTCAGTCGTTCAGATCGTTTCAGTCGTTCACCTCGTTTCCGTCGTTCAGATCGTTTCAGTCGTTCAGATCGTTTCAATCGTTCAGATCGTTTCCGTCGTTCAGATCGTTTCAGTCGTTCAGCTCGTTTCCGTCGATCAGATCGTTTCTGTGGTTCAGCTCGTTTCCGTCGTTCAGATCGTTTCAGTCGTTCAGCTCTTTTCAGTCGTTCAGCTTGTTTCAGTCGTTCAGCTCGTTTCCGTCCTTCATATCGTTTCCCTCATCAGCTCTTTTCCGTCGTTCAGATCGTTTCAGTCGTTCAGCTCTTTTCAGTCGTTCAGATCGTTTCCGTCGTTCAGCTCGTTTCCGTCGATCAGATCGTTTCTGTGGTTCAGATCGTTTCCGGCGTTCAGATCGTTTCAGTCGTTCAGATCGTTTCCGGCGTTCAGATCGTTTCAGTCGTTCAGATCGTTTCCCTCATCAGCTCGTTTCCGTTGTTCAGCTCGTTTCCCTCATCAGATCGTTTCAGTCGTTCAGATCGTTTCAGTCGTTCAGCTCGTTTCCCTCATCAGCTCTTTTCCGTCGTTCAGATCGTTTCCGTTGTTCAGATCGTTTAAGTCGTTCAGATCGTTTCAGTCGTTCAGATCGTTTCAGTCGTTCAGATCGTTTCCCTCATCAGCTCGTTTCCGTTGTTCAGCTCGTTTCCCTCATCAGCTCGTTTCCGTTGTTCAGCTCGTTTCCGTCATTCAGATCGTTTCCCTCATCAGCTCTTTTCCGTTGTTCAGATCGTTTCAGTCGTTCAGCTCGTTTCCCTCATCAGCTCATTTCCGTCGTTCAGATCGTTTCCGTCTTTCAGATCGTTTCAGTCGTTCAGATCGTTTCAGTCGTTCAGATCGTTTCCCTCATCAGCTCGTTTCCGTTGTTCAGCTCGTTTCCCTCATCAGCTCGTTTCCGTTGTTCAGCTTGTTTCCGTCGTTCAGATCGCTTCCGTCGTTCAGATCGTTTCAGTCGTTCAGATCGTTTCAGTCGTTCAGATCGTTTCCCTCATCAGCTCTTTTCCGTCGTTCAGATCGTTTCCGTCATTCAGAACGTTTCAGTCGTTCAGATCGTTTCCGTAATTCAGCTCGTTTCCGTCGTTCAGATCGTTTCTGTCGTTTAGATCGTTTCCGTCGTTCAGATCGTTTCCGTCGTTCAGATCGTTTGTCGTTCAGCTCGTTTCTGTCGTTCAGATCGTTTCAGTCGTTCAGCTCTTTTCAGTCGTTCATATCGTTCCCATCGTTCAGCTCGTTTCAGTCGTTCAGATCGTTTCCGTCATTCAGATCTTTTGTCGATCAGCTCTTTTCAGTCGTTCATATCGTTTCAATCGTTCAGATCGTTTCAGTCGTTCAGCTCTTTACCGTCATTCAGATCGTTTCAGTCGTTCAGATCGTTTCCGTAATTCAGCTCGTTTCAGTCGTTCAGATCGTTTCCGTCGTTCAGATCGTTTCAGATCGTTTCCCTCATCAGCTGTTTTCCGTCGTTCAGATCGTTTCCGTCATTCAGAACGTTTCAGTCGTTAAGATCGTTTCCGTAATTCAGCTCGTTTCCGTCGTTCAGATCGTTTCTGTCGTTCAGATCGTTTCCGTCGTTCAGATCGTTTCCGTCGTTCAGATCGTTTGTCGTTCAGCTCTTTTCCGTAATTCAGCTCGTTTCAGTCGTTCAGATCGTTTGTCGTTCAGCTCGTTTCTGTCGTTCAGATCGTTTCAGTCGTTCAGATCGTTTCCGTCATTCAGCTCGTTTCCGTCGTTCAGATCGTTTCCGTCATTCAGCTCGTTTCTGTCGTTCAGATCGTTTCCGTCGTTCATATCGTTTCCCTCATCAGCTCTTTTCCGTTGTTCAGATCGTTTCCGTCGTTCAGCTCGTTTCAATCGTTCAGATCGTTTCCGTCGTTCAGATCGTTTCAGTCGTTCAGCTCGTTTCCGTCGATCAGATCGTTTCTGTGGTTCAGCTCGTTTCCGTCGTTCAGATCGTTTCAGTCGTTCAGCTCGTTTCTGTCGTTCAGATCGTTTCCGTCGTTCATATCGTTTCCCTCATCAGCTCTTTTCCGTCGTTCAGATCGTTTCAGTCGTTCAGCTCTTTTCAGTCGTTCAGCTCGTTTCAGTCGTTCAGCTCGTTTCTGTCGTTCAAATCGTTTCCGTCGTTCATATCGTTTCCCTCATCAGCTCTTTTCCGTCGTTCAGATCGTTTCAGTCGTTCAGCTCTTTTCAGTCGTTCAGATCGTTTCCCTCATCGGCTCTTTTCCGTCGTTCAGATCGTTTCCGTCGTTCAGATCGTTTCCGTCGTTCATCTCGTTTCCGTCGTTCAGATCGTTTCCGTCGTTCAGATCGTTTCAGTCGTTCAGATCGTGTCCGTCATTCAGATCGTTTGTCGTTCAGCTCGTTTCAGTCGTTCAGATCGTTTGTCGTTCAGATCGTTTCAGTCGTTCAGATCGTTTCCGTCATTCAGATCGTTTCAGTCTTTCATCTCGTTTCCGTCGTTCAGATCGTTTCAGTCGTTCAGATCTCTTCCGTCGTTCAGTTCGTTTCCGTCGTTCATCTCGTTTCCATCGTTCAGATTGTTTCAGTCGTTCAGATCGTTTCAGTCGTTCAGCTCTTTACCGTCATTCAGATCGTTTCAGTCGTTCAGATCGTTTCCGTAATTCAGCTCGTTTCAGTCGTTCAGATCGTTTCCGTCGTTCAGATCGTTTCAGATCGTTTCCCTCATCAGCTGTTTTCCGTCGTTCAGATCGTTTCCGTCATTCAGAACGTTTCAGTCGTTCAGATCGTTTCCGTAATTCAGCTCGTTTCCGTCGTTCAGATCGTTTCTGTCGTTTAGATCGTTTCCGTCGTTCAGATCGTTTCCGTCGTTCAGATCGTTTGTCGTTCAGCTCGTTTCTGTCGTTCAGATCGTTTCAGTCGTTCAGCTCTTTTCAGTCGTTCATATCGTTCCCATCGTTCAGCTCGTTTCAGTCGTTCAGATCGTTTCCGTCATTCAGATCTTTTGTCGATCAGCTCTTTTCAGTCGTTCATATCGTTTCAATCGTTCAGATCGTTTCAGTCGTTCAGCTCTTTACCGTCATTCAGATCGTTTCAGTCGTTCAGATCGTTTCCGTAATTCAGCTCGTTTCAGTCGTTCAGATCGTTTCCGTCGTTCAGATCGTTTCAGATCGTTTCCCTCATCAGCTGTTTTCCGTCGTTCAGATCGTTTCCGTCATTCAGAACGTTTCAGTCGTTAAGATCGTTTCCGTAATTCAGCTCGTTTCCGTCGTTCAGATCGTTTCTGTCGTTCAGATCGTTTCCGTCGTTCAGATCGTTTCCGTCGTTCAGATCGTTTGTCGTTCAGCTCTTTTCCGTAATTCAGCTCGTTTCAGTCGTTCAGATCGTTTGTCGTTCAGCTCGTTTCTGTCGTTCAGATCGTTTCAGTCGTTCAGATCGTTTCCGTCATTCAGCTCGTTTCCGTCGTTCAGATCGTTTCCGTCATTCAGCTCGTTTCTGTCGTTCAGATCGTTTCCGTCGTTCATATCGTTTCCCTCATCAGCTCTTTTCCGTTGTTCAGATCGTTTCCGTCGTTCAGCTCGTTTCAATCGTTCAGATCGTTTCCGTCGTTCAGATCGTTTCAGTCGTTCAGCTCGTTTCCGTCGATCAGATCGTTTCTGTGGTTCAGCTCGTTTCCGTCGTTCAGATCGTTTCAGTCGTTCAGCTCGTTTCTGTCGTTCAGATCGTTTCCGTCGTTCATATCGTTTCCCTCATCAGCTCTTTTCCGTCGTTCAGATCGTTTCAGTCGTTCAGCTCTTTTCAGTCGTTCAGCTCGTTTCAGTCGTTCAGCTCGTTTCTGTCGTTCAAATCGTTTCCGTCGTTCATATCGTTTCCCTCATCAGCTCTTTTCCGTCGTTCAGATCGTTTCAGTCGTTCAGCTCTTTTCAGTCGTTCAGATCGTTTCCCTCATCGGCTCTTTTCCGTCGTTCAGATCGTTTCCGTCGTTCAGATCGTTTCCGTCGTTCATCTCGTTTCCGTCGTTCAGATCGTTTCCGTCGTTCAGATCGTTTCAGTCGTTCAGATCGTGTCCGTCATTCAGATCGTTTGTCGTTCAGCTCGTTTCAGTCGTTCAGATCGTTTGTCGTTCAGATCGTTTCAGTCGTTCAGATCGTTTCCGTCATTCAGATCGTTTCAGTCTTTCATCTCGTTTCCGTCGTTCAGATCGTTTCAGTCGTTCAGATCTCTTCCGTCGTTCAGTTCGTTTCCGTCGTTCATCTCGTTTCCATCGTTCAGATTGTTTCAGTCGTTCAGATCGTTTCAGTCGTTCAGCTCGTTTCCGTCGTTCAGATCGTTTCAGTCGTTCAGATCGTTTCCGTCGTTCAGATCGTTTCAGTCGTTCAGATCTCTTCCGTCGTTCAGTTCGTTTCCGTCGTTCATCTCGTTTCCATCGTTCAGATTGTTTCAGTCGTTCAGATCGTTTCAGTCGTTCATATCGTTTCAATCGTTATAATCGTTTCAGTCGTTCATCCCGTTTCCGTCATTCAGATCGTTTCCGTTGTTCTGATCGTTTCCGTCATTCAGATCGTTTGTCGTTCAGCTCGTTTCAGTCGTTCAGATCGTTTCCCTCATCAGCTCTTTTCCGTTGTTCAGATCGTTTCCGTCGTTCAGCTCATTTCAGTCGTTCAGATCGTTTCCGTCGTTCAGCTCGTTTCTGTCGTTCAGCTCGTTTCCGTCGTTCAGATCGTTTCAGTCGTTCAGCTCGTTTCTGTCGTTCAGATCGTTTCCGTCGTTCATATCGTTTCCCTCATCAGCTCTTTTCCGTCGTTCAGATCGTTTCAGTCGTTCAGCTCTTTTCAGTCGTTCAGCTCGTTTCAGTCGTTCAGCTCGTTTCTGTCGTTCAAATCGTTTCCGTCGTTCATATCGTTTCCCTCATCAGCTCTTTTCCGTCGTTCAGATCGTTTCAGTCGTTCAGCTCTTTTCAGTCGTTCAGATCGTTTCCCTCATCGGCTCTTTTCCGTCGTTCAGATCGTTTCCGTCGTTCAGATCGTTTCCGTCGTTCATCTCGTTTCCGTCGTTCAGATCGTTTCCGTCGTTCAGATCGTTTCAGTCGTTCAGATCGTTTGTCGTTCAGCTCGTTTCAGTCGTTCAGATCGTTTGTCGTTCAGATCGTTTCAGTCGTTCAGATCGTTTCCGTCATTCAGATCGTTTCAGTCTTTCATCTCGTTTCCGTCGTTCAGATCGTTTCAGTCGTTCAGATCTCTTCCGTCGTTCAGTTCGTTTCCGTCGTTCATCTCGTTTCCATCGTTCAGATTGTTTCAGTCGTTCAGATCGTTTCAGTCGTTCAGCTCGTTTCC
This sequence comes from Blennius ocellaris, assembly GCF_963422515.1. Lineage (NCBI taxonomy): Eukaryota > Metazoa > Chordata > Actinopteri > Blenniiformes > Blenniidae > Blennius > Blennius ocellaris. The sequence goes on from NW_027662315.1 coordinate 603,498, forward strand.
GTCGTTCAGATCGTTTCAGTCGTTCAGATCGTTTCCGTCGTTCAGATCGTTTCAGTCGTTCAGATCTCTTCCGTCGTTCAGTTCGTTTCCGTTGTTCATCTCGTTTCCATCGTTCAGATTGTTTCAGTCGTTCAGATCGTTTCAGTCGTTCATATCGTTTCAATCGTTATAATCGTTTCAGTCGTTCATCCCGTTTCCGTCATTCAGATCGTTTCCGTTGTTCTGATCGTTTCCGTCATTCAGATCGTTTGTCGTTCAGCTCGTTTCAGTCGTTCAGATCGTTTCCCTCATCAGCTCTTTTCCGTTGTTCAGATCGTTTCCGTCGTTCAGCTCATTTCAGTCGTTCAGATCGTTTCCGTCGTTCAGCTCGTTTCTGTCGTTCAGATCGTTTCCGTCGTTCAGATCGTTTCTGTCGTTCAGATCGTTTCCCTCATCAGCTCTTTTCAGTCGTTCAGATCGTTTCCGTCGTTCAGATCGTTTCTGTCGTTCAGATCGTTTCCCTCATCAGCTCGTTTCAGTCGTTCAGATCGTTTCCGTCGTTCAGATCGTTTCAGATCGTTTCCCTCATCAGCTCTTTTCCGTCGTTCAGATCGTTTCCGTCATTCAGAACGTTTCAGTCGTTAAGATCGTTTCCGTAATTCAGCTCGTTTCCGTCGTTCAGATCGTTTCTGTCGTTCAGATCGTTTCCGTCGTTCAGATCGTTTCCGTCGTTCAGATCGTTTGTCGTTCAGCTCTTTTCCGTAATTCAGCTCGTTTCAGTCGTTCAGATCGTTTGTCGTTCAGCTCGTTTCTGTCGTTCAGATCGTTTCAGTCGTTCAGATCGTTTCCGTCATTCAGCTCGTTTCCGTCGTTCAGATCGTTTCCGTCATTCAGCTCGTTTCTGTCGTTCAGATCGTTTCCGTCGTTCATATCGTTTCCCTCATCAGCTCTTTTCCGTTGTTCAGATCGTTTCCGTCGTTCAGCTCGTTTCAATCGTTCAGATCGTTTCCGTCGTTCAGATCGTTTCAGTCGTTCAGCTCGTTTCCGTCGATCAGATCGTTTCTGTGGTTCAGCTCGTTTCCGTCGTTCAGATCGTTTCAGTCGTTCAGCTCGTTTCTGTCGTTCAGATCGTTTCCGTCGTTCATATCGTTTCCCTCATCAGCTCTTTTCCGTCGTTCAGATCGTTTCAGTCGTTCAGCTCTTTTCAGTCGTTCAGCTCGTTTCAGTCGTTCAGCTCGTTTCTGTCGTTCAAATCGTTTCCGTCGTTCATATCGTTTCCCTCATCAGCTCTTTTCCGTCGTTCAGATCGTTTCAGTCGTTCAGCTCTTTTCAGTCGTTCAGATCGTTTCCCTCATCAGCTCTTTTCCGTCGTTCAGATCGTTTCCGTCGTTCAGATCGTTTCCGTCGTTCATCTCGTTTCCGTCGTTCAGATCGTTTCCGTCGTTCAGATCGCTTCAGTCGTTCAGATCGTGTCCGTCATTCAGATCGTTTGTCGTTCAGCTCGTTTCAGTCGTTCAGATCGTTTGTCGTTCAGATCGTTTCAGTCGTTCAGATCGTTTCCGTCATTCAGATCGTTTCAGTCGTTCATCTCGTTTCCGTCGTTCAGATCGTTTCAGTCGTTCAGATCTCTTCCGTCGTTCAGTTCGTTTCCGTCGTTCATCTCGTTTCCATCGTTCAGATTGTTTCAGTCGTTCAGATCGTTTCAGTCGTTCAGCTCGTTTCCGTCGTTCAGATCGTTTCAGTCGTTCAGATCGTTTCCGTCGTTCAGATCGTTTCAGTCGTTCAGATCTCTTCCGTCGTTCAGTTCGTTTCCGTCGTTCATCTCGTTTCCATCGTTCAGATTGTTTCAGTCGTTCAGATCGTTTCCGTCGTTCAGATCGTTTCAGTCGTTCAGATCGTTTCCATCGTTCATCTCGTTTCAGTCGTTCATATCGTTTCAATCGTTATAATCGTTTCAGTCGTTCATCCCGTTTCCGTCATTCAGATCGTTTCCGTTGTTCTGATCGTTTCCGTCATTCAGATCGTTTGTCGTTCAGCTCGTTTCAGTCGTTCAGATCGTTTCCCTCATCAGCTCTTTTCCGTCGTTCAGATCGTTTCCGTCATTCAGAACGTTTCAGTCGTTCAGATCGTTTGTCGTTCAGCTCGTTTCTGTCGTTCAGATCGTTTCAGTCGTTCAGATCGTTTCAATCGTTCAGATCGTTTCCGTCGTTCAGATCGTTTCAGTCGTTCAGCTCGTTTCCGTCGATCAGATCGTTTCTGTGGTTCAGATCGTTTCCGGCGTTCAGATTGTTTCAGTCGTTCAGATCGTTTCCCTCATCAGCTCGTTTCCGTTGTTCAGCTCGTTTCCCTCATCAGATCGTTTCAGTCGTTCAGATCGTTTCAGTCGTTCAGCTCGTTTCCCTCATCAGCTCTTTTCCGTCGTTCAGATCGTTTCCGTTGTTCAGATCGTTTCAGTCGTTCAGATCGTTTCAGTCGTTCAGATCGTTTCAGTCGTTCAGATCGTTTCCCTCATCAGCTCGTTTCCGTCGTTCAGCTCGTTTCCCTCATCAGCTCGTTTCCGTTGTTCAGCTCGTTTCCGTCATTCAGATCGTTTCCCTCATCAGCTCTTTTCCGTTGTTCAGATCGTTTCAGTCGTTCAGCTCGTTTCCCTCATCAGCTCATTTCCGTCGTTCAGATCGTTTCCGTCTTTCAGATCGTTTCAGTCGTTCAGATCGTTTCAGTCGTTCAGATCGTTTCCCTCATCAGCTCGTTTCCGTTGTTCAGCTCGTTTCCCTCATCAGCTCGTTTCCGTTGTTCAGCTTGTTTCCGTCGTTCAGATCGTTTCCCTCATCAGCTCTTTTCCGTTGTTCAGATCGTTTCCGTCGTTCAGCTCATTTCAGTCGTTCAGATCGTTTCCGTCGTTCAGCTCGTTTCTGTCGTTCAGATCGTTTCCGTCGTTCAGATCGTTTCTGTCGTTCAGATCGTTTCCCTCATCAGCTCTTTTCAGTCGTTCAGATCGTTTCAGTCGTTCAGCTCTTTTCAGTCGTTCATATCGTTCCCATCGTTCATCTCGTTTCAGTCGTTCATATCGTTTCAATCGTTCAGATCGTTTCAGTCGTTCAGCTCTTTACCGTCATTCAGATCGTTTCAGTCGTTCAGATCGTTTCCGTAATTCAGCTCGTTTCAGTCGTTCAGATCGTTTCCGTCGTTCAGATCGTTTCCGTCGTTCAGATCGTTTCAGATCGTTTCCCTCATCAGCTCTTTTCAGTCGTTCAAATCGTTTCCGTCATTCAGAACGTTTCAGTCGTTAAGATCGTTTCCGTAATTCAGCTCGTTTCCGTCGTTCAGATCGTTTCTGTCGTTCAGATCGTTTCCGTCGTTCAGATCGTTTGTCGTTCAGCTCTTTTCCGTAATTCAGCTCGTTTCCGTCGTTCAGATCGTTTAGGTCGTTCATCTCGTTTCCGTCGTTCAGATCGTTTCCGTCGTTCATCTCGTTTCGGTCGTTCATCTCTTTTCCGTCGATCAGATCGTTTCCGTCATGAGATCGCTTCGGTCGTTCAGATCGTTTCAGTCGTTCAGATCGTTTCCGTCATTCAGATCGTTTGTCGTTCAGCTCGTTTCCGTCGTTCAGATCGTTTCAGTCGTTGAGATCGTTTCAGTCGTTCACCTCGTTTCCGTCGTTCAGATCGCTTCAGTCGTTCAGCTCGTTTTAGTCGTTCAGATCGTTTCAGTCGTTCAGATCGTTTCCCTCATCAGCTCTTTTCCGTCGTTCAGATCGCTTCCGTCGTTCAGATCGTTTCAGTCGTTCAGATCGTTTACCTCATCAGCTCTTTTCCGTCGTTCAGATCGTTTCCGTCATTCAGAACGTTTCAGTCGTTCAGATCGTTTGTCGTTCAGCTCGTTTCTGTCGTTCAGATCGTTTCAGTCGTTCAGATCGTTTCAATCGTTCAGATCGTTTCCGTCGTTCAGATCGTTTCAGTCGTTCAGCTCGTTTCCGTCGATCAGATCGTTTCTGTGGTTCAGATCGTTTCCGGCGTTCAGATCGTTTCAGTCGTTCAGATCGTTTCCCTCATCAGCTCGTTTCCGTTGTTCAGCTCGTTTCCCTCATCAGATCGTTTCAGTCGTTCAGATCGTTTCAGTCGTTCAGCTCGTTTCCCTCATCAGCTCTTTTCCGTCGTTCAGATCGTTTCCGTTGTTCAGATCGTTTCAGTCGTTCAGATCGTTTCAGTCGTTCAGATCGTTTCAGTCGTTCAGATCGTTTCCCTCATCAGCTCGTTTCCGTTGTTCAGCTCGTTTCCCTCATCAGCTCGTTTCCGTTGTTCAGCTCGTTTCCGTCATTCAGATCGTTTCCCTCATCAGCTCTTTTCCGTTGTTCAGATCGTTTCAGTCGTTCAGCTCGTTTCCCTCATCAGCTCATTTCCGTCGTTCAGATCGTTTCCGTCTTTCAGATCGTTTCAGTCGTTCAGATCGTTTCAGTCGTTCAGATCGTTTCCCTCATCAGCTCGTTTCCGTTGTTCAGCTCGTTTCCCTCATCAGCTCGTTTCCGTTGTTCAGCTTGTTTCCGTCGTTCAGATCGTTTCCCTCATCAGCTCTTTTCCGTTGTTCAGATCGTTTCCGTCGTTCAGCTCATTTCAGTCGTTCAGATCGTTTCCGTCGTTCAGCTCGTTTCTGTCGTTCAGATCGTTTCCGTCGTTCAGATCGTTTCTGTCGTTCAGATCGTTTCCCTCATCAGCTCTTTTCAGTCGTTCAGATCGTTTCAGTCGTTCAGCTCTTTTCAGTCGTTCATATCGTTCCCATCGTTCAGCTCGTTTCAGTCGTTCAGATCGTTTCCGTCATTCAGATCGTTTGTCGATCAGCTCTTTTCAGTCGTTCATATCGTTTCAATCGTTCAGATCGTTTCAGTCGTTCAGCTCTTTACCGTCATTCAGATCGTTTCAGTCGTTCAGATCGTTTCCGTAATTCAGCTCGTTTCAGTCGTTCAGATCGTTTCCGTCGTTCAGATCGTTTCAGATCGTTTCCCTCATCAGCTCTTTTCCGTCGTTCAAATCGTTTCCGTCATTCAGAACGTTTCAGTCGTTAAGATCGTTTCCGTAATTCAGCTCGTTTCCGTCGTTCAGATCGTTTCTGTCGTTCAGATCGTTTCCGTCGTTCAGATCGTTTCCGTCGTTCAGATCGTTTGTCGTTCAGCTCGTTTCTGTCGTTCAGATCGTTTCAGTCGTTCAGATCGTTTCCGTCATGAGGTCGTTTCCGTCGTTCAGATCGTTTCGGTCGTTCAGATCGTTTCCATCATTCAGCTCGTTTCCGTCGTTCGGATCGTTTAGGTCGTTCATCTCGTTTCCGTCGTTCAGATCGTTTCCGTCGTTCATCTCGTTTCGGTCGTTCATCTCTTTTCCGTCGATCAGATCGTTTCCGTCATGAGATCGCTTCGGTCGTTCAGATCGTTTCAGTCGTTCAGATCGTTTCCGTCATTCAGATCGTTTGTCGTTCAGCTCGTTTCCGTCGTTCAGATCGTTTCAGTCGTTGAGATCGTTTCAGTCGTTCACCTCGTTTCCGTCGTTCAGATCGCTTCAGTCGTTCAGCTCGTTTTAGTCGTTCAGATCGTTTCAGTCGTTCAGATCGTTTCCCTCATCAGCTCTTTTCCGTCGTTCAGATCGCTTCCGTCGTTCAGATCGTTTCAGTCGTTCAGATCGTTTCAGTCGTTCAGATCGTTTACCTCATCAGCTCTTTTCCGTCGTTCAGATCGTTTCCGTCATTCAGAACGTTTCAGTCGTTCAGATCGTTTCCGTAATTCAGCTCGTTTCCGTCGTTCAGATCGTTTCTGTCGTTTAGATCGTTTCCGTCGTTCAGATCGTTTCCGTCGTTCAGATCGTTTGTCGTTCAGCTCGTTTCTGTCGTTCAGATCGTTTCAGTCGTTCAGCTCTTTTCAGTCGTTCATATCGTTCCCATCGTTCAGCTCGTTTCAGTCGTTCAGATCGTTTCCGTCATTCAGATCTTTTGTCGATCAGCTCTTTTCAGTCGTTCATATCGTTTCAATCGTTCAGATCGTTTCAGTCGTTCAGCTCTTTACCGTCATTCAGATCGTTTCAGTCGTTCAGATCGTTTCCGTAATTCAACTCGTTTCAGTCGTTCAGATCGTTTCCGTCGTTCAGATCGTTTCAGATCGTTTCCCTCATCAGCTCTTTTCCGTCGTTCAGAACGTTTCAGTCGTTAAGATCGTTTCCGTAATTCAGCTCGTTTCCGTCGTTCAGATCGTTTCTGTCGTTCAGATCGTTTCCGTCGTTCAGATCGTTTCCGTCGTTCAGATCGTTTGTCGTTCAGCTCTTTTCCGTAATTCAGCTCGTTTCAGTCGTTCAGATCGTTTGTCGTTCAGCTCGTTTCTGTCGTTCAGATCGTTTCAGTCGTTCAGATCGTTTCCGTCATTCAGCTCGTTTCCGTCGTTCAGATCGTTTCAGTCGTTCAGCTCGTTTCAGTCGTTCAGCTCGTTTCTGTCGTTCAGATCGTTTCCGTCGTTCATATCGTTTCCCTCATCAGCTCTTTTCCGTTGTTCAGATCGTTTCCGTCGTTCAGCTCGTTTCAATCGTTCAGATCGTTTCCGTCGTTCAGATCGTTTCAGTCGTTAAGATCGTTTCCGTAATTCAGCTCGTTTCCGTCGTTCAGATCGTTTCTGTCGTTCAGATCGTTTCCGTCGTTCAGATCGTTTCCGTCGTTCAGATCGTTTGTCGTTCAGCTCTTTTCCGTAATTCAGCTCGTTTCAGTCGTTCAGATCGTTTGTCGTTCAGCTCGTTTCTGTCGTTCAGATCGTTTCAGTCGTTCAGATCGTTTCCGTCATTCAGCTCGTTTCCGTCGTTCAGATCGTTTCAGTCGTTCAGCTCGTTTCTGTCGTTCAGATCGTTTCCGTCGTTCATATCGTTTCCCTCATCAGCTCTTTTCCGTCGTTCAGATCGTTTCCCTCATCAGCTCGTTTCCGTTGTTCAGCTCGTTTCCATCGTTCATATCGTTTCCCTCATCAGCTCTTTTCCGTCGTTCATATCGTTTCCCTCATCAGCTCTTTTCCGTTGTTCAGATCGTTTCAGTCGTTCAGCTCGTTTCCCTCATCAGCTCATTTCCGTCGTTCAGATCGTTTCCGTCGTTCAGATCGTTTCAGTCGTTCAGATCGTTTCAGTCGTTCAGATCGTTTCCCTCATCAGCTCGTTTCCGTTGTTCAGCTCGTTTCCGTCGTTCAGATCGTTTCCCTCATCAGCTCTTTTCCGTTGTTCAGATCGTTTCCGTCGTTCAGCTCATTTCAGTCGTTCAGATCGTTTCAGTCGTTCAGCTCGTTTCCCTCATCAGCTCTTTTCCGTCGTTCAGATCGTTTCCGTTGTTCAGATCGTTTCCGTTGTTCAGATCGTTTCAGTCGTTCAGATCGTTTCAGTCGTTCAGATCGTTTCCCTCATCAGCTCGTTTCCGTTGTTCAGCTCGTTTCCCTCATCAGCTCGGTTCCGTTGTTCAGCTCGTTTCCGTCGTTCAGATCGTTTCCCTCATCAGCTCTTTTCCGTTGTTCAGATCGTTTCAGTCGTTCAGCTCGTTTCCCTCATCAGCTCATTTCCGTCGTTCAGATCGTTTCCGTCGTTCAGATCGTTTCAGTCGTTCAGATCGTTTCAGTCGTTCAGATCGTTTCCCTCATCAGCTCGTTTCCGTTGTTCAGCTCGTTTCCCTCATCAGCTCGTTTCCGTTGTTCAGCTCGTTTCCGTCGTTCAGATCGTTTCCGTCGTTCAGATCGTTTCTGTCGTTCAGATCGTTTCTGTCGTTCAGATCGTTTCCCTCATCAGCTCTTTTCAGTCGTTCAGATCGTTTCAGTCGTTCAGCTCTTTTCAGTCGTTCATATCGTTCCCATCGTTCATCTCGTTTCAGTCGTTCAGATCGTTTCCGTCATTCAGATCGTTTGTCGATCAGCTCTTTTCAGTCGTTCATATCGTTTCAATCGTTCAGATCGTTTCCGTAATTCAGATCGTTTCAGTCGTTCAGCTCTTTTCAGTCGTTCAGATCGTTTCCCTCATCAGCTCGTTTCCGTTGTTCAGCTCGTTTCCCTCATCAGCTCGTTTCCGTTGTTCAGCTCGTTTCCATCGTTCATATCGTTTCCCTCATCAGCTCTTTTCCGTCGTTCATATCGTTTCCCTCATCAGCTCTTTTCCGTTGTTCAGATCGTTTCAGTCGTTCAGCTCGTTTCCCTCATCAGCTCATTTCCGTCGTTCAGATCGTTTCCGTCGTTCAGATCGTTTCAGTCGTTCAGATCGTTTCAGTCGTTCAGATCGTTTCCCTCATCAGCTCGTTTCCGTTGTTCAGCTCGTTTCCGTCGTTCAGATCGTTTCCCTCATCAGCTCTTTTCCGTTGTTCAGATCGTTTCCGTCGTTCAGCTCATTTCAGTCGTTCAGATCGTTTCAGTCGTTCAGCTCGTTTCCCTCATCAGCTCTTTTCCGTCGTTCAGATCGTTTCCGTTGTTCAGATCGTTTCCGTTGTTCAGATCGTTTCAGTCGTTCAGATCGTTTCAGTCGTTCAGATCGTTTCCCTCATCAGCTCGTTTCCGTTGTTCAGCTCGTTTCCCTCATCAGCTCGGTTCCGTTGTTCAGCTCGTTTCCGTCGTTCAGATCGTTTCCCTCATCAGCTCTTTTCCGTTGTTCAGATCGTTTCAGTCGTTCAGCTCGTTTCCCTCATCAGCTCATTTCCGTCGTTCAGATCGTTTCCGTCGTTCAGATCGTTTCAGTCGTTCAGATCGTTTCAGTCGTTCAGATCGTTTCCCTCATCAGCTCGTTTCCGTTGTTCAGCTCGTTTCCCTCATCAGCTCGTTTCCGTTGTTCAGCTCGTTTCCGTCGTTCAGATCGTTTCCGTCGTTCAGATCGTTTCTGTCGTTCAGATCGTTTCTGTCGTTCAGATCGTTTCCCTCATCAGCTCTTTTCAGTCGTTCAGATCGTTTCAGTCGTTCAGCTCTTTTCAGTCGTTCATATCGTTCCCATCGTTCAGCTCGTTTCAGTCGTTCAGATCGTTTCCGTCATTCAGATCGTTTGTCGATCAGCTCTCTTCAGTCGTTCATATCGTTTCAATCGTTCAGATCGTTTCAGTCGTTCAGCTCTTTACCGTCATTCAGATCGTTTCAGTCGTTAAGATCGTTTCCGTAATTCAGCTCGTTTCCGTCGTTCAGATCGTTTCCGTCGTTCAGATCGTTTCTGTGGTTCAGCTCGTTTCCGTCGTTCAGATCGTTTCAGTCGTTCAGCTCTTTTCAGTCGTTCAGCTCGTTTCAGTCGTTCAGCTCGTTTCTGTCGTTCAGATCGTTTCCGTCGTACATATCGTTTCCCTCATCAGCTCTTTTCCGTCGTTCAGATCGTTTCAGTCGTTCAGCTCTTTTCAGTCGTTCAGATCGTTTCCGTCGTTCAGCTCGTTTCCGTCGATCAGATCGTTTCTGTGGTTCAGATCGTTTCCGGCGTTCAGATCGTTTCCGTCGTTCAGATCGTTTCCGTCATTCAGAACGTTTCAGTCGTTCAGATCGTTTCCGTAATTCAGCTCGTTTCCGTCGTTCAGATCGTTTCTGTCGTTTAGATCGTTTCCGTCGTTCAGATCGTTTCCCTCATCAGCTCTTTTCAGTCGTTCAGATCGTTTCAGTCGTTCAGCTTTTTTCAGTCGTTCATATCGTTCCCATCGTTCAGCTCGTTTCCGTCATTCAGATCGTTTCAGTCGTTCAGATCGTTTCCGTAATTCAGCTCGTTTCTGTCGTTCAGATCATTTGTCGTTCAGCTCTTTTCCGTAATTCAGCTCGTTTCAGTCGTTCAGATCGTTTCCGTCATGAGGTCGTTTCCGTCGTTCAGATCGTTTCGGTCGTTCAGATCGTTTCCGTCATTCAGCTCGTTTCCGTCGTTCAGATCGTTTCAGTCGTTCAGCTCGTTTCAGTCGTTCAGCTCGTTTCTGTCGTTCAGATCGTTTCCGTCGTTCATATCGTTTCCCTCATCAGCTCTTTTCCGTTGTTCAGATCGTTTCCGTCGTTCAGCTCGTTTCAATCGTTCAGATCGTTTCCGTCGTTCAGATCGTTTCAGTCGTTCAGCTCGTTTCCGTCGATCAGATCGTTTCTGTGGTTCAGCTCGTTTCCGTCGTTCAGATCGTTTCAGTCGTTCAGCTCTTTTCAGTCGTTCAGCTCGTTTCAGTCGTTCAGATCGTTTCTGTCGTTCAGATCGTTTCCGTCGTTCATATCGTTTCCCTCATCAGCTCTTTTCCGTCGTTCAGATCGTTTCAGTAGTTCAGCTCTTTTCAGTCGTTCAGATCGTTTCCGTCGTTCATATCGTTTCCCTCATCAGCTCTTTTCCGTCGTTCAGATCGTTTCAGTAGTTCAGCTCTTTTCAGTCGTTCAGATCGTTTCCGGCGTTCAGATCGTTTCAGTCGTTCAGATCGTTTCCGGCGTTCAGATCGTTTCAGTCGTTCAGATCGTTTCCGGCGTTCAGATCGTTTTAGTCGTTCAGATCGTTTCCCTCATCAGCTCGTTTCCGTTGTTCAGCTCGTTTCCCTCATCAGCTCGTTTCCGTTGTTCAGCTCGTTTCCATCGTTCATATCGTTTCCCTCATCAGCTCTTTTCCGTCGTTCATATCGTTTCCCTCATCAGATCGTTTCAGTCGTTCAGATCGTTTCAGTCGTTCACCTCGTTTCCGTCATTCAGATCGTTTCAGTCGTTCAGCTCGTTTCAGTCGTTCACCTCGTTTCCGTCATTCAGATCGTTTCAGTCGTTCAGCTCGTTTCCGTCGTTCATATCGTTTCCCTCATCAGATCGTTTCCGTCGTTCAGATCGTTTCCGTCGTTCATCTCGTTTCCGTCATTCAGATCGTTTCAGTCGTTCAGCTCGTTTCCGTCGTTCAGATCGTTTCAGTCATTCAGATCGTTTCCGTCGTTCAGATCGTTTCAGTCGTTCAGATCGTTTCAGTCGTTCACCTCGTTTCCGTCGTTCAGATCGTTTCAGTCGTTCAGCTCGTTTCAGTCGTTCACCTCGTGTCCGTCGTTCAGATCGTTTAAGTCTTTCAGCTCGTTTCAGTCGTTCAGATCGTTTCAGTCGTTCACCTCGTTTCCGTCGTTCAGATCGTTTCGGTCTTTCAGATCGTTTCAGTCGTTCAGCTCTTTACCGTCATTCAGATCGTTTCAGTCGTTCAGATCGTTTCCGTAATTCAGCTCGTTTCAGTCGTTCAGATCGTTTCCGTCGTTCAGATCGTTTCAGATCGTTTCCCTCATCAGCTCTTTTCCGTCGTTCAGATCGTTTCCGTCATTCAGAACGTTTCAGTCGTTAAGATCGTTTCCGTAATTCAGCTCGTTTCCGTCATTCAGATCGTTTCAGTCGTTCAGATCGTTTCCGTAATTCAGCTCGTTTCCGTCGTTCAGATCGTTTGTCGTTCAGCTCGTTTCTGTCGTTCAGATCGTTTCAATCGTTCAGATCGTTTCTGTCATGAGGTCGTTTCCGGCGTTCAGATCGTTTCGGTCGTTCAGATCGTTTCCGTCATTCAGCTCGTTTCCGTCGTTCAGATCGTTTCAGTCGTTCAGCTCGTTTCAGTCGTTCAGCTCGTTTCTGTCGTTCAGATCGTTTCCGTCGTTCATATCGTTTCCCTCATCAGCTCTTTTCCGTTGTTCAGATCGTTTCCGTCGTTCAGCTCGTTTCAATCGTTCAGATCGTTTCCGGCGTTCAGATCGTTTTAATCGTTCAGCTCGTTTCCGTCGTTCAGATCGTTTCAGTAGTTCAGCTCTTTTCAGTCGTTCAGATCGTTTCCGGCGTTCAGATCGTTTCAGTCGTTCAGATCGTTTCCGGCGTTCAGATCGTTTCAGTCGTTCAGATCGTTTCCGGCGTTCAGATCGTTTTAGTCGTTCAGATCGTTTCCCTCATCAGCTCGTTTCCGTTGTTCAGCTCGTTTCCCTCATCAGCTCGTTTCCGTTGTTCAGCTCGTTTCCATCGTTCATATCGTTTCCCTCATCAGCTCTTTTCCGTCGTTCATATCGTTTCCCTCATCAGATCGTTTCAGTCGTTCAGATCGTTTCAGTCGTTCACCTCGTTTCCGTCATTCAGATCGTTTCAGTCGTTCAGCTCGTTTCAGTCGTTCACCTCGTTTCCGTCATTCAGATCGTTTCAGTCGTTCAGCTCGTTTCAGTCGTTCAGATCGTTTCCCTCATCAGCTCTTTTCCGTCGTTCAGATCGTTTCAGTCGTTCATCTCGTTTCCGTCGTTCAGATCGTTTCAGTCGTTCAGATCGTTTCCGTCGTTCAGATCGTTTCAGTCGTTCAGATCGTGTCCGTCGTTCAGATCGTTTCAGTCGTTCAGATCGTTTCCGTCGTTCAGATCGTTTCAGTCGTTCAGATCGTGTCCGTCGTTCAGATCGTTTCAGTCGTTCAGATCGTTTCCGTCGTTCATCTCGTTTCCGTCGTTCAGATCGTTTCCGTCATGAGATCGTTTCCGTCGTTCAGATCGCATCAGTCGTTCAGATCGTTTCAGTCGTTCATCTCGTTTCCGTCGTTCAGATCGTTTCAGTCGTTCATCTCGTTTCCGTCGTTCAGATCGTTTCAGTCGTTCAGATCGTTTCCGTCGTTCAGATCGTTTCAGTCGTTCAGATCGTTTCAGTCGTTCAGCTCGTTTCCGTCGTTCAGATCGTTTCAGTCATTCAGATCGTTTCCGTCGTTCAGATCGTTTCAGTCGTTCAGATCGTTTCAGTCGTTCACCTCGTTTCCGTCGTTCAGATCGTTTCAGTCGTTCAGCTCGTTTCAGTCGTTCACCTCGTGTCCGTCGTTCAGATCGTTTCAGTCGTTCAGCTCGTTTCAGTCGTTCAGATCGTTTCAGTCGTTCACCTCGTTTCCGTCGTTCAGATCGTTTCGGTCTTTCAGATCGTTTCAGTCGTTCACCTCGTTTCCGTCGTTCAGATCGTTTCGGTCTTTCAGATCGTTTCGGTCGTTCAGATCGTTTCAGTCGTTCACCTCGTTTCAGTCGTTCAGCTCGTTTCAGTCGTTCAGATCGTTTCAGTCGTTCACCTCGTTTCCGTCGTTCAGATCGTTTCGGTCTTTCAGATCGTTTCAGTCGTTCAGATCGTTTCCGTCGTTCAGATCGTTTCAGTCGTTCAGATCGTTTCAGTCGTTCAGCTCGTTTCCGTCGTTCAGCTCTTTTCCGTCGTTCAGATCGTTTCCGTCGTTCAGATCGTTTCCGTCGTTCATCTCGTTTCCGTCGTTCAGATCGTTTCAGTCGTTCATCTCGTTTCCGTCGTTCAGATCGTTTCAGTCATTCAGATCGTTTCCGTCGTTCATCTCGTTTCCGTCGTTCAGATCGTTTCCGCCTTGAGATCGTTTCCGTCGTTCAGATCGTTTCCGTCGTTCAGATCGTTTCGGTCTTTCAGATCCTTTCAGTCGTTCAGATCTCTTCTGTTGTTCAGATCGTTTCCGGCGTTCAGATCGTTTCAGTCGTTCAGATCGTTTCGGTCTTTCGGATCGTTTCAGTCGTTCAGATCGTTTCCGTCGTTCAGATCGTTTCAGTCGTTCAGATCGTTTCCGTCGTTCATCTCGTTTCCGTCGTTCAGATCGTTTCCGTCGTGAGATCGTTTCCGTCGTTCAGATCGTTTCAGTCGTTCAGATCGTTTCAGTCGTTCAGATCGTTTCCGTCGTTCAGATCGTTTCAGTCGTTCAGATCGTTTCAGTCGTTCAGCTCGTTTCCGTCGTTCAGATCGTTTCAGTCGTTCAGATCGTTTCAGTCGTTCAGATCGTTTCCCTCATCAGATCTTTTCCGTCGTTCAGATCGTTTCCGTCGTTCAGATCGTTTCCGTCGTTCATCTCGTTTCCGTCGTTCAGATCGTTTCAGTCGTTCATCTCGTTTCCGTCGTTCAGATCGTTTCAGTCGTTCAGATCGTTTCAGTCGTTCAGCTCGTTTCCGTCGTTCAGATCGTTTCAGTCGTTCAGATCGTTTCAGTCGTTCAGATCGTTTCCCTCATCAGCTCTTTTCCGTCGTTCAGATCGTTTCCGTCGTTCAGATCGTTTCCGTCGTTCATCTCGTTTCCGTCGTTCAGATCGTTTCAGTCGTTCAGATTGTTTCAGTCGTTCAGATCGTTTCCGTCGTTCAGCTCGTTTCCGTCGATCAGATCGTTTCTGTGGTTCAGATCGTTTCCGGCGTTCAGATCGTTTCAGTCGTTCAGATCGTTTCAGTCGTTCAGATCGTTTCAGTCGTTCAGATCGTTTCCCTCATCAGCTCTTTTCCGTCGTTCAGATCGTTTCCGTCGTTCAGATCGTTTCCGTCGTTCATCTCGTTTCCGTCGTTCAGATCGTTTCAGTCGTTCAGATCTCTTCCGTCGTTCAGTTCGTTTCCGTCGTTCAGATCGTTTCAGTCGTTCAGATCGTTTCCGTCGTTCATCTCGTTTCCGTCGTTCAGATCGTTTCCGTCATGAGATCGTTTCCGTCGTTCAGATCGTTTCAGTCGTTCAGATCGTTTCCGTCATTCAGATCGTTTGTCGATCAGCTCTTTTCAGTCGTTCATATCGTTTCAATCGTTCAGATCGTTTCAGTCGTTCAGCTCTTTACCGTCATTCAGATCGTTTCAGTCGTTCAGATCGTTTCGGTAATTCAGCTCGTTTCAGTCGTTCAGATCGTTTCCGTCGTTCAGATCGTTTCCGTCATTCAGAACGTTTCAGTCGTTAAGATCGTTTCCGTAATTCAGCTCGTTTCCGTCGTTCAGATCGTTTCTGTCGTTCATATCGTTTCCCTCATCAGCTCTTTTCCGTCGTTCAGATCGTTTCAGTCGTTCAGCTCTTTTCAGTCGTTCAGCTCGTTTCAGTCGTTCAGCTCGTTTCTGTCGTTCAGATCGTTTCCGTCATTCAGAACGTTTCTGTCGTTCTGATCGTTTCCGTCGTTCAGATCGTTTCTGTCGTTCAGATCGTTTCCCTCATCAGCTCTTTTCAGTCGTTCAGATCGTTTCAGTCGTTCAGCTCGTTTCAGTCGTTCAGATCGTTTCCGTCATTCAGATCGTTTGTCGATCAGCTCTTTTCAGTCGTTCAGATCTTTACCGTCATTCAGATCGTTTCAGTCGTTCAGATCGTTTCCGTAATTCAGCTCGTTTCAGTCGTTCAGATCGTTTCCGTCGTTCAGATCGTTTTGGTCGTTCAGATCGTTTCTTTCGTTCAGATCGTTTCCGTCGTTCAGATCGTTTCCGTCGTTCAGATCGTTTCCGTCGTTCAGATCGTTTTGGTCGTTCAGATCGTTTCTTTCGTTCAGATCGTTTCCGTTGTTCAGATCGTTTCCGTCATTCAGATCGTTCAGATCGTTTCCGTAATTCAGCTCGTTTCCGTCGTTCAGATCGTTTCAGTCGTTCAGATCGTTTCAGTCGTTCAGCTCGTTTCAGTCGTTCAGATCGTTTCAGTCGTTCACCTCGTTTCCGTCGTTCAGATCGTTTCGGTCTTTCAGATCGTTTCAGTCGTTCAGATCTCTTCTGTTGTTCAGATCGTTTCAGTCGTTCAGATCGTTTCAGTCGTTCAGATCGTTTCCCTCTTCAGCTCTTTTCAGTCGTTCAGATCGTTTCCGTCGTTCAGATCGTTTCAGTCGTTCAGATCTCTTCCGTCGTTCAGTTCGTTTCCGTCGTTCAGATCGTTTCAGTCGTTCAGATCGTTTCCGTCGTTCATCTCGTTTCCGTCGTTCAGATCGTTTCCGTCGTGAGATCGTTTCCGTCGTTCAGATCGTTTCAGTCGTTCAGATCGTTTCAGTCGTTCAGATCGTTTCCGTCGTTCAGATCGTTTCAGTCGTTCAGATCGTTTCAGTCGTTCAGCTCGTTTCCGTCGTTCAGATCGTTTCAGTCGTTCAGATCGTTTCAGTCGTTCAGATCGTTTCCCTCATCAGATCTTTTCCGTCGTTCAGATCGTTTCCGTCGTTCAGATCGTTTCCGTCGTTCATCTCGTTTCCGTCGTTCAGATCGTTTCAGTCGTTCATCTCGTTTCCGTCGTTCAGATCGTTTCAGTCGTTCAGATCGTTTCAGTCGTTCAGCTCGTTTCCGTCGTTCAGATCGTTTCAGTCGTTCAGATCGTTTCAGTCGTTCAGATCGTTTCCCTCATCAGCTCTTTTCCGTCGTTCAGATCGTTTCCGTCGTTCAGATCGTTTCCGTCGTTCATCTCGTTTCCGTCGTTCAGATCGTTTCAGTCGTTCAGATTGTTTCAGTCGTTCAGATCGTTTCCGTCGTTCAGCTCGTTTCCGTCGATCAGATCGTTTCTGTGTTTCAGATCGTTTCCGGCGTTCAGATCGTTTCAGTCGTTCAGATCGTTTCAGTCGTTCAGATCGTTTCAGTCGTTCAGCTCGTTTCCGTCGTTCAGATCGTTTCCGTCGTTCAGATCGTTTCAGTCGTTCAGATCGTTTCCGTCGTTCATCTCGTTTCCGTCGTTCAGATCGTTTCCGTCGTTCATCTCGTTTCCGTCGTTCAGATCGTTTCAGTCGTTCAGATCGTTTCCGTCGTTCAGATCGTTTCAGTCGTTCAGATCGTGTCCGTCATTCAGATCGTTTGTCGTTCAGCTCGTTTCAGTCGTTCAGATCGTTTGTCGTTCAGATCGTTTCAGTCGTTCATCTCGTTTCCGTCGTTCAGATCGTTTCAGTCGTTCAGATCTCTTCCGTCGTTCAGTTCGTTTCCGTCGTTCAGATCGTTTCAGTCGTTCAGATCGTTTCAGTCGTTCATATCGTTTCAATCGTTCAGATCGTTTCAGTCGTTCAGCTCTTTACTGTCATTCAGATCGTTTCAGTCGTTCAGATCGTTTCCGTAATTCAGCTCGTTTCAGTCGTTCAGATCGTTTCCGTCGTTCAGATCGTTTCCGTCATTCAGAACGTTTCAGTCGTTAAGATCGTTTCCGTAATTCAGCTCGTTTCCGTCGTTCAGATCGTTTCTGTCGTTCATATCGTTTCCCTCATCAGCTCTTTTCCGTCGTTCAGATCGTTTCAGTCGTTCAGCTCTTTTCAGTCGTTCAGCTCGTTTCAGTCGTTCAGCTCGTTTCTGTCGTTCAGATCGTTTCCGTCATTCAGAACGTTTCAGTCGTTCAGATCGTTTCCGTAATTCAGCTCGTTTCCGTTGTTCAGATCGTTTGTCGTTCAGCTCGTTTCTGTCGTTCTGATCGTTTCCGTCGTTCAGATCGTTTCTGTCGTTCAGATCGTTTCCCTCATCAGCTCTTTTCAGTCGTTCAGATCGTTTCAGTCGTTCAGCTCGTTTCAGTCGTTCAGATCGTTTCCGTCATTCAGATCGTTTGTCGATCAGCTCTTTTCAGTCGTTCAGATCTTTACCGTCATTCAGATCGTTTCAGTCGTTCAGATCGTTTCCGTAATTCAGCTCGTTTCAGTCGTTCAGATCGTTTCCGTCGTTCAGATCGTTTCCGTCGTTCAGATCGTTTTGGTCGTTCAGATCGTTTCTTTCGTTCAGATCGTTTCCGTCGTTCAGATCGTTTCCGTCGTTCAGATCGTTTCCGTCGTTCAGATCGTTTTGGTCGTTCAGATCGTTTCTTTCGTTCAGATCGTTTCCGTCGTTCAGATCGTTTCCGTCATTCAGATCGTTCAGATCGTTTCCGTAATTCAGCTCGTTTCCGTCGTTCAGATCGTTTCAGTCGTTCAGATCGTTTCAGTCGTTCAGCTCGTTTCAGTCGTTCAGATCGTTTCAGTCGTTCACCTCGTTTCCGTCGTTCAGATCGTTTCGGTCTTTCAGATCGTTTCGGTCGTTCAGATCGTTTCAGTCGTTCACCTCGTTTCAGTCGTTCAGCTCGTTTCAGTCGTTCAGATCGTTTCAGTCGTTCACCTCGTTTCCGTCGTTCAGATCGTTTCGGTCTTTCAGATCGTTTCAGTCGTTCAGATCTCTTCTGTTGTTCAGATCGTTTCAGTCGTTCAGATCGTTTCAGTCGTTCAGATCGTTTCCTTCTTCAGCTCTTTTCAGTCGTTCAGATCGTTTCAGTCGTTCAGATCGTTTCCGTCGTTCAGCTCGTTTCCGTCGATCAGATCGTTTCTGTGGTTCAGATCGTTTCCGGCGTTCAGATCGTTTCAGTCGTTCAGATCGTTTCAGTCGTTCAGATCGTTTCCGTCGTTCAGATCGTTTCAGTCGTTCAGATCGTTTCAGTCGTTCAGCTCGTTTCCGTCGTTCAGCTCTTTTCCGTCGTTCAGATCGTTTCCGTCGTTCAGATCGTTTCCGTCGTTCATCTCGTTTCCGTCGTTCAGATCGTTTCAGTCGTTCATCTCGTTTCCGTCGTTCAGATCGTTTCAGTCATTCAGATCGTTTCCGTCGTTCATCTCGTTTCCGTCGTTCAGATCGTTTCCGTCATGAGATCGTTTCAGTCGTTCAGCTCGTTTCAGTCGTTCACCTCGTGTTCGTCGTTCAGATCGTTTCAGTCGTTCAGCTCGTTTCAGTCGTTCAGATCGTTTCAGTCGTTCACCTCGTTTCCGTCGTTCAGATCGTTTCGGTCTTTCAGATCGTTTCAGTCGTTCACCTCGTTTCCGTCGTTCAGATCGTTTCGGTCTTTCAGATCGTTTCGGTCGTTCAGATCGTTTCAGTCGTTCACCTCGTTTCCGTCGTTCAGATCGTTTCGGTCGTTCAGCTCGTTTCGGTCGTTCAGCTCGTTTCAGTCGTTCAGATCGTTTCAGTCGTTCAGCTCGTTTCAGTCGTTCAGCTCGTTTCCGTCGTTCAGATCGTTTCGGTCTTTCAGATCGTTTCAGTCGTTCAGATCGTTTCCGTCGTTCAGATCGTTTCCCTCATCAGCTCTTTTCCGTCGTTCAGATCGTTTCAGTCGTTCAGATCGTTTCAGTCGTTCAGATCGTTTCAGTCGTTCAGATCGTTTGTCGTTCAGATCGTTTCAGTCGTTCATCTCGTTTCCGTCGTTCAGATCGTTTCCGTCATTCAGATCGTTTCCGTCGTTCAGATCGTTTCAGTCGTTCATCTCGTTTCCGTTGTTCAGATCGTTTCAGTCGTTCATCTCGTTTCCGTCGTTCAGATCGTTTCAGTCGTTCATCTCGTTTCCGTCGTTCAGATCGTTTCAGTCGTTCAGATCGTTTCAGTCGTTCAGCTCGTTTCCGTCGTTCAGATCGTTTCAGTCGTTCAGATCGTTTCCGTCGTTCAGATCGTTTCTTTCGTTCAGATCGTTTCCGTCGTTCAGATCGTTTCCGTCATTCAGATCGTTTCCGTCGTTCAGATCGTTTCAGTCGTTCAGATCGTTTCCCTCTTCAGCTCTTTTCAGTCGTTCAGATCGTTTCAGTCGTTCAGATCGTTTCCGTCGTTCAGCTCGTTTCCGTCGATCAGATCGTTTCTGTGGTTCAGATCGTTTCCGGCGTTCAGATCGTTTCAGTCGTTCAGATCGTTTCAGTCGTTCAGATCGTTTCCGTCGTTCAGATCGTTTCAGTCGTTCAGATCGTTTCAGTCGTTCAGCTCGTTTCCGTCGTTCAGCTCTTTTCCGTCGTTCAGATCGTTTCCGTCGTTCAGATCGTTTCCGTCGTTCATCTCGTTTCCGTCGTTCAGATCGTTTCAGTCGTTCATCTCGTTTCCGTCGTTCATCTCGTTTCCGTCGTTCAGATCGTTTCCGTCATGAGATCGTTTCCGTCGTTCAGATCGTTTCCGTCGTTCAGATCGTTTCGGTCTTTCAGATCGTTTCAGTCGTTCAGATCTCTTCTGTTGTTCAGATCGTTTCCGGCGTTCAGATCGTTTCAGTCGTTCAGATCGTTTCGGTCTTTCGGATCGTTTCAGTCGTTCAGATCGTTTCCGTCGTTCAGATCGTTTCAGTCGTTCAGATCTCTTCCGTCGTTCAGTTCGTTTCCGTCGTTCAGATCGTTTCAGTCGTTCAGATCGTTTCCCTCATCAGATCTTTTCCGTCGTTCAGATCGTTTCCGTCGTTCAGATCGTTTCCGTCGTTCATCTCGTTTCCGTCGTTCAGATCGTTTCAGTCGTTCATCTCGTTTCCGTCGTTCAGATCGTTTCAGTCGTTCATCTCGTTTCCGTCGTTCAGATCGTTTCAGTCGTTCAGATCGTTTCAGTCGTTCAGCTCGTTTCCGTCGTTCAGATCGTTTCAGTCGTTCAGATCGTTTCCGTCGTTCAGATCGTTTCTTTCGTTCAGATCGTTTCCGTCGTTCAGATCGTTTCCGTCATTCAGATCGTTTGTCGTTCAGCTCGTTTCAGTCGTTCAGATCGTTTCCCTCATCAGCTCTTTTCCGTCGTTCAGATCGTTTCCGTCATTCAGAACGTTTCAGTCGTTCAGATCGTTTCAGTCGTTCAGATCGTTTCCGTCGTTCAGATCGTTTCCGTCGTTCAGATCGTTTCCCTCATCAGCTCTTTTCAGTCGTTCAGATCGTTTCAGTCGTTCAGCTCTTTTCAGTCGTTCAGCTCTTTACCGTCATTCAGATCGTTTCAGTCGTTCAGATCGTTTCCGTAATTCAGCTCATTTCAGTCGTTCAGATCGTTTCCGTCATTCAGATCGTTTGTCGATCAGCTCTTTTCAGTCGTTCATATCGTTTCAATCATTCAGATCGTTTCAGTCGTTCAGCTCTTTACCGTCATTCAGATCGTTTCAGTCGTTCAGATCGTTTCCGTAATTCAGCTCGTTTCAGTCGTTCAGATCGTTTCCGTCGTTCAGATCGTTTCCGTCGTTCAGATCGTTTCAGATCGTTTCCCTCATCAGCTCTTTTCCGTCGTTCAGATCGTTTCCGTCGTTCAGATCGTTTCCGTCGTTCATCTCGTTTCCGTCGTTCAGATCGTTTCAGTCGTTCATCTCGTTTCCGTCGTTCAGATCGTTTCAGTCGTTCAGATCGTTTCCGTCGTTCAGATCGTTTCAGTCGTTCATCTCGTTTCCGTCGTTCAGATCGTTTCAGTCGTTCAGATCTCTTCCGTCGTTCAGTTCGTTTCCGTCGTTCAGATCGTTTCAGTCGTTCAGATCGTTTCCGTCGTTCATCTCGTTTCCGTCGTTCAGATCGTTTCCGTCGTGAGATCGTTTCCGTCGTTCAGATCGTTTCAGTCGTTCAGATCGTTTCAGTCGTTCAGATCGTTTCCGTCGTTCAGATCGTTTCAGTCGTTCAGATCGTTTCAGTCGTTCAGCTCGTTTCCGTCGTTCAGATCGTTTCAGTCGTTCAGATCGTTTCAGTCGTTCAGATCGTTTCCCTCATCAGATCTTTTCCGTCGTTCAGATCGTTTCCGTCGTTCAGATCGTTTCCGTCGTTCATCTCGTTTCCGTCGTTCAGATCGTTTCAGTCGTTCATCTCGTTTCCGTCGTTCAGATCGTTTCAGTCGTTCATCTCGTTTCCGTCGTTCAGATCGTTTCAGTCGTTCAGATCGTTTCAGTCGTTCAGCTCGTTTCCGTCGTTCAGATCGTTTCAGTCGTTCAGATCGTTTCCGTCGTTCAGATCGTTTCTTTCGTTCAGATCGTTTCCGTCGTTCAGATCGTTTCCGTCATTCAGATCGTTTGTCGTTCAGCTCGTTTCAGTCGTTCAGATCGTTTCCCTCATCAGCTCTTTTCCGTCGTTCAGATCGTTTCAGTCGTTCAGATCGTTTCCGTCGTTCAGATCGTTTCTTTCGTTCAGATCGTTTCCGTCGTTCAGATCGTTTCCGTCATTCAGATCGTTTGTCGTTCAGCTCGTTTCAGTCGTTCAGATCGTTTCCCTCATCAGCTCTTTTCCGTCGTTCAGATCGTTTCCGTCATTCAGAACGTTTCAGTCGTTCAGATCGTTTCAGTCGTTCAGATCGTTTCCGTCGTTCAGATCGTTTCCGTCGTTCAGATCGTTTCCCTCATCAGCTCTTTTCAGTCGTTCAGATCGTTTCAGTCGTTCAGCTCTTTTCAGTCGTTCAGCTCTTTACCGTCATTCAGATCGTTTCAGTCGTTCAGATCGTTTCCGTAATTCAGCTCATTTCAGTCGTTCAGATCGTTTCCGTCATTCAGATCGTTTGTCGATCAGCTCTTTTCAGTCGTTCATATCGTTTCAATCGTTCAGATCGTTTCAGTCGTTCAGCTCTTTACCGTCATTCAGATCGTTTCAGTCGTTCAGATCGTTTCCGTAATTCAGCTCATTTCAGTCGTTCAGATCGTTTCCGTCGTTCAGATCGTTTCCGTCGTTCAGATCGTTTCAGATCGTTTCCCTCATCAGCTCTTTTCCGTCGTTCAGATCGTTTCCGTCATTCAGAACGTTTCAGTCGTTAAGATCGTTTCCGTAATTCAGCTCGTTTCCGTCGTTCAGATCGTTTCTGTCGTTCAGATCGTTTCCGTCGTTCACATCGTTTCCGTCGTTCAGATCGTTTGTCGTTCAGCTCGTTTCTGTCGTTCAGATCGTTTCAGTCGTTCAGATCGTTTCCGTCATGAGGTCGTTTCCGTCGTTCAGATCGTTTCGGTCGTTCAGATCGTTTCCGTCATTCAGCTCGTTTCCATCGTTCAGATCGTTTCAGTCGTTCAGCTCGTTTCAGTCGTTCAGCTCGTTTCTGTCGTTCAGATCGTTTCCGTCGTTCATATCGTTTCCCTCATCAGCTCTTTTCCGTTGTTCAGATCGTTTCCGTCGTTCAGATCGTTTCAGTCGTTCAGATCGTTTCAGTCGTTCAGCTCGTTTCCGTCGTTCAGCTCTTTTCCGTCGTTCAGATCGTTTCCGTCGTTCAGATCGTTTCCGTCGTTCATCTCGTTTCCGTCGTTCAGATCGTTTCAGTCGTTCATCTTGTTTCCGTCGTTCAGATCGTTTCAGTCATTCAGATCGTTTCCGTCGTTCATCTCGTTTCCGTCGTTCAGATCGTTTCCGTCATGAGATCGTTTCCGTCGTTCAGATCGTTTCAGTCGTTCAGATCGTTTCAGTCGTTCACCTCGTTTCCGTCGTTCAGATCGTTTCAGTCGTTCAGCTCGTTTCAGTCGTTCACCTCGTGTCCGTCGTTCAGATCGTTTCAGTCGTTCAGCTCGTTTCAGTCGTTCAGATCGTTTCAGTCGTTCACCTCGTGTCCGTCGTTCAGATCGTTTCAGTCGTTCAGCTCGTTTCAGTCGTTCAGATCGTTTCAGTCGTTCACCTCGTTTCCGTCGTTCAGATCGTTTCGGTCTTTCAGATCGTTTCAGTCGTTCACCTCGTTTCCGTCGTTCAGATCGTTTCGGTCTTTCAGATCGTTTCGGTCGTTCAGATCGTTTCAGTCGTTCACCTCGTTTCCGTCGTTCAGATCGTTTCAGTCGTTCAGCTCGTTTCAGTCGTTCAGCTCGTTTCAGTCGTTCAGATCGTTTCAGTCGTTCAGCTCGTTTCAGTCGTTCAGCTCGTTTCCGTCGTTCAGATCGTTTCGGTCTTTCAGATCGTTTCAGTCGTTCAGATCTCTTCTGTTGTTCAGATCGTTTCCGGCGTTCAGATCGTTTCAGTCGTTCAGATCGTTTCGGTCTTTCAGATCGTTTCAGTCGTTCAGATCGTTTCCGTCGTTCAGATCGTTTCCCTCATCAGCTCTTTTCCGTCGTTCAGATCGTTTCAGTCGTTCAGATCGTTTCAGTCGTTCAGATCGTTTCAGTCGTTCAGATCGTTTCCGTCGTTCAGATCGTTTCCCTCATCAGCTCTTTTCCGTCGTTCAGATCGTTTCCGTCGTTCAGATCGTTTCCGTCGTTCATCTCGTTTCCGTCGTTCAGATCGTTTCAGTCGTTCATCTCGTTTCCGTCGTTCAGATCGTTTCAGTCGTTCAGATCGTTTCCGTCGTTCAGATCGTTTCAGTCGTTCATCTCGTTTCCGTTGTTGAGATCGTTTCAGTCGTTCAGATCTCTTCCGTCGTTCAGTTCGTTTCCGTCGTTCAGATCGTTTCAGTCGTTCAGATCGTTTCCGTCGTTCATCTCGTTTCCGTCGTTCAGATCGTTTCCGTCGTGAGATCGTTTCCGTCGTTCAGATCGTTTCAGTCGTTCAGATCGTTTCAGTCGTTCAGATCGTTTCCGTCGTTCAGATCGTTTCAGTCGTTCAGATCGTTTCAGTCGTTCAGCTCGTTTCCGTCGTTCAGATCGTTTCAGTCGTTCAGATCGTTTCAGTCGTTCAGATCGTTTCCCTCATCAGATCTTTTCCGTCGTTCAGATCGTTTCCGTCGTTCAGATCGTTTCAGTCGTTCATCTCGTTTCCGTCGTTCATATCGTTTCCCTCATCAGCTCTTTTCCGTTGTTCAGATCGTTTCAGTCGTTCAGCTCGTTTCCGTCGTTCAGATCGTTTCAGTCGTTCAGATCGTTTCCGTCGTTCAGATCGTTTCTTTCGTTCAGATCGTTTCCGTCGTTCAGATCGTTTCCGTCATTCAGATCGTTTGTCGTTCAGCTCGTTTCAGTCGTTCAGATCGTTTCCCTCATCAGCTCTTTTCCGTCGTTCAGATCGTTTCCGTCATTCAGAACGTTTCAGTCGTTCAGATCGTTTCAGTCGTTCAGATCGTTTCCGTCATTCAGATCGTTTCCGTCGTTCAGATCGTTTCCCTCATCAGCTCTTTTCAGTCGTTCAGATCGTTTCAGTCGTTCAGCTCTTTTCAGTCGTTCAGCTCTTTACCGTCATTCAGATCGTTTCCGTAATTCAGCTCATTTCAGTCGTTCAGATCGTTTCCGTCATTCAGATCGTTTGTCGATCAGCTCTTTTCAGTCGTTCACATGGTTTCAATCGTTCAGATCATTTCAGTCGTTCAGCTCTTTACCGTCATTCAGATCGTTTCAGTCGTTCAGATCGTTTCCGTAATTCAGCTCGTTTCAGTCGTTCAGATCGTTTCCGTCGTTCAGATCGTTTCCGTCGTTCAGATCGTTTCAGATCGTTTCCCTCATCAGCTCTTTTCCGTCGTTCAGATCGTTTCCGTCATTCAGAACGTTTCAGTCGTTAAGATCGTTTCCGTAATTCAGCTCGTTTCCGTCGTTCACATCGTTTCCGTCGTTCAGATCGTTTGTCGTTCAGCTCGTTTCTGTCGTTCAGATCGTTTCAGTCATTCAGATCGTTTCCGTCATGAGGTCGTTTCCGTCGTTCAGATCGTTTCGGTCGTTCAGATCGTTTCCGTCATTCAGCTCGTTTCCATCGTTCAGATCGTTTCAGTCGTTCAGCTCGTTTCTGTCGTTCAGATCGTTTCCGTCGTTCATATCGTTTCCCTCATCAGCTCTTTTCCGTTGTTCAGATCGTTTCCGTCGTTCAGATCGTTTCAGTCGTTCAGCTCTTTTCAGTCGTTCAGATCGTTTCCGTCGTTCAGCTCGTTTCCGTCGATCAGATCGTTTCTGTGGTTCAGATCGTTTCCGGCGTTCAGATCGTTTCAGTCGTTCAGCTCGTTTCCGTTGTTCAGCTCGTTTCCCTCATCAGCTCGTTTCCGTTGTTCAGCTCGTTTCCCTCATCAGCTCTTTTCCGTTGTTCAGCTCGTTTCCGTCATTCAGATCGTTTCCCTCATCAGCTCTTTTCCGTTGTTCATATCGTTTCCCTCATCAGATCGTTTCAGTCGTTCAGCTCGTTTCAGTCGTTCAGCTCGTTTCTGTCGTTCAGATCGTTTCCGTCGTTCATATCGTTTCCCTCATCAGCTCTTTTCCGTCGTTCAGATCGTTTCAGTCGTTCAGATCGTTTCAGTCGTTCAGATCGTTTCAGTCGTTCAGATCGTTTCAGTCGTTCAGATCGTTTCAGTCGTTCAGATCGTTTCCGTCGTTCAGATCGTTTCCCTCATCAGCTCTTTTCCGTCGTTCAGATCGTTTCCGTCGTTCAGATCGTTTCCGTCGTTCATCTCGTTTCCGTCGTTCAGATCGTTTCAGTCGTTCATCTCGTTTCCGTCGTTCAGATCGTTTCAGTCGTTCAGATCGTTTCCGTCGTTCAGATCGTTTCAGTCGTTCATCTCGTTTCCGTCGTTCAGATCGTTTCAGTCGTTCAGATCTCTTCCGTCGTTCAGTTCGTTTCCGTCATTCAGATCGTTTCAGTCGTTCAGATCGTTTCAGTCGTTCAGATCGTTTCAGTCGTTCAGATCGTTTCCGTCGTTCAGATCGTTTCAGTCGTTCAGATCGTTTCAGTCGTTCAGCTCGTTTCCGTCGTTCAGATCGTTTCAGTCGTTCAGATCGTTTCAGTCGTTCAGATCGTTTCCCTCATCAGATCTTTTCCGTCGTTCAGATCGTTTCCGTCGTTCAGATCGTTTCCGTCGTTCATCTCGTTTCCGTCGTTCAGATCGTTTCAGTCGTTCATCTCGTTTCCGTCGTTCAGATCGTTTCAGTCGTTCATCTCGTTTCCGTCGTTCAGATCGTTTCAGTCGTTCAGATCGTTTCAGTCGTTCAGCTCGTTTCCGTCGTTCAGATCGTTTCAGTCGTTCAGATCGTTTCCGTCGTTCAGATCGTTTCTTTCGTTCAGATCGTTTCCGTCGTTCAGATCGTTTCCGTCATTCAGATCGTTTGTCGTTCAGCTCGTTTCAGTCGTTCAGATCGTTTCCCTCATCAGCTCTTTTCCGTCGTTCAGATCGTTTCCGTCATTCAGAACGTTTCAGTCGTTCAGATCGTTTCAGTCGTTCAGATCGTTTCCGTCGTTCAGATCATTTCCGTCGTTCAGATCGTTTCCCTCATCAGCTCTTTTCAGTCGTTCAGATCGTTTCAGTCGTTCAGCTCTTTTCAGTCGTTCAGCTCTTTACCGTCATTCAGATCGTTTCAGTCGTTCAGATCGTTTCCGTAATTCAGCTCATTTCAGTCGTTCAGATCGTTTCCGTCATTCAGATCGTTTGTCGATCAGCTCTTTTCAGTCGTTCATATCGTTTCAATCGTTCAGATCGTTTCAGTCGTTCAGCTCTTTACCGTCATTCAGATCGTTTCAGTCGTTCAGATCGTTTCCGTAATTCAGCTCGTTTCAGTCGTTCAGATCGTTTCCGTCGTTCAGATCGTTTCCGTCGTTCAGATCGTTTCAGATCGTTTCCCTCATCAGCTCTTTTCCGTCGTTCAGATCGTTTCCGTCATTCAGAACGTTTCAGTCGTTAAGATCGTTTCCGTAATTCAGCTCGTTTCCGTCGTTCAGATCGTTTCTGTCGTTCAGATCGTTTCAGTCGTTCAGATCGTTTCCGTCATGAGGTCGTTTCCGTCGTTCAGATCGTTTCGGTCGTTCAGATCGTTTCCGTCATTCAGCTCGTTTCCATCGTTCAGATCGTTTCAGTCGTTCAGCTCGTTTCAGTCGTTCAGCTCGTTTCTGTCGTTCAGATCGTTTCCGTCGTTCATATCGTTTCCCTCATCAGCTCTTTTCCGTTGTTCAGATCGTTTCCGTCGTTCAGATCGTTTCAGTCGTTCAGATCGTTTCAGTCGTTCAGCTCGTTTCCGTCGTTCAGCTCTTTTCCGTCGTTCAGATCGTTTCCGTCGTTCAGATCGTTTCCGTCGTTCATCTCGTTTCCGTCGTTCAGATCGTTTCAGTCGTTCATCTCGTTTCCGTCGTTCAGATCGTTTCAGTCATTCAGATCGTTTCCGTCGTTCATCTCGTTTCCGTCGTTCAGATCGTTTCCGTCATGAGATCGTTTCCGTCGTTCAGATCGTTTCAGTCGTTCAGATCGTTTCAGTCGTTCACCTCGTTTCCGTCGTTCAGATCGTTTCAGTCGTTCAGCTCGTTTCAGTCGTTCACCTCGTGTCCGTCGTTCAGATCGTTTCAGTCGTTCAGCTCGTTTCAGTCGTTCAGATCGTTTCAGTCGTTCACCTCGTTTCCGTCGTTCAGATCGTTTCGGTCTTTCAGATCGTTTCCGTCGTTCAGATCATTTCCGTCGTTCAGATCGTTTCCCTCATCAGCTCTTTTCAGTCGTTCAGATCGTTTCAGTCGTTCAGCTCTTTTCAGTCGTTCAGCTCTTTACCGTCATTCAGATCGTTTCAGTCGTTCAGATCGTTTCCGTAATTCAGCTCATTTCAGTCGTTCAGATCGTTTCCGTCATTCAGATCGTTTGTCGATCAGCTCTTTTCAGTCGTTCATATCGTTTCAATCGTTCAGATCGTTTCAGTCGTTCAGCTCTTTACCGTCATTCAGATCGTTTCAGTCGTTCAGATCGTTTCCGTAATTCAGCTCGTTTCAGTCGTTCAGATCGTTTCCGTCGTTCAGATCGTTTCCGTCGTTCAGATCGTTTCAGATCGTTTCCCTCATCAGCTCTTTTCCGTCGTTCAGATCGTTTCCGTCATTCAGAACGTTTCAGTCGTTAAGATCGTTTCCGTAATTCAGCTCGTTTCCGTCGTTCAGATCGTTTCTGTCGTTCAGATCGTTTCAGTCGTTCAGATCGTTTCCGTCATGAGGTCGTTTCCGTCGTTCAGATCGTTTCGGTCGTTCAGATCGTTTCCGTCATTCAGCTCGTTTCCATCGTTCAGATCGTTTCAGTCGTTCAGCTCGTTTCAGTCGTTCAGCTCGTTTCTGTCGTTCAGATCGTTTCCGTCGTTCATATCGTTTCCCTCATCAGCTCTTTTCCGTTGTTCAGATCGTTTCCGTCGTTCAGATCGTTTCAGTCGTTCAGATCGTTTCAGTCGTTCAGCTCGTTTCCGTCGTTCAGCTCTTTTCCGTCGTTCAGATCGTTTCCGTCGTTCAGATCGTTTCCGTCGTTCATCTCGTTTCCGTCGTTCAGATCGTTTCAGTCGTTCATCTCGTTTCCGTCGTTCAGATCGTTTCAGTCATTCAGATCGTTTCCGTCGTTCATCTCGTTTCCGTCGTTCAGATCGTTTCCGTCATGAGATCGTTTCCGTCGTTCAGATCGTTTCAGTCGTTCAGATCGTTTCAGTCGTTCACCTCGTTTCCGTCGTTCAGATCGTTTCAGTCGTTCAGCTCGTTTCAGTCGTTCACCTCGTGTCCGTCGTTCAGATCGTTTCAGTCGTTCAGCTCGTTTCAGTCGTTCAGATCGTTTCAGTCGTTCACCTCGTTTCCGTCGTTCAGATCGTTTCGGTCTTTCAGATCGTTTCAGTCGTTCACCTCGTTTCCTTTGTTCAGATCGTTTCGGTCTTTCAGATCGTTTCGGTCGTTCAGATCGTTTCAGTCGTTCACCTCGTTTCCGTCGTTCAGATCGTTTCAGTCGTTCAGCTCGTTTCAGTCGTTCAGCTCGTTTCAGTCGTTCAGATCGTTTCAGTCGTTCAGCTCGTTTCAGTCGTTCAGCTCGTTTCCGTCGTTCAGATCGTTTCGGTCTTTCAGATCGTTTCAGTCGTTCAGATCTCTTCTGTTGTTCAGATCGTTTCCGGCGTTCAGATCGTTTCAGTCGTTCAGATCGTTTAGGTCTTTCAGATCGTTTCAGTCGTTCAGATCGTTTCCGTCGTTCAGATCGTTTCCCTCATCAGCTCTTTTCCGTCGTTCAGATCGTTTCAGTCGTTCAGATCGTTTCAGTCGTTCAGATCGTTTCAGTCGTTCAGATCGTTTCCGTCGTTCAGATCGTTTCCCTCATCAGCTCTTTTCCGTCGTTCAGATCGTTTCCGTCGTTCAGATCGTTTCCGTCGTTCATCTCGTTTCCGTCGTTCAGATCGTTTCAGTCGTTCATCTCGTTTCCGTCGTTCAGATCGTTTCAGTCGTTCAGATCGTTTCCGTCGTTCAGATCGTTTCAGTCGTTCATCTCGTTTCCGTCGTTCAGATCGTTTCAGTCGTTCAGATCTCTTCCGTCGTTCAGTTCGTTTCCGTCGTTCAGATCGTTTCAGTCGTTCAGATCGTTTCCGTCGTTCATCTCGTTTCCGTCGTTCAGATCGTTTCCGTCGTGAGATCGTTTCCGTCGTTCAGATCGTTTCAGTCGTTCAGATCGTTTCAGTCGTTCAGATCGTTTCCGTCGTTCAGATCGTTTCAGTCGTTCAGATCGTTTCAGTCGTTCAGCTCGTTTCCGTCGTTCAGATCGTTTCAGTCGTTCAGATCGTTTCAGTCGTTCAGATCGTTTCCCTCATCAGATCTTTTCCGTCGTTCAGATCGTTTCCGTCGTTCAGATCGTTTCCGTCGTTCATCTCGTTTCCGTTGTTCAGATCGTTTCAGTCGTTCAGCTCGTTTCCGTCGTTCAGATCGTTTCAGTCGTTCAGATCGTTTCCGTCGTTCAGATCGTTTCTTTCGTTCAGATCGTTTCCGTCGTTCAGATCGTTTCCGTCATTCAGATCGTTTGTCGTTCAGCTCGTTTCAGTCGTTCAGATCGTTTCCCTCATCAGCTCTTTTCCGTCGTTCAGATCGTTTCCGTCATTCAGAACGTTTCAGTCGTTCAGATCGTTTCCGTCGTTCAGATCGTTTCAGATCGTTTCCCTCATCAGCTCTTTTCAGTCGTTCAGATCGTTTCAGTCGTTCAGCTCTTTTCAGTCGTTCAGCTCTTTACCGTCATTCAGATCGTTTCCGTAATTCAGCTCATTTCAGTCGTTCAGATCGTTTCCGTCATTCAGATCGTTTGTCGATCAGCTCTTTTCAGTCGTTCACATGGTTTCAATCGTTCAGATCATTTCAGTCGTTCAGCTCTTTACCGTCGTTCAGATCGTTTCAGTCGTTCAGATCGTTTCAGTCGTTCAGATCGTTTCAGTCGTTCAGATCGTTTCAGTCGTTCAGATCGTTTCCGTCGTTCAGATCGTTTCCCTCATCAGCTCTTTTCCGTCGTTCAGATCGTTTCCGTCGTTCAGATCGTTTCCGTCGTTCATCTCGTTTCCGTCGTTCAGATCGTTTCAGTCGTTCATCTCGTTTCCGTCGTTCAGATCGTTTCAGTCGTTCAGATCGTTTCCGTCGTTCAGATCGTTTCAGTCGTTCATCTCGTTTCCGTCGTTCAGATCGTTTCAGTCGTTCAGATCTCTTCCGTCGTTCAGTTCGTTTCCGTCATTCAGATCGTTTCAGTCGTTCAGATCGTTTCAGTCGTTCAGATCGTTTCAGTCGTTCAGATCGTTTCCGTCGTTCAGATCGTTTCAGTCGTTCAGATCGTTTCAGTCGTTCAGCTCGTTTCCGTCGTTCAGATCGTTTCAGTCGTTCAGATCGTTTCAGTCGTTCAGATCGTTTCCCTCATCAGATCTTTTCCGTCGTTCAGATCGTTTCCGTCGTTCAGATCGTTTCCGTCGTTCATCTCGTTTCCGTCGTTCAGATCGTTTCAGTCGTTCATCTCGTTTCCGTCGTTCAGATCGTTTCAGTCGTTCATCTCGTTTCCGTCGTTCAGATCGTTTCAGTCGTTCAGATCGTTTCAGTCGTTCAGCTCGTTTCCGTCGTTCAGATCGTTTCAGTCGTTCAGATCGTTTCCGTCGTTCAGATCGTTTCTTTCGTTCAGATCGTTTCCGTCGTTCAGATCGTTTCCGTCATTCAGATCGTTTGTCGTTCAGCTCGTTTCAGTCGTTCAGATCGTTTCCCTCATCAGCTCTTTTCCGTCGTTCAGATCGTTTCCGTCATTCAGAACGTTTCAGTCGTTCAGATCGTTTCAGTCGTTCAGATCGTTTCCGTCGTTCAGATCATTTCCGTCGTTCAGATCGTTTCCCTCATCAGCTCTTTTCAGTCGTTCAGATCGTTTCAGTCGTTCAGCTCTTTTCAGTCGTTCAGCTCTTTACCGTCATTCAGATCGTTTCAGTCGTTCAGATCGTTTCCGTAATTCAGCTCATTTCAGTCGTTCAGATCGTTTCCGTCATTCAGATCGTTTGTCGATCAGCTCTTTTCAGTCGTTCATATCGTTTCAATCGTTCAGATCGTTTCAGTCGTTCAGCTCTTTACCGTCATTCAGATCGTTTCAGTCGTTCAGATCGTTTCCGTAATTCAGCTCGTTTCAGTCGTTCAGATCGTTTCCGTCGTTCAGATCGTTTCCGTCGTTCAGATCGTTTCAGATCGTTTCCCTCATCAGCTCTTTTCCGTCGTTCAGATCGTTTCCGTCATTCAGAACGTTTCAGTCGTTAAGATCGTTTCCGTAATTCAGCTCGTTTCCGTCGTTCAGATCGTTTCTGTCGTTCAGATCGTTTCAGTCGTTCAGATCGTTTCCGTCATGAGGTCGTTTCCGTCGTTCAGATCGTTTCGGTCGTTCAGATCGTTTCCGTCATTCAGCTCGTTTCCATCGTTCAGATCGTTTCAGTCGTTCAGCTCGTTTCAGTCGTTCAGCTCGTTTCTGTCGTTCAGATCGTTTCCGTCGTTCATATCGTTTCCCTCATCAGCTCTTTTCCGTTGTTCAGATCGTTTCCGTCGTTCAGATCGTTTCAGTCGTTCAGATCGTTTCAGTCGTTCAGCTCGTTTCCGTCGTTCAGCTCTTTTCCGTCGTTCAGATCGTTTCCGTCGTTCAGATCGTTTCCGTCGTTCATCTCGTTTCCGTCGTTCAGATCGTTTCAGTCGTTCATCTCGTTTCCGTCGTTCAGATCGTTTCAGTCATTCAGATCGTTTCCGTCGTTCATCTCGTTTCCGTCGTTCAGATCGTTTCCGTCATGAGATCGTTTCCGTCGTTCAGATCGTTTCAGTCGTTCAGATCGTTTCAGTCGTTCACCTCGTTTCCGTCGTTCAGATCGTTTCAGTCGTTCAGCTCGTTTCAGTCGTTCACCTCGTGTCCGTCGTTCAGATCGTTTCAGTCGTTCAGCTCGTTTCAGTCGTTCAGATCGTTTCAGTCGTTCACCTCGTTTCCGTCGTTCAGATCGTTTCGGTCTTTCAGATCGTTTCAGTCGTTCACCTCGTTTCCTTTGTTCAGATCGTTTCGGTCTTTCAGATCGTTTCGGTCGTTCAGATCGTTTCAGTCGTTCACCTCGTTTCCGTCGTTCAGATCGTTTCAGTCGTTCAGCTCGTTTCAGTCGTTCAGCTCGTTTCAGTCGTTCAGATCGTTTCAGTCGTTCAGCTCGTTTCAGTCGTTCAGCTCGTTTCCGTCGTTCAGATCGTTTCGGTCTTTCAGATCGTTTCAGTCGTTCAGATCTCTTCTGTTGTTCAGATCGTTTCCGGCGTTCAGATCGTTTCAGTCGTTCAGATCGTTTCGGTCTTTCAGATCGTTTCAGTCGTTCAGATCGTTTCCGTCGTTCAGATCGTTTCCCTCATCAGCTCTTTTCCGTCGTTCAGATCGTTTCAGTCGTTCAGATCGTTTCAGTCGTTCAGATCGTTTCAGTCGTTCAGATCGTTTCCGTCGTTCAGATCGTTTCCCTCATCAGCTCTTTTCCGTCGTTCAGATCGTTTCCGTCGTTCAGATCGTTTCCGTCGTTCATCTCGTTTCCGTCGTTCAGATCGTTTCAGTCGTTCATCTCGTTTCCGTCGTTCAGATCGTTTCAGTCGTTCAGATCGTTTCCGTCGTTCAGATCGTTTCAGTCGTTCATCTCGTTTCCGTCGTTCAGATCGTTTCAGTCGTTCAGATCTCTTCCGTCGTTCAGTTCGTTTCCGTCGTTCAGATCGTTTCAGTCGTTCAGATCGTTTCCGTCGTTCATCTCGTTTCCGTCGTTCAGATCGTTTCCGTCGTGAGATCGTTTCCGTCGTTCAGATCGTTTCAGTCGTTCAGATCGTTTCAGTCGTTCAGATCGTTTCCGTCGTTCAGATCGTTTCAGTCGTTCAGATCGTTTCAGTCGTTCAGCTCGTTTCCGTCGTTCAGATCGTTTCAGTCGTTCAGATCGTTTCAGTCGTTCAGATCGTTTCCCTCATCAGATCTTTTCCGTCGTTCAGATCGTTTCTTTCGTTCAGATCGTTTCCGTCGTTCAGATCGTTTCCGTCATTCAGATCGTTTGTCGTTCAGCTCGTTTCAGTCGTTCAGATCGTTTCCCTCATCAGCTCTTTTCCGTCGTTCAGATCGTTTCCGTCATTCAGAACGTTTCAGTCGTTCAGATCGTTTCAGTCGTTCAGATCGTTTCCGTCATTCAGATCGTTTCCGTCGTTCAGATCGTTTCCCTCATCAGCTCTTTTCAGTCGTTCAGATCGTTTCAGTCGTTCAGCTCTTTTCAGTCGTTCAGCTCTTTACCGTCATTCAGATCGTTTCAGTCGTTCAGATCGTTTCCGTAATTCAGCTCATTTCAGTCGTTCAGATCGTTTCCGTCATTCAGATCGTTTGTCGATCAGCTCTTTTCAGTCGTTCATATCGTTTCAATCGTTCAGATCGTTTCAGTCGTTCAGCTCTTTACCGTCATTCAGATCGTTTCAGTCGTTCAGATCGTTTCCGTAATTCAGCTCGTTTCAGTCGTTCAGATCGTTTCCGTCGTTCAGATCGTTTCCGTCGTTCAGATCGTTTCAGATCGTTTCCCTCATCAGCTCTTTTCCGTCGTTCAGATCGTTTCCGTCATTCAGAACGTTTCAGTCGTTAAGATCGTTTCCGTAATTCAGCTCGTTTCCGTCGTTCAGATCGTTTCTGTCGTTCAGATCGTTTCCGTCGTTCACATCGTTTCCGTCGTTCAGATCGTTTCCGTCATGAGGTCGTTTCCGTCGTTCAGATCGTTTCGGTCGTTCAGATCGTTTCCGTCATTCAGCTCGTTTCCATCGTTCAGATCGTTTCAGTCGTTCAGCTCGTTTCAGTCGTTCAGCTCGTTTCTGTCGTTCAGATCGTTTCCGTCGTTCATATCGTTTCCCTCATCAGCTCTTTTCCGTTGTTCAGATCGTTTCCGTCGTTCAGCTCGTTTCAATCGTTCAGATCGTTTCAGTCGTTCAGCTCTTTTCAGTCGTTCAGATCGTTTCCGTCGTTCAGCTCGTTTCCGTCGATCAGATCGTTTCTGTGGTTCAGATCGTTTCCGGCGTTCAGATCGTTTCAGTCGTTCAGCTCGTTTCCGTTGTTCAGCTCGTTTCCCTCATCAGCTCGTTTCCGTTGTTCAGCTCGTTTCCCTCATCAGCTCGTTTCCGTTGTTCAGCTCGTTTCCGTCGTTCAGATCGTTTCCCTCATCAGCTCTTTTCCGTTGTTCAGCTCGTTTCCGTCATTCAGATCGTTTCCCTCATCAGCTCTTTTCCGTTGTTCATATCGTTTCCGTCATCAGATCGTTTCAGTCGTTCAGATCGTTTCAGTCGTTCAGATCGTTTCCCTCATCAGCTCATTTCCGTCGTTCAGATCGTTTCCGTCGTTCAGCTCTTTTCAGTCGTTCAGCTCGTTTCAGTCGTTCAGCTCGTTTCCGTCGTTCAGATCGTTTCCGTCGTTCATATCGTTTCCCTCATCAGCTCTTTTCCGTCGTTCAGATCGTTTCAGTCGTTCAGCTCTTTTCAGTCGTTCAGCTCGTTTCAGTCGTTCAGCTCGTTTCTGTCGTTCAGATCGTTTCCGTCGTTCATATCGTTTCCCTCATCAGCTCTTTTCCGTCGTTCAGATCGTTTCAGTCGTTCAGATCGTTTCAGTCGTTCAGATCGTTTCCGGCGTTCAGATCGTTTCAGTCGTTCAGATCGTTTCCCTCATCAGCTCGTTTCCGTTGTTCAGCTCGTTTCCCTCATCAGCTCGTTTCTGTCGTTCAGATCGTTTCCGTCGTTCATATCGTTTCCCTCATCAGCTCTTTTCCGTCGTTCAGATCGTTTCAGTCGTTCAGCTCTTTTCAGTCGTTCAGCTCGTTTCAGTCGTTCAGCTCGTTTCTGTCGTTCAGATCGTTTCCGTCATTCAGAACGTTTCAGTCGTTCAGAAAGTTTCCGTAATTCAGCTCGTTTCCGTCGTTCAGATCGTTTGTCGTTCAGCTCGTTTCTGTCGTTCTGATCGTTTCTGTCGTTCAGATCGTTTCCCTCATCAGCTCTTTTCAGTCGTTCAGATCGTTTCCGTAGTTCAGCTCGTTTACGTCGTTCAGATCGTTTCCATCGTTCAGATCGTTTCCGTCATTCAGATCGTTTGTCGTTCAGCTCGTTTCAGTCGTTCAGATCGTTTCCCTCATCAGCTCTTTTCCGTCGTTCAGATCGTTTCCGTCATTCAGAACGTTTCAGTCGTTCAGATCGTTTCCGTAATTCAGCTCGTTTCCGTCGTTCAGATCGTTTCTGTCGTTTAGATCGTTTCCGTCGTTCAGATCGTTTCCGTCGTTCAGATCGTTTGTCGTTCAGCTCGTTTCTGTCGTTCAGATCGTTTCAGTCGTTCAGATCGTTTCCGTCGTTCAGATCGTTTCCGTCGTTCAGATCGTTTCCCTCATCAGCTCTTTTCAGTCGTTCAGATCGTTTCAATCGTTCAGATCGTTTCAGTCGTTCAGCTCTTTACCGTCATTCAGATCGTTTCAGTCGTTCAGATCGTTTCCGTAATTCAGCTCGTTTCAGTCGTTCAGATCGTTTCCGTCGTTCAGATCGTTTCTGTCGTTCAGATCGTTTCAGATCGTTTCCCTCATCAGCTCTTTTCCGTCGTTCAGATCGTTTCAGTCGTTCAGATCGTTTCCCTCATCAGCTCATTTCCGTCGTTCAGATCGTTTCCGTCGTTCAGCTCTTTTCAGTCGTTCAGCTCGTTTCAGTCGTTCAGCTCGTTTCCGTCGTTCAGATCGTTTCCGTCGTTCATATCGTTTCCCTCATCAGCTCTTTTCCGTCGTTCAGATCGTTTCAGTCGTTCAGCTCTTTTCAGTCGTTCAGCTCGTTTCAGTCGTTCAGCTCGTTTCTGTCGTTCAGATCGTTTCCGTCGTTCATATCGTTTCCCTCATCAGCTCTTTTCCGTCGTTCAGATCGTTTCAGTCGTTCAGATCGTTTCAGTCGTTCAGATCGTTTCCGGCGTTCAGATCGTTTCAGTCGTTCAGATCGTTTCCCTCATCAGCTCGTTTCCGTTGTTCAGCTCGTTTCCCTCATCAGCTCGTTTCTGTCGTTCAGATCGTTTCCGTCGTTCATATCGTTTCCCTCATCAGCTCTTTTCCGTCGTTCAGATCGTTTCAGTCGTTCAGCTCTTTTCAGTCGTTCAGCTCGTTTCAGTCGTTCAGCTCGTTTCTGTCGTTCAGATCGTTTCCGTCATTCAGAACGTTTCAGTCGTTCAGAAAGTTTCCGTAATTCAGCTCGTTTCCGTCGTTCAGATCGTTTGTCGTTCAGCTCGTTTCTGTCGTTCTGATCGTTTCTGTCGTTCAGATCGTTTCCCTCATCAGCTCTTTTCAGTCGTTCAGATCGTTTCCGTAGTTCAGCTCGTTTACGTCGTTCAGATCGTTTCCATCGTTCAGATCGTTTCCGTCATTCAGATCGTTTGTCGTTCAGCTCGTTTCAGTCGTTCAGATCGTTTCCCTCATCAGCTCTTTTCCGTCGTTCAGATCGTTTCCGTCATTCAGAACGTTTCAGTCGTTCAGATCGTTTCCGTAATTCAGCTCGTTTCCGTCGTTCAGATCGTTTCTGTCGTTTAGATCGTTTCCGTCGTTCAGATCGTTTCCGTCGTTCAGATCGTTTGTCGTTCAGCTCGTTTCTGTCGTTCAGATCGTTTCAGTCGTTCAGAT
This sequence comes from Blennius ocellaris, assembly GCF_963422515.1. Classification (NCBI taxonomy): domain Eukaryota; kingdom Metazoa; phylum Chordata; class Actinopteri; order Blenniiformes; family Blenniidae; genus Blennius; species Blennius ocellaris. The sequence continues at coordinate 640,567 of NW_027662315.1, forward strand.
CGTTTCCGTCGTTCAGATCGTTTCCGTCGTTCAGATCGTTTCCCTCATCAGCTCTTTTCAGTCGTTCAGATCGTTTCAATCGTTCAGATCGTTTCAGTCGTTCAGCTCTTTACCGTCATTCAGATCGTTTCAGTCGTTCAGATCGTTTCCGTAATTCAGCTCGTTTCAGTCGTTCAGATCGTTTCCGTCGTTCAGATCGTTTCTGTCGTTCAGATCGTTTCAGATCGTTTCCCTCATCAGCTCTTTTCCGTCGTTCAGATCGTTTCCGTCATTCAGAACGTTTCAGTCGTTAAGATCGTTTCCGTAATTCAGCTCGTTTCCGTCGTTCAGATCGTTTCTGTCGTTCAGATCGTTTCCGTCGTTCAGATCGTTTCCGTCATGAGGTCGTTTCCGTCGTTCAGATCGTTTCGGTCGTTCAGATCGTTTCCGTCATTCAGCTCGTTTCCGTCGTTAAGATCGTTTCAGTCGTTCAGCTCGTTTCAGTCGTTCAGCTCGTTTCTGTCGTTCAGATCGTTTCCGTCGTTCATATCGTTTCCCTCATCAGCTCTTTTCCGTTGTTCAGATCGTTTCCGTCGTTCAGCTCGTTTCAATCGTTCAGATCGTTTCCGTCGTTCAGATCGTTTCAGTCGTTCAGCTCGTTTCCGTCGATCAGATCGTTTCTGTGGTTCAGCTCGTTTCCGTCGTTCAGATCGTTTCAGTCGTTCAGCTCTTTTCAGTCGTTCAGCTCGTTTCAGTCGTTCAGCTCGTTTCTGTCGTTCAGATCGTTTCCGTCGTTCATATCGTTTCCCTCATCAGCTCTTTTCCGTCGTTCATATCGTTTCAGTCGTTCAGCTCTTTTCAGTCGTTCAGCTCGTTTCAGTCGTTCAGCTCGTTTCTGTCGTTCAGATCGTTTCCCTTATCAGCTCTTTTCAGTCGTTCAGATCGTTTCAGTCGTTCAGATCGTTTCCCTCATGAGCTCATTTCCGTCGTTCAGATCGTTTCCGTCGTTCAACTCTTTTCAGTCGTTCAGCTCGTTTCAGTCGTTCAGCTCGTTTCCGTCGTTCAGATCGTTTCCGTCGTTCATATCGTTTCCCTCATCAGCTCTTTTCCGTCGTTCAGATCGTTTCAGTCGTTCAGCTCTTTTCAGTCGTTCAGCTCGTTTCAGTCGTTCACCTCGTTTCTTTCGTTCAGATCGTTTCCGTCGTTCATATCGTTTCCCTCATCAGCTCTTTTCCGTCGTTCAGATCGTTTCAGTCGTTCAGCTCTTTTCAGTCGTTCAGATCGTTTCCGTCGTTCAGCTCGTTTCCGTCGATCAGATCGTTTCAGTCGTTCAGATCGTTTCCGTCGTTCAGATCGTTTCCGTCGTTCATCTCGTTTCAGTCGTTCAGCTCGTTTCAGTCGTTCAGATCGGTTCAGTCGTTCACCTCGTTTCCGTCGTTCAGATCGTTTCGGTCTTTCAGATCGTTTCAGTCGTTCACCTCGTTTCCGTCGTTCAGATCGTTTCGGTCTTTCAGATCGTTTCGGTCGTTCAGATCGTTTCAGTCGTTCAGCTCTTTTCAGTCGTTCAGCTCGTTTCAGTCGTTCAGCTCGTTTCTGTCGTTCAGATCGTTTCCGTCGTTCATATCGTTTCCCTCATCAGCTCTTTTCCGTCGTTCATATCGTTTCAGTCGTTCAGCTCTTTTCAGTCGTTCAGCTCGTTTCAGTCGTTCAGCTCGTTTCTGTCGTTCAGATCGTTTCCCTTATCAGCTCTTTTCAGTCGTTCAGATCGTTTCAGTCGTTCAGATCGTTTCCCTCATGAGCTCATTTCCGTCGTTCAGATCGTTTCCGTCGTTCAACTCTTTTCAGTCGTTCAGCTCGTTTCAGTCGTTCAGCTCGTTTCCGTCGTTCAGATCGTTTCCGTCGTTCATATCGTTTCCCTCATCAGCTCTTTTCCGTCGTTCAGATCGTTTCAGTCGTTCAGCTCTTTTCAGTCGTTCAGCTCGTTTCAGTCGTTCACCTCGTTTCTTTCGTTCAGATCGTTTCCGTCGTTCATATCGTTTCCCTCATCAGCTCTTTTCCGTCGTTCAGATCGTTTCAGTCGTTCAGCTCTTTTCAGTCGTTCAGATCGTTTCCGTCGTTCAGCTCGTTTCCGTCGATCAGATCGTTTCAGTCGTTCAGATCGTTTCAGTCGTTCAGATCGTTTCCCTCATCAGCTCTTTTCCGTCGTTCAGATCGTTTCCGTCGTTCAGATCGTTTCCGTCGTTCATCTCGTTTCAGTCGTTCAGCTCGTTTCAGTCGTTCAGATCGGTTCAGTCGTTCACCTCGTTTCCGTCGTTCAGATCGTTTCGGTCTTTCAGATCGTTTCAGTCGTTCACCTCGTTTCCGTCGTTCAGATCGTTTCGGTCTTTCAGATCGTTTCGGTCGTTCAGATCGTTTCAGTCGTTCACCTCGTTTCCGTCATTCAGATCGTTTCGGTCGTTCAGCTCGTTTCAGTCGTTCACCTGGTTTCCGTCGTTCAGATCGTTTCCGTCGTTCAGATCGTTTCCGTCATTCAGAACGTTTCAGTCATTAAGATCGTTTCCGTAATTCAGCTCGTTTCCGTCGTTCAGATCGTTTCTGTCGTTCATATCGTTTCCCTCATCAGCTCTTTTCCGTCGTTCAGATCGTTTCAGTCGTTCAGCTCTTTTCAGTCGTTCAGCTCGTTTCAGTCGTTCAGCTCGTTTCTGTCGTTCAGATCGTTTCCGTCATTCAGAACGTTTCTGTCGTTCAGATCGTTTCCCTCATCAGCTCTTTTCAGTCGTTCAGATCGTTTCAGTCGTTCAGATCGTTTCCGTCGTTCAGCTCTTTTCAGTCGTTCAGCTCGTTTCAGTCGTTCAGCTCGTTTCTGTCGTTCAGATCGTTTCCGTCGTTCATATCGTTTCCCTCATCGGCTCTTTTCCGTCGTTCAGCTCGTTTCAGTCGTTCAGCTCGTTTCTGTCGTTCAGATCGTTTCCGTCGTTCATATCGTTTCCCTCATCAGCTCTTTTCCGTCGTTCATATCGTTTCAGTCGTTCAGCTCTTTTCAGTCGTTCAGCTCGTTTCAGTCGTTCAGCTCGTTTCTGTCGTTCAGATCATTTCCGTCGTTCATATCGTTTCCCTCATCAGCTCTTTTCCGTCGTTCATATCGTTTCAGTCGTTCAGCTCTTTTCAGTCGTTCAGCTCGTTTCAGTCGTTCAGCTCGTTTCTGTCGTTCAGATCGTTTCCCTTATCAGCTCTTTTCAGTCGTTCAGATCGTTTCAGTCGTTCAGATCGTTTCCCTCATGAGCTCATTTCCGTCGTTCAGATCGTTTCCGTCGTTCAACTCTTTTCAGTCGTTCAGCTCGTTTCAGTCGTTCAGCTCGTTTCCGTCGTTCAGATCGTTTCCGTCGTTCATATCGTTTCCCTCATCAGCTCTTTTCCGTCGTTCAGATCGTTTCAGTCGTTCAGCTCTTTTCAGTCGTTCAGCTCGTTTCAGTCGTTCACCTCGTTTCTTTCGTTCAGATCGTTTCCGTCGTTCATATCGTTTCCCTCATCAGCTCTTTTCCGTCGTTCAGATCGTTTCAGTCGTTCAGCTCTTTTCAGTCGTTCAGATCGTTTCCGTCGTTCAGCTCGTTTCCGTCGATCAGATCGTTTCAGTCGTTCAGATCGTTTCAGTCGTTCAGATCGTTTCCCTCATCAGCTCTTTTCCGTCGTTCAGATCGTTTCCGTCGTTCAGATCGTTTCCGTCGTTCATCTCGTTTCAGTCGTTCAGCTCGTTTCAGTCGTTCAGATCGGTTCAGTCGTTCACCTCGTTTCCGTCGTTCAGATCGTTTCGGTCTTTCAGATCGTTTCAGTCGTTCACCTCGTTTCCGTCGTTCAGATCGTTTCGGTCTTTCAGATCGTTTCGGTCGTTCAGATCGTTTCAGTCGTTCACCTCGTTTCCGTCATTCAGATCGTTTCGGTCGTTCAGCTCGTTTCAGTCGTTCACCTGGTTTCCGTCGTTCAGATCGTTTCCGTCGTTCAGATCGTTTCCGTCATTCAGAACGTTTCAGTCATTAAGATCGTTTCCGTAATTCAGCTCGTTTCCGTCGTTCAGATCGTTTCTGTCGTTCATATCGTTTCCCTCATCAGCTCTTTTCCGTCGTTCAGATCGTTTCAGTCGTTCAGCTCTTTTCAGTCGTTCAGCTCGTTTCAGTCGTTCAGCTCGTTTCTGTCGTTCAGATCGTTTCCGTCATTCAGAACGTTTCTGTCGTTCAGATCGTTTCAGTCGTTCACATCGTTTCCGTCATTCAGATCGTTTGTCGATCAGCTCTTTTCAGTCGTTCAGATCGTTTCTTTCGTTCAGATCGTTTCCGTCATTCAGATCGTTCAGATCGTTTCCGTCGTTCAGATCGTTTCCGTCGTTCAGATCGTTTTGGTCGTTCAGATCGTTTCTTTCGTTCAGATCGTTTCCGTCGTTCAGATCGTTTCCGTCATTCAGATCGTTTGTCGTTCAGCTCGTTTCTGTCGTTCAGATCGTTTCAGTCGTTCAGATCGTTTCCGTCATGAGGTCGTTTCCGTCGTTCAGATCGTTTCAGTCGTTCAGATCGTTTCCGTCGTTCAGATCGTTTCTTTCGTTCAGATCGTTTCCGTCGTTCAGATCGTTTCCGTCATTCAGATCGTTTGTCGTTCAGCTCGTTTCAGTCGTTCAGATCGTTTCCCTCATCAGCTCTTTTCCGTCGTTCAGATCGTTTCCGTCATTCAGAACGTTTCAGTCGTTCAGATCGTTTCAGTCGTTCAGATCGTTTCCGTCATTCAGATCGTTTCCGTCGTTCAGATCGTTTCCCTCATCAGCTCTTTTCAGTCGTTCAGATCGTTTCAGTCGTTCAGCTCTTTTCAGTCGTTCAGCTCTTTACCGTCATTCAGATCGTTTCAGTCGTTCAGATCGTTTCCGTAATTCAGCTCATTTCAGTCGTTCAGATCGTTTCCGTCATTCAGATCGTTTGTCGATCAGCTCTTTTCAGTCGTTCATATCGTTTCAATCGTTCAGATCGTTTCAGTCGTTCAGCTCTTTACCGTCATTCAGATCGTTTCAGTCGTTCAGATCGTTTCCGTAATTCAGCTCGTTTCAGTCGTTCAGATCGTTTCCGTCGTTCAGATCGTTTCCGTCGTTCAGATCGTTTCAGATCGTTTCCCTCATCAGCTCTTTTCCGTCGTTCAGATCGTTTCCGTCATTCAGAACGTTTCAGTCGTTAAGATCGTTTCCGTAATTCAGCTCGTTTCCGTCGTTCAGATCGTTTCTGTCGTTCAGATCGTTTCCGTCGTTCACATCGTTTCCGTCGTTCAGATCGTTTGTCGTTCAGCTCGTTTCTGTCGTTCAGATCGTTTCAGTCGTTCAGATCGTTTCCGTCATGAGGTCGTTTCCGACGTTCAGATCGTTTCGGTCGTTCAGATCGTTTCCGTCATTCAGCTCGTTTCCATCGTTCAGATCGTTTCAGTCGTTCAGCTCGTTTCAGTCGTTCAGCTCGTTTCTGTCGTTCAGATCGTTTCCGTCGTTCATATCGTTTCCCTCATCAGCTCTTTTCCGCTGTTCAGATCGTTTCCGTCGTTCAGCTCGTTTCAATCGTTCAGATCGTTTCAGTCGTTCAGCTCTTTTCAGTCGTTCAGATCGTTTCCGTCGTTCAGCTCGTTTCCGTCGATCAGATCGTTTCTGTGGTTCAGATCGTTTCCGGCGTTCAGATCGTTTCAGTCGTTCAGCTCGTTTCCGTTGTTCAGCTCGTTTCCCTCATCAGCTCGTTTCCGTTGTTCAGCTCGTTTCCCTCATCAGCTCGTTTCCGTTGTTCAGCTCGTTTCCGTCGTTCAGATCGTTTCCCTCATCAGCTCTTTTCCGTTGTTCAGCTCGTTTCCATCATTCAGATCGTTTCCCTCATCAGCTCTTTTCCGTTGTTCATATCGTTTCCCTCATCAGATCGTTTCAGTCGTTCAGATCGTTTCAGTCGTTAAGATCGTTTCCCTCATCAGCTCATTTCCGTCGTTCAGATCGTTTCCGTCGTTCAGCTCTTTTCAGTCGTTCAGCTCGTTTCAGTCGTTCAGCTCGTTTCCGTCGTTCAGATCGTTTCCGTCGTTCATATCGTTTCCCTCATCAGCTCTTTTCCGTCGTTCAGATCGTTTCCGTCGTTCAGCTCTTTTCAGTCGTTCAGCTCGTTTCAGTCGTTCAGCTCGTTTCTGTCGTTCAGATCGTTTCCGTCGTTCATATCGTTTCCCTCATCAGCTCTTTTCCGTCGTTCAGATCGTTTCAGTCGTTCAGATCGTTTCAGTCGTTCAGATCGTTTCAGTCGTTCAGATCGTTTCAGTCGTTCAGATCGTTTCCGTCGTTCAGATCGTTTCCCTCATCAGCTCTTTTCCGTCGTTCAGATCGTTTCCGTCGTTCAGATCGTTTCCGTCGTTCATCTCGTTTCCGTCGTTCAGATCGTTTCAGTCGTTCATCTCGTTTCCATCGTTCAGATCGTTTCAGTCGTTCAGATCGTTTCCGTCGTTCATCTCGTTTCCGTCGTTCAGATCGTTTCCGTCGTGAGATCGTTTCCGTCGTTCAGATCGTTTCAGTCGTTCAGATCGTTTCAGTCGTTCAGATCGTTTCCGTCGTTCAGATCGTTTCAGTCGTTCAGATCGTTTCAGTCGTTCAGCTCGTTTCCGTCGTTCAGATCGTTTCAGTCGTTCAGATCGTTTCAGTCGTTCAGATCGTTTCCCTCATCAGATCTTTTCCGTCGTTCAGATCGTTTCCGTCGTTCAGATCGTTTCCGTCGTTCATCTCGTTTCCGTCGTTCAGATCGTTTCAGTCGTTCATCTCGTTTCCGTCGTTCAGATCGTTTCAGTCGTTCATCTCGTTTCCGTCGTTCAGATCGTTTCAGTCGTTCAGATCGTTTCAGTCGTTCAGCTCGTTTCCGTCGTTCAGATCGTTTCAGTCGTTCAGATCGTTTCCGTCGTTCAGATCGTTTCTTTCGTTCAGATCGTTTCCGTCGTTCAGATCGTTTCCGTCATTCAGATCGTTTGTCGTTCAGCTCGTTTCAGTCGTTCAGATCGTTTCCCTCATCAGCTCTTTTCCGTCGTTCAGATCGTTTCCGTCATTCAGAACGTTTCAGTCGTTCAGATCGTTTCAGTCGTTCAGATCGTTTCCGTCGTTCAGATCGTTTCCGTCGTTCAGATCGTTTCCCTCATCAGCTCTTTTCAGTCGTTCAGATCGTTTCCGTCATTCAGATCGTTTGTCGATCAGCTCTTTTCAGTCGTTCATATCGTTTCAATCGTTCAGATCGTTTCAGTCGTTAAGCTCTTTACCGTCATTCAGATCGTTTCAGTCGTTCAGATCGTTTCCGTAATTCAGCTCGTTTCAGTCGTTCAGATCGTTTCCGTCGTTCAGATCGTTTCCGTCGTTCAGATCGTTTCAGATCGTTTCCCTCATCAGCTCTTTTCCGTCGTTCAGATCGTTTCCGTCATTCAGAACGTTTCAGTCGTTAAGATCGTTTCCGTAATTCAGCTCGTTTCCGTCGTTCAGATCGTTTCTGTCGTTCAGATCGTTTCCGTCGTTCACATCGTTTCCGTCGTTCAGATCGTTTGTCGTTCAGCTCGTTTCTGTCGTTCAGATCGTTTCAGTCGTTCAGATCGTTTCCGTCATGAGGTCGTTTCCGTCGTTCAGATCGTTTCGGTCGTTCAGATCGTTTCCGTCATTCAGCTCGTTTCCATCGTTCAGATCGTTTCAGTCGTTCAGCTCGTTTCAGTCGTTCAGCTCGTTTCTGTCGTTCAGATCGTTTCCGTCGTTCATATCGTTTCCCTCATCAGCTCTTTTCCGTTGTTCAGATCGTTTCCGTCGTTCAGATCGTTTCAGTCGTTCAGATCGTTTCAGTCGTTCAGCTCGTTTCCGTCGTTCAGCTCTTTTCCGTCGTTCAGATCGTTTCCGTCGTTCAGATCGTTTCCGTCGTTCATCTCGTTTCCGTCGTTCAGATCGTTTCAGTCGTTCATCTCGTTTCCGTCGTTCAGATCGTTTCAGTCATTCAGATCGTTTCCGTCGTTCATCTCGTTTCCGTCGTTCAGATCGTTTCCGTCATGAGATCGTTTCCGTCGTTCAGATCGTTTCAGTCGTTCAGATCGTTTCAGTCGTTCACCTCGTTTCCGTCGTTCAGATCGTTTCAGTCGTTCAGCTCGTTTCAGTCGTTCAGCTCGTTTCAGTCGTTCAGATCGTTTCAGTCGTTCAGCTCGTTTCAGTCGTTCAGCTCGTTTCCGTCGTTCAGATCGTTTCGGTCTTTCAGATCGTTTCAGTCGTTCAGATCTCTTCTGTTGTTCAGATCGTTTCAGTCGTTCAGATCGTTTCAGTCGTTCACCTCGTTTCCGTCGTTCAGATCGTTTCAGTCGTTCAGCTTGTTTCAGTCGTTCACCTCGTGTCCGTCGTTCAGATCGTTTCAGTCGTTCAGCTCGTTTCAGTCGTTCAGATCGTTTCAGTCGTTCACCTCGTTTCCGTCGTTCAGATCGTTTCGGTCTTTCAGATCGTTTCAGTCGTTCACCTCGTTTCCGTCGTTCAGATCGTTTCGGTCTTTCAGATCGTTTCGGTCGTTCAGATCGTTTCAGTCGTTCACCTCGTTTCCGTCGTTCAGATCGTTTCAGTCGTTCAGCTCGTTTCCGTCGTTCAGCTCGTTTCAGTCGTTCAGATCGTTTCAGTCGTTCAGCTCGTTTCAGTCGTTCAGCTCGTTTCCGTCGTTCAGATCGTTTCGGTCTTTCAGATCGTTTCAGTCGTTCAGATCTCTTCTGTTGTTCAGATCGTTTCCGGCGTTCAGATCGTTTCAGTCGTTCAGATCGTTTCAGTCGTTCAGATCTCTTCCGTCGTTCAGTTCGTTTCCGTCGTTCAGATCGTTTCAGTCGTTCAGATCGTTTCCGTCGTTCATCTCGTTTCCGTCGTTCAGATCGTTTCCGTCGTGAGATCGTTTCCGTCGTTCAGATCGTTTCAGTCGTTCAGATCGTTTCAGTCGTTCAGATCGTTTCCGTCGTTCAGATCGTTTCAGTCGTTCAGATCGTTTCAGTCGTTCAGATCGTTTCCGTCGTTCAGATCGTTTCCCTCATCAGCTCTTTTCCGTCGTTCAGATCGTTTCCGTCGTTCAGATCGTTTCCGTCGTTCATCTCGTTTCCGTCGTTCAGATCGTTTCAGTCGTTCATCTCGTTTCCGTCGTTCAGATCGTTTCAGTCGTTCAGATCGTTTCCGTCGTTCATCTCGTTTCCGTCGTTCAGATCGTTTCAGTCGTTCAGATCGTTTCAGTCGTTCAGATCGTTTCCCTCATCAGATCTTTTCCGTCGTTCAGATCGTTTCCGTCGTTCAGATCGTTTCCGTCGTTCATCTCGTTTCCGTCGTTCAGATCGTTTCAGTCGTTCATCTCGTTTCCGTCGTTCAGATCGTTTCAGTCGTTCATCTCGTTTCCGTCGTTCAGATCGTTTCAGTCGTTCAGATCGTTTCAGTCGTTCAGCTCGTTTCCGTCGTTCAGATCGTTTCAGTCGTTCAGATCGTTTCCGTCGTTCAGATCGTTTCTTTCGTTCAGATCGTTTCCGTCGTTCAGATCGTTTCCGTCATTCAGATCGTTTGTCGTTCAGCTCGTTTCAGTCGTTCAGATCGTTTCCCTCATCAGCTCTTTTCCGTCGTTCAGATCGTTTCCGTCATTCAGAACGTTTCAGTCGTTCAGATCGTTTCAGTCGTTCAGATCGTTTCCGTCGTTCAGATCGTTTCCGTCGTTCAGATCGTTTCCCTCATCAGCTCTTTTCAGTCGTTCAGATCGTTTCCGTCATTCAGATCGTTTGTCGATCAGCTCTTTTCAGTCGTTCATATCGTTTCAATCGTTCAGATCGTTTCAGTCGTTAAGCTCTTTACCGTCATTCAGATCGTTTCAGTCGTTCAGATCGTTTCCGTAATTCAGCTCGTTTCAGTCGTTCAGATCGTTTCCGTCGTTCAGATCGTTTCCGTCGTTCAGATCGTTTCAGATCGTTTCCCTCATCAGCTCTTTTCCGTCGTTCAGATCGTTTCCGTCATTCAGAACGTTTCAGTCGTTAAGATCGTTTCCGTAATTCAGCTCGTTTCCGTCGTTCAGATCGTTTCTGTCGTTCAGATCGTTTCCGTCGTTCACATCGTTTCCGTCGTTCAGATCGTTTGTCGTTCAGCTCGTTTCTGTCGTTCAGATCGTTTCAGTCGTTCAGATCGTTTCCGTCATGAGGTCGTTTCCGTCGTTCAGATCGTTTCGGTCGTTCAGATCGTTTCCGTCATTCAGCTCGTTTCCATCGTTCAGATCGTTTCAGTCGTTCAGCTCGTTTCAGTCGTTCAGCTCGTTTCTGTCGTTCAGATCGTTTCCGTCGTTCATATCGTTTCCCTCATCAGCTCTTTTCCGTTGTTCAGATCGTTTCCGTCGTTCAGATCGTTTCAGTCGTTCAGATCGTTTCAGTCGTTCAGCTCGTTTCCGTCGTTCAGCTCTTTTCCGTCGTTCAGATCGTTTCCGTCGTTCAGATCGTTTCCGTCGTTCATCTCGTTTCCGTCGTTCAGATCGTTTCAGTCGTTCATCTCGTTTCCGTCGTTCAGATCGTTTCAGTCATTCAGATCGTTTCCGTCGTTCATCTCGTTTCCGTCGTTCAGATCGTTTCCGTCATGAGATCGTTTCCGTCGTTCAGATCGTTTCAGTCGTTCAGATCGTTTCAGTCGTTCACCTCGTTTCCGTCGTTCAGATCGTTTCAGTCGTTCAGCTCGTTTCAGTCGTTCAGCTCGTTTCAGTCGTTCAGATCGTTTCAGTCGTTCAGCTCGTTTCAGTCGTTCAGCTCGTTTCCGTCGTTCAGATCGTTTCGGTCTTTCAGATCGTTTCAGTCGTTCAGATCTCTTCTGTTGTTCAGATCGTTTCAGTCGTTCAGATCGTTTCAGTCGTTCACCTCGTTTCCGTCGTTCAGATCGTTTCAGTCGTTCAGCTTGTTTCAGTCGTTCACCTCGTGTCCGTCGTTCAGATCGTTTCAGTCGTTCAGCTCGTTTCAGTCGTTCAGATCGTTTCAGTCGTTCACCTCGTTTCCGTCGTTCAGATCGTTTCGGTCTTTCAGATCGTTTCAGTCGTTCACCTCGTTTCCGTCGTTCAGATCGTTTCGGTCTTTCAGATCGTTTCGGTCGTTCAGATCGTTTCAGTCGTTCACCTCGTTTCCGTCGTTCAGATCGTTTCAGTCGTTCAGCTCGTTTCAGTCGTTCAGCTCGTTTCAGTCGTTCAGATCGTTTCAGTCGTTCAGCTCGTTTCAGTCGTTCAGCTCGTTTCCGTCGTTCAGATCGTTTCGGTCTTTCAGATCGTTTCAGTCGTTCAGATCTCTTCTGTTGTTCAGATCGTTTCCGGCGTTCAGATCGTTTCAGTCGTTCAGATCGTTTCAGTCGTTCAGATCTCTTCCGTCGTTCAGTTCGTTTCCGTCGTTCAGATGGTTTCAGTCGTTCAGATCGTTTCCGTCGTTCATCTCGTTTCCGTCGTTCAGATCGTTTCCGTCGTGAGATCGTTTCCGTCGTTCAGATCGTTTCAGTCGTTCAGATCGTTTCAGTCGTTCAGATCGTTTCCGTCGTTCAGATCGTTTCAGTCGTTCAGATCGTTTCAGTCGTTCAGATCGTTTCCGTCGTTCAGATCGTTTCCCTCATCAGCTCTTTTCCGTCGTTCAGATCGTTTCCGTCGTTCAGATCGTTTCCGTCGTTCATCTCCTTTCCGTCGTTCAGATCGTTTCAGTCGTTCATCTCGTTTCCGTCGTTCAGATCGTTTCAGTCGTTCAGATCGTTTCCGTCGTTCATCTCGTTTCCGTCGTTCAGATCGTTTCCGTCGTGAGATCGTTTCCGTCGTTCAGATCGTTTCAGTCGTTCAGATCGTTTCAGTCGTTCAGATCGTTTCCGTCGTTCAGATCGTTTCAGTCGTTCAGATCGTTTCAGTCGTTCAGCTCGTTTCCGTCGTTCAGATCGTTTCAGTCGTTCAGATCGTTTCAGTCGTTCAGATCGTTTCCCTCATCAGATCTTTTCCGTCGTTCAGATCGTTTCCGTCGTTCAGATCGTTTCCGTCGTTCATCTCGTTTCCGTCGTTCAGATCGTTTCAGTCGTTCATCTCGTTTCCGTCGTTCAGATCGTTTCAGTCGTTCATCTCGTTTCCGTCGTTCAGATCGTTTCAGTCGTTCAGATCGTTTCAGTCGTTCAGCTCGTTTCCGTCGTTCAGATCGTTTCAGTCGTTCAGATCGTTTCCGTCGTTCAGATCGTTTCTTTCGTTCAGATCGTTTCCGTCGTTCAGATCGTTTCCGTCATTCAGATCGTTTCAGTCGTTCAGCTCGTTTCAGTCGTTCAGCTCGTTTCCGTCGTTCAGCTCTTTTCCGTCGTTCAGATCGTTTCCGTCGTTCAGATCGTTTCCGTCGTTCATCTCGTTTCCGTCGTTCAGATCGTTTCAGTCGTTCATCTCGTTTCCGTCGTTCAGATCGTTTCAGTCATTCAGATCGTTTCCGTCGTTCATCTCGTTTCCGTCGTTCAGATCGTTTCCGTCATGAGATCGTTTCCGTCGTTCAGATCGTTTCAGTCGTTCAGATCGTTTCAGTCGTTCACCTCGTTTCCGTCGTTCAGATCGTTTCAGTCGTTCAGCTCGTTTCAGTCGTTCAGCTCGTTTCAGTCGTTCAGATCGTTTCAGTCGTTCAGCTCGTTTCAGTCGTTCAGCTCGTTTCCGTCGTTCAGATCGTTTCGGTCTTTCAGATCGTTTCAGTCGTTCAGATCTCTTCTGTTGTTCAGATCGTTTCAGTCGTTCACCTCGTTTCCGTCGTTCAGATCGTTTCGGTCTTTCAGATCGTTTCGGTCGTTCAGATCGTTTCAGTCGTTCACCTCGTTTCCGTCGTTCAGATCGTTTCAGTCGTTCAGCTCGTTTCAGTCGTTCAGCTCGTTTCAGTCGTTCAGATCGTTTCAGTCGTTCAGCTCGTTTCAGTCGTTCAGCTCGTTTCCGTCGTTCAGATCGTTTCGGTCTTTCAGATCGTTTCAGTCGTTCAGATCTCTTCTGTTGTTCAGATCGTTTCCGGCGTTCAGATCGTTTCAGTCGTTCAGATCGTTTCAGTCGTTCAGCTCGTTTCCGTCGTTCAGATCGTTTCAGTCGTTCAGATCGTTTCAGTCGTTCAGATCGTTTCCCTCATCAGATCTTTTCCGTCGTTCAGATCGTTTCCGTCGTTCAGATCGTTTCCGTCGTTCATCTCGTTTCCGTCGTTCAGATCGTTTCAGTCGTTCATCTCGTTTCCGTCGTTCAGATCGTTTCAGTCGTTCATCTCGTTTCCGTCGTTCAGATCGTTTCAGTCGTTCAGATCGTTTCAGTCGTTCAGCTCGTTTCCGTCGTTCAGATCGTTTCAGTCGTTCAGATCGTTTCCGTCGTTCAGATCGTTTCTTTCGTTCAGATCGTTTCCGTCGTTCAGATCGTTTCCGTCATTCAGATCGTTTCAGTCGTTCAGCTCGTTTCAGTCGTTCAGCTCGTTTCCGTCGTTCAGCTCTTTTCCGTCGTTCAGATCGTTTCCGTCGTTCAGATCGTTTCCGTCGTTCATCTCGTTTCCGTCGTTCAGATCGTTTCAGTCGTTCATCTCGTTTCCGTCGTTCAGATCGTTTCAGTCATTCAGATCGTTTCCGTCGTTCATCTCGTTTCCGTCGTTCAGATCGTTTCCGTCATGAGATCGTTTCCGTCGTTCAGATCGTTTCAGTCGTTCAGATCGTTTCAGTCGTTCACCTCGTTTCCGTCGTTCAGATCGTTTCAGTCGTTCAGCTCGTTTCAGTCGTTCAGCTCGTTTCAGTCGTTCAGATCGTTTCAGTCGTTCAGCTCGTTTCAGTCGTTCAGCTCGTTTCCGTCGTTCAGATCGTTTCGGTCTTTCAGATCGTTTCAGTCGTTCAGATCTCTTCTGTTGTTCAGATCGTTTCAGTCGTTCACCTCGTTTCCGTCGTTCAGATCGTTTCGGTCTTTCAGATCGTTTCGGTCGTTCAGATCGTTTCAGTCGTTCACCTCGTTTCCGTCGTTCAGATCGTTTCAGTCGTTCAGCTCGTTTCAGTCGTTCAGCTCGTTTCAGTCGTTCAGATCGTTTCAGTCGTTCAGCTCGTTTCAGTCGTTCAGCTCGTTTCCGTCGTTCAGATCGTTTCGGTCTTTCAGATCGTTTCAGTCGTTCAGATCTCTTCTGTTGTTCAGATCGTTTCCGGCGTTCAGATCGTTTCAGTCGTTCAGATCGTTTCAGTCGTTCAGCTCGTTTCCGTCGTTCAGATCTCTTCCGTCGTTCAGTTCGTTTCCGTCGTTCAGATCGTTTCAGTCGTTCAGATCGTTTCCGTCGTTCATCTCGTTTCCGTCGTTCAGATCGTTTCCGTCGTGAGATCGTTTCCGTCGTTCAGATCGTTTCAGTCGTTCAGATCGTTTCAGTCGTTCAGATCGTTTCCGTCGTTCAGATCGTTTCAGTCGTTCAGATCGTTTCAGTCGTTCAGATCGTTTCCGTCGTTCAGATCGTTTCCCTCATCAGCTCTTTTCCGTCGTTCAGATCGTTTCCGTCGTTCAGATCGTTTCCGTCGTTCATCTCGTTTCCGTCGTTCAGATCGTTTCAGTCGTTCATCTCGTTTCCGTCGTTCAGATCGTTTCAGTCGTTCAGATCGTTTCCGTCGTTCATCTCGTTTCCGTCGTTCAGATCGTTTCCGTCGTGAGATCGTTTCCGTCGTTCAGATCGTTTCAGTCGTTCAGATCGTTTCAGTCGTTCAGATCGTTTCAGTCGTTCAGATCGTTTCAGTCGTTCAGCTCGTTTCCGTCGTTCAGATCGTTTCAGTCGTTCAGATCGTTTCAGTCGTTCAGATCGTTTCCCTCATCAGATCTTTTCCGTCGTTCAGATCGTTTCCGTCGTTCAGATCGTTTCTTTCGTTCAGATCGTTTCCGTCGTTCAGATCGTTTCCGTCATTCAGATCGTTTGTCGTTCAGCTCGTTTCAGTCGTTCAGATCGTTTCCCTCATCAGCTCTTTTCCGTCGTTCAGATCGTTTCCGTCATTCAGAACGTTTCAGTCGTTCAGATCGTTTCAGTCGTTCAGATCGTTTCCGTCGTTCAGATCGTTTCCGTCGTTCAGATCGTTTCCCTCATCAGCTCTTTTCAGTCGTTCAGATCGTTTCCGTCATTCAGATCGTTTGTCGATCAGCTCTTTTCAGTCGTTCAGATCGTTTCAGTCGTTCAGATCGTTTCAGTCGTTCAGCTCGTTTCCGTCGTTCAGCTCTTTTCCGTCGTTCAGATCGTTTCCGTCGTTCAGATCGTTTCCGTCGTTCATCTCGTTTCCGTCGTTCAGATCGTTTCAGTCGTTCATCTCGTTTCCGTCGTTCAGATCGTTTCAGTCATTCAGATCGTTTCCGTCGTTCATCTCGTTTCCGTCGTTCAGATCGTTTCAGTCGTTCATCTCGTTTCCGTCGTTCAGATCGTTTCAGTCATTCAGATCGTTTCCGTCGTTCATCTCGTTTCCGTCGTTCAGATCGTTTCCGTCATGAGATCGTTTCCGTCGTTCAGATCGTTTCAGTCGTTCAGATCGTTTCAGTCGTTCACCTCGTTTCCGTCGTTCAGATCGTTTCAGTCGTTCAGCTTGTTTCAGTCGTTCACCTCGTGTCCGTCGTTCAGATCGTTTCAGTCGTTCAGCTCGTTTCAGTCGTTCAGATCGTTTCAGTCGTTCACCTCGTTTCCGTCGTTCAGATCGTTTCGGTCTTTCAGATCGTTTCAGTCGTTCACCTCGTTTCCGTCGTTCAGATCGTTTCTGTCTTTCAGATCGTTTCGGTCGTTCAGATCGTTTCAGTCGTTCACCTCGTTTCCGTCGTTCAGATCGTTTCAGTCGTTCAGCTCGTTTCAGTCGTTCAGCTCGTTTCAGTCGTTCAGATCGTTTCAGTCGTTCAGCTCGTTTCAGTCGTTCAGCTCGTTTCCGTCGTTCAGATCGTTTCCCTCATCAGCTCGTTTCCGTTGTTCAGCTCGTTTCCCTCATCAGCTCGTTTCCGTTGTTCAGCTCGTTTCCGTCGTTCAGATCGTTTCCCTCATCAGCTCTTTTCCGTTGTTCAGATCGTTTCCCTCATCAGCTCTTTTCCGTTGTTCAGATCGTTTCCCTCATCAGCTCTTTTCCGTTGTTCATATCGTTTCCCTCATCAGATCGTTTCAGTCGTTCAGATCGTTTCAGTCGTTCAGATCGTTTCCCTCATCAGCTCATTTCCGTCGTTCAGATCGTTTCCGTCGTTCAGCTCTTTTCAGTCGTTCAGCTCGTTTCAGTCGTTCAGCTCGTTTCCGTCGTTCAGATCGTTTGCGTCGTTCATATCGTTTCCCTCATCAGCTCTTTTCCGTCGTTCAGATCGTTTCAGTCGTTCAGCTCTTTTCAGTCGTTCAGCTCGTTTCAGTCGTTCAGCTCGTTTCTGTCGTTCAGATCGTTTCCGTCGTTCATATCGTTTCCCTCATCAGCTCTTTTCCGTCGTTCAGATCGTTTCAGTCGTTCAGATCGTTTCAGTCGTTCAGATCGTTTCAGTCGTTCAGATCGTTTCAGTCGTTCAGATCGTTTCAGTCGTTCAGATCGTTTCCGTCGTTCAGATCGTTTCCCTCATCAGCTCTTTTCCGTCGTTCAGATCGTTTCCGTCGTTCAGATCGTTTCCGTCGTTCATCTCGTTTCCGTCGTTCAGATCGTTTCAGTCGTTCATCTCGTTTCCGTCGTTCAGATCGTTTCAGTCGTTCAGATCGTTTCCGTCGTTCATCTCGTTTCCGTCGTTCAGATCGTTTCCGTCGTGAGATCGTTTCCGTCGTTCAGATCGTTTCAGTCGTTCAGATCGTTTCAGTCGTTCAGATCGTTTCCGTCGTTCAGATCGTTTCAGTCGTTCATCTCGTTTCCGTCGTTCAGATCGTTTCAGTCGTTCATCTCGTTTCAGTCGTTCAGCTCGTTTCCGTCGTTCAGATCGTTTCAGTCGTTCAGATCGTTTCCGTCATTCAGATCGTTTGTCGTTCAGCTCGTTTCAGTCGTTCAGATCGTTTCCCTCATCAGCTCTTTTCCGTCGTTCAGATCGTTTCCGTCATTCAGAACGTTTCAGTCGTTCAGATCGTTTCAGTCGTTCAGATCGTTTCCGTCGTTCAGATCGTTTCCGTCGTTCAGATCGTTTCCCTCATCAGCTCTTTTCAGTCGTTCAGATCGTTTCCGTCATTCAGATCGTTTGTCGATCAGCTCTTTTCAGTCGTTCATATCGTTTCAATCGTTCAGATCGTTTCAGTCGTTAAGCTCTTTACCGTCATTCAGATCGTTTCAGTCGTTCAGATCGTTTCCGTAATTCAGCTCGTTTCAGTCGTTCAGATCGTTTCCGTCGTTCAGATCGTTTCCGTCGTTCAGATCGTTTCAGATCGTTTCCCTCATCAGCTCTTTTCCGTCGTTCAGATCGTTTCCGTCATTCAGAACGTTTCAGTCGTTAAGATCGTTTCCGTAATTCAGCTCGTTTCCGTCGTTCAGATCGTTTCTGTCGTTCAGATCGTTTCCGTCGTTCACATCGTTTCCGTCGTTCAGATCGTTTGTCGTTCAGCTCGTTTCTGTCGTTCAGATCGTTTCAGTCGTTCAGATCGTTTCCGTCATGAGGTCGTTTCCGTCGTTCAGATCGTTTCGGTCGTTCAGATCGTTTCCGTCATTCAGCTCGTTTCCATCGTTCAGATCGTTTCAGTCGTTCAGCTCGTTTCAGTCGTTCAGCTCGTTTCTGTCGTTCAGATCGTTTCCGTCGTTCATATCGTTTCCCTCATCAGCTCTTTTCCGTTGTTCAGATCGTTTCCGTCGTTCAGATCGTTTCAGTCGTTCAGATCGTTTCAGTCGTTCAGCTCGTTTCCGTCGTTCAGCTCTTTTCCGTCGTTCAGATCGTTTCCGTCGTTCAGATCGTTTCCGTCGTTCATCTCGTTTCCGTCGTTCAGATCGTTTCAGTCGTTCATCTCGTTTCCGTTGTTCAGATCGTTTCAGTCATTCAGATCGTTTCCGTCGTTCATCTCGTTTCCGTCGTTCAGATCGTTTCCGTCATGAGATCGTTTCCGTCGTTCAGATCGTTTCAGTCGTTCAGATCGTTTCAGTCGTTCACCTCGTTTCCGTCGTTCAGATCGTTTCAGTCGTTCAGCTTGTTTCAGTCGTTCACCTCGTGTCCGTCGTTCAGATCGTTTCAGTCGTTCAGCTCGTTTCAGTCGTTCAGATCGTTTCAGTCGTTCACCTCGTTTCCGTCGTTCAGATCGTTTCGGTCTTTCAGATCGTTTCAGTCGTTCACCTCGTTTCCGTCGTTCAGATCGTTTCGGTCTTTCAGATCGTTTCGGTCGTTCAGATCGTTTCAGTCGTTCACCTCGTTTCCGTCGTTCAGATCGTTTCAGTCGTTCAGCTCGTTTCGTCGTTCAGCTCGTTTCAGTCGTTCAGATCGTTTCAGTCGTTCAGCTCGTTTCAGTCGTTCAGCTCGTTTCCGTCGTTCAGATCGTTTCGGTCTTTCAGATCGTTTCAGTCGTTCAGATCTCTTCTGTTGTTCAGATCGTTTCCGGCGTTCAGATCGTTTCGGTCGTTCAGATCGTTTCAGTCGTTCAGATCTCTTCCGTCGTTCAGTTCGTTTCCGTCGTTCAGATCGTTTCAGTCGTTCAGATCGTTTCCGTCGTTCATCTCGTTTCCGTCGTTCAGATCGTTTCCGTCGTGAGATCGTTTCCGTCGTTCAGATCGTTTCAGTCGTTCAGATCGTTTCAGTCGTTCAGATCGTTTCCGTCGTTCAGATCGTTTCAGTCGTTCAGATCGTTTCAGTCGTTCAGCTCGTTTCCGTCGTTCAGATCGTTTCAGTCGTTCAGATCGTTTCCCTCATCAGATCTTTTCCGTCGTTCAGATCGTTTCCGTCGTTCAGATCGTTTCCGTCGTTCATCTCGTTTCCGTCGTTCAGATCGTTTCAGTCGTTCATCTCGTTTCCGTCGTTCAGATCGTTTCAGTCGTTCATCTCGTTTCCGTCGTTCAGATCGTTTCAGTCGTTCAGATCGTTTCAGTCGTTCAGCTCGTTTCCGTCGTTCAGATCGTTTCAGTCGTTCAGATCGTTTCCGTCGTTCAGATCGTTTCTTTCGTTCAGATCGTTTCCGTCGTTCAGATCATTTCCGTCATTCAGATCGTTTGTCGTTCAGCTCGTTTCAGTCGTTCAGATCGTTTCCCTCATCAGCTCTTTTCCGTCGTTCAGATCGTTTCCGTCATTCAGAACGTTTCAGTCGTTCAGATCGTTTCAGTCGTTCAGATCGTTTCAGTCGTTCAGATCGTTTCAGTCGTTCAGCTCGTTTCCGTCGTTCAGCTCTTTTCCGTCGTTCAGATCGTTTCCGTCGTTCAGATCGTTTCCGTCGTTCATCTCGTTTCCGTCGTTCAGATCGTTTCAGTCGTTCATCTCGTTTCCGTCGTTCAGATCGTTTCAGTCATTCAGATCGTTTCCGTCGTTCATCTCGTTTCCGTCGTTCAGATCGTTTCAGTCGTTCATCTCGTTTCCGTCGTTCAGATCGTTTCGGTCTTTCAGATCGTTTCAGTCGTTCAGATCTCTTCTGTTGTTCAGATCGTTTCCGGCGTTCAGATCGTTTCAGTCGTTCAGATCGTTTCAGTCGTTCAGATCTCTTCCGTCGTTCAGTTCGTTTCCGTCGTTCAGATCGTTTCAGTCGTTCAGATCGTTTCCGTCGTTCATCTCGTTTCCGTCGTTCAGATCGTTTCCGTCGTGAGATCGTTTCCGTCGTTCAGATCGTTTCAGTCGTTCAGATCGTTTCAGTCGTTCAGATCGTTTCCGTCGTTCAGATCGTTTCAGTCGTTCAGATCGTTTGTCGTTCAGCTCGTTTCTGTCGTTCAGATCGTTTCAGTCGTTCAGATCGTTTCCGTCATGAGGTCGTTTCCGTCGTTCAGATCGTTTCGGTCGTTCAGATCGTTTCCGTCATTCAGCTCGTTTCCATCGTTCAGATCGTTTCAGTCG
Organism: Blennius ocellaris; assembly: GCF_963422515.1. NCBI lineage: Eukaryota > Metazoa > Chordata > Actinopteri > Blenniiformes > Blenniidae > Blennius > Blennius ocellaris. The sequence continues at coordinate 660,486 of NW_027662315.1, forward strand.
TTCAGCTCGTTTCAGTCGTTCAGCTCGTTTCTGTCGTTCAGATCGTTTCCGTCGTTCATATCGTTTCCCTCATCAGCTCTTTTCCGTTGTTCAGATCGTTTCCGTCGTTCAGATCGTTTCAGTCGTTCAGATCGTTTCAGTCGTTCAGCTCGTTTCCGTCGTTCAGCTCTTTTCCGTCGTTCAGATCGTTTCCGTCGTTCAGATCGTTTCCGTCGTTCATCTCGTTTCCGTCGTTCAGATCGTTTCAGTCGTTCATCTCGTTTCCGTCGTTCAGATCGTTTCAGTCATTCAGATCGTTTCCGTCGTTCATCTCGTTTCCGTCGTTCAGATCGTTTCCGTCATGAGATCGTTTCCGTCGTTCAGATCGTTTCAGTCGTTCAGATCGTTTCAGTCGTTCACCTCGTTTCCGTCGTTCAGATCGTTTCAGTCGTTCAGCTTGTTTCAGTCGTTCACCTCGTGTCCGTCGTTCAGATCGTTTCAGTCGTTCAGCTCGTTTCAGTCGTTCAGATCGTTTCAGTCGTTCACCTCGTTTCCGTCGTTCAGATCGTTTCGGTCTTTCAGATCGTTTCAGTCGTTCACCTCGTTTCCGTCGTTCAGATCGTTTCGGTCTTTCAGATCGTTTCGGTCGTTCAGATCGTTTCAGTCGTTCACCTCGTTTCCGTCGTTCAGATCGTTTCAGTCGTTCAGCTCGTTTCAGTCGTTCAGCTCGTTTCAGTCGTTCAGATCGTTTCAGTCGTTCAGCTCGTTTCAGTCGTTCAGCTCGTTTCCGTCGTTCAGATCGTTTCGGTCTTTCAGATCGTTTCAGTCGTTCAGATCTCTTCTGTTGTTCAGATCGTTTCCGGCGTTCAGATCGTTTCAGTCGTTCAGATCGTTTCAGTCGTTCAGATCTCTTCCGTCGTTCAGTTCGTTTCCGTCGTTCAGATCGTTTCAGTCGTTCAGATCGTTTCCGTCGTTCATCTCGTTTCCGTCGTTCAGATCGTTTCCGTCGTGAGATCGTTTCCGTCGTTCAGATCGTTTCAGTCGTTCAGATCGTTTCAGTCGTTCAGATCGTTTCAGTCGTTCAGATCGTTTCCGTCGTTCATCTCGTTTCCGTCGTTCAGATCGTTTCAGTCGTTCATCTCGTTTCCGTCGTTCAGATCGTTTCAGTCGTTCATCTCGTTTCCGTCGTTCAGATCGTTTCAGTCGTTCAGATCGTTTCAGTCGTTCAGCTCGTTTCCGTCGTTCAGATCGTTTCAGTCGTTCAGATCGTTTCCGTCGTTCAGATCGTTTCTTTCGTTCAGATCGTTTCCGTCGTTCAGATCATTTCCGTCATTCAGATCGTTTGTCGTTCAGCTCGTTTCAGTCGTTCAGATCGTTTCCCTCATCAGCTCTTTTCCGTCGTTCAGATCGTTTCCGTCATTCAGAACGTTTCAGTCGTTCAGATCGTTTCAGTCGTTCAGATCGTTTCCGTCGTTCAGATCGTTTCCGTCGTTCAGATCGTTTCCCTCATCAGCTCTTTTCAGTCGTTCAGATCGTTTCCGTCATTCAGATCGTTTGTCGATCAGCTCTTTTCAGTCGTTCAGATCGTTTCAGTCGTTCAGATCGTTTCAGTCGTTCAGCTCGTTTCCGTCGTTCAGCTCTTTTCCGTCGTTCAGATCGTTTCCGTCGTTCAGATCGTTTCCGTCGTTCATCTCGTTTCCGTCGTTCAGATCGTTTCAGTCGTTCATCTCGTTTCCGTCGTTCAGATCGTTTCAGTCATTCAGATCGTTTCCGTCGTTCATCTCGTTTCCGTCGTTCAGATCGTTTCAGTCGTTCATCTCGTTTCCGTCGTTCAGATCGTTTCGGTCTTTCAGATCGTTTCAGTCGTTCAGATCTCTTCTGTTGTTCAGATCGTTTCCGGCGTTCAGATCGTTTCAGTCGTTCAGATCGTTTCAGTCGTTCAGATCTCTTCCGTCGTTCAGTTCGTTTCCGTCGTTCAGATCGTTTCAGTCGTTCAGATCGTTTCCGTCGTTCATCTCGTTTCCGTCGTTCAGATCGTTTCCGTCGTGAGATCGTTTCCGTCGTTCAGATAGTTTCAGTCGTTCAGATCGTTTCAGTCGTTCAGATCGTTTCCGTCGTTCAGATCGTTTCAGTCGTTCAGATCGTTTCAGTCGTTCAGCTCGTTTCCGTCGTTCAGATCGTTTCAGTCGTTCAGATCGTTTCAGTCGTTCAGATCGTTTCCCTCATCAGATCTTTTCCGTCGTTCAGATCGTTTCCGTCGTTCAGATCGTTTCCGTCGTTCATCTCGTTTCCGTCGTTCAGATCGTTTCAGTCGTTCATCTCGTTTCCGTCGTTCAGATCGTTTCAGTCGTTCATCTCGTTTCCGTCGTTCAGATCGTTTCAGTCGTTCAGATCGTTTCAGTCGTTCAGCTCGTTTCCGTCGTTCAGATCGTTTCAGTCGTTCAGATCGTTTCCGTCGTTCAGATCGTTTCTTTCGTTCAGATCGTTTCCGTCGTTCAGATCGTTTCCGTCATTCAGATCGTTTGTCGTTCAGCTCGTTTCAGTCGTTCAGATCGTTTCCCTCATCAGCTCTTTTCCGTCGTTCAGATCGTTTCCGTCATTCAGAACGTTTCAGTCGTTCAGATCGTTTCAGTCGTTCAGATCGTTTCCGTCGTTCAGATCGTTTCCGTCGTTCAGATCGTTTCCCTCATCAGCTCTTTTCAGTCGTTCAGATCGTTTCCGTCATTCAGATCGTTTGTCGATCAGCTCTTTTCAGTCGTTCAGATCGTTTCAGTCGTTCAGATCGTTTCAGTCGTTCAGCTCGTTTCCGTCGTTCAGCTCTTTTCCGTCGTTCAGATCGTTTCCGTCGTTCAGATCGTTTCCGTCGTTCATCTCGTTTCCGTCGTTCAGATCGTTTCAGTCGTTCATCTCGTTTCCGTCGTTCAGATCGTTTCAGTCATTCAGATCGTTTCCGTCGTTCATCTCGTTTCCGTCGTTCAGATCGTTTCAGTCGTTCATCTCGTTTCCGTCGTTCAGATCGTTTCAGTCATTCAGATCGTTTCCGTCGTTCATCTCGTTTCCGTCGTTCAGATCGTTTCCGTCATGAGATCGTTTCCGTCGTTCAGATCGTTTCAGTCGTTCAGATCGTTTCAGTCGTTCACCTCGTTTCCGTCGTTCAGATCGTTTCAGTCGTTCAGATCGTTTCCGTCGTGAGATCGTTTCCGTCGTTCAGATCGTTTCAGTCGTTCAGATCGTTTCAGTCGTTCAGATCGTTTCCGTCGTTCAGATCGTTTCCGTCGTTCATCTCGTTTCCGTCGTTCAGATCGTTTCAGTCGTTCATCTCGTTTCCGTCGTTCAGATCGTTTCAGTCGTTCATCTCGTTTCCGTCGTTCAGATCGTTTCAGTCGTTCAGATCGTTTCAGTCGTTCAGCTCGTTTCCGTCGTTCAGATCGTTTCCGTCGTTCAGATCGTTTCCGTCGTTCAGATCGTTTCTTTCGTTCAGATCGTTTCCGTCGTTCAGATCATTTCCGTCATTCAGATCGTTTGTCGTTCAGCTCGTTTCAGTCGTTCAGATCGTTTCCCTCATCAGCTCTTTTCCGTCGTTCAGATCGTTTCCGTCATTCAGAACGTTTCAGTCGTTCAGATCGTTTCAGTCATTCAGATCGTTTCCGTCGTTCAGATCGTTTCCGTCGTTCAGATCGTTTCCCTCATCAGCTCTTTTCAGTCGTTCAGATCGTTTCCGTCATTCAGATCGTTTGTCGATCAGCTCTTTTCAGTCGTTCAGATCGTTTCAGTCGTTCAGATCGTTTCAGTCGTTCAGCTCGTTTCCGTCGTTCAGCTCTTTTCCGTCGTTCAGATCGTTTCCGTCGTTCAGATCGTTTCCGTCGTTCATCTCGTTTCCGTCGTTCAGATCGTTTCAGTCGTTCATCTCGTTTCCGTCGTTCAGATCGTTTCAGTCATTCAGATCGTTTCCGTCGTTCATCTCGTTTCCGTCGTTCAGATCGTTTCAGTCGTTCATCTCGTTTCCGTCGTTCAGATCGTTTCGGTCTTTCAGATCGTTTCAGTCGTTCAGATCTCTTCTGTTGTTCAGATCGTTTCCGGCGTTCAGATCGTTTCAGTCGTTCAGATCGTTTCAGTCGTTCAGATCTCTTCCGTCGTTCAGTTCGTTTCCGTCGTTCAGATCGTTTCAGTCGTTCAGATCGTTTCCGTCGTTCATCTCGTTTCCGTCGTTCAGATCGTTTCCGTCGTGAGATCGTTTCCGTCGTTCAGATAGTTTCAGTCGTTCAGATCGTTTCAGTCGTTCAGATCGTTTCCGTCGTTCAGATCGTTTCAGTCGTTCAGATCGTTTCAGTCGTTCAGCTCGTTTCCGTCGTTCAGATCGTTTCAGTCGTTCAGATCGTTTCAGTCGTTCAGATCGTTTCCCTCATCAGATCTTTTCCGTCGTTCAGATCGTTTCCGTCGTTCAGATCGTTTCCGTCGTTCATCTCGTTTCCGTCGTTCAGATCGTTTCAGTCGTTCATCTCGTTTCCGTCGTTCAGATCGTTTCAGTCGTTCAGATCGTTTCAGTCGTTCAGCTCGTTTCCGTCGTTCAGATCGTTTCAGTCGTTCAGATCGTTTCCGTCGTTCAGATCGTTTCTTTCGTTCAGATCGTTTCCGTCGTTCAGATCGTTTCCGTCATTCAGATCGTTTGTCGTTCAGCTCGTTTCAGTCGTTCAGATCGTTTCCCTCATCAGCTCTTTTCCGTCGTTCAGATCGTTTCCGTCATTCAGAACGTTTCAGTCGTTCAGATCGTTTCAGTCGTTCAGATCGTTTCCGTCGTTCAGATCGTTTCCGTCGTTCAGATCGTTTCCCTCATCAGCTCTTTTCAGTCGTTCAGATCGTTTCCGTCATTCAGATCGTTTGTCGATCAGCTCTTTTCAGTCGTTCAGATCGTTTCAGTCGTTCAGATCGTTTCAGTCGTTCAGCTCGTTTCCGTCGTTCAGCTCTTTTCCGTCGTTCAGATCGTTTCCGTCGTTCAGATCGTTTCCGTCGTTCATCTCGTTTCCGTCGTTCAGATCGTTTCAGTCGTTCATCTCGTTTCCGTCGTTCAGATCGTTTCAGTCATTCAGATCGTTTCCGTCGTTCATCTCGTTTCCGTCGTTCAGATCGTTTCAGTCGTTCATCTCGTTTCCGTCGTTCAGATCGTTTCAGTCATTCAGATCGTTTCCGTCGTTCATCTCGTTTCCGTCGTTCAGATCGTTTCCGTCATGAGATCGTTTCCGTCGTTCAGATCGTTTCAGTCGTTCAGATCGTTTCAGTCGTTCACCTCGTTTCCGTCGTTCAGATCGTTTCAGTCGTTCAGCTTGTTTCAGTCGTTCACCTCGTGTCCGTCGTTCAGATCGTTTCAGTCGTTCAGCTCGTTTCAGTCGTTCAGATCGTTTCAGTCGTTCACCTCGTTTCCGTCGTTCAGATCGTTTCGGTCTTTCAGATCGTTTCAGTCGTTCACCTCGTTTCCGTCGTTCAGATCGTTTCGGTCTTTCAGATCGTTTCGGTCGTTCAGATCGTTTCAGTCGTTCACCTCGTTTCCGTCGTTCAGATCGTTTCGGTCGTTCAGCTCGTTTCAGTCGTTCAGCTCGTTTCAGTCGTTCAGATCGTTTCAGTCGTTCAGCTCGTTTCAGTCGTTCAGCTCGTTTCCGTCGTTCAGATCGTTTCGGTCTTTCAGATCGTTTCAGTCGTTCAGATCTCTTCTGTTGTTCAGATCGTTTCCGGCGTTCAGATCGTTTCAGTCGTTCAGATCGTTCCGGTCTTTCAGATCGTTTCAGTCGTTCAGATCGTTTCCGTCGTTCAGATCGTTTCCCTCATCAGCTCTTTTCCGTCGTTCAGATCGTTTCAGTCGTTCAGATCGTTTCAGTCGTTCAGATCGTTTCCGTCGTTCAGATCGTTTCCCTCATCAGCTCTTTTCCGTCGTTCAGATCGTTTCCGTCGTTCAGATCGTTTCCGTCGTTCATCTCGTTTCCGTCGTTCAGATCGTTTCAGTCGTTCATCTCGTTTCCGTCGTTCAGATCGTTTCAGTCGTTCAGATCGTTTCCGTCGTTCAGATCGTTTCAGTCGTTCAGATCTCTTCCGTCGTTCAGTTCGTTTCCGTCGTTCAGATCGTTTCAGTCGTTCAGATCGTTTCCGTCGTTCATCTCGTTTCCGTCGTTCAGATCGTTTCCGTCGTGAGATCGTTTCCGTCGTTCAGATCGTTTCAGTCGTTCAGATCGTTTCAGTCGTTCAGATCGTTTCCGTCGTTCAGATCGTTTCAGTCGTTCAGATCGTTTCAGTCGTTCAGCTCGTTTCCGTCGTTCAGATCGTTTCAGTCGTTCAGATCGTTTCAGTCGTTCAGATCGTTTCCCTCATCAGATCTTTTCCGTCGTTCAGATCGTTTCCGTCGTTCAGATCGTTTCCGTCGTTCATCTCGTTTCCCTCATCAGCTCTTTTCCGTTGTTCAGATCGTTTCCGTCGTTCAGCTCGTTTCAGTCGTTCAGATCGTTTCAGTCGTTCAGCTCGTTTCAGTCGTTCAGCTCGTTTCTGTCGTTCAGATCGTTTCCGTCGTTCATATCGTTTCCCTCATCAGCTCTTTTCCGTTGTTCAGATCGTTTCCGTCGTTCAGCTCGTTTCAATCGTTCAGATCGTTTCAGTCGTTCAGCTCTTTTCAGTCGTTCAGATCGTTTCCGTCGTTCAGCTCGTTTCCGTCGATCAGATCGTTTCTGTGGTTCAGATCGTTTCCGGCGTTCAGATCGTTTCAGTCGTTCAGCTCGTTTCCGTTGTTCAGCTCGTTTCCCTCATCAGCTCGTTTCCGTTGTTCAGCTCGTTTCCCTCATCAGCTCGTTTCCGTTGTTCAGCTCGTTTCCGTCGTTCAGATCGTTTCCCTCATCAGCTCTTTTCCGTTGTTCAGCTCGTTTCCGTCATTCAGATCGTTTCCCTCATCAGCTCTTTTCCGTTGTTCATATCGTTTCCCTCATCAGATCGTTTCAGTCGTTCAGATCGTTTCAGTCGTTCAGATCGTTTCCCTCATCAGCTCATTTCCGTCGTTCAGATCGTTTCCGTCGTTCAGCTCTTTTCAGTCGTTCAGCTCGTTTCAGTCGTTCAGCTCGTTTCCGTCGTTCAGATCGTTTCCGTCGTTCATATCGTTTCCCTCATCAGCTCTTTTCCGTCGTTCAGATCGTTTCAGTCGTTCAGCTCTTTTCAGTCGTTCAGCTCGTTTCAGTCGTTCAGCTCGTTTCTGTCGTTCAGATCGTTTCCGTCGTTCATATCGTTTCCCTCATCAGCTCTTTTCCGTCATTCAGATCGTTTCAGTCGTTCAGATCGTTTCAGTCGTTCAGATCGTTTCAGTCGTTCAGATCGTTTCCGGCGTTCAGATCGTTTCAGTCGTTCAGATCGTTTCCGGCGTTCAGATCGTTTCAGTCGTTCAGATCGTTTCCCTCATCAGCTCGTTTCCGTTGTTCAGCTCGTTTCCCTCATCAGCTCGTTTCTGTCGTTCAGATCGTTTCCGTCGTTCATATCGTTTCCCTCATCAGCTCTTTTCCGTCGTTCAGATCGTTTCAGTCGTTCAGCTCTTTTCAGTCGTTCAGCTCGTTTCAGTCGTTCAGCTCGTTTCTGTCGTTCAGATCGTTTCCGTCATTCAGAACGTTTCAGTCGTTCAGAAAGTTTCCGTAATTCAGCTCGTTTCCGTCGTTCAGATCGTTTGTCGTTCAGCTCGTTTCTGTCGTTCTGATCGTTTCTGTCGTTCAGATCGTTTCCCTCATCAGCTCTTTTCAGTCGTTCAGATCGTTTCCGTAGTTCAGCTCGTTTACGTCGTTCAGATCGTTTCCATCGTTCAGATCGTTTCCGTCATTCAGATCGTTTGTCGTTCAGCTCGTTTCAGTCGTTCAGATCGTTTCCCTCATCAGCTCTTTTCCGTCGTTCAGATCGTTTCCGTCATTCAGAACGTTTCAGTCGTTCAGATCGTTTCCGTAATTCAGCTCGTTTCCGTCGTTCAGATCGTTTCTGTCGTTTAGATCGTTTCCGTCGTTCAGATCGTTTCCGTCGTTCAGATCGTTTGTCGTTCAGCTCGTTTCTGTCGTTCAGATCGTTTCAGTCGTTCAGATCGTTTCCGTCGTTCAGATCGTTTCCGTCGTTGAGATCGTTTCCCTCATCAGCTCTTTTCAGTCGTTCAGATCGTTTCAATCGTTCAGATCGTTTCAGTCGTTCAGCTCTTTACCGTCATTCAGATCGTTTCAGTCGTTCAGATCGTTTCCGTAATTCAGCTCGTTTCAGTCGTTCAGATCGTTTCCGTCGTTCAGATCGTTTCTGTCGTTCAGATCGTTTCAGATCGTTTCCCTCATCAGCTCTTTTCCGTCGTTCAGATCGTTTCCGTAATTCAGCTCGTTTCCGTCGTTCAGATCGTTTCTGTCGTTCAGATCGTTTCCGTCGTTCAGATCGTTTCCGTCATGAGGTCGTTTCCGTCGTTCAGATCGTTTCGGTCGTTCAGATCGTTTCCGTCATTCAGCTCGTTTCCGTCGTTAAGATCGTTTCAGTCGTTCAGCTCGTTTCAATCGTTCAGATCGTTTCCGTCGTTCAGATCGTTTCAGTCGTTCAGCTCGTTTCCGTCGATCAGATCGTTTCTGTGGTTCAGCTCGTTTCCGTCGTTCAGATCGTTTCAGTCGTTCAGCTCTTTTCAGTCGTTCAGCTCGTTTCAGTCGTTCAGCTCGTTTCTGTCGTTCAGATCGTTTCCGTCGTTCATATCGTTTCCCTCATCGGCTCTTTTCCGTCGTTCAGCTCGTTTCAGTCGTTCAGCTCGTTTCTGTCGTTCAGATCGTTTCCGTCGTTCATATCGTTTCCCTCATCAGCTCTTTTCCGTCGTTCATATCGTTTCAGTCGTTCAGCTCTTTTCAGTCGTTCAGCTCGTTTCAGTCGTTCAGCTCGTTTCTGTCGTTCAGATCGTTTCCCTTATCAGCTCTTTTCAGTCGTTCAGATCGTTTCAGTCGTTCAGATCGTTTCCCTCATGAGCTCATTTCCGTCGTTCAGATCGTTTCCGTCGTTCAACTCTTTTCAGTCGTTCAGCTCGTTTCAGTCGTTCAGCTCGTTTCCGTCGTTCAGATCGTTTCCGTCGTTCATATCGTTTCCCTCATCAGCTCTTTTCCGTCGTTCAGATCGTTTCAGTCGTTCAGCTCTTTTCAGTCGTTCAGCTCGTTTCAGTCGTTCACCTCGTTTCTGTCGTTCAGATCGTTTCCGTCGTTCATATCGTTTCCCTCATCAGCTCTTTTCCGTCGTTCAGATCGTTTCAGTCGTTCAGCTCTTTTCAGTCGTTCAGATCGTTTCCGTCGTTCAGCTCGTTTCCGTCGATCAGATCGTTTCAGTCGTTCAGATCGTTTCAGTCGTTCAGATCGTTTCCCTCATCAGCTCTTTTCCGTCGTTCAGATCGTTTCCGTCGTTCAGATCGTTTCCGTCGTTCATCTCGTTTCAGTCGTTCAGCTCGTTTCAGTCGTTCAGATCGGTTCAGTCGTTCACCTCGTTTCAGTCGTTCACCTCGTTTCCGTCGTTCAGATCGTTTCCGTCGTTCAGATCGTTTCCGTCATTCAGAACGTTTCAGTCGTTAAGATCGTTTCCGTAATTCAGCTCGTTTCCGTCGTTCAGATCGTTCCTGTCGTTCATATCGTTTCCCTCATCAGCTCTTTTCCGTCGTTCAGATCGTTTCAGTCGTTCAGCTCTTTTCAGTCGTTCAGCTCGTTTCAGTCGTTCAGCTCGTTTCTGTCGTTCAGATCGTTTCCGTCATTCAGAACGTTTCTGTCGTTCAGATCGTTTCCCTCATCAGCTCTTTTCAGTCGTTCAGATCGTTTCAGTCGTTCAGCTCGTTTCAGTCGTTCAGATCGTTTCCGTCATTCAGATCGTTTGTCGATCAGCTCTTTTCAGTCGTTCAGATCGTTTCTTTCGTTCAGATCGTTTCCGTCATTCAGATCGTTCAGATCGTTTCCGTAATTCAGCTCGTTTCCGTCGTTCAGATCGTTTCCGTCGTTCAGATCGTTTCCGTCGTTCAGATCGTTTCCGTCGTTCAGATCGTTTTGGTCGTTCAGATCGTTTCTTTCGTTCAGATCGTTTCCGTCGTTCAGATCGTTTCCGTCATTCAGATCGTTTGTCGTTCAGCTCGTTTCTGTCGTTCAGATCGTTTCAGTCGTTCAGATCGTTTCCGTCATGAGGTCGTTTCCGTCATTCAGATCGTTTCGGTCGTTCAGATCGTTTCCGTCATTCAGCTCATTTCCGTCGTTCAGATCGTTTCAGTCGTTCAGCTCGTTTCAGTCGTTCAGCTCGTTTCTGTCGTTCAGATCGTTTCCGTCGTTCATATCGTTTCCCTCATCAGCTCTTTTCCGTCGTTCAGATCGTTTCCGTCGTTCAGCTCGTTTCAATCGTTCAGATCGTTTCAGTCGTTCAGCTCGTTTCCGTCGATCAGATCGTTTCTGTGGTTCAGCTCGTTTCCGTCGTTCAGATCGTTTCAGTCGTTCAGCTCTTTTCAGTCGTTCAGCTCGTTTCAGTCGTTCAGCTCGTTTCTGTCGTTCAGATCGTTTCCGTCGTTCATATCGTTTCCCTCATCGGCTCTTTTCCGTCGTTCAGCTCGTTTCAGTCGTTCAGCTCGTTTCTGTCGTTCAGATCGTTTCCCTCGTTCATATCGTTTCCCTCATCAGCTCTTTTCCGTCGTTCATATCGTTTCAGTCGTTCAGCTCTTTTCAGTCGTTCAGCTCGTTTCAGTCGTTCAGCTCGTTTCTGTCGTTCAGATCGTTTCCCTTATCAGCTCTTTTCAGTCGTTCAGATCGTTTCAGTCGTTCAGATCGTTTCCCTCATGAGCTCATTTCCGTCGTTCAGATCGTTTCCGTCGTTCAACTCTTTTCAGTCGTTCAGCTCGTTTCAGTCGTTCAGCTCGTTTCCGTCGTTCAGATCGTTTCCGTCGTTCATATCGTTTCCCTCATCAGCTCTTTTCCGTCGTTCAGATCGTTTCAGTCGTTCAGCTCTTTTCAGTCGTTCAGCTCGTTTCAGTCGTTCACCTCGTTTCTGTCGTTCAGATCGTTTCCGTCGTTCATATCGTTTCCCTCATCAGCTCTTTTCCGTCGTTCAGATCGTTTCAGTCGTTCAGCTCTTTTCAGTCGTTCAGATCGTTTCCGTCGTTCAGATCGTTTCCGTCGATCAGATCGTTTCAGTCGTTCAGATCGTTTCCGTCGATCAGATCGTTTCCGTCGATCAGATCGTTTCAGTCGTTCAGATCGTTTCAGTCGTTCAGATCGTTTCCCTCATCAGCTCTTTTCCGTCGTTCAGATCGTTTCCGTCGTTCAGATCGTTTCCGTCGTTCAGCTCGTTTCAGTCGTTCAGCTCGTTTCAGTCGTTCAGATCGTTTCAGTCGTTCACCTCGTTTCCGTCGTTCAGATCGTTTCGGTCTTTCAGATCGTTTCGGTCGTTCAGATCGTTTCAGTCGTTCACCTCGTTTCCGTCATTCAGATCGTTTCCGTCGTTCAGCTCGTTTCAGTCGTTCACCTCGTTTCCGTCGTTCAGATCGTTTCCGTCGTTCAGATCGTTTCCGTCATTCAGAACGTTTCAGTCGTTAAGATCGTTTCCGTAATTCAGCTCGTTTCCGTCGTTCAGATCGTTTCTGTCGTTCATATCGTTTCCCTCATCAGCTCTTTTCCGTCGTTCAGATCGTTTCAGTCGTTCAGCTCTTTTCAGTCGTTCAGCTCGTTTCAGTCGTTCAGCTCGTTTCTGTCGTTCAGATCGTTTCCGTCATTCAGAACGTTTCTGTCGTTCAGATCGTTTCCCTCATCAGCTCTTTTCAGTCGTTCAGATCGTTTCAGTCGTTCAGCTCGTTTCAGTCGTTCAGATCGTTTCCGTCATTCAGATCGTTTGTCGATCAGCTCTTTTCAGTCGTTCAGATCGTTTCTTTCGTTCAGATCGTTTCCGTCATTCAGATCGTTCAGATCGTTTCCGTAATTCAGCTCTTTCCGTCGTTCAGATCGTTTCCGTCGTTCAGATCGTTTTGGTCGTTCAGATCGTTTCTTTCGTTCAGATCGTTTCCGTCGTTCAGATCGTTTCCGTCATTCAGATCGTTTGTCGTTCAGCTCGTTTCTGTCGTTCAGATCGTTTCAGTCGTTCAGATCGTTTCCGTCATGAGGTCGTTTCCGTCGTTCAGATCGTTTCGGTCGTTCAGATCGTTTCCGTCATTCAGCTCGTTTCCGTCGTTCAGATCGTTTCAGTCGTTCAGCTCGTTTCAGTCGTTCAGCTCGTTTCTGTCGTTCAGATCGTTTCCGTCGTTCATATCGTTTCCCTCATCAGCTCTTTTCCGTTGTTCAGATCGTTTCCGTCGTTCAGCTCGTTTCAATCGTTCAGATCGTTTCAGTCGTTCAGCTCTTTTCAGTCGTTCAGATCGTTTCCGTCGTTCAGCTCGTTTCCGTCGATCAGATCGTTTCTGTGGTTCAGATCGTTTCCGGCGTTCAGATCGTTTCAGTCGTTCAGATCGTTTCCGGCGTTCAGATCGTTTCAGTCGTTCAGATCGTTTCCGGCGTTCAGATCGTTTCAGTCGTTCAGATCGTTTCCCTCATCAGCTCGTTTCCGTTGTTCAGCTCGTTTCCCTCATCAGCTCGTTTCCGTTGTTCAGCTCGTTTCCGTCGTTCAGATCGTTTCCCTCATCAGCTCTTTTCCGTCGTTCATATCGTTTCCCTCATCAGATCGTTTCAGTCGTTCAGATCGTTTCAGTCGTTCAGATCGTTTCCCTCATCAGCTCATTTCCGTCGTTCAGATCGTTTCCGTCGTTCAGCTCTTTTCAGTCGTTCAGCTCGTTTCAGTCGTTCAGCTCGTTTCCGTCGTTCAGATCGTTTCCGTCGTTCAGATCGTTTCAGTCGTTCAGCTCTTTTCAGTCGTTCAGCTCGTTTCAGTCGTTCAGATCGTTTCAGTCGTTCAGATCGTTTCAGTCGTTCAGATCGTTTCCGGCGTTCAGATCGTTTCAGTCGTTCAGATCGTTTCCGGCGTTCAGATCGTTTCAGTCGTTCAGATCGTTTCCCTCATCAGCTCGTTTCCGTTGTTCAGCTCGTTTCCCTTATCAGCTCGTTTCTGTCGTTCAGATCATTTCCGTCGTTCAGATCGTTTCCCTCATCAGCTCTTTTCAGTCGTTCAGATCGTTTCAGTCGTTCAGTTCGTTTCAGTCGTTCAGATCGTTTCCGTCATTCAGATCGTTTGTCGATCAGCTCTTTTCAGTCGTTCAGATCGTTTCTTTCGTTCAGATCGTTTCCGTCATTCAGATCGTTTCAGTCGTTCAGATCGTTTACGTCGTTCAGATCGTTTCCGTAATTCAGCTCGTTTACGTCGTTCAGATCGTTTACGTCGTTCAGATCGTTTCCGTCATTCAGATCGTTTGTCGTTCAGCTCGTTTCAGTCGTTCAGATCGTTTCCCTCATCAGCTCTTTTCCGTCGTTCAGATCGTTTCCGTCATTCAGAACGTTTCCGTCGTTCAGATCGTTTCCGTCGTTCAGATCGTTTGTCGTTCAGCTCGTTTCTGTCGTTCAGATCGTTTCAGTCGTTCAGATCGTTTCCGTCGTTCAGATCGTTTCCGTCGTTCAGATCGTTTCCCTCATCAGCTCTTTTCAGTCGTTCAGATCGTTTCCGTCGTTCAGATCGTTTCCGTCGTTCAGATCGTTTCTGTCGTTCAGCTCTTTTCAGTCGTTCAGCTCGTTTCAGTCGTTCAGCTCGTTTCTGTCGTTCAGATCGTTTCCGTCATTCAGAACGTTTCTGTCGTTCAGATCGTTTCCCTCATCAGCTCTTTTCAGTCGTTCAGATCGTTTCAGTCGTTCAGCTCGTTTCAGTCGTTCAGATCGTTTCCGTCATTCAGATCGTTTGTCGATCAGCTCTTTTCAGTCGTTCAGATCGTTTCTTTCGTTCAGATCGTTTCCGTCATTCAGATCGTTCAGATCGTTTCCGTAATTCAGCTCGTTTCCGTCGTTCAGATCGTTTCCGTCGTTCAGATCGTTTCCGTCGTTCAGATCGTTTCCGTCGTTCAGATCGTTTCCGTCGTTCAGATCGTTTTGGTCGTTCAGATCGTTTCTTTCGTTCAGATCGTTTCCGTCGTTCAGATCGTTTCCGTCATTCAGATCGTTTGTCGTTCAGCTCGTTTCTGTCGTTCAGATCGTTTCAGTCGTTCAGATCGTTTCCGTCATGAGGTCGTTTCCGTCGTTCAGGTCGTTTCGGTCGTTCAGATCGTTTCCGTCATTCAGCTCGTTTCCGTCGTTCAGATCGTTTCAGTCGTTCAGCTCGTTTCAGTCGTTCAGCTCGTTTCTGTCGTTCAGATCGTTTTCGTCGTTCATATCGTTTCCCTCATCAGCTCTTTTCCGTTGTTCAGATCGTTTCCGTCGTTCAGCTCGTTTCAATCGTTCAGATCGTTTCAGTCATTCAGCTCTTTTCAGTCGTTCAGATCGTTTCCGTCGTTCAGCTCGTTTCCGTCGATCAGATCGTTTCTGTGGTTCAGATCGTTTCCGGCGTTCAGATCGTTTCAGTCGTCCAGCTCTTTTCAGTCGTTCAGATCGTTTCCGTCGTTCAGATCGTTTCTGTCGTTCAGATCGTTTCTGTCGTTCAGATCGTTTCAGTCCTTCAAATCGTTTCCCTCATCAGCTCGTTTCCGTCGTTCAGATCGTTTCTGTCGTTCAGATCGTTTCAGTCGTTCAGATCGTTTCTGTCGTTCAGATCGTTTCAGTCGTTCAGATCGTTTTACTCGTTCAGATCGTTTCCGTCGTTCAGATCGTTTCAGTCGTTCAGATCGTTTCCCTCATCAGCTCTTTTCAGTCGTTCAGATCGTTTCAGTCGTTCAGATCGTTTCAGTCGTTCAGATCATTTCTGTCGTTCAGATCTTTTCAGTCGTTCAGTTCGTTTCCGTCGTTCAGATCGTTTCAGTCGTTCAGATCGTTTCAGTCGTTAAGATAGTTTCCGTCGTTCAGATCGTTTCAGTCGTTCAGATCATTTCTGTCGTTCAGATCTTTTCAGTCGTTCAGTTCGTTTCCGTCGTTCAGATCGTTTCAGTCGTTCAGATCGTTTCCCTCATCAGCTCTTTTCCGTCGTTCAGATCGTTTCCGTCGTTCAGTTCGTTTCCGTCGTTCAGATCGTTTCCGTCG
This sequence comes from Blennius ocellaris, assembly GCF_963422515.1. NCBI lineage: Eukaryota > Metazoa > Chordata > Actinopteri > Blenniiformes > Blenniidae > Blennius > Blennius ocellaris. The sequence continues at coordinate 675,578 of NW_027662315.1, forward strand.
TTCAGATCGTTTCAGTCGTCCAGCTCTTTTCAGTCGTTCAGATCGTTTCCGTCGTTCAGATCGTTTCTGTCGTTCAGATCGTTTCTGTCGTTCAGATCGTTTCAGTCCTTCAAATCGTTTCCCTCATCAGCTCGTTTCCGTCGTTCAGATCGTTTCTGTCGTTCAGATTGTTTCAGTCGTTCAGATCGTTTCTGTCGTTCAGATCGTTTCAGTCGTTCAGATCGTTTTACTCGTTCAGATCGTTTCCGTCGTTCAGATCGTTTCAGTCGTTCAGATCGTTTCCCTCATCAGCTCTTTTCAGTCGTTCAGATCGTTTCAGTCGTTCAGATCGTTTCAGTCGTTCAGATCATTTCTGTCGTTCAGATCTTTTCAGTCGTTCAGTTCGTTTCCGTCGTTCAGATCGTTTCAGTCGTTCAGATCGTTTCAGCCGTTCAGATCGTTTCAGTCGTTCAGATCGTTTTCGTCGATGAGGTCGTTTCCGTCGTTCAGATCGTTTCAGTCCTTCAAATCGTTTCCCTCATCAGCTCGTTTCCGTCGTTCAAATCGTTTCTGTCGTTCAGATCGTTTCAGTCGTTCAAATCGTTTCAGTCGTTCAGATCGTTTCTGTCGTTCAGATCGTTTCAGTCGTTCAAATCGTTTCAGTCGTTCAGATCGTTTCTGTCGTTCAGATCGTTTCCGTCGTTCAGGTCGTTTCCATCGTTCAGCTCTTTTAAGTCGTTCAGATCGTTTCCGTCGTTCAGATCGTTTCCGTCGTTCAGATCGTTTCCGTCGTTCAGATCGTTTCTGTCCTTCAGATCGTTTCAGTCCTTCAAATCATTTCCCTCATCAGCTCGTTTCCGTCGTTCAGATCGTTTCTGTCGTTCAGATCGTTTCAGTCGTTCAAATCGTTTCTGTCGTTCAGATCGTTTCAGTCGTTCAGATCGTTTCTGTCGTTCAGATCTTTTCAGTCGTTCAGTTCGTTTCCGTCGTTCAGATCGTTTCCGTCGTTCAGGTCGTTTCCATCGTTCAGCTCTTTTAAGTCGTTCAGATCGTTTCCGTCGTTCAGATCGTTTCCGTCGTTCAGATCGTTTCAGTCGTTCAGATCGTTTCAGTCGTTCAGGTCGTTTTCGTCGATGAGGTCGTTTCAGTCGTCCAGCTCTTTTCAGTCGTTCAGATCGTTTCCGTCGTTCAGATCGTTTCTGTCGTTCAGATCGTTTCTGTCGTTCAGATCGTTTCAGTCCTTCAAATCGTTTCCCTCATCAGCTCGTTTCCGTCGTTCAGATCGTTTCTGTCGTTCAGATCGTTTCAGTCGTTCAGATCGTTTCTGTCGTTCAGATCGTTTCAGTCGTTCAGATCGTTTTACTCGTTCAGATCGTTTCCGTCGTTCAGATCGTTTCAGTCGTTCAGATCGTTTCCCTCATCAGCTCTTTTCAGTCGTTCAGATCGTTTCCGTCGTTCAGATCGTTTCAGTCGTCCAGCTCTTTTCAGTCGTTCAGATCGTTTCCGTCGTTCAGATCGTTTCTGTCGTTCAGATCGTTTCTGTCGTTCAGATCGTTTCAGTCCTTCAAATCGTTTCCCTCATCAGCTCGTTTCCGTCGTTCAGATCGTTTCTGTCGTTCAGATCGTTTCAGTCGTTCAGATCGTTTCTGTCGTTCAGATCGTTTCAGTCGTTCAGATCGTTTTACTCGTTCAGATCGTTTCCGTCGTTCAGATCGTTTCAGTCGTTCAGATCGTTTCCCTCATCAGCTCTTTTCAGTCGTTCAGATCGTTTCAGTCGTTCAGATCGTTTCAGTCGTTCAGATCATTTCTGTCGTTCAGATCTTTTCAGTCGTTCAGTTCGTTTCCGTCGTTCAGATCGTTTCAGTCGTTCAGATCGTTTCAGCCGTTCAGATCGTTTCAGTCGTTCAGATCGTTTTCGTCGATGAGGTCGTTTCCGTCGTTCAGATCGTTTCAGTCCTTCAAATCGTTTCCCTCATCAGCTCGTTTCCGTCGTTCAAATCGTTTCTGTCGTTCAGATCGTTTCAGTCGTTCAAATCGTTTCAGTCGTTCAGATCGTTTCTGTCGTTCAGATCGTTTCAGTCGTTCAAATCGTTTCAGTCGTTCAGATCGTTTCTGTCGTTCAGATCGTTTCCGTCGTTCAGGTCGTTTCCATCGTTCAGCTCTTTTAAGTCGTTCAGATCGTTTCCGTCGTTCAGATCGTTTCCGTCGTTCAGATCGTTTCCGTCGTTCAGATCGTTTCTGTCCTTCAGATCGTTTCAGTCCTTCAAATCATTTCCCTCATCAGCTCGTTTCCGTCGTTCAGATCGTTTCTGTCGTTCAGATCGTTTCAGTCGTTCAAATCGTTTCTGTCGTTCAGATCGTTTCAGTCGTTCAGATCGTTTCTGTCGTTCAGATCTTTTCAGTCGTTCAGTTCGTTTCCGTCGTTCAGATCGTTTCCGTCGTTCAGGTCGTTTCCATCGTTCAGCTCTTTTAAGTCGTTCAGATCGTTTCCGTCGTTCAGATCGTTTCCGTCGTTCAGATCGTTTCAGTCGTTCAGATCGTTTCAGTCGTTCAGGTCGTTTTCGTCGATGAGGTCGTTTCCGTCGTTTCCGTCGTTCAGATCGTTTCAGTCGTTCAGATCGTTTCCCTCATCAGCTCTTTTCAGTCGTTCAGATCGTTTCAGTCGTTCAGATCGTTTCCCTCATCAGCTCTTTTCAGTCGTTCAGATCGTTTCAGTCGTTCAGATCGTTTCAGTCGTTCAGATCGTTTCCGTCGTTCAGATCGTTTCAGTCGTTCAGATCGTTTTCGTCGATGAGGTCGTTTCCGTCGTTTCCGTCGTTCAGATCGTTTCAGTCGTTCATATCGTTTCAGTCGTTCAGATCGTTTCCCTCATCAGCTCTTTTCAGTCGTTCAGATCGTTTCAGTCGTTCAGATCGTTTCCCTCATCAGCTCTTTTCAGTCGCTCAGATCGTTTCAGTCGTTCAGACCGTTTCAGTCGTTCAGATCGTTTCCGTCGTTCAGATCGTTTCAGTCGTTCAGATCGTTTCCGTCGTTCAGATCGTTTCAGTCGTTCAGATCGTTTCAGTCGTTCAGATCGTTTCAGTCGTTCAGATCGTTTTCGTCGATGAGGTCGTTTCCGTCATTCAGATCGTTTCAGTCGTTCAGATCATTTCAGTCGTTCAGATCGTTTCCCTCATCAGCTCGTTTCCGTCGTTCAGATCGTTTCTGTCGTTCAGATCGTTTCAGTAGTTCAGATCGTTTCAGTCCTTCAAATCGTTTCCCGCATCAGCTCGTTTCCGTCGTTCAGATCGTTTCTGTCGTTCAGATCGTTTCAGTCGTTCAGATCGTTTCTGTCGTTCAGATCGCTTCACTCGTTCAGATCGTTTCACTCGTTCAGATCATTTCAGTCGTTCAGATCGTTTCCCTCATCAGCGCTTTTCAGTCGTTCAGATCGTTTCAATCGTTCAGATCGTTTCAGTCGTTCAGATCGTTTTCGTCGATGAGGTCGTTTCCGTCGTTCAGATCGTTTCAGTCGTTCAGATCGTTTCCGTCGTTCAGATCGTTTCTGTCCTTCAGATCGTTTCCGTCGTTCAGATCGTTTAAGTCGTTCAGATCGTTTCAGTCCTTCAAATCGTTTCCCTCATCAGCTCGTTTCCGTCGTTCAAATCGTTTCTGTCGTTCAGATCGTTTCAGTCGTTCAGATCGCTTCACTCGTTCATATCGTTTCACTCGTTCAGATCGTTTCCGTCGTTCAGCTCTTTTCAGTCGTTCAGATCGTTTCAGTCGTTCAGATCGTTTCAGTCGTTCAGATCGTTTCAGTCGTTCAGATCGTTTTCGTCGATGAGGTCGTTTCCGTCGTTTCCGTCGTTCAGATCGTTTCAGTCGTTCAGTTCGTTTCCGTCGCTCAGATCGTTTCAGTCGTTCAGATCGTTTCCCTCATCAGCTCTTTTCCGTCGTTCAGATCGTTTCAGTCGTTCAGATCGTTTCCGTCGTTCAGATCGTTTCAGTCGTTCAGCTCGTTTCCGTCGTTCAGATCGTTTCAGTCGTTCAGATTGTTTCAGTCGTTCAAATCGTTTCCCTCATCAGCTCGTTTCCGTCGTTCAGATCGTTTCCGTCGTTCAGATCATTTCAGTCGTTCAGATCGTTTCCCTCATCAGCTCTTTTCAGTCGTTCAGATCGTTTCAGTCGTTCAGATCGTTTCAGTCGTTCAGATCGTTTCAGTCGTTCAGATCGTTTTCGTCGATGAGGTCGTTTCCGTCGTTCAGATCGTTTCAGTCGTTCAGATCGTTTTCGTCGATGAGGTCGTTTCCGTCGTTTCCGTCGTTCAGATCGTTTCAGTCGTTCAGATCGTTTCCGTCGTTCAGATCGTTTCAGTCGTTCAGCTCGTTTCCGTCGTTCAGATCGTTTCAGTCGTTCAGATTGTTTCAGTCGTTCAAATCGTTTCCCTCATCAGCTCGTTTCCGTCGTTCAGATCGTTTCCGTCGTTCAGATCATTTCAGTCGTTCAGATCGTTTCCCTCATCAGCTCTTTTCAGTCGTTCAGATCGTTTCAGTCGTTCAGATCGTTTTCGTCGATGAGGTCGTTTCCGTCGTTCAGATTGTTTCAGTCCTTCAAATCGTTTCCCGCATCAGCTCGTTTCCGTCGTTCAGATCGTTTCTGTCGTTCAGATCGTTTCAGTCGTTCAGATCGTTTCTGTCGTTCAGATCTTTTCAGTCGTTCAGTTCGTTTCCGTCGTTCAGATCGTTTCAGTCGTTCAGATCGTTTCAGTCGTTCAGATCGCTTCAGTCGTTCAGATCGTTTCAGTCCTTCAAATCGTTTCCCGCATCAGCTCGTTTCCGTCGTTCAGATCGTTTCTGTCGTTCAGATCGTTTCAGTCGTTCAGATCGTTTCAGTCCTTCAAATCGTTTCCCGCATCAGCTCGTTTCCGTCGTTCAGATCGTTTCTGTCGTTCAGATCATTTCAGTCGTTCAGATCGTTTCCCTCATCAGCTCGTTTCCGTCGTTCAGATCGTTTCTGTCGTTCAGATCGTTTCAGTAGTTCAGATCGTTTCAGTCCTTCAAATCGTTTCCCGCATCAGCTCGTTTCCGTCGTTCAGATCGTTTCTGTCGTTCAGATCGTTTCACTCGTTCAGATCATTTCAGTCGTTCAGATCGTTTCCCTCATCAGCGCTTTTCAGTCGTTCAGATCGTTTCAATCGTTCAGATCGTTTCAGTCGTTCAGATCGTTTTCGTCGATGAGGTCGTTTCCGTCGTTCAGATCGTTTCAGTCGTTCAGATCGTTTCCGTCGTTCAGATCGTTTCTGTCCTTCAGATCGTTTCCGTCGTTCAGATCGTTTAAGTCGTTCAGATCGTTTCAGTCCTTCAAATCGTTTCCCTCATCAGCTCGTTTCCGTCGTTCAAATCGTTTCTGTCGTTCAGATCGTTTCAGTCGTTCAGATCGCTTCACTCGTTCATATCGTTTCACTCGTTCAGATCGTTTCCGTCGTTCAGCTCTTTTCAGTCGTTCAGATCGTTTCAGTCGTTCAGATCGTTTCAGTCGTTCAGATCGTTTCAGTCGTTCAGATCGTTTTCGTCGATGAGGTCGTTTCCGTCGTTTCCGTCGTTCAGATCGTTTCAGTCGTTCAGTTCGTTTCAGTCGTTCAGATCGTTTCCGTCGTTCAGATCGTTTCAGTCGTTCAGATCGTTTCCGTCGTTCAGATCGTTTCAGTCGTTCAGCTCGTTTCCGTCGTTCAGATCGTTTCAGTCGTTCAGATTGTTTCAGTCGTTCAAATCGTTTCCCTCATCAGCTCGTTTCCGTCGTTCAGATCGTTTCCGTCGTTCAGATCATTTCAGTCGTTCAGATCGTTTCCCTCATCAGCTCTTTTCAGTCGTTCAGATCGTTTCAGTCGTTCAGATCGTTTCAGTCGTTCAGATCGTTTCAGTCGTTCAGATCGTTTTCGTCGATGAGGTCGTTTCCGTCGTTCAGATCGTTTCAGTCGTTCAGCTCTTTTCAGTCGTTCAGCTCGTTTCCGTCGTTCAGATCGTTTCAGTCGTTCAGATTGTTTCAGTCCTTCAAATCGTTTCCCGCATCAGCTCGTTTCCGTCGTTCAGATCGTTTCTGTCGTTCAGATCGTTTCAGTCGTTCAGATCGTTTCTGTCGTTCAGATCTTTTCAGTCGTTCAGTTCGTTTCCGTCGTTCAGATCGTTTCAGTCGTTCAGATCGTTTCAGTCGTTCAGATCGCTTCAGTCGTTCAGATCGTTTCAGTCCTTCAAATCGTTTCCCGCATCAGCTCGTTTCCGTCGTTCAGATCGTTTCTGTCGTTCAGATCGTTTCAGTCGTTCAGATCGTTTCAGTCCTTCAAATCGTTTCCCGCATCAGCTCGTTTCACTCGTTCATCTCGTTTCCGTCGTTCAGATCGTTTCCGTCGTTCAGATCATTTCAGTTGTTCAGATCGTTTCCCTCATCAGCTCTTTTCAGTCGTTCAGATCGTTTCAGTCGTTCAGATCGTTTCAGTCCTTCAAATCGTTTCCCGCATCAGCTCGTTTCCGTCGTTCAGATCGTTTCCATCGTCCAGATCGTTTACGTCGTTCAGCTCTTTTCCGTCATTCAGATCGTTTCCGTCGTTTCAGTCGTTCAGATCGTTTCAGTCGTTCAGATCGTTTCAGTCGTTCAGATCGTTTTCGTCGATGAGGTCGTTTCCGTCGTTCAGATCGTTTCCGTCGTTCAGATCGTTTCTGTCGTTCAGATCGTTTCAGTCGTTCAGATCGTTTCAGTCCTTCAAATCGTTTCCCGCATCAGCTCGTTTCCGTCGTTCAGATCGTTTCTGTCGTTCAGATCGTTTCAGTCGTTCAGATCGTTTCTGTCGTTCAGATCTTTTCAGTCGTTCAGTTCGTTTCCGTCGTTCAGATCGTTTCAGTCGTTCAGATCGTTTCAGTCGTTCAGATCGCTTCAGTCGTTCAGATCGTTTCAGTCGTTCAGATCGTTTCTGTCGTTCAGATCGTTTCTGTCGTTCAGATCGTTTCAGTCGTTCAGATCGTTTCTGTCGTTCAGATCTTTTCCGTCGTTCAGTTCTTTTCCGTCGTTCAGATCGTTTCAGTCGTTCAGATCGTTTCAGTCGTTCAGATCGCTTCACTCGTTCAGATCGTTTCAGTCGTTCAGATCGTTTCTGTCGTTCAGATCTTTTCAGTCGTTCAGTTCGTTTCCGTCGTTCAGATCGTTTCAGTCGTTCAGATCGTTTCAGTCGTTCAGATCGTTTCTGTCGTTCAGATCGTTTCAGTCGTTCAGATCGTTTCAGTCCTTCAAATCGTTTCCCGCATCAGCTCGTTTCCGTCGTTCAGATCGTTTCTGTCGTTCAGATCGTTTCAGTCGTTCAGATCGTTTCAGTCCTTCAAATCGTTTCCCGCATCAGCTCGTTTCCGTCGTTCAGATCGTTTCTGTCGTTCAGATCATTTCAGTCGTTCAGATCGTTTCCCTCATCAGCTCGTTTCCGTCGTTCAGATCGTTTCTGTCGTTCAGATCGTTTCAGTAGTTCAGATCGTTTCAGTCCTTCAAATCGTTTCCCGCATCAGCTCGTTTCCGTCGTTCAGATCGTTTCTGTCGTTCAGATCGTTTCACTCGTTCAGATCATTTCAGTCGTTCAGATCGTTTCCCTCATCAGCGCTTTTCAGTCGTTCAGATCGTTTCAATCGTTCAGATCGTTTCAGTCGTTCAGATCGTTTTCGTCGATGAGGTCGTTTCCGTCGTTCAGATCGTTTCAGTCGTTCAGATCGTTTCCGTCGTTCAGATCGTTTCTGTCCTTCAGATCGTTTCCGTCGTTCAGATCGTTTAAGTCGTTCAGATCGTTTCAGTCCTTCAAATCGTTTCCCTCATCAGCTCGTTTCCGTCGTTCAAATCGTTTCTGTCGTTCAGATCGTTTCAGTCGTTCAGATCGCTTCACTCGTTCATATCGTTTCACTCGTTCAGATCGTTTCCGTCGTTCAGCTCTTTTCAGTCGTTCAGATCGTTTCAGTCGTTCAGATCGTTTCAGTCGTTCAGATCGTTTCAGTCGTTCAGATCGTTTTCGTCGATGAGGTCGTTTCCGTCGTTTCCGTCGTTCAGATCGTTTCAGTCGTTCAGTTCGTTTCCGTCGCTCAGATCGTTTCAGTCGTTCAGATCGTTTCCCTCATCAGCTCTTTTCCGTCGTTCAGATCGTTTCAGTCGTTCAGATCGTTTCCGTCGTTCAGATCGTTTCAGTCGTTCAGCTCGTTTCCGTCGTTCAGATCGTTTCAGTCGTTCAGATTGTTTCAGTCGTTCAAATCGTTTCCGTCGTTCAGATCATTTCAGTCGTTCAGATCGTTTCCCTCATCAGCTCTTTTCAGTCGTTCAGATCGTTTCAGTCGTTCAGATCGTTTCAGTCGTTCAGATCGTTTCAGTCGTTCAGATCTTTTCAGTCGTTCAGTTCGTTTCCGTCATTCAGATCGTTTCAGTCGTTCAGATCGTTTCAGTCGTTCAGATCGCTTCAGTCGTTCAGATCGTTTCAGTCCTTCAAATCGTTTCCCGCATCAGCTCGTTTCCGTCGTTCAGATCGTTTCTGTCGTTCAGATCGTTTCAGTCGTTCAGATCGTTTCAGTCCTTCAAATCGTTTCCCGCATCAGCTCGTTTCCGTCGTTCAGATCGTTTCTGTCGTTCAGATCGTTTCAGTCGTTCAGATCGTTTCTGTCGTTCAGATCTTTTCAGTCGTTCAGTTCGTTTCCGTCGTTCAGATCGTTTCAGTCGTTCAGATCGTTTCAGTCGTTCAGATCGCTTCACTCGTTCAGATCGTTTCACTCGTTCAGATCATTTCAGTCGTTCAGTTCGTTTCACTCGTTCATCTCGTTTCCGTCGTTCAGATCGTTTCCGTCGTTCAGATCATTTCAGTTGTTCAGATCGTTTCCCTCATCAGCTCTTTTCAGTCGTTCAGATCGTTTCAGTCGTTCAGATCGTTTCAGTCCTTCAAATCGTTTCCCGCATCAGCTCGTTTCCGTCGTTCAGATCGTTTCCATCGTCCAGATCGTTTACGTCGTTCAGCTCTTTTCCGTCATTCAGATCGTTTCCGTCGTTTCAGTCGTTCAGATCGTTTCAGTCGTTCAGATCGTTTCAGTCGTTCAGATCGTTTTCGTCGATGAGGTCGTTTCCGTCGTTCAGATCGTTTCCGTCGTTCAGATCGTTTCTGTCGTTCAGATCGTTTCAGTCGTTCAGATCGTTTCAGTCCTTCAAATCGTTTCCCGCATCAGCTCGTTTCCGTCGTTCAGATCGTTTCTGTCGTTCAGATCGTTTCAGTCGTTCAGATCGTTTCAGTCCTTCAAATCGTTTCCCGCATCAGCTCGTTTCCGTCGTTCAGATCGTTTCTGTCGTTCAGATCGTTTCAGTCGTTCAGATCGTTTCAGTCCTTCAAATCGTTTCCCGCATCAGCTCGTTTCCGTCGTTCAGCTCGTTTCTGTCGTTCAGCTCGTTTCTGTCGTTCAGATCGTTTCCGTCGTTCAGATCGTTTCTGCCGTTCAGATCGTTTCCGTCGTTCAGCTCGTTTCCTTCGTTCAGCTCGTTTCTGTCGTTCAGATCGTTTCCGTCGTTCAGATCGTTTCCGTCGTTCATCTCGTTTCCGTCGTTCAGCTCGTTTCCATCGTTCAGCTCGTTTCTGTCGTTCAGATCGTTTCAGTCGTTCATCTCGTTTCCGTCGTTCAGATCGTTTCCGTCGTTCAGATTGTTTCAGTCTTTCAGATCGTTTCCCTCATCAGTTCGTTTCCGTCGTTCAGATCGTTTCAGTCGTTCAGATCGTTTCAGTCGTTCAGCTCGTTTCCGTCGTTCAGATTGTTTCCGTCGTTCAGATCGTTTCCGTCGTTCAGATCGTTTCAGTCGTTTAGATCGTTTCTGTCGTTCAGATCGTTTCAGTCGTTCAGCTCGTTTCCGTCGTTCAGATCGTTTCTGTCGTTCAGATCGTTTCAGTCGTTCAGATCGTTTCTGTCGTTCAGATCTTTTCAGTCGTTCAGTTCGTTTCCGTCGTTCAGATCGTTTCCGTCGTTCATCTCGTTTCCGTCGTTCAGATCGTTTCCGTCGTTCAGATTGTTTCAGTCTTTCAGATCGTTCATCTCGTTTCAGTCGTTCAGATCGTTTCAGTCGTTCAGATCGTTTCCCTCATCAGTTCGTTTCCGTCGTTCAGATCGTTTCAGTCGTTCAGATCGTTTCAGTCGTTCAGCTCGTTTCCGTCGTTCAGATCGTTTCCGTCGTTCAGATCGTTTCAGTCGTTCAGATCGTTTCTGTCAGTCAGATCGTTTCAGTCGTTCAGATCGTTTCAGTCGTTCAGCTCGTTTCTGTCGTTCAGATCGTTTCAGTCGTTCAGATCGTTTCTGTCGTTCAGATCGTTTCAGTCGTTCAGATCGTTTCAGTCGTTCAGATCGTTCATCTCGTTTCAGTCGTTCAGATCGTTTCAGTCGTTCAGATCGTTTAAGTCGTTCAGCTCGTTTCTGTCGTTCAGATCGTTTCAGTCGTTCAGATCATTTCAGTCGTTCAGATCGTTTCTGTCAGTCAGATCGTTTCAGTCGTTCAGATCGTTTCAGTCGTTCAGATCGTTTAAGTCGTTCAGATCGTTTCAGTCATTCAGATCGTTTCAGTCGTTCAGCTCGTTTCCCTCGTTCACATCGTTTCCGTCGTTCAGATCGTTTCCGTCGTTCAGCTCGTTTCCCTCGTTCAAATCGTTTCAGTCGTTCAGATAGTTTCAGTCGTTCAGCTCGTTTCCCTCGTTCACATCGTTTCCGTCGTTCAGATCGTTTCCGTCGTTCAGCTCGTTTCCCTCGTTCAAATCGTTTCAGTCGTTCAGATAGTTTCAGTCGTTCAGATCGTTTCAGTCGTTCAGATCGTTTCTGTCGTTCAGTTCGTTTCAGTCGTTCAGATCGTTTCTGTCGTTTAGATCGTTTCAGTCGTTCAGATCGTTTCTGTCGTTCAGATCGTTTCAGTCGTTCAGATCGTTCATCTCGTTTCAGTCGTTCAGATCGTTTTAGTCGTTCAGATCGTTTAAGTCGTTCAGATCGTTTCAGTCGTTCAGATCGTTTCAGTCGTTCAGATCGTTCATCTCGTTTCAGTCGTTCAGATCGTTTCAGTCATTCAGATCGTTTAAGTCGTTCAGCTCGTTTCTGTCGTTCAGATCGTTTCAGTCGTTCAGATCATTTCAGTCGTTCAGATCGTTTCAGTCGTTCAGATCGTTTCCGTCGTTCAGATCGTTTAAGTCGTTCAGCTCGTTTCTGTCGTTCAGATCGTTTCAGTCGTTCAGATCTTTCAGTCGTTCAGATCGTTTCAGTCGTTCAGATCGTTTCAGTCGTTCAGATCGTTTCCCTCATCAGCTCTTTTCAGTCGTTCAGATCGTTTCAGTCGTTCAGATCGTTTCAGTCGTTCAGATCGTTTCCGTCGTTCAGATCGTTTCAGTCGTTCAGATCGTTTCCGTCGTTCAGATCGTTTCAGTCGTTCAGCTCGTTTCCGTCGTACAGATCGTTTCAGTCGTTCAGATTGTTTCAGTCGTTCAGATCGTTTCCGTCGTTCAGATCGTTTCAGTCGTTCAGCTCGTTTCCGTCGTTCAGATCGTTTCAGTCGTTCAGATCGTTTCAGTCGTTCAGATCGTTTCAGTCGTTCAGATCGTTTCAGTCGTTCAGATCGTTTTCGTCGATGAGGTCGTTTCCGTCGTTCAGATCGTTTCAGTCGTTCAGATCATTTCAGTCGTTCAGATCGTTTCCCTCATCAGCTCGTTTCCGTCGTTCAGATCGTTTCTGTCGTTCAGATCGTTTCAGTCGTTCAGATCGTTTCTGTCAGTCAGATCGTTTCAGTCGTTCAGATCGTTTCAGTCGTTCAGCTCGTTTCTGTCAGTCAGATCGTTTCAGTCGTTCAGATCGTTTCAGTCGTTCAGCTCGTTTCAGTCGTTCAGATCGTTTCCCTCATCAGCTCTTTTCAGTCGTTCAGATCGTTTCAGTCGTTCAGATCGTTTCAGTCGTTCAGATCGTTTCAGTCCTTCAAATCGTTTCCCGCATCAGTTCGTTTCCGTCGTTCAGATCGTTTCTGTCGTTCAGATCGTTTCAGTCGTTCAGCTCGTTTCTGTCGTTCAGATCGTTTCCGTCGTTCAGATCGTTTCCGTCGTTCATCTCGTTTCCGTCGTTCAGATCGTTTCCGTCGTTCAGATTGTTTCAGTCTTTCAGATCGTTAATCTCGTTTCAGTCATTCAGATCGTTTCAGTCGTTCAGATCGTTTCCCTCATCAGTTCGTTTCCGTCGTTCAGATCGTTTCAGTCGTTCAGATCGTTTCAGTCGTTCAGCTCGTTTCCGTCGTTCAGATTGTTTCCGTCGTTCAGATCGTTTCCGTCGTTCAGATCGTTTCAGTCGTTCAGATCGTTTCTGTCAGTCAGATCGTTTCAGTCGTTCAGATCGTTTCAGTCGTTCAGCTCGTTTCTGTCGTTCAGATCGTTTCAGTCGTTCAGATCGTTTCTGTCGTTCAGATCGTTTCAGTCGTTTAGATCGTTTCTGTCGTTCAGATCGTTTCAGTCGTTCAGATCGTTTCAGTCGTTCAGCTCGTTTCTGTCAGTCAGATCGTTTCAGTCGTTCAGATCGTTTCAGTCGTTCAGCTCGTTTCTGTCGTTCAGATCGTTTCAGTCGTTCAGATCGTTTCTGTCGTTCAGATCGTTTCAGTCGTTCAGATCGTTTCAGTCGTTCAGATCGTTCATCTCGTTTCAGTCGTTCAGATCGTTTCAGTCGTTCAGATCGTTTAAGTCGTTCAGCTCGTTTCTGTCGTTCAGATCGTTTCAGTCGTTCAGATCATTTCAGTCGTTCAGATCGTTTCTGTCAGTCAGATCGTTTCAGTCGTTCAGATCGTTTCAGTCGTTCAGCTCGTTTCCGTCGTTCAGATTGTTTCCGTCGTTCATCTCGTTTCCGTCGTTCAGATCGTTTCCGTCGTTCAGATCGTTTCAGTCGTTCAGATCGTTTCTGTCAGTCAGATCGTTTCAGTCGTTCAGATCGTTTCAGTCGTTCAGCTCGTTTCTGTCGTTCAGATCGTTTCAGTCGTTCAGATCGTTTCTGTCGTTCAGATCGTTTCAGTCGTTCAGATCGTTTCAGTCGTTCAGATCGTTCATCTCGTTTCAGTCGTTCAGATCGTTTCAGTCGTTCAGATCGTTTAAGTCGTTCAGCTCGTTTCTGTCGTTCAGATCGTTTCAGTCGTTCAGATCATTTCAGTCGTTCAGATCGTTTCTGTCAGTCAGATCGTTTCAGTCGTTCAGATCGTTTCAGTCGTTCAGATCGTTTAAGTCATTCAGATCGTTTCAGTCATTCAGATCGTTTCAGTCGTTCAGCTCGTTTCCCTCGTTCAAATCGTTTCCGTCGTTCAGATCGTTTCCGTCGTTCAGCTCGTTTCCCTCGTTCAAATCGTTTCAGTCGTTCAGATAGTTTCAGTCGTTCAGATCGTTTCAGTCGTTCAGATCGTTTCTGTCGTTCAGCTCGTTTCAGTCGTTCAGATCGTTTCTGTCGTTTAGATCGTTTCAGTCGTTCAGATCGTTTCTGTCGTTCAGATCGTTTCAGTCGTTCAGATCATTTCAGTCGTTCAGATCGTTTCAGTCGTTCAGATCGTTTCCGTCGGTCAGATCGTTTAAGTCGTTCAGCTCGTTTCTGTCGTTCAGATCGTTTCAGTCGTTCAGATCATTTCAGTCGTTCAGATCGTTTAAGTCGTTCAGATCGTTTCAGTCATTCAGATCGTTTCAGTCGTTCAGCTCGTTTCCCTCGTTCAAATCGTTTCCGTCGTTCAGATCGTTTCCGTCGTTCAGCTCGTTTCCCTCGTTCAAATCGTTTCAGTCGTTCAGATAGTTTCAGTCGTTCAGATCGTTTCAGTCGTTCAGATCGTTTCTGTCGTTCAGCTCGTTTCAGTCGTTCAGATCGTTTCTGTCGTTTAGATCGTTTCAGTCGTTCAGATCGTTTCTGTCGTTCAGATCGTTTCAGTCGTTCAGATCGTTCATCTCGTTTCAGTCGTTCAGATCGTTTCAGTCGTTCAGATCGTTTAAGTCGTTCAGATCGTTTCAGTCGTTCAGATCGTTTCAGTCGTTCAGATCGTTCATCTCGTTTCAGTCGTTCAGATCGTTTCAGTCGTTCAGATCGTTTAAGTCGTTCAGCTCGTTTCTGTCGTTCAGATCGTTTCAGTCGTTCAGGTCATTTCAGTCGTTCAGATCGTTTCAGTCGTTCAGATCGTTTCCGTCGTTCAGATCGTTTAAGTCATTCAGCTCGTTTCTGCCGTTAAGATCGTTTCAGTCGTTCAGATCATTTCAGTCGTTCAGATCGTTTCAGTCGTTCAGATCGTTTCAGTCGTTCAGATCGTTTCCCTCATCAGCTCTTTTCAGTCGTTCAGATCGTTTCAGTCGTTCAGATCGTTTCAGTCGTTCAGATCATTTCCGTCGTTCAGATCGTTTCAGTCGTTTCAGTCGTTCAGCTCGTTTCCGTCGTTCAGATCGTTTCAGTCGTTCAGATTGTTTCAGTCGTTCAGATCGTTTCCGTCGTTCAGATCGTTTCAGTCGTTCAGCTCGTTTCCGTCGTTCAGATCGTTTCAGTCGTTCTGATTGTTTCAGTCCTTCAAATCGTTTCCCTCATCAGCTCGTTTCCGTCGTTCAGATCGTTTCTGTCGTTCAGATCGTTTCAGTCGTTCAGATCGTTTCAGTCCTTCAAATCGTTTCCCGCATCAGCTCGTTTCCGTCGTTCAGATCGTTTCAGTCGTTCAGATCGTTTCAGTCGTTCAGATCGTTTCTGTCGTTCAGATCTTTTCAGTCGTTCAGTTCGTTTCCGTCGTTCAGATCGTTTCAGTCGTTCAGATCGTTTCCGTCGTTCAGATCGTTTCAGTCGTTCAGCTCGTTTCCGTCGTTCAGATCGTTTCAGTCGTTCAGATCGTTTCAGTCGTTCAGATCGTTTCAGTCGTTCAGATCGTTTTCGTCGATGAGGTCGTTTCCGTCGTTCAGATCGTTTCAGTCGTTCAGATCATTTCAGTCGTTCAGATCGTTTCAGTCGTTCAGATCATTTCAGTCGTTCAGATCGTTTCCCTCATCAGCTCGTTTCCGTCGTTCAGATCGTTTCTGTCGTTCAGATCGTTTCAGTCGTTCAGATCGTTTCAGTCCTTCAAATCGTTTCCCGCATCAGCTCGTTTCCGTCGTTCAGATCGTTTCTGTCGTTCAGATCATTTCAGTCGTTCAGATCGTTTCTGTCGTTCAGATCATTTCAGTCGTTCAGATCGTTTCCCTCATCAGCGCTTTTCAGTCGTTCAGATCGTTTCAATCGTTCAGATCGTTTCAGTCGTTCAGATCGTTTTCGTCGATGAGGTCGTTTCCGTCGTTCAGATCGTTTCAGTCGTTCAGATCGTTTCCGTCGTTCAGATCGTTTCTGTCCTTCAGATCGTTTCCGTCGTTCAGATCGTTTCTGTCCTTCAGATCGTTTCCGTCGTTCAGATCGTTTCTGTCCTTCAGATCGTTTCAGTCCTTCAAATCATTTCCCTCATCAGATCGTTTCCGTCGTTCAGCTCTTTTCAGTCGTTCAGATCGTTTCAGTCGTTCAGATCGTTTCAGTCGTTCAGATCTTTCAGTCGTTCAGATCGTTTCAGTCGTTCAGATCTTTCAGTCGTTCAGATCGTTTCAGTCGTTCAGATCGTTTCAGTCGTTCAGATCGTTTCCCTCATCAGCTCTTTTCAGTCGTTCAGATCGTTTCAGTCGTTCAGATCGTTTCAGTCGTTCAGATCGTTTCCGTCGTTCAGATCGTTTCAGTCGTTCAGATCGTTTCCGTCGTTCAGATCGTTTCAGTCGTTCAGCTCGTTTCCGTCGTACAGATCGTTTCAGTCGTTCAGATTGTTTCAGTCGTTCAGATCGTTTCCGTCGTTCAGATCGTTTCAGTCGTTCAGCTCGTTTCCGTCGTTCAGATCGTTTCAGTCGTTCAGATCGTTTCAGTCGTTCAGATCGTTTCAGTCGTTCAGATCGTTTCAGTCGTTCAGATCGTTTTCGTCGATGAGGTCGTTTCCGTCGTTCAGATCGTTTCAGTCGTTCAGATCATTTCAGTCGTTCAGATCGTTTCCCTCATCAGCTCGTTTCCGTCGTTCAGATCGTTTCTGTCGTTCAGATCGTTTCAGTCGTTCAGATCGTTTCTGTCAGTCAGATCGTTTCAGTCGTTCAGATCGTTTCAGTCGTTCAGCTCGTTTCTGTCAGTCAGATCGTTTCAGTCGTTCAGATCGTTTCAGTCGTTCAGCTCGTTTCAGTCGTTCAGATCGTTTCCCTCATCAGCTCTTTTCAGTCGTTCAGATCGTTTCAGTCGTTCAGATCGTTTCAGTCGTTCAGATCGTTTCAGTCCTTCAAATCGTTTCCCGCATCAGTTCGTTTCCGTCGTTCAGATCGTTTCTGTCGTTCAGATCGTTTCAGTCGTTCAGCTCGTTTCTGTCGTTCAGATCGTTTCCGTCGTTCAGATCGTTTCCGTCGTTCATCTCGTTTCCGTCGTTCAGATCGTTTCCGTCGTTCAGATTGTTTCAGTCTTTCAGATCGTTAATCTCGTTTCAGTCATTCAGATCGTTTCAGTCGTTCAGATCGTTTCCCTCATCAGTTCGTTTCCGTCGTTCAGATCGTTTCAGTCGTTCAGATCGTTTCAGTCGTTTAGATCGTTTCTGTCGTTCAGATCGTTTCAGTCGTTCAGATCGTTTCAGTCGTTCAGCTCGTTTCTGTCAGTCAGATCGTTTCAGTCGTTCAGATCGTTTCAGTCGTTCAGCTCGTTTCTGTCGTTCAGATCGTTTCAGTCGTTCAGATCGTTTCTGTCGTTCAGATCGTTTCAGTCGTTCAGATCGTTTCAGTCGTTCAGATCGTTCATCTCGTTTCAGTCGTTCAGATCGTTTCAGTCGTTCAGATCGTTTAAGTCGTTCAGCTCGTTTCTGTCGTTCAGATCGTTTCAGTCGTTCAGATCATTTCAGTCGTTCAGATCGTTTCTGTCAGTCAGATCGTTTCAGTCGTTCAGATCGTTTTCAGTCGTTCAGCTCGTTTCCGTCGTTCAGATTGTTTCCGTCGTTCATCTCGTTTCCGTCGTTCAGATCGTTTCCGTCGTTCAGATCGTTTCAGTCGTTCAGATCGTTTCTGTCAGTCAGATCGTTTCAGTCGTTCAGATCGTTTCAGTCGTTCAGCTCGTTTCTGTCGTTCAGATCGTTTCAGTCGTTCAGATCGTTTCTGTCGTTCAGATCGTTTCAGTCGTTCAGATCGTTTCAGTCGTTCAGATCGTTCATCTCGTTTCAGTCGTTCAGATCGTTTCAGTCGTTCAGATCGTTTAAGTCGTTCAGCTCGTTTCTGTCGTTCAGATCGTTTCAGTCGTTCAGATCATTTCAGTCGTTCAGATCGTTTCTGTCAGTCAGATCGTTTCAGTCGTTCAGATCGTTTCAGTCGTTCAGATCGTTTAAGTCATTCAGATCGTTTCAGTCATTCAGATCGTTTCAGTCGTTCAGCTCGTTTCCCTCGTTCAAATCGTTTCCGTCGTTCAGATCGTTTCCGTCGTTCAGCTCGTTTCCCTCGTTCAAATCGTTTCAGTCGTTCAGATAGTTTCAGTCGTTCAGATCGTTTCAGTCGTTCAGATCGTTTCTGTCGTTCAGCTCGTTTCAGTCGTTCAGATCGTTTCTGTCGTTTAGATCGTTTCAGTCGTTCAGATCGTTTCTGTCGTTCAGATCGTTTCAGTCGTTCAGATCATTTCAGTCGTTCAGATCGTTTCAGTCGTTCAGATCGTTTCCGTCGGTCAGATCGTTTAAGTCGTTCAGCTCGTTTCTGTCGTTCAGATCGTTTCAGTCGTTCAGATCATTTCAGTCGTTCAGATCGTTTAAGTCGTTCAGATCGTTTCAGTCATTCAGATCGTTTCAGTCGTTCAGCTCGTTTCCCTCGTTCAAATCGTTTCCGTCGTTCAGATCGTTTCCGTCGTTCAGCTCGTTTCCCTCGTTCAAATCGTTTCAGTCGTTCAGATAGTTTCAGTCGTTCAGATCGTTTCAGTCGTTCAGATCGTTTCTGTCGTTCAGCTCGTTTCAGTCGTTCAGATCGTTTCTGTCGTTTAGATCGTTTCAGTCGTTCAGATCGTTTCTGTCGTTCAGATCGTTTCAGTCGTTCAGATCGTTCATCTCGTTTCAGTCGTTCAGATCGTTTCAGTCGTTCAGATCGTTTAAGTCGTTCAGATCGTTTCAGTCGTTCAGATCGTTTCAGTCGTTCAGATCGTTCATCTCGTTTCAGTCGTTCAGATCGTTTCAGTCGTTCAGATCGTTTAAGTCGTTCAGCTCGTTTCTGTCGTTCAGATCGTTTCAGTCGTTCAGGTCATTTCAGTCGTTCAGATCGTTTCAGTCGTTCAGATCGTTTCCGTCGTTCAGATCGTTTAAGTCATTCAGCTCGTTTCTGCCGTTAAGATCGTTTCAGTCGTTCAGATCATTTCAGTCGTTCAGATCGTTTCAGTCGTTCAGATCGTTTCAGTCGTTCAGATCGTTTCCCTCATCAGCTCTTTTCAGTCGTTCAGATCGTTTCAGTCGTTCAGATCGTTTCAGTCGTTCAGATCATTTCCGTCGTTCAGATCGTTTCAGTCGTTTCAGTCGTTCAGCTCGTTTCCGTCGTTCAGATCGTTTCAGTCGTTCAGATTGTTTCAGTCGTTCAGATCGTTTCCGTCGTTCAGATCGTTTCAGTCGTTCAGCTCGTTTCCGTCGTTCAGATCGTTTCAGTCGTTCTGATTGTTTCAGTCCTTCAAATCGTTTCCCTCATCAGCTCGTTTCCGTCGTTCAGATCGTTTCTGTCGTTCAGATCGTTTCAGTCGTTCAGATCGTTTCAGTCCTTCAAATCGTTTCCCGCATCAGCTCGTTTCCGTCGTTCAGATCGTTTCAGTCGTTCAGATCGTTTCAGTCGTTCAGATCGTTTCTGTCGTTCAGATCTTTTCAGTCGTTCAGTTCGTTTCCGTCGTTCAGATCGTTTCAGTCGTTCAGATCGTTTCCGTCGTTCAGATCGTTTCAGTCGTTCAGCTCGTTTCCGTCGTTCAGATCGTTTCAGTCGTTCAGATCGTTTCAGTCGTTCAGATCGTTTCAGTCGTTCAGATCGTTTTCGTCGATGAGGTCGTTTCCGTCGTTCAGATCGTTTCAGTCGTTCAGATCATTTCAGTCGTTCAGATCGTTTCAGTCGTTCAGATCATTTCAGTCGTTCAGATCGTTTCCCTCATCAGCTCGTTTCCGTCGTTCAGATCGTTTCTGTCGTTCAGATCGTTTCAGTCGTTCAGATCGTTTCAGTCCTTCAAATCGTTTCCCGCATCAGCTCGTTTCCGTCGTTCAGATCGTTTCTGTCGTTCAGATCATTTCAGTCGTTCAGATCGTTTCTGTCGTTCAGATCATTTCAGTCGTTCAGATCGTTTCCCTCATCAGCGCTTTTCAGTCGTTCAGATCGTTTCAATCGTTCAGATCGTTTCAGTCGTTCAGATCGTTTTCGTCGATGAGGTCGTTTCCGTCGTTCAGATCGTTTCAGTCGTTCAGATCGTTTCCGTCGTTCAGATCGTTTCTGTCCTTCAGATCGTTTCCGTCGTTCAGATCGTTTCTGTCCTTCAGATCGTTTCCGTCGTTCAGATCGTTTCTGTCCTTCAGATCGTTTCAGTCCTTCAAATCATTTCCCTCATCAGATCGTTTCCGTCGTTCAGCTCTTTTCAGTCGTTCAGATCGTTTCAGTCGTTCAGATCGTTTCAGTCGTTCAGATCTTTCAGTCGTTCAGATCGTTTCAGTCGTTCAGATCTTTCAGTCGTTCAGATCGTTTCAGTCGTTCAGATCGTTTCAGTCGTTCAGATCGTTTCCCTCATCAGCTCTTTTCAGTCGTTCAGATCGTTTCAGTCGTTCAGATCGTTTCAGTCGTTCAGATCGTTTCCGTCGTTCAGATCGTTTCAGTCGTTCAGATCGTTTCCGTCGTTCAGATCGTTTCAGTCGTTCAGCTCGTTTCCGTCGTACAGATCGTTTCAGTCGTTCAGATTGTTTCAGTCGTTCAGATCGTTTCCGTCGTTCAGATCGTTTCAGTCGTTCAGCTCGTTTCCGTCGTTCAGATCGTTTCAGTCGTTCAGATCGTTTCAGTCGTTCAGATCGTTTCAGTCGTTCAGATCGTTTCAGTCGTTCAGATCGTTTTCGTCGATGAGGTCGTTTCCGTCGTTCAGATCGTTTCAGTCGTTCAGATCATTTCAGTCGTTCAGATCGTTTCCCTCATCAGCTCGTTTCCGTCGTTCAGATCGTTTCTGTCGTTCAGATCGTTTCAGTCGTTCAGATCGTTTCTGTCAGTCAGATCGTTTCAGTCGTTCAGATCGTTTCAGTCGTTCAGCTCGTTTCTGTCAGTCAGATCGTTTCAGTCGTTCAGATCGTTTCAGTCGTTCAGCTCGTTTCAGTCGTTCAGATCGTTTCCCTCATCAGCTCTTTTCAGTCGTTCAGATCGTTTCAGTCGTTCAGATCGTTTCAGTCGTTCAGATCGTTTCAGTCCTTCAAATCGTTTCCCGCATCAGTTCGTTTCCGTCGTTCAGATCGTTTCTGTCGTTCAGATCGTTTCAGTCGTTCAGCTCGTTTCTGTCGTTCAGATCGTTTCCGTCGTTCAGATCGTTTCCGTCGTTCATCTCGTTTCCGTCGTTCAGATCGTTTCCGTCGTTCAGATTGTTTCAGTCTTTCAGATCGTTAATCTCGTTTCAGTCATTCAGATCGTTTCAGTCGTTCAGATCGTTTCCCTCATCAGTTCGTTTCCGTCGTTCAGATCGTTTCAGTCGTTCAGATCGTTTCAGTCGTTCAGCTCGTTTCCGTCGTTCAGATTGTTTCCGTCGTTCAGATCGTTTCCGTCGTTCAGATCGTTTCAGTCGTTCAGATCGTTTCTGTCAGTCAGATCGTTTCAGTCGTTCAGCTCGTTTCTGTCGTTCAGATCGTTTCAGTCGTTCAGATCGTTTCTGTCGTTCAGATCGTTTCAGTCGTTTAGATCGTTTCTGTCGTTCAGATCGTTTCAGTCGTTCAGATCGTTTCAGTCGTTCAGCTCGTTTCTGTCAGTCAGATCGTTTCAGTCGTTCAGATCGTTTCAGTCGTTCAGCTCGTTTCTGTCGTTCAGATCGTTTCAGTCGTTCAGATCGTTTCTGTCGTTCAGATCGTTTCAGTCGTTCAGATCGTTTCAGTCGTTCAGATCGTTCATCTCGTTTCAGTCGTTCAGATCGTTTCAGTCGTTCAGATCGTTTAAGTCGTTCAGCTCGTTTCTGTCGTTCAGATCGTTTCAGTCGTTCAGATCATTTCAGTCGTTCAGATCGTTTCTGTCAGTCAGATCGTTTCAGTCGTTCAGATCGTTTCAGTCGTTCAGCTCGTTTCCGTCGTTCAGATTGTTTCCGTCGTTCATCTCGTTTCCGTCGTTCAGATCGTTTCCGTCGTTCAGATCGTTTCAGTCGTTCAGATCGTTTCTGTCAGTCAGATCGTTTCAGTCGTTCAGATCGTTTCAGTCGTTCAGCTCGTTTCTGTCGTTCAGATCGTTTCAGTCGTTCAGATCGTTTCTGTCGTTCAGATCGTTTCAGTCGTTCAGATCGTTTCAGTCGTTCAGATCGTTCATCTCGTTTCAGTCGTTCAGATCGTTTCAGTCGTTCAGATCGTTTAAGTCGTTCAGCTCGTTTCTGTCGTTCAGATCGTTTCAGTCGTTCAGATCATTTCAGTCGTTCAGATCGTTTCTGTCAGTCAGATCGTTTCAGTCGTTCAGATCGTTTCAGTCGTTCAGATCGTTTAAGTCATTCAGATCGTTTCAGTCATTCAGATCGTTTCAGTCGTTCAGCTCGTTTCCCTCGTTCAAATCGTTTCCGTCGTTCAGATCGTTTCCGTCGTTCAGCTCGTTTCCCTCGTTCAAATCGTTTCAGTCGTTCAGATAGTTTCAGTCGTTCAGATCGTTTCAGTCGTTCAGATCGTTTCTGTCGTTCAGCTCGTTTCAGTCGTTCAGATCGTTTCTGTCGTTTAGATCGTTTCAGTCGTTCAGATCGTTTCTGTCGTTCAGATCGTTTCAGTCGTTCAGATCGTTTCAGTCGTTCAGATCGTTTAAGTCGTTCAGCTCGTTTCTGTCGTTCAGATCGTTTCAGTCGTTCAGATCATTTCAGTCGTTCAGATCGTTTCAGTCGTTCAGATCGTTTCCGTCGGTCAGATCGTTTAAGTCGTTCAGCTCGTTTCTGTCGTTCAGATCGTTTCAGTCGTTCAGATCATTTCAGTCGTTCAGATCGTTTAAGTCGTTCAGATCGTTTCAGTCATTCAGATCGTTTCAGTCGTTCAGCTCGTTTCCCTCGTTCAAATCGTTTCCGTCGTTCAGATCGTTTCCGTCGTTCAGCTCGTTTCCCTCGTTCAAATCGTTTCAGTCGTTCAGATAGTTTCAGTCGTTCAGATCGTTTCAGTCGTTCAGATCGTTTCTGTCGTTCAGCTCGTTTCAGTCGTTCAGATCGTTTCTGTCGTTTAGATCGTTTCAGTCGTTCAGATCGTTTCTGTCGTTCAGATCGTTTCAGTCGTTCAGATCGTTCATCTCGTTTCAGTCGTTCAGATCGTTTCAGTCGTTCAGATCGTTTAAGTCGTTCAGATCGTTTCAGTCGTTCAGATCGTTTCAGTCGTTCAGATCGTTCATCTCGTTTCAGTCGTTCAGATCGTTTCAGTCGTTCAGATCGTTTAAGTCGTTCAGCTCGTTTCTGTCGTTCAGATCGTTTCAGTCGTTCAGGTCATTTCAGTCGTTCAGATCGTTTCAGTCGTTCAGATCGTTTCCGTCGTTCAGATCGTTTAAGTCATTCAGCTCGTTTCTGCCGTTAAGATCGTTTCAGTCGTTCAGATCATTTCAGTCGTTCAGATCGTTTCAGTCGTTCAGATCGTTTCAGTCGTTCAGATCGTTTCCCTCATCAGCTCTTTTCAGTCGTTCAGATCGTTTCAGTCGTTCAGATCGTTTCAGTCGTTCAGATCATTTCCGTCGTTCAGATCGTTTCAGTCGTTTCAGTCGTTCAGCTCGTTTCCGTCGTTCAGATCGTTTCAGTCGTTCAGATTGTTTCAGTCGTTCAGATCGTTTCCGTCGTTCAGATCGTTTCAGTCGTTCAGCTCGTTTCCGTCGTTCAGATCGTTTCAGTCGTTCTGATTGTTTCAGTCCTTCAAATCGTTTCCCTCATCAGCTCGTTTCCGTCGTTCAGATCGTTTCTGTCGTTCAGATCGTTTCAGTCGTTCAGATCGTTTCAGTCCTTCAAATCGTTTCCCGCATCAGCTCGTTTCCGTCGTTCAGATCGTTTCAGTCGTTCAGATCGTTTCAGTCGTTCAGATCGTTTCCGTCGTTCAGATCGTTTCAGTCGTTCAGATCGTTTCCGTCGTTCAGATCGTTTCAGTCGTTCAGCTCGTTTCCGTCGTACAGATCGTTTCAGTCGTTCAGATTGTTTCAGTCGTTCAGATCGTTTCCGTCGTTCAGATCGTTTCAGTCGTTCAGCTCGTTTCCGTCGTTCAGATCGTTTCAGTCGTTCAGATCGTTTCAGTCGTTCAGATCGTTTCAGTCGTTCAGATCGTTTCTGTCGTTCAGATCTTTTCAGTCGTTCAGTTCGTTTCCGTCGTTCAGATCGTTTCAGTCGTTCAGATCGTTTCCGTCGTTCAGATCGTTTCAGTCGTTCAGCTCGTTTCCGTCGTTCAGATCGTTTCAGTCGTTCAGATCGTTTCAGTCGTTCAGATCGTTTCAGTCGTTCAGATCGTTTTCGTCGATGAGGTCGTTTCCGTCGTTCAGATCGTTTCAGTCGTTCAGATCATTTCAGTCGTTCAGATCGTTTCAGTCGTTCAGATCATTTCAGTCGTTCAGATCGTTTCCCTCATCAGCTCGTTTCCGTCGTTCAGATCGTTTCTGTCGTTCAGATCGTTTCAGTCGTTCAGATCGTTTCAGTCCTTCAAATCGTTTCCCGCATCAGCTCGTTTCCGTCGTTCAGATCGTTTCTGTCGTTCAGATCATTTCAGTCGTTCAGATCGTTTCTGTCGTTCAGATCATTTCAGTCGTTCAGATCGTTTCCCTCATCAGCGCTTTTCAGTCGTTCAGATCGTTTCAATCGTTCAGATCGTTTCAGTCGTTCAGATCGTTTTCGTCGATGAGGTCGTTTCCGTCGTTCAGATCGTTTCAGTCGTTCAGATCGTTTCCGTCGTTCAGATCGTTTCTGTCCTTCAGATCGTTTCCGTCGTTCAGATCGTTTCTGTCCTTCAGATCGTTTCCGTCGTTCAGATCGTTTCTGTCCTTCAGATCGTTTCAGTCCTTCAAATCATTTCCCTCATCAGATCGTTTCCGTCGTTCAGCTCTTTTCAGTCGTTCAGATCGTTTCAGTCGTTCAGATCGTTTCAGTCGTTCAGCTCGTTTCCGTCGTTCAGATCGTTTCTGTCGTTCAGATCGTTTCAGTCGTTCAGATCGTTTCTGTCAGTCAGATCGTTTCAGTCGTTCAGATCGTTTCAGTCGTTCAGCTCGTTTCTGTCAGTCAGATCGTTTCAGTCGTTCAGATCGTTTCAGTCGTTCAGCTCGTTTCAGTCGTTCAGATCGTTTCCCTCATCAGCTCTTTTCAGTCGTTCAGATCGTTTCAGTCGTTCAGATCGTTTCAGTCGTTCAGATCGTTTCAGTCCTTCAAATCGTTTCCCGCATCAGTTCGTTTCCGTCGTTCAGATCGTTTCTGTCGTTCAGATCGTTTCAGTCGTTCAGCTCGTTTCTGTCGTTCAGATCGTTTCCGTCGTTCAGATCGTTTCTGTCGTTCAGATCGTTTCCGTCGTTCAGCTCGTTTCCGTCGTTCAGCTCGTTTCTGTCGTTCAGATCGTTTCCGTCGTTCAGATCGTTTCCGTCGTTCATCTCGTTTCCGTCGTTCAGATCGTTTCCGTCGTTCAGATTGTTTCAGTCTTTCAGATCGTTCATCTCGTTTCAGTCATTCAGATCGTTTCAGTCGTTCAGATCGTTTCCCTCATCAGTTCGTTTCCGTCGTTCAGATCGTTTCAGTCGTTCAGATCGTTTCAGTCGTTCAGCTCGTTTCCGTCGTTCAGATTGTTTCCGTCGTTCAGATCGTTTCCGTCGTTCAGATCGTTTCAGTCGTTCAGATCGTTTCTGTCAGTCAGATCGTTTCAGTCGTTCAGATCGTTTCAGTCGTTCAGCTCGTTTCTGTCGTTCAGATCGTTTCAGTCGTTCAGATCGTTTCTGTCGTTCAGATCGTTTCAGTCGTTTAGATCGTTTCTGTCGTTCAGATCGTTTCAGTCGTTCAGATCGTTTCAGTCGTTCAGCTCGTTTCCGTCGTTCAGATTGTTTCCGTCGTTCATCTCGTTTCCGTCGTTCAGATCGTTTCCGTCGTTCAGATCGTTTCAGTCGTTCAGATCGTTTCTGTCAGTCAGATCGTTTCAGTCGTTCAGATCGTTTCAGTCGTTCAGCTCGTTTCTGTCGTTCAGATCGTTTCAGTCGTTCAGATCGTTTCTGTCGTTCAGATCGTTTCAGTCGTTCAGATCGTTTCAGTCGTTCAGATCGTTCATCTCGTTTCAGTCGTTCAGATCGTTTCAGTCGTTCAGATCGTTTAAGTCGTTCAGCTCGTTTCTGTCGTTCAGATCGTTTCAGTCGTTCAGATCATTTCAGTCGTTCAGATCGTTTCTGTCAGTCAGATCGTTTCAGTCGTTCAGATCGTTTCAGTCGTTCAGCTCGTTTCCGTCGTTCAGATTGTTTCCGTCGTTCATCTCGTTTCCGTCGTTCAGATCGTTTCCGTCGTTCAGATCGTTTCAGTCGTTCAGATCGTTTCTGTCAGTCAGATCGTTTCAGTCGTTCAGATCGTTTCAGTCGTTCAGCTCGTTTCTGTCGTTCAGATCGTTTCAGTCATTCAGATCGTTTCTGTCGTTCAGATCGTTTCAGTCGTTCAGATCGTTTCAGTCGTTCAGATCGTTCATCTCGTTTCAGTCGTTCAGATCGTTTAAGTCGTTCAGCTCGTTTCTGTCGTTCAGATCGTTTCAGTCGTTCAGATCATTTCAGTCGTTCAGATCGTTTCTGTCAGTCAGATCGTTTCAGTCGTTCAGATCGTTTCAGTCGTTCAGATCGTTTAAGTCATTCAGATCGTTTCAGTCATTCAGATCGTTTCAGTCGTTCAGCTCGTTTCCCTCGTTCAAATCGTTTCCGTCGTTCAGATCGTTTCCGTCGTTCAGCTCGTTTCCCTCGTTCAAATCGTTTCAGTCGTTCAGATAGTTTCAGTCGTTCAGATCGTTTCAGTCGTTCAGATCGTTTCTGTCGTTCAGCTCGTTTCAGTCGTTCAGATCGTTTCTGTCGTTTAGATCGTTTCAGTCGTTCAGATCGTTTCTGTCGTTCAGATCGTTTCAGTCGTTCAGATCGTTTCAGTCGTTCAGATCGTTTAAGTCGTTCAGCTCGTTTCTGTCGTTCAGATCGTTTCAGTCGTTCAGATCATTTCAGTCGTTCAGATCATTTCAGTCGTTCAGATCGTTTAAGTCGTTCAGATCGTTTCAGTCATTCAGATCGTTTCAGTCGTTCAGCTCGTTTCCCTCGTTCACATCGTTTCCGTCGTTCAGATCGTTTCCGTCGTTCAGCTCGTTTCCCTCGTTCAAATCGTTTCAGTCGTTCAGATAGTTTCAGTCGTTCAGATCGTTTCAGTCGTTCAGATCGTTTCTGTCGTTCAGCTCGTTTCAGTCGTTCAGATCGTTTCTGTCGTTTAGATCGTTTCAGTCGTTCAGATCGTTTCTGTCGTTCAGATCGTTTCAGTCGTTCAGATCTTTCATCTCGTTTCAGTCGTTCAGATCGTTTCAGTCGTTCAGATCGTTTAAGTCGTTCAGATCGTTTCAGTCGTTCAGATCGTTTCAGTCGTTCAGATCGTTCATCTCGTTTCAGTCGTTCAGATCGTTTCAGTCGTTCAGATCGTTTAAGTCGTTCAGCTCGTTTCTGTCGTTCAGATCGTTTCAGTCGTTCAGATCATTTCAGTCGTTCAGATCGTTTCAGTCGTTCAGATCGTTTCCGTCGTTCAGATCGTTTAAGTCATTCAGCTCGTTTCTGTCGTTAAGATCGTTTCAGTCGTTCAGATCATTTCAGTCGTTCAGATCGTTTCAGTCGTTCAGATCGTTTCAGTCGTTCAGATCGTTTCCCTCATCAGCTCTTTTCAGTCGTTCAGATCGTTTCAGTCGTTCAGATCGTTTCAGTCGTTCAGATCATTTCCGTCGTTCAGATCGTTTCAGTCGTTTCAGTCGTTCAGCTCGTTTCCGTCGTTCAGATCGTTTCAGTCGTTCAGATTGTTTCAGTCGTTCAGATCGTTTCCGTCGTTCAGATCGTTTCAGTCGTTCAGCTCGTTTCCGTCGTTCAGATCGTTTCAGTCGTTCTGATTGTTTCAGTCCTTCAAATCGTTTCCCTCATCAGCTCGTTTCCGTCGTTCAGATCGTTTCTGTCGTTCAGATCGTTTCAGTCGTTCAGATCGTTTCAGTCCTTCAAATCGTTTCCCGCATCAGCTCGTTTCCGTCGTTCAGATCGTTTCTGTCGTTCAGATCGTTTCAGTCGTTCAGATCGTTTCAGTCCTTCAAATCGTTTCCCGCATCAGCTCGTTTCCGTCGTTCAGATCGTTTCTGTCGTTCAGATCGTTTCAGTCGTTCAGATCGTTTCTGTCGTTCAGATCATTTCAGTCGTTCAGATCGTTTCCCTCATCAGCGCTTTTCAGTCGTTCAGATCGTTTCAATCGTTCAGATCGTTTCAGTCGTTCAGATCGTTTTCGTCGATGAGGTCGTTTCCGTCGTTCAGATCGTTTCAGTCGTTCAGATCGTTTCCGTCGTTCAGATCGTTTCTGTCCTTCAGATCGTTTCCGTCGTTCAGATCGTTTCTGTCCTTCAGATCGTTTCCGTCGTTCAGATCGTTTCTGTCCTTCAGATCGTTTCAGTCCTTCAAATCATTTCCCTCATCAGATCGTTTCCGTCGTTCAGCTCTTTTCAGTCGTTCAGATCGTTTCAGTCGTTCAGATCGTTTCAGTCGTTCAGATCGTTTCAGTCGTTCAGATCGTTTTCGTCGATGAGGTCGTTTCCGTCGTTTCCGTCGTTCAGATCGTTTCAGTCGTTCAGTTCGTTTCCGTCGCTCAGATCGTTTCAGTCGTTCAGATCGTTTCCCTCATCAGCTCTTTTCCGTCGTTCAGATCGTTTCAGTCGTTCAGATCGTTTCCGTCGTTCAGATCGTTTCAGTCGTTCAGCTCGTTTCCGTCGTTCAGATCGTTTCAGTCGTTCAGATTGTTTCAGTCCTTCAAATCGTTTCCCTCATCAGCTCTTTTCAGTCGTTCAGATCGTTTCAGTCGTTCAGATCGTTTCAGTCGTTCAGATCGTTTCAGTCGTTCAGATCGTTTTCGTCGATGAGGTCGTTTCCGTCGTTCAGATCGTTTCCGTCGTTCAGATCGTTTCCGTCGTTCAGATCGTTTCCGTCGTTCAGATCGTTTCAGTCGTTCAGCTCTTTTCAGTCGTTCAGCTCGTTTCCGTCGTTCAGATCGTTTCAGTCGTTCTGATTGTTTCAGTCCTTCAAATCGTTTCCCTCATCAGCTCGTTTCCGTCGTTCAGATCGTTTCTGTCGTTCAGATCGTTTCAGTCGTTCAGATCGTTTCAGTCCTTCAAATCGTTTCCCGCATCAGCTCGTTTCCGTCGTTCAGATCGTTTCTGTCGTTCAGATCGTTTCAGTCGTTCAGATCGTTTCTGTCGTTCAGATCTTTTCAGTCGTTCAGTTCGTTTCCGTCGTTCAGATCGTTTCAGTCGTTCAGATCGTTTCAGTCGTTCAGATCGTTTCAGTCGTTCAGATCGTTTAAGTCCTTCAAATCGTTTCCCGCATCAGCTCGTTTCCGTCGTTCAGATCGTTTCTGTCGTTCAGATCGTTTCAGTCGTTCAGATCGTTTAAGTCCTTCAAATCGTTTCCCGCATCAGCTCGTTTCCGTCGTTCAGATCGTTTCTGTCGTTCAGATCGTTTCTGTCGTTCAGATCGTTTCAGTCGTTCAGATCGTTTCTGTCGTTCAGATCTTTTCAGTCGTTCAGTTCGTTTCCGTCGTTCAGATCGTTTCAGTCGTTCAGATCGTTTCAGTCGTTCAGATCGTTTCAGTCGTTCAGATCGTTCATCTCGTTTCAGTCGTTCAGATCGTTTCAGTCGTTCAGATCGTTTAAGTCGTTCAGCTCGTTTCTGTCGTTCAGATCGTTTCAGTCGTTCAGATCATTTCAGTCGTTCAGATCGTTTCTGTCGTTCAGATCGTTTCAGTCGTTCAGATCGTTTCAGTCGCTCAGATCGTTTCAGTCGTTCAGATCGTTTCAGTCGTTCAGATCGTTTCAGTCGTTCAGATCGTTTCAGTCGCTCAGATCGTTTAAGTCGTTCAGATTGTTTCAGTCATTCAGATCGTTTCAGTCGTTCAGCTCGTTTCCCTCGTTCAAATCGTTTCCGTCGTTCAGATCGTTTCCGTCGTTCAGCTCGTTTCCCTCGTTCAAATCGTTTCAGTCGTTCAGATAGTTTCAGTCGTTCAGATCGTTTCAGTCGTTCAGATCGTTTCTGTCGTTCAGCTCGTTTCAGTCGTTCAGATCGTTTCTGTCGTTCAGCTCGTTTCAGTCGTTCAGATCGTTTCTGTCGTTTAGATCGTTTCAGTCGTTCAGATCGTTTCTGTCGTTCAGATCGTTTCAGTCGTTCAGATCGTTCATCTCGTTTCAGTCGTTCAGATCGTTTCAGTCGTTCAGATCGTTTAAGTCGTTCAGATCGTTTCAGTCGTTCAGATCGTTTCAGTCGTTCAGATCGTTCATCTCGTTTCAGTCGTTCAGATCGTTTCAGTCGTTCAGATCGTTTAAGTCGTTCAGCTCGTTTCTGTCGTTCAGATCGTTTCAGTCGTTCAGATCATTTCAGTCGTTCAGATCGTTTCAGTCGTTCAGATCGTTTCCGTCGTTCAGATCGTTTAAGTCATTCAGCTCGTTTCTGTCGTTAAGATCGTTTCAGTCGTTCAGATCATTTCAGTCGTTCAGATCGTTTCAGTCGTTCAGATCGTTTCAGTCGTTCAGATCGTTTCCCTCATCAGCTCTTTTCAGTCGTTCAGATCGTTTCAGTCGTTCAGATCGTTTCAGTCGTTCAGATCATTTCCGTCGTTCAGATCGTTTCAGTCGTTTCAGTCGTTCAGCTCGTTTCCGTCGTTCAGATCGTTTCAGTCGTTCAGATTGTTTCAGTCGTTCAGATCGTTTCCGTCGTTCAGATCGTTTCAGTCGTTCAGCTCGTTTCCGTCGTTCAGATCGTTTCAGTCGTTCTGATTGTTTCAGTCCTTCAAATCGTTTCCCTCATCAGCTCGTTTCCGTCGTTCAGATCGTTTCTGTCGTTCAGATCGTTTCAGTCGTTCAGATCGTTTCAGTCCTTCAAATCGTTTCCCGCATCAGCTCGTTTCCGTCGTTCAGATCGTTTCTGTCGTTCAGATCGTTTCAGTCGTTCAGATCGTTTCAGTCCTTCAAATCGTTTCCCGCATCAGCTCGTTTCCGTCGTTCAGATCGTTTCTGTCGTTCAGATCGTTTCAGTCGTTCAGATCGTTTCTGTCGTTCAGATCATTTCAGTCGTTCAGATCGTTTCCCTCATCAGCGCTTTTCAGTCGTTCAGATCGTTTCAATCGTTCAGATCGTTTCAGTCGTTCAGATCGTTTTCGTCGATGAGGTCGTTTCCGTCGTTCAGATCGTTTCAGTCGTTCAGATCGTTTCCGTCGTTCAGATCGTTTCTGTCCTTCAGATCGTTTCCGTCGTTCAGATCGTTTCTGTCCTTCAGATCGTTTCCGTCGTTCAGATCGTTTCTGTCCTTCAGATCGTTTCAGTCCTTCAAATCATTTCCCTCATCAGATCGTTTCCGTCGTTCAGCTCTTTTCAGTCGTTCAGATCGTTTCAGTCGTTCAGATCGTTTCAGTCGTTCAGATCGTTTCAGTCGTTCAGATCGTTTTCGTCGATGAGGTCGTTTCCGTCGTTTCCGTCGTTCAGATCGTTTCAGTCGTTCAGTTCGTTTCCGTCGCTCAGATCGTTTCAGTCGTTCAGATCGTTTCCCTCATCAGCTCTTTTCCGTCGTTCAGATCGTTTCAGTCGTTCAGATCGTTTCCGTCGTTCAGATCGTTTCAGTCGTTCAGCTCGTTTCCGTCGTTCAGATCGTTTCAGTCGTTCAGATTGTTTCAGTCCTTCAAATCGTTTCCCTCATCAGCTCTTTTCAGTCGTTCAGATCGTTTCAGTCGTTCAGATCGTTTCAGTCGTTCAGATCGTTTCAGTCGTTCAGATCGTTTTCGTCGATGAGGTCGTTTCCGTCGTTCAGATCGTTTCCGTCGTTCAGATCGTTTCCGTCGTTCAGATCGTTTCTGTCGTTCAGATCGTTTCAGTCGTTCAGATCGTTTCAGTCCTTCAAATCGTTTCCCGCATCAGCTCGTTTCCGTCGTTCAGATCGTTTCTGTCGTTCAGATCGTTTCAGTCGTTCAGATCGTTTCTGTCGTTCAGATCTTTTCAGTCGTTCAGTTCGTTTCCGTCGTTCAGATCGTTTCAGTCGTTCAGATCGTTTCAGTCGTTCAGATCGTTTCAGTCGTTCAGATCGTTTAAGTCCTTCAAATCGTTTCCCGCATCAGCTCGTTTCCGTCGTTCAGATCGTTTCTGTCGTTCAGATCGTTTCAGTCGTTCAGATCGTTTAAGTCCTTCAAATCGTTTCCCGCATCAGCTCGTTTCCGTCGTTCAGATCGTTTCTGTCGTTCAGATCGTTTCTGTCGTTCAGATCGTTTCAGTCGTTCAGATCGTTTCTGTCGTTCAGATCTTTTCAGTCGTTCAGTTCGTTTCCGTCGTTCAGATCGTTTCAGTCGTTCAGATCGTTTCAGTCGTTCAGATCGTTTCAGTCGTTCAGATCGTTCATCTCGTTTCAGTCGTTCAGATCGTTTCAGTCGTTCAGATCGTTTAAGTCGTTCAGCTCGTTTCTGTCGTTCAGATCGTTTCAGTCGTTCAGATCATTTCAGTCGTTCAGATCGTTTCTGTCGTTCAGATCGTTTCAGTCGTTCAGATCGTTTCAGTCGCTCAGATCGTTTCAGTCGTTCAGATCGTTTCAGTCGTTCAGATCGTTTTAGTCGTTCAGATCGTTTCAGTCGCTCAGATCGTTTAAGTCGTTCAGATCGTTTCAGTCATTCAGATCGTTTCAGTCGTTCAGCTCGTTTCCCTCGTTCAAATCGTTTCCGTCGTTCAGATCGTTTCCGTCGTTCAGCTCGTTTCCCTCGTTCAAATCGTTTCAGTCGTTCAGATAGTTTCAGTCGTTCAGATCGTTTCAGTCGTTCAGATCGTTTCTGTCGTTCAGCTCGTTTCAGTCGTTCAGATCGTTTCTGTCGTTTAGATCGTTTCAGTCGTTCAGATCGTTTCTGTCGTTCAGATCGTTTCAGTCGTTCAGATCGTTCATCTCGTTTCAGTCGTTCAGATCGTTTCTGTCGTTCAGATCGTTTCAGTCGTTCAGATCGTTCATCTCGTTTCAGTCGTTCAGATCGTTTCAGTCGTTCAGATCGTTTAAGTCGTTCAGATCGTTTCAGTCGTTCAGATCGTTTCAGTCGTTCAGATCGTTCATCTCGTTTCAGTCGTTCAGATCGTTTCAGTCGTTCAGATCGTTTAAGTCGTTCAGCTCGTTTCTGTCGTTCAGATCGTTTCAGTCGTTCAGATCGTTTCAGTCGTTCAGATCGTTTCAGTCGTTCAGATCGTTTCCGTCGTTCAGATCGTTTAAGTCGTTCAGCTCGTTTCTGTCGTTCAGATCGTTTCAGTCGTTCAGATCGTTTCCCTCATCAGCTCTTTTCAGTCGTTCAGATCGTTTCAGTCGTTCAGATCGTTTCAGTCGTTCAGATCGTTTCTGTCGTTCAGCTCGTTTCAGTCATTCAGATCGTTTCTGTCGTTTAGATCGTTTCAGTCGTTCAGATCGTTTCTGTCGTTCAGATCGTTTCAGTCGTTCAGATCGTTCATCTCGTTTCAGTCGTTCAGATCGTTTCTGTCGTTCAGATCGTTTCAGTCGTTCAGATCGTTCATCTCGTTTCAGTCGTTCAGATCGTTTCAGTCGTTCAGATCGTTTAAGTCGTTCAGATCGTTTCAGTCGTTCAGATCGTTTCAGTCGTTCAGATCGTTCATCTCGTTTCAGTCGTTCAGATCGTTTCAGTCGTTCAGATCGTTTAAGTCGTTCAGCTCGTTTCTGTCGTTCAGATCGTTTCAGTCGTTCAGATCGTTTCAGTCGTTCAGATCGTTTCAGTCGTTCAGATCGTTTCCGTCGTTCAGATCGTTTAAGTCGTTCAGCTCGTTTCTGTCGTTCAGATCGTTTCAGTCGTTCAGATCGTTTCCCTCATCAGCTCTTTTCAGTCGTTCAGATCGTTTCAGTCGTTCAGATCGTTTCAGTCGTTCAGATCGTTTTCGTCGATGAGGTCGTTTCCGTCGTTCAGATCGTTTCAGTCGTTCAGATCATTTCAGTCGTTCAGATCGTTTCCCTCATCAGCTCGTTTCCGTCGTTCAGATCGTTTCTGTCGTTCAGATCGTTTCAGTCGTTCAGATCGTTTCTGTCGTTCAGATCGCTTCACTCGTTCAGATCGTTTCACTCGTTCAGATCGTTTCAGTCGTTCAGATCGTTCATCTCGTTTCAGTCGTTCAGATCGTTTAAGTCGTTCAGCTCGTTTCTGTCGTTCAGATCGTTTCAGTCGTTCAGATCATTTCAGTCGTTCAGATCGTTTCAGTCGTTCAGATCGTTTCCGTCGTTCAGATCGTTTAAGTCGTTCAGCTCGTTTCTGTCGTTCAGATCGTTTCAGTCGTTCAGATCGTTTCAGTCGTTCAGATCGTTTCCGTCGTTCAGATCGTTTCAGTCGTTCAGCTCGTTTCCGTCGTTCAGATCGTTTCAGTCGTTCAGATCGTTTCAGTCGTTCAGATCGTTTCAGTCGTTCAGATCGTTTTCGTCGATGAGGTCGTTTCCGTCGTTCAGATCGTTTCAGTCGTTCAGATCATTTCAGTCGTACAGATCGTTTCCCTCATCAGCGCTTTTCAGTCGTTCAGATCGTTTCACTCGTTCAGATCGTTTCAGTCGTTCAGATCGTTTTCGTCGATGAGGTCGTTTCCGTCGTTCAGATCGTTTCAGTCGTTCAGATCGTTTCCGTCGTTCAGATCGTTTCTGTCCTTCAGATCGTTTCCGTCGTTCAGATCGTTTCTGTCCTTCAGATCGTTTCCGTCGTTCAGATCGTTTCTGTCCTTCAGATCGTTTCAGTCCTTCAAATCATTTCCCTCATCAGCTCGTTTCCGTCGTTCAGATCGTTTCTGTCGTTCAGATCGTTTCAGTCGTTCAGATCGCTTCACTCGTTCATATCGTTTCACTCGTTCAGATCGTTTCCGTCGTTCAGCTCTTTTCAGTCGTTCAGATCGTTTCAGTCGTTCAGATCGTTTCAGTCGTTCAGATCGTTTCAGTCGTTCAGATCGTTTTCGTCGATGAGGTCGTTTCCGTCGTTTCCGTCGTTCAGATCGTTTCAGTCGTTCAGTTCGTTTCCGTCGCTCAGATCGTTTCAGTCGTTCAGATCGTTTCCCTCATCAGCTCTTTTCCGTCGTTCAGATCGTTTCAGTCGTTCAGCTCGTTTCCGTCGTTCAGATTATTTCCGTCGTTCAGATCGTTTCCGTCGTTCAGATCGTTTCAGTC
Organism: Blennius ocellaris; assembly: GCF_963422515.1. Lineage (NCBI taxonomy): Eukaryota > Metazoa > Chordata > Actinopteri > Blenniiformes > Blenniidae > Blennius > Blennius ocellaris. The sequence goes on from NW_027662315.1 coordinate 710,163, forward strand.
GTTCAGATTGTTTCAGTCCTTCAAATCGTTTCCCTCATCAGCTCGTTTCCGTCTTTCAGATCGTTTCCGTCGTTCAGATCATTTCAGTCGTTCAGATCGTTTCCCTCATCAGCTCTTTTCAGTCGTTCAGATCGTTTCAGTCGTTCAGATCGTTTCAGTCGTTCAGATCGTTTCCGTCGTTCAGATCGTTTCCGTCGTTCAGATCGTTTCAGTCGTTCAGCTCTTTTCAGTCGTTCAGCTCGTTTCCGTCGTTCAGATCGTTTCAGTCGTTCAGATTGTTTCAGTCCTTCAAATCGTTTCCCTCATCAGCTCGTTTCCGTCGTTCAGATCGTTTCTGTCGTTCAGATCGTTTCAGTCGTTCAGATCGTTTCAGTCCTTCAAATCGTTTCCCGCATCAGCTCGTTTCCGTCGTTCAGATCGTTTCTGTCGTTCAGATCGTTTCAGTCGTTCAGATCGTTTCTGTCGTTCAGATCTTTTCAGTCGTTCAGTTCGTTTCAGTCGTTCAGATCGCTTCAGTCGTTCAGATCGTTTCAGTCCTTCAAATCGTTTCCCGCATCAGCTCGTTTCCGTCGTTCAGATCGTTTCTGTCGTTCAGATCGTTTCAGTCGTTCAGATTGTTTCAGTCCTTCAAATCGTTTCCCGCATCAGCTCGTTTCCGTCGTTCAGATCGTTTCTGTCGTTCAGATCGTTTCAGTCGTTCAGATCGTTTCTGTCGTTCAGATCTTTTCCGTCGTTCAGTTCATTTCCGTCGTTCAGATCGTTTCAGTCGTTCAGATCGTTTCAGTCGTTCAGATCGCTTCACTCGTTCAGATCGTTTCAGTCGTTCAGATCGTTTTCGTCGATGAGGTCGTTTCCGTCGTTCAGATCGTTTCAGTCGTTCAGATCATTTCAGTCGTTCAGATCGTTTCCCTCATCAGCGCTTTTCAGTCGTTCAGATCGTTTCACTCGTTCAGATCGTTTCAGTCGTTCAGATCGTTTTCGTCGATGAGGTCGTTTCCGTCGTTCAGATCGTTTCAGTCGTTCAGATCGTTTCCGTCGTTCAGATCGTTTCTGTCCTTCAGATCGTTTCCGTCGTTCAGATCGTTTCTGTCCTTCAGATCGTTTCCGTCGTTCAGATCGTTTCTGTCCTTCAGATCGTTTCAGTCCTTCAAATCATTTCCCTCATCAGCTCGTTTCCGTCGTTCAGATCGTTTCTGTCGTTCAGATCGTTTCAGTCGTTCAGATCGCTTCACTCGTTCATATCGTTTCACTCGTTCAGATCGTTTCCGTCGTTCAGCTCTTTTCAGTCGTTCAGATCGTTTCAGTCGTTCAGATCGTTTCAGTCGTTCAGATCGTTTCAGTCGTTCAGATCGTTTTCGTCGATGAGGTCGTTTCCGTCGTTTCCGTCGTTCAGATCGTTTCAGTCGTTCAGTTCGTTTCCGTCGCTCAGATCGTTTCAGTCGTTCAGATCGTTTCCCTCATCAGCTCTTTTCCGTCGTTCAGATCGTTTCAGTCGTTCAGCTCGTTTCCGTCGTTCAGATTGTTTCCGTCGTTCAGATCGTTTCCGTCGTTCAGATCGTTTCAGTCGTTCAGATTGTTTCAGTCCTTCAAATCGTTTCCCTCATCAGCTCGTTTCCGTCGTTCAGATCGTTTCCGTCGTTCAGATCATTTCAGTCGTTCAGATCGTTTCCCTCATCAGCTCTTTTCAGTCGTTCAGATCGTTTCAGTCGTTCAGATCGTTTCAGTCGTTCAGATCGTTTCCGTCGTTCAGATCGTTTCCGTCGTTCAGATCGTTTCAGTCGTTCAGCTCTTTTCAGTTGTTCAGCTCGTTTCCGTCGTTCAGATCGTTTCAGTCGTTCAGATCGTTTCAGTCCTTCAAATCGTTTCCCGCATCAGCTCGTTTCCGTCGTTCAGATCGTTTCTGTCGTTCAGATCGTTTCAGTCGTTCAGATCGTTTCTGTCGTTCAGATCTTTTCAGTCGTTCAGTTCGTTTCAGTCGTTCAGATCGCTTCAGTCGTTCAGATCGTTTCAGTCCTTCAAATCGTTTCCCGCATCAGCTCGTTTCCGTCGTTCAGATCGTTTCTGTCGTTCAGATCGTTTCAGTCGTTCAGATTGTTTCAGTCCTTCAAATCGTTTCCCGCATCAGCTCGTTTCCGTCGTTCAGATCGTTTCTGTCGTTCAGATCGTTTCAGTCGTTCAGATCGTTTCTGTCGTTCAGATCTTTTCCGTCGTTCAGTTCATTTCCGTCGTTCAGATCGTTTCAGTCGTTCAGATCGTTTCAGTCGTTCAGATCGCTTCACTCGTTCAGATCGTTTCACTCGTTCAGATCATTTCAGTCGTTCAGTTCGTTTCACTCGTTCATCTCGTTTCCGTCGTTCAGATCGTTTCCGTCGTTCAGATCGTTTCAGTCGTTCAGATCGTTTCTGTCAGTCAGATCGTTTCAGTCGTTCAGATCGTTTCAGTCATTCAGATCGTTTCAGTCGTTCAGATCGCTTCACTCGTTAGGATCGTTTCACTCGTTCAGATCGTTTTAGTCGTTCAGATCATTTCAGTCGTTCAGATCGTTTCCCTCATCAGCTCTTTTCAGTCGTTCAGATCGTTTCAGTCGTTCAGATCGTTTCAGTCCTTCAAATCGTTTCCCGCATCAGTTCGTTTCCGTCGTTCAGATCGTTTCTGTCGTTCAGATCGTTTCAGTCGTTCAGATCGTTTCTGTCGTTCAGATCTTTTCAGTCGTTCAGTTCGTTTCCGTCGTTCAGATCGCTTCACTCGTTCAGATGGTTTCACTCGTTCAGATCGTTTCCGTCGTTCAGATCATTTCAGTCGTTCAGATCGTTTCCCTCATCAGCTCTTTTCAGTCGTTCAGATCGTTTCAGTCGTTCAGATCGTTTCAGTCGTTCAGATCGTTTCAGTCCTTCAAATCGTTTCCCGCATCAGCTCGTTTCCGTCGTTTAGATCGTTTCCATCGTCCAGATCGTTTACGTCGTTCAGCTCTTTTCCGTCATTCAGATCGTTTCCGTCGTTCAGATCGTTTCCATCGTTCAGATCGTTTCCGTCGTTCATCTCGTTTCCGTCGTTCAGCTCGTTTCCATCGTTCAGCTCGTTTCTGTCGTTCAGATCGTTTCAGTCGTTCAGATCGTTTCAGTCGTTCAGATCGTTTCCGTCGTTCAGATCGTTTCAGTCGTTCAGCTCGTTTCCGTCGTTCAGATCGTTTCAGTCGTTCAGATCGTTTCAGTCGTTCAGATCGTTTCAGTCGTTCAGATCGTTTTCGTCGATGAGGTCGTTTCCGTCGTTCAGATCGTTTCAGTCGTTCAGATCATTTCAGTCGTACAGATCGTTTCCCTCATCAGCGCTTTTCAGTCGTTCAGATCGTTTCACTCGTTCAGATCGTTTCAGTCGTTCAGATCGTTTTCGTCGATGAGGTCGTTTCCGTCGTTCAGATCGTTTCAGTCGTTCAGATCGTTTCCGTCGTTCAGATCGTTTCTGTCCTTCAGATCGTTTCCGTCGTTCAGATCGTTTCTGTCCTTCAGATCGTTTCAGTCCTTCAAATCATTTCCCTCATCAGCTCGTTTCCGTCGTTCAGATCGTTTCTGTCGTTCAGATCGTTTCAGTCGTTCAGATCGCTTCACTCGTTCATATCGTTTCACTCGTTCAGATCGTTTCCGTCGTTCAGCTCTTTTCAGTCGTTCAGATCGTTTCAGTCGTTCAGATCGTTTCAGTCGTTCAGATCGTTTCAGTCGTTCAGATCGTTTTCGTCGATGAGGTCGTTTCCGTCGTTTCCGTCGTTCAGATCGTTTCAGTCGTTCAGTTCGTTTCCGTCGCTCAGATCGTTTCAGTCGTTCAGATCGTTTCCCTCATCAGCTCTTTTCCGTCGTTCAGATCGTTTCAGTCGTTCAGCTCGTTTCCGTCGTTCAGATTATTTCCGTCGTTCAGATCGTTTCCGTCGTTCAGATCGTTTCAGTCGTTCAGATTGTTTCAGTCCTTCAAATCGTTTCCCTCATCAGCTCGTTTCCGTCGTTCAGATCGTTTCCGTCGTTCAGATCATTTCAGTCGTTCAGATCGTTTCCCTCATCAGCTCTTTTCAGTCGTTCAGATCGTTTCAGTCGTTCAGATCGTTTCAGTCGTTCAGATCGTTTCCGTCGTTCAGATCGTTTCCGTCGTTCAGATCGTTTCCGTCGTTCAGCTCGTTTCCGTCGTTCAGATCGTTTCAGTCGTTCAGATTGTTTCAGTCCTTCAAATCGTTTCCCTCATCAGCTCGTTTCCGTCGTTCAGATCGTTTCTGTCGTTCAGATCGTTTCAGTCGTTCAGATCGTTTCAGTCCTTCAAATCGTTTCCCGCATCAGCTCGTTTCCGTCGTTCAGATCGTTTCTGTCGTTCAGATCGTTTCAGTCGTTCAGATCGTTTCTGTCGTTCAGATCTTTTCAGTCGTTCAGTTCGTTTCAGTCGTTCAGATCGCTTCAGTCGTTCAGATCGTTTCAGTCCTTCAAATCGTTTCCCGCATCAGCTCGTTTCCGTCGTTCAGATCGTTTCTGTCGTTCAGATCGTTTCAGTCGTTCAGATTGTTTCAGTCCTTCAAATCGTTTCCCGCATCAGCTCGTTTCCGTCGTTCAGATCGTTTCTGTCGTTCAGATCGTTTCAGTCGTTCAGATCGTTTCTGTCGTTCAGATCTTTTCCGTCGTTCAGTTCATTTCCGTCGTTCAGATCGTTTCAGTCGTTCAGATCGTTTCAGTCGTTCAGATCGCTTCACTCGTTCAGATCGTTTCAGTCGTTCAGATCGTTTTCGTCGATGAGGTCGTTTCCGTCGTTCAGATCGTTTCAGTCGTTCAGATCATTTCAGTCGTTCAGATCGTTTCCCTCATCAGCGCTTTTCAGTCGTTCAGATCGTTTCACTCGTTCAGATCGTTTCAGTCGTTCAGATCGTTTTCGTCGATGAGGTCGTTTCCGTCGTTCAGATCGTTTCAGTCGTTCAGATCGTTTCCGTCGTTCAGATCGTTTCTGTCCTTCAGATCGTTTCCGTCGTTCAGATCGTTTCTGTCCTTCAGATCGTTTCCGTCGTTCAGATCGTTTCTGTCCTTCAGATCGTTTCAGTCCTTCAAATCATTTCCCTCATCAGCTCGTTTCCGTCGTTCAGATCGTTTCTGTCGTTCAGATCGTTTCAGTCGTTCAGATCGCTTCACTCGTTCATATCGTTTCACTCGTTCAGATCGTTTCCGTCGTTCAGCTCTTTTCAGTCGTTCAGATCGTTTCAGTCGTTCAGATCGTTTCAGTCGTTCAGATCGTTTCAGTCGTTCAGATCGTTTTCGTCGATGAGGTCGTTTCCGTCGTTTCCGTCGTTCAGATCGTTTCAGTCGTTCAGTTCGTTTCCGTCGCTCAGATCGTTTCAGTCGTTCAGATCGTTTCCCTCATCAGCTCTTTTCAGTCGTTCAGATCGTTTCAGTCGTTCAGATCGTTTCAGTCGTTCAGATCGTTTCAGTCCTTCAAATCGTTTCCCGCATCAGCTCGTTTCCGTCGTTTAGATCGTTTCCATCGTCCAGATCGTTTACGTCGTTCAGCTCTTTTCCGTCATTCAGATCGTTTCCGTCGTTCAGATCGTTTCCATCGTTCAGATCGTTTCCGTCGTTCATCTCGTTTCCGTCGTTCAGCTCGTTTCCATCGTTCAGCTCGTTTCTGTCGTTCAGATCGTTTCAGTCGTTCAGATCGTTTCAGTCGTTCAGATCGTTTCCGTCGTTCAGATCGTTTCAGTCGTTCAGCTCGTTTCCGTCGTTCAGATCGTTTCAGTCGTTCAGATCGTTTCAGTCGTTCAGATCGTTTTCGTCGATGAGGTCGTTTCCGTCGTTCAGATCGTTTCAGTCGTTCAGATCATTTCCGTCGTTCAGATCGTTTCTGTCCTTCAGATCGTTTCCGTCGTTCAGATCGTTTCTGTCCTTCAGATCGTTTCAGTCCTTCAAATCATTTCCCTCATCAGCTCGTTTCCGTCGTTCAGATCGTTTCTGTCGTTCAGATCGTTTCAGTCGTTCAGATCGCTTCACTCGTTCATATCGTTTCACTCGTTCAGATCGTTTCCGTCGTTCAGCTCTTTTCAGTCGTTCAGATCGTTTCAGTCGTTCAGATCGTTTCAGTCGTTCAGATCGTTTCAGTCGTTCAGATCGTTTTCGTCGATGAGGTCGTTTCCGTCGTTTCCGTCGTTCAGATCGTTTCAGTCGTTCAGTTCGTTTCCGTCGCTCAGATCGTTTCAGTCGTTCAGATCGTTTCCCTCATCAGCTCTTTTCCGTCGTTCAGATCGTTTCAGTCGTTCAGCTCGTTTCCGTCGTTCAGATTATTTCCGTCGTTCAGATCGTTTCCGTCGTTCAGATCGTTTCAGTCGTTCAGATTGTTTCAGTCCTTCAAATCGTTTCCCTCATCAGCTCGTTTCCGTCGTTCAGATCGTTTCCGTCGTTCAGATCATTTCAGTCGTTCAGATCGTTTCCCTCATCAGCTCTTTTCAGTCGTTCAGATCGTTTCAGTCGTTCAGATCGTTTCAGTCGTTCAGATCGTTTCCGTCGTTCAGATCGTTTCCGTCGTTCAGATCGTTTCAGTCGTTCAGCTCTTTTCAGTCGTTCAGCTCGTTTCCGTCGTTCAGATCGTTTCAGTCGTTCAGATTGTTTCAGTCCTTCAAATCGTTTCCCTCATCAGCTCGTTTCCGTCGTTCAGATCGTTTCTGTCGTTCAGATCGTTTCAGTCGTTCAGATCGTTTCAGTCCTTCAAATCGTTTCCCGCATCAGCTCGTTTCCGTCGTTCAGATCGTTTCTGTCGTTCAGATCGTTTCAGTCGTTCAGATCGTTTCTGTCGTTCAGATCTTTTCAGTCGTTCAGTTCGTTTCAGTCGTTCAGATCGCTTCAGTCGTTCAGATCGTTTCAGTCCTTCAAATCGTTTCCCGCATCAGCTCGTTTCCGTCGTTCAGATCGTTTCTGTCGTTCAGATCGTTTCAGTCGTTCAGATTGTTTCAGTCCTTCAAATCGTTTCCCGCATCAGCTCGTTTCCGTCGTTCAGATCGTTTCTGTCGTTCAGATCGTTTCAGTCGTTCAGATCGTTTCTGTCGTTCAGATCTTTTCCGTCGTTCAGTTCATTTCCGTCGTTCAGATCGTTTCAGTCGTTCAGATCGTTTCAGTCGTTCAGATCGCTTCACTCGTTCAGATCGTTTCAGTCGTTCAGATCGTTTTCGTCGATGAGGTCGTTTCCGTCGTTCAGATCGTTTCAGTCGTTCAGATCATTTCAGTCGTTCAGATCGTTTCCCTCATCAGCGCTTTTCAGTCGTTCAGATCGTTTCACTCGTTCAGATCGTTTCAGTCGTTCAGATCGTTTTCGTCGATGAGGTCGTTTCCGTCGTTCAGATCGTTTCAGTCGTTCAGATCGTTTCCGTCGTTCAGATCGTTTCTGTCCTTCAGATCGTTTCCGTCGTTCAGATCGTTTCTGTCCTTCAGATCGTTTCCGTCGTTCAGATCGTTTCTGTCCTTCAGATCGTTTCAGTCCTTCAAATCATTTCCCTCATCAGCTCGTTTCCGTCGTTCAGATCGTTTCTGTCGTTCAGATCGTTTCAGTCGTTCAGATCGCTTCACTCGTTCATATCGTTTCACTCGTTCAGATCGTTTCCGTCGTTCAGCTCTTTTCAGTCGTTCAGATCGTTTCAGTCGTTCAGATCGTTTCAGTCGTTCAGATCGTTTCAGTCGTTCAGATCGTTTTCGTCGATGAGGTCGTTTCCGTCGTTTCCGTCGTTCAGATCGTTTCAGTCGTTCAGTTCGTTTCCGTCGCTCAGATCGTTTCAGTCGTTCAGATCGTTTCCCTCATCAGCTCTTTTCCGTCGTTCAGATCGTTTCAGTCGTTCAGCTCGTTTCCGTCGTTCAGATTGTTTCCGTCGTTCAGATCGTTTCCGTCGTTCAGATCGTTTCAGTCGTTCAGATTGTTTCAGTCCTTCAAATCGTTTCCCTCATCAGCTCGTTTCCGTCGTTCAGATCGTTTCCGTCGTTCAGATCATTTCAGTCGTTCAGATCGTTTCCCTCATCAGCTCTTTTCAGTCGTTCAGATCGTTTCAGTCGTTCAGATCGTTTCAGTCGTTCAGATCGTTTCCGTCGTTCAGATCGTTTCCGTCGTTCAGATCGTTTCAGTCGTTCAGCTCTTTTCAGTTGTTCAGCTCGTTTCCGTCGTTCAGATCGTTTCAGTCGTTCAGATCGTTTCAGTCCTTCAAATCGTTTCCCTCATCAGCTCGTTTCCGTCGTTCAGATCGTTTCTGTCGTTCAGATCGTTTCAGTCGTTCAGATCGTTTCAGTCCTTCAAATCGTTTCCCGCATCAGCTCGTTTCCGTCGTTCAGATCGTTTCTGTCGTTCAGATCGTTTCAGTCGTTCAGATCGTTTCTGTCGTTCAGATCTTTTCAGTCGTTCAGTTCGTTTCAGTCGTTCAGATCGCTTCAGTCGTTCAGATCGTTTCAGTCCTTCAAATCGTTTCCCGCATCAGCTCGTTTCCGTCGTTCAGATCGTTTCTGTCGTTCAGATCGTTTCAGTCGTTCAGATTGTTTCAGTCCTTCAAATCGTTTCCCGCATCAGCTCGTTTCCGTCGTTCAGATCGTTTCTGTCGTTCAGATCGTTTCAGTCGTTCAGATCGTTTCTGTCGTTCAGATCTTTTCCGTCGTTCAGTTCATTTCCGTCGTTCAGATCGTTTCAGTCGTTCAGATCGTTTCAGTCGTTCAGATCGCTTCACTCGTTCAGATCGTTTCACTCGTTCAGATCATTTCAGTCGTTCAGTTCGTTTCACTCGTTCATCTCGTTTCCGTCGTTCAGATCGTTTCCGTCGTTCAGATCGTTTCAGTCGTTCAGATCGTTTCTGTCAGTCAGATCGTTTCAGTCGTTCAGATCGTTTCAGTCATTCAGATCGTTTCAGTCGTTCAGATCGCTTCACTCGTTAGGATCGTTTCACTCGTTCAGATCGTTTTAGTCGTTCAGATCATTTCAGTCGTTCAGATCGTTTCCCTCATCAGCTCTTTTCAGTCGTTCAGATCGTTTCAGTCGTTCAGATCGTTTCAGTCCTTCAAATCGTTTCCCGCATCAGTTCGTTTCCGTCGTTCAGATCGTTTCTGTCGTTCAGATCGTTTCAGTCGTTCAGATCGTTTCTGTCGTTCAGATCTTTTCAGTCGTTCAGTTCGTTTCCGTCGTTCAGATCGCTTCACTCGTTCAGATGGTTTCACTCGTTCAGATCGTTTCCGTCGTTCAGATCATTTCAGTCGTTCAGATCGTTTCCCTCATCAGCTCTTTTCAGTCGTTCAGATCGTTTCCGTCGTTTAGATCGTTTCCATCGTCCAGATCGTTTACGTCGTTCAGCTCTTTTCCGTCATTCAGATCGTTTCCGTCGTTCAGATCGTTTCCATCGTTCAGATCGTTTCCGTCGTTCATCTCGTTTCCGTCGTTCAGCTCGTTTCCATCGTTCAGCTCGTTTCTGTCGTTCAGATCGTTTCAGTCGTTCAGATCGTTTCAGTCGTTCAGATCGTTTCCGTCATTCAGTTCGTTTCCATCGTTCAGCTCGTTTCTGTCGTTCAGATCGTTTCCGTCGTTCAGATCGTTTCCGTCGTTCAGCTCGTTTCCGTCGTTCAGATCGTTTCAGTCGTTCAGATCGTTTCCCTCATCAGTTCGTTTCCGTCGTTCAGATCGTTTCAGTCGTTCAGATCGTTTCAGTCGTTCAGCTCGTTTCCGTCGTTCAGATGTTTTCCGTCGTTCAGATCGTTTCCGTCGTTCAGATCGTTTCAGTCGTTCAGATCGTTTCAGTCGTTCAGTTCGTTTCCGTCGCTCAGATCGTTTCAGTCGTTCAGATCGTTTCCCTCATCAGCTCTTTTCCGTCGTTCAGATCGTTTCAGTCGTTCAGCTCGTTTCCGTCGTTCAGATTATTTCCGTCGTTCAGATCGTTTCCGTCGTTCAGATCGTTTCAGTCGTTCAGATTGTTTCAGTCCTTCAAATCGTTTCCCTCATCAGCTCGTTTCCGTCGTTCAGATCGTTTCCGTCGTTCAGATCATTTCAGTCGTTCAGATCGTTTCCCTCATCAGCTCTTTTCAGTCGTTCAGATCGTTTCAGTCGTTCAGATCGTTTCAGTCGTTCAGATCGTTTCCGTCGTTCAGATCGTTTCCGTCGTTCAGATCGTTTCAGTCGTTCAGCTCTTTTCAGTCGTTCAGCTCGTTTCCGTCGTTCAGATCGTTTCAGTCGTTCAGATTGTTTCAGTCCTTCAAATCGTTTCCCTCATCAGCTCGTTTCCGTCGTTCAGATCGTTTCTGTCGTTCAGATCGTTTCAGTCGTTCAGATCGTTTCAGTCCTTCAAATCGTTTCCCGCATCAGCTCGTTTCCGTCGTTCAGATCGTTTCTGTCGTTCAGATCGTTTCAGTCGTTCAGATCGTTTCTGTCGTTCAGATCTTTTCAGTCGTTCAGTTCGTTTCAGTCGTTCAGATCGCTTCAGTCGTTCAGATCGTTTCAGTCCTTCAAATCGTTTCCCGCATCAGCTCGTTTCCGTCGTTCAGATCGTTTCTGTCGTTCAGATCGTTTCAGTCGTTCAGATCGTTTCTGTCGTTCAGATCTTTTCCGTCGTTCAGTTCATTTCCGTCGTTCAGATCGTTTCAGTCGTTCAGATCGTTTCAGTCGTTCAGATCGCTTCACTCGTTCAGATCGTTTCAGTCGTTCAGATCGTTTTCGTCGATGAGGTCGTTTCCGTCGTTCAGATCGTTTCAGTCGTTCAGATCATTTCAGTCGTTCAGATCGTTTCCCTCATCAGCGCTTTTCAGTCGTTCAGATCGTTTCACTCGTTCAGATCGTTTCAGTCGTTCAGATCGTTTTCGTCGATGAGGTCGTTTCCGTCGTTCAGATCGTTTCAGTCGTTCAGATCGTTTCCGTCGTTCAGATCGTTTCTGTCCTTCAGATCGTTTCCGTCGTTCAGATCGTTTCTGTCCTTCAGATCGTTTCCGTCGTTCAGATCGTTTCTGTCCTTCAGATCGTTTCAGTCCTTCAAATCATTTCCCTCATCAGCTCGTTTCCGTCGTTCAGATCGTTTCTGTCGTTCAGATCGTTTCAGTCGTTCAGATCGCTTCACTCGTTCATATCGTTTCACTCGTTCAGATCGTTTCCGTCGTTCAGCTCTTTTCAGTCGTTCAGATCGTTTCAGTCGTTCAGATCGTTTCAGTCGTTCAGATCGTTTCAGTCGTTCAGATCGTTTCAGTCGTTCAGATCGTTTCAGTCGTTCAGATCGTTTTCGTCGATGAGGTCGTTTCCGTCGTTTCCGTCGTTCAGATCGTTTCAGTCGTTCAGCTCGTTTCCGTCGTTCAGATTGTTTCCGTCGTTCAGATCGTTTCCGTCGTTCAGATCGTTTCAGTCGTTCAGATTGTTTCAGTCCTTCAAATCGTTTCCCTCATCAGCTCGTTTCCGTCGTTCAGATCGTTTCCGTCGTTCAGATCATTTCAGTCGTTCAGATCGTTTCCCTCATCAGCTCTTTTCAGTCGTTCAGATCGTTTCAGTCGTTCAGATCGTTTCAGTCGTTCAGATCGTTTCCGTCGTTCAGATCGTTTCCGTCGTTCAGATCGTTTCAGTCGTTCAGCTCTTTTCAGTTGTTCAGCTCGTTTCCGTCGTTCAGATCGTTTCAGTCGTTCAGATCGTTTCAGTCCTTCAAATCGTTTCCCTCATCAGCTCGTTTCCGTCGTTCAGATCGTTTCTGTCGTTCAGCTCGTTTCTGTCGTTCAGATCGTTTCCGTCGTTCAGATCGTTTCCGTCGTTCAGCTCGTTTCCGTCGTTCAGATCGTTTCAGTCGTTCAGATCGTTTCCCTCATCAGTTCGTTTCCGTCGTTCAGATCGTTTCAGTCGTTCAGATCGTTTCAGTCGTTCAGCTCGTTTCCGTCGTTCAGATGTTTTCCGTCGTTCAGATCGTTTCCGTCGTTCAGATCGTTTCAGTCGTTCAGATCGTTTCAGTCGTTCAGTTCGTTTCCGTCGCTCAGATCGTTTCAGTCGTTCAGATCGTTTCCCTCATCAGCTCTTTTCCGTCGTTCAGATCGTTTCAGTCGTTCAGCTCGTTTCCGTCGTTCAGATTATTTCCGTCGTTCAGATCGTTTCCGTCGTTCAGATCGTTTCAGTCGTTCAGATTGTTTCAGTCCTTCAAATCGTTTCCCTCATCAGCTCGTTTCCGTCGTTCAGATCGTTTCCGTCGTTCAGATCATTTCAGTCGTTCAGATCGTTTCCCTCATCAGCTCTTTTCAGTCGTTCAGATCGTTTCAGTCGTTCAGATCGTTTCAGTCGTTCAGATCGTTTCCGTCGTTCAGATCGTTTCCGTCGTTCAGATCGTTTCAGTCGTTCAGCTCTTTTCAGTCGTTCAGCTCGTTTCCGTCGTTCAGATCGTTTCAGTCGTTCAGATTGTTTCAGTCCTTCAAATCGTTTCCCTCATCAGCTCGTTTCCGTCGTTCAGATCGTTTCTGTCGTTCAGATCGTTTCAGTCGTTCAGATCGTTTCAGTCCTTCAAATCGTTTCCCGCATCAGCTCGTTTCCGTCGTTCAGATCGTTTCTGTCGTTCAGATCGTTTCAGTCGTTCAGATCGTTTCTGTCGTTCAGATCTTTTCAGTCGTTCAGTTCGTTTCAGTCGTTCAGATCGCTTCAGTCGTTCAGATCGTTTCAGTCCTTCAAATCGTTTCCCGCATCAGCTCGTTTCCGTCGTTCAGATCGTTTCTGTCGTTCAGATCGTTTCAGTCGTTCAGATCGTTTCTGTCGTTCAGATCTTTTCCGTCGTTCAGTTCATTTCCGTCGTTCAGATCGTTTCAGTCGTTCAGATCGTTTCAGTCGTTCAGATCGCTTCACTCGTTCAGATCGTTTCAGTCGTTCAGATCGTTTTCGTCGATGAGGTCGTTTCCGTCGTTCAGATCGTTTCAGTCGTTCAGATCATTTCAGTCGTTCAGATCGTTTCCCTCATCAGCGCTTTTCAGTCGTTCAGATCGTTTCACTCGTTCAGATCGTTTCAGTCGTTCAGATCGTTTTCGTCGATGAGGTCGTTTCCGTCGTTCAGATCGTTTCAGTCGTTCAGATCGTTTCCGTCGTTCAGATCGTTTCTGTCCTTCAGATCGTTTCCGTCGTTCAGATCGTTTCTGTCCTTCAGATCGTTTCCGTCGTTCAGATCGTTTCTGTCCTTCAGATCGTTTCAGTCCTTCAAATCATTTCCCTCATCAGCTCGTTTCCGTCGTTCAGATCGTTTCTGTCGTTCAGATCGTTTCAGTCGTTCAGATCGCTTCACTCGTTCATATCGTTTCACTCGTTCAGATCGTTTCCGTCGTTCAGCTCTTTTCAGTCGTTCAGATCGTTTCAGTCGTTCAGATCGTTTCAGTCGTTCAGATCGTTTCAGTCGTTCAGATCGTTTCAGTCGTTCAGATCGTTTCAGTCGTTCAGATCGTTTTCGTCGATGAGGTCGTTTCCGTCGTTTCCGTCGTTCAGATCGTTTCAGTCGTTCAGCTCGTTTCCGTCGTTCAGATTGTTTCCGTCGTTCAGATCGTTTCCGTCGTTCAGATCGTTTCAGTCGTTCAGATTGTTTCAGTCCTTCAAATCGTTTCCCTCATCAGCTCGTTTCCGTCGTTCAGATCGTTTCCGTCGTTCAGATCATTTCAGTCGTTCAGATCGTTTCCCTCATCAGCTCTTTTCAGTCGTTCAGATCGTTTCAGTCGTTCAGATCGTTTCAGTCGTTCAGATCGTTTCCGTCGTTCAGATCGTTTCCGTCGTTCAGATCGTTTCAGTCGTTCAGCTCTTTTCAGTTGTTCAGCTCGTTTCCGTCGTTCAGATCGTTTCAGTCGTTCAGATCGTTTCAGTCCTTCAAATCGTTTCCCTCATCAGCTCGTTTCCGTCGTTCAGATCGTTTCTGTCGTTCAGATCGTTTCAGTCGTTCAGATCGTTTCAGTCCTTCAAATCGTTTCCCGCATCAGCTCGTTTCCGTCGTTCAGATCGTTTCTGTCGTTCAGATCGTTTCAGTCGTTCAGATCGTTTCTGTCGTTCAGATCTTTTCAGTCGTTCAGTTCGTTTCAGTCGTTCAGATCGCTTCAGTCGTTCAGATCGTTTCAGTCCTTCAAATCGTTTCCCGCATCAGCTCGTTTCCGTCGTTCAGATCGTTTCTGTCGTTCAGATCGTTTCAGTCGTTCAGATTGTTTCAGTCCTTCAAATCGTTTCCCGCATCAGCTCGTTTCCGTCGTTCAGATCGTTTCTGTCGTTCAGATCGTTTCAGTCGTTCAGATCGTTTCTGTCGTTCAGATCTTTTCCGTCGTTCAGTTCATTTCCGTCGTTCAGATCGTTTCAGTCGTTCAGATCGTTTCAGTCGTTCAGATCGCTTCACTCGTTCAGATCGTTTCACTCGTTCAGATCATTTCAGTCGTTCAGTTCGTTTCACTCGTTCATCTCGTTTCCGTCGTTCAGATCGTTTCCGTCGTTCAGATCGTTTCAGTCGTTCAGATCGTTTCTGTCAGTCAGATCGTTTCAGTCGTTCAGATCGTTTCAGTCATTCAGATCGTTTCAGTCGTTCAGATCGCTTCACTCGTTAGGATCGTTTCACTCGTTCAGATCGTTTTAGTCGTTCAGATCATTTCAGTCGTTCAGATCGTTTCCCTCATCAGCTCTTTTCAGTCGTTCAGATCGTTTCAGTCGTTCAGATCGTTTCAGTCCTTCAAATCGTTTCCCGCATCAGTTCGTTTCCGTCGTTCAGATCGTTTCTGTCGTTCAGATCGTTTCAGTCGTTCAGATCGTTTCTGTCGTTCAGATCTTTTCAGTCGTTCAGTTCGTTTCCGTCGTTCAGATCGCTTCACTCGTTCAGATGGTTTCACTCGTTCAGATCGTTTCCGTCGTTCAGATCATTTCAGTCGTTCAGATCGTTTCCCTCATCAGCTCTTTTCAGTCGTTCAGATCGTTTCAGTCGTTCAGATCGTTTCAGTCGTTCAGATCGTTTCAGTCCTTCAAATCGTTTCCCGCATCAGCTCGTTTCCGTCGTTTAGATCGTTTCCATCGTCCAGATCGTTTACGTCGTTCAGCTCTTTTCCGTCATTCAGATCGTTTCCGTCGTTCAGATCGTTTCCGTCGTTCAGATCGTTTCCGTCGTTCATCTCGTTTCCGTCGTTCAGCTCGTTTCCATCGTTCAGCTCGTTTCTGTCGTTCAGATCGTTTCAGTCGTTCAGATCGTTTCAGTCGTTCAGATCGTTTCCGTCATTCAGTTCGTTTCCATCGTTCAGCTCGTTTCTGTCGTTCAGATCGTTTCCGTCGTTCAGATCGTTTCCGTCGTTCAGCTCGTTTCCGTCGTTCAGATCGTTTCCGTCGTTCAGATCGTTTCCGTCGTTCATCTCGTTTCCGTCGTTCAGATCGTTTCCGTCGTTCAGATTGTTTCAGTCTTTCAGATCGTTTCAGTCGTTCAGATCGTTTCCCTCATCAGTTCGTTTCCGTCGTTCAGATCGTTTCAGTCGTTCAGATCGTTTCAGTCGTTCAGCTCGTTTCCGTCGTTCAGATGTTTTCCGTCGTTCAGATCGTTTCCGTCGTTCAGATCGTTTCAGTCGTTCAGATCGTTTCAGTCATTCAGATCGTTTCCGTCGTTCAGATCGTTTCCGTCGTTCAGATCGTTTCAGTCGTTCAGATCGTTTCAGTCGTTCAGATCGTTTCCGTCGTTCAGATCGTTTCCGTCGTTCAGATCGTTTCAGTCGTTCAGATCGTTTCAGTCGTTCAGATCGTTTCAGTCGTTCAGATCGTTTCAGTCATTCAGATCGTTTTCGTCGATGAGGTCGTTTCCGTCGTTTCCGTCGTTCAGATCGTTTCAGTCGTTCAGTTCGTTTCCGTCGCTCAGATCGTTTCAGTCGTTCAGATCGTTTCCCTCATCAGCTCTTTTCCGTCGTTCAGATCGTTTCAGTCGTTCAGATCGTTTCCGTCGTTCAGATCGTTTCAGTCGTTCAGCTCGTTTCCGTCGTTCAGATCGTTTCAGTCGTTCAGATTGTTTCAGTCCTTCAAATCGTTTCCCTCATCAGCTCGTTTCCGTCGTTCAGATCGTTTCCGTCGTTCAGATCGTTTCCCTCATCAGCTCTTTTCAGTCGTTCAGATCGTTTCAGTCGTTCAGATCGTTTCAGTCGTTCAGATCGTTTCAGTCGTTCAGATCGTTTACGTCGATGAGGTCGTTTCCGTCGTTCAGATCGTTTCCGTCGTTCAGATCGTTTCAGTCGTTCAGCTCTTTTCAGTCGTTCAGCTCGTTTCCGTCGTTCAGATCGTTTCAGTCGTTCAGATTGTTTCAGTCCTTCAAATCGTTTCCCTCATCAGCTCGTTTCCGTCGTTCAGATCGTTTCTGTCGTTCAGATCGTTTCAGTCGTTCAGATCGTTTCAGTCCTTCAAATCGTTTCCCGCATCAGCTCGTTTCCGTCGTTCAGATCTTTTCAGTCGTTCAGTTCGTTTCCGTCGTTCAGATCGTTTCAGTCGTTCAGATCGTTTCAGTCGTTCAGATCGCTTCAGTCGTTCAGATCGTTTCAGTCGTTCAGATCGTTTCTGTCGTTCAGATCGTTTCTGTCGTTCAGATCGTTTCAGTCGTTCAGATCGTTTCTGTCGTTCAGATCTTTTCCGTCGTTCAGTTCATTTCCGTCGTTCAGATCGTTTCAGTCGTTCAGATCGTTTCAGTCGTTCAGATCGCTTCACTCGTTCAGATCGTTTCACTCGTTCAGATCATTTCAGTCGTTCAGTTCGTTTCACTCGTTCATCTCGTTTCCGTCGTTCAGATCGTTTCCGTCGTTCAGATCATTTCAGTCGTTCAGATCGTTTCCCTCATCAGCTCTTTTCATTCGTTCAGATCGTTTCAGTCGTTCAGATCGTTTCAGTCCTTCAAATCGTTTCCCGCATCAGTTCGTTTCCGTCGTTCAGATCGTTTCTGTCGTTCAGATCGTTTCAGTCGTTCAGATCGTTTCTGTCGTTCAGATCTTTTCAGTCGTTCAGTTCGTTTCCGTCGTTCAGATCGCTTCACTCGTTCAGATGGTTTCACTCGTTCAGATCGTTTCCGTCGTTCAGATCATTTCAGTCGTTCAGACCGTTTCCCTCATCAGCTCTTTTCAGTCGTTCAGATCGTTTCAGTCGTTCAGATCGTTTCAGTCGTTCAGATCGTTTCAGTCCTTCAAATCGTTTCCCGCATCAGCTCGTTTCCGTCGTTCAGATCGTTTCCATCGTCCAGATCGTTTACGTCGTTCAGCTCTTTTCCGTCATTCAGATCGTTTCCGTCGTTCAGCTCGTTTCCATCGTTCAGCTCGTTTCTGTCGTTCAGATCGTTTCAGTCGTTCAGATCGTTTCCATCGTTCAGATCGTTTCCGTCGTTCATCTCGTTTCCGTCGTTCAGCTCGTTTCCGTCGTTCAGATCGTTTCCGTCGTTCAGATCGTTTCTGTCGTTCAGATCGTTTCCGTCGTTCATCTCGTTTCCGTCGTTCAGATCGTTTCCGTCGTTCAGATTGTTTCAGTCTTTCAGATCGTTCATCTCGTTTCAGTCATTCAGATCGTTTCAGTCGTTCAGATCGTTTCCCTCATCAGTTCGTTTCCGTCGTTCAGATCGTTTCAGTCGTTCAGATCGTTTCAGTCGTTCAGCTCGTTTCCGTCGTTCAGATGTTTTCCGTCGTTCAGATCGTTTCCGTCGTTCAGATCGTTTCAGTCGTTCAGATCGTTTCAGTCATTCAGATCGTTTCCGTCGTTCAGATCGTTTCCGTCGTTCAGATCGTTTCAGTCGTTCAGATCGTTTCAGTCGTTCAGATCGTTTCCGTCGTTCAGATCGTTTCCGTCGTTCAGATCGTTTCAGTCGTTCAGATCGTTTCAGTCGTTCAGATCGTTTCAGTCGTTCAGATCGTTTCAGTCATTCAGATCGTTTTCGTCGATGAGGTCGTTTCCGTCGTTTCCGTCGTTCAGATCGTTTCAGTCGTTCAGTTCGTTTCCGTCGCTCAGATCGTTTCAGTCGTTCAGATCGTTTCCCTCATCAGCTCTTTTCCGTCGTTCAGATCGTTTCAGTCGTTCAGATCGTTTCCGTCGTTCAGATCGTTTCAGTCGTTCAGCTCGTTTCCGTCGTTCAGATCGTTTCAGTCGTTCAGATTGTTTCAGTCCTTCAAATCGTTTCCCTCATCAGCTCGTTTCCGTCGTTCAGATCGTTTCCGTCGTTCAGATCGTTTCCCTCATCAGCTCTTTTCAGTCGTTCAGATCGTTTCAGTCGTTCAGATCGTTTCAGTCGTTCAGATCGTTTCAGTCGTTCAGATCGTTTACGTCGATGAGGTCGTTTCCGTCGTTCAGATCGTTTCCGTCGTTCAGATCGTTTCCGTCGTTCAGATCGTTTCCGTCGTTCAGATCGTTTCAGTCGTTCAGCTCTTTTCAGTCGTTCAGCTCGTTTCCGTCGTTCAGATCGTTTCAGTCGTTCAGATTGTTTCAGTCCTTCAAATCGTTTCCCTCATCAGCTCGTTTCCGTCGTTCAGATCGTTTCTGTCGTTCAGATCGTTTCAGTCGTTCAGATCGTTTCAGTCCTTCAAATCGTTTCCCGCATCAGCTCGTTTCCGTCGTTCAGATCTTTTCAGTCGTTCAGTTCGTTTCCGTCGTTCAGATCGTTTCAGTCGTTCAGATCGTTTCAGTCGTTCAGATCGCTTCAGTCGTTCAGATCGTTTCAGTCGTTCAGATCGTTTCTGTCGTTCAGATCGTTTCTGTCGTTCAGATCGTTTCAGTCGTTCAGATCGTTTCTGTCGTTCAGATCTTTTCCGTCGTTCAGTTCATTTCCGTCGTTCAGATCGTTTCAGTCGTTCAGATCGTTTCAGTCGTTCAGATCGCTTCACTCGTTCAGATCGTTTCACTCGTTCAGATCATTTCAGTCGTTCAGTTCGTTTCACTCGTTCATCTCGTTTCCGTCGTTCAGATCGTTTCCGTCGTTCAGATCATTTCAGTCGTTCAGATCGTTTCCCTCATCAGCTCTTTTCATTCGTTCAGATCGTTTCAGTCGTTCAGATCGTTTCAGTCCTTCAAATCGTTTCCCGCATCAGTTCGTTTCCGTCGTTCAGAT
This sequence comes from Blennius ocellaris, assembly GCF_963422515.1. NCBI lineage: Eukaryota > Metazoa > Chordata > Actinopteri > Blenniiformes > Blenniidae > Blennius > Blennius ocellaris. The sequence continues at coordinate 729,187 of NW_027662315.1, forward strand.
CGTTTCTGTCGTTCAGATCGTTTCAGTCGTTCAGATCGTTTCTGTCGTTCAGATCTTTTCAGTCGTTCAGTTCGTTTCCGTCGTTCAGATCGCTTCACTCGTTCAGATGGTTTCACTCGTTCAGATCGTTTCCGTCGTTCAGATCATTTCAGTCGTTCAGACCGTTTCCCTCATCAGCTCTTTTCAGTCGTTCAGATCGTTTCAGTCGTTCAGATCGTTTCAGTCGTTCAGATCGTTTCAGTCCTTCAAATCGTTTCCCGCATCAGCTCGTTTCCGTCGTTCAGATCGTTTCCATCGTCCAGATCGTTTACGTCGTTCAGCTCTTTTCCGTCATTCAGATCGTTTCCGTCGTTCAGCTCGTTTCCATCGTTCAGCTCGTTTCTGTCGTTCAGATCGTTTCAGTCGTTCAGATCGTTTCCATCGTTCAGATCGTTTCCGTCGTTCATCTCGTTTCCGTCGTTCAGCTCGTTTCCGTCGTTCAGATCGTTTCCGTCGTTCAGATCGTTTCTGTCGTTCAGATCGTTTCCGTCGTTCATCTCGTTTCCGTCGTTCAGATCGTTTCCGTCGTTCAGATTGTTTCAGTCTTTCAGATCGTTCATCTCGTTTCAGTCATTCAGATCGTTTCAGTCGTTCAGATCGTTTCCCTCATCAGTTCGTTTCCGTCGTTCAGATCGTTTCAGTCGTTCAGATCGTTTCAGTCGTTCAGCTCGTTTCCGTCGTTCAGATTGTTTCCGTCGTTCAGATCGTTTCCGTCGTTCAGATCGTTTCAGTCGTTTAGATCGTTTCTGTCGATCAGATCGTTTCAGTCGTTCAGCTCGTTTCCGTCGTTCAGATCGTTTCTGTCGTTCAGCTCGTTTCCGTCGTTCAGATCGTTTCTGTCGTTCAGATCGTTTCAGTCGTTCAGATCGTTTCTGTCGTTCAGATCTTTTCAGTCGTTCAGATCGTTTCAGTCGTTCAGATCGTTTCAGTCGTTCAGATCGCTTCACTCGTTCAGATCGTTTCACTCGTTCAGATCATTTCAGTCGTTCAGTTCGTTTCCGTCGTTCAGATCGTTTCAGTCGTTCAGATCGTTTCAGTCGTTCAGATCGCTTCACTCGTTAGGATCGTTTCACTCGTTCATCTCGTTTCCGTCGTTCAGATCGTTTCCGTCGTTCAGATCGTTTCAGTCGTTCAGATCGTTTCTGTCAGTCAGATCGTTTCAGTCGTTCAGATCGTTTGAGTCGTTCAGCTCGTTTCAGTCGTTCAGATCGTTTCAGTCGTTCAGATCGCTTCACTCGTTAGGATCGTTTCAGTCGTTCAGATCGTTTCAGTCGTTCAGATCATTTCAGTCGTTCAGATCGTTTCAGTCGTTCAGCTCGTTTCAGTCGTTCAGATTGTTTCAGTCTTTCAGATCGTTCATCTCGTTTCAGTCATTCAGATCGTTTCAGTCGTTCAGATCGTTTCCCTCATCAGTTCGTTTCCGTCGTTCAGATCGTTTCAGTCGTTCAGATCGTTTCAGTCGTTCAGCTCGTTTCCGTCGTTCAGATTGTTTCCGTCGTTCAGATCGTTTCCGTCGTTCAGATCATTTCAGTCGTTCAGATCGTTTCAGTCGTTCAGATCGTTTCTTTCAGTCAGATCGTTTCAGTCGTTCAGATCGTTTCAGTCGTTCAGATCGTTTCAGTCGTTCAGATCGCTTCACTCGTTAGGATCGTTTCACTCGTTCAGATCGTTTTAGTCGTTCAGATCATTTCAGTCGTTCAGATCGTTTCCCTCATCAGCTCTTTTCAGTCGTTCAGATCGTTTCAGTCGTTCAGATCGTTTCAGTCCTTCAAATCGTTTCCCGCATCAGTTCGTTTCCGTCGTTCAGATCGTTTCTGTCGTTCAGATCGTTTCAGTCGTTCAGATCGTTTCTGTCGTTCAGATCTTTTCAGTCGTTCAGTTCGTTTCCGTCGTTCAGATCGCTTCACTCGTTCAGATGGTTTCACTCGTTCAGATCGTTTCCGTCGTTCAGATCATTTCAGTCGTTCAGACCGTTTCCCTCATCAGCTCTTTTCAGTCGTTCAGATCGTTTCAGTCGTTCAGATCGTTTCAGTCCTTCAAATCGTTTCCCGCATCAGCTCGTTTCCGTCGTTCAGATCGTTTCCATCGTCCAGATCGTTTACGTCGTTCAGCTCTTTTCCGTCATTCAGATCGTTTCCGTCGTTCAGCTCGTTTCCATCGTTCAGCTCGTTTCTGTCGTTCAGATCGTTTCAGTCGTTCAGATCGTTTCCATCGTTCAGATCGTTTCCGTCGTTCATCTCGTTTCCGTCGTTCAGCTCGTTTCCATCGTTCAGCTCGTTTCTGTCGTTCAGCTCGTTTCTGTCGTTCAGATCGTTTCCGTCGTTCAGATCGTTTCTGTCGTTCAGATCGTTTCCGTCGTTCATCTCGTTTCCGTCGTTCAGATCGTTTCCGTCGTTCAGATTGTTTCAGTCTTTCAGATCGTTCATCTCGTTTCAGTCATTCAGATCGTTTCAGTCGTTCAGATCGTTTCCCTCATCAGTTCGTTTCCGTCGTTCAGATCGTTTCAGTCGTTCAGATCGTTTCCGTCGTTCAGATCGTTTCAGTCGTTCAGATCGTTTCAGTCGTTCAGCTCGTTTCCGTCGTTCAGCTCGTTTCCGTCGTTCAGATCGTTTCTGTCGTTCAGATCGTTTCAGTCGTTCAGATCGTTTCTGTCGTTCAGATCTTTTCAGTCGTTCAGATCGTTTCAGTCGTTCAGATCGTTTCAGTCGTTCAGATCGCTTCACTCGTTCAGATCGTTTCACTCGTTCAGATCATTTCAGTCGTTCAGTTCGTTTCCGTCGTTCAGATCGTTTCAGTCGTTCAGATCGTTTCAGTCGTTCAGATCGCTTCACTCGTTAGGATCGTTTCACTCGTTCATCTCGTTTCCGTCGTTCAGATCGTTTCCGTCGTTCAGATCGTTTCAGTCGTTCAGATCGTTTCTGTCAGTCAGATCATTTCAGTCGTTCAGATCGTTTGAGTCGTTCAGCTCGTTTCAGTCGTTCAGATCGTTTCAGTCGTTCAGATCGCTTCACTCGTTAGGATCGTTTCACTCGTTCAGATCGTTTCAGTCGTTCAGATCATTTCAGTCGTTCTGATCGTTTCAGTCGTTCAGCTCGTTTCAGTCGTTCAGATTGTTTCAGTCTTTCAGATCGTTCATCTCGTTTCAGTCATTCAGATCATTTCAGTCGTTCAGATCGTTTCCCTCATCAGTTCGTTTCCGTCGTTCAGATCGTTTCAGTCGTTCAGATCGTTTCAGTCGTTCAGCTCGTTTCCGTCGTTCAGATTGTTTCCGTCGTTCAGATCGTTTCCGTCGTTCAGATCGTTTCTGTCGTTCAGATCGTTTCCGTCGTTCATCTCGTTTCCGTCGTTCAGATCGTTTCCGTCGTTCAGATTGTTTCAGTCTTTCAGATCGTTCATCTCGTTTCAGTCATTCAGATCGTTTCAGTCGTTCAGATCGTTTCCCTCATCAGTTCGTTTCCGTCGTTCAGATCGTTTCAGTCGTTCAGATCGTTTCCGTCGTTCAGATCGTTTCAGTCGTTCAGATCGTTTCAGTCGTTCAGCTCGTTTCCGTCGTTCAGCTCGTTTCCGTCGTTCAGATCGTTTCTGTCGTTCAGATCGTTTCAGTCGTTCAGATCGTTTCTGTCGTTCAGATCTTTTCAGTCGTTCAGATCGTTTCAGTCGTTCAGATCGTTTCAGTCGTTCAGATCGCTTCACTCGTTCAGATCGTTTCACTCGTTCAGATCATTTCAGTCGTTCAGTTCGTTTCCGTCGTTCAGATCGTTTCAGTCGTTCAGATCGTTTCAGTCGTTCAGATCGCTTCACTCGTTAGGATCGTTTCACTCGTTCATCTCGTTTCCGTCGTTCAGATCGTTTCCGTCGTTCAGATCGTTTCAGTCGTTCAGATCGTTTCTGTCAGTCAGATCATTTCAGTCGTTCAGATCGTTTGAGTCGTTCAGCTCGTTTCAGTCGTTCAGATCGTTTCAGTCGTTCAGATCGCTTCACTCGTTAGGATCGTTTCACTCGTTCAGATCGTTTCAGTCGTTCAGATCATTTCAGTCGTTCAGATCGTTTCAGTCGTTCAGCTCGTTTCAGTCGTTCAGATTGTTTCAGTCTTTCAGATCGTTCATCTCGTTTCAGTCATTCAGATCATTTCAGTCGTTCAGATCGTTTCCCTCATCAGTTCGTTTCCGTCGTTCAGATCGTTTCAGTCGTTCAGATCGTTTCAGTCGTTCAGCTCGTTTCCGTCGTTCAGATTGTTTCCGTCGTTCAGATCGTTTCCGTCGTTCAGATCGTTTCAGTCGTTCAGATCGTTTCAGTCGTTCAGATCGTTTCTGTCAGTCAGATCGTTTCAGTCGTTCAGATCGTTTCAGTCGTTCAGATCGTTTCAGTCGTTCAGATCGCTTCACTCGTTAGGATCGTTTCAGTCGTTCAGATCGTTTCTGTCAGTCAGATCGTTTCAGTCGTTCAGATCGTTTCAGTCGTTCAGATCGTTTCAGTCGTTCAGATCGCTTCACTCGTTAGGATCGTTTCACTCGTTCAGATCGTTTTAGTCGTTCAGATCATTTCAGTCGTTCAGATCGTTTCCCTCATCAGCTCTTTTCAGTCGTTCAGATCGTTTCAGTCGTTCAGATCGTTTCAGTCCTTCAAATCGTTTCCCGCATCAGTTCGTTTCCGTCGTTCAGATCGTTTCTGTCGTTCAGATCGTTTCAGTCGTTCAGATCGTTTCTGTCGTTCAGATCTTTTCAGTCGTTCAGTTCGTTTCCGTCGTTCAGATCGCTTCACTCGTTCAGATGGTTTCACTCGTTCAGATCGTTTCCGTCGTTCAGATCATTTCAGTCGTTCAGACCGTTTCCCTCATCAGCTCTTTTCAGTCGTTCAGATCGTTTCAGTCGTTCAGATCGTTTCAGTCGTTCAGATCGTTTCAGTCCTTCAAATCGTTTCCCGCATCAGCTCGTTTCCGTCGTTCAGATCGTTTCCATCGTCCAGATCGTTTACGTCGTTCAGCTCTTTTCCGTCATTCAGATCGTTTCCGTCGTTCAGCTCGTTTCCATCGTTCAGCTCGTTTCTGTCGTTCAGATCGTTTCAGTCGTTCAGATCGTTTCCATCGTTCAGATCGTTTCCGTCGTTCATCTCGTTTCCGTCGTTCAGCTCGTTTCCATCGTTCAGCTCGTTTCTGTCGTTCAGCTCGTTTCTGTCGTTCAGATCGTTTCCGTCGTTCAGATCGTTTCTGTCGTTCAGATCGTTTCCGTCGTTCATCTCGTTTCCGTCGTTCAGATCGTTTCCGTCGTTCAGATTGTTTCAGTCTTTCAGATCGTTCATCTCGTTTCAGTCATTCAGATCGTTTCAGTCGTTCAGATCGTTTCCCTCATCAGTTCGTTTCCGTCGTTCAGATCGTTTCAGTCGTTCAGATCGTTTCAGTCGTTCAGCTCGTTTCCGTCGTTCAGATTGTTTCCGTCGTTCAGATCGTTTCCGTCGTTCAGATCGTTTCAGTCGTTTAGATCGTTTCTGTCGTTCAGATCGTTTCAGTCGCTCAGCTCGTTTCCGTCGTTCAGATCGTTTCTGTCGTTCAGCTCGTTTCCGTCGTTCAGATCGTTTCTGTCGTTCAGATCGTTTCAGTCGTTCAGATCGTTTCTGTCGTTCAGATCTTTTCAGTCGTTCAGATCGTTTCAGTCGTTCAGATCGTTTCAGTCGTTCAGATCGCTTCACTCGTTCAGATCGTTTCACTCGTTCAGATAATTTCAGTCGTTCAGTTCGTTTCCGTCGTTCAGATCGTTTCAGTCGTTCAGATCGTTTCAGTCGTTCAGATCGCTTCACTCGTTAGGATCGTTTCACTCGTTCATCTCGTTTCCGTCGTTCAGATCGTTTCCGTCGTTCAGATCGTTTCAGTCGTTCAGATCGTTTCTGTCAGTCAGATCGTTTCAGTCGTTCAGATCGTTTGAGTCGTTCAGCTCGTTTCAGTCGTTCAGATCGTTTCAGTCGTTCAGATCGCTTCACTCGTTAGGATCGTTTCACTCGTTCAGATCGTTTCAGTCGTTCAGATCATTTCAGTCGTTCAGATCGTTTCAGTCGTTCAGCTCGTTTCAGTCGTTCAGATTGTTTCAGTCTTTCAGATCGTTCATCTCGTTTCAGTCATTCAGATCGTTTCAGTCGTTCAGATCGTTTCCCTCATCAGTTCGTTTACGTCGTTCAGATCGTTTCAGTCGTTCAGATCGTTTCAGTCGTTCAGCTCGTTTCCGTCGTTCAGATTGTTTCCGTCGTTCAGATCGTTTCCGTCGTTCAGATCGTTTCAGTCGTTCAGATCGTTTCAGTCGTTCAGATCGTTTCTGTCAGTCAGATCGTTTCAGTCGTTCAGATCGTTTCAGTCGTTCAGATCGTTTCAGTCGTTCAGATCGCTTCACTCGTTAGGATCGTTTCACTCGTTCAGATCGTTTCTGTCAGTCAGATCGTTTCAGTCGTTCAGATCGTTTTAGTCGTTCAGATCATTTCAGTCGTTCAGATCGTTTCAGTCGTTCAGATCGTTTCAGTCCTTCAAATCGTTTCCCGCATCAGTTCGTTTCCGTCGTTCAGATCGTTTCTGTCGTTCAGATCGTTTCAGTCGTTCAGATCGTTTCTGTCGTTCAGATCTTTTCAGTCGTTCAGTTCGTTTCCGTCGTTCAGATCGCTTCACTCGTTCAGATGGTTTCACTCGTTCAGATCGTTTCCGTCGTTCAGATCATTTCAGTCGTTCAGACCGTTTCCCTCATCAGCTCTTTTCAGTCGTTCAGATCGTTTCAGTCGTTCAGATCGTTTCAGTCGTTCAGATCGTTTCAGTCCTTCAAATCGTTTCCCGCATCAGCTCGTTTCCGTCGTTCAGATCGTTTCCATCGTCCAGATCGTTTACGTCGTTCAGCTCTTTTCCGTCATTCAGATCGTTTCCGTCGTTCAGCTCGTTTCCATCGTTCAGCTCGTTTCTGTCGTTCAGATCGTTTCAGTCGTTCAGATCGTTTCCATCGTTCAGATCGTTTCCGTCGTTCATCTCGTTTCCGTCGTTCAGCTCGTTTCCATCGTTCAGCTCGTTTCTGTCGTTCAGCTCGTTTCTGTCGTTCAGATCGTTTCCGTCGTTCAGATCGTTTCTGTCGTTCAGATCGTTTCCGTCGTTCATCTCGTTTCCGTCGTTCAGATCGTTTCCGTCGTTCAGATTGTTTCAGTCTTTCAGATCGTTCATCTCGTTTCAGTCATTCAGATCGTTTCAGTCGTTCAGATCGTTTCCCTCATCAGTTCGTTTCCGTCGTTCAGATCGTTTCAGTCGTTCAGATCGTTTCAGTCGTTCAGCTCGTTTCCGTCGTTCAGATTGTTTCCGTCGTTCAGATCGTTTCCGTCGTTCAGATCGTTTCAGTCGTTTAGATCGTTTCTGTCGTTCAGATCGTTTCAGTCGCTCAGCTCGTTTCCGTCGTTCAGATCGTTTCTGTCGTTCAGCTCGTTTCCGTCGTTCAGATCGTTTCTGTCGTTCAGATCGTTTCAGTCGTTCAGATCGTTTCTGTCGTTCAGATCTTTTCAGTCGTTCAGATCGTTTCAGTCGTTCAGATCGTTTCAGTCGTTCAGATCGCTTCACTCGTTCAGATCGTTTCACTCGTTCAGATCATTTCAGTCGTTCAGTTCGTTTCCGTCGTTCAGATCGTTTCAGTCGTTCAGATCGTTTCAGTCGTTCAGATCGCTTCACTCGTTAGGATCGTTTCACTCGTTCATCTCGTTTCCGTCGTTCAGATCGTTTCCGTCGTTCAGATCGTTTCAGTCGTTCAGATCGTTTCTGTCAGTCAGATCGTTTCAGTCGTTCAGATCGTTTGAGTCGTTCAGCTCGTTTCAGTCGTTCAGATCGTTTCAGTCGTTCAGATCGCTTCACTCGTTAGGATCGTTTCACTCGTTCAGATCGTTTCAGTCGTTCAGATCATTTCAGTCGTTCAGATCGTTTCAGTCGTTCAGCTCGTTTCAGTCGTTCAGATTGTTTCAGTCTTTCAGATCGTTCATCTCGTTTCAGTCATTCAGATCGTTTCAGTCGTTCAGATCGTTTCCCTCATCAGTTCGTTTACGTCGTTCAGATCGTTTCAGTCGTTCAGATCGTTTCAGTCGTTCAGCTCGTTTCCGTCGTTCAGATTGTTTCCGTCGTTCAGATCGTTTCAGTCGTTCAGATCGTTTCTGTCAGTCAGATCGTTTCAGTCGTTCAGATCGTTTGAGTCGTTCAGCTCGTTTCAGTCGTTCAGATCGTTTCAGTCGTTCAGATCGCTTCACTCGTTAGGATCGTTTCACTCGTTCAGATCGTTTCAGTCGTTCAGATCATTTCAGTCGTTCAGATCGTTTCAGTCGTTCAGCTCGTTTCAGTCGTTCAGATTGTTTCAGTCTTTCAGATCGTTCATCTCGTTTCAGTCATTCAGATCGTTTCAGTCGTTCAGATCGTTTCCCTCATCAGTTCGTTTACGTCGTTCAGATCGTTTCAGTCGTTCAGATCGTTTCAGTCGTTCAGCTCGTTTCCGTCGTTCAGATTGTTTCCGTCGTTCAGATCGTTTCCGTCGTTCAGATCGTTTCAGTCGTTCAGATCGTTTCAGTCGTTCAGATCGTTTCTGTCAGTCAGATCGTTTCAGTCGTTCAGATCGTTTCAGTCGTTCAGATCGTTTCAGTCGTTCAGATCGCTTCACTCGTTAGGATCGTTTCACTCGTTCAGATCGTTTTAGTCGTTCAGATCATTTCAGTCGTTCAGATCGTTTCCCTCATCAGCTCTTTTCAGTCGTTCAGATCGTTTCAGTCGTTCAGATCGTTTCAGTCCTTCAAATCGTTTCCCGCATCAGTTCGTTTCCGTCGTTCAGATCGTTTCTGTCGTTCAGATCGTTTCAGTCGTTCAGATCGTTTCTGTCGTTCAGATCTTTTCAGTCGTTCAGTTCGTTTCCGTCGTTCAGATCGCTTCACTCGTTCAGATGGTTTCACTCGTTCAGATCGTTTCCGTCGTTCAGATCATTTCAGTCGTTCAGACCGTTTCCCTCATCACCTCTTTTCAGTCGTTCAGATCGTTTCAGTCGTTCAGATCGTTTCAGTCGTTCAGATCGTTTCAGTCCTTCAAATCGTTTCCCGCATCAGCTCTTTTCCGTCATTCAGATCGTTTCCGTCGTTCAGATCGTTTCCATCGTTCAGATCGTTTCCGTCGTTCATCTCGTTTCCGTCGTTCAGATCGTTTCCGTCGTTCATCTCGTTTCCGTCGTTCAGATCGTTTCCGTCGTTCAGATTGTTTCAGTCTTTCAGATCGTTTCAGTCGTTCAGATCGTTTCCGTCATTCAGTTCGTTTCCGTCGTTCAGCTCGTTTCTGTCGTTCAGATCGTTTCCGTCGTTCAGATCGTTTCCGTCGTTCAGCTCGTTTCTGTCGTTCAGATCGTTTCCGTCGTTCAGATCGTTTCCGTCGTTCATCTCGTTTCCGTCGTTCAGATCGTTTCCGTCGTTCAGATTGTTTCAGTCTTTCAGATCGTTTCAGTCGTTCAGATCGTTTCCCTCATCAGTTCGTTTCCGTCGTTCAGATCGTTTCAGTCGTTCAGATCGTTTCAGTCGTTCAGCTCGTTTCCGTCGTTCAGATGTTTTCCGTCGTTCAGATCGTTTCCGTCGTTCAGATCGTTTCAGTCGTTCAGATCGTTTCAGTCATTCAGATCGTTTCCGTCGTTCAGATCGTTTCCGTCGTTCAGATCGTTTCAGTCGTTCAGATCGTTTCAGTCGTTCAGATCGTTTCCGTCGTTCAGATCGTTTCCGTCGTTCAGATCGTTTCAGTCGTTCAGATCGTTTCAGTCGTTCAGATCGTTTCAGTCGTTCAGATCGTTTCAGTCATTCAGATCGTTTTCGTCGATGAGGTCGTTTCCGTCGTTTCCGTCGTTCAGATCGTTTCAGTCGTTCAGTTCGTTTCCGTCGCTCAGATCGTTTCAGTCGTTCAGATCGTTTCCCTCATCAGCTCTTTTCCGTCGTTCAGATCGTTTCAGTCGTTCAGATCGTTTCCGTCGTTCAGATCGTTTCAGTCGTTCAGCTCGTTTCCGTCGTTCAGATCGTTTCAGTCGTTCAGATTGTTTCAGTCCTTCAAATCGTTTCCCTCATCAGCTCGTTTCCGTCGTTCAGATCGTTTCCGTCGTTCAGATCGTTTCCCTCATCAGCTCTTTTCAGTCGTTCAGATCGTTTCAGTCGTTCAGATCGTTTCAGTCGTTCAGATCGTTTCAGTCGTTCAGATCGTTTACGTCGATGAGGTCGTTTCCGTCGTTCAGATCGTTTCCGTCGTTCAGATCGTTTCCGTCGTTCAGATCGTTTCCGTCGTTCAGATCGTTTCAGTCGTTCAGCTCTTTTCAGTCGTTCAGCTCGTTTCCGTCGTTCAGATCGTTTCAGTCGTTCAGATTGTTTCAGTCCTTCAAATCGTTTCCCTCATCAGCTCGTTTCCGTCGTTCAGATCGTTTCTGTCGTTCAGATCGTTTCAGTCGTTCAGATCGTTTCAGTCCTTCAAATCGTTTCCCGCATCAGCTCGTTTCCGTCGTTCAGATCGTTTCTGTCGTTCAGATCGTTTCAGTCGTTCAGATCGTTTCTGTCGTTCAGATCTTTTCAGTCGTTCAGTTCGTTTCCGTCGTTCAGATCGTTTCAGTCGTTCAGATCGTTTCAGTCGTTCAGATCGCTTCAGTCGTTCAGATCGTTTCAGTCGTTCAGATCGTTTCTGTCGTTCAGATCGTTTCTGTCGTTCAGATCGTTTCAGTCGTTCAGATCGTTTCTGTCGTTCAGATCTTTTCCGTCGTTCAGTTCATTTCCGTCGTTCAGATCGTTTCAGTCGTTCAGATCGTTTCAGTCGTTCAGATCGCTTCACTCGTTCAGATCGTTTCACTCGTTCAGATCATTTCAGTCGTTCAGTTCGTTTCACTCGTTCATCTCGTTTCCGTCGTTCAGATCGTTTCCGTCGTTCAGATCGTTTCAGTCGTTCAGATCGTTTCAGTCGTTCAGATCGCTTCACTCGTTAGGATCGTTTCACTCGTTCAGATCGTTTTAGTCGTTCAGATCATTTCAGTCGTTCAGATCGTTTCCCTCATCAGCTCTTTTCAGTCGTTCAGATCGTTTCAGTCGTTCAGATCGTTTCAGTCCTTCAGATCGTTTCCCGCATCAGTTCGTTTCCGTCGTTCAGATCGTTTCTGTCGTTCAGATCGTTTCAGTCGTTCAGATCGTTTCTGTCGTTCAGATCTTTTCAGTCGTTCAGTTCGTTTCCGTCGTTCAGATCGCTTCACTCGTTCAGATGGTTTCACTCGTTCAGATCGTTTCCGTCGTTCAGATCATTTCAGTCGTTCAGACCGTTTCCCTCATCAACTCTTTTCAGTCGTTCAGATCGTTTCAGTCGTTCAGATCGTTTCAGTCCTTCAAATCGTTTCCCGCATCAGCTCGTTTCCGTCGTTCAGATCGTTTCCATCGTCCAGATCGTTTACGTCGTTCAGCTCGTTTCTGTCGTTCAGCTCGTTTCTGTCGTTCAGATCGTTTCCGTCGTTCAGATCGTTTCTGTCGTTCAGATCGTTTCCGTCGTTCAGCTCGTTTCCGTCGTTCAGATCGTTTCCGTCGTTCATCTCGTTTCCGTCGTTCAGATCGTTTCCGTCGTTCAGATTGTTTCAGTCTTTCAGATCGTTCATCTCGTTTCAGTCATTCAGATCGTTTCAGTCGTTCAGATCGTTTCCCTCATCAGTTCGTTTCCGTCGTTCAGATCGTTTCAGTCGTTCAGATCGTTTCAGTCGTTCAGCTCGTTTCCGTCGTTCAGATTGTTTCCGTCGTTCAGATCGTTTCCGTCGTTCAGATCGTTTCAGTCGTTCAGATCGTTTCTGTCAGTCAGATCGTTTCAGTCGTTCAGATCGTTTCAGTCGTTCAGATCGTTTCAGTCGTTCAGATCGCTTCACTCGTTAGGATCGTTTCACTCGTTCAGATCGTTTTAGTCGTTCAGATCATTTCAGTCGTTCAGATCGTTTCCCTCATCAGCTCTTTTCATTCGTTCAGATCGTTTCAGTCGTTCAGATCGTTTCAGTCCTTCAAATCGTTTCCCGCATCAGTTCGTTTCCGTCGTTCAGATCGTTTCTGTCGTTCAGATCGTTTCAGTCGTTCAGATCGTTTCTGTCGTTCAGATCTTTTCAGTCGTTCAGTTCGTTTCCGTCGTTCAGATCGCTTCACTCGTTCAGATGGTTTCACTCGTTCAGATCGTTTCCGTCGTTCAGATCATTTCAGTCGTTCAGACCGTTTCCCTCATCAGCTCTTTTCAGTCGTTCAGATCGTTTCAGTCGTTCAGATCGTTTCAGTCGTTCAGATCGTTTCAGTCCTTCAAATCGTTTCCCGCATCAGTTCGTTTCCGTCGTTCAGATCGTTTCCGTCGTTCAGATTGTTTCAGTCTTTCAGATCGTTCATCTCGTTTCAGTCATTCAGATCGTTTCAGTCGTTCAGATCGTTTCCCTCATCAGTTCGTTTCCGTCGTTCAGATCGTTTCTGTCAGTCAGATCGTTTCAGACGTTCAGATCGTTTGAGTCGTTCAGCTCGTTTCAGTCGTTCAGATCGTTTCAGTCGTTCAGATCGCTTCACTCGTTAGGATCGTTTCACTCGTTCAGATCGTTTCAGTCGTTCAGATCATTTCAGTCGTTCAGATCGTTTCAGTCGTTCAGCTCGTTTCAGTCGTTCAGATTGTTTCAGTCTTTCAGATCGTTCATCTCGTTTCAGTCATTCAGATCGTTTCAGTCGTTCAGATCGTTTCCCTCATCAGTTCGTTTCCGTCGTTCAGATCGTTTCAGTCGTTCAGATCGTTTCAGTCGTTCAGCTCGTTTCCGTCGTTCAGATTGTTTCCGTCGTTCAGATCGTTTCCGTCGTTCAGATCGTTTCAGTCGTTCAGATCGTTTCAGTCGTTCAGATCGTTTCTGTCAGTCAGATCGTTTCAGTCGTTCAGATCGTTTCAGTCGTTCAGATCGTTTCAGTCGTTCAGATCGCTTCACTCGTTAGGATCGTTTCACTCGTTCAGATCGTTTTAGTCGTTCAGATCATTTCAGTCGTTCAGATCGTTTCCCTCATCAGCTCTTTTCAGTCGTTCAGATCGTTTCAGTCGTTCAGATCGTTTCAGTCCTTCAAATCGTTTCCCGCATCAGTTCGTTTCCGTCGTTCAGATCGTTTCCATCGTCCAGATCGTTTACGTCGTTCAGCTCTTTTCCGTCATTCAGATCGTTTCCGTCGTTCAGATCGTTTCCGTCGTTCAGATCGTTTCCGTCGTTCAGCTCGTTTCCGTCGTTCAGATCGTTTCCGTCGTTCATCTCGTTTCCGTCGTTCAGATCGTTTCCGTCGTTCAGATTGTTTCAGTCTTTCAGATCGTTCATCTCGTTTCAGTCATTCAGATCGTTTCAGTCGTTCAGATCGTTTCCCTCATCAGTTCGTTTCCGTCGTTCAGATCGTTTCAGTCGTTCAGATCGTTTCCGTCGTTCAGATCGTTTCTGTCGTTCAGATCGTTTCCGTCGTTCAGATCGTTTCTGTCGTTCAGATCGTTTCAGTCGTTTAGATCGTTTCTGTCGTTCAGATCGTTTCAGTCGTTCAGCTCGTTTCCGTCGTTCAGATCGTTTCTGTCGTTCAGCTCGTTTCCGTCGTTCAGATCGTTTCTGTCGTTCAGATCGTTTCAGTCGTTCAGATCGTTTCTGTCGTTCAGATCTTTTCAGTCGTTCAGATCGTTTCAGTCGTTCAGATCGTTTCAGTCGTTCAGATCGCTTCACTCGTTCAGATCGTTTCACTCGTTCAGATCATTTCAGTCGTTCAGTTCGTTTCCGTCGTTCAGATCGTTTCAGTCGTTCAGATCGTTTCAGTCGTTCAGATCGCTTCACTCGTTAGGATCGTTTCACTCGTTCATCTCGTTTCCGTCGTTCAGATCGTTTCCGTCGTTCAGATCGTTTCAGTCGTTCAGATCGTTTCTGTCAGTCAGATCGTTTCAGTCGTTCAGATCGTTTGAGTCGTTCAGCTCGTTTCAGTCGTTCAGATCGTTTCAGTCGTTCAGATCGCTTCACTCGTTAGGATCGTTTCACTCGTTCAGATCGTTTCACTCGTTCAGATCATTTCAGTCGTTCAGATCGTTTCAGTCGTTCAGCTCGTTTCAGTCCTTCAGATCGTTTCAGTCGTTCAGATCGCTTCACTCGTTGGGATCGTTTCCCTCATCAGCTCTTTTCAGTCGTTCAGATCGTTTCAGTCGTTCAGATCGTTTCAGTCCTTCAAATCGTTTCCCGCATCAGTTCGTTTCAGTCGTTCAGATCATTTCAGTCGTTCAGATCGTTTCAGTCGTTCAGCTCGTTTCAGTCGTTCAGATTGTTTCAGTCTTTCAGATCGTTCATCTCGTTTCAGTCATTCAGATCGTTTCAGTCGTTCAGCTCGTTTCCGTCGTTCAGATTGTTTCCGTCGTTCAGATCGTTTCCGTCATTCAGATCGTTTCAGTCGTTCAGATCGTTTCAGTCGTTCAGATCGTTTCTGTCAGTCAGATCGTTTCAGTCATTCAGATCGTTTCAGTCGTTCAGATCGTTTCAGTCGTTCAGATCGCTTCACTCGTTAGGATCGTTTCACTCGTTCAGATCGTTTTAGTCGTTCAGATCATTTCAGTCGTTCAGATCGTTTCCCTCATCAGCTCTTTTCAGTCGTTCAGATCGTTTCAGTCGTTCAGATCGTTTCAGTCCTTCAAATCGTTTCCCGCATCAGTTCGTTTCCGTCGTTCAGATCGTTTCTGTCGTTCAGATCGTTTCAGTCGTTCAGATCGTTTCAGTCGTTCAGATCGTTTCAGTCCTTCAAATCGTTTCCCGCATCAGTTCGTTTCCGTCGTTCAGATCGTTTCTGTCGTTCAGATCGTTTCAGTCGTTCAGATCGTTTCTGTCGTTCAGATCTTTTCAGTCGTTCAGTTCGTTTCCGTCGTTCAGATCGCTTCACTCGTTCAGATGGTTTCACTCGTTCAGATCGTTTCCGTCGTTCAGATCATTTCAGTCGTTCAGACCGTTTCCCTCATCAGCTGTTTTCAGTCGTTCAGATCGTTTCAGTCGTTCAGATCGTTTCAGTCGTTCAGATCGTTTCAGTCCTTCAAATCGTTTCCCGCATCAGCTCGTTTCCGTCGTTCAGATCGTTTCCATCGTCCAGATCGTTTACGTCGTTCAGCTCTTTTCCGTCATTCAGATCGTTTCCGTCGTTCAGCTCGTTTCCATCGTTCAGCTCGTTTCTGTCGTTCAGATCGTTTCAGTCGTTCAGATCGTTTCCATCGTTCAGATCGTTTCCGTCGTTCATCTCGTTTCCGTCGTTCAGCTCGTTTCCGTCGTTCAGCTCGTTTCTGTCGTTCAGCTCGTTTCTGTCGTTCAGATCGTTTCCGTCGTTCAGATCGTTTCTGTCGTTCAGATCGTTTCCGTCGTTCAGATCGTTTCCGTCGTTCAGCTCGTTTCCGTCGTTCAGATCGTTTCCGTCGTTCATCTCGTTTCCGTCGTTCAGATCGTTTCCGTCGTTCAGATTGTTTCAGTCTTTCAGATCGTTCATCTCGTTTCAGTCATTCAGATCGTTTCAGTCGTTCAGATCGTTTCCCTCATCAGTTCGTTTCCGTCGTTCAGATCGTTTCAGTCGTTCAGATCGTTTCCGTCGTTCAGATCGTTTCTGTCGTTCAGATCGTTTCCGTCGTTCAGATCGTTTCAGTCGTTTAGATCGTTTCTGTCGTTCAGATCGTTTCAGTCGTTCAGCTCGTTTCCGTCGTTCAGATCGTTTCTGTCGTTCAGCTCGTTTCCGTCGTTCAGATCGTTTCTGTCGTTCAGATCGTTTCAGTCGTTCAGATCGTTTCTGTCGTTCAGATCTTTTCAGTCGTTCAGATCGTTTCAGTCGTTCAGATCGTTTCAGTCGTTCAGATCGCTTCACTCGTTCAGATCGTTTCACTCGTTCAGATCATTTCAGTCGTTCAGTTCGTTTCCGTCGTTCAGATCGTTTCAGTCGTTCAGATCGTTTCAGTCGTTCAGATCGCTTCACTCGTTAGGATCGTTTCACTCGTTCATCTCGTTTCCGTCGTTCAGATCGTTTCCGTCGTTCAGCTCGTTTCAGTCGTTCAGATCGTTTCAGTCGTTCAGATCGCTTCACTCGTTAGGATCGTTTCACTCGTTCAGATCGTTTCAGTCGTTCAGATCATTTCAGTCGTTCAGATCGTTTCAGTCGTTCAGCTCGTTTCAGTCCTTCAGATCGTTTCAGTCGTTCAGATCGCTTCACTCGTTAGGATCGTTTCCCTCATCAGCTCTTTTCAGTCGTTCAGATCGTTTCAGTCGTTCAGATCGTTTCAGTCCTTCAAATCGTTTCCCGCATCAGTTCGTTTCCGTCGTTCAGTTCGTTTCTGTCGTTCAGATCGTTTCCATCGTTCAGATCGTTTCCGTCGTTCATCTCGTTTCCGTCGTTCAGCTCGTTTCCATCGTTCAGCTCGTTTCTGTCGTTCAGCTCGTTTCTGTCGTTCAGATCGTTTCCGTCGTTCAGCTCGTTTCAGTCGTTCAGATCGTTTCCGTCGTTCAGATCGTTTCCGTCGTTCATCTCGTTTCCGTCGTTCAGCTCGTTTCTGTCGTTCAGCTCGTTTCTGTCGTTCAGCTCGTTTCCGTCGTTCAGATTGTTTCCGTCGTTCAGATCGTTTCCGTCGTTCAGATCGTTTCAGTCGTTCAGATCGTTTCAGTCGTTCAGATCGTTTCTGTCAGTCAGATCGTTTCAGTCGTTCAGATCGTTTCAGTCGTTCAGATCGTTTCAGTCGTTCAGATCGCTTCACTCGTTAGGATCGTTTCACTCGTTCAGATCGTTTCTGTCAGTCAGATCGTTTCAGTCGTTCAGATCGTTTTAGTCGTT
Organism: Blennius ocellaris; assembly: GCF_963422515.1. Lineage (NCBI taxonomy): Eukaryota > Metazoa > Chordata > Actinopteri > Blenniiformes > Blenniidae > Blennius > Blennius ocellaris. The sequence goes on from NW_027662315.1 coordinate 746,062, forward strand.
CAGATCATTTCAGTCGTTCAGATCGTTTCAGTCGTTCAGATCGTTTCAGTCCTTCAAATCGTTTCAGTCGTTCAGATCGTTTCAGTCGTTCAGATCGTTTCAGTCCTTCAAATCGTTTCCCGCATCAGCTCGTTTCCGTCGTTCAGATCGTTTCCATCGTCCAGATCGTTTACGTCGTTCAGCTCTTTTCCGTCATTCAGATCGTTTCCGTCGTTCAGCTCGTTTCCATCGTTCAGCTCGTTTCTGTCGTTCAGATCGTTTCAGTCGTTCAGATCGTTTCCATCGTTCAGATCGTTTCCGTCGTTCATCTCGTTTCCGTCGTTCAGCTCGTTTCCATCGTTCAGCTCGTTTCTGTCGTTCAGCTCGTTTCTGTCGTTCAGATCGTTTCCGTCGTTCAGATCGTTTCTGTCGTTCAGATCGTTTCCGTCGTTCATCTCGTTTCCGTCGTTCAGATCGTTTCCGTCGTTCAGATTGTTTCAGTCTTTCAGATCGTTCATCTCGTTTCAGTCATTCAGATCGTTTCAGTCGTTCAGATCGTTTCCCTCATCAGTTCGTTTCCGTCGTTCAGATCGTTTCAGTCGTTCAGATCGTTTCAGTCGTTCAGCTCGTTTCCGTCGTTCAGATTGTTTCCGTCGTTCAGATCGTTTCCGTCGTTCAGATCGTTTCAGTCGTTTAGATCGTTTCTGTCGTTCAGATCGTTTCAGTCGCTCAGCTCGTTTCCGTCGTTCAGATCGTTTCTGTCGTTCAGCTCGTTTCCGTCGTTCAGATCGTTTCTGTCGTTCAGATCGTTTCAGTCGTTCAGATCGTTTCTGTCGTTCAGATCTTTTCAGTCGTTCAGATCGTTTCAGTCGTTCAGATCGTTTCAGTCGTTCAGATCGCTTCACTCGTTCAGATCGTTTCACTCGTTCAGATCATTTCAGTCGTTCAGTTCGTTTCCGTCGTTCAGATCGTTTCAGTCGTTCAGATCGTTTCAGTCGTTCAGATCGCTTCACTCGTTAGGATCGTTTCACTCGTTCATCTCGTTTCCGTCGTTCAGATCGTTTCCGTCGTTCAGATCGTTTCAGTCGTTCAGATCGTTTCTGTCAGTCAGATCGTTTCAGTCGTTCAGATCGTTTGAGTCGTTCAGCTCGTTTCAGTCGTTCAGATCGTTTCAGTCGTTCAGATCGCTTCACTCGTTAGGATCGTTTCACTCGTTCAGATCGTTTCAGTCGTTCAGATCATTTCAGTCGTTCAGATCGTTTCAGTCGTTCAGCTCGTTTCAGTCGTTCAGATTGTTTCAGTCTTTCAGATCGTTCATCTCGTTTCAGTCATTCAGATCGTTTCAGTCGTTCAGATCGTTTCCCTCATCAGTTCGTTTACGTCGTTCAGATCGTTTCAGTCGTTCAGATCGTTTCAGTCGTTCAGCTCGTTTCCGTCGTTCAGATTGTTTCCGTCGTTCAGATCGTTTCAGTCGTTCAGATCGTTTCTGTCAGTCAGATCGTTTCAGTCGTTCAGATCGTTTGAGTCGTTCAGCTCGTTTCAGTCGTTCAGATCGTTTCAGTCGTTCAGATCGCTTCACTCGTTAGGATCGTTTCACTCGTTCAGATCGTTTCAGTCGTTCAGATCATTTCAGTCGTTCAGATCGTTTCAGTCGTTCAGCTCGTTTCAGTCGTTCAGATTGTTTCAGTCTTTCAGATCGTTCATCTCGTTTCAGTCATTCAGATCGTTTCAGTCGTTCAGATCGTTTCCCTCATCAGTTCGTTTACGTCGTTCAGATCGTTTCAGTCGTTCAGATCGTTTCAGTCGTTCAGCTCGTTTCCGTCGTTCAGATTGTTTCCGTCGTTCAGATCGTTTCCGTCGTTCAGATCGTTTCAGTCGTTCAGATCGTTTCAGTCGTTCAGATCGTTTCTGTCAGTCAGATCGTTTCAGTCGTTCAGATCGTTTCAGTCGTTCAGATCGTTTCAGTCGTTCAGATCGCTTCACTCGTTAGGATCGTTTCACTCGTTCAGATCGTTTTAGTCGTTCAGATCATTTCAGTCGTTCAGATCGTTTCCCTCATCAGCTCTTTTCAGTCGTTCAGATCGTTTCAGTCGTTCAGATCGTTTCAGTCCTTCAAATCGTTTCCCGCATCAGTTCGTTTCCGTCGTTCAGATCGTTTCTGTCGTTCAGATCGTTTCAGTCGTTCAGATCGTTTCTGTCGTTCAGATCTTTTCAGTCGTTCAGTTCGTTTCCGTCGTTCAGATCGCTTCACTCGTTCAGATGGTTTCACTCGTTCAGATCGTTTCCGTCGTTCAGATCATTTCAGTCGTTCAGACCGTTTCCCTCATCACCTCTTTTCAGTCGTTCAGATCGTTTCAGTCGTTCAGATCGTTTCAGTCGTTCAGATCGTTTCAGTCCTTCAAATCGTTTCCCGCATCAGCTCTTTTCCGTCATTCAGATCGTTTCCGTCGTTCAGATCGTTTCCATCGTTCAGATCGTTTCCGTCGTTCATCTCGTTTCCGTCGTTCAGATCGTTTCCGTCGTTCATCTCGTTTCCGTCGTTCAGATCGTTTCCGTCGTTCAGATTGTTTCAGTCTTTCAGATCGTTTCAGTCGTTCAGATCGTTTCCGTCATTCAGTTCGTTTCCGTCGTTCAGCTCGTTTCTGTCGTTCAGATCGTTTCCGTCGTTCAGATCGTTTCCGTCGTTCAGCTCGTTTCTGTCGTTCAGATCGTTTCCGTCGTTCAGATCGTTTCCGTCGTTCATCTCGTTTCCGTCGTTCAGATCGTTTCCGTCGTTCAGATTGTTTCAGTCTTTCAGATCGTTTCAGTCGTTCAGATCGTTTCCCTCATCAGTTCGTTTCCGTCGTTCAGATCGTTTCAGTCGTTCAGATCGTTTCAGTCGTTCAGCTCGTTTCCGTCGTTCAGATGTTTTCCGTCGTTCAGATCGTTTCCGTCGTTCAGATCGTTTCAGTCGTTCAGATCGTTTCAGTCATTCAGATCGTTTCCGTCGTTCAGATCGTTTCCGTCGTTCAGATCGTTTCAGTCGTTCAGATCGTTTCAGTCGTTCAGATCGTTTCCGTCGTTCAGATCGTTTCCGTCGTTCAGATCGTTTCAGTCGTTCAGATCGTTTCAGTCGTTCAGATCGTTTCAGTCGTTCAGATCGTTTCAGTCATTCAGATCGTTTTCGTCGATGAGGTCGTTTCCGTCGTTTCCGTCGTTCAGATCGTTTCAGTCGTTCAGTTCGTTTCCGTCGCTCAGATCGTTTCAGTCGTTCAGATCGTTTCCCTCATCAGCTCTTTTCCGTCGTTCAGATCGTTTCAGTCGTTCAGATCGTTTCCGTCGTTCAGATCGTTTCAGTCGTTCAGCTCGTTTCCGTCGTTCAGATCGTTTCAGTCGTTCAGATTGTTTCAGTCCTTCAAATCGTTTCCCTCATCAGCTCGTTTCCGTCGTTCAGATCGTTTCCGTCGTTCAGATCGTTTCCCTCATCAGCTCTTTTCAGTCGTTCAGATCGTTTCAGTCGTTCAGATCGTTTCAGTCGTTCAGATCGTTTCAGTCGTTCAGATCGTTTACGTCGATGAGGTCGTTTCCGTCGTTCAGATCGTTTCCGTCGTTCAGATCGTTTCCGTCGTTCAGATCGTTTCCGTCGTTCAGATCGTTTCAGTCGTTCAGCTCTTTTCAGTCGTTCAGCTCGTTTCCGTCGTTCAGATCGTTTCAGTCGTTCAGATTGTTTCAGTCCTTCAAATCGTTTCCCTCATCAGCTCGTTTCCGTCGTTCAGATCGTTTCTGTCGTTCAGATCGTTTCAGTCGTTCAGATCGTTTCAGTCCTTCAAATCGTTTCCCGCATCAGCTCGTTTCCGTCGTTCAGATCGTTTCTGTCGTTCAGATCGTTTCAGTCGTTCAGATCGTTTCTGTCGTTCAGATCTTTTCAGTCGTTCAGTTCGTTTCCGTCGTTCAGATCGTTTCAGTCGTTCAGATCGTTTCAGTCGTTCAGATCGCTTCAGTCGTTCAGATCGTTTCAGTCGTTCAGATCGTTTCTGTCGTTCAGATCGTTTCTGTCGTTCAGATCGTTTCAGTCGTTCAGATCGTTTCTGTCGTTCAGATCTTTTCCGTCGTTCAGTTCATTTCCGTCGTTCAGATCGTTTCAGTCGTTCAGATCGTTTCAGTCGTTCAGATCGCTTCACTCGTTCAGATCGTTTCACTCGTTCAGATCATTTCAGTCGTTCAGTTCGTTTCACTCGTTCATCTCGTTTCCGTCGTTCAGATCGTTTCCGTCGTTCAGATCGTTTCAGTCGTTCAGATCGTTTCAGTCGTTCAGATCGCTTCACTCGTTAGGATCGTTTCACTCGTTCAGATCGTTTTAGTCGTTCAGATCATTTCAGTCGTTCAGATCGTTTCCCTCATCAGCTCTTTTCAGTCGTTCAGATCGTTTCAGTCGTTCAGATCGTTTCAGTCCTTCAGATCGTTTCCCGCATCAGTTCGTTTCCGTCGTTCAGATCGTTTCTGTCGTTCAGATCGTTTCAGTCGTTCAGATCGTTTCTGTCGTTCAGATCTTTTCAGTCGTTCAGTTCGTTTCCGTCGTTCAGATCGCTTCACTCGTTCAGATGGTTTCACTCGTTCAGATCGTTTCCGTCGTTCAGATCATTTCAGTCGTTCAGACCGTTTCCCTCATCAACTCTTTTCAGTCGTTCAGATCGTTTCAGTCGTTCAGATCGTTTCAGTCGTTCAGATCGTTTCAGTCCTTCAAATCGTTTCCCGCATCAGCTCGTTTCCGTCGTTCAGATCGTTTCCATCGTCCAGATCGTTTACGTCGTTCAGCTCGTTTCTGTCGTTCAGCTCGTTTCTGTCGTTCAGATCGTTTCCGTCGTTCAGATCGTTTCTGTCGTTCAGATCGTTTCCGTCGTTCAGCTCGTTTCCGTCGTTCAGATCGTTTCCGTCGTTCATCTCGTTTCCGTCGTTCAGATCGTTTCCGTCGTTCAGATTGTTTCAGTCTTTCAGATCGTTCATCTCGTTTCAGTCATTCAGATCGTTTCAGTCGTTCAGATCGTTTCCCTCATCAGTTCGTTTCCGTCGTTCAGATCGTTTCAGTCGTTCAGATCGTTTCAGTCGTTCAGCTCGTTTCCGTCGTTCAGATTGTTTCCGTCGTTCAGATCGTTTCCGTCGTTCAGATCGTTTCAGTCGTTCAGATCGTTTCTGTCAGTCAGATCGTTTCAGTCGTTCAGATCGTTTCAGTCGTTCAGATCGTTTCAGTCGTTCAGATCGCTTCACTCGTTAGGATCGTTTCACTCGTTCAGATCGTTTTAGTCGTTCAGATCATTTCAGTCGTTCAGATCGTTTCCCTCATCAGCTCTTTTCATTCGTTCAGATCGTTTCAGTCGTTCAGATCGTTTCAGTCCTTCAAATCGTTTCCCGCATCAGTTCGTTTCCGTCGTTCAGATCGTTTCTGTCGTTCAGATCGTTTCAGTCGTTCAGATCGTTTCTGTCGTTCAGATCTTTTCAGTCGTTCAGTTCGTTTCCGTCGTTCAGATCGCTTCACTCGTTCAGATGGTTTCACTCGTTCAGATCGTTTCCGTCGTTCAGATCATTTCAGTCGTTCAGACCGTTTCCCTCATCAGCTCTTTTCAGTCGTTCAGATCGTTTCAGTCGTTCAGATCGTTTCAGTCGTTCAGATCGTTTCAGTCCTTCAAATCGTTTCCCGCATCAGTTCGTTTCCGTCGTTCAGATCGTTTCCGTCGTTCAGATTGTTTCAGTCTTTCAGATCGTTCATCTCGTTTCAGTCATTCAGATCGTTTCAGTCGTTCAGATCGTTTCCCTCATCAGTTCGTTTCCGTCGTTCAGATCGTTTCTGTCAGTCAGATCGTTTCAGACGTTCAGATCGTTTGAGTCGTTCAGCTCGTTTCAGTCGTTCAGATCGTTTCAGTCGTTCAGATCGCTTCACTCGTTAGGATCGTTTCACTCGTTCAGATCGTTTCAGTCGTTCAGATCATTTCAGTCGTTCAGATCGTTTCAGTCGTTCAGCTCGTTTCAGTCGTTCAGATTGTTTCAGTCTTTCAGATCGTTCATCTCGTTTCAGTCATTCAGATCGTTTCAGTCGTTCAGATCGTTTCCCTCATCAGTTCGTTTCCGTCGTTCAGATCGTTTCAGTCGTTCAGATCGTTTCAGTCGTTCAGCTCGTTTCCGTCGTTCAGATTGTTTCCGTCGTTCAGATCGTTTCCGTCGTTCAGATCGTTTCAGTCGTTCAGATCGTTTCAGTCGTTCAGATCGTTTCTGTCAGTCAGATCGTTTCAGTCGTTCAGATCGTTTCAGTCGTTCAGATCGTTTCAGTCGTTCAGATCGCTTCACTCGTTAGGATCGTTTCACTCGTTCAGATCGTTTTAGTCGTTCAGATCATTTCAGTCGTTCAGATCGTTTCCCTCATCAGCTCTTTTCAGTCGTTCAGATCGTTTCAGTCGTTCAGATCGTTTCAGTCCTTCAAATCGTTTCCCGCATCAGTTCGTTTCCGTCGTTCAGATCGTTTCCATCGTCCAGATCGTTTACGTCGTTCAGCTCTTTTCCGTCATTCAGATCGTTTCCGTCGTTCAGATCGTTTCCGTCGTTCAGATCGTTTCCGTCGTTCAGCTCGTTTCCGTCGTTCAGATCGTTTCCGTCGTTCATCTCGTTTCCGTCGTTCAGATCGTTTCCGTCGTTCAGATTGTTTCAGTCTTTCAGATCGTTCATCTCGTTTCAGTCATTCAGATCGTTTCAGTCGTTCAGATCGTTTCCCTCATCAGTTCGTTTCCGTCGTTCAGATCGTTTCAGTCGTTCAGATCGTTTCCGTCGTTCAGATCGTTTCTGTCGTTCAGATCGTTTCCGTCGTTCAGATCGTTTCAGTCGTTTAGATCGTTTCTGTCGTTCAGATCGTTTCAGTCGTTCAGCTCGTTTCCGTCGTTCAGATCGTTTCTGTCGTTCAGCTCGTTTCCGTCGTTCAGATCGTTTCTGTCGTTCAGATCGTTTCAGTCGTTCAGATCGTTTCTGTCGTTCAGATCTTTTCAGTCGTTCAGATCGTTTCAGTCGTTCAGATCGTTTCAGTCGTTCAGATCGCTTCACTCGTTCAGATCGTTTCACTCGTTCAGATCATTTCAGTCGTTCAGTTCGTTTCCGTCGTTCAGATCGTTTCAGTCGTTCAGATCGTTTCAGTCGTTCAGATCGCTTCACTCGTTAGGATCGTTTCACTCGTTCATCTCGTTTCCGTCGTTCAGATCGTTTCCGTCGTTCAGATCGTTTCAGTCGTTCAGATCGTTTCTGTCAGTCAGATCGTTTCAGTCGTTCAGATCGTTTGAGTCGTTCAGCTCGTTTCAGTCGTTCAGATCGTTTCAGTCGTTCAGATCGCTTCACTCGTTAGGATCGTTTCACTCGTTCAGATCGTTTCACTCGTTCAGATCATTTCAGTCGTTCAGATCGTTTCAGTCGTTCAGCTCGTTTCAGTCCTTCAGATCGTTTCAGTCGTTCAGATCGCTTCACTCGTTGGGATCGTTTCCCTCATCAGCTCTTTTCAGTCGTTCAGATCGTTTCAGTCGTTCAGATCGTTTCAGTCCTTCAAATCGTTTCCCGCATCAGTTCGTTTCAGTCGTTCAGATCATTTCAGTCGTTCAGATCGTTTCAGTCGTTCAGCTCGTTTCAGTCGTTCAGATTGTTTCAGTCTTTCAGATCGTTCATCTCGTTTCAGTCATTCAGATCGTTTCAGTCGTTCAGCTCGTTTCCGTCGTTCAGATTGTTTCCGTCGTTCAGATCGTTTCCGTCATTCAGATCGTTTCAGTCGTTCAGATCGTTTCAGTCGTTCAGATCGTTTCTGTCAGTCAGATCGTTTCAGTCATTCAGATCGTTTCAGTCGTTCAGATCGTTTCAGTCGTTCAGATCGCTTCACTCGTTAGGATCGTTTCACTCGTTCAGATCGTTTTAGTCGTTCAGATCATTTCAGTCGTTCAGATCGTTTCCCTCATCAGCTCTTTTCAGTCGTTCAGATCGTTTCAGTCGTTCAGATCGTTTCAGTCCTTCAAATCGTTTCCCGCATCAGTTCGTTTCCGTCGTTCAGATCGTTTCTGTCGTTCAGATCGTTTCAGTCGTTCAGATCGTTTCAGTCGTTCAGATCGTTTCAGTCCTTCAAATCGTTTCCCGCATCAGTTCGTTTCCGTCGTTCAGATCGTTTCTGTCGTTCAGATCGTTTCAGTCGTTCAGATCGTTTCTGTCGTTCAGATCTTTTCAGTCGTTCAGTTCGTTTCCGTCGTTCAGATCGCTTCACTCGTTCAGATGGTTTCACTCGTTCAGATCGTTTCCGTCGTTCAGATCATTTCAGTCGTTCAGACCGTTTCCCTCATCAGCTGTTTTCAGTCGTTCAGATCGTTTCAGTCGTTCAGATCGTTTCAGTCGTTCAGATCGTTTCAGTCCTTCAAATCGTTTCCCGCATCAGCTCGTTTCCGTCGTTCAGATCGTTTCCATCGTCCAGATCGTTTACGTCGTTCAGCTCTTTTCCGTCATTCAGATCGTTTCCGTCGTTCAGCTCGTTTCCATCGTTCAGCTCGTTTCTGTCGTTCAGATCGTTTCAGTCGTTCAGATCGTTTCCATCGTTCAGATCGTTTCCGTCGTTCATCTCGTTTCCGTCGTTCAGCTCGTTTCCGTCGTTCAGCTCGTTTCTGTCGTTCAGCTCGTTTCTGTCGTTCAGATCGTTTCCGTCGTTCAGATCGTTTCTGTCGTTCAGATCGTTTCCGTCGTTCAGATCGTTTCCGTCGTTCAGCTCGTTTCCGTCGTTCAGATCGTTTCCGTCGTTCATCTCGTTTCCGTCGTTCAGATCGTTTCCGTCGTTCAGATTGTTTCAGTCTTTCAGATCGTTCATCTCGTTTCAGTCATTCAGATCGTTTCAGTCGTTCAGATCGTTTCCCTCATCAGTTCGTTTCCGTCGTTCAGATCGTTTCAGTCGTTCAGATCGTTTCCGTCGTTCAGATCGTTTCTGTCGTTCAGATCGTTTCCGTCGTTCAGATCGTTTCAGTCGTTTAGATCGTTTCTGTCGTTCAGATCGTTTCAGTCGTTCAGCTCGTTTCCGTCGTTCAGATCGTTTCTGTCGTTCAGCTCGTTTCCGTCGTTCAGATCGTTTCTGTCGTTCAGATCGTTTCAGTCGTTCAGATCGTTTCTGTCGTTCAGATCTTTTCAGTCGTTCAGATCGTTTCAGTCGTTCAGATCGTTTCAGTCGTTCAGATCGCTTCACTCGTTCAGATCGTTTCACTCGTTCAGATCATTTCAGTCGTTCAGTTCGTTTCCGTCGTTCAGATCGTTTCAGTCGTTCAGATCGTTTCAGTCGTTCAGATCGCTTCACTCGTTAGGATCGTTTCACTCGTTCATCTCGTTTCCGTCGTTCAGATCGTTTCCGTCGTTCAGCTCGTTTCAGTCGTTCAGATCGTTTCAGTCGTTCAGATCGCTTCACTCGTTAGGATCGTTTCACTCGTTCAGATCGTTTCAGTCGTTCAGATCATTTCAGTCGTTCAGATCGTTTCAGTCGTTCAGCTCGTTTCAGTCCTTCAGATCGTTTCAGTCGTTCAGATCGCTTCACTCGTTAGGATCGTTTCCCTCATCAGCTCTTTTCAGTCGTTCAGATCGTTTCAGTCGTTCAGATCGTTTCAGTCCTTCAAATCGTTTCCCGCATCAGTTCGTTTCCGTCGTTCAGATCGTTTCTGTCGTTCAGATCGTTTCCATCGTTCAGATCGTTTCCGTCGTTCATCTCGTTTCCGTCGTTCAGCTCGTTTCCATCGTTCAGCTCGTTTCTGTCGTTCAGCTCGTTTCTGTCGTTCAGATCGTTTCCGTCGTTCAGCTCGTTTCAGTCGTTCAGATCGTTTCCGTCGTTCAGATCGTTTCCGTCGTTCATCTCGTTTCCGTCGTTCAGCTCGTTTCTGTCGTTCAGCTCGTTTCTGTCGTTCAGATCGTTTCCGTCGTTCAGCTCGTTTCCGTCGTTCAGCTCGTTTCTGTCGTTCAGATCGTTTCCGTCGTTCATCTCGTTTCCGTCGTTCAGCTCGTTTCCGTCGTTCAGATCGTTTCCGTCGTTCAGTTCGCTTCCGTCGTTCAGCTCGTTTCTGTCGTTCAGATCGTTTCCGTCGTTCAGATCGTTTCCGTCGTTCAGCTCGTTTCCGTCGTTCAGATCGTTTCCGTCGTTCAGATCGTTTCCGTCGTTCATCTCGTTTCCGTCGTTCAGATCGTTTCCGTCGTTCAGATTGTTTCAGTCTTTCAGATCGTTCATCTCGTTTCAGTCATTCAGATCGTTTCAGTCGTTCAGATCGTTTCCCTCATCAGTTCGTTTCCGTCGTTCAGATCGTTTCCGTCGTTCAGATTGTTTCCGTCGTTCATCTCGTTTCCGTCGTTCAGATCGTTTCCGTCGTTCAGATCGTTTCAGTCGTTCAGATCGTTTCTGTCAGTCAGATCGTTTCAGTCGTTCAGATCGTTTCAGTCGTTCAGCTCGTTTCTGTCGTTCAGATCGTTTCAGTCGTTCAGATCGTTTCTGTCGTTCAGATCGTTTCAGTCGTTCAGATCGTTTCAGTCGTTCAGATCGTTCATCTCGTTTCAGTCGTTCAGATCGTTTCAGTCGTTCAGATCGTTTAAGTCGTTCAGCTCGTTTCTGTCGTTCAGATCGTTTCAGTCGTTCAGATCATTTCAGTCGTTCAGATCGTTTCTGTCAGTCAGATCGTTTCAGTCGTTCATCTCGTTTCAGTCGTTCAGATCGTTTCAGTCGTTCAGATCGTTTAAGTCGTTCAGCTCGTTTCTGTCGTTCAGATCGTTTCAGTCGTTCAGATCATTTCAGTCGTTCAGATCGTTTCTGTCAGTCAGATCGTTTCAGTCGTTCAGATCGTTTCAGTCGTTCAGATCGTTTCAGTCGTTCAGCTCATTTCCCTCGTTCAAATCGTTTCCGTCGTTCAGATCGTTTCCGTCGTTCAGCTCGTTTCCCTCGTTCAAATCGTTTCAGTCGTTCAGATCGTTTCCGTCGTTCAGATCGTTTCAGTCGTTCAGATCGTTCAGCTCGTTTCTGTCGTTCAGATCGTTTCAGTTGTTCAGATAGTTTCAGTCGTTCAGATCGTTTCAGTCGTTCAGATCGTTTCTGTCGTTCAGCTCGTTTCAGTCGTTCAGATCGTTTCAGTCGTTCAGATCGTTTCTGTCGTTCAGCTCGTTTCAGTCGTTCAGATCGTTTCTGTCGTTTAGATCGTTTCAGTCGTTCAGATCGTTTCTGTCAGTCAGATCGTTTCAGTCGTTCAGATCGTTTCAGTCGTTCAGATCGTTTCAGTCGTTCAGCTCATTTCCCTCGTTCAAATCGTTTCCGTCGTTCAGATCGTTTCCGTCGTTCAGCTCGTTTCCCTCGTTCAAATCGTTTCAGTCGTTCAGATCGTTTCCGTCGTTCAGATCGTTTCAGTCGTTCAGATCGTTCAGCTCGTTTCTGTCGTTCAGATCGTTTCAGTTGTTCAGATAGTTTCAGTCGTTCAGATCGTTTCAGTCGTTCAGATCGTTTCTGTCGTTCAGCTCGTTTCAGTCGTTCAGATCGTTTCAGTCGTTCAGCTCGTTTCAGTCGTTCAGCTCGTTTCAGTCGTTCAGATCGTTTCAGTCGTTCAGATCGTTTCTGTCGTTCAGCTCGTTTCAGTCGTTCAGATCGTTTCTGTCGTTTAGATCGTTTCAGTCGTTCAGATCGTTTCTGTCGTTCAGATCGTTTCAGTCGTTCAGATCGTTCATCTCGTTTCAGTCGTTCAGATCGTTTCAGTCGTTCAGATCGTTTAAGTCGTTCAGATCGTTTCAGTCGTTCAGATCGTTTCAGTCGTTCAGATCGTTTAAGTCGTTCAGCTCGTTTCTGTCGTTCAGATCGTTTCAGTCGTTCAGATCATTTCAGTCGTTCAGATCGTTTCTGTCAGTCAGCTCGTTTCAGTCGTTCAGATCGTTTCTGTCGTTTAGATCGTTTCAGTCGTTCAGATCGTTTCTGTCAGTCAGATCGTTTCAGTCGTTCAGATCGTTTCAGTCGTTCAGATCGTTTCAGTCGTTCAGCTCATTTCCCTCGTTCAAATCGTTTCCGTCGTTCAGATCGTTTCCGTCGTTCAGCTCGTTTCCCTCGTTCAAATCGTTTCAGTCGTTCAGATCGTTTCCGTCGTTCAGATCGTTTCAGTCGTTCAGATCGTTCAGCTCGTTTCTGTCGTTCAGATCGTTTCAGTTGTTCAGATAGTTTCAGTCGTTCAGATCGTTTCAGTCGTTCAGATCGTTTCTGTCGTTCAGCTCGTTTCAGTCGTTCAGATCGTTTCAGTCGTTCAGCTCGTTTCAGTCGTTCAGCTCGTTTCAGTCGTTCAGATCGTTTCAGTCGTTCAGATCGTTTCTGTCGTTCAGCTCGTTTCAGTCGTTCAGATCGTTTCTGTCGTTTAGATCGTTTCAGTCGTTCAGATCGTTTCTGTCGTTCAGATCGTTTCAGTCGTTCAGATCGTTCATCTCGTTTCAGTCGTTCAGATCGTTTCAGTCGTTCAGATCGTTTAAGTCGTTCAGATCGTTTCAGTCGTTCAGATCGTTTCAGTCGTTCAGATCGTTTAAGTCGTTCAGCTCGTTTCTGTCGTTCAGATCGTTTCAGTCGTTCAGATCATTTCAGTCGTTCAGATCGTTTCTGTCAGTCAGATCGTTTCAGTCGTTCAGATCGTTTCAGTCGTTCAGATCGTTCATCTCGTTTCAGTCGTTCAGATCGTTTCAGTCGTTCAGATCGTTTAAGTCGTTCAGATCGTTTCAGTCATTCATATCGTTTCCGTCGTTCAAATCGTTTCCGTCGTTCAGATCGTTTCAGTCGTTCAGATCGTTCAGCTCGTTTCTGTCGTTCAGATCGTTTCAGTTGTTCAGATCGTTTCAGTCGTTCAGATCGTTTCTGTGGTTCAGCTCGTTTCTGTCATTCAGCTCGTTTCAGTCGTTCAGATCGTTTAAGTCGTTCAGCTCGTTTCTGTCGTTCAGATCGTTTCCGTCGTTCAGCTCATTTCCGTCATCCAGATCGTTTGTCGTTCAGATCGTTTCAGTCGTTCAGCTCTTTTCCGTCGTTCAGCTCTTTTCCGTCGTTCAGATCGTTTCAGTCGTTCAGATCGTTTCAGTCGTTCAGATCGTTTCAGTCATTCAGATTGTTTCCGTAATTCAGATCGTTTCCGGCGTTCAGATCGTTTCCGTCGTTCAGATCGTTTTAGTCGTTCAGATCGTTTCCCTCATCAGCTCTTTTCCGTAGTTAAGATCGTTTCCGTCGTTCAGATTGTTTCAGTCGTTCAGATCGTTTCAGTCGTTCATCTCGTTTCAGTCGTTCAGATCGTTTCCGTCGTTCAGATCGTTTCCATCGTTCAGATCGTTTCCGTCGTTCATCTCGTTTCCGTCGTTCAGATCGTTTCAGTCGTTCAGATCGTTCATCTCGTTTCCGTCGTTCAGATCGTTTCAGTCGTTCAGATCGTTCATCTCGTTTCAGTCGTTCAGATCGTTCAGATCGTTTCAGTCGTTCAGATCGTTTCAGTCGTTCAGATCGTTTCAGTCGTTCAGCTCGTTTCCATCGTTCAGCTCGTTTCCGTCGTTCAGCTCTTTTCCGTCTTTCAGATCGTTTCCGTCGTTCAGATCGTTTCCGTCGTTCATCTCGTTTCCGTCGTTCAGATCGTTTCCGTCGTTCAGATCGTTTCAGTCTTTCAGATCGTTCATCTCGTTTCAGTCGTTCAGATCGTTTCAGTCGTTCAGATCGTTTAAGTCGTTCAGATCGTTTCAGTCATTCAGATCGTTTCAGTCGTTCAGCTCGTTTCCCTCGTTCAAATCGTTTCCGTCGTTCAGATCGTTTCCGTCGTTCATCTCGTTTCCGTCGTTCAGATCGTTTCCGTCGTTCAGATCGTTTCAGTCGTTCAGATCGTTTCCGTCGTTCAGATCGTTTCCGTCGTTCATCTCGTTTCCGTCGTTCATCTCGTTTCCGTCGTTCAGATCGTTTCCGTCGTTCAGATCGTTTCAGTCGTTCAGATCGTTTCCGTCGTTCAGATCGTTTCCGTCGTTCATCTCGTTTCCGTCGTTCAGCTCGTTTCTGTCGTTCAGATCGTTTCAGTCGTTCAGATCGTTTCAGTCGTTCAGATCGTTTCTGTGGTTCAGCTCGTTTCTGTCATTCAGCTCGTTTCAGTCGTTCAGATCGTTTCAGTCGTTCAGATCGTTTCAGTCGTTCAGATCGTTTCAGTCGTTCAGATCGTTTCCTTCATCAGTTCGTTTCCGTCGTTCAGATCGTTTCCGTCGTTCAGCTCATTTCCGTCATCCAGATCGTTTGTCGTTCAGATCGTTTCAGTCGTTCAGCTCTTTTCCGTCGTTCAGCTCTTTTCCGTCGTTCAGATCGTTTCAGTCGTTCAGATCGTTTCAGTCATTCAGATTGTTTCCGTAATTCAGATCGTTTCCGGCGTTCAGATCGTTTCCGTCGTTCAGCTCGTTTCTGTCGTTCAGATCGTTTCCGTCGTTCAGCTCTTTTCCGTCATTCAGATCGTTTCCGTCGTTCAGATCGTTTCCGTCGTTCATCTCGTTTCCGTCGTTCAGATCGTTTCCGTCGTTCAGATTGTTTCAGTCTTTCAGATCGTTCATCTCGTTTCAGTCATTCAGATCGTTTCAGTCGTTCAGATCGTTTCCCTCATCAGTTCGTTTCCGTCGTTCATCTCGTTTCCGTCGTTCAGATCGTTTCCGTCGTTCAGATCGTTTCAGTCGTTCAGATCGTTTCTGTCAGTCAGATCGTTTCAGTCGTTCAGATCGTTTCAGTCGTTCAGCTCGTTTCTGTCGTTCAGATCGTTTCAGTCGTTCAGATCGTTTCAGTCGTTCAGATCGTTTCAGTCGTTCAGATCGTTCATCTCGTTTCAGTCGTTCAGATAGTTTCAGTCGTTCAGATCGTTTCTGTCGTTCAGATCGTTTCAGTCGTTCAGATCATATCAGTCGTTCAGATCGTTTCTGTCAGTCAGATCGTTTCAGTCGTTCAGATCGTTTCAGTCGTTCAGATCGTTTCAGTCGTTCAGATCGTTTCAGTCGTTCAGATCGTTCATCTCGTTTCAGTCGTTCAGATAGTTTCAGTCGTTCAGATCGTTTCTGTCGTTCAGATCGTTTCAGTCGTTCAGATCATATCAGTCGTTCAGATCGTTTCTGTCAGTCAGATCGTTTCAGTCGTTCAGATTGTTTCAGTCTTTCAGATCGTTCATCTCGTTTCAGTCATTCAGATCGTTTCAGTCGTTCAGATCGTTTCCCTCATCAGATCGTTTCTGTCGTTCAGATCGTTTCCCTCATCAGTTCGTTTCCGTCGTTCAGATCGTTTCTGTCAGTCAGATCGTTTCAGACGTTCAGATCGTTTGAGTCGTTCAGCTCGTTTCAGTCGTTCAGATCGTTTCAGTCGTTCAGATCGCTTCACTCGTTAGGATCGTTTCACTCGTTCAGATCGTTTCAGTCGTTCAGATCATTTCAGTCGTTCAGATCGTTTCAGTCGTTCAGCTCGTTTCAGTCGTTCAGATTGTTTCAGTCTTTCAGATCGTTCATCTCGTTTCAGTCATTCAGATCGTTTCAGTCGTTCAGATCGTTTCCCTCATCAGTTCGTTTCCGTCGTTCAGATCGTTTCAGTCGTTCAGATCGTTTCAGTCGTTCAGCTCGTTTCCGTCGTTCAGATTGTTTCCGTCGTTCAGATCGTTTCCGTCGTTCAGATCGTTTCAGTCGTTCAGATCGTTTCAGTCGTTCAGATCGTTTCTGTCAGTCAGATCGTTTCAGTCGTTCAGATCGTTTCAGTCGTTCAGATCGTTTCAGTCGTTCAGATCGCTTCACTCGTTAGGATTGTTTCACTCGTTCAGATCGTTTTAGTCGTTCAGATCATTTCAGTCGTTCAGATCGTTTCCCTCATCAGCTCTTTTCAGTCGTTCAGATCGTTTCAGTCGTTCAGATCGTTTCAGTCCTTCAAATCGTTTCCCGCATCAGTTCGTTTCCGTCGTTCAGATCGTTTCTGTCGTTCAGATCGTTTCAGTCGTTCAGATCGTTTCTGTCGTTCAGATCTTTTCAGTCGTTCAGTTCGTTTCCGTCGTTCAGATCGCTTCACTCGTTCAGATGGTTTCACTCGTTCAGATCGTTTCCGTCGTTCAGATCATTTCAGTCGTTCAGACCGTTTCCCTCATCAGCTCTTTTCAGTCGTTCAGATCGTTTCAGTCGTTCAGATCGTTTCAGTCGTTCAGATCGTTTCAGTCCTTCAAATCGTTTCCCGCATCAGCTCGTTTCCGTCGTTCAGATCGTTTCCATCGTCCAGATCGTTTACGTCGTTCAGCTCTTTTCCGTCATTCAGATCGTTTCCGTCGTTCAGATCGTTTCCGTCGTTCAGATCGTTTCCGTCGTTCAGCTCGTTTCCGTCGTTCAGATCGTTTCCGTCGTTCATCTCGTTTCCGTCGTTCAGATCGTTTCCGTCGTTCAGATTGTTTCAGTCTTTCAGATCGTTCATCTCGTTTCAGTCATTCAGATCGTTTCAGTCGTTCAGATCGTTTCCCTCATCAGTTCGTTTCCGTCGTTCAGATCGTTTCAGTCGTTCAGATCGTTTCCGTCGTTCAGATCGTTTCTGTCGTTCAGATCGTTTCCGTCGTTCAGATCGTTTCAGTCGTTTAGATCGTTTCTGTCGTTCAGATCGTTTCAGTCGTTCAGCTCGTTTCCGTCGTTCAGATCGTTTCTGTCGTTCAGCTCGTTTCCGTCGTTCAGATCGTTTCTGTCGTTCAGATCGTTTCAGTCGTTCAGATCGTTTCTGTCGTTCAGATCTTTTCAGTCGTTCAGATCGTTTCAGTCGTTCAGATCGTTTCAGTCGTTCAGATCGCTTCACTCGTTCAGATCGTTTCACTCGTTCAGATCATTTCAGTCGTTCAGTTCGTTTCCGTCGTTCAGATCGTTTCAGTCGTTCAGATCGTTTCAGTCGTTCAGATCGCTTCACTCGTTAGGATCGTTTCACTCGTTCATCTCGTTTCCGTCGTTCAGATCGTTTCCGTCGTTCAGATCGTTTCAGTCGTTCAGATCGTTTCTGTCAGTCAGATCGTTTCAGTCGTTCAGATCGTTTGAGTCGTTCAGCTCGTTTCAGTCGTTCAGATCGTTTCAGTCGTTCAGATCGCTTCACTCGTTAGGATCGTTTCACTCGTTCAGATCGTTTCACTCGTTCAGATCATTTCAGTCGTTCAGATCGTTTCAGTCGTTCAGCTCGTTTCAGTCCTTCAGATCGTTTCAGTCGTTCAGATCGCTTCACTCGTTAGGATCGTTTCCCTCATCAGCTCTTTTCAGTCGTTCAGATCGTTTCAGTCGTTCAGATCGTTTCAGTCCTTCAGCTCGTTTCAGTCCTTCAGATCGTTTCAGTCGTTCAGATCGCTTCACTCGTTAGGATCGTTTCCCTCATCAGCTCTTTTCAGTCGTTCATCTCGTTTCCGTCGTTCAGATCGTTTCAGTCGTTCAGATCGTTCATCTCGTTTCCGTCGTTCAGATCGTTTCAGTCGTTCAGATCGTTCATCTCGTTTCAGTCGTTCAGATCGTTCAGATCGTTTCAGTCGTTCAGATCGTTTCAGTCGTTCAGATCGTTTCAGTCGTTCAGCTCGTTTCCATCGTTCAGCTCGTTTCCGTCGTTCAGCTCTTTTCCGTCTTTCAGATCGTTTCCGTCGTTCAGATCGTTTCCGTCGTTCATCTCGTTTCCGTCGTTCAGATCGTTTCCGTCGTTCAGATTGTTTCAGTCTTTCAGATCGTTCATCTCGTTTCAGTCGTTCAGATCGTTTCAGTCGTTCAGATCGTTTAAGTCGTTCAGATCGTTTCAGTCATTCAGATCGTTTCAGTCGTTCAGCTCGTTTCCCTCGTTCAAATCGTTTCCGTCGTTCAGATCGTTTCCGTCGTTCATCTCGTTTCCGTCGTTCAGATCGTTTCCGTCGTTCAGATCGTTTCAGTCGTTCAGATCGTTTCCGTCGTTCAGATCGTTTCCGTCGTTCATCTCGTTTCCGTCGTTCATCTCGTTTCCGTCGTTCAGATCGTTTCCGTCGTTCAGATCGTTTCAGTCGTTCAGATCGTTTCAGTCGTTCAGATCGTTTCAGTCGTTCAGATCGTTCATCTCGTTTCAGTCGTTCAGATAGTTTCAGTCGTTCAGATCGTTTCTGTCGTTCAGATCGTTTCAGTCGTTCAGATCATATCAGTCGTTCAGATCGTTTCTGTCAGTCAGATCGTTTCAGTCGTTCAGATCGTTTCAGTCGTTCAGATCGTTTCAGTCGTTCAGATCGTTTCAGTCGTTCAGATCGTTCATCTCGTTTCAGTCGTTCAGATAGTTTCAGTCGTTCAGATCGTTTCTGTCGTTCAGATCGTTTCAGTCGTTCAGATCATATCAGTCGTTCAGATCGTTTCTGTCAGTCAGATCGTTTCAGTCGTTCAGATTGTTTCAGTCTTTCAGATCGTTCATCTCGTTTCAGTCATTCAGATCGTTTCAGTCGTTCAGATCGTTTCCCTCATCAGATCGTTTCTGTCGTTCAGATCGTTTCAGTCGTTCAGCTCTTTTCTGTCGTTCAGATCGTTTCAGTCGTTCAGATCGTTTCAGTCGTTCAGATCGTTTCTGTCGTTCAGATCGTTTCAGTCGTTCAGATCGTTTCAGTCGTTCAGATCGTTCATCTTGTTTCAGTCGTTCAGATCGTTTCAGTCGTTCAGATCGTTTAAGTCGTTCAGCTCGTTTCTGTCGTTCAGATCGTTTCAGTCGTTCAGATCATTTCAGTCGTTCAGATCGTTTCTGTCAGTCAGATCGTTTCAGTCGTTCAGATCGTTTCAGTCGTTCAGATCGTTCATCTCGTTTCAGTCGTTCAGATCGTTTCAGTCGTTTATATCGTTTAAGTCGTTCAGATCGTTTCAGTCATTCAGATCGTTTCAGTCGTTCAGCTCGTTTCCGTCGTTCAAATCGTTTCCGTCGTTCAGATCGTTTCCGTCGTTCATCTCGTTTCCGTCGTTCAGATCGTTTCCGTCGTTCATCTCGTTTCCGTCGTTCAGCTCGTTTCTGTCGTTCAGATCGTTTCAGTCGTTCAGATCGTTTCAGTCGTTCAGATCGTTTCTGTGGTTCAGCTCGTTTCTGTCATTCAGCTCGTTTCAGTCGTTCAGATCGTTTCAGTCGTTCAGATCGTTTCAGTCGTTCAGATCGTTTCCTTCATCAGTTCGTTTCCGTCGTTCAGATCGTTTCCGTCGTTCAGCTCATTTCCGTCATCCAGATCGTTTGTCGTTCAGATCGTTTCAGTCGTTCAGCTCTTTTCCGTCGTTCAGCTCTTTTCCGTCGTTCAGATCGTTTCAGTCGTTCAGATCGTTTCAGTCATTCAGATTGTTTCCGTAATTCAGATCGTTTCCGGCGTTCAGATCGTTTCCGTCGTTCAGATCGTTTTAGTCGTTCAGATCGTTTCAGTCGTTCATCTCGTTTCAGTCGTTCAGATCGTTTCCGTCGTTCAGATCGTTTCCATCGTTCATCTCGTTTCCGTCGTTCAGATCGTTTCAGTCGTTCAGATCGTTCATCTCGTTTCCGTCGTTCAGATCGTTTCAGTCGTTCAGATCGTTTCTGTCAGTCAGATCGTTTCAGTCGTTCAGATCGTTTCAGTCGTTCAGATCGTTCATCTCGTTTCAGTCGTTCAGATCGTTTCCGTCGTTTATATCGTTTAAGTCGTTCAGATCGTTTCAGTCATTCAGATCGTTTCAGTCGTTCAGCTCGTTTCCGTCGTTCAAATCGTTTCCGTCGTTCAGATCGTTTCCGTCGTTCATCTCGTTTCCGTCGTTCAGATCGTTTCCGTCGTTCAGATCGTTTCAGTCGTTCAGATCGTTTCCGTCGTTCAGATCGTTTCCGTCGTTCATCTCGTTTCCGTCGTTCAGCTCGTTTCTGTCGTTCAGATCGTTTCAGTCGTTCAGATCGTTTCAGTCGTTCAGATCGTTTCTGTGGTTCAGCTCGTTTCTGTCGTTCAGCTCGTTTCAGTCGTTCAGATCGTTTCAGTCGTTCAGATCGTTTCCTTCATCAGTTCGTTTCAGTCGTTCAGATCGTTTCCTTCATCAGTTCGTTTCCGTCGTTCAGATCGTTTCCGTCGTTCAGCTCATTTCCGTCATCCAGATCGTTTGTCGTTCAGATCGTTTCAGTCGTTCAGCTCTTTTCCGTCGTTCAGCTCTTTTCCGTCGTTCAGATCGTTTCAGTCGTTCAGATCGTTTCAGTCATTCAGATTGTTTCCGTAATTCAGATCGTTTCCGGCGTTCAGATCGTTTCCGTCGTTCAGCTCGTTTCTGTCGTTCAGATCGTTTCCGTCGTTCAGCTCTTTTCCGTCATTCAGATCGTTTCCGTCGTTCAGATCGTTTCCGTCGTTCATCTCGTTTCCGTCGTTCAGATCGTTTCCGTCGTTCAGATTGTTTCAGTCTTTCAGATCGTTCATCTCGTTTCAGTCATTCAGATCGTTTCAGTCGTTCAGATCGTTTCCCTCATCAGTTCGTTTCCGTCGTTCATCTCGTTTCCGTCGTTCAGATCGTTTCCGTCGTTCAGATTGTTTCAGTCTTTCAGATCGTTCATCTCGTTTCCGTCGTTCAGATTGTTTCCGTCGTTCATCTCGTTTCCGTCGTTCAGATCGTTTCCGTCGTTCAGATCGTTTCAGTCGTTCAGATCGTTTCTGTCAGTCAGATCGTTTCAGTCGTTCAGATCGTTTCAGTCGTTCAGCTCGTTTCTGTCGTTCAGATCGTTTCAGTCGTTCAGATCGTTTCAGTCGTTCAGATCGTTTCAGTCGTTCAGATCGTTCATCTCGTTTCAGTCGTTCAGATAGTTTCAGTCGTTCAGATCGTTTCTGTCGTTCAGATCGTTTCAGTCGTTCAGATCATTTCAGTCGTTCAGATCGTTTCTGTCAGTCAGATCGTTTCAGTCGTTCAGATTGTTTCAGTCTTTCAGATCGTTCATCTCGTTTCAGTCATTCAGATCGTTTCAGTCGTTCAGATCGTTTCCCTCATCAGATCGTTTCTGTCGTTCAGATCGTTTCAGTCGTTCAGCTCTTTTCTGTCGTTCAGATCGTTTCAGTCGTTCAGATCGTTTCAGTCGTTCAGATCGTTTCTGTCGTTCAGATCGTTTCAGTCGTTCAGATCGTTTCAGTCGTTCAGATCGTTCATCTCGTTTCAGTCGTTCAGATCGTTTCAGTCGTTCAGATCGTTTAAGTCGTTCAGCTCGTTTCTGTCGTTCAGATCGTTTCAGTCGTTCAGATCATTTCAGTCGTTCAGATCGTTTCTGTCAGTCAGATCGTTTCAGTCGTTCAGATCGTTTCAGTCGTTCAGATCGTTCATCTCGTTTCAGTCGTTCAGATCGTTTCAGTCGTTTATATCGTTTAAGTCGTTCAGATCGTTTCAGTCATTCAGATCGTTTCAGTCGTTCAGCTCGTTTCCGTCGTTCAAATCGTTTCCGTCGTTCAGATCGTTTCCGTCGTTCATCTCGTTTCCGTCGTTCAGATCGTTTCCGTCGTTCAGATCGTTTCAGTCGTTCAGATCGTTTCCGTCGTTCAGATCGTTTCCGTCGTTCATCTCGTTTCCGTCGTTCAGCTCGTTTCTGTCGTTCAGATCGTTTCAGTCGTTCAGATCGTTTCAGTCGTTCAGATCGTTTCTGTGGTTCAGCTCGTTTCTGTCATTCAGCTCGTTTCAGTCGTTCAGATCGTTTCAGTCGTTCAGATCGTTTCAGTCGTTCAGATCGTTTCCTTCATCAGTTCGTTTCCGTCGTTCAGATCGTTTCCGTCGTTCAGCTCATTTCCGTCATCCAGATCGTTTGTCGTTCAGATCGTTTCAGTCGTTCAGCTCTTTTCCGTCGTTCAGCTCTTTTCCGTCGTTCAGATCGTTTCAGTCGTTCAGATCGTTTCAGTCATTCAGATTGTTTCCGTAATTCAGATCGTTTCCGGCGTTCAGATCGTTTCCGTCGTTCAGATCGTTTTAGTCGTTCAGATCGTTTCAGTCGTTCATCTCGTTTCAGTCGTTCAGATCGTTTCCGTCGTTCAGATCGTTTCCATCGTTCATCTCGTTTCCGTCGTTCAGATCGTTTCCGTCGTTCAGATCGTTTCAGTCGTTCAGATCGTTCATCTCGTTTCAGTCGTTCAGATCGTTTCAGTCGTTCAGATCGTTTCAGTCGTTCAGCTCGTTTCCATCGTTCAGATCGTTTCCGTCGTTCAGCTCGTTTCTGTCGTTCAGATCGTTTCCGTCGTTCAGCTCTTTTCCGTCATTCAGATCGTTTCCGTCGTTCAGATCGTTTCCGTCGTTCATCTCGTTTCCGTCGTTCAGATCGTTTCCGTCGTTCAGATTGTTTCAGTCTTTCAGATCGTTCATCTCGTTTCAGTCATTCAGATCGTTTCAGTCGTTCAGATCGTTTCCCTCATCAGTTCGTTTCCGTCGTTCATCTCGTTTCCGTCGTTCAGATCGTTTCCGTCGTTCAGATTGTTTCAGTCTTTCAGATCGTTCATCTCGTTTCCGTCGTTCAGATTGTTTCCGTCGTTCATCTCGTTTCCGTCGTTCAGATCGTTTCCGTCGTTCAGATCGTTTCAGTCGTTCAGATCGTTTCTGTCAGTCAGATCGTTTCAGTCGTTCAGATCGTTTCAGTCGTTCAGCTCGTTTCTGTCGTTCAGATCGTTTCAGTCGTTCAGATCGTTTCAGTCGTTCAGATCGTTTCAGTCGTTCAGATCGTTCATCTCGTTTCAGTCGTTCAGATAGTTTCAGTCGTTCAGATCGTTTCTGTCGTTCAGATCGTTTCAGTCGTTCAGATCATTTCAGTCGTTCAGATCGTTTCTGTCAGTCAGATCGTTTCAGTCGTTCAGATTGTTTCAGTCTTTCAGATCGTTCATCTCGTTTCAGTCATTCAGATCGTTTCAGTCATTCAGATCGTTTCCCTCATCAGATCGTTTCTGTCGTTCAGATCGTTTCAGTCGTTCAGCTCTTTTCCGTCTTTCAGATCGTTTCCGTCGTTCAGATCGTTTCCGTCGTTCATCTCGTTTCTGTCGTTCAGATCGTTTCCGTCGTTCAGCTCTTTTCCGTCATTCAGATCGTTTCCGTCGTTCAGATCGTTTCAGTCGTTCAGATCGTTTCAGTCATTCAGATTGTTTCCGTAATTCAGATCGTTTCCGGCGTTCAGATCGTTTCCGTCGTTCAGATCGTTTTAGTCGTTCAGATCGTTTCAGTCGTTCATCTCGTTTCAGTCGTTCAGATCGTTTCCGTCGTTCAGATCGTTTCCATCGTTCAGATCGTTTCCGTCGTTCATCTCGTTTCCGTCGTTCAGATCGTTTCAGTCGTTCAGATCGTTCATCTCGTTTCCGTCGTTCAGATCGTTTCAGTCGTTCAGATCGTTCAGATCGTTTCAGTCGTTCAGATCGTTTCTGTCGTTCAGCTCGTTTCTGTCATTCAGCTCGTTTCAGTCGTTCAGATCGTTTCTGTCGTTCAGATCGTTTCAGTCGTTCAGATTGTTTCAGTCGTTCAGATCGTTTCAGTCGTTCATCTCGTTTCAGTCGTTCAGATCGTTTCCGTCGTTCAGATCGTTTCCATCGTTCAGATCGTTTCCGTCGTTCATCTCGTTTCCGTCGTTCAGATCGTTTCAGTCGTTCAGATCGTTCATCTCGTTTCCGTCGTTCAGATCGTTTCAGTCGTTCAGATCGTTCATCTCGTTTCAGTCGTTCAGATCGTTTCAGTCGTTCAGATCGTTTCAGTCGTTCAGCTCGTTTCCATCGTTCAGCTCGTTTCCGTCGTTCAGCTCTTTTCCGTCTTTCAGATCGTTTCCGTCGTTCAGATCGTTTCCGTCGTTCATCTCGTTTCCGTCGTTCAGATCGTTTCCGTCGTTCAGATCGTTTCAGTCGTTCAGATCGTTTCCGTCGTTCATCTCGTTTCCGTCGTTCAGATCGTTTCCGTCGTTCAGATTGTTTCAGTCTTTCAGATCGTTCATCTCGTTTCAGTCATTCAGATCGTTTCAGTCGTTCAGATCGTTTCTGTCGTTCAGATCGTTTCAGTCGTTTAGATCGTTTCTGTCGTTCAGATCGTTTCAGTCGTTCAGATCGTTTAAGTCGTTCAGCTCGTTTCTGTCGTTCAGATCGTTTCAGTCGTTCAGATCGTTTAAGTCGTTCAGATCGTTTCAGTCATTCAGATCGTTTCAGTCGTTCAGCTCGTTTCCGTCGTTCAAATCGTTTCCGTCGTTCAGATCGTTTCCGTCGTTCATCTCGTTTCCGTCGTTCAGATCGTTTCCGTCGTTCAGATCGTTTCAGTCGTTCAGATCGTTTCCGTCGTTCAGATCGTTTCCGTCGTTCATCTCGTTTCCGTCGTTCAGCTCGTTTCTGTCGTTCAGATCGTTTCAGTCGTTCAGATCGTTTCAGTCGTTCAGATCGTTTCTGTGGTTCAGCTCGTTTCTGTCATTCAGCTCGTTTCAGTCGTTCAGATCGTTTCAGTCGTTCAGATCGTTTCAGTCGTTCAGATCGTTTCCTTCATCAGTTCGTTTCCGTCGTTCAGATCGTTTCCGTCGTTCAGCTCATTTCCGTCATCCAGATCGTTTGTCGTTCAGATCGTTTCAGTCGTTCAGCTCTTTTCCGTCGTTCAGCTCTTTTCCGTCGTTCAGATCGTTTCAGTCGTTCAGATCGTTTCAGTCATTCAGATTGTTTCCGTAATTCAGATCGTTTCCGGCGTTCAGATCGTTTCCGTCGTTCAGATCGTTTTAGTCGTTCAGATCGTTTCAGTCGTTCATCTCGTTTCAGTCGTTCAGATCGTTTCCGTCGTTCAGATCGTTTCCATCGTTCATCTCGTTTCCGTCGTTCAGATCGTTTCCGTCGTTCAGATCGTTTCAGTCGTTCAGATCGTTCATCTCGTTTCAGTCGTTCAGATCGTTTCAGTCGTTCAGATCGTTCATCTCGTTTCCGTCGTTCAGATCGTTTCAGTCGTTCAGATCGTTCATCTCGTTTCAGTCGTTCAGATCGTTTCAGTCGTTCAGATCGTTTCAGTCGTTCAGCTCGTTTCCATCGTTCAGATCGTTTCCGTCGTTCAGCTCGTTTCTGTCGTTCAGATCGTTTCCGTCGTTCAGCTCTTTTCCGTCATTCAGATCGTTTCCGTCGTTCAGATCGTTTCCGTCGTTCATCTCGTTTCCGTCGTTCAGATCGTTTCCGTCGTTCAGATTGTTTCAGTCTTTCAGATCGTTCATCTCGTTTCAGTCATTCAGATCGTTTCAGTCGTTCAGATCGTTTCCCTCATCAGTTCGTTTCCGTCGTTCATCTCGTTTCCTTCGTTCAGATCGTTTCCGTCGTTCAGATTGTTTCAGTCTTTCAGATCGTTCATCTCGTTTCCGTCGTTCAGATTGTTTCCGTCGTTCATCTCGTTTCCGTCGTTCAGATCGTTTCCGTCGTTCAGATCGTTTCAGTCGTTCAGATCGTTTCTGTCAGTCAGATCGTTTCAGTCGTTCAGATCGTTTCAGTCGTTCAGCTCGTTTCTGTCGTTCAGATCGTTTCAGTCGTTCAGATCGTTTCAGTCGTTCAGATCGTTAATCTCGTTTCAGTCGTTCAGATAGTTTCAGTCGTTCAGATCGTTTCTGTCGTTCAGATCGTTTCAGTCATTCAGATAATTTCAGTCGTTCAGATCGTTTCTGTCAGTCAGATCGTTTAAGTCGTTCAGATCGTTTCAGTCATTCAGATCGTTTCAGTCGTTCAGATCGTTTCCCTCATCAGTTCGTTTCCGTTGTTCAGATCGTTTCAGTCATTCAGATCATTTCAGTCGTTCAGATCGTTTCAGTCGTTCAGATCGTTTCAGTCGTTCAGATCGTTTAAGTCGTTCAGATCGTTTCAGTCATTCAGATCGTTTCAGTCGTTCAGATCGTTTCCCTCATCAGTTCGTTTCCGTTGTTCAGATCGTTTCCGTCATTCAGCTCGTTTCCGTCATTCAGATCGTTTGTCGTTCAGCTCGTTTCAGTCGTTCAAATCGTTTCCATCGTTCAGCTCGCTTCAGTCGTTCAGATCGTTTCAGTCGTTCAGCTCGTTTCCGTCGTTCAAATCGTTTCCGTCGTTCAGATCGTTTCCGTCGTTCAGATCGTTTCCGTCGTTCAGATCGTTTCAGTCGTTCAGATCGTTTCCGTCGTTCAGATCGTTTCCGTCGTTCAGATCGTTTCAGTCGTTCAGATCGTTCAGCTCGTTACTGTCGTTCAGATCGTTTCAGTCGTTCAGATCGTTTCAGTCGTTCGGATCGTTTCTGTGGTTCAGCTCGTTTCTGTCATTCAGCTCGTTTCAGTCGTTCAGATCGTTTCAGTCGTTCAGATCGTTTCAGTCGTTCAGATCTTTTCAGTCATTCAGATCGTTTCCCTCATCAGTTCGTTTCCGTCGTTCAGATCGTTTCAGTCGTTCAGCTCTTTTCCGTCGTTCAGCTCTTTTCCGTCGTTCAGATCGTTTCAGTCGTTCAGATCGTTTCAGTCGTTCAGATCGTTTCCGTAATTCAGCTCGTTTCAGTCGTTCAGATCATTTCCGTCATTCAGCTCGTTTCCGTCATTCAGATCGTTTGTCGTTCAGCTCGTTTCAGTCGTTCAAATCGTTTCCATCGTTCAGCTCGTTTCAGTCGTTCAGATCGATTCAGTCGTTCAGATCGTTTCCGTAATTCAGCTCGTTTCAGTCGTTCAGATCATTTCCATAATTCAGATCGTTTCAGTGGTTCAGATCGTTTCAGTCGTTCAGATCGTTTCCGTAATTCAGCTCGTTTCAGTCGTTCAGATCGTTTCCGTCGTTCAGATCGTTTTAGTCGTTCAGATCGTTTCCCTCATCAGCTCTTTTCCGTCGTTCAGATCGTTTCTGTTGTTCAGATGGTTTCAGTCGTTAAGATCGTTTCCGTCGTTCAGATCGTTTCAGTCGTTCAGATCGTTTCAGTCGTTCAGATCGTTTCAGTCATTCAGATCGTTTCAGTCGTTCAGATCGTTTCCGTCGTTCAGCTCGTTTCCGTCATCCAGATCGTTTGTCGTTCAGATCGTTTTAGTCGTTCAGATCGTTTCCCTCATCAGCTCTTTTCCGTCGTTCAGATCGTTTCAGTCGTTCAGTTCGCTTCCGTCGTTCAGATCGTTTCAGTCGTTCAGATCGCTTCCGTCGTTCAGCTCGTTTCCGTCGTTCAGATCGTTTCCATCGTTCAGCTCGTTTCCGTCGTTCAGATCATTTCAGTCGTTCATCTCGTTTCAGTCGTTCAGATCGTTTCAGTCGTTCAGATCGTTCATCTCGTTTCAGTCGTTCAGATCGTTTCAGTCGTTCAGCTCATTTCCATCGTTCAGATCGTTTCCGTCGTTCAGTTCGTTTCCATCGTTCAGCTCGTTTCAGTCGTTCAGATCGTTTCAGTCGTTCATCTCGTTTCCGTCGTTCAGATCGTTTCCGTCGTTCAGCTCGTTTCCGTCGTTCAGATCGTTTCCGTCGTTCAGATCGTTTCCGTCGTTCAGATCGTTTCCGTCGTTCAGATCGTTTCCGTCGTTCATCTCGTTTCCGTCGTTCATCTCGTTTCCGTCGTTCAGATCGTTTCCGTCGTTCAGATTGTTTCAGTCTTTCAGATCGTTCATCTCGTTTCAGTCATTCAGATCGTTTCAGTCGTTCAGATCGTTTCCCTCATCAGATCGTTTCTGTCGTTCAGATCGTTTCAGTCGTTCAGCTCGTTTCCATCGTTCAGATCGTTTCTGTCGTTTAGATCGTTTCCGTCGTTCAGCTCATTTCCGTCATCCAGATCGTTTGTCGTTCAGATCGTTTCAGTCGTTCAGCTCTTTTCCGTCGTTCAGCTCTTTTCCGTCGTTCAGATCGTTTCAGTCGTTCAGATCGTTTCTGTCGTTCAGATCGTTTCAGTCGTTCAGATCGTTTCAGTCGTTCAGATCGTTCATCTCGTTTCAGTCGTTCAGATCGTTTCAGTCGTTCAGATCGTTTAAGTCGTTCAGCTCGTTTCTGTCGTTCAGATCGTTTCAGTCGTTAAGATCATTTCAGTCGTTCAGATCGTTTCTGTCAGTCAGATCGTTTCAGTCGTTCAGATCGTTTCAGTCGTTCAGATCGTTCATCTCGTTTCAGTCGTTCAGATCGTTTCAGTCGTTCAGATCGTTTCAGTCGTTCAGCTCGTTTCCATCGTTCAGATCGTTTCCGTCATTCAGTTCGTTTCCATCGTTCAGCTCGTTTCTGTCGTTCAGATCGTTTCCGTCGTTCAGCTCTTTTCCGTCATTCAGATCGTTTCCGTCGTTCAGATCGTTTCCGTCGTTCATCTCGTTTCCGTCGTTCAGATCGTTTCCGTCGTTCAGATTGTTTCAGTCTTTCAGATCGTTCATCTCGTTTCAGTCATTCAGATCGTTTCAGTCGTTCAGATCGTTTCCCTCATCAGTTCGTTTCCGTCGTTCATCTCGTTTCCGTCGTTCAGATTGTTTCAGTCTTTCAGATCGTTCATCTCGTTTCCGTCGTTCAGATTGTTTCCGTCGTTCATCTCGTTTCCGTCGTTCAGATCGTTTCCGTCGTTCAGATCGTTTCAGTCGTTCAGCTCGTTTCTGTCGTTCAGATCGTTTCCGTCGTTCAGCTCTTTTCCGTCATTCAGATCGTTTCCGTCGTTCAGATCGTTTCCGTCGTTCATCTCGTTTCCGTCGTTCAGATCGTTTCCGTCGTTCAGATTGTTTCAGTCTTTCAGATCGTTCATCTCGTTTCCGTCGTTCAGATTGTTTCCGTCGTTCATCTCGTTTCCGTCGTTCAGATCGTTTCCGTCGTTCAGATCGTTTCAGTCGTTCAGATCGTTTCTGTCAGTCAGATCGTTTCAGTCGTTCAGATCGTTTCAGTCGTTCAGCTCGTTTCTGTCGTTCAGATCGTTTCAGTCGTTCAGATCGTTTCAGTCGTTCAGATCGTTTCAGTCGTTCAGATCGTTCATCTCGTTTCAGTCGTTCAGATAGTTTCAGTCGTTCAGATCGTTTCTGTCGTTCAGATCGTTTCAGTCGTTCAGATCATTTCAGTCATTCAGATCGTTTCTGTCAGTCAGATCGTTTCAGTCGTTCAGATCGTTTCAGTCGTTCAGATCGTTTCAGTCGTTCAGATCGTTTAAGTCGTTCAGATCGTTTCAGTCGTTCAGATCGTTTCAGTCGTTCAGATCGTTTCCCTCATCAGTTCGTTTCCGTTGTTCAGATCGTTTCCGTCA
This sequence comes from Blennius ocellaris, assembly GCF_963422515.1. Classification (NCBI taxonomy): domain Eukaryota; kingdom Metazoa; phylum Chordata; class Actinopteri; order Blenniiformes; family Blenniidae; genus Blennius; species Blennius ocellaris. The sequence continues at coordinate 775,156 of NW_027662315.1, forward strand.
TTCAGTATGTTTCCGTCATTCAGATCGTTTGTCGTTCAGCTCGTTTCAGTCGTTCAAATCGTTTCCATCGTTCAGCTCGCTTCAGTCGTTCAGATCGTTTCAGTCGTTCAGCTCGTTTCCGTCGTTCAAATCGTTTCCGTCGTTCAGATCGTTTCCGTCGTTCAGATCGTTTCCGTCGTTCAGATCGTTTCAGTCGTTCAGATCGTTTCCGTCGTTCAGATCGTTTCCGTCGTTCAGATCGTTTCAGTCGTTCAGATCGTTCAGCTCGTTTCTGTCGTTCAGATCGTTTCAGTCGTTCAGATCGTTTCAGTCGTTCAGATCGTTTCTGTGGTTCAGCTCGTTTCTGTCATTCAGCTCGTTTCAGTCGTTCAGATCGTTTCAGTCGTTCAGATCGTTTCAGTCGTTCAGATCTTTTCAGTCATTCAGATCGTTTCCCTCATCAGTTCGTTTCCGTCGTTCAGATCGTTTCAGTCGTTCAGCTCTTTTCCGTCGTTCAGCTCTTTTCCGTCGTTCAGATCGTTTCAGTCGTTCAGATCGTTTCAGTCGTTCAGATCGTTTCCGTAATTCAGCTCGTTTCAGTCGTTCAGATCATTTCCGTCATTCAGCTCGTTTCCGTCATTCAGATCGTTTGTCGTTCAGCTCGTTTCAGTCGTTCAAATCGTTTCCATCGTTCAGCTCGTTTCAGTCGTTCAGATCGTTTCAGTCGTTCAGATCGTTTCCGTAATTCAGCTCGTTTCAGTCGTTCAGATCATTTCCGTAATTCAGATCGTTTCAGTCGTTCAGATCGTTTCAGTCGTTCAGATCGTTTCCGTAATTCAGCTCGTTTCAGTCGTTCAGATCGTTTCCGTCGTTCAGATCGTTTTAGTCGTTCAGATCGTTTCCCTCATCAGCTCTATTCCGTCGTTCAGATCGTTTCTGTCGTTCAGATCGTTTCAGTCGTTAAGATCGTTTCCGTCGTTCAGATCGTTTCAGTCGTTCAGATCGTTTCAGTCGTTCAGATCGTTTCAGTCATTCAGATCGTTTCAGTCGTTCAGATCGTTTCCGTCGTTCAGCTCGTTTCCGTCATCCACATCGTTTGTCGTTCAGATCGTTTTAGTCGTTCAGATCGTTTCCCTCATCAGCTCTTTTCCGTCGTTCAGATCGTTTCAGTCGTTCAGTTCGCTTCCGTCGTTCAGATCGTTTCAGTCGTTCAGATCGCTTCCGTCGTTCAGCTCGTTTCCGTCGTTCAGATCGTTTCCATCGTTCAGCTCGTTTCCGTCGTTCAGATCGTTTCAGTCGTTCATCTCGTTTCAGTCGTTCAGATCGTTTCAGTCGTTCAGATCGTTTCCATCGTTAAGATCGTTTCCGTCGTTCAGTTTGTTTCCATCGTTCAGATCGTTTCCGTCGTCCAGATCGTTTACGTCGTTCAGCTCTTTCCGTCATTCAGATCGTTTCCGTCGTTCAGCTCGTTTCCATCGTTCAGATCGTTTCCGTCGTTCAGATCGTTTCAGTCGTTCAGATCGTTCATCTCGTTTCAGTCGTTCAGATCGTTTCAGTCGTTCAGCTCGTTTCCATCGTTCAGATCGTTTCCGTCGTTCAGTTCGTTTCCATCATTCAGCTCGTTTCAGTCGTTCAGATCGTTTCAGTCGTTCATCTCGTTTCAGTCGTTAAGATCGTTTCCGTCGTTCAGTTCGTTTCCATCGTTCAGCTCGTTTCTGTCGTTCAGATCGTTTCCGTCGTTCAGCTCGTTTCCGTCGTTCAGATCGTTTCCGTCGTTCAGATCGTTTCCGTCGTTCAGATCGTTTCCGTCGTTCAGTTCGTTTCTATCGTTCAGCTCGTTTCTGTCGTTCAGATCGTTTCCGTCGTTCAGCTCGTTTCCGTCGTTCAGATCGTTTCCGTCGTTCAGATCGTTTCCGTCGTTCAGATCGTTTCCGTCGTTCATCTCGTTTCCGTCGTTCATCTCGTTTCCGTCGTTCAGATCGTTTCCGTCGTTCAGATTGTTTCAGTCTTTCAGATCGTTCATCTCGTTTCAGTCATTCAGATCGTTTCAGTCGTTCAGATCGTTTCCCTCATCAGATCGTTTCTGTCGTTCAGATCGTTTCAGTCGTTCAGCTCGTTTCCATCGTTCAGATCGTTTCTGTCGTTTAGATCGTTTCCGTCGTTCAGCTCATTTACGTCATCCAGATCGTTTGTCGTTCAGATAGTTTCAGTCGTTCAGCTCTTTTCCGTCGTTCAGCTCTTTTCCGTCGTTCAGATCGTTTCAGTCGTTCAGATCGTTTCAGTCGTTCAGATCGTTTCAGTCGTTCAGATCGTTTCAGTCGTTCAGATCGTTTCCGTAATTCAGCTCGTTTCAGTCGTTCAGATCATTTCCGTAATTCAGATCGTTTCAGTCGTTCAGATCGTTTCAGTCGTTCAGATCGTTTCCGTAATTCAGCTCGTTTCAGTCGTTCAGATCGTTTCCGTCGTTCAGATCGTTTTAGTCGTTCAGATCGTTTCAGTCGTTCAGATCGTTTCAGTCATTCAGATCGTTTCAGTCGTTCAGATCGTTTTAGTCGTTCAGATCGTTTCCCTCATCAGCTCTTTTCCGTCGTTCAGATCGTTTCAGTCGTTCAGTTCGCTTCCGTCGTTCAGCTCGTTTCCGTCGTTCAGATCGTTTCCATCGTTCAGCTCGTTTCCGTCGTTCAGATCGTTTCAGTCGTTCATCTCGTTTCAGTCGTTCAGATCGTTTCAGTCGTTCAGATCGTTTCAGTCGTTCAGATCGTTTCAGTCGTTCAGTTCGTTTCCGTCGTTCAGATCGTTTCCGTCGTTCAGATCGTTTCAGTCGTTCATCTCGTTTCAGTCGTTCAGATCGTTTCAGTCGTTCAGATCGTTTCAGTCGTTCAGATCGTTTCAGTCGTTCAGATCGTTTCCCTCATCAGTTCGTTTCAGTCGTTCAGATCGTTTCAGTCGTTCAGATCGTTTCCCTCATCAGTTCGTTTACGTCGTTCAGCTCGTTTCCATCGTTCAGATCGTTTCCGTCGTCCAGATCGTTTACGTCGTCCAGATCGTTTCCGTCGTTCAGCTCGTTTCCATCGTTCATCTCGTTTCCGTCGTTCAGATCGTTTCAGTCGTTCAGATCGTTCATCTCGTTTCAGTCGTTCAGATCGTTTCCCTCATCAGTTCGTTTCCGTCGTTCAGATCGTTTCAGTCGTTCAGCTCTTTTCCGTCGTTCAGCTCTTTTCCGTCGTTCAGATCGTTTCAGTCGTTCAGATCGTTTCAGTCGTTCAGATCGTTTCCGTAATTCAGCTCGTTTCAGTCGTTCAGATCATTTCCGTCATTCAGCTCGTTTCCGTCATTCAGATCGTTTGTCGTTCAGCTCGTTTCAGTCGTTCAAATCGTTTCCATCGTTCAGCTCGTTTCAGTCGTTCAGATCGTTTCAGTCGTTCAGATCGTTTCCGTAATTCAGCTCGTTTCAGTCGTTCAGATCATTTCCGTAATTCAGATCGTTTCAGTCGTTCAGATCGTTTCAGTCGTTGAGATCGTTTCCGTAATTCAGCTCGTTTCAGTCGTTCAGATCGTTTCCGTCGTTCAGATCGTTTTAGTCGTTCAGATCGTTTCCCTCATCAGCTCTTTTCCGTCGTTCAGATCGTTTCTGTCGTTCAGATCGTTTCAGTCGTTAAGATCGTTTCCGTCGTTCAGATCGTTTCAGTCGTTCAGATCGTTTCAGTCGTTCAGATCGTTTCAGTCATTCAGATCGTTTCAGTCGTTCAGATCGTTTCCGTCGTTCAGCTCGTTTCCGTCATCCACATCGTTTGTCGTTCAGATCGTTTTAGTCGTTCAGATCGTTTCCCTCATCAGCTCTTTTCCGTCGTTCAGATCGTTTCAGTCGTTCAGTTCGCTTCCGTCGTTCAGATCGTTTCAGTCGTTCAGATCGCTTCCGTCGTTCAGCTCGTTTCCGTCGTTCAGATCGTTTCCATCGTTCAGCTCGTTTCCGTCGTTCAGATCGTTTCAGTCGTTCATCTCGTTTCAGTCGTTCAGATCGTTTCAGTCGTTCAGATCGTTTCCTTCGTTAAGATCGTTTCCTTCGTTCAGATCGTTTCCATCGTTCAGATCGTTTCCGTCGTCCAGATCGTTTACGTCGTTCAGCTCTTTCCGTCATTCAGATCGTTTCCGTCGTTCAGCTCGTTTCCATCGTTCAGATCGTTTCCGTCGTTCAGATCGTTTCAGTCGTTCAGATCGTTCATCTCGTTTCAGTCGTTCAGATCGTTTCAGTCGTTCAGCTCGTTTCCATCGTTCAGATCGTTTCCGTCGTTCAGTTCGTTTCCATCATTCAGCTCGTTTCAGTCGTTCAGATCGTTTCAGTCGTTCATCTCGTTTCAGTCGTTAAGATCGTTTCCGTCGTTCAGTTCGTTTCCATCGTTCAGCTCGTTTCTGTCGTTCAGATCGTTTCCGTCGTTCAGCTCGTTTCCGTCGTTCAGATCGTTTCCGTCGTTCAGATCGTTTCCGTCGTTCAGATCGTTTCCGTCGTTCAGTTCGTTTCTATCGTTCAGCTCGTTTCTGTCGTTCAGATCGTTTCCGTCGTTCAGCTCGTTTCCGTCGTTCAGATCGTTTCCGTCGTTCAGATCGTTTCCGTCGTTCAGATCGTTTCCGTCGTTCATCTCGTTTCCGTCGTTCATCTCGTTTCCGTCGTTCAGATCGTTTCCGTCGTTCAGATTGTTTCAGTCTTTCAGATCGTTCATCTCGTTTCAGTCATTCAGATCGTTTCAGTCGTTCAGATCGTTTCCCTCATCAGATCGTTTCTGTCGTTCAGATCGTTTCAGTCGTTCAGCTCGTTTCCATCGTTCAGATCGTTTCTGTCGTTTAGATCGTTTCCGTCGTTCAGCTCATTTCCGTCATCCAGATCGTTTGTCGTTCAGATAGTTTCAGTCGTTCAGCTCTTTTCCGTCGTTCAGCTCTTTTCCGTCGTTCAGATCGTTTCAGTCGTTCAGATCGTTTCAGTCGTTCAGATCGTTTCAGTCGTTCAGATCGTTTCCGTAATTCAGCTCGTTTCAGTCGTTCAGATCATTTCCGTAATTCAGATCGTTTCAGTCGTTCAGATCGTTTCAGTCGTTCAGATCGTTTCCGTAATTCAGCTCGTTTTAGTCGTTCAGATCGTTTCCCTCATCAGCTCTTTTCCGTCGTTCAGATCGTTTCAGTCGTTCAGTTCGCTTCCGTCGTTCAGCTCGTTTCCGTCGTTCAGATCGTTTCCATCGTTCAGCTCGTTTCCGTCGTTCAGATCGTTTCAGTCGTTCATCTCGTTTCAGTCGTTCAGATCGTTTCAGTCGTTCAGATCGTTTCAGTCGTTCAGATCGTTTCAGTCGTTCAGTTCGTTTCCGTCGTTCAGATCGTTTCCGTCGTTCAGATCGTTTCAGTCGTTCATCTCGTTTCAGTCGTTCAGATCGTTTCAGTCGTTCAGATCGTTTCAGTCGTTCAGATCGTTTCCCTCATCAGTTCGTTTCAGTCGTTCAGATCGTTTCAGTCGTTCAGATCGTTTCCCTCATCAGTTCGTTTACGTCGTTCAGCTCGTTTCCATCGTTAAGATCGTTTCCGTCGTTCAGTTTGTTTCCATCGTTCAGATCGTTTCCGTCGTCCAGATCGTTTACGTCGTCCAGATCGTTTCCGTCGTTCAGCTCGTTTCCATCGTTCATCTCGTTTCCGTCGTTCAGATCGTTTCAGTCGTTCAGATCGTTCATCTCGTTTCAGTCGTTCAGATCGTTTCAGTCGTTCAGCTCGTTTCCATCGTTCAGATCGTTTCCGTCGTTCAGTTCGTTTCCATCGTTCAGCTCGTTTCAGTCGTTCAGATCGTTTCAGTCGTTCATCTCGTTTCAGTCGTTCAGATCGTTTCCGTCGTTCAGTTCGTTTCCATCGTTCAGCTCGTTTCTGTCGTTCAGATCGTTTCCGTCGTTCAGCTCGTTTCCGTCGTTCAGATCGTTTCCCTCATCAGATCGTTTCTGTCGTTCAGATCGTTTCAGTCGTTCAGCTCGTTTCCATCGTTCATCTCGTTTCCGTCGTTCAGATCGTTTCAGTCGTTCAGATCGTTCATCTCGTTTCAGTCGTTCAGATCGTTTCAGTCGTTCAGCTCGTTTCCATCGTTCAGATCGTTTCCGTCGTTCAGTTCGTTTCCATCGTTCAGCTCGTTTCAGTCGTTCAGATCGTTTCAGTCGTTCATCTCGTTTCAGTCGTTCAGATCGTTTCCGTCGTTCAGTTCGTTTCCATCGTTCAGCTCGTTTCTGTCGTTCATCTCGTTTCAGTCATTCAGATCGTTTCAGTCGTTCAGATCGTTTCCCTCATCAGATCGTTTCTGTCGTTCAGATCGTTTCAGTCGTTCAGCTCGTTTCCATCGTTCAGATCGTTTCTGTCGTTTAGATCGTTTCAGTCGTTCAGATCGTTTCAATCATTCAGATCGTTCATCTCGTTTCAGTCGTTCAGATCGTTTCAGTCGTTCAGATCGTTTCAGTCGTTCAGATCGTTTCACTCGTTCAGATCGTTTCAGTCATTCAGATCGTTTCAGTCGTTCAGATCGTTTCCCTCATCAGTTCGTTTCCGTTGTTCAGATCGTTTCCGTCATTCAGCTCGTTTCTGTCATTCAGATCGTTTCCGTCGTTCAGATCGTTTCAGTCGTTCAGATCGTTCAGATCGTTTCCGTCGTTCAGTTCGTTTCCATCGTTCAGCTCGTTTCAGTCGTTCAGATCGTTTCAGTCGTTCATCTCGTTTCAGTCGTTCAGATCGTTTCCGTCGTTCAGTTCGTTTCCATCGTTCAGATCGTTTCAGTCGTTCAGATCGTTTCAGTCGTTCATCTCGTTTCAGTCGTTCAGATCGTTTCCGTCGTTCAGTTCGTTTCTGTCGTTCAGATCATTTCCGTCGTTCAGCTCGTTTCCGTCGTTCAGATCGTTTCCGTCGTTCAGATCGTTTCCGTCGTTCATCTCGTTTCCGTCGTTCAGATCGTTTCCGTCGTTCAGATTGTTTCAGTCTTTCAGATCGTTCATCTCGTTTCAGTCATTCAGATCGTTTCAGTCGTTCAGATCGTTTCCCTCATCAGATCGTTTCTGTCGTTCAGATCGTTTCAGTCGTTCAGCTCGTTTCCATCGTTCAGATCGTTTCTGTCGTTTAGATCGTTTCAGTCGTTCAGATCGTTTCAGTCGTTCAGATCGTTCATCTCGTTTCAGTCGTTCAGATCGTTTCAGTCGTTCAGATCGTTTAAGTCGTTCAGTTCGTTTCAGTCGTTCAGATCGTTTCAGTCGTTCAGATCATTTCAGTCGTTCAGATTGTTTCAGTCGTTGAGATCGTTTAAGTCGTTCAGATCGTTTCCCTCATCAGTTCGTTTCCGTTGTTCAGATCGTTTCCGTCGTTCAGCTCTTTTCCATCGTTCAGCTCGCTTCAGTCGTTCAGATCGTTTCAGTCGTTCAGATCGTTTAAGTCGTTCAGATCGTTTCAGTCGTTCGGATAGTTTAAGTCGTTCAGATCGTTTAAGTCGTTCAGATCGTTTCCCTCATCAGTTCGTTTCCGTTGTTCAGATCGTTTCCGTCGTTCAGCTCTTTTCCATCGTTCAGCTCGCTTCAGTCGTTCAGATCGTTTCAGTCGTTCAGCTCGTTTCCGTCGTTCAGATCGTTTCCGTCGTTCAGATCGTTTCCGTCGTTCATCTCGTTTCCGTCGTTCAGATCGTTTCCGTCGTTCAGATCGTTTCAGTCGTTCAGATCGTTCATCTCGTTTCAGTCGTTCAGATCGTTTCAGTCGTTCAGATCGTTTAAGTCGTTCAGCTCGTTTCAGTCGTTCATCTCGTTTCAGTCGTTCAGATCGTTTCAGTCGTTCAGATCGTTTCAGTCGTTCAGATCGTTTCCCTCATCAGTTCGTTTCAGTCGTTCAGATCGTTTCAGTCGTTCAGATCGTTTCCCTCATCAGTTCGTTTACGTCGTTCAGCTCGTTTCCATCGTTAAGATCGTTTCCGTCGTTCAGTTTGTTTCCATCGTTCAGATCGTTTCCGTCGTCCAGATCGTTTACGTCGTTCAGCTCTTTTCCGTCATTCAGATCGTTTCCGTCGTTCAGCTCGTTTCCATCGTTCAGATCGTTTCCGTCGTTCAGATCGTTTCAGTCGTTCAGATCGTTCATCTCGTTTCAGTCGTTCAGATCGTTTCTGTCGTTCAGTTCGTTTCCATCGTTCAGCTCGTTTCAGTCGTTCAGATCGTTTCAGTCGTTCATCTCGTTTCAGTCGTTCAGATCGTTTCCGTCGTTCAGTTCGTTTCCGTCGTTCAGCTCGTTTCTGTCGTTCAGATCGTTTCCGTCGTTCAGCTCGTTTCCGTCGTTCAGATCGTTTCCGTCGTTCAGATCGTTTCCGTCGTTCATCTCGTTTCCGTCGTTCAGATCGTTTCCGTCGTTCAGATTGTTTCAGTCTTTCAGATCGTTCATCTCGTTTCAGTCATTCAGATCGTTTCAGTCGTTCAGATCGTTTCCCTCATCAGATCGTTTCTGTCGTTCAGATCGTTTCAGTCGTTCAGCTCGTTTCCATCGTTCAGATCGTTTCCATCGTTCAGATCGTTTCCGTCGTTCAGATCGTTTCAGTCGTTCAGATCGTTCATCTCGTTTCAGTCGTTCGGATCGTTTCAGTCGTTCAGCTCGTTTCCATCGTTCAGATCGTTTCCGTCGTTCAGCTCGTTTCAGTCGTTCAGATCGTTTCAGTCGTTCATCTCGTTTCAGTCGTTCAGATCGTTTCCGTCGTTCAGTTCGTTTCCGTCGTTCAGCTCGTTTCTGTCGTTCAGATCGTTTCCGTCGTTCAGCTCGTTTCCGTCGTTCAGATCGTTTCCGTCGTTCACATCGTTTCCGTCGTTCATCTCGTTTCCGTCGTTCAGATCGTTTCCGTCGTTCAGATTGTTTCAGTCTTTCAGATCGTTCATCTCGTTTCAGTCATTCAGATCGTTTCAGTCGTTCAGATCGTTTCCCTCATCAGATCGTTTCTGTCGTTCAGATCGTTTCAGTCGTTCAGCTCGTTTCCATCGTTCAGATCGTTTCTGTCGTTTAGATCGTTTCAGTCGTTCAGATCGTTTCACTCGTTCAGATCGTTTCAGTCATTCAGATCGTTTCAGTCGTTCAGATCGTTTCCCTCATCAGATCGTTTCTGTCGTTCAGATCGTTTCAGTCGTTCAGCTCGTTTCAGTCGTTCAGATCGTTCATCTCGTTTCAGTCGTTCAGATCGTTTCAGTCGTTCAGATCGTTTAAGTCGTTCAGTTCGTTTCAGTCGTTCAGATCGTTTCAGTCGTTTAGATCATTTCAGTCGTTCAGATCGTTTCAGTCGTTCAGATCGTTTCACTCGTTCATCTCGTTTCTGTCATTCAGATCGTTTCCGTCGTTCAGATCGTTTCAGTCGTTCAGATCGTTCAGATCGTTTCCGTCGTTCAGTTCGTTTCCATCGTTCAGATCGTTTCCGTCGTTCAGCTCGTTTCCGTCGTTCAGATCGTTTCCGTCGTTCAGATCGTTTCCGTCGTTCATCTCGTTTCCGTCGTTCAGATCGTTTCCGTCGTTCAGATTGTTTCAGTCTTTCAGATCGTTCATCTCGTTTCAGTCATTCAGATCGTTTCAGTCGTTCAGATCGTTTCCCTCATCAGATCGTTTCTGTCGTTCAGATCGTTTCAGTCGTTCAGCTCGTTTCCATCGTTCAGATCGTTTCTGTCGTTTAGATCGTTTCAGTCGTTCAGATCGTTTAAGTCGTTCAGATCGTTTCCCTCATCAGTTCGTTTCCGTTGTTCAGATCGTTTCCATCGTTCAGCTCGTTTCAGTCGTTCAGCTCGTTTCTGTCGTTCAGATCGTTTCAGTCGTTTAGATCGTTTCAGTCGTTCAGATCGTTTCAGTCGTTTAGATCGTTTCCGTCGTTCAGATCGTTTCAGTCGTTCAGATCGTTTCCGTCATTTAGCTCGTTTCAGTCGTTCAGATCGTTTCAGTCGTTCAGATCGTTTCCCTCATCAGTTCGTTTCAGTCGTTCAGCTCGTTTCCATCGTTCAGATCGTTTCCGTCGTTCAGATCGTTTCCGTCGTTCAGCTCGTTTCCATCGTTCAGATCGTTTCTGTCGTTTAGATCGTTTCATTCGTTCAGATCGTTTCAGTCGTTCAGATCGTTCATCTCGTTTCAGTCGTTCAGATCGTTTCAGTCGTTCAGATCGTTTAAGTCGTTCAGTTCGTTTCAGTCGTTCAGATCGTTTCAGTCGTTCAGATCATTTCAGTCGTTCAGATCGTTTCCGTCGTTCAGATCGTTTCCGTCGTTCAGCTCGTTTCCGTCGTTCAGATCGTTTCCGTCGTTCAGATCGTTTCCGTCGTTCATCTCGTTTCCGTCGTTCAGATCGTTTCCGTCGTTCAGATTGTTTCAGTCTTTCAGATCGTTCATCTCGTTTCAGTCGTTCAGATCGTTTCAGTCGTTCAGATCGTTTCCCTCATCAGATCGTTTCTGTCGTTCAGATCGTTTCAGTCGTTCAGCTCGTTTCCATCGTTCAGATCGTTTCTGTCGTTTAGATCGTTTCAGTCGTTCAGATCGTTTCAGTCGTTCAGATCGTTCATCTCGTTTCAGTCGTTCAGATCGTTTCAGTCGTTCAGATCGTTTAAGTCGTTCAGTTCGTTTCAGTCGTTCAGATCGTTTCAGTCGTTCAGATCATTTCAGTCGTTCAGATCGTTTCAGTCGTTCAGATCGTTTCTGTGGTTCAGCTCGTTTCCGTCATTCAGATCTTTTCAGTCGTTCAGATCGTTTCACTCGTTCAGATCGTTTCAGTCGTTCAGATCGTTTCCCTCATCAGTTCGTTTCCGTTGTTCAGATCGTTTCCGTCATTCAGCTCGTTTCAGTCATTCAGATCGTTTCCGTCGTTCAGATCGTTTCATTCGTTCAGATCGTTTCAGTCGTTCAGATCGTTCATCTCGTTTCAGTCGTTCAGATCGTTTCAGTCGTTCAGATCGTTTAAGTCGTTCAGTTCGTTTCAGTCGTTCAGATCGTTTCAGTCGTTCAGATCATTTCAGTCGTTCAGATCGTTTCCGTCGTTCAGATCGTTTCCGTCGTTCAGATCGTTTCCGTCGTTCATCTCGTTTCCGTCGTTCAGATCGTTTCCGTCGTTCAGATTGTTTCAGTCTTTCAGATCGTTCATCTCGTTTCAGTCGTTCAGATCGTTTAAGTCGTTCAGATCGTTTCCGTCGTTCAGTTCGTTTCCATCGTTCAGCTCGTTTCTGTCGTTCAGATCGTTTCCGTCGTTCAGCTCGTTTCCGTCGTTCAGATCGTTTCCGTCGTTCACATCGTTTCCGTCGTTCATCTCGTTTCCGTCGTTCAGATCGTTTCCGTCGTTCAGATTGTTTCAGTCTTTCAGATCGTTCAGATCGTTTCAGTCATTCAGATCGTTTCAGTCGTTCAGATCGTTTCCCTCATCAGATCGTTTCTGTCGTTCAGATCGTTTCAGTCGTTCAGCTCGTTTCCATCGTTCAGATCGTTTCTGTCGTTTAGATCGTTTCAGTCGTTCAGATCGTTTCAGTCGTTCAGATCGTTCATCTCGTTTCAGTCGTTCAGATCGTTTCAGTCGTTCAGATCGTTTAAGTCGTTCAGTTCGTTTCAGTCGTTCAGATCGTTTCAGTCGTTCAGATCATTTCAGTCGTTCAGATCGTTTCAGTCGTTCAGATCGTTTCACTCGTTCATCTCGTTTCTGTCATTCAGATCGTTTCCGTCGTTCAGATCGTTTCAGTCGTTCAGATCGTTTCCGTCATTTAGCTCGTTTCAGTCGTTCAGATCGTTTCAGTCGTTCAGATCGTTTCCCTCATCAGTTCGTTTCAGTCGTTCAGATCGTTTCTGTCGTTTAGATCGTTTCAGTCGTTCAGATCGTTCATCTCGTTTCAGTCGTTCAGATCGTTTCAGTCGTTCAGATCGTTTAAGTCGTTCAGTTCGTTTCAGTCGTTCAGATCGTTTCAGTCGTTCAGATCATTTCAGTCGTTCAGATCGTTTCAGTCGTTCAGATCGTTTCACTCGTTCAGATCGTTCATCTCGTTTCAGTCGTTCAGATCGTTTCAGTCGTTCAGATCGTTTAAGTCGTTCAGTTCGTTTCAGTCGTTCAGATCGTTTCAGTCGTTCAGATCATTTCAGTCGTTCAGATCGTTTCAGTCGTTCAGATCGTTTCACTCGTTCATCTCGTTTCTGTCATTAAGATCGTTTCCGTCGTTCAGATCGTTTCAGTCGTTCAGATCGTTCAGATCGTTTCCGTCGTTCAGTTCGTTTCCATCGTTCAGATCGTTTCCGTCGTTCAGCTCGTTTCCGTCGTTCAGATCGTTTCCGTCGTTCAGATCGTTTCCGTCGTTCATCTCGTTTCCGTCGTTCAGATCGTTTCCGTCGTTCAGATTGTTTCAGTCTTTCAGATCGTTCATCTCGTTTCAGTCATTCAGATCGTTTCAGTCGTTCAGATCGTTTCCCTCATCAGATCGTTTCTGTCGTTCAGATCGTTTCAGTCGTTCAGCTCGTTTCCATCGTTCAGATCGTTTCTGTCGTTTAGATCGTTTCAGTCGTTCAGATCGTTTAAGTCGTTCAGATCGTTTCCCTCATCAGTTCGTTTCCGTTGTTCAGATCGTTTCCATCGTTCAGCTCGTTTCAGTCGTTCAGCTCGTTTCTGTCGTTCAGATCGTTTCAGTCGTTTAGATCGTTTCAGTCGTTCAGATCGTTTCAGTCGTTTAGATCGTTTCCGTCGTTCAGATCGTTTCAGTCGTTCAGATCGTTTCCGTCATTTAGCTCGTTTCAGTCGTTCAGATCGTTTCAGTCGTTCAGATCGTTTCCCTCATCAGTTCGTTTCAGTCGTTCAGCTCGTTTCCATCGTTCAGATCGTTTCCGTCGTTCAGATCGTTTCCGTCGTTCAGCTCGTTTCCATCGTTCAGATCGTTTCTGTCGTTTAGATCGTTTCATTCGTTCAGATCGTTTCAGTCGTTCAGATCGTTCATCTCGTTTCAGTCGTTCAGATCGTTTCAGTCGTTCAGATCGTTTAAGTCGTTCAGTTCGTTTCAGTCGTTCAGATCGTTTCAGTCGTTCAGATCATTTCAGTCGTTCAGATCGTTTCCGTCGTTCAGATCGTTTCCGTCGTTCAGCTCGTTTCCGTCGTTCAGATCGTTTCCGTCGTTCAGATCGTTTCCGTCGTTCATCTCGTTTCCGTCGTTCAGATCGTTTCCGTCGTTCAGATTGTTTCAGTCTTTCAGATCGTTCATCTCGTTTCAGTCGTTCAGATCGTTTCAGTCGTTCAGATCGTTTCCCTCATCAGATCGTTTCTGTCGTTCAGATCGTTTCAGTCGTTCAGCTCGTTTCCATCGTTCAGATCGTTTCTGTCGTTTAGATCGTTTCAGTCGTTCAGATCGTTTCAGTCGTTCAGATCGTTCATCTCGTTTCAGTCGTTCAGATCGTTTCAGTCGTTCAGATCGTTTAAGTCGTTCAGTTCGTTTCAGTCGTTCAGATCGTTTCAGTCGTTCAGATCATTTCAGTCGTTCAGATCGTTTCAGTCGTTCAGATCGTTTCTGTGGTTCAGCTCGTTTCCGTCATTCAGATCTTTTCAGTCGTTCAGATCGTTTCACTCGTTCAGATCGTTTCAGTCGTTCAGATCGTTTCCCTCATCAGTTCGTTTCCGTTGTTCAGATCGTTTCCGTCATTCAGCTCGTTTCAGTCATTCAGATCGTTTCCGTCGTTCAGATCGTTTCATTCGTTCAGATCGTTTCAGTCGTTCAGATCGTTCATCTCGTTTCAGTCGTTCAGATCGTTTCAGTCGTTCAGATCGTTTAAGTCGTTCAGTTCGTTTCAGTCGTTCAGATCGTTTCAGTCGTTCAGATCATTTCAGTCGTTCAGATCGTTTCCGTCGTTCAGATCGTTTCCGTCGTTCAGCTCGTTTCCGTCGTTCAGATCGTTTCCGTCGTTCAGATCGTTTCCGTCGTTCATCTCGTTTCCGTCGTTCAGATCGTTTCCGTCGTTCAGATTGTTTCAGTCTTTCAGATCGTTCATCTCGTTTCAGTCGTTCAGATCGTTTCAGTCGTTCAGATCGTTTCCCTCATCAGATCGTTTCTGTCGTTCAGATCGTTTCAGTCGTTCAGCTCGTTTCCATCGTTCAGATCGTTTCTGTCGTTTAGATCGTTTCAGTCGTTCAGATCGTTTCAGTCGTTCAGATCGTTCATCTCGTTTCAGTCGTTCAGATCGTTTCAGTCGTTCAGATCGTTTAAGTCGTTCAGTTCGTTTCAGTCGTTCAGATCGTTTCAGTCGTTCAGATCATTTCAGTCGTTCAGATCGTTTCAGTCGTTCAGATCGTTTCTGTGGTTCAGCTCGTTTCCGTCATTCAGATCTTTTCAGTCGTTCAGATCGTTTCACTCGTTCAGATCGTTTCAGTCGTTCAGATCGTTTCCCTCATCAGTTCGTTTCCGTTGTTCAGATCGTTTCCGTCATTCAGCTCGTTTCAGTCATTCAGATCGTTTCCGTCGTTCAGATCGTTTCAGTCGTTCAGCTCGTTTCCATCGTTCAGATCGTTTCAGTCGTTCAGATCGTTTCAGTCGTTCAGATCGTTTCCCTCATCAGTTCGTTTCAGTCGTTCAGCTCGTTTCCATCGTTCAGATCGTTTCCGTCGTTCAGATCGTTTCCGTCGTTCAGCTCGTTTCCATCGTTCAGATCGTTTCTGTCGTTTAGATCGTTTCATTCGTTCAGATCGTTTCAGTCGTTCAGATCGTTCATCTCGTTTCAGTCGTTCAGATCGTTTCAGTCGTTCAGATCGTTTAAGTCGTTCAGTTCGTTTCAGTCGTTCAGATCGTTTCAGTCGTTCAGATCATTTCAGTCGTTCAGATCGTTTCCGTCGTTCAGATCGTTTCCGTCGTTCAGCTCGTTTCCGTCGTTCAGATCGTTTCCGTCGTTCAGATCGTTTCCGTCGTTCATCTCGTTTCCGTCGTTCAGATCGTTTCCGTCGTTCAGATTGTTTCAGTCTTTCAGATCGTTCATCTCGTTTCAGTCGTTCAGATCGTTTCAGTCGTTCAGATCGTTTCCCTCATCAGATCGTTTCTGTCGTTCAGATCGTTTCAGTCGTTCAGCTCGTTTCCATCGTTCAGATCGTTTCTGTCGTTTAGATCGTTTCAGTCGTTCAGATCGTTTCAGTCGTTCAGATCGTTCATCTCGTTTCAGTCGTTCAGATCGTTTCAGTCGTTCAGATCGTTTAAGTCGTTCAGTTCGTTTCAGTCATTCAGATCGTTTCAGTCGTTCAGATCGTTTCCCTCATCAGATCGTTTCTGTCGTTCAGATCGTTTCAGTCGTTCAGCTCGTTTCCATCGTTCAGATCGTTTCTGTCGTTTAGATCGTTTCAGTCGTTCAGATCGTTTAAGTCGTTCAGATCGTTTCCCTCATCAGTTCGTTTCCGTTGTTCAGATCGTTTCCATCGTTCAGCTCGTTTCAGTCGTTCAGCTCGTTTCTGTCGTTCAGATCGTTTCAGTCGTTTAGATCGTTTCAGTCGTTCAGATCGTTTCAGTCGTTTAGATCGTTTCCGTCGTTCAGATCGTTTCAGTCGTTCAGATCGTTTCCGTCATTTAGCTCGTTTCAGTCGTTCAGATCGTTTCAGTCGTTCAGATCGTTTCCCTCATCAGTTCGTTTCAGTCGTTCAGCTCGTTTCCATCGTTCAGATCGTTTCCGTCGTTCAGATCGTTTCCGTCGTTCAGCTCGTTTCCATCGTTCAGATCGTTTCTGTCGTTTAGATCGTTTCATTCGTTCAGATCGTTTCAGTCGTTCAGATCGTTCATCTCGTTTCAGTCGTTCAGATCGTTTCAGTCGTTCAGATCGTTTAAGTCGTTCAGTTCGTTTCAGTCGTTCAGATCGTTTCAGTCGTTCAGATCATTTCAGTCGTTCAGATCGTTTCCGTCGTTCAGATCGTTTCCGTCGTTCAGCTCGTTTCCGTCGTTCAGATCGTTTCCGTCGTTCAGATCGTTTCCGTCGTTCATCTCGTTTCCGTCGTTCAGATCGTTTCCGTCGTTCAGATTGTTTCAGTCTTTCAGATCGTTCATCTCGTTTCAGTCGTTCAGATCGTTTCAGTCGTTCAGATCGTTTCCCTCATCAGATCGTTTCTGTCGTTCAGATCGTTTCAGTCGTTCAGCTCGTTTCCATCGTTCAGATCGTTTCTGTCGTTTAGATCGTTTCAGTCGTTCAGATCGTTTCAGTCGTTCAGATCGTTCATCTCGTTTCAGTCGTTCAGATCGTTTCAGTCGTTCAGATCGTTTAAGTCGTTCAGTTCGTTTCAGTCGTTCAGATCGTTTCAGTCGTTCAGATCATTTCAGTCGTTCAGATCGTTTCAGTCGTTCAGATCGTTTCTGTGGTTCAGCTCGTTTCCGTCATTCAGATCTTTTCAGTCGTTCAGATCGTTTCACTCGTTCAGATCGTTTCAGTCGTTCAGATCGTTTCCCTCATCAGTTCGTTTCCGTTGTTCAGATCGTTTCCGTCATTCAGCTCGTTTCAGTCATTCAGATCGTTTCCGTCGTTCAGATCGTTTCATTCGTTCAGATCGTTTCAGTCGTTCAGATCGTTCATCTCGTTTCAGTCGTTCAGATCGTTTCAGTCGTTCAGATCGTTTAAGTCGTTCAGTTCGTTTCAGTCGTTCAGATCGTTTCAGTCGTTCAGATCATTTCAGTCGTTCAGATCGTTTCCGTCGTTCAGATCGTTTCCGTCGTTCAGCTCGTTTCCGTCGTTCAGATCGTTTCCGTCGTTCAGATCGTTTCCGTCGTTCATCTCGTTTCCGTCGTTCAGATCGTTTCCGTCGTTCAGATTGTTTCAGTCTTTCAGATCGTTCATCTCGTTTCAGTCGTTCAGATCGTTTCAGTCGTTCAGATCGTTTCCCTCATCAGATCGTTTCTGTCGTTCAGATCGTTTCAGTCGTTCAGCTCGTTTCCATCGTTCAGATCGTTTCTGTCGTTTAGATCGTTTCAGTCGTTCAGATCGTTTCAGTCGTTCAGATCGTTCATCTCGTTTCAGTCGTTCAGATCGTTTCAGTCGTTCAGATCGTTTAAGTCGTTCAGTTCGTTTCAGTCGTTCAGATCGTTTCAGTCGTTCAGATCATTTCAGTCGTTCAGATCGTTTCAGTCGTTCAGATCGTTTCTGTGGTTCAGCTCGTTTCCGTCATTCAGATCTTTTCAGTCGTTCAGATCGTTTCACTCGTTCAGATCGTTTCAGTCGTTCAGATCGTTTCCCTCATCAGTTCGTTTCCGTTGTTCAGATCGTTTCCGTCATTCAGCTCGTTTCAGTCATTCAGATCGTTTCCGTCGTTCAGATCGTTTCAGTCGTTCAGCTCGTTTCCATCGTTCAGATCGTTTCAGTCGTTCAGATCGTTTCAGTCGTTCAGATCGTTTCCCTCATCAGTTCGTTTCAGTCGTTCAGCTCGTTTCCATCGTTCAGATCGTTTCCGTCGTTCAGATCGTTTCCGTCGTTCAGCTCGTTTCCATCGTTCAGATCGTTTCTGTCGTTTAGATCGTTTCATTCGTTCAGATCGTTTCAGTCGTTCAGATCGTTCATCTCGTTTCAGTCGTTCAGATCGTTTCAGTCGTTCAGATCGTTTAAGTCGTTCAGTTCGTTTCAGTCGTTCAGATCGTTTCAGTCGTTCAGATCATTTCAGTCGTTCAGATCGTTTCCGTCGTTCAGATCGTTTCCGTCGTTCAGCTCGTTTCCGTCGTTCAGATCGTTTCCGTCGTTCAGATCGTTTCCGTCGTTCATCTCGTTTCCGTCGTTCAGATCGTTTCCGTCGTTCAGATTGTTTCAGTCTTTCAGATCGTTCATCTCGTTTCAGTCGTTCAGATCGTTTCAGTCGTTCAGATCGTTTCCCTCATCAGATCGTTTCTGTCGTTCAGATCGTTTCAGTCGTTCAGCTCGTTTCCATCGTTCAGATCGTTTCTGTCGTTTAGATCGTTTCAGTCGTTCAGATCGTTTCAGTCGTTCAGATCGTTCATCTCGTTTCAGTCGTTCAGATCGTTTCAGTCGTTCAGATCGTTTAAGTCGTTCAGTTCGTTTCAGTCGTTCAGATCGTTTCAGTCGTTCAGATCATTTCAGTCGTTCAGATCGTTTCAGTCGTTCAGATCGTTTCTGTGGTTCAGCTCGTTTCCGTCATTCAGATCTTTTCAGTCGTTCAGATCGTTTCACTCGTTCAGATCGTTTCAGTCGTTCAGATCGTTTCCCTCATCAGTTCGTTTCCGTTGTTCAGATCGTTTCCGTCATTCAGCTCGTTTCAGTCATTCAGATCGTTTCCGTCGTTCAGATCGTTTCAGTCGTTCAGCTCGTTTCCATCGTTCAGATCGTTTCTGTCGTTTAGATCGTTTCCGTCGTTCAGCTCATTTCCGTCATCCAGATCGTTTGTCGTTCAGATAGTTTCAGTCGTTCAGCTCTTTTCCGTCGTTCAGCTCTTTTCCGTCGTTCAGATCGTTTCAGTCGTTCAGATCGTTTCAGTCGTTCAGATCGTTTAAGTCGTTCAGTTCGTTTCAGTCGTTCAGATCGTTTCAGTCGTTCAGATCATTTCAGTCGTTCAGATCGTTTCCGTCGTTCAGATCGTTTCCGTCGTTCAGCTCGTTTCCGTCGTTCAGATCGTTTCCGTCGTTCAGATCGTTTCCGTCGTTCATCTCGTTTCCGTCGTTCAGATCGTTTCCGTCGTTCAGATTGTTTCAGTCTTTCAGATCGTTCATCTCGTTTCAGTCGTTCAGATCGTTTCAGTCGTTCAGATCGTTTCCCTCATCAGATCGTTTCTGTCGTTCAGATCGTTTCAGTCGTTCAGCTCGTTTCCATCGTTCAGATCGTTTCTGTCGTTTAGATCGTTTCAGTCGTTCAGATCGTTTCAGTCGTTCAGATCGTTCATCTCGTTTCAGTCGTTCAGATCGTTTCAGTCGTTCAGATCGTTTAAGTCGTTCAGTTCGTTTCAGTCGTTCAGATCGTTTCAGTCGTTCAGATCATTTCAGTCGTTCAGATCGTTTCCGTCGTTCAGATCGTTTCCGTCGTTCAGCTCGTTTCCGTCGTTCAGATCGTTTCCGTCGTTCAGATCGTTTCCGTCGTTCATCTCGTTTCCGTCGTTCAGATCGTTTAAGTCGTTCAGTTCGTTTCAGTCGTTCAGATCGTTTCAGTCGTTCAGATCATTTCAGTCGTTCAGATCGTTTCCGTCGTTCAGATCGTTTCCGTCGTTCAGCTCGTTTCCGTCGTTCAGATCGTTTCCGTCGTTCAGATCGTTTCCGTCGTTCATCTCGTTTCCGTCGTTCAGATCGTTTCCGTCGTTCAGATTGTTTCAGTCTTTCAGATCGTTCATCTCGTTTCAGTCGTTCAGATCGTTTCAGTCGTTCAGATCGTTTCCCTCATCAGATCGTTTCTGTCGTTCAGATCGTTTCAGTCGTTCAGCTCGTTTCCATCGTTCAGATCGTTTCTGTCGTTTAGATCGTTTCAGTCGTTCAGATCGTTTCAGTCGTTCAGATCGTTCATCTCGTTTCAGTCGTTCAGATCGTTTCAGTCGTTCAGATCGTTTAAGTCGTTCAGTTCGTTTCAGTCGTTCAGATCGTTTCAGTCGTTCAGATCATTTCAGTCGTTCAGATCGTTTCAGTCGTTCAGATCGTTTCTGTGGTTCAGCTCGTTTCCGTCATTCAGATCTTTTCAGTCGTTCAGATCGTTTCACTCGTTCAGATCGTTTCAGTCGTTCAGATCGTTTCCCTCATCAGTTCGTTTCCGTTGTTCAGATCGTTTCCGTCATTCAGCTCGTTTCAGTCATTCAGATCGTTTCCGTCGTTCAGATCGTTTCAGTCGTTCAGCTCGTTTCCATCGTTCAGATCGTTTCTGTCGTTTAGATCGTTTCCGTCGTTCAGCTCATTTCCGTCATCCAGATCGTTTGTCGTTCAGATAGTTTCAGTCGTTCAGCTCTTTTCCGTCGTTCAGCTCTTTTCCGTCGTTCAGATCGTTTCAGTCGTTCAGATCGTTTCAGTCGTTCAGATCGTTTAAGTCGTTCAGTTCGTTTCAGTCGTTCAGATCGTTTCAGTCGTTCAGATCATTTCAGTCGTTCAGATCGTTTCCGTCGTTCAGATCGTTTCCGTCGTTCAGCTCGTTTCCGTCGTTCAGATCGTTTCCGTCGTTCAGATCGTTTCCGTCGTTCATCTCGTTTCCGTCGTTCAGATCGTTTCCGTCGTTCAGATTGTTTCAGTCTTTCAGATCGTTCATCTCGTTTCAGTCGTTCAGATCGTTTCAGTCGTTCAGATCGTTTCCCTCATCAGATCGTTTCTGTCGTTCAGATCGTTTCAGTCGTTCAGCTCGTTTCCATCGTTCAGATCGTTTCTGTCGTTTAGATCGTTTCAGTCGTTCAGATCGTTTCAGTCGTTCAGATCGTTCATCTCGTTTCAGTCGTTCAGATCGTTTCAGTCGTTCAGATCGTTTAAGTCGTTCAGTTCGTTTCAGTCGTTCAGATCGTTTCAGTCGTTCAGATCATTTCAGTCGTTCAGATCGTTTCAGTCGTTCAGATCGTTTCTGTGGTTCAGCTCGTTTCCGTCATTCAGATCTTTTCAGTCGTTCAGATCGTTTCACTCGTTCAGATCGTTTCAGTCGTTCAGATCGTTTCCCTCATCAGTTCGTTTCCGTTGTTCAGATCGTTTCCGTCATTCAGCTCGTTTCAGTCATTCAGATCGTTTCCGTCGTTCAGATCGTTTCAGTCGTTCAGCTCGTTTCCATCGTTCAGATCGTTTCTGTCGTTTAGATCGTTTCCGTCGTTCAGCTCATTTCCGTCATCCAGATCGTTTGTCGTTCAGATAGTTTCAGTCGTTCAGCTCTTTTCCGTCGTTCAGCTCTTTTCCGTCGTTCAGATCGTTTCAGTCGTTCAGATCGTTTCAGTCGTTCAGATCGTTTCAGTCGTTCAGATCGTTTCCGTAATTCAGCTCGTTTCAGTCGTTCAGATCATTTCCGTAATTCAGATCGTTTCAGTCGTTCAGATCGTTTCAGTCGTTCAGATCGTTTCCGTAATTCAGCTCGTTTTAGTCGTTCAGATCGTTTCCCTCATGAGCTCTTTTCCGTCGTTCAGATCGTTTCAGTCGTTCAGTTCGCTTCCGTCGTTCAGCTCGTTTCCGTCGTTCAGATCGTTTCCATCGTTCAGCTCGTTTCCGTCGTTCAGATCGTTTCAGTCGTTCATCTCGTTTCAGTCGTTCAGATCGTTTCAGTCGTTCAGATCGTTTCAGTCGTTCAGATCGTTTCAGTCGTTCAGTTCGTTTCCGTCGTTCAGATCGTTTCCGTCGTTCAGATCGTTTCAGTCGTTCATCTCGTTTCAGTCGTTCAGATCGTTTCAGTCGTTCAGATCGTTTCAGTCGTTCAGATCGTTTCCCTCATCAGTTCGTTTCAGTCGTTCAGATCGTTTCAGTCGTTCAGATCGTTTCCCTCATCAGTTCGTTTACGTCGTTCAGCTCGTTTCCATCGTTAAGATCGTTTCCGTCGTTCAGTTTGTTTCCATCGTTCAGATCGTTTCCGTCGTCCAGATCGTTTACGTCGTCCAGATCGTTTCCGTCGTTCAGCTCGTTTCCATCGTTCATCTCGTTTCCGTCGTTCAGATCGTTTCAGTCGTTCAGATCGTTCATCTCGTTTCAGTCGTTCAGATCGTTTCAGTCGTTCAGCTCGTTTCCATCGTTCAGATCGTTTCCGTCGTTCAGTTCGTTTCCATCGTTCAGCTCGTTTCAGTCGTTCAGATCATTTCAGTCGTTCAGATCGTTTCAGTCGTTCAGATCGTTTCTGTGGTTCAGCTCGTTTCCGTCATTCAGATCTTTTCAGTCGTTCAGATCGTTTCACTCGTTCAGATCGTTTCAGTCGTTCAGATCGTTTCCCTCATCAGTTCGTTTCCGTTGTTCAGATCGTTTCCGTCATTCAGCTCGTTTCAGTCATTCAGATCGTTTCCGTCGTTCAGATCGTTTCAGTCGTTCAGCTCGTTTCCATCGTTCAGATCGTTTCTGTCGTTTAGATCGTTTCCGTCGTTCAGCTCATTTCCGTCATCCAGATCGTTTGTCGTTCAGATAGTTTCAGTCGTTCAGCTCTTTTCCGTCGTTCAGCTCTTTTCCGTCGTTCAGATCGTTTCAGTCGTTCAGATCGTTTCAGTCGTTCAGATCGTTTCAGTCGTTCAGATCGTTTCCGTAATTCAGCTCGTTTCAGTCGTTCAGATCATTTCCGTAATTCAGATCGTTTCAGTCGTTCAGATCGTTTCAGTCGTTCAGATCGTTTCCGTAATTCAGCTCGTTTTAGTCGTTCAGATCGTTTCCCTCATCAGCTCTTTTCCGTCGTTCAGATCGTTTCAGTCGTTCAGTTCGCTTCCGTCGTTCAGCTCGTTTCCGTCGTTCAGATCGTTTCCATCGTTCAGCTCGTTTCCGTCGTTCAGATCGTTTCAGTCGTTCATCTCGTTTCAGTCGTTCAGATCGTTTCAGTCGTTCAGATCGTTTCAGTCGTTCAGATCGTTTCAGTCGTTCAGTTCGTTTCCGTCGTTCAGATCGTTTCCGTCGTTCAGATCGTTTCAGTCGTTCATCTCGTTTCAGTCGTTCAGATCGTTTCAGTCGTTCAGATCGTTTCAGTCGTTCAGATCGTTTCCCTCATCAGTTCGTTTCAGTCGTTCAGATCGTTTCAGTCGTTCAGATCGTTTCCCTCATCAGTTCGTTTACGTCGTTCAGCTCGTTTCCATCGTTAAGATCGTTTCCGTCGTTCAGTTTGTTTCCATCGTTCAGATCGTTTCCGTCGTCCAGATCGTTTACGTCGTCCAGATCGTTTCCGTCGTTCAGCTCGTTTCCATCGTTCATCTCGTTTCCGTCGTTCAGATCGTTTCAGTCGTTCAGATCGTTCATCTCGTTTCAGTCGTTCAGATCGTTTCAGTCGTTCAGCTCGTTTCCATCGTTCAGATCGTTTCCGTCGTTCAGTTCGTTTCCATCGTTCAGCTCGTTTCAGTCGTTCAGATCGTTTCAGTCGTTCATCTCGTTTCAGTCGTTCAGATCGTTTCCGTCGTTCAGTTCGTTTCCATCGTTCAGCTCGTTTCTGTCGTTCAGATCGTTTCCGTCGTTCAGCTCGTTTCCGTCGTTCAGATCGTTTCCCTCATCAGATCGTTTCTGTCGTTCAGATCGTTTCAGTCGTTCAGCTCGTTTCCATCGTTCATCTCGTTTCCGTCGTTCAGATCGTTTCAGTCGTTCAGATCGTTCATCTCGTTTCAGTCGTTCAGATCGTTTCAGTCGTTCAGCTCGTTTCCATCGTTCAGATCGTTTCCGTCGTTCAGTTCGTTTCCATCGTTCAGCTCGTTTCAGTCGTTCAGATCGTTTCAGTCGTTCATCTCGTTTCAGTCGTTCAGATCGTTTCCGTCGTTCAGTTCGTTTCCATCGTTCAGCTCGTTTCTGTCGTTCATCTCGTTTCAGTCATTCAGATCGTTTCAGTCGTTCAGATCGTTTCCCTCATCAGATCGTTTCTGTCGTTCAGATCGTTTCAGTCGTTCAGCTCGTTTCCATCGTTCAGATCGTTTCTGTCGTTTAGATCGTTTCAGTCGTTCAGATCGTTTCAATCATTCAGATCGTTCATCTCGTTTCAGTCGTTCAGATCGTTTCAGTCGTTCAGATCGTTTCAGTCGTTCAGATCGTTTCCGTCGTTCAGTTCGTTTCCCTCATCAGTTCGTTTCCGTTGTTCAGATCGTTTCCGTCATTCAGCTCGTTTCTGTCATTCAGATCGTTTCCGTCGTTCAGATCGTTTCAGTCGTTCAGATCGTTCAGATCGTTTCCGTCGTTCAGTTCGTTTCCATCGTTCAGCTCGTTTCAGTCGTTCAGATCGTTTCAGTCGTTCATCTCGTTTCAGTCGTTCAGATCGTTTCCGTCGTTCAGTTCGTTTCCATCGTTCAGATCGTTTCAGTCGTTCAGATCGTTTCAGTCGTTCATCTCGTTTCAGTCGTTCAGATCGTTTCCGTCGTTCAGTTCGTTTCTGTCGTTCAGATCATTTCCGTCGTTCAGCTCGTTTCCGTCGTTCAGATCGTTTCCGTCGTTCAGATCGTTTCCGTCGTTCATCTCGTTTCCGTCGTTCAGATCGTTTCCGTCGTTCAGATTGTTTCAGTCTTTCAGATCGTTCATCTCGTTTCAGTCATTCAGATCGTTTCAGTCGTTCAGATCGTTTCCCTCATCAGATCGTTTCTGTCGTTCAGATCGTTTCAGTCGTTCAGCTCGTTTCCATCGTTCAGATCGTTTCTGTCGTTTAGATCGTTTCAGTCGTTCAGATCGTTTCAGTCGTTCAGATCGTTCATCTCGTTTCAGTCGTTCAGATCGTTTCAGTCGTTCAGATCGTTTAAGTCGTTCAGTTCGTTTCAGTCGTTCAGATCGTTTCAGTCGTTCAGATCATTTCAGTCGTTCAGATTGTTTCAGTCGTTGAGATCGTTTAAGTCGTTCAGATCGTTTCCCTCATCAGTTCGTTTCCGTTGTTCAGATCGTTTCCGTCGTTCAGCTCTTTTCCATCGTTCAGCTCGCTTCAGTCGTTCAGATCGTTTCAGTCGTTCAGATCGTTTAAGTCGTTCAGATCGTTTCAGTCGTTCGGATAGTTTAAGTCGTTCAGATCGTTTAAGTCGTTCAGATCGTTTCCCTCATCAGTTCGTTTCCGTTGTTCAGATCGTTTCCGTCGTTCAGCTCTTTTCCATCGTTCATCTCGTTTCCGTCGTTCAGATCGTTTCAGTCGTTCAGATCGTTCATCTCGTTTCAGTCGTTCAGATCGTTTCAGTCGTTCAGCTCGTTTCCATCGTTCAGATCGTTTCCGTCGTTCAGTTCGTTTCCATCGTTCAGCTCGTTTCAGTCGTTCAGATCATTTCAGTCGTTCAGATCGTTTCAGTCGTTCAGATCGTTTCTGTGGTTCAGCTCGTTTCCGTCATTCAGATCTTTTCAGTCGTTCAGATCGTTTCACTCGTTCAGATCGTTTCAGTCGTTCAGATCGTTTCCCTCATCAGTTCGTTTCCGTTGTTCAGATCGTTTCCGTCATTCAGCTCGTTTCAGTCATTCAGATCGTTTCCGTCGTTCAGATCGTTTCAGTCGTTCAGCTCGTTTCCATCGTTCAGATCGTTTCTGTCGTTTAGATCGTTTCCGTCGTTCAGCTCATTTCCGTCATCCAGATCGTTTGTCGTTCAGATAGTTTCAGTCGTTCAGCTCTTTTCCGTCGTTCAGCTCTTTTCCGTCGTTCAGATCGTTTCAGTCGTTCAGATCGTTTCAGTCGTTCAGATCGTTTCAGTCGTTCAGATCGTTTCCGTAATTCAGCTCGTTTCAGTCGTTCAGATCATTTCCGTAATTCAGATCGTTTCAGTCGTTCAGATCGTTTCAGTCGTTCAGATCGTTTCCGTAATTCAGCTCGTTTTAGTCGTTCAGATCGTTTCCCTCATCAGCTCTTTTCCGTCGTTCATATCGTTTCAGTCGTTCAGTTCGCTTCCGTCGTTCAGCTCGTTTCCGTCGTTCAGATCGTTTCCATCGTTCAGCTCGTTTCCGTCGTTCAGATCGTTTCAGTCGTTCATCTCGTTTCAGTCGTTCAGATCGTTTCAGTCGTTCAGATCGTTTCAGTCGTTCAGATCGTTTCAGTCGTTCAGTTCGTTTCCGTCGTTCAGATCGTTTCCGTCGTTCAGATCGTTTCAGTCGTTCATCTCGTTTCAGTCGTTCAGATCGTTTCAGTCGTTCAGATCGTTTCAGTCGTTCAGATCGTTTCCCTCATCAGTTCGTTTCAGTCGTTCAGATCGTTTCAGTCGTTCAGATCGTTTCCCTCATCAGTTCGTTTACGTCGTTCAGCTCGTTTCCATCGTTAAGATCGTTTCCGTCGTTCAGTTTGTTTCCATCGTTCAGATCGTTTCCGTCGTCCAGATCGTTTACGTCGTCCAGATCGTTTCCGTCGTTCAGCTCGTTTCCATCGTTCATCTCGTTTCCGTCGTTCAGATCGTTTCAGTCGTTCAGATCGTTCATCTCGTTTCAGTCGTTCAGATCGTTTCAGTCGTTCAGCTCGTTTCCATCGTTCAGATCGTTTCCGTCGTTCAGTTCGTTTCCATCGTTCAGCTCGTTTCAGTCGTTCAGATCGTTTCAGTCGTTCATCTCGTTTCAGTCGTTCAGATCGTTTCCGTCGTTCAGTTCGTTTCCATCGTTCAGCTCGTTTCTGTCGTTCAGATCGTTTCCGTCGTTCAGCTCGTTTCCGTCGTTCAGATCGTTTCCCTCATCAGATCGTTTCTGTCGTTCAGATCGTTTCAGTCGTTCAGCTCGTTTCCATCGTTCATCTCGTTTCCGTCGTTCAGATCGTTTCAGTCGTTCAGATCGTTCATCTCGTTTCAGTCGTTCAGATCGTTTCAGTCGTTCAGCTCGTTTCCATCGTTCAGATCGTTTCCGTCGTTCAGTTCGTTTCCATCGTTCAGCTCGTTTCAGTCGTTCAGATCGTTTCAGTCGTTCATCTCGTTTCAGTCGTTCAGATCGTTTCCGTCGTTCAGTTCGTTTCCATCGTTCAGCTCGTTTCTGTCGTTCATCTCGTTTCAGTCATTCAGATCGTTTCAGTCGTTCAGATCGTTTCCCTCATCAGATCGTTTCTGTCGTTCAGATCGTTTCAGTCGTTCAGCTCGTTTCCATCGTTCAGATCGTTTCTGTCGTTTAGATCGTTTCAGTCGTTCAGATCGTTTCAATCATTCAGATCGTTCATCTCGTTTCAGTCGTTCAGATCGTTTCAGTCGTTCAGATCGTTTCAGTCGTTCAGATCGTTTCCGTCGTTCAGTTCGTTTCCCTCATCAGTTCGTTTCCGTTGTTCAGATCGTTTCCGTCATTCAGCTCGTTTCTGTCATTCAGATCGTTTCCGTCGTTCAGATCGTTTCAGTCGTTCAGATCGTTCAGATCGTTTCCGTCGTTCAGTTCGTTTCCATCGTTCAGCTCGTTTCAGTCGTTCAGATCGTTTCAGTCGTTCATCTCGTTTCAGTCGTTCAGATCGTTTCCGTCGTTCAGTTCGTTTCCATCGTTCAGATCGTTTCAGTCGTTCAGATCGTTTCAGTCGTTCATCTCGTTTCAGTCGTTCAGATCGTTTCCGTCGTTCAGTTCGTTTCTGTCGTTCAGATCATTTCCGTCGTTCAGCTCGTTTCCGTCGTTCAGATCGTTTCCGTCGTTCAGATCGTTTCCGTCGTTCATCTCGTTTCCGTCGTTCAGATCGTTTCCGTCGTTCAGATTGTTTCAGTCTTTCAGATCGTTCATCTCGTTTCAGTCATTCAGATCGTTTCAGTCGTTCAGATCGTTTCCCTCATCAGATCGTTTCTGTCGTTCAGATCGTTTCAGTCGTTCAGCTCGTTTCCATCGTTCAGATCGTTTCTGTCGTTTAGATCG
Organism: Blennius ocellaris; assembly: GCF_963422515.1. NCBI lineage: Eukaryota > Metazoa > Chordata > Actinopteri > Blenniiformes > Blenniidae > Blennius > Blennius ocellaris. The sequence goes on from NW_027662315.1 coordinate 802,458, forward strand.
TTTCAGTCGTTCAGATCGTTTCAGTCGTTCAGATCGTTCATCTCGTTTCAGTCGTTCAGATCGTTTCAGTCGTTCAGATCGTTTAAGTCGTTCAGTTCGTTTCAGTCGTTCAGATCGTTTCAGTCGTTCAGATCATTTCAGTCGTTCAGATTGTTTCAGTCGTTGAGATCGTTTAAGTCGTTCAGATCGTTTCCCTCATCAGTTCGTTTCCGTTGTTCAGATCGTTTCCGTCGTTCAGCTCTTTTCCATCGTTCAGCTCGCTTCAGTCGTTCAGATCGTTTCAGTCGTTCAGATCGTTTAAGTCGTTCAGATCGTTTCAGTCGTTCGGATAGTTTAAGTCGTTCAGATCGTTTAAGTCGTTCAGATCGTTTCCCTCATCAGTTCGTTTCCGTTGTTCAGATCGTTTCCGTCGTTCAGCTCTTTTCCATCGTTCAGCTCGCTTCAGTCGTTCATATCGTTTCAGTCGTTCAGCTCGTTTCCGTCGTTCAGATCGTTTCCGTCGTTCAGATCGTTTCCGTCGTTCATCTCGTTTCCGTCGTTCAGATCGTTTCAGTCGTTCAGATCGTTTCAGTCGTTCAGATCGTTCATCTCGTTTCAGTCGTTCAGATCGTTTAAGTCGTTCAGCTCGTTTCAGTCGTTCATCTCGTTTCAGTCGTTCAGATCGTTTCAGTCGTTCAGATCGTTTCAGTCGTTCAGATCGTTTCCCTCATCAGTTCGTTTCAGTCGTTCAGATCGTTTCAGTCGTTCAGATCGTTTCCCTCATCAGTTCGTTTACGTCGTTCAGCTCGTTTCCATCGTTAAGATCGTTTCCGTCGTTCAGTTTGTTTCCATCGTTCAGATCGTTTCCGTCGTCCAGATCGTTTACGTCGTTCAGCTCTTTTCCGTCATTCAGATCGTTTCCGTCGTTCAGCTCGTTTCCATCGTTCAGATCGTTTCCGTCGTTCAGATCGTTTCAGTCGTTCAGATCGTTCATCTCGTTTCAGTCGTTCAGATCGTTTCTGTCGTTCAGTTCGTTTCCATCGTTCAGCTCGTTTCAGTCGTTCAGATCGTTTCAGTCGTTCATCTCGTTTCAGTCGTTCAGATCGTTTCCGTCGTTCAGTTCGTTTCCATCGTTCAGCTCGTTTCTGTCGTTCAGATCGTTTCCGTCGTTCAGCTCGTTTCCGTCGTTCAGATCGTTTCCGTCGTTCAGATCGTTTCCGTCGTTCATCTCGTTTCCGTCGTTCAGATCGTTTCCGTCGTTCAGATTGTTTCAGTCTTTCAGATCGTTCATCTCGTTTCAGTCATTCAGATCGTTTCAGTCGTTCAGATCGTTTCCCTCATCAGATCGTTTCTGTCGTTCAGATCGTTTCAGTCGTTCAGCTCGTTTCCATCGTTCAGATCGTTTCCATCGTTCAGATCGTTTCCGTCGTTCAGATCGTTTCAGTCGTTCAGATCGTTCATCTCGTTTCAGTCGTTCGGATCGTTTCAGTCGTTCAGCTCGTTTCCATCGTTCAGATCGTTTCCGTCGTTCAGCTCGTTTCAGTCGTTCAGATCGTTTCAGTCGTTCATCTCGTTTCAGTCGTTCAGATCGTTTCCGTCGTTCAGTTCGTTTCCATCGTTCAGCTCGTTTCTGTCGTTCAGATCGTTTCCGTCGTTCAGCTCGTTTCCGTCGTTCAGATCGTTTCCGTCGTTCACATCGTTTCCGTCGTTCATCTCGTTTCCGTCGTTCAGATCGTTTCCGTCGTTCAGATTGTTTCAGTCTTTCAGATCGTTCATCTCGTTTCAGTCATTCAGATCGTTTCAGTCGTTCAGATCGTTTCCCTCATCAGATCGTTTCTGTCGTTCAGATCGTTTCAGTCGTTCAGCTCGTTTCCATCGTTCAGATCGTTTCTGTCGTTTAGATCGTTTCAGTCGTTCAGATCGTTCATCTCGTTTCAGTCGTTCAGATCGTTTCAGTCGTTCAGATCGTTTAAGTCGTTCAGTTCGTTTCAGTCGTTCAGATCGTTTCAGTCGTTCAGATCATTTCAGTCGTTCAGATCGTTTCAGTCGTTCAGATCGTTTCACTCGTTCAGATCGTTTCAGTCATTCAGATCGTTTCAGTCGTTCAGATCGTTTCCCTCATCAGATCGTTTCTGTCGTTCAGATCGTTTCAGTCGTTCAGCTCGTTTCCATCGTTCAGATCGTTTCTGTCGTTTAGATCGTTTCAGTCGTTCAGATCGTTTCAGTCGTTCAGATCGTTCATCTCGTTTCAGTCGTTCAGATCGTTTCAGTCGTTCAGATCGTTTAAGTCGTTCAGTTCGTTTCAGTCGTTCAGATCGTTTCAGTCGTTCAGATCATTTCAGTCGTTCAGATCGTTTCAGTCGTTAAGATCGTTTCACTCGTTCATCTCGTTTCTGTCATTCAGATCGTTTCCGTCGTTCAGATCGTTTCAGTCGTTCAGATCGTTCAGATCGTTTCCGTCGTTCAGTTCGTTTCCATCGTTCAGATCGTTTCCGTCGTTCAGCTCGTTTCCGTCGTTCAGATCGTTTCCGTCGTTCAGATCGTTTCCGTCGTTCATCTCGTTTCCGTCGTTCAGATCGTTTCCGTCGTTCAGATTGTTTCAGTCTTTCAGATCGTTCATCTCGTTTCAGTCATTCAGATCGTTTCAGTCGTTCAGATCGTTTCCCTCATCAGATCGTTTCTGTCGTTCAGATCGTTTCAGTCGTTCAGCTCGTTTCCATCGTTCAGATCGTTTCTGTCGTTTAGATCGTTTCAGTCGTTCAGATCGTTTAAGTCGTTCAGATCGTTTCCCTCATCAGTTCGTTTCCGTTGTTCAGATCGTTTCCATCGTTCAGCTCGTTTCAGTCGTTCAGCTCGTTTCTGTCGTTCAGATCGTTTCAGTCGTTTAGATCGTTTCAGTCGTTCAGATCGTTTCAGTCGTTTAGATCGTTTCCGTCGTTCAGATCGTTTCAGTCGTTCAGATCGTTTCCGTCATTTAGCTCGTTTCAGTCGTTCAGATCGTTTCAGTCGTTCAGATCGTTTCCCTCATCAGTTCGTTTCAGTCGTTCAGCTCGTTTCCATCGTTCAGATCGTTTCCGTCGTTCAGATCGTTTCCGTCGTTCAGCTCGTTTCCATCGTTCAGATCGTTTCTGTCGTTTAGATCGTTTCATTCGTTCAGATCGTTTCAGTCGTTCAGATCGTTCATCTCGTTTCAGTCGTTCAGATCGTTTCAGTCGTTCAGATCGTTTAAGTCGTTCAGTTCGTTTCAGTCGTTCAGATCGTTTCAGTCGTTCAGATCATTTCAGTCGTTCAGATCGTTTCCGTCGTTCAGATCGTTTCCGTCGTTCAGCTCGTTTCCGTCGTTCAGATCGTTTCCGTCGTTCAGATCGTTTCCGTCGTTCATCTCGTTTCCGTCGTTCAGATCGTTTCCGTCGTTCAGATTGTTTCAGTCTTTCAGATCGTTCATCTCGTTTCAGTCGTTCAGATCGTTTCAGTCGTTCAGATCGTTTCCCTCATCAGATCGTTTCCGTCGTTCAGATCGTTTCAGTCGTTCAGATCGTTCATCTCGTTTCAGTCGTTCAGATCGTTTCAGTCGTTCGGATCGTTTCCCTCATCAGTTCGTTTCCGTTGTTCAGATCGTTTCCGTCGTTCAGCTCTTTTCCATCGTTCAGCTCGTTTCAGTCGTTCAGATCGTTTCAGTCGTTCAGATCGTTTCCCTCATCAGTTCGTTTCCGTTGTTCAGATCGTTTCCGTCGTTCAGCTCTTTTCCATCGTTCAGCTCGCTTCAGTCGTTCAGATCGTTTCAGTCGTTCAGCTCGTTTCCGTCGTTCAGATCGTTTCCGTCGTTCATCTCGTTTCCGTCGTTCAGATCGTTTCCGTCGTTCAGATCGTTTCAGTCGTTCAGATCGTTCATCTCGTTTCAGTCGTTCAGATCGTTTCAGTCGTTCAGATCGTTTCAGTCGTTCAGATCGTTTAAGTCGTTCAGCTCGTTTCTGTCGTTCAGATCGTTTCAGTCGTTCAGATCGTTTCCCTCATCAGTTCGTTTCAGTCGTTCAGCTCGTTTCCATCGTTCAGATCGTTTCCGTCGTTCAGTTTGTCTCCATCGTTCAGATCGTTTCCGTCGTTCAGATCGTTTCCGTCGTTCAGATCGTTTCCGTCGTTCATCTCGTTTCCGTCGTTCAGATCGTTTCAGTCGTTCAGATCGTTCATCTCGTTTCAGTCGTTCAGATCGTTTCAGTCGTTCAGCTCGTTTCCATCGTTCAGATCGTTTCCGTCGTTCAGTTCGTTTCCATCGTTCAGCTCGTTTCCGTCGTTCAGCTCGTTTCCGTCGTTCAGATCGTTTCCGTCGTTCAGATCGTTTCAGTCGTTCAGATCGTTTCAGTCGTTCAGATCGTTTCAGTCGTTCAGCTCGTTTCCGTCGTTCAGCTCGTTTCCGTCGTTTAGATCGTTTCAGTCGTTCAGCTCGTTTCCGTCATTCAGCTCGTTTCAGTCGTTCAGATCGTTTCAGTCGTTCAGATCGTTTCCCTCATCAGTTCGTTTCAGTCGTTCAGATCGTTTCAGTCGTTCAGATCGTTTCCCTCATCAGATCGTTTCCGTCGTTCAGATTGTTTCAGTCTTTCAGATCGTTCATCTCGTTTCAGTCATTCAGATCGTTTCAGTCGTTCAGATCGTTTACCTCATCAGATCGTTTCTGTCGTTCAGATCGTTTCAGTCGTTCAGCTCGTTTCCATCGTTCAGATCGTTTCCGTCGTTCAGTTCGTTTCCATCGTTCAGATCGTTTCTGTCGTTTAGATCGTTTCAGTCGTTCAGATCGTTTCAGTCGTTCAGATCGTTCATCTCGTTTCAGTCGTTCAGATCGTTTCAGTCGTTCAGATCGTTTAAGTCGTTCAGTTCGTTTCAGTCGTTCAGATCGTTTCAGTCGTTCAGATCATTTCAGTCGTTCAGATCGTTTCAGTCGTTCAGATCGTTTCTGTGGTTCAGCTCGTTTCCGTCATTCAGATCTTTTCAGTCGTTCAGATCGTTTCAGTCGTTCAGATCGTTTCCGTCATTCAGATCGTTTCCGTCATTCAGATCGTTTCCGTCGTTCAGATCGTTTCAGTCGTTCAGATCGTTCATCTCGTTTCAGTCGTTCAGATCGTTTCAGTCGTTCGGATCGTTCTAGTCGTTCAGATCGTTTCCCTCATCAGTTCGTTTCCGTTGTTCAGATCGTTTCCGTCGTTCAGCTCTTTTCCATCGTTCAGCTCGCTTCAGTCTTTCAGATCGTTTCAGTCGTTCAGCTCGTTTCCGTCGTTCAGATCGTTTCCGTCGTTCAGATCGTTTCCGTCGTTCATCTCGTTTCCGTCGTTCAGCTCGTTTCCGTCGTTCAGATCGTTTCTGTGGTTCAGCTCGTTTCCGTCGTTTAGATCGTTTCAGTCGTTCAGCTCGTTTCCGTCATTCAGCTCGTTTCAGTCGTTCAGATCGTTTCAGTCGTTCAGATCGTTTCCCTCATTAGTTCGTTTCAGTCGTTCAGTTCGTTTACGTCGTTCAGCTCGTTTCCATCGTTCAGATCGTTTACGTCGTTCAGTTTGTTTCCGTCGTTCAGATCGTTTACGTCGTCCAGATCGTTTACGTCGTTCAGCTCTTTTCCATCATTCAGATCGTTTCCGTCGTTCAGATCGTTTCCATCGTTCAGATCGTTTCCGTCGTTCAGATCGTTTCCGTCGTTAATCTCGTTTCCGTCGTTCAGATCGTTTCAGTCGTTCAGATCGTTCATCTCGTTTCCGTCGTTCAGATCGTTTCTGTGGTTCAGCTCGTTTCCGTCGTTTAGATCGTTTCAGTCGTTCAGCTCGTTTACGTCATTCAGCTCGTTTCAGTCGTTCAGATCGTTTCCGTCGTTCAGATCGTTTCAGTCGTTCAGCTCGTTTCCATCGTTCAGATCGTTTCCGTCGTTCAGTTCGTTTCCATCGTTCAGCTCGTTTCCGTCGTTCAGATCGTTTCAGTCGTTCAGCTCGTTTCCGTCGTTCAGCTCGTTTCAGTCGTTCAGATCGTTTCCGTCGTTCAGATCGTTTCAGTCGTTCAGCTCGTTTCCATCGTTCAGATCGTTTCCGTCGTTCAGTTCGTTTCCATCGTTCATCTCGTTTCAGTCGTTCAGATCGTTTCAGTCGTTCAGCTCGTTTCCATCGTTCAGATCGTTTCCGTCGTTCAGTTCGTTTCCATCGTTCAGCTCGTTTCCGTCGTTCAGCTCGTTTCCGTCGTTCAGATCGTTTCCGTCGTTCAGATCGTTTCAGTCGTTCAGATCGTTTCAGTCGTTCAGATCGTTTCAGTCGTTCAGCTCGTTTCCGTCGTTCAGCTCGTTTCCGTCGTTTAGATCGTTTCAGTCGTTCAGCTCGTTTCCGTCATTCAGCTCGTTTCAGTCGTTCAGATCGTTTCAGTCGTTCAGATCGTTTCCCTCATCAGTTCGTTTCAGTCGTTCAGATCGTTTCAGTCGTTCAGATCGTTTCCCTCATCAGATCGTTTCCGTCGTTCAGATTGTTTCAGTCTTTCAGATCGTTCATCTCGTTTCAGTCATTCAGATCGTTTCAGTCGTTCAGATCGTTTACCTCATCAGATCGTTTCTGTCGTTCAGATCGTTTCAGTCGTTCAGCTCGTTTCCATCGTTCAGATCGTTTCCGTCGTTCAGTTCGTTTCCATCGTTCAGATCGTTTCTGTCGTTTAGATCGTTTCAGTCGTTCAGATCGTTTCAGTCGTTCAGATCGTTCATCTCGTTTCAGTCGTTCAGATCGTTTCAGTCGTTCAGATCGTTTAAGTCGTTCAGTTCGTTTCAGTCGTTCAGATCGTTTCAGTCGTTCAGATCATTTCAGTCGTTCAGATCGTTTCAGTCGTTCAGATCGTTTCTGTGGTTCAGCTCGTTTCCGTCATTCAGATCTTTTCAGTCGTTCAGATCGTTTCAGTCGTTCAGATCGTTTCCGTCATTCAGATCGTTTCCGTCATTCAGATCGTTTCCGTCGTTCAGATCGTTTCAGTCGTTCAGATCGTTCATCTCGTTTCAGTCGTTCAGATCGTTTCAGTCGTTCGGATCGTTCTAGTCGTTCAGATCGTTTCCCTCATCAGTTCGTTTCCGTTGTTCAGATCGTTTCCGTCGTTCAGCTCTTTTCCATCGTTCAGCTCGCTTCAGTCTTTCAGATCGTTTCAGTCGTTCAGCTCGTTTCCGTCGTTCAGATCGTTTCCGTCGTTCAGATCGTTTCCGTCGTTCATCTCGTTTCCGTCGTTCAGCTCGTTTCCGTCGTTCAGATCGTTTCTGTGGTTCAGCTCGTTTCCGTCGTTTAGATCGTTTCAGTCGTTCAGCTCGTTTCCGTCATTCAGCTCGTTTCAGTCGTTCAGATCGTTTCAGTCGTTCAGATCGTTTCCCTCATTAGTTCGTTTCAGTCGTTCAGTTCGTTTACGTCGTTCAGCTCGTTTCCATCGTTCAGATCGTTTACGTCGTTCAGTTTGTTTCCGTCGTTCAGATCGTTTACGTCGTCCAGATCGTTTACGTCGTTCAGCTCTTTTCCATCATTCAGATCGTTTCCGTCGTTCAGATCGTTTCCATCGTTCAGATCGTTTCCGTCGTTCAGATCGTTTCCGTCGTTAATCTCGTTTCCGTCGTTCAGATCGTTTCAGTCGTTCAGATCGTTCATCTCGTTTCCGTCGTTCAGATCGTTTCTGTGGTTCAGCTCGTTTCCGTCGTTTAGATCGTTTCAGTCGTTCAGCTCGTTTACGTCATTCAGCTCGTTTCAGTCGTTCAGATCGTTTCCGTCGTTCAGATCGTTTCAGTCGTTCAGCTCGTTTCCATCGTTCAGATCGTTTCCGTCGTTCAGTTCGTTTCCATCGTTCAGCTCGTTTCCGTCGTTCAGATCGTTTCAGTCGTTCAGCTCGTTTCCGTCGTTCAGCTCGTTTCAGTCGTTCAGATCGTTTCCGTCGTTCAGATCGTTTCAGTCGTTCAGCTCGTTTCCATCGTTCAGATCGTTTCCGTCGTTCAGTTCGTTTCCATCGTTCATCTCGTTTCAGTCGTTCAGATCGTTTCAGTCGTTCAGCTCGTTTCCATCGTTCAGATCGTTTCCGTCGTTCAGTTCGTTTCCATCGTTCAGCTCGTTTCCGTCGTTCATCTCGTTTCCGTCGTTCAGATCGTTTCCGTCGTTCAGATCGTTTCCGTCGTTCAGCTCGTTTCCGTCGTTCATCTCGTTTCCGTCGTTCAGATCGTTTCCGTCGTTCAGCTCGTTTCCGTCGTTCATCTCGTTTCCGTCGTTCAGATCGTTTCCGTCGTTCAGTTCGTTTCCATCGTTCAGCTCGTTTCCGTCGTTCATCTCGTTTCCGTCGTTCAGATCGTTTCTGTCGTTCAGATCGTTTCCGTCGTTCAGCTCGTTTCCGTCGTTCATCTCGTTTCCGTCGTTCAGATCGTTTCCGTCGTACAGATTGTTTCAGTCTTTCAGATCGTTCATCTCGTTTCAGTCGTTCAGATCGTTTCAGTCGTTCAGCTCGTTTCCATCGTTCAGATCGTTTCCGTCGTTCAGTTCGTTTCCATCGTTCAGATCGTTTCTGTCGTTTAGATCATTTCAGTCGTTCAGATCGTTTCAGTCGTTCAGATCGTTTAAGTCGTTCAGATCGTTTCTGTCGTTCAGATCGTTTCCCTCATCAGTTCGTTTCCGTTGTTCAGATCGTTCATCTCGTTTCAGTCGTTCAGATCGTTTCAGTCGTTCGGATCGTTTAAGTCGTTCAGATCGTTTCCCTCATCAGTTCGTTTCCATCGTTCAGCTCGCTTCAGTCTTTCAGATCGTTTCAGTCGTTCAGCTCGTTTCCGTCGTTCAGATCGTTTCCGTCGTTGAGATCGTTTCCGTCGTTCATCTCGTTTCCGTCGTTCAGATCGTTTCCGTCGTTCAGATCGTTTCAGTCGTTCAGATCGTTCATCTCGTTTCAGTCGTTCAGATCGTTTCAGTCGTTCAGATCGTTTCCCTCATCAGTTCGTTTGCGTCGTTCAGATCGTTTCCGTCGTTCAGCTCATTTCCGTCATCCAGATCGTTTCATTCGTTCAGCTCGCTTCAGTCGTTCAGATCGTTTCAGTCGTTCAGATCTCTTCTGTTGTTCAGATCGTTTCAGTCGTTCAGATCGTTTCAGTCGTTCAGATCGTTTCAGTCATTCAGATCGTTTCAGTCGTTCAGATCGTTTACGTAATTCAGCTCGTTTCAGTCGTTCAGATCGTTTCCGTAATTCAGCTCATTTCCGTCATCCAGATCGTTTGTCGTTCAGATCGTTTCCGTCGTTCAGATCGTTTCAGTCGTTCAGATCGTTTCAGTCGTTCAGCTCTTTTCCGTCGTTCAGATCGTTTCAGTCGTTCAGATCGTTTCAGTCGTTCAGATCGTTTCAGTCGTTCAGATCGTTTCAGTCGTTCAGATCGTTTACGTAATTCAGCTCGTTTCAGTCGTTCAGATCGTTTCCGTAATTCAGATCGTTTCCGGCGTTCAGTTCGCTTCCGTCGTTCAGATCGTTTCAGTCGTTCAGATCGTTTCCGTCGTTCATCTCGTTTCCGTCGTTCAGATCGTTTCCGTCGTTCAGATCGTTTCAGTCGTTCAGATCGTTTTACGTCGTTCAGATCGTTTCCGTCGTTCAGCTCGTTTCCGTCGTTCAGATCGTTTCAATCGTTCAGATCGTTTCAGTCGTTCAGCTCTTTTCAGTCATTCAGATCGTTTCAGTCGTTCAGATCGTTTCCCTCATCAGTTCGTTTCCGTCGTTCAGATCGTTTCCGTCGTTCAGCTCGTTTCCGTCATCCAGATCGTTTGTCGTTCAGATCTCTTCTCTTGTTCAGATCGTTTCCGTCGTTCAGATCGTTTCCGTCGTTCATCTCGTTTCAGTCGTTCAGATCGTTTCAGTCGTTCAGATCGTTTCAGTCGTTGAGATCGTTTCAGTTGTTCAGATCGTTTCAGTCGTTCAGATCGTTTCCGTAATTGAGATCGTTTCCGTCGTTCAGATCGTTTCAGTCGTTCAGATCGTTTCCGTCGTTCAGCTCGTTTCAGTCGTTCAGATCGTTTCAGTCATTCAGATCGTTTCAGTCGTTCAGATCGTTTCCGTAATTCAGATCGTTTCCGGCGTTCAGATCGTATCCGTCGTTCAGATCGTTTCAGTCGTTCAGCTCTTTTCCGTCATTCATCTCGTTTCCGTCGTTCAGATCGTTTCCGTCGTTCAGATCGTTTTCGTCGTTCATCTCGTTTCAGTCGTTCAGATCGTTTCAGTCGTTCAGATCGTTTAAGTCGTTCAGATCGTTTCCGTAATTGAGATCGTTTCAGTTGTTCAGATCGTTTCAGTCGTTCAGATCGTTTCAGTTGTTCAGATCGTTTCAGTCGTTCAGATCGTTTCCGTAATTGAGATCGTTTCCGTCGTTCAGATCGTTTCAGTCGTTCAGATCGTTTCCGTCGTTCAGCTCGTTTCAGTCGTTCAGCTCGTTTCAGTCGTTCAGCTCTTTTCCGTCATTCAGATCTTTTCAGTCGTTCAGCTCGTTTCCGTAATTCAGCTCGTTTCAGTCGTTCAGATCGTTTCCGTCGTTCAGATCGTTTCAGTCATTCAGATCGCTTCCGTCGTTCAGCTCGTTTCCGTCGTTCAGATCGTTTCCGTCGTTCAGATCGTTTACGTCGTTCAATTCGTTTACGTCGATTAGATCGTTTTACGTCGTTCAGATCGTTTCCGTCGTTCAGCTCGTTTCCGTCGTTCAGATCGTTCCCTCATCAGCTCTTTTCCGCCGTTCAGATCGTTTCCGTCGTTCAGATCGTTTACGTCGTTCAGATCGTTTCCGTCGTTCAGATCGTTTCAGTCGTTCAGATCGTTCATCTCGTTTCAGTCGTTCAGATCGTTTCAGTCGTTCAGCTCGTTTCCATCGTTCAGATCGTTTCCGTCGTTCAGTTCGTTTCCATCGTTCAGCTCGTTTCCGTCGTTCATCTCGTTTCCGTCGTTCAGATCGTTTCCGTCGTTCAGATCGTTTCCGTCGTTCAGCTCGTTTCCGTCGTTCATCTCGTTTCCGTCGTTCAGATCGTTTCCGTCGTTCAGTTCGTTTCCATCGTTCAGCTCGTTTCCGTCGTTCATCTCGTTTCCGTCGTTCAGATCGTTTCTGTCGTTCAGATCGTTTCCGTCGTTCAGCTCGTTTCCGTCGTTCATCTCGTTTCCGTCGTTCAGATCGTTTCCGTCGTACAGATTGTTTCAGTCTTTCAGATCGTTCATCTCGTTTCAGTCGTTCAGATCGTTTCAGTCGTTCAGCTCGTTTCCATCGTTCAGATCGTTTCCGTCGTTCAGTTCGTTTCCATCGTTCAGATCGTTTCTGTCGTTTAGATCATTTCAGTCGTTCAGATCGTTTCAGTCGTTCAGATCGTTTAAGTCGTTCAGATCGTTTCTGTCGTTCAGATCGTTTCCCTCATCAGTTCGTTTCCGTTGTTCAGATCGTTCATCTCGTTTCAGTCGTTCAGATCGTTTCAGTCGTTCGGATCGTTTAAGTCGTTCAGATCGTTTCCCTCATCAGTTCGTTTCCATCGTTCAGCTCGCTTCAGTCTTTCAGATCGTTTCAGTCGTTCAGCTCGTTTCCGTCGTTCAGATCGTTTCCGTCGTTGAGATCGTTTCCGTCGTTCATCTCGTTTCCGTCGTTCAGATCGTTTCCGTCGTTCAGATCGTTTCAGTCGTTCAGATCGTTCATCTCGTTTCAGTCGTTCAGATCGTTTCAGTCGTTCAGATCGTTTCCCTCATCAGTTCGTTTGCGTCGTTCAGATCGTTTCCGTCGTTCAGCTCATTTCCGTCATCCAGATCGTTTCATTCGTTCAGCTCGCTTCAGTCGTTCAGATCGTTTCAGTCGTTCAGATCTCTTCTGTTGTTCAGATCGTTTCAGTCGTTCAGATCGTTTCAGTCGTTCAGATCGTTTCAGTCATTCAGATCGTTTCAGTCGTTCAGATCGTTTACGTAATTCAGCTCGTTTCAGTCGTTCAGATCGTTTCCGTAATTCAGCTCATTTCCGTCATCCAGATCGTTTGTCGTTCAGATCGTTTCCGTCGTTCAGATCGTTTCAGTCGTTCAGATCGTTTCAGTCGTTCAGCTCTTTTCCGTCGTTCAGATCGTTTCAGTCGTTCAGATCGTTTCAGTCGTTCAGATCGTTTCAGTCGTTCAGATCGTTTCAGTCGTTCAGATCGTTTACGTAATTCAGCTCGTTTCAGTCGTTCAGATCGTTTCCGTAATTCAGATCGTTTCAGTCGTTCAGATCGTTTTACGTCGTTCAGATCGTTTCCGTCGTTCAGCTCGTTTCCGTCGTTCAGATCGTTTCAATCGTTCAGATCGTTTCAGTCGTTCAGCTCTTTTCAGTCATTCAGATCGTTTCAGTCGTTCAGATCGTTTCCCTCATCAGTTCGTTTCCGTCGTTCAGATCGTTTCCGTCGTTCAGCTCGTTTCCGTCATCCAGATCGTTTGTCGTTCAGATCTCTTCTCTTGTTCAGATCGTTTCCGTCGTTCAGATCGTTTCCGTCGTTCATCTCGTTTCAGTCGTTCAGATCGTTTCAGTCGTTCAGATCGTTTCAGTCGTTGAGATCGTTTCAGTTGTTCAGATCGTTTCAGTCGTTCAGATCGTTTCCGTAATTGAGATCGTTTCCGTCGTTCAGATCGTTTCAGTCGTTCAGATCGTTTCCGTCGTTCAGCTCGTTTCAGTCGTTCAGATCGTTTCAGTCATTCAGATCGTTTCAGTCGTTCAGATCGTTTCCGTAATTCAGATCGTTTCCGGCGTTCAGATCGTATCCGTCGTTCAGATCGTTTCAGTCGTTCAGCTCTTTTCCGTCATTCATCTCGTTTCCGTCGTTCAGATCGTTTCCGTCGTTCAGATCGTTTTCGTCGTTCATCTCGTTTCAGTCGTTCAGATCGTTTCAGTCGTTCAGATCGTTTAAGTCGTTCAGATCGTTTCCGTAATTGAGATCGTTTCAGTTGTTCAGATCGTTTCAGTCGTTCAGATCGTTTCAGTTGTTCAGATCGTTTCAGTCGTTCAGATCGTTTCCGTAATTGAGATCGTTTCCGTCGTTCAGATCGTTTCAGTCGTTCAGATCGTTTCCGTCGTTCAGCTCGTTTCAGTCGTTCAGCTCGTTTCAGTCGTTCAGCTCTTTTCCGTCATTCAGATCTTTTCAGTCGTTCAGCTCGTTTCCGTAATTCAGCTCGTTTCAGTCGTTCAGATCGTTTCCGTCGTTCAGATCGTTTCAGTCATTCAGATCGCTTCCGTCGTTCAGCTCGTTTCCGTCGTTCAGATCGTTTCCGTCGTTCAGATCGTTTACGTCGTTCAATTCGTTTACGTCGATTAGATCGTTTTACGTCGTTCAGATCGTTTCCGTCGTTCAGCTCGTTTCCGTCGTTCAGATCGTTCCCTCATCAGCTCTTTTCCGCCGTTCAGATCGTTTCCGTCGTTCAGATCGTTTACGTCGTTCAGATCGTTTCCGTCGTTCAGATCGTTTCAGTCGTTCAGCTCGTTTCCATCGTTCAGATCGTTTCCGTCGTTCAATTCGTTCACGTCGATGAGATCGTTTCCGTCGTTCAGATCGTTTCCGTCGTTGAGATCGTTTCAGTCGTTCAGATCGTTTCAGTCATTCAGCTCTTTTCAGTCATTCAGATCGTTTCAGTCATTCAGCTCTTTTCCGTCATCCAGATCGTTTCAGTCGTTCAGATCGTTTCCGTCATTGAGATCGTTTCAGTCGTTCAGATCGTTTCAGTCATTCAGCTCTTTTCAGTCGTTCAGATCGTTTCCGTCGTTCAGATCGTTTCCGTCATTCAGCTCTTTTCAGTCATTCAGATCGTTTCAGTCGTTCAGATCGTTTCCCTCATCAGTTCGTTTCCGTCGTTCAGCTCGTTTCCGTCATCCAGATCGTTTGTCGTTCAGATCGTTTCCATCGTTCAGCTTGCTTCAGTCGTTCAGATCGTTTCAGTCGTTCAGATCTCTTCTCTTGTTCAGATCGTTTCAGTCGTTCAGATCGTTTCAGTCATTCAGATCGTTTCCGTCGTTCAGATCGTTTCCGTCGTTCATCTCGTTTCAGTCGTTCAGATCGTTTAAGTCGTTCATCTCGTTTCCGTCGTTCAGATCGTTTCCGTCGTTCAGATCGTTTCCGTCGTTCAGATCGTTTCTGTCGTTCATCTCGTTTAAGTCGTTCAGCTCGTTTCCGTCATTCAGATCGTTTCAGTTGTTCAGATCGTTTCAGTCGTTCAGATCGTTTCCGTAATTGAGATCGTTTCCGTCGTTCAGATCGTTTCAGTCGCTCAGATCGTTTCCGTCGTTCAGCTATTTTCAGTCGTTCAGCTCGTTTCAGTCGTTCAGCTCTTTTCCGTCATTCAGATCGTTTCAGTCATTCAGCTCTTTTCCGTCATCCAGATCGTTTCAGTCGTTCAGATCGTTTCCGTCATTGAGATCGTTTCAGTCGTTCAGATCGTTTCAGTCATTCAGCTCTTTTCAGTCGTTCAGATCGTTTCCGTCGTTCAGATCGTTTCCGTCATTCAGCTCTTTTCAGTCATTCAGATCGTTTCAGTCGTTCAGATCGTTTCCCTCATCAGTTCGTTTCCGTCGTTCAGCTCGTTTCCGTCATCCAGATCGTTTGTCGTTCAGATCGTTTCCATCGTTCAGCTTGCTTCAGTCGTTCAGATCGTTTCAGTCGTTCAGATCTCTTCTCTTGTTCAGATCGTTTCAGTCGTTCAGATCGTTTCAGTCATTCAGATCGTTTCCGTCGTTCAGATCGTTTCCGTCGTTCATCTCGTTTCAGTCGTTCAGATCGTTTAAGTCGTTCATCTCGTTTCCGTCGTTCAGATCGTTTCCGTCGTTCAGATCGTTTCCGTCGTTCAGATCGTTTCTGTCGTTCATCTCGTTTAAGTCGTTCAGCTCGTTTCCGTCATTCAGATCGTTTCAGTTGTTCAGATCGTTTCAGTCGTTCAGATCGTTTCCGTAATTGAGATCGTTTCCGTCGTTCAGATCGTTTCAGTCGTTCAGATCGTTTCGGTCGTTCAGATCGTTTACGTCGTTCAGATCGTTTACGTCGTTGAGATCGTTTCAGTCGTTCAGATCGTTTCAGTCATTCAGCTCTTTTCAGTCATTCAGATCGTTTCAGTCGTTCAGATCGTTTCCGTCATCCAGATCGTTTGTCGTTCAGATCGTTTCCATCGTTCAGCTTGCTTCAGTCGTTCAGATCGTTTCAGTCGTTCAGATCTCTTCTCTTGTTCAGATCGTTTCAGTCGTTCAGATCGTTTCAGTCATTCAGATCGTTTCCGTCGTTCAGATCGTTTCCGTCTTTCATCTCGTTTCAGTCGTTCAGATCGTTTCAGTCGTTCAGATCGTTTAAGTCGTTCAGCTCGTTTCCGTCATTCAGATCGTTTCAGTTGTTCAGATCGTTTCAGTCGTTCAGATCGTTTCCGTAATTGAGATCGTTTCCGTCGTTCAGATCGTTTCAGTCGTTCAGATCGTTTCCGTCGTTCAGCTCGTTTCAGTCGTTCAGATCGTTTCAGTCATTCAGATCGTTTCAGTCGTTCAGATCGTTTCCGTAATTCAGATCGTTTCCGGCGTTCAGATCGTTTCCGTCGTTCAGATCGTTTTAGTCGTTCAGATCGTTTCCGTCGTTCAGATCGTTTCCATCGTTCAGCTTGCTTCAGTCGTTCAGATCGTTTCAGTCGTTCAGATCTCTTCTCTTGTTCAGATCGTTTCAGTCGTTCAGATCGTTTCAGTCATTCAGATCGTTTCCGTCGTTCAGATCGTTTCCGTCGTTCATCTCGTTTCAGTCGTTCAGATCGTTTCAGTTGTTCAGATCGTTTCAGTCGTTCAGATCGTTTCCGTAATTAAGATATTTTCCGTCGTTCAGATCGTTTCAGTCGTTCAGATCGTTTCCGTCGTTCAGCTTGCTTCAGTCGTTCAGATCGTTTCAGTCGTTCAGATCTCTTCTCTTGTTCAGATCGTTTCAGTCGTTCAGATCGTTTCAGTCATTCAGATCGTTTCCGTCGTTCAGATCGTTTCCGTCGTTCATCTCGTTTCAGTCGTTCAGATCGTTTCAGTTGTTCAGATCGTTTCAGTCGTTCAGATCGTTTCCGTAATTAAGATATTTTCCGTCGTTCAGATCGTTTCAGTCGTTCAGATCGTTTCCGTCGTTCAGATCGCTTCCGTCGTTCAGATCGTTTCAGTCGTTCTGATCGTTTCAGTCGTTCAGATCGTTTCAGTCGTTCAGTTCGCTTCCGTCGTTCAGATCGTTTCAGTCGTTCAGATCGTTTCAGTCGTTCAGATCGCTTCCGTCGTTCAGCTCGTTTCCGTCGTTCAGATCGTTTCCGTCGTTCAGATCGTTTACGTCGTTCAATTCGTTTACGTCGATGAGATCGTTTTACGTCGTTCAGATCGTTTCCGTCGTTCAGATCGTTTCAGTCGTTCAGATCGTTTCGGTCGTTCAGATCGTTTACGTCGTTCAGATCGTTTACGTCGTTCAGATCGTTTCCGTCGTTCAATTCGTTCACGTCGATGAGATCGTTTCAGTCATTCAGCTCTTTTCAGTCATTCAGATCGTTTCCGTCGTTCAGATCGTTTCAGTCGTTCAGATCGTTCATCTCGTTTCAGTCGTTCAGATCGTTTCAGTCGTTCGGATCGTTTAAGTCGTTCAGATCGTTCATCTCGTTTCAGTCGTTCAGATCGTTTCAGTCGTTTAGATCTTTTCAGTCGTTCAGATCGTTTCAGTCGTTCAGATCGTTTCTGTGGTTCAGATCGTTTCCGTCATTCAGCTCGTTTCAGTCGTTCAGATCGTTTCAGTCGTTCAGATCGTTTCAGTCGTTCAGATCGTTTCCCTCATCAGTTCGTTTCCGTCGTTCAGATCGTTTCCGTCGTTCAGCTCATTTCCGTCATCCAGATCGTTTCATTCGTTCAGCTCGCTTCAGTCGTTCAGCTCGCTTCAGTCGTTCAGATCGTTTCAGTCGTTCAGATCTCTTCTGTTGTTCAGATCGTTTCAGTCGTTCAGCTCTTTTCCGTCGTTCAGATCGTTTCAGTCGTTCAGATCGTTTCAGTCGTTCAGATCGTTTCCGTAATTCAGCTCGTTTCAGTCGTTCAGATCGTTTCCGTAATTCAGATCGTTTCAGTCGTTCAGTTCGTTTCCGTCGTTCAGATCGTTTCAGTCGTTCAGTTCGTTTCCGTCGTTCAGATCGTTTCCGTCGTTCAGATCGTTTCCGTCGTTCAGATCGTTTCAGTCGTTCAGATCGTTTCAGTCGTTCAGATCGTTTCCGTAATTCAGCTCGTTTCAGTCGTTCAGATCGTTGCCGTAATTCAGATCGTTTCAATCGTTCATCTCGTTTCCGTCGTTCAGCTCGTTTCCGTCGTTCAGATCGTTTCCATCGTTCAGATCGTTTACGTCGTTCAGACCGTTTACGTCGTTCAGATCGTTTACGTCGTTGAGGTCGTTTCAGTCATTCAGATCGTTTCTGTCGTTCAGATCGTTTCCGTCGTTCAGATCGTTTCAGTCGTTCAGATCGTTTCAGTCATTCAGATCGTTTCAGTCGTTCAGATCGTTTACGTAATTCAGCTCGTTTCAGTCGTTCAGATCGTTTCCGTAATTCAGCTCATTTCCGTCATCCAGATCGTTTGTCGTTCAGATCGTTTCCGTCGTTCAGATCGTTTCAGTCGTTCAGATCGTTTCAGTCGTTCAGATCGTTTCAGTCGTTCAGCTCTTTTCAGTCGTTCAGATCGTTTTCCGTCGTTCAGATCGTTTCCGTCGTTCAGCTCGTTTCCGTCGTTCAGATCGTTTCAGTCGTTGAGATCGTTTCAGTCGTTCAGATCGTTTCAGTCGTTCAGCTCTTTTCAGTCATTCAGATCGTTTCAGTCGTTCAGATCGTTTCCCTCATCAGTTCGTTTCCGTCGTTCAGATCGTTTCCGTCGTTCAGCTCGTTTCCGTCATCCAGATCGTTTGTCGTTCAGATCGTTTCCATCGTTCAGCTTGCTTCAGTCGTTCAGATCGTTTCCGTCGTTCAGATCGTTTCCGTCGTTCATCTCGTTTTAGTCGTTCAGATCGTTTCAGTCGTTCAGATCGTTTCAGTCGTTGAGATCGTTTC
Organism: Blennius ocellaris; assembly: GCF_963422515.1. NCBI lineage: Eukaryota > Metazoa > Chordata > Actinopteri > Blenniiformes > Blenniidae > Blennius > Blennius ocellaris. Next base: position 820,482 of record NW_027662315.1, read on the forward strand.
AGTTGTTCAGATCGTTTCAGTCGTTCAGATCGTTTCGGTAATTGAGATCGTTTCCGTCGTTCAGATCGTTTCCGTCGTTCAGATCGTTTCAGTCGTTCAGATCGTTTCCGTCGTTCAGCTCGTTTCAGTCGTTCAGATCGTTTCAGTCATTCAGATCGTTTCAGTCGTTCAGATCGTTTCCGTAATTCAGATCGTTTCCGGCGTTCAGATCGTTTCCGTCGTTCAGATCGTTTTAGTCGTTCAGATCGTTTCCGTCTTTCAGATCGTTTCAGTCGTTCAGCTCTTTTCCGTCATTCATCTCGTTTCCGTCGTTCAGATCGTTTCCGTCGTTCAGATCGTTTCCGTCGTTCATCTCGTTTCAGTCGTTCAGATCGTTTCAGTCGTTCAGATCGTTTAAGTCGTTCAGATCGTTTCCGTAATTGAGATCGTTTCAGTTGTTCAGATCGTTTCAGTCGTTCAGATCGTTTCAGTTGTTCAGATCGTTTCAGTCGTTCAGATCGTTTCCGTAATTGAGATCGTTTCCGTCGTTCAGATCGTTTCAGTCGTTCAGATCGTTTCCGTCGTTCAGCTCGTTTCAGTCGTTCAGCTCGTTTCAGTCGTTCAGCTCTTTTCCGTCATTCAGATCTTTTCAGTCGTTCAGCTCGTTTCCGTAATTCAGCTCGTTTCAGTCGTTCAGATCGTTTCCGTCGTTCAGATCGTTTCAGTTGTTCAGATCGCTTCCGTCGTTCAGCTCGTTTCCGTCGTTCAGATCGTTTCCGTCGTTCAGATCGTTTCCGTCGTTCAGATCGTTTACGTCGTTCAATTCGTTTACGTCGATTAGATCGTTTTACGTCGTTCAGATCGTTTCCGTCGTTCAGCTCGTTTCCGTCGTTCAGATCGTTTCCGTCGTTGAGATCGTTTCAGTCGTTCAGATCGTTTCAGTCATTCAGCTCTTTTCAGTCATTCAGATCGTTTCAGTTGTTCAGATCGTTTATGTCGTTCAGATCGTTTCCGTAATTGAGATCGTTTCCATCGTTCAGCTTGCTTCAGTCGTTCAGATCGTTTCAGTCGTTCAGATCTCTTCTCTTGTTCAGATCGTTTCAGTCGTTCAGATCGTTTCAGTCATTCAGATCGTTTCCGTCGTTCAGATCGTTTCCGTCGTTCATCTCGTTTCAGTCGTTCAGATCGTTTCAGTCGTTCAGATCGTTTAAGTCGTTCATCTCGTTTCCGTCGTTGAGATCGTTTCCGTCGTTCAGATCGTTTCCGTCGTTCAGATCGTTTCTGTCGTTCATCTCGTTTCAGTCGTTCAGATCGTTTCAGTCGTTCAGATCGTTTAAGTCGTTCAGCTCGTTTCCGTCATTCAGATCGTTTCAGTTGTTCAGATCGTTTCAGTCGTTCAGATCGTTTCCGTAATTGAGATCGTTTCCGTCGTTCAGATCGTTTCAGTCGTTCAGATCGTTTCCGTCGTTCAGCTCGTTTCAGTCGTTCAGCTCGTTTCAGTCGTTCAGCTCTTTTCCGTCATTCAGATCTTTTCAGTCGTTCAGTTCGTTTCCGTCGTTCAGATCGTTTCCGTCGTTCAGATCGTTTCAGTCGTTCAGATCGTTTCAGTCGTTCAGCTCGTTTCAGTCGTTCAGCTCTTTTCCGTCATTCAGATCTTTTCAGTCGTTCAGTTCGTTTCCGTCGTTCAGATCGTTTCCGTTGTTCAGATCGTTTCAGTCGTTCAGATCGTTTCCCTCATCAGCTCTTTTCCGTCGTTCAGATCGTTTCAGTCGTTCAGATCGTTTCAGTCGTTCAGATCGTTTCCGTCGTTCAGATCGTTTCCGTCGTTCAGATCGTTTCCGTCGTTCATCTCGTTTCAGTCGTTCAGCTCGTTTCAGTCGTTCAGCTCTTTTCCGTCATTCATCTCGTTTCCGTCGTTCAGATCGTTTCCGTCGTTCAGATCGTTTCCGTCGTTCAGATCGTTTCCGTCGTTCATCTCGTTTCCGTCGTTCATCTCGTTTCAGTCGTTCAGCTCGTTTCAGTCGTTCAGCTCTTTTCCGTCATTCATCTCGTTTCCGTCGTTCAGATCGTTTCCGTCGTTCAGATCGTTTCCGTCGTTCAGATCGTTTCCGTCGTTCATCTCGTTTCAGTCGTTCAGATCGTTTAAGTCGTTCAGATCGTTTCCGTAATTGAGATCGTTTCAGTCGTTCAGATCGTTTCCGTAATTGAGATCGTTTCCGTCGTTCAGATCGTTTCAGTCGTTCAGATCGTTTCCGTCGTTCAGCTCGTTTCAGTCGTTCAGCTCGTTTCAGTCGTTCAGCTCTTTTCCGTCATTCAGATCTTTTCAGTCGTTCAGCTCGTTTCCGTCATTCAGATCGTTTCAGTCGTTCATCTCGTTTCCGTCGTTCATCTCGTTTCAGTCGTTCAGCTCGTTTCAGTCGTTCAGCTCGTTTCCGCCGTTCAGATCGTTTCAGTCGTTCAGATCGTTTCCCTCATCAGTTCGTTTCCGTCGTTCAGCTCGTTTCCGTCATCCAGATCGTTTGTCGTTCAGATCGTTTCCATCGTTCAGCTTCCTTCAGTCGTTCAGATCGTTTCAGTCGTTCAGATCTCTTCTCTTGTTCAGATCGTTTCAGTCGTTCAGATCGTTTCAGTCATTCAGATCGTTTCCGTCGTTCAGATCGTTTCCGTCGTTCATCTCGTTTCAGTCGTTCAGATCGTTTCAGTTGTTCAGATCGTTTCAGTCGTTCAGATCGTTTCCGTAATTGAGATCGTTTCCGTCGTTCAGATCGTTTCAGTCGTTCAGATCGTTTCAGTCGTTCAGATCGTTTCCGTAATTCAGCTCGTTTCAGTCGTTCAGATCGTTTCCGTCGTTCAGGTCGTTTCCGTCGTTCAGATCGTTTCAGTCGTTCAGTTCGCTTCCGTCGTTCAGATCGTTTCAGTCGTTCAGATCGTTTACGTCGTTCAGATCGCTTCCGTCGTTCAGATCGTTTCAGTCGTTCTGATCGTTTCAGTCGTTCAGATCGTTTCAGTCGTTCAGTTCGCTTCCGTCGTTCAGATCGTTTCAGTCGTTCAGATCGTTTCAGTCGTTCAGATCGCTTCCGTCGTTCAGATCGTTTCAGTCGTTCTGATCGTTTCAGTCGTTCAGATCGTTTCAGTCGTTCAGTTCGCTTCCGTCGTTCAGATCGTTTCAGTCGTTCAGATCGTTTCAGTCGTTCAGATCGCTTCCGTCGTTCAGCTCGTTTCCGTCGTTCAGATCGTTTCCGTCGTTCAGATCGTTTACGTCGTTCAATTCGTTTACGTCGATGAGATCGTTTTACGTCGTTCAGATCGTTTCCGTCGTTCAGATCGTTTCAGTCGTTCAGATCGTTTCGGTCGTTCAGATCGTTTACGTCGTTCAGATCGTTTACGTCGTTCAGATCGTTTCCGTCGTTCAATTCGTTCACGTCGATGAGATCGTTTCAGTCATTCAGCTCTTTTCAGTCATTCAGATCGTTTCCGTCGTTCAGATCGTTTCAGTCGTTCAGATCGTTCATCTCGTTTCAGTCGTTCAGATCGTTTCAGTCGTTCGGATCGTTTAAGTCGTTCAGATCGTTCATCTCGTTTCAGTCGTTCAGATCGTTTCAGTCGTTTAGATCATTTCAGTCGTTCAGATCGTTTCCGTCGTTCAGATCGTTTCAGTCGTTCAGATCGTTTCAGTCGTTCAGCTCGTTTCAGTCGTTCAGCTCTTTTCCGTCATTCAGATCTTTTCAGTCGTTCAGTTCGTTTCCGTCGTTCAGATCGTTTCCGTTGTTCAGATCGTTTCAGTCGTTCAGATCGTTTCCCTCATCAGCTCTTTTCCGTCGTTCAGATCGTTTCAGTCGTTCAGATCGTTTCAGTCGTTCAGATCGTTTCCGTCGTTCAGATCGTTTCCGTCGTTCAGATCGTTTCCGTCGTTCATCTCGTTTCAGTCGTTCAGCTCGTTTCAGTCGTTCAGCTCTTTTCCGTCATTCATCTCGTTTCCGTCGTTCAGATCGTTTCCGTCGTTCAGATCGTTTCCGTCGTTCAGATCGTTTCCGTCGTTCATCTCGTTTCAGTCGTTCAGATCGTTTAAGTCGTTCAGATCGTTTCCGTAATTGAGATCGTTTCAGTCGTTCAGATCGTTTCCGTAATTGAGATCGTTTCCGTCGTTCAGATCGTTTCAGTCGTTCAGATCGTTTCCGTCGTTCAGCTCGTTTCAGTCGTTCAGCTCGTTTCAGTCGTTCAGCTCTTTTCCGTCATTCAGATCTTTTCAGTCGTTCAGCTCGTTTCCGTCATTCAGATCGTTTCAGTCGTTCATCTCGTTTCCGTCGTTCATCTCGTTTCAGTCGTTCAGCTCGTTTCAGTCGTTCAGCTCGTTTCCGCCGTTCAGATCGTTTCAGTCGTTCAGATCGTTTCCCTCATCAGTTCGTTTCCGTCGTTCAGCTCGTTTCCGTCATCCAGATCGTTTGTCGTTCAGATCGTTTCCATCGTTCAGCTTCCTTCAGTCGTTCAGATCGTTTCAGTCGTTCAGATCTCTTCTCTTGTTCAGATCGTTTCAGTCGTTCAGATCGTTTCAGTCATTCAGATCGTTTCCGTCGTTCAGATCGTTTCCGTCGTTCATCTCGTTTCAGTCGTTCAGATCGTTTCAGTTGTTCAGATCGTTTCAGTCGTTCAGATCGTTTCCGTAATTGAGATCGTTTCCGTCGTTCAGATCGTTTCAGTCGTTCAGATCGTTTCAGTCGTTCAGATCGTTTCCGTAATTCAGCTCGTTTCAGTCGTTCAGATCGTTTCCGTCGTTCAGGTCGTTTCCGTCGTTCAGATCGTTTCAGTCGTTCAGTTCGCTTCCGTCGTTCAGATCGTTTCAGTCGTTCAGATCGTTTACGTCGTTCAGATCGCTTCCGTCGTTCAGATCGTTTCAGTCGTTCTGATCGTTTCAGTCGTTCAGATCGTTTCAGTCGTTCAGTTCGCTTCCGTCGTTCAGATCGTTTCAGTCGTTCAGATCGTTTCAGTCGTTCAGATCGCTTCCGTCGTTCAGATCGTTTCAGTCGTTCTGATCGTTTCAGTCGTTCAGATCGTTTCAGTCGTTCAGTTCGCTTCCGTCGTTCAGATCGTTTCAGTCGTTCAGATCGTTTCAGTCGTTCAGATCGCTTCCGTCGTTCAGCTCGTTTCCGTCGTTCAGATCGTTTCCGTCGTTCAGATCGTTTACGTCGTTCAATTCGTTTACGTCGATGAGATCGTTTTACGTCGTTCAGATCGTTTCCGTCGTTCAGATCGTTTCAGTCGTTCAGATCGTTTCGGTCGTTCAGATCGTTTACGTCGTTCAGATCGTTTACGTCGTTCAGATCGTTTCCGTCGTTCAATTCGTTCACGTCGATGAGATCGTTTCAGTCATTCAGCTCTTTTCAGTCATTCAGATCGTTTCCGTCGTTCAGATCGTTTCAGTCGTTCAGATCGTTCATCTCGTTTCAGTCGTTCAGATCGTTTCAGTCGTTCGGATCGTTTAAGTCGTTCAGATCGTTCATCTCGTTTCAGTCGTTCAGATCGTTTCAGTCGTTTAGATCATTTCAGTCGTTCAGATCGTTTCAGTCGTTCAGATCGTTTCTGTGGTTCAGATCGTTTCCGTCATTCAGCTCGTTTCAGTCGTTCAGATCGTTTCAGTCGTTCAGATCGTTTCAGTCGTTCAGATCGTTTCCCTCATCAGTTCGTTTCCGTCGTTCAGATCGTTTCCGTCGTTCAGCTCATTTCCGTCATCCAGATCGTTTCATTCGTTCAGCTCGCTTCAGTCGTTCAGCTCGCTTCAGTCGTTCAGATCGTTTCAGTCGTTCAGATCTCTTCTGTTGTTCAGATCGTTTCAGTCGTTCAGCTCTTTTCCGTCGTTCAGATCGTTTCAGTCGTTCAGATCGTTTCAGTCGTTCAGATCGTTTCCGTAATTCAGCTCGTTTCAGTCGTTCAGATCGTTTCCGTAATTCAGATCGTTTCAGTCGTTCAGTTCGTTTCCGTCGTTCAGATCGTTTCAGTCGTTCAGTTCGTTTCCGTCGTTCAGATCGTTTCCGTCGTTCAGATCGTTTCCGTCGTTCAGATCGTTTCAGTCGTTCAGATCGTTTCAGTCGTTCAGATCGTTTCCGTAATTCAGCTCGTTTCAGTCGTTCAGATCGTTGCCGTAATTCAGATCGTTTCAGTCGTTCATCTCGTTTCCGTCGTTCAGCTCGTTTCAGTCGTTCAGTTCGTTTCCGTCGTGCAGATCGTTTCCGTCGTTCAGTTCGTTTCCGTCGTTCAGATCGTTTCCATCGTTCAGATCGTTTACGTCGTTCAGACCGTTTACGTCGTTCAGATCGTTTACGTCGTTGAGGTCGTTTCAGTCATTCAGATCGTTTCTGTCGTTCAGATCGTTTCCGTCGTTCAGATCGTTTCAGTCGTTCAGATCGTTTCAGTCATTCAGATCGTTTCAGTCGTTCAGATCGTTTACGTAATTCAGCTCGTTTCAGTCGTTCAGATCGTTTCCGTAATTCAGCTCATTTCCGTCATCCAGATCGTTTGTCGTTCAGATCGTTTCCGTCGTTCAGATCGTTTCAGTCGTTCAGATCGTTTCAGTCGTTCAGATCGTTTCAGTCGTTCAGCTCTTTTCAGTCGTTCAGATCGTTTTCCGTCGTTCAGATCGTTTCCGTCGTTCAGCTCGTTTCCGTCGTTCAGATCGTTTCAGTCGTTCAGATCGTTTCAGTCGTTGAGATCGTTTCAGTCGTTCAGATCGTTTCAGTCGTTCAGCTCTTTTCAGTCATTCAGATCGTTTCAGTCGTTCAGATCGTTTCCCTCATCAGTTCGTTTCCGTCGTTCAGATCGTTTCCGTCGTTCAGCTCGTTTCCGTCATCCAGATCGTTTGTCGTTCAGATCGTTTCCATCGTTCAGCTTGCTTCAGTCGTTCAGATCGTTTCCGTCGTTCAGATCGTTTCCATCGTTCATCTCGTTTTAGTCGTTCAGATCGTTTCAGTCGTTCAGATCGTTTCAGTCGTTGAGATCGTTTCAGTTGTTCAGATCGTTTCAGTCGTTCAGATCGTTTCCGTAATTGAGATCGTTTCCGTCGTTCAGATCGTTTCCGTCGTTCAGATCGTTTCAGTCGTTCAGATCGTTTCCGTCGTTCAGCTCGTTTCAGTCGTTCAGATCGTTTCAGTCATTCAGATCGTTTCAGTCGTTCAGATCGTTTCCGTAATTCAGATCGTTTCCGGCGTTCAGATCGTTTCCGTCGTTCAGATCGTTTTAGTCGTTCAGATCGTTTCCGTCTTTCAGATCGTTTCAGTCGTTCAGCTCTTTTCCGTCATTCATCTCGTTTCCGTCGTTCAGATCGTTTCCGTCGTTCAGATCGTTTCCGTCGTTCATCTCGTTTCAGTCGTTCAGATCGTTTCAGTCGTTCAGATCGTTTAAGTCGTTCAGATCGTTTCCGTAATTGAGATCGTTTCAGTTGTTCAGATCGTTTCAGTCGTTCAGATCGTTTCAGTTGTTCAGATCGTTTCAGTCGTTCAGATCGTTTCCGTAATTGAGATCGTTTCCGTCGTTCAGATCGTTTCAGTCGTTCAGATCGTTTCCGTCGTTCAGCTCGTTTCAGTCGTTCAGCTCGTTTCAGTCGTTCAGCTCTTTTCCGTCATTCAGATCTTTTCAGTCGTTCAGCTCGTTTCCGTAATTCAGCTCGTTTCAGTCGTTCAGATCGTTTCCGTCGTTCAGATCGTTTCAGTCGTTCAGATCGCTTCCGTCGTTCAGCTCGTTTCCGTCGTTCAGATCGTTTCCGTCGTTCAGATCGTTTCCGTCGTTCAGATCGTTTACGTCGTTCAATTCGTTTACGTCGATTAGATCGTTTTACGTCGTTCAGATCGTTTCCGTCGTTCAGCTCGTTTCCGTCGTTCAGATCGTTTCCGTCGTTGAGATCGTTTCAGTCGTTCAGATCGTTTCAGTCATTCAGCTCTTTTCAGTCATTCAGATCGTCTCAGTTGTTCAGATCGTTTATGTCGTTCAGATCGTTTCCGTAATTGAGATCGTTTCCATCGTTCAGCTTGCTTCAGTCGTTCAGATCGTTTCAGTCGTTCAGATCTCTTCTCTTGTTCAGATCGTTTCAGTCGTTCAGATCGTTTCAGTCATTCAGATCGTTTCCGTCGTTCAGATCGTTTCCGTCGTTCATCTCGTTTCAGTCGTTCAGATCGTTTCAGTCGTTCAGATCGTTTAAGTCGTTCATCTCGTTTCCGTCGTTGAGATCGTTTCCGTCGTTCAGATCGTTTCCGTCGTTCAGATCGTTTCTGTCGTTCATCTCGTTTCAGTCGTTCAGATCGTTTCAGTCGTTCAGATCGTTTAAGTCGTTCAGCTCGTTTCCGTCATTCAGATCGTTTCAGTTGTTCAGATCGTTTCAGTCGTTCAGATCGTTTCCGTAATTGAGATCGTTTCCGTCGTTCAGATCGTTTCAGTCGTTCAGATCGTTTCCGTCGTTCAGCTCGTTTCAGTCGTTCAGCTCGTTTCAGTCGTTCAGCTCTTTTCCGTCATTCAGATCTTTTCAGTCGTTCAGTTCGTTTCCGTCGTTCAGATCGTTTCCGTCGTTCAGATCGTTTCAGTCGTTCAGATCGTTTCAGTCGTTCAGCTCGTTTCAGTCGTTCAGCTCTTTTCCGTCATTCAGATCTTTTCAGTCGTTCAGTTCGTTTCCGTCGTTCAGATCGTTTCCGTTGTTCAGATCGTTTCCGTCGTTCAGATCGTTTCAGTCGTTCAGATCGTTTCCGTCGTTCAGCTCGTTTCAGTCGTTCAGCTCGTTTCAGTCGTTCAGCTCTTTTCCGTCATTCAGATCTTTTCAGTCGTTCAGTTCGTTTCCGTCGTTCAGATCGTTTCCGTCGTTCAGATCGTTTCAGTCGTTCAGATCGTTTCAGTCGTTCAGCTCGTTTCAGTCGTTCAGCTCTTTTCCGTCATTCAGATCTTTTCAGTCGTTCAGTTCGTTTCCGTCGTTCAGATCGTTTCCGTTGTTCAGATCGTTTCAGTCGTTCAGATCGTTTCCCTCATCAGCTCTTTTCCGTCGTTCAGATCGTTTCAGTCGTTCAGATCGTTTCCGTCATTCATCTCGTTTCCGTCGTTCAGATCGTTTCCGTCGTTCAGATCGTTTCCGTCGTTCAGATCGTTTCCGTCGTTCATCTCGTTTCAGTCGTTCAGATCGTTTAAGTCGTTCAGATCGTTTCCGTAATTGAGATCGTTTCAGTCGTTCAGATCGTTTCCGTAATTGAGATCGTTTCCGTCGTTCAGATCGTTTCAGTCGTTCAGATCGTTTCAGTCGTTTAGATCATTTCAGTCGTTCAGATCGTTTCAGTCGTTCAGATCGTTTCTGTGGTTCAGATCGTTTCCGTCATTCAGCTCGTTTCAGTCGTTCAGATCGTTTCAGTCGTTCAGATCGTTTCAGTCGTTCAGATCGTTTCCCTCATCAGTTCGTTTCCGTCGTTCAGATCGTTTCCGTCGTTCAGCTCATTTCCGTCATCCAGATCGTTTCATTCGTTCAGCTCGCTTCAGTCGTTCAGCTCGCTTCAGTCGTTCAGATCGTTTCAGTCGTTCAGATCTCTTCTGTTGTTCAGATCGTTTCAGTCGTTCAGCTCTTTTCCGTCGTTCAGATCGTTTCAGTCGTTCAGATCGTTTCAGTCGTTCAGATCGTTTCCGTAATTCAGCTCGTTTCAGTCGTTCAGATCGTTTCCGTAATTCAGATCGTTTCAGTCGTTCAGTTCGTTTCCGTCGTTCAGATCGTTTCAGTCGTTCAGTTCGTTTCCGTCGTTCAGATCGTTTCCGTCGTTCAGATCGTTTCCGTCGTTCAGATCGTTTCAGTCGTTCAGATCGTTTCAGTCGTTCAGATCGTTTCCGTAATTCAGCTCGTTTCAGTCGTTCAGATCGTTGCCGTAATTCAGATCGTTTCAGTCGTTCATCTCGTTTCCGTCGTTCAGCTCGTTTCAGTCGTTCAGTTCGTTTCCGTCGTGCAGATCGTTTCCGTCGTTCAGTTCGTTTCCGTCGTTCAGATCGTTTCCATCGTTCAGATCGTTTACGTCGTTCAGACCGTTTACGTCGTTCAGATCGTTTACGTCGTTGAGGTCGTTTCAGTCATTCAGATCGTTTCTGTCGTTCAGATCGTTTCCGTCGTTCAGATCGTTTCAGTCGTTCAGATCGTTTCAGTCATTCAGATCGTTTCAGTCGTTCAGATCGTTTACGTAATTCAGCTCGTTTCAGTCGTTCAGATCGTTTCCGTAATTTAGCTCATTTCCGTCATCCAGATCGTTTGTCGTTCAGATCGTTTCCGTCGTTCAGATCGTTTCAGTCGTTCAGATCGTTTCAGTCGTTCAGATCGTTTCAGTCGTTCAGCTCTTTTCAGTCGTTCAGATCGTTTCAGTCGTTGAGATCGTTTCAGTCGTTCAGATCGTTTCAGTCGTTCAGCTCTTTTCAGTCATTCAGATCGTTTCAGTCGTTCAGATCGTTTCCCTCATCAGTTCGTTTCCGTCGTTCAGATCGTTTCCGTCGTTCAGCTCGTTTCCGTCATCCAGATCGTTTGTCGTTCAGATCGTTTCCATCGTTCAGCTTGCTTCAGTCGTTCAGATCGTTTCCGTCGTTCAGATCGTTTCCATCGTTCATCTCGTTTTAGTCGTTCAGATCGTTTCAGTCGTTCAGATCGTTTCAGTCGTTGAGATCGTTTCAGTTGTTCAGATCGTTTCAGTCGTTCAGATCGTTTCCGTAATTGAGATCGTTTCCGTCGTTCAGATCGTTTCCGTCGTTCAGATCGTTTCAGTCGTTCAGATCGTTTCCGTCGTTCAGCTCGTTTCAGTCGTTCAGATCGTTTCAGTCATTCAGATCGTTTCAGTCGTTCAGATCGTTTCCGTAATTCAGATCGTTTCCGGCGTTCAGATCGTTTCCGTCGTTCAGATCGTTTTAGTCGTTCAGATCGTTTCCGTCTTTCAGATCGTTTCAGTCGTTCAGCTCTTTTCCGTCATTCATCTCGTTTCCGTCGTTCAGATCGTTTCCGTCGTTCAGATCGTTTCCGTCGTTCATCTCGTTTCAGTCGTTCAGATCGTTTCAGTCGTTCAGATCGTTTAAGTCGTTCAGATCGTTTCCGTAATTGAGATCGTTTCAGTTGTTCAGATCGTTTCAGTCGTTCAGATCGTTTCAGTTGTTCAGATCGTTTCAGTCGTTCAGATCGTTTCCGTAATTGAGATCGTTTCCGTCGTTCAGATCGTTTCAGTCGTTCAGATCGTTTCCGTCGTTCAGCTCGTTTCAGTCGTTCAGCTCGTTTCAGTCGTTCAGCTCTTTTCCGTCATTCAGATCTTTTCAGTCGTTCAGCTCGTTTCCGTAATTCAGCTCGTTTCAGTCGTTCAGATCGTTTCCGTCGTTCAGATCGTTTCAGTCGTTCAGATCGCTTCCGTCGTTCAGCTCGTTTCCGTCGTTCAGATCGTTTCCGTCGTTCAGATCGTTTCCGTCGTTCAGATCGTTTACGTCGTTCAATTCGTTTACGTCGATTAGATCGTTTTACGTCGTTCAGATCGTTTCCGTCGTTCAGCTCGTTTCCGTCGTTCAGATCGTTTCCGTCGTTGAGATCGTTTCAGTCGTTCAGATCGTTTCAGTCATTCAGCTCTTTTCAGTCATTCAGATCGTTTCAGTTGTTCAGATCGTTTATGTCGTTCAGATCGTTTCCGTAATTGAGATCGTTTCCATCGTTCAGCTTGCTTCAGTCGTTCAGATCGTTTCAGTCGTTCAGATCTCTTCTCTTGTTCAGATCGTTTCAGTCGTTCAGATCGTTTCAGTCATTCAGATCGTTTCCGTCGTTCAGATCGTTTCCGTCGTTCATCTCGTTTCAGTCGTTCAGATCGTTTCAGTCGTTCAGATCGTTTAAGTCGTTCATCTCGTTTCCGTCGTTGAGATCGTTTCCGTCGTTCAGATCGTTTCCGTCGTTCAGATCGTTTCTGTCGTTCATCTCGTTTCAGTCGTTCAGATCGTTTCAGTCGTTCAGATCGTTTAAGTCGTTCAGCTCGTTTCCGTCATTCAGATCGTTTCAGTTGTTCAGATCGTTTCAGTCGTTCAGATCGTTTCCGTAATTGAGATCGTTTCCGTCGTTCAGATCGTTTCAGTCGTTCAGATCGTTTCCGTCGTTCAGCTCGTTTCAGTCGTTCAGCTCGTTTCAGTCGTTCAGCTCTTTTCCGTCATTCAGATCTTTTCAGTCGTTCAGTTCGTTTCCGTCGTTCAGATCGTTTCCGTCGTTCAGATCGTTTCAGTCGTTCAGATCGTTTCAGTCGTTCAGCTCGTTTCAGTCGTTCAGCTCTTTTCCGTCATTCAGATCTTTTCAGTCGTTCAGTTCGTTTCCGTCGTTCAGATCGTTTCCGTTGTTCAGATCGTTTCCGTCGTTCAGATCGTTTCAGTCGTTCAGATCGTTTCCGTCGTTCAGCTCGTTTCAGTCGTTCAGCTCGTTTCAGTCGTTCAGCTCTTTTCCGTCATTCAGATCTTTTCAGTCGTTCAGTTCGTTTCCGTCGTTCAGATCGTTTCCGTCGTTCAGATCGTTTCAGTCGTTCAGATCGTTTCAGTCGTTCAGCTCGTTTCAGTCGTTCAGCTCTTTTCCGTCATTCAGATCTTTTCAGTCGTTCAGTTCGTTTCCGTCGTTCAGATCGTTTCCGTTGTTCAGATCGTTTCAGTCGTTCAGATCGTTTCCCTCATCAGCTCTTTTCCGTCGTTCAAATCGTTTCAGTCGTTCAGATCGTTTCCGTCATTCATCTCGTTTCCGTCGTTCAGATCGTTTCCGTCGTTCAGATCGTTTCCGTCGTTCAGATCGTTTCCGTCGTTCATCTCGTTTCAGTCGTTCAGATCGTTTAAGTCGTTCAGATCGTTTCCGTAATTGAGATCGTTTCAGTCGTTCAGATCGTTTCCGTAATTGAGATCGTTTCCGTCGTTCAGATCGTTTCAGTCGTTCAGATCGTTTCAGTCGTTTAGATCATTTCAGTCGTTCAGATCGTTTCAGTCGTTCAGATCGTTTCTGTGGTTCAGATCGTTTCCGTCATTCAGCTCGTTTCAGTCGTTCAGATCGTTTCAGTCGTTCAGATCGTTTCAGTCGTTCAGATCGTTTCCCTCATCAGTTCGTTTCCGTCGTTCAGATCGTTTCCGTCGTTCAGCTCATTTCCGTCATCCAGATCGTTTCATTCGTTCAGCTCGCTTCAGTCGTTCAGCTCGCTTCAGTCGTTCAGATCGTTTCAGTCGTTCAGATCTCTTCTGTTGTTCAGATCGTTTCAGTCGTTCAGCTCTTTTCCGTCGTTCAGATCGTTTCAGTCGTTCAGATCGTTTCAGTCGTTCAGATCGTTTCCGTAATTCAGCTCGTTTCAGTCGTTCAGATCGTTTCCGTAATTCAGATCGTTTCAGTCGTTCAGTTCGTTTCCGTCGTTCAGATCGTTTCAGTCGTTCAGTTCGTTTCCGTCGTTCAGATCGTTTCCGTCGTTCAGATCGTTTCCGTCGTTCAGATCGTTTCAGTCGTTCAGATCGTTTCAGTCATTCAGATCGTTTCCGTAATTCAGCTCGTTTCAGTCGTTCAGATCGTTGCCGTAATTCAGATCGTTTCAGTCGTTCATCTCGTTTCCGTCGTTCAGCTCGTTTCAGTCGTTCAGTTCGTTTCCGTCGTGCAGATCGTTTCCGTCGTTCAGTTCGTTTCCGTCGTTCAGATCGTTTCCATCGTTCAGATCGTTTACGTCGTTCAGACCGTTTACGTCGTTCAGATCGTTTACGTCGTTGAGGTCGTTTCAGTCATTCAGATCGTTTCTGTCGTTCAGATCGTTTCCGTCGTTCAGATCGTTTCAGTCGTTCAGATCGTTTCAGTCATTCAGATCGTTTCAGTCGTTCAGATCGTTTACGTAATTCAGCTCGTTTCAGTCGTTCAGATCGTTTCCGTAATTCAGCTCATTTCCGTCATCCAGATCGTTTGTCGTTCAGATCGTTTCCGTCGTTCAGATCGTTTCAGTCGTTCAGATCGTTTCAGTCGTTCAGATCGTTTCAGTCGTTCAGCTCTTTTCAGTCGTTCAGATCGTTTTCCGTCGTTCAGATCGTTTCCGTCGTTCAGCTCGTTTCCGTCGTTCAGATCGTTTCAGTCGTTCAGATCGTTTCAGTCGTTGAGATCGTTTCCGTCGTTCATCTCGTTTTAGTCGTTCAGATCGTTTCAGTCGTTCAGATCGTTTCAGTCGTTGAGATCGTTTCAGTTGTTCAGATCGTTTCAGTCGTTCAGATCGTTTCCGTAATTGAGATCGTTTCCGTCGTTCAGATCGTTTCCGTCGTTCAGATCGTTTCAGTCGTTCAGATCGTTTCCGTCGTTCAGCTCGTTTCAGTCGTTCAGATCGTTTCAGTCATTCAGATCGTTTCAGTCGTTCAGATCGTTTCCGTAATTCAGATCGTTTCCGGCGTTCAGATCGTTTCCGTCGTTCAGATCGTTTTAGTCGTTCAGATCGTTTCCGTCTTTCAGATCGTTTCAGTCGTTCAGCTCTTTTCCGTCATTCATCTCGTTTCCGTCGTTCAGATCGTTTCCGTCGTTCAGATCGTTTCCGTCGTTCATCTCGTTTCAGTCGTTCAGATCGTTTCAGTCGTTCAGATCGTTTAAGTCGTTCAGATCGTTTCCGTAATTGAGATCGTTTCAGTTGTTCAGATCGTTTCAGTCGTTCAGATCGTTTCAGTTGTTCAGATCGTTTCAGTCGTTCAGATCGTTTCCGTAATTGAGATCGTTTCCGTCGTTCAGATCGTTTCAGTCGTTCAGATCGTTTCCGTCGTTCAGCTCGTTTCAGTCGTTCAGCTCGTTTCAGTCGTTCAGCTCTTTTCCGTCATTCAGATCTTTTCAGTCGTTCAGCTCGTTTCCGTAATTCAGCTCGTTTCAGTCGTTCAGATCGTTTCCGTCGTTCAGATCGTTTCAGTCGTTCAGATCGCTTCCGTCGTTCAGCTCGTTTCCGTCGTTCAGATCGTTTCCGTCGTTCAGATCGTTTCCGTCGTTCAGATCGTTTACGTCGTTCAATTCGTTTACGTCGATTAGATCGTTTTACGTCGTTCAGATCGTTTCCGTCGTTCAGCTCGTTTCCGTCGTTCAGATCGTTTCCGTCGTTGAGATCGTTTCAGTCGTTCAGATCGTTTCAGTCATTCAGCTCTTTTCAGTCATTCAGATCGTTTCAGTTGTTCAGATCGTTTATGTCGTTCAGATCGTTTCCGTAATTGAGATCGTTTCCATCGTTCAGCTTGCTTCAGTCGTTCAGATCGTTTCAGTCGTTCAGATCTCTTCTCTTGTTCAGATCGTTTCAGTCGTTCAGATCGTTTCAGTCATTCAGATCGTTTCCGTCGTTCAGATCGTTTCCGTCGTTCATCTCGTTTCAGTCGTTCAGATCGTTTCAGTCGTTCAGATCGTTTAAGTCGTTCATCTCGTTTCCGTCGTTGAGATCGTTTCCGTCGTTCAGATCGTTTCCGTCGTTCAGATCGTTTCTGTCGTTCATCTCGTTTCAGTCGTTCAGATCGTTTCAGTCGTTCAGATCGTTTAAGTCGTTCAGCTCGTTTCCGTCATTCAGATCGTTTCAGTTGTTCAGATCGTTTCAGTCGTTCAGATCGTTTCCGTAATTGAGATCGTTTCCGTCGTTCAGATCGTTTCAGTCGTTCAGATCGTTTCCGTCGTTCAGCTCGTTTCAGTCGTTCAGCTCGTTTCAGTCGTTCAGCTCTTTTCCGTCATTCAGATCTTTTCAGTCGTTCAGTTCGTTTCCGTCGTTCAGATCGTTTCCGTCGTTCAGATCGTTTCAGTCGTTCAGATCGTTTCAGTCGTTCAGCTCGTTTCAGTCGTTCAGCTCTTTTCCGTCATTCAGATCTTTTCAGTCGTTCAGTTCGTTTCCGTCGTTCAGATCGTTTCCGTTGTTCAGATCGTTTCAGTCGTTCAGATCGTTTCCCTCATCAGCTCTTTTCCGTCGTTCAGATCGTTTCAGTCGTTCAGATCGTTTCAGTCGTTCAGATCGTTTCCGTCGTTCAGATCGTTTCCGTCGTTCAGATCGTTTCCGTCGTTCATCTCGTTTCAGTCGTTCAGCTCGTTTCAGTCGTTCAGCTCTTTTCCGTCATTCATCTCGTTTCCGTCGTTCAGATCGTTTCCGTCGTTCAGATCGTTTCCGTCGTTCAGATCGTTTCCGTCGTTCATCTCGTTTCAGTCGTTCAGATCGTTTAAGTCGTTCAGATCGTTTCCGTAATTGAGATCGTTTCAGTCGTTCAGATCGTTTCCGTAATTGAGATCGTTTCCGTCGTTCAGATCGTTTCAGTCGTTCAGATCGTTTCCGTCGTTCAGCTCGTTTCAGTCGTTCAGCTCGTTTCAGTCGTTCAGCTCTTTTCCGTCATTCAGATCTTTTCAGTCGTTCAGCTCGTTTCCGTCATTCAGATCGTTTCAGTCGTTCATCTCGTTTCCGTCGTTCATCTCGTTTCAGTCGTTCAGCTCGTTTCAGTCGTTCAGCTCGTTTCCGCCGTTCAGATCGTTTCAGTCGTTCAGATCGTTTCCCTCATCAGTTCGTTTCCGTCGTTCAGCTCGTTTCCGTCATCCAGATCGTTTGTCGTTCAGATCGTTTCCATCGTTCAGCTTCCTTCAGTCGTTCAGATCGTTTCAGTCGTTCAGATCTCTTCTCTTGTTCAGATCGTTTCAGTCGTTCAGATCGTTTCAGTCATTCAGATCGTTTCCGTCGTTCAGATCGTTTCCGTCGTTCATCTCGTTTCAGTCGTTCAGATCGTTTCAGTTGTTCAGATCGTTTCAGTCGTTCAGATCGTTTCCGTAATTGAGATCGTTTCCGTCGTTCAGATCGTTTCAGTCGTTCAGATCGTTTCAGTCGTTCAGATCGTTTCCGTAATTCAGCTCGTTTCAGTCGTTCAGATCGTTTCCGTCGTTCAGGTCGTTTCCGTCGTTCAGATCGTTTCAGTCGTTCAGTTCGCTTCCGTCGTTCAGATCGTTTCAGTCGTTCAGATCGTTTACGTCGTTCAGATCGCTTCCGTCGTTCAGCTCGTTTCCGTCGTTCAGATCGTTTCCGTCGTTCAGATCGTTTCCGTCGTTCAATTCGTTTACGTCGATTAGATCGTTTTACGTCGTTCAGATCGTTTCCGTCGTTCAGATCGTTTCAGTCGTTCAGATCGTTTCGGTCGTTCAGATCGTTTACGTCGTTCAGATCGTTTACGTCGTTCAGATCGTTTCAGTCGTTCAGCTCGTTTCCATCGTTCAGATCGTTTCCGTCGTTCAATTCGTTCACGTCGATGAGATCGTTTCCGTCGTTCAGATCGTTTCCGTCGTTGAGATCGTTTCAGTCGTTCAGATCGTTTCAGTCATTCAGCTCTTTTCAGTCATTCAGATCGTTTCAGTCGTTCAGATCGTTTCCCTCATCAGTTCGTTTCCGTCGTTCAGCTCGTTTCCGTCATCCAGATCGTTTGTCGTTCAGATCGTTTCCATCGTTCAGCTTGCTTCAGTCGTTAAGATCGTTTCAGTCGTTCAGATCTCTTCTCTTGTTCAGATCGTTTCAGTCGTTCAGATCGTTTCAGTCATTCAGATCGTTTCCGTCGTTCAGATCGTTTCCGTCGTTCATCTCGTTTCAGTCGTTCAGATCGTTTCAGTCGTTCAGATCGTTTAAGTCGTTCATCTCGTTTCCGTCGTTCAGATCATTTCCGTCATTCAGATCGTTTCCGTCGTTCAGATCGTTTCTGTCGTTCATCTCGTTTCAGTCGTTCAGATCGTTTCAGTCGTTCAGATCGTTTAAGTCGTTCAGCTCGTTTCCGTCATTCAGATCGTTTCAGTTGTTCAGATCGTTTCAGTCGTTCAGATCGTTTCCGTAATTGAGATCGTTTCCGTCGTTCAGATCGTTTCAGTCGTTCAGCTCGTTTCAGTCGTTCAGATCGTTTCAGTCGTTCAGTTCGTTTCCGTCGTTCAGCTCGTTTCCGTCGTTCAGATCGTTTCCGTCGTTCAGATCGTTTCAGTCGTTCAGATCGTTTCCCTCATCAGCTCTTTTCCGTCGTTCAGATCGTTTCAGTCGTTCAGATCGTTTCAGTCGTTCAGATCGTTTCAGTCGTTCAGATATCTTCTCTTGTTCAGATCGTTTCAGTCGTTCAGCTCTTTTCCGTCGTTCAGATCGTTTCAGTCGTTCAGATCGTTTCAGTCGTTCAGATCGTTTCCGTAATTCAGCTCTTTTCAGTCGTTCAGATCGTTTCAGTCATTCAGATCGTTTCCGTCGTTCAGATCGTTTCCGTCGTTCATCTCGTTTCAGTCGTTCAGATCGTTTCAGTTGTTCAGATCGTTTCAGTCGTTCAGATCGTTTCCGTAATTGAGATCGTTTCCGTCGTTCAGATCGTTTCAGTCGTTCAGATCGTTTCAGTCGTTCAGATCGTTTCAGTCGTTCAGATCGTTTTCGTAATTCAGCTCGTTTCAGTCGTTCAGATCGTTTCCGTCGTTCAGGTCGTTTCCGTCGTTCAGATCGTTTCAGTCGTTCAGATCGTTTCCCTCATCAGTTCGTTTCCGTCGTTCAGCTCGTTTCCGTCATCCAGATCGTTTGTCGTTCAGATCGTTTCCATCGTTCAGCTTGCTTCAGTCGTTCAGATCGTTTCAGTCGTTCAGATCTCTTCTCTTGTTCAGATCGTTTCAGTCGTTCAGATCGTTTCAGTCATTCAGATCGTTTCCGTCGTTCAGATCGTTTCCGTCGTTCATCTCGTTTCAGTCGTTCAGATCGTTTCAGTCGTTCAGATCGTTTCCGTAATTCAGCTCTTTTCAGTCGTTCAGATCGTTTCAGTCATTCAGATCGTTTCCGTCGTTCAGATCGTTTCCGTCGTTCATCTCGTTTCAGTCGTTCAGATCGTTTCAGTTGTTCAGATCGTTTCAGTCGTTCAGATCGTTTCCGTAATTGAGATCGTTTCCGTCGTTCAGGTCGTTTCCGTCGTTCAGATCGTTTCAGTCGTTCAGATCGTTTCCGTCGTTCAGATCGTTTCAGTCGTTCAGATCGTTTCAGTCGTTCAGATCGCTTCCGTCGTTCAGCTCGTTTCCGTCGTTCAGATCGTTTCCGTCGTTCAGATCGTTTACGTCGTTCAATTCGTTTACGTCGATTAGATCGTTTTACGTCGTTCAGATCGTTTCCGTCGTTCAGCTCGTTTCCGTAGTTCAGATCGTTTCAGTCGTTCAGATCGTTTCGGTCGTTCAGATCGTTTACGTCGTTCAGATCGTTTCAGTCGTTCAGCTCGTTTCCGTCGTTCAGATCGTTTACGTCGTTCAGATCGTTTCAGTCGTTCAGATCGTTCATCTCGTTTCAGTCGTTCAGATCGTTTCAGTCGTTCGGATCGTTTAAGTCGTTCAGATCGTTCATCTCGTTTCAGTCGTTCAAATCGTTTCAGTCGTTTAGATCATTTCAGTCGTTCAGATCGTTTCAGTCGTTCAGATCGTTTCTGTGGTTCAGCTCGTTTCCGTCATTCAGCTCGTTTCAGTCGTTCAGATCGTTTCAGTCGTTCAGATCGTTTCAGTCGTTCAGATCGTTTCCCTCATCAGTTCGTTTCCGTCGTTCAAATCGTTTCCGTCGTTCAGCTCATTTCCGTCATCCAGATCGTTTCATTCGTTCAGCTCGCTTCAGTCGTTCAGATCGTTTCAGTCGTTCAGATCTCTTCTGTTGTTCAGATCGTTTCAGTCGTTCAGCTCTTTTCCGTCGTTCAGATCGTTTCAGTCGTTCAGATCGTTTCAGTCGTTCAGATCGTTTCCGTAATTCAGCTCGTTTCAGTCGTTCAGATCGTTTCCGTAATTCAGATCGTTTCAGTCGTTCAGTTCGTTTCCGTCGTTCAGATCGTTTCAGTCGTTCAGTTCGTTTCCGTCGTTCAGATCGTTTCCGTCGTTCAGATCGTTTCCGTCGTTCAGATCGTTTCAGTCGTTCAGATCGTTTCCGTAATTCAGCTCGTTTCAGTCGTTCAGATCGTTGCCGTAATTCAGATCGTTTCAGTCGTTCAGTTCGTTTCCGTCGTTCAGATCGTTTCAGTCGTTCAGTTCGTTTCCGTCGTTCAGCTCGTTTCCGTCGTTCAGATCGTTTCCGTCGTTCAGATCGTTTCCGTCGTTCATCTCGTTTCCGTCGTTCAGCTCGTTTCCGTCGTTCAGATCGTTTCCGTCGTTCAGATCGTTTCAGTCGTTCAGATCGTTTCGGTCGTTCAGATCGTTTCCGTCGTTCAATTCGTTCACGTCGATGAGATCGTTTCCGTCGTTCAGATCGTTTACGTCGTTCAGATCGTTTCCGTCGTTCAATTCTTTTACGTCGATGAGATCGTTTCCGTCGTTCAGATCGTTTCCGTCGTTGAGATCGTTTCAGTCGTTCAGATCGTTTCAGTCATTCAGCTCTTTTCAGTCATTCAGATCGTTTCCGTCGTTCAGATCGTTTCAGTCATTCAGATCGTTCATCTCGTTTCAGTCGTTCAGATCGTTTCAGTCGTTCGGATCGTTTAAGTCGTTCAGATCGTTCATCTCGTTTCAGTCGTTCAGATCGTTTCAGTCGTTTAGATCATTTCAGTCGTTCAGATCATTTCAGTCGTTCAGATCATTTCAGTCGTTCAGATCGTTTCTGTGGTTCAGCTCGTTTCCGTCATTCAGCTCGTTTCAGTCGTTCAGATCGTTTCAGTCGTTCAGATCGTTTCAGTCGTTCAGATCGTTTCCCTCATCAGTTCGTTTCCGTCGTTCAGATCGTTTCCGTCGTTCAGCTCATTTCCGTCATCCAGATCGTTTCATTCGTTCAGCTCGCTTCAGTCGTTCAGATCGTTTCAGTCGTTCAGATCGTTTCCGTAATTCAGATCGTTTCAGTCGTTCAGTTCGTTTCCGTCGTTCAGATCGTTTCAGTCGTTCAGTTTGTTTCCGTCGTTCAGATCGTTTCCGTCGTTCAGATCGTTTCCGTCGTTCAGATCGTTTCAGTCGTTCAGATCGTTTCAGTCGTTCAGATCGTTTCCGTAATTCAGCTCGTTTCAGTCGTTCAGATCGTTTCCGTAATTCAGATCGTTTCAGTCGTTCAGTTCGTTTCCGTCGTTCAGATCGTTTCAGTCGTTCAGATCGTTTCCGTCGTTCATCTCGTTTCCGTCGTTCAGCTCGTTTCCGTCGTTCAGATCGTTTCCGTCGTTCATCTCGTTTCCGTCGTTCAGCTCGTTTCCGTCGTTCAGATCGTTTCCGTCGTTCAGATCGTTTCCGCCGTTCATCTCGTTTCCGTCGTTCAGCTCGTTTCAGTCGTTCAGTTCGTTTCCGTCGTGCAGATCGTTTCCGTCGTTCAGTTCGTTTCCGTCGTTCAGATCGTTTCCTTCGTTCAGATCGTTTACGTCGTTCAGACCGTTTACGTCGTTCAGATCGTTTACGTCGATGAGGTCGTTTCAGTCATTCAGATCGTTTCTGTCGTTCAGATCGTTTCCGTCGTTCAGATCGTTTCAGTCGTTCAGATCGTTTCTGTCGTTCAGTTCGTTTCCGTCGTTCAGATCGTTTCAGTCGTTCAGATCGTTTCCGTCGTTCAGATCGTTTCAGTCGTTCAGATCGTTCATCTCGTTTCAGTTCGTTTCCGTCGTTCAGATCGTTTCAGTCGTTCAGATCGTTTCCGTCGTTCAGATCGTTTCAGTCGTTCAGATCGTTCATCTCGTTTCAGTCGTTCAGATCGTTTCAGTCGTTCGGATCGTTTAAGTCGTTCAGATCGTTCATCTCGTTTCAGTCGTTCAGATCGTTTCAGTCGTTTAGATCATTTCAGTCGTTCAGATCATTTCAGTCGTTCAGATCGTTTCTGTGGTTCAGCTCGTTTCAGTCGTTCAGATCGTTTCAGTCGTTCAGATCGTTTCAGTCGTTCAGATCGTTTCAGTCGTTCAGATCGTTTCCCTCATCAGTTCGTTTCCGTCGTTCAGATCGTTTCCGTCGTTCAGCTCATTTCCGTCATCCAGATCGTTTCATTCGTTCAGCTCGCTTCAGTCGTTCAGATCGTTTCAGTCGTTCAGATCGTTTCCGTAATTCAGATCGTTTCAGTCGTTCAGTTCGTTTCCGTCGTTCAGATCGTTTCAGTCGTTCAGTTCGTTTCCGTCGTTCAGATCGTTTCCGTCGTTCAGATCGTTTCCGTCGTTCAGATCGTTTCAGTCGTTCAGATCGTTTCAGTCGTTCAGATCGTTTCCGTAATTCAGCTCGTTTCAGTCGTTCAGATCATTTCCGTAATTCAGATCGTTTCAGTCGTTCAGTTCGTTTCCGTCGTTCAGATCGTTTCAGTCGTTCAGTTCTTTTCCGTCGTTCAGCTCGTTTCCGTCGTTCAGATCGTTTCCGTCGTTCAGATCGTTTCCGTCGTTCATCTCGTTTCCGTCGTTCAGCTCGTTTCCGTCGTTCAGATCGTTTCCGTCGTTCAGATCGTTTCCGCCGTTCATCTCGTTTCCGTCGTTCAGCTCGTTTCAGTCGTTCAGTTCGTTTCCGTCGTGCAGATCGTTTCCGTCGTTCAGTTCGTTTCCGTCGTTCAGATCGTTTCCTTCGTTCAGATCGTTTACGTCGTTCAGACCGTTTACGTCGTTCAGATCGTTTACGTCGATGAGGTCGTTTCAGTCATTCAGATCGTTTCTGTCGTTCAGATCGTTTCCGTCGTTCAGATCGTTTCAGTCGTTCAGATCGTTTCTGTCGTTCAGTTCGTTTCCGTCGTTCAGATCGTTTCAGTCGTTCAGATCGTTTCCGTCGTTCAGATCGTTTCCCTCATCAGCTCTTTTGAGTCGTTCAGATCGTTTCCCTCATCAGCTCTTTTCAGTCGTTCAGATCGTTTCAGTCGTTCAGATCGTTTCCGTCGATGAGGTCGTTTCCGTTGTTCAGATCGTTTCAGTCGTTCAGATCGTTTCCGTCGATGAGGTCGTTTCCGTCGTTCAGATCGTTTCAGTCGTTCAGTTCGTTTCAGTCGTTCAGCTCGTTTCCGTCGTTCAGATCGTTTCAGTCGTTCAGATCGTTTCAGTCGTTCAGATCGTTTCCGTCGTGCAGATCGTTTCAGTCGTTCAGATCGTTTCAGTCGTTCAGATCGTTTCAGTCGTTCAGATCGTTTTAGTCGTTCAGATCGTTTCAGTCGTTCAGCTCTTTTCCGTCGTTCAGATCGTTTCCGTCGTTCAGATCGTTTCCGTCGTTCAGATCGTTTCCGCCGTTCATCTCGTTTCCGTCGTTCAGCTCGTTTCAGTCGTTCAGTTCGTTTCCGTCGTGCAGATCGTTTCCGTCGTTCAGTTCGTTTCCGTCGTTCAGATCGTTTCCTTCGTTCAGATCGTTTACGTCGTTCAGACCGTTTACGTCGTTCAGATCGTTTACGTCGATGAGGTCGTTTCAGTCATTCAGATCGTTTCTGTCGTTCAGATCGTTTCCGTCGTTCAGATCGTTTCAGTCGTTCAGATCGTTTCTGTCGTTCAGTTCGTTTCCGTCGTTCAGATCGTTTCAGTCGTTCAGATCGTTTCCGTCGTTCAGATCGTTTCAGTCGTTCAGATCGTTCATCTCGTTTCAGTCGTTCAGATCGTTTCAGTCGTTCGGATCGTTTAAGTCGTTCAGATCGTTCATCTCGTTTCAGTCGTTCAGATCGTTTCAGTCGTTTAGATCATTTCAGTCGGTCAGATCATTTCAGTCATTCAGATCGTTTCTGTGGTTCAGCTCGTTTCAGTCGTTCAGATCGTTTCAGTCGTTCAGATCGTTTCAGTCGTTCAGATCGTTTCCCTCATCAGTTCGTTTCCGTCGTTCAGATCGTTTCCGTCGTTCAGCTCATTTCCGTCATCCAGATCGTTTCATTCGTTCAGCTCGCTTCAGTCGTTCAGATCGTTTCAGTCGTTCAGATCGTTTCCGTAATTCAGATCGTTTCAGTCGTTCAGTTCGTTTCCGTCGTTCAGATCGTTTCAGTCGTTCAGTTCGTTTCCGTCGTTCAGATCGTTTCCGTCGTTCAGATCGTTTCCGTCGTTCAGATCGTTTCAGTCGTTCAGATCGTTTCCGTAATTCAGATCGTTTCAGTCGTTCAGTTCGTTTCCGTCGTTCAGATCGTTTCAGTCGTTCAGTTCTTTTCCGTCGTTCAGCTCGTTTCCGTCGTTCAGATCGTTTCCGTCGTTCAGATCGTTTCCGTCGTTCATCTCGTTTCCGTCGTTCAGCTCGTTTCCGTCGTTCAGATCGTTTCCGTCGTTCAGATCGTTTCCGCCGTTCATCTCGTTTCCGTCGTTCAGCTCGTTTCCTTCGTTCAGATCGTTTACGTCGTTCAGACCGTTTACGTCGTTCAGATCGTTTACGTCGATGAGGTCGTTTCAGTCATTCAGATCGTTTCTGTCGTTCAGATCGTTTCCGTCGTTCAGATCGTTTCTGTCGTTCAGATCGTTTCCGTCGTTCAGATCGTTTCCTTCGTTCAGATCGTTTACGTCGTTCAGACCGTTTACGTCGTTCAGATCGTTTACGTCGATGAGGTCGTTTCAGTCATTCAGATCGTTTCTGTCGTTCAGATCGTTTCCGTCGTTCAGATCGTTTCTGTCGTTCAGATCGTTTCCGTCGTTCAGATCGTTTCAGTCATTCAGATCGTTTCTGTCGTTCAGTTCGTTTCCGTCGTTCAGATCGTTTCAGTCGTTCAGATCGTTTCCGTCGTTCAGATCGTTTCCCTCATCAGCTCTTTTGAGTCGTTCAGATCGTTTCCCTCATCAGCTCTTTTCAGTCGTTCAGATCGTTTCAGTCGTTCAGATCGTTTCCGTCGATGAGGTCGTTTCCGTTGTTCAGATCGTTTCAGTCGTTCAGATCGTTTCCGTCGATGAGGTCGTTTCCGTTGTTCAGATCGTTTCAGTCGTTCAGTTCGTTTCAGTCGTTCAGCTCGTTTCCGTCGTTCAGATCGTTTCAGTCGTTCAGATCGTTTCAGTCGTTCAGATCGTTTCCGTCGTTCAGATCGTTTCCGTCGTTCAGATCGTTTCCGTCGTTCAGATCGTTTCCGTCGTTCAGATCGTTTCCCTCATCAGTTCGTTTCCGTCGTTCAGATCGTTTCAGTCGTTCAGATCGTTTCAGTCGTTCAGATCGCTTCCGTCGTTCAGATCGTTTCAGTCGTTCTGATCGTTTCAGTCGTTCAGATCGTTTCAGTCGTTCAGTTCGCTTCCGTCGTTCAGATCGTTTCAGTCGTTCAGATCGTTTCAGTCGTTCAGATCGCTTCCGTCGTTCAGCTCGTTTCCGTCGTTCAGATCGTTTCCGTCGTTCAGATCTTTTACGTCGTTCAATTCGTTTACGTCGATGAGATCGTTTTACGTCGTTCAGATCGTTTCCGTCGTTCAGCTCGTTTCCGTCGTTCAGATCGTTTCAGTCGTTCAGATCGTTTCAGTCGTTCAGATCGTTCCCTCATCAGCTCTTTTCCGCCGTTCAGATCGTTTCCGTCGTTCAGATCGTTTCAGTCGTTCAGATCGTTTCGGTCGTTCAGATCGTTTACGTCGTTCAGATCGTTTACGTCGTTCAGATCGTTTCAGTCGTTCAGATCGTTTCGGTCGTTCAGATCGTTTACGTCGTTCAGATCGTTTACGTCGTTCAGATCGTTTACGTCGTTCAATTCGTTCACGTCGATGAGATCGTTTCCGTCGTTCAGATCGTTTCCGTCGTTGAGATCGTTTCAGTCGTTCAGATCGTTTCAGTCATTCAGCTCGTTTCAGTCGTTCAGATCGTTTCCGTAATTCAGATCGTTTCAGTCGTTCAGTTCGTTTCCGTCGTTCAGATCGTTTCAGTCGTTCAGTTCGTTTCCGTCGTTCAGCTCGTTTCCGTCGTTCAGATCGTTTACGTCGTTCAGATCGTTTCAGTCGTTCAGATCGTTTCGGTCGTTCAGATCGTTTACGTCGTTCAGATCGTTTACGTCGTTCAGATCGTTTCCGTCGTTCAATTCGTTCACGTCGATGAGATCGTTTCCGTCGTTCAGATCGTTTCCGTCGTTGAGATCGTTTCAGTCGTTCAGATCGTTTCAGTCATTCAGCTCTTTTCAGTCATTCAGATCGTTTCCGTCGTTCAGCTCTTTTCCATCGTTCAGCTCGCTTCAGTCTTTCAGATCGTTTCCGTTGTTCAGATCGTTCCCGTCGTTCATCTCGTTTCCGTCGTTCAGATCGTTTCCGTCGTTCAGATCGTTTCAGTCGTTCAGATCGTTCATCTCGTTTCAGTCGTTCAGATCGTTTCAGTCGTTTAGATCATTTCAGTCGTTCAGATCGTTTCAGTCGTTCAGATCGTTTCTGTGGTTCAGCTCGTTTCCGTCATTCAGCTCGTTTCAGTCGTTCAGATCGTTTCAGTCGTTCAGATCGTTTCAGTCGTTCAGATCGTTTCCCTCATCAGTTCGTTTCCGTCGTTCAGATCGTTTCCGTCGTTCAGCTCATTTCCGTCATCCAGATCGTTTCATTCGTTCAGCTCGCTTCAGTCGTTCAGATCGTTTCAGTCGTTCAGATCTCTTCTGTTGTTCAGATCGTTTCAGTCGTTCAGCTCTTTTCCGTCGTTCAGATCGTTTCAGTCGTTCAGATCGTTTCAGTCGTTCAGATCGTTTCCGTAATTCAGCTCGTTTCAGTCGTTCAGATCGTTTCCGTAATTCAGATCGTTTCAGTCGTTCAGTTCGTTTCCGTCGTTCAGATCGTTTCAGTCGTTCAGTTCGTTTCCGTCGTTCAGATCGTTTCCGTCGTTCAGATCGTTTCAGTCGTTCAGATCGTTTCAGTCGTTCAGATCGTTTCCGTAATTCAGCTCGTTTCAGTCGTTCAGATCGTTTCCGTAATTCAGATCGTTTCAGTCGTTCAGTTCGTTTCCGTCGTTCAGATCGTTTCAGTCGTTCAGTTCGTTTCCGTCGTTCAGATCGTTTCCGTCGTTCAGATCGTTTCCGTCGTTCAGATCGTTTCTGTGGTTCAGCTCGTTTCCGTCATTCAGCTCGTTTCAGTCGTTCAGATCGTTTCAGTCGTTCAGATCGTTTCAGTCGTTCAGATCGTTTCCCTCATCAGTTCGTTTCCGTCGTTCAGATCGTTTCCGTCGTTCAGCTCATTTCCGTCATCCAGATCGTTTCATTCGTTCAGCTCGCTTCAGTCGTTCAGATCGTTTCAGTCGTTCAGATCGTTTCCGTAATTCAGATCGTTTCAGTCGTTCAGTTCGTTTCCGTCGTTCAGATCGTTTCAGTCGTTCAGTTCGTTTCCGTCGTTCAGATCGTTTCCGTCGTTCAGATCGTTTCCGTCGTTCAGATCGTTTCAGTCGTTCAGATCGTTTCAGTCGTTCAGATCGTTTCCGTAATTCAGCTCGTTTCAGTCGTTCAGATCGTTTCCGTAATTCAGATCGTTTCAGTCGTTCAGTTCGTTTCCGTCGTTCAGATCGTTTCAGTCGTTCAGTTCTTTTCCGTCGTTCAGCTCGTTTCCGTCGTTCAGATCGTTTCCGTCGTTCAGATCGTTTCCGTCGTTCATCTCGTTTCCGTCGTTCAGCTCGTTTCCGTCGTTCAGATCGTTTCCGTCGTTCAGATCGTTTCCGCCGTTCATCTCGTTTCCGTCGTTCAGCTCGTTTCAGTCGTTCAGTTCGTTTCCGTCGTGCAGATCGTTTCCGTCGTTCAGTTCGTTTCCGTCGTTCAGATCGTTTCCTTCGTTCAGATCGTTTACGTCGTTCAGACCGTTTACGTCGTTCAGATCGTTTACGTCGATGAGGTCGTTTCAGTCATTCAGATCGTTTCAGTCGTTCAGATCGTTTCCGTCGTGCAGATCGTTTCAGTCGTTCAGATCGTTTCAGTCGTTCAGATCGTTTCAGTCGTTCAGATCGTTTTAGTCGTTCAGATCGTTTCAGTCGTTCAGCTCTTTTCCGTCGTTCAGATCGTTTCCGTCGTTCAGATCGTTTCCGTCGTTCAGATCGTTTCCGCCGTTCATCTCGTTTCCGTCGTTCAGCTCGTTTCAGTCGTTCAGTTCGTTTCCGTCGTGCAGATCGTTTCCGTCGTTCAGTTCGTTTCCGTCGTTCAGATCGTTTCCTTCGTTCAGATCGTTTACGTCGTTCAGACCGTTTACGTCGTTCAGATCGTTTACGTCGATGAGGTCGTTTCAGTCATTCAGATCGTTTCTGTCGTTCAGATCGTTTCCGTCGTTCAGATCGTTTCAGTCGTTCAGATCGTTTCTGTCGTTCAGTTCGTTTCCGTCGTTCAGATCGTTTCAGTCGTTCAGATCGTTTCCGTCGTTCAGATCGTTTCAGTCGTTCAGATCGTTCATCTCGTTTCAGTCGTTCAGATCGTTTCAGTCGTTCGGATCGTTTAAGTCGTTCAGATCGTTCATCTCGTTTCAGTCGTTCAGATCGTTTCAGTCGTTTAGATCATTTCAGTCGGTCAGATCATTTCAGTCGTTCAGATCGTTTCTGTGGTTCAGCTCGTTTCCGTCATTCAGCTCGTTTCAGTCGTTCAGATCGTTTCAGTCGTTCAGATCGTTTCAGTCGTTCAGATCGTTTCCCTCATCAGTTCGTTTCCGTCGTTCAGATCGTTTCCGTCGTTCAGCTCATTTCCGTCATCCAGATCGTTTCATTCGTTCAGCTCGCTTCAGTCGTTCAGATCGTTTCAGTCGTTCAGATCGTTTCCGTAATTCAGATCGTTTCAGTCGTTCAGTTCGTTTCCGTCGTTCAGATCGTTTCAGTCGTTCAGTTCGTTTCCGTCGTTCAGATCGTTTCCGTCGTTCAGATCGTTTCCGTCGTTCAGATCGTTTCAGTCGTTCAGATCGTTTCCGTAATTCAGATCGTTTCAGTCGTTCAGTTCGTTTCCGTCGTTCAGATCGTTTCAGTCGTTCAGTTCTTTTCCGTCGTTCAGCTCGTTTCCGTCGTTCAGATCGTTTCCGTCGTTCAGATCGTTTCCGTCGTTCATCTCGTTTCCGTCGTTCAGCTCGTTTCCGTCGTTCAGATCGTTTCCGTCGTTCAGATCGTTTCCGCCGTTCATCTCGTTTCCGTCGTTCAGCTCGTTTCCTTCGTTCAGATCGTTTACGTCGTTCAGACCGTTTACGTCGTTCAGATCGTTTACGTCGATGAGGTCGTTTCAGTCATTCAGATCGTTTCTGTCGTTCAGATCGTTTCCGTCGTTCAGATCGTTTCTGTCGTTCAGATCGTTTCCGTCGTTCAGATCGTTTCCTTCGTTCAGATCGTTTACGTCGTTCAGACCGTTTACGTCGTTCAGATCGTTTACGTCGATGAGGTCGTTTCAGTCATTCAGATCGTTTCTGTCGTTCAGATCGTTTCCGTCGTTCAGATCGTTTCTGTCGTTCAGATCGTTTCCGTCGTTCAGATCGTTTCAGTCATTCAGATCGTTTCTGTCGTTCAGTTCGTTTCCGTCGTTCAGATCGTTTCAGTCGTTCAGATCGTTTCCGTCGTTCAGATCGTTTCCCTCATCAGCTCTTTTGAGTCGTTCAGATCGTTTCCCTCATCAGCTCTTTTCAGTCGTTCAGATCGTTTCAGTCGTTCAGATCGTTTCCGTCGATGAGGTCGTTTCCGTTGTTCAGATCGTTTCAGTCGTTCAGATCGTTTCCGTCGATGAGGTCGTTTCCGTTGTTCAGATCGTTTCAGTCGTTCAGTTCGTTTCAGTCGTTCAGCTCGTTTCCGTCGTTCAGATCGTTTCAGTCGTTCAGATCGTTTCAGTCGTTCAGATCGTTTCCGTCGTGCAGATCGTTTCAGTCGTTCAGATCGTTTCAGTCGTTCAGATCGTTTCAGTCGTTCAGATCGTTTTAGTCGTTCAGATCGTTTCAGTCGTTCAGCTCTTTTCCGTCGTTCAGATCGTTTCCGTCGTTCAGATCGTTTCCGTCGTTCAGATCGTTTCCCTCATCAGTTCGTTTCCGTCGTTCAGATCGTTTCAGTCGTTCAGATCGTTTCAGTCGTTCAGATCGCTTCTGTCGTTCAGATCGTTTCAGTCGTTCTGATCGTTTCAGTCGTTCAGATCGTTTCAGTCGTTCAGTTCGCTTCCGTCGTTCAGATCGTTTCAGTCGTTCAGATCGTTTCAGTCGTTCAGATCGCTTCCGTCGTTCAGCTCGTTTCCGTCGTTCAGATCGTTTCCGTCGTTCAGATCTTTTACGTCGTTCAATTCGTTTACGTCGATGAGATCGTTTTACGTCGTTCAGATCGTTTCCGTCGTTCAGCTCGTTTCCGTCGTTCAGATCGTTTCAGTCGTTCAGATCGTTTCAGTCGT
Organism: Blennius ocellaris; assembly: GCF_963422515.1. NCBI lineage: Eukaryota > Metazoa > Chordata > Actinopteri > Blenniiformes > Blenniidae > Blennius > Blennius ocellaris. The sequence continues at coordinate 850,553 of NW_027662315.1, forward strand.
TCAGATCGTTCCCTCATCAGCTCTTTTCCGCCGTTCAGATCGTTTCCGTCGTTCAGATCGTTTCAGTCGTTCAGATCGTTTCGGTCGTTCAGATCGTTTACGTCGTTCAGATCGTTTACGTCGTTCAGATCGTTTCAGTCGTTCAGATCGTTTCGGTCGTTCAGATCGTTTACGTCGTTCAGATCGTTTACGTCGTTCAGATCGTTTACGTCGTTCAATTCGTTCACGTCGATGAGATCGTTTCCGTCGTTCAGATCGTTTCCGTCGTTGAGATCGTTTCAGTCGTTCAGATCGTTTCAGTCATTCAGCTCGTTTCAGTCGTTCAGATCGTTTCCGTAATTCAGATCGTTTCAGTCGTTCAGTTCGTTTCCGTCGTTCAGATCGTTTCAGTCGTTCAGTTCGTTTCCGTCGTTCAGCTCGTTTCCGTCGTTCAGATCGTTTACGTCGTTCAGATCGTTTCAGTCGTTCAGATCGTTTCGGTCGTTCAGATCGTTTACGTCGTTCAGATCGTTTACGTCGTTCAGATCGTTTCCGTCGTTCAATTCGTTCACGTCGATGAGATCGTTTCCGTCGTTCAGATCGTTTCCGTCGTTGAGATCGTTTCAGTCGTTCAGATCGTTTCAGTCATTCAGCTCTTTTCAGTCATTCAGATCGTTTCCGTCGTTCAGCTCTTTTCCATCGTTCAGCTCGCTTCAGTCTTTCAGATCGTTTCCGTTGTTCAGATCGTTCCCGTCGTTCATCTCGTTTCCGTCGTTCAGATCGTTTCCGTCGTTCAGATCGTTTCAGTCGTTCAGATCGTTCATCTCGTTTCAGTCGTTCAGATCGTTTCAGTCGTTTAGATCATTTCAGTCGTTCAGATCGTTTCAGTCGTTCAGATCGTTTCTGTGGTTCAGCTCGTTTCCGTCATTCAGCTCGTTTCAGTCGTTCAGATCGTTTCAGTCGTTCAGATCGTTTCAGTCGTTCAGATCGTTTCCCTCATCAGTTCGTTTCCGTCGTTCAGATCGTTTCCGTCGTTCAGCTCATTTCCGTCATCCAGATCGTTTCATTCGTTCAGCTCGCTTCAGTCGTTCAGATCGTTTCAGTCGTTCAGATCTCTTCTGTTGTTCAGATCGTTTCAGTCGTTCAGCTCTTTTCCGTCGTTCAGATCGTTTCAGTCGTTCAGATCGTTTCAGTCGTTCAGATCGTTTCCGTAATTCAGCTCGTTTCAGTCGTTCAGATCGTTTCCGTAATTCAGATCGTTTCAGTCGTTCAGTTCGTTTCCGTCGTTCAGATCGTTTCAGTCGTTCAGTTCGTTTCCGTCGTTCAGATCGTTTCCGTCGTTCAGATCGTTTCAGTCGTTCAGATCGTTTCAGTCGTTCAGATCGTTTCCGTAATTCAGCTCGTTTCAGTCGTTCAGATCGTTTCCGTAATTCAGATCGTTTCAGTCGTTCAGTTCGTTTCCGTCGTTCAGATCGTTTCAGTCGTTCAGTTCGTTTCCGTCGTTCAGATCGTTTCCGTCGTTCAGATCGTTTCCGTCGTTCAGATCGTTTCTGTGGTTCAGCTCGTTTCCGTCATTCAGCTCGTTTCAGTCGTTCAGATCGTTTCAGTCGTTCAGATCGTTTCAGTCGTTCAGATCGTTTCCCTCATCAGTTCGTTTCCGTCGTTCAGATCGTTTCCGTCGTTCAGCTCATTTCCGTCATCCAGATCGTTTCATTCGTTCAGCTCGCTTCAGTCGTTCAGATCGTTTCAGTCGTTCAGATCGTTTCCGTAATTCAGATCGTTTCAGTCGTTCAGTTCGTTTCCGTCGTTCAGATCGTTTCAGTCGTTCAGTTCGTTTCCGTCGTTCAGATCGTTTCCGTCGTTCAGATCGTTTCCGTCGTTCAGATCGTTTCAGTCGTTCAGATCGTTTCAGTCGTTCAGATCGTTTCCGTAATTCAGCTCGTTTCAGTCGTTCAGATCGTTTCCGTAATTCAGATCGTTTCAGTCGTTCAGTTCGTTTCCGTCGTTCAGATCGTTTCAGTCGTTCAGTTCTTTTCCGTCGTTCAGCTCGTTTCCGTCGTTCAGATCGTTTCCGTCGTTCAGATCGTTTCCGTCGTTCATCTCGTTTCCGTCGTTCAGCTCGTTTCCGTCGTTCAGATCGTTTCCGTCGTTCAGATCGTTTCCGCCGTTCATCTCGTTTCCGTCGTTCAGCTCGTTTCAGTCGTTCAGTTCGTTTCCGTCGTGCAGATCGTTTCCGTCGTTCAGTTCGTTTCCGTCGTTCAGATCGTTTCCTTCGTTCAGATCGTTTACGTCGTTCAGACCGTTTACGTCGTTCAGATCGTTTACGTCGATGAGGTCGTTTCAGTCATTCAGATCGTTTCTGTCGTTCAGATCGTTTCCGTCGTTCAGATCGTTTCAGTCGTTCAGATCGTTTCTGTCGTTCAGTTCGTTTCCGTCGTTCAGATCGTTTCAGTCGTTCAGATCGTTTCCGTCGTTCAGATCGTTTCCCTCATCAGCTCTTTTGAGTCGTTCAGATCGTTTCCCTCATCAGCTCTTTTCAGTCGTTCAGATCGTTTCAGTCGTTCAGATCGTTTCCGTCGATGAGGTCGTTTCCGTTGTTCAGATCGTTTCAGTCGTTCAGATCGTTTCCGTCGATGAGGTCGTTTCCGTTGTTCAGATCGTTTCAGTCGTTCAGTTCGTTTCAGTCGTTCAGCTCGTTTCCGTCGTTCAGATCGTTTCAGTCGTTCAGATCGTTTCAGTCGTTCAGATCGTTTCCGTCGTGCAGATCGTTTCAGTCGTTCAGATCGTTTCAGTCGTTCAGATCGTTTCAGTCGTTCAGATCGTTTTAGTCGTTCAGATCGTTTCAGTCGTTCAGCTCTTTTCCGTCGTTCAGATCGTTTCCGTCGTTCAGATCGTTTCCGTCGTTCAGATCGTTTCCCTCATCAGTTCGTTTCCATCGTTCAGATCGTTTCAGTCGTTCAGATCGTTTCAGTCGTTCAGATCGCTTCCGTCGTTCAGATCGTTTCAGTCGTTCTGATCGTTTCAGTCGTTCAGATCGTTTCAGTCGTTCAGTTCGCTTCCGTCGTTCAGATCGTTTCAGTCGTTCAGATCGTTTCAGTCGTTCAGATCGCTTCCGTCGTTCAGCTCGTTTCCGTCGTTCAGATCGTTTCCGTCGTTCAGATCGTTTCCGTCGTTCAGATCGTTTCCGTCGTTCAGATCGTTTCCGTCGTTCAGATCGTTTCCCTCATCAGTTCGTTTCCATCGTTCAGATCGTTTCAGTCGTTCAGATCGTTTCAGTCGTTCAGATCGCTTCCGTCGTTCAGATCGTTTCAGTCGTTCTGATCGTTTCAGTCGTTCAGATCGTTTCAGTCGTTCAATTTGCTTCCGTCGTTCAGATCGTTTCAGTCGTTCAGATCGTTTCAGTCGTTCAGATCGCTTCCGTCGTTCAGCTCGTTTCCGTCGTTCAGATCGTTTACGTCGTTCAGATCGTTTACGTCGTTCAATTCGTTTACGTCGATGAGATCGTTTTACGTCGTTCAGATCGTTTCCGTCGTTCAGCTCGTTTCCGTCGTTCAGATCGTTTCAGTCGTTCAGATCGTTTCAGTCGTTCAGATCGTTTCGGTCGTTCAGATCGTTTCGGTCGTTCAGATCGTTTCGGTCGTTCAGATCGTTTACGTCGTTCAGATCGTTTCGGTCGTTCAGATCGTTTCGGTCGTTCAGATCGTTTACGTCGTTCAGATCGTTTACGTCGTTCAGATCGTTTCCGTCGTTCAATTCGTTCACGTCGATGAGATCGTTTCCGTCGTTCAGATCGTTTCCGTCGTTGAGATCGTTTCAGTCGTTCAGATCGTTTCAGTCATTCAGCTCGTTTCAGTCGTTCAGATCGTTTCCGTAATTCAGATCGTTTCAGTCGTTCAGTTCGTTTCCGTCGTTCAGATCGTTTCAGTCGTTCAGTTCGTTTCCGTCGTTCAGCTCGTTTCCGTCGTTCAGATCGTTTACGTCGTTCAGATCGTTTCAGTCGTTCAGATCGTTTCGGTCGTTCAGATCGTTTACGTCGTTCAGATCGTTTACGTCGTTCAGATCGTTTCCGTCGTTCAATTCGTTCACGTCGATGAGATCGTTTCCGTCGTTCAGATCGTTTCCGTCGTTGAGATCGTTTCAGTCGTTCAGATCGTTTCAGTCATTCAGCTCTTTTCAGTCGTTCAGATCGTTTCCGTCGTTCAGATCGTTTCAGTCGTTCAGATCGTTTCAGTCGTTCGGATCGTTTAAGTCGTTCAGATCGTTTCCCTCATCAGTTCGTTTCCGTTGTTCAGATCGTTTCCGTCGTTCAGCTCTTTTCCATCGTTCAGCTCGCTTCAGTCTTTCAGAACGTTTCCGTTGTTCAGATCGTTTCCGTCGTTCATCTCGTTTCCGTCGTTCAGATCGTTTCCGTCGTTCAGATCGTTTCAGTCGTTCAGATCGTTCATCTCGTTTCAGTCGTTCAGATCGTTTCCGTCGTTCAGATCGTTTCCGTCGTTCAGCTCATTTCCGTCATCCAGATCGTTTCATTCGTTCAGCTCGCTTCAGTCGTTCAGATCGTTTCAGTCGTTCAGATCTCTTCTGTTGTTCAGATCGTTTCAGTCGTTCAGATCTCTTCTGTTGTTCAGATCGTTTCAGTCGTTCAGCTCTTTTCCGTCGTTCAGATCGTTTCAGTCGTTCAGATCGTTTCAGTCGTTCATATCGTTTCCGTAATTCAGCTCGTTTCAGTCGTTCAGATCGTTTCCGTAATTCAGATCGTTTCAGTCGTTCAGTTCGTTTCCGTCGTTCAGATCGTTTCAGTCGTTCAGTTCGTTTCCGTCGTTCAGATCGTTTCCGTCGTTCAGATCGTTTCAGTCGTTCAGATCGTTTCAGTCGTTCAGATCGTTTCCGTAATTCAGCTCGTTTCAGTCGTTCAGATCGTTTCCGTAATTCAGATCGTTTCAGTCGTTCAGTTCGTTTCCGTCGTTCAGATCGTTTCAGTCGTTCAGTTCGTTTCCGTCGTTCAGCTCGTTTCCGTCGTTCAGATCGTTTACGTCGTTCAGATCGTTTCAGTCGTTCAGATCGTTTCGGTCGTTCAGATCGTTTACGTCGTTCAGATCGTTTACGTCGTTCAGATCGTTTCCGTCGTTCAATTCGTTCACGTCGATGAGATCGTTTCTGTCGTTCAGATCGTTTCAGTCGTTCAGTTCGTTTCCGTCGTTCAGATCGTTTCAGTCGTTCAGTTCGTTTCCGTCGTTCAGATCGTTTCAGTCGTTCAGTTCGTTTCCGTCGTTCAGATCGTTTCAGTCGTTCAGTTCGTTTCCGTCGTTCAGATCGTTTCAGTCGTTCAGATCGTTTCAGTCGTTCAGATCGTTTCCGTAATTCAGCTCGTTTCCGTCGTTCAGATCGTTTCCGTAATTCAGATCGTTTCAGTCGTTCAGTTCGTTTCCGTCGTTCAGATCGTTTCAGTCGTTCAGTTCGTTTCCGTCGTTCAGCTCGTTTCCGTCGTTCAGATCGTTTCCGTCGTTCAGATCGTTTCCGTCGTTCATCTCGTTTCCGTCGTTCAGCTCGTTTCAGTCGTTCAGTTCGTTTCCGTCGTGCAGATCGTTTCCGTCGTTCAGTTCGTTTCCGTCGTTCAGATCGTTTACGTCGATGAGGTCGTTTCAGTCATTCAGATCGTTTCTGTCGTTCAGATCGTTTCCGTCGTTCAGATCGTTTCAGTCGTTCAGATCGTTTCTGTCGTTCAGTTCGTTTCCGTCGTTCAGATCGTTTCAGTCGTTCAGATCGTTTCCGTCGTTCAGATCGTTTACCTCATCAGCTCTTTTGAGTCGTTCAGATCGTTTCCCTCATCAGCTCTTTTCAGTCGTTCAGATCGTTTCAGTCGTTCAGATCGTTTCCGTCGATGAGGTCGTTTCCGTTGTTCAGATCGTTTCAGTCGTTCAGATCGTTTCCGTCGATGAGGTCGTTTCCGTTGTTCAGATCGTTTCAGTCGTTCAGATCGTTTCAGTCGTTCAGATCGTTTCCGTCGATGAGGTCGTTTCCGTCGTTCAGATCGTTTGAGTCGTTCAGATCGTTTCCCTCATCAGCTCTTTTCAGTCGTTCAGATCGTTTCAGTCGTTCAGATCGTTTCCCTCATCAGCTCTTTTAAGTCGTTCAGATCGTTTCCGTCGTTCAGATCGTTTCAATCGTTCAGATCGTTTCCGTCGTTCAGATCGTTTCAGTCGTTTAGATCATTTCAGTCGTTCAGATCGTTTCAGTCGTTCAGATCGTTTCTGTGGTTCAGCTCGTTTCCGTCATTCAGCTCGTTTCAGTCGTTCAGATCGTTTCAGTCGTTCAGATCGTTTCAGTCGTTCAGATCGTTTCCCTCATCAGTTCGTTTCCGTCGTTCAGATCGTTTCCGTCGTTCAGCTCATTTCCGTCATCCAGATCGTTTCATTCGTTCAGCTCGCTTCTGTCGTTCAGATCGTTTCAGTCGTTCAGATCGTTTCCGTAATTCAGCTCGTTTCAGTCGTTCAGCTCGTTTCAGTCGTTCAGATCGTTTCAGTCGTTCAGATCGTTTCAGTCGTTCAGCTCGTTTCAGTCATTCAGATCGTTTCAGTCGTTCAGATCGTTTCAGTCGTTCAGATCGTTTCAGTCGTTCAGTTCGTTTCCGTCGTTCAGTTCGTTTCCGTCGTTCAGATCGTTTCAGTCGTTCAGTTCGTTTCCGTCGTTCAGATCGTTTCAGTCGTTCAGTTCGTTTCCGTCGTTCAGATCGTTTCCGTCGTTCAGATCGTTTCCGTCGTTCAGATCGTTTCAGTCGTTCAGATCGTTTCAGTCGTTCAGATCGTTTCCGTAATTCAGCTCGTTTCAGTCGTTCAGATCTCTTCTGTCGTTCAGATCATTTCAGTCGTTCAGATCGTTTCCGTAATTCAGCTCGTTTCAGTCGTTCAGATCGTTTCAGTCGTTCAGCTCGTTTCAGTCGTTCAGATCGTTTCAGTCGTTCAGATCGTTTCAGTCGTTCAGATCGTTTCCGTAATTCAGATCGTTTCAGTCGTTCAGTTCGTTTCCGTCGTTCAGATCGTTTCAGTCGTTCAGTTCGTTTCCGTCGTTCAGATCGTTTCCGTCGTTCAGATCGTTTCCGTCGTTCAGATCGTTTCAGTCGTTCAGATCGTTTCAGTCGTTCAGATCGTTTCCGTAATTCAGCTCGTTTCAGTCGTTCAGATCGTTTCCGTAATTCAGATCGTTTCAGTCGTTCAGTTCGTTTCCGTCGTTCAGATCGTTTCAGTCGTTCAGTTCGTTTCCGTCGTTCAGATCGTTTCCGTCGTTCAGATCGTTTCCGTCGTTCAGATCGTTTCAGTCGTTCAGATCGTTTCAGTCGTTCAGATCGTTTCCGTAATTCAGCTCGTTTCAGTCGTTCAGATCGTTTCCGTAATTCAGATCGTTTCAGTCGTTCAGTTCGTTTCCGTCGTTCAGATCGTTTCAGTCGTTCAGATCGTTCATCTCGTTTCAGTCGTTCAGATCGTTTCAGTCGTTTAGATCATTTCAGTCGTTCAGATCGTTTCTGTGGTTCAGCTCGTTTCCGTCATTCAGCTCGTTTCAGTCGTTCAGATCGTTTCAGTCGTTCAGATCGTTTCAGTCGTTCAGATCGTTTCCCTCATCAGTTCGTTTCCGTCGTTCAGATCGTTTCCGTCGTTCAGCTCATTTCCGTCATCCAGATCGTTTCATTCGTTCAGCTCGCTTCAGTTGTTCAGATCTCTTCTGTTGTTCAGATCGTTTCAGTCGTTCAGCTCTTTTCCGTCGTTCAGATCGTTTCAGTCGTTCAGATCGTTTCAGTCGTTCAGATCGTTTCCGTAATTCAGCTCGTTTCAGTCGTTCAGATCGTTTCAGTCGTTCAGCTCGTTTCAGTCGTTCAGATCGTTTCAGTCGTTCAGATCGTTTCAGTCGTTCAGATCGTTTCAGTCGTTCAGATCGTTTCCGTAATTCAGATCGTTTCAGTCGTTCAGTTCGTTTCCGTCGTTCAGATCGTTTCAGTCGTTCAGTTCGTTTCCGTCGTTCTGATCGTTTCCGTCGTTCAGATCGTTTCCGTCGTTCAGATCGTTTCAGTCGTTCAGATCGTTTCAGTCGTTCAGATCGTTTCCGTAATTCAGCTCGTTTAAGTCGTTCAGATCGTTTCCGTAATTCAGATCGTTTCAGTCGTTCAGTTCGTTTCCGTCGTTCAGATCGTTTCAGTCGTTCAGTTCGTTTCCGTCGTTCAGCTCGTTTCCGTCGTTCATCTCGTTTCCGTCGTTCAGCTCGTTTCCGTCGTTCAGATCGTTTCAGTCGTTCAGATCGTTTCCCTCATCAGCTCTTTTCAGTCGTTCAGATCGTTTCCGTCGTTCAGATCGTTTCAGTCGTTCAGATCGTTTCCCTCATCAGCTCTTTTCAGTCGTTCAGCTCTTTTAAGTCGTTCAGATCGTTTCAGTCGTTCAGATCGTTTCCGTCTTTCAGATCGTTTCAGTCGTTCAGATCGTTTCAGTCGTTCAGATCGTTTCCGTCGTTCAGTTCGTTTCAGTCGTTCAGATCGTTTCAGTCGTTCAGATCGTTTCCGTCGTTCAGATCGTTTACGTCGTTCAGATCGTTTACATCGATGAGGTCGTTTCAGTCGTTCAGATCGTTTCACTCGTTCAGATCGTTTCCGTCGTTCAGATCATTTCAGTCGTTCAGATCGTTTCCGTCGTTCAGATCGTTTACGTCGTTCAGATCGTTTACATCGATGAGGTCGTTTCAGTCGTTCAGATCGTTTCTGTCGTTCAGATCGTTCCCGTCGTTCAGATCGTTTCCGTCGTTCAGATCGTTTCAGTCGTTCAGATCGTTTCAGTCGTTCAGATCGTTTCACTCGTTCAGATCGTTTCCGTCGTTCAGATCATTTCAGTCGTTCAGATCGTTTCCGTCGTTCAGATCGTTTCAGTCGTTCAGATCGTTTCCCTCATCAGCTCTTTTCCGTCGTTCAAATTGTTTCAGTCTTTCAGATCGTTTCTGTCTTTCAGATCGTTTCAGTCGTTCAGATCGTTTCAGTCGTTCAGATCGTTTCCCTCATCAGCTCTTTTAAGTCGTTCAGATCGTTTCAGTCGTTCAGATCGTTTCCGTCTTTCAGATCGTTTCAGTCATTCAGATCGTTTCCGTCGTTCAGATCGTTTCCGTCTTTCAGATCGTTTCCGTCGTTCAGATCGTTTCAGTCGTTCAGATCGTTTCAGTCGTTCAGATCGTTTCAGTCGTTCAGATCGTTTCTGTCGTTCAGCTCTTTTAAGTCGTTCAGATCGTTTCAGTCGTTCAGATCGTTTCCGTCGTTCAGATCGTTTTCGTCGTTCAGATTGTTTCCGTCTTTCAGATCGTTTCCGTCATTCAGATCGTTTCAGTCGTTCAGATCGTTTCCCTCATCAGCTCTTCTCAGTCGTTCAGATCGTTTCTGTCGTTCAGTTCGTTTCCGTCTTTCAGATCGTTTCCGTCGTTCAGATCGTTTCAGTCGTTCAGATCGTTTCCCTCATCAGCTCTTTTCAGTCGTTCAGATCGTTTCCGTCGTTCAGATCGTTTCAGTCGTTCAGATCGTTTCCCTCATCAGCTCTTTTCAGTCGTTCAGCTCTTTTCAGTCGTTCCGATCGTTTCACTCGTTCAGATCGTTTCCGTCGTTCAGATCGTTTCCGTCGTTCAGATCGTTTTCGTCGTTCAGATCGTTTCCGTCTTTCAGATCGTTTCCGTCGTTCAGATCGTTTCAGTCGTTCAGATCGTTTCCCTCATCAGCTCTTTTCAGTCGTTCAGATCGTTTCCGTCGTTCAGATCGTTTCAGTCGTTCAGATCGTTTCCCTCATCAGCTCTTTTCAGTCGTTCAGCTCTTTTAAGTCGTTCAGATCGTTTCAGTCGTTCAGATCGTTTCCGTCTTTCAGATCGTTTCAGTCGTTCAGATCGTTTCAGTCTTTCAGATCGTTTCTGTCTTTCAGATCGTTTCAGTCGTTCAGATCGTTTCAGTCGTTCAGATCGTTTCCCTCATCAGCTCTTTTAAGTCGTTCAGATCGTTTCAGTCGTTCAGATCGTTTCCGTCTTTCAGATCGTTTCAGTCATTCAGATCGTTTCCGTCGTTCAGATCGTTTTCGTCGTTCAGATCGTTTCCGTCTTTCAGATCGTTTCCGTCGTTCAGATCGTTTCAGTCGTTCAGATCGTTTCCCTCATCAGCTCTTTTCAGTCGTTCAGATCGTTTCCGTCGTTCAGATCGTTTCCGTCTTTCAGATCGTTTCAGTCATTCAGATCGTTTCCGTCGTTCAGATCGTTTTCGTCGTTCAGATCGTTTCCGTCTTTCAGATCGTTTCCGTCGTTCAGATCGTTTCAGTCGTTCAGATCGTTTCCCTCATCAGCTCTTTTCAGTCGTTCAGATCGTTTCCGTCGTTCAGATCGTTTCAGTCGTTCAGATCGTTTCCCTCATCAGCTCTTTTCAGTCGTTCAGCTCTTTTAAGTCGTTCAGATCGTTTCAGTCGTTCAGATCGTTTCACTCGTTCAGATCGTTTCCGTCGTTCAGATCATTTCAGTCGTTCAGATCGTTTCCGTCGTTCAGATCGTTTACGTCGTTCAGATCGTTTACATCGATGAGGTCGTTTCAGTCGTTCAGATCGTTTCTGTCGTTCAGATCGTTCCCGTCGTTCAGATCGTTTCCGTCGTTCAGATCGTTTCCGTCGTTCAGATCGTTTCCGTCTTTCAGATCGTTTCCGTCGTTCAGATCGTTTCAGTCGTTCAGATCGTTTCCCTCATCAGCTCTTTTCAGTCGTTCAGATCGTTTCCGTCGTTCAGATCGTTTCAGTCGTTCAGATCGTTTCCCTCATCAGCTCTTTTCAGTCGTTCAGCTCTTTTCAGTCGTTCCGATCGTTTCACTCGTTCAGATCGTTTCCGTCGTTCAGATCGTTTCCATCGTTCAGATCGTTTCTGTCTTTCAGATCGTTTCAGTCGTTCAGCTCGTTTCAGTCATTCAGATCGTTTCAGTCGTTCAGATCGTTTCCGTAATTCAGATCGTTTCAGTCGTTCAGTTCGTTTCCGTCGTTCAGATCGTTTCAGTCGTTCAGTTCGTTTCCGTCGTTCAGATCGTTTCCGTCGTTCAGATCGTTTCCGTCGTTCAGATCGTTTCAGTCGTTCAGATCGTTTCAGTCGTTCAGATCGTTTCCGTAATTCAGCTCGTTTCAGTCGTTCAGATCTCTTCTGTCGTTCAGATCGTTTCAGTCGTTCAGATCGTTTCCGTAATTCAGCTCGTTTCAGTCGTTCAGATCGTTTCAGTCGTTCAGCTCGTTTCAGTCGTTCAGATCGTTTCAGTCGTTCAGATCGTTTCAGTCGTTCAGATCGTTTCCGTAATTCAGATCGTTTCAGTCGTTCAGTTCGTTTCCGTCGTTCAGATCGTTTCAGTCGTTCAGTTCGTTTCCGTCGTTCAGATCGTTTCCGTCGTTCAGATCGTTTCCGTCGTTCAGATCGTTTCAGTCGTTCAGATCGTTTCAGTCGTTCAGATCGTTTCCGTAATTCAGCTCGTTTCAGTCGTTCAGATCGTTTCCGTAATTCAGATCGTTTCAGTCGTTCAGTTCGTTTCCGTCGTTCAGATCGTTTCAGTCGTTCAGTTCGTTTCCGTCGTTCAGTTCGTTTCCGTCGTTCAGATCGTTTCCGTCGTTCAGGTCGTTTCCGTTGTTCAGATCGTTTCCGTCGTTCATCTCGTTTCCGTCGTTCAGATCGTTTCCGTCGTTCAGATCGTTTCAGTCGTTCAGATCGTTCATCTCGTTTCAGTCGTTCAGATCGTTTCAGTCGTTTAGATCATTTCAGTCGTTCAGATCGTTTCTGTGGTTCAGCTCGTTTCCGTCATTCAGCTCGTTTCAGTCGTTCAGATCGTTTCAGTCGTTCAGATCGTTTCAGTCGTTCAGATCGTTTCCCTCATCAGTTCGTTTCCGTCGTTCAGATCGTTTCCGTCGTTCAGCTCATTTCCGTCATCCAGATCGTTTCATTCGTTCAGCTCGCTTCAGTTGTTCAGATCTCTTCTGTTGTTCAGATCGTTTCAGTCGTTCAGCTCTTTTCCGTCGTTCAGATCGTTTCAGTCGTTCAGATCGTTTCAGTCGTTCAGATCGTTTCCGTAATTCAGCTCGTTTCAGTCGTTCAGATCGTTTCAGTCGTTCAGCTCGTTTCAGTCGTTCAGATCGTTTCAGTCGTTCAGATCGTTTCAGTCGTTCAGATCGTTTCAGTCGTTCAGATCGTTTCCGTAATTCAGATCGTTTCAGTCGTTCAGTTCGTTTCCGTCGTTCAGATCGTTTCAGTCGTTCAGTTCGTTTCCGTCGTTCTGATCGTTTCCGTCGTTCAGATCGTTTCCGTCGTTCAGATCGTTTCAGTCGTTCAGATCGTTTCAGTCGTTCAGATCGTTTCCGTAATTCAGCTCGTTTAAGTCGTTCAGATCGTTTCCGTAATTCAGATCGTTTCAGTCGTTCAGTTCGTTTCCGTCATCAGCTCTTTTGAGTCGTTCAGATCGTTTCCCTCATCAGCTCTTTTCAGTCGTTCAGATCGTTTCAGTCGTTCAGATCGTTTCCGTCGATGAGGTCGTTTCCGTTGTTCAGATCGTTTCAGTCGTTCAGATCGTTTCCGTCGATGAGGTCGTTTCCGTTGTTCAGATCGTTTCAGTCGTTCAGTTCTTTTCAGTCGTTCAGCTCGTTTCCGTCGTTCAGATCGTTTCAGTCGTTCAGATCGTTTCAGTCGTTCAGATCGTTTCCCTCATCAGCTCTTTTCAGTCGTTCAGATCGTTTCAGTCGTTCAGATCGTTTCCCTCATCAGCTCTTTTAAGTCGTTCAGATCGTTTCCGTCGTTCAGATCGTTTCAATCGTTCAGCTCGTTTCCGTCGTTCAGTTCGTTTCCGTCGTGCAGATCGTTTCCGTCGTTCAGTTCGTTTCCGTCGTTCAGATCGTTTCCGTCGTTCAGATCGTTTCAGTCGTTCAGATCGTTTCCGTCGTTCAGATCGTTTCACTCGTTCAGATCGTTTCCGTCGTTCAGATCGTTTCAGTCGTTCAGGTCGTTTCCATCGTTCAGCTCTTTTAAGTCGTTCAGATCGTTTCCGTCGTTCAGATCGTTTCAGTCCTTCAGATCGTTTCCGTCGTTCAGATCGTTTACCTCATCAGCTCTTTTCAGTCGTTCAGCTCGTTTCCGTCGTGCAGATCGTTTCCGTCGTTCAGTTCGTTTACGTCGTTCAGATCGTTTACGTCGATGAGGTCGTTTCAGTCATTCAGATCGTTTCTGTCGTTCAGATCGTTTCCGTCGTTCAGATCGTTTCAGTCGTTCAGATCGTTTCTGTCGTTCAGTTCGTTTCCGTCGTTCAGATCGTTTCAGTCGTTCAGATCGTTTCCGTCGTTCAGATCGTTTCCCTCATCAGCTCTTTTGAGTCGTTCAGATCGTTTCCCTCATCAGCTCTTTTCAGTCGTTCAGATCGTTTCAGTCGTTCAGATCGTTTCCGTCGATGAGGTCGTTTCCGTTGTTCAGATCGTTTCAGTCGTTCAGTTCGTTTCAGTCGTTCAGCTCGTTTCCGTCGTTCTAATCGTTTCCGTCGTGCAGATCGTTTCCGTCGTTCAGTTCGTTTCCGTCGTTCAGATCGTTTACGTCGATGAGGTCGTTTCAGTCATTCAGATCGTTTCTGTCGTTCAGATCGTTTCCGTCGTTCAGATCGTTTCAGTCGTTCAGATCGTTTCTGTCGTTCAGTTCGTTTCCGTCGTTCAGATCGTTTCAGTCGTTCAGATCGTTTCCGTCGTTCAGATCGTTTCCCTCATCAGCTCTTTTAAGTCGTTCAGATCGTTTCCCTCATCAGCTCTTTTCAGTCGTTCAGATCGTTTCAGTCGTTCAGATCGTTTCCGTCGATGAGGTCGTTTCCGTCGTTCAGATCGTTTCAGTCGTTCAGATCGTTTCCGTCGTTCAGTTCGCTTCAGTCGTTCAGATCGTTTCAGTCGTTCAGTTCGCTTCAGTTGTTCAGATCGTTTCAGTCGTTCAGATCGTTTCAGTCGTTCAGATCGTTTCCGTCGTTCAGATCGTTTCAGTCGTTCAGATCGTTTACGTCGATGAGGTCGTTTCAGTCGTTCAGATCGTTTCCGTCGTTCAGATCGTTTCAGTCGTTCAGATCGTTTCCGTCGTTCAGTTCGCTTCAGTCGTTCAGATCGTTTCAGTCGTTCAGTTCGCTTCAGTCGTTCAGATCGTTTCAGTCGTTCAGATCGTTTCAGTCGTTCAGATCGTTTCCGTCGTTCAGTTCGTTTCAGTCGTTCAGATCGTTTCAGTCGTTCAGTTCGCTTCAGTCGTTCAGCTCGTTTCCGTCGTTCAGATCGTTTCAGTCGTTCACATCGTTTCAGTCGTTCAGATCGTTTCAGTCGTTCAGATCGTTTCACTCGTTCAGATCGTTTCCGTCGTTCAGATCGTTTCAGTCGTTCAGATCGTTTCAGTCGTTCAGATCGTTTCAGTCGTGCAGATCGTTTCAGTCGTTGAGATCGTTTCAGTCGTTCAGTTCGTTTCAGTCGTTCAGATCGTTTCAGTCGTTCAGATCGTTTCCGTCGTGCAGATCGTTTCAGTCGTTCAGTTCGTTTCAGTCGTTCAGCTCGTTTCCGTCGTTCAGATCGTTTCAGTCGTTCAGATCGTTTCAGTCGTTCAGATCGTTTCCGTCGTTCAGATCGTTTCATTCCTTCAAATCGTTTCCCTCATCAGCTCGTTTCCGTCGTTCAGCTCTTTTAAGTCGTTCAGATCGTTTCCGTCGTTCAGATCGTTTACGTCGTTCAGATCGTTTACATCGATGAGGTCGTTTCTGTCGTTCAGATCGTTTCTGTCGTTCAGGTCGTTTCTGTCGTTCAGATCATTTCAGTCGTTCAGATCGTTTCCCTCATCAGCTCTTTTCAGTCGTTCAGATCGTTTCCATCGTTCAGATCGTTTCCATCGTTCAGCTCTTTTAAGTCGTTCAGATCGTTTCCGTCGTTCAGATCGTTTCAGTCCTTCAGATCGTTTCATTCCTTCAAATCGTTTCCCTCATCAGCTCGTTTCCGTCGTTCAGATCGTTTCTGTCGTTCAGATCGTTTCCATCGTTCATATCGTTTCAGTCGTTCAGATCGTTTCAGACGTTCAGATCGTTTCCCTCATCAGCTCTTTTAAGTCGTTCAGATCGTTTCCGTCGTTCAGATCGTTTACGTCGTTCAGATCGTTTCCGTCGTTCAGCTCTTTTAAGTCGTTCAGTTCGTTTCCGTCGTGCAGATCGTTTCCGTCGTTCAGTTCGTTTCCGTCGTTCAGATCGTTTCCGTCGTTCAGGTCGTTTCCGTCGTTCAGCTCTTTTAAGTCGTTCAGATCGTTTCAGTCGTTCAGATCGTTTCAGTCGTTCAGATCGTTTCAGTCGTTCAGATCGTTTCCGTCGTTCAGTTCGTTTCAGTCGTTCAGATCGTTTCAGTCGTTCAGTTCGCTTCAGTCGTTCAGCTCGTTTCCGTCGTTCAGATCGTTTCAGTCGTTCACATCGTTTCAGTCGTTCAGATCGTTTCAGTCGTTCAGATCGTTTCACTCGTTCAGATCGTTTCCGTCGTTCAGATCGTTTCAGTCGTTCAGATCGTTTCAGTCGTTCAGATCGTTTCAGTCGTGCAGATCGTTTCAGTCGTTGAGATCGTTTCAGTCGTTCAGTTCGTTTCAGTCGTTCAGATCGTTTCAGTCGTTCAGATCGTTTCCGTCGTGCAGATCGTTTCAGTCGTTCAGTTCGTTTCAGTCGTTCAGCTCGTTTCCGTCGTTCAGATCGTTTCAGTCGTTCAGATCGTTTCAGTCGTTCAGATCGTTTCCGTCGTTCAGATCGTTTCATTCCTTCAAATCGTTTCCCTCATCAGCTCGTTTCCGTCGTTCAGCTCTTTTAAGTCGTTCAGATCGTTTCCGTCGTTCAGATCGTTTACGTCGTTCAGATCGTTTACATCGATGAGGTCGTTTCTGTCGTTCAGATCGTTTCTGTCGTTCAGGTCGTTTCTGTCGTTCAGATCATTTCAGTCGTTCAGATCGTTTCCCTCATCAGCTCTTTTCAGTCGTTCAGATCGTTTCCATCGTTCAGATCGTTTCCATCGTTCAGCTCTTTTAAGTCGTTCAGATCGTTTCCGTCGTTCAGATCGTTTCAGTCCTTCAGATCGTTTCATTCCTTCAAATCGTTTCCCTCATCAGCTCGTTTCCGTCGTTCAGATCGTTTCTGTCGTTCAGATCGTTTCCATCGTTCATATCGTTTCAGTCGTTCAGATCGTTTCAGACGTTCAGATCGTTTCCCTCATCAGCTCTTTTAAGTCGTTCAGATCGTTTCCGTCGTTCAGATCGTTTACGTCGTTCAGATCGTTTCCGTCGTTCAGCTCTTTTAAGTCGTTCAGTTCGTTTCCGTCGTGCAGATCGTTTCCGTCGTTCAGTTCGTTTCCGTCGTTCAGATCGTTTCCGTCGTTCAGGTCGTTTCCGTCGTTCAGCTCTTTTAAGTCGTTCAGATCGTTTCAGTCGTTCAGATCGTTTCAGTCGTTCAGTTCGTTTCCGTCGTGCAGAATCGTTTCAGTCATTCAGATCGTTTCCGTCGATGAGGTCGTTTCCGTTGTTCAGATCATTTCAGTCGTTCAGTTCGTTTCAGTCGTTCAGCTCGTTTCAGTCGTTCAGATCGTTCATCTCGTTTCAGTCGTTCAGATCGTTTCAGTCGTTTAGATCATTTCAGTCGTTCAGATCGTTTCAGTCGTTCAGATCGTTTCTGTGGTTCAGCTCGTTTCCGTCATTCAGCTCGTTTCAGTCGTTCAGATCGTTTCAGTCGTTCAGATCGTTTCAGTCGTTCAGATCGTTTCCCGCATCAGTTCGTTTCCGTCGTTCAGATCGTTTCATTCGTTCAGCTCGCTTCAGTCGTTCAGATCGTTTCCGTCGTTCAGATCGTTTCCCTCATCAGCTCTTTTGAGTCGTTCAGATCGTTTCCCTCATCAGCTCTTTTCAGTCGTTCAGATCGTTTCAGTCGTTCAGATCGTTTCCGTCGATGAGGTCGTTTCCGTTGTTCAGATCGTTTCAGTCGTTCAGTTCGTTTCAGTCGTTCAGCTCGTTTCCGTCGTTCTGATCGTTTCCGTCGTGCAGATCGTTTCCGTCGTTCAGTTCGTTTCCGTCGTTCAGATCGTTTCCGTCGTTCAGGTCGTTTCCGTCGTTCAGATCGTTTACGTCGTTCAGAGCGTTTACATCGTTCAGATCGTTTACGTCGATGAGGTCGTTTCAGTCATTCAGATCGTTTCTGTCGTTCAGATCGTTTCCGTCGTTCAGATCGTTTCAGTCGTTCAGATCGTTTCTGTCGTTCAGTTCGTTTCCGTCGTTCAGATCGTTTCAGTCGTTCAGATCGTTTCCGTCGTTCAGATCGTTTCCCTCATCAGCTCTTTTAAGTCGTTCAGATCGTTTCCCTCATCAGCTCTTTTCAGTCGTTCAGATCGTTTCAGTCGTTCAGATCGTTTCCGTCGATGAGGTCGTTTCCGTCGTTCAGATCGTTTCAGTCGTTCAGATCGTTTCCGTCGTTCAGTTCGCTTCAGTCGTTCAGATCGTTTCAGTCGTTCAGTTCGCTTCAGTCGTTCAGATCGTTTCAGTCGTTCAGATCGTTTCAGTCGTTCAGATCGTTTCCGTCGTTCAGATCGTTTCAGTCGTTCAGATCGTTTACGTCGATGAGGTCGTTTCAGTCGTTCAGATCGTTTCCGTCGTTCAGATCGTTTCAGTCGTTCAGATCGTTTCCGTCGTTCAGTTCGCTTCAGTCGTTCAGATCGTTTCAGTCGTTCAGTTCGCTTCAGTCGTTCAGATCGTTTCAGTCGTTCAGATCGTTTCAGTCGTTCAGATCGTTTCCGTCGTTCAGTTCGTTTCAGTCGTTCAGATCGTTTCAGTCGTTCAGTTCGCTTCAGTCGTTCAGCTCGTTTCCGTCGTTCAGATCGTTTCAGTCGTTCACATCGTTTCAGTCGTTCAGATCGTTTCACTCGTTCAGATCGTTTCCGTCGTTCATCTCGTTTCAGTCGTTCAGATCGTTTCAGTCGTTTAGATCATTTCAGTCGTTCAGATCGTTTCAGTCGTTCAGATCGTTTCTGTGGTTCAGCTCGTTTCCGTCATTCAGCTCGTTTCAGTCGTTCAGATCGTTTCAGTCGTTCAGATCGTTTCAGTCGTTCAGATCGTTTCCCGCATCAGTTCGTTTCCGTCGTTCAGATCGTTTCATTCGTTCAGCTCGCTTCAGTCGTTCAGATCGTTTCCGTCGTTCAGATCGTTTCCCTCATCAGCTCTTTTGAGTCGTTCAGATCGTTTCCCTCATCAGCTCTTTTCAGTCGTTCAGATCGTTTCAGTCGTTCAGATCGTTTCCGTCGATGAGGTCGTTTCCGTTGTTCAGATCGTTTCAGTCGTTCAGTTCGTTTCAGTCGTTCAGTTCGTTTCCGTCGTTCAGATCGTTTCCGTCGTTCAGGTCGTTTCCGTCGTTCAGATCGTTTACGTCGTTCAGAGCGTTTACATCGTTCAGATCGTTTACGTCGATGAGGTCGTTTCAGTCATTCAGATCGTTTCTGTCGTTCAGATCGTTTCCGTCGTTCAGATCGTTTCAGTCGTTCAGATCGTTTCTGTCGTTCAGTTCGTTTCCGTCGTTCAGATCGTTTCAGTCGTTCAGATCGTTTCCGTCGTTCAGATCGTTTCCCTCATCAGCTCTTTTAAGTCGTTCAGATCGTTTCCCTCATCAGCTCTTTTCAGTCGTTCAGATCGTTTCAGTCGTTCAGATCGTTTCCGTCGATGAGGTCGTTTCCGTCGTTCAGATCGTTTCAGTCGTTCAGATCGTTTCCGTCGTTCAGTTCGCTTCAGTCGTTCAGATCGTTTCAGTCGTTCAGTTCGCTTCAGTCGTTCAGATCGTTTCAGTCGTTCAGATCGTTTCAGTCGTTCAGATCGTTTCCGTCGTTCAGATCGTTTACGTCGTTCAGATCGTTTACGTCGATGAGGTCGTTTCAGTCGTTCAGATCGTTTCCGTCGTTCAGATCGTTTCAGTCGTTCAGATCGTTTCCGTCGTTCAGTTCGCTTCAGTCGTTCAGATCGTTTCAGTCGTTCAGTTCGCTTCAGTCGTTCAGATCGTTTCAGTCGTTCAGATCGTTTCAGTCGTTCAGATCGTTTCCGTCGTTCAGTTCGTTTCAGTCGTTCAGATCGTTTCAGTCGTTCAGTTCGCTTCAGTCGTTCAGCTCGTTTCCGTCGTTCAGATCGTTTCAGTCGTTCACATCGTTTCAGTCGTTCAGATCGTTTCACTCGTTCAGATCGTTTCCGTCGTTCAGATCGTTTCAGTCGTTCAGATCGTTTCAGTCGTTCAGATCGTTTCAGTCGTGCAGATCGTTTCAGTCGTTGAGATCGTTTCAGTCGTTCAGTTCGTTTCAGTCGTTCAGATCGTTTCAGTCGTTCAGATCGTTTCCGTCGTGCAGATCGTTTCAGTCGTTCAGTTCGTTTCAGTCGTTCAGCTCGTTTCCGTCGTTCAGATCGTTTCAGTCGTTCAGATCGTTTCAGTCGTTCAGATCGTTTCCGTCGTTCAGATCGTTTCATTCCTTCAAATCGTTTCCCTCATCAGCTCGTTTCCGTCGTTCAGCTCTTTTAAGTCGTTCAGATCGTTTCCGTCGTTCAGATCGTTTACGTCGTTCAGATCGTTTACATCGATGAGGTCGTTTCTGTCGTTCAGATCGTTTCTGTCGTTCAGGTCGTTTCTGTCGTTCAGATCATTTCAGTCGTTCAGATCGTTTCCCTCATCAGCTCTTTTCAGTCGTTCAGATCGTTTCCATCGTTCAGATCGTTTCCATCGTTCAGCTCTTTTAAGTCGTTCAGATCGTTTCCGTCGTTCAGATCGTTTCAGTCCTTCAGATCGTTTCATTCCTTCAAATCGTTTCCCTCATCAGCTCGTTTCCGTCGTTCAGATCGTTTCTGTCGTTCAGATCGTTTCCATCGTTCATATCGTTTCAGTCGTTCAGATCGTTTCAGACGTTCAGATCGTTTCCCTCATCAGCTCTTTTAAGTCGTTCAGATCGTTTCCGTCGTTCAGATCGTTTACGTCGTTCAGATCGTTTCCGTCGTTCAGCTCTTTTAAGTCGTTCAGTTCGTTTCCGTCGTGCAGATCGTTTCCGTCGTTCAGTTCGTTTCCGTCGTTCAGATCGTTTCCGTCGTTCAGGTCGTTTCCGTCGTTCAGCTCTTTTAAGTCGTTCAGATCGTTTCAGTCGTTCAGATCGTTTCAGTCGTTCAGTTCGTTTCCGTCGTGCAGAATCGTTTCAGTCATTCAGATCGTTTCCGTCGATGAGGTCGTTTCCGTTGTTCAGATCATTTCAGTCGTTCAGTTCGTTTCAGTCGTTCAGCTCGTTTCAGTCGTTCAGATCGTTCATCTCGTTTCAGTCGTTCAGATCGTTTCAGTCGTTTAGATCATTTCAGTCGTTCAGATCGTTTCAGTCGTTCAGATCGTTTCTGTGGTTCAGCTCGTTTCCGTCATTCAGCTCGTTTCAGTCGTTCAGATCGTTTCAGTCGTTCAGATCGTTTCAGTCGTTCAGATCGTTTCCCGCATCAGTTCGTTTCCGTCGTTCAGATCGTTTCATTCGTTCAGCTCGCTTCAGTCGTTCAGATCGTTTCAGTCGTTCAGATCTCTTCTGTTGTTCAGATCGTTTCAGTCGTTCAGCTCTTTTCCGTCGTTCAGATCGTTTCAGTCGTTCAGATCGTTTCAGTCGTTCAGATCGTTTCCGTAATTCAGCTCGTTTCAGTCGTTCAGATCGTTTCCGTAATTCAGATCGTTTCAGTCGTTCAGTTCGTTTCCGTCGTTCAGATCGTTTCAGTCGTTCAGTTCGTTTCAGTCGTTCAGTTCGTTTCCGTCGTTCAGATCGTTTCCGTAATTCAGCTCGTTTCCGTCGTTCTGATCGTTTCCGTCGTGCAGATCGTTTCCGTCGTTCAGTTCGTTTCCGTCGTTCAGATCGTTTCCGTCGTTCAGGTCGTTTCCGTCGTTCAGATCGTTTACGTCGTTCAGAGCGTTTACATCGTTCAGATCGTTTACGTCGATGAGGTCGTTTCAGTCATTCAGATCGTTTCTGTCGTTCAGATCGTTTCCGTCGTTCAGATCGTTTCAGTCGTTCAGATCGTTTCTGTCGTTCAGTTCGTTTCCGTCGTTCAGATCGTTTCAGTCGTTCAGATCGTTTCCGTCGTTCAGATCGTTTCCCTCATCAGCTCTTTTAAGTCGTTCAGATCGTTTCCCTCATCAGCTCTTTTCAGTCGTTCAGATCGTTTCAGTCGTTCAGATCGTTTCCGTCGATGAGGTCGTTTCCGTCGTTCAGATCGTTTCAGTCGTTCAGATCGTTTCCGTCGTTCAGTTCGCTTCAGTCGTTCAGATCGTTTCAGTCGTTCAGTTCGCTTCAGTCGTTCAGATCGTTTCAGTCGTTCAGATCGTTTCAGTCGTTCAGATCGTTTCCGTCGTTCAGATCGTTTCAGTCGTTCAGATCGTTTACGTCGATGAGGTCGTTTCAGTCGTTCAGATCGTTTCCGTCGTTCAGATCGTTTCAGTCGTTCAGATCGTTTCCGTCGTTCAGTTCGCTTCAGTCGTTCAGATCGTTTCAGTCGTTCAGTTCGCTTCAGTCGTTCAGATCGTTTCAGTCGTTCAGATCGTTTCAGTCGTTCAGATCGTTTCCGTCGTTCAGTTCGTTTCAGTCGTTCAGATCGTTTCAGTCGTTCAGTTCGCTTCAGTCGTTCAGCTCGTTTCCGTCGTTCAGATCGTTTCAGTCGTTCACATCGTTTCAGTCGTTCAGATCGTTTCAGTCGTTCAGATCGTTTCACTCGTTCAGATCGTTTCCGTCGTTCAGATCGTTTCAGTCGTTCAGATCGTTTCAGTCGTTCAGATCGTTTCCGTCGTGCAGATCGTTTCAGTCGTTGAGATCGTTTCAGTCGTTCAGTTCGTTTCAGTCGTTCAGATCGTTTCAGTCGTTCAGATCGTTTCCGTCGTGCAGATCGTTTCAGTCGTTCAGTTCGTTTCAGTCGTTCAGCTCGTTTCCGTCGTTCAGATCGTTTCAGTCGTTCAGATCGTTTCAGTCGTTCAGATCGTTTCCGTCGTTCAGATCGTTTCATTCCTTCAAATCGTTTCCCTCATCAGCTCGCTTCCGTCGTTCAGCTCTTTTAAGTCGTTCAGATCGTTTCCGTCGTTCAGATCGTTTACGTCGTTCAGATCGTTTACATCGATGAGGTCGTTTCTGTCGTTCAGATCGTTTCTGTCGTTCAGGTCGTTTCTGTCGTTCAGATCATTTCAGTCGTTCAGATCGTTTCCCTCATCAGCTCTTTTCAGTCGTTCAGATCGTTTCCATCGTTCAGATCGTTTCCATCGTTCAGCTCTTTTAAGTCGTTCAGATCGTTTCCGTCGTTCAGATCGTTTCAGTCCTTCAGATCGTTTCATTCCTTCAAATCGTTTCCCTCATCAGCTCGTTTCCGTCGTTCAGATCGTTTCTGTCGTTCAGATCGTTTCCATCGTTCATATCGTTTCAGTCGTTCAGATCGTTTCAGACGTTCAGATCGTTTCCCTCATCAGCTCTTTTAAGTCGTTCAGATCGTTTCCGTCGTTCAGATCGTTTACGTCGTTCAGATCGTTTCCGTCGTTCAGCTCTTTTAAGTCGTTCAGTTCGTTTCCGTCGTGCAGATCGTTTCCGTCGTTCAGTTCGTTTCCGTCGTTCAGATCGTTTCCGTCGTTCAGGTCGTTTCCGTCGTTCAGCTCTTTTAAGTCGTTCAGATCGTTTCAGTCGTTCAGATCGTTTCAGTCGTTCAGTTCGTTTCCGTCGTGCAGAATCGTTTCAGTCATTCAGATCGTTTCCGTCGATGAGGTCGTTTCCGTTGTTCAGATCATTTCAGTCGTTCAGTTCGTTTCAGTCGTTCAGCTCGTTTCAGTCGTTCAGATCGTTCATCTCGTTTCAGTCGTTCAGATCGTTTCAGTCGTTTAGATCATTTCAGTCGTTCAGATCGTTTCAGTCGTTCAGATCGTTTCTGTGGTTCAGCTCGTTTCCGTCATTCAGCTCGTTTCAGTCGTTCAGATCGTTTCAGTCGTTCAGATCGTTTCAGTCGTTCAGATCGTTTCCCGCATCAGTTCGTTTCCGTCGTTCAGATCGTTTCATTCGTTCAGCTCGCTTCAGTCGTTCAGATCGTTTCAGTCGTTCAGATCTCTTCTGTTGTTCAGATCGTTTCAGTCGTTCAGCTCTTTTCCGTCGTTCAGATCGTTTCAGTCGTTCAGATCGTTTCAGTCGTTCAGATCGTTTCCGTAATTCAGCTCGTTTCAGTCGTTCAGATCGTTTCCGTAATTCAGATCGTTTCAGTCGTTCAGTTCGTTTCCGTCGTTCAGATCGTTTCAGTCGTTCAGTTCGTTTCCGTCGTTCAGATCGTTTCCGTCGTTCAGATCGTTTCCGTCGTTCAGATCGTTTCAGTCGTTCAGATCGTTTCAGTCGTTCAGATCGTTTCCGTAATTCAGCTCGTTTCAGTCGTTCAGCTCGTTTCCGTCGTTCAGGTCGTTTCAGTCGTTCAGATCGTTTCAGTCGTTCAGATCGTTTCCGTCGTTCAGTTCGTTTCCGTCGTTCAGATCGTTTCAGTCGTTCAGATCGTTTCCGTCGTTCAGATCGTTTCCCTCATCAGCTCTTTTCAGTCGTTCAGATCGTTTCAGTCGTTCAGATCGTTTCCGTCGATGAGGTCGTTTCCGTTGTTCAGATCGTTTCAGTCGTTCAGATCGTTTCCGTCGATGAGGTCGTTTCCGTTGTTCAGATCATTTCCATCGTTCAGCTCTTTTAAGTCATTCAGATCGTTTCCGTCGTTCAGATCGTTTCAGTCCTTCAGATCGTTTCCGTCGTTCAGATCGTTTCCGTCGTGCAGATCGTTTCCGTCGTTCAGTTCGTTTCCGTCGTGCAGATCGTTTCCGTCGTTCAGATCGTTTACGTCGTTCAGGTCGTTTCCGTCGTTCAGATCGTTTACGTCGATGAGGTCGTTTCAGTCATTCAGATCGTTTCAGTCGTTCAGATCGTTTCTGTCGTTCAGTTCGTTTCCGTCGTTCAGATCGTTTCCGTCGTTCAGATCGTTTCCCTCATCAGCTCTTTTTAGTCGTTCAGATCGTTTCCCTCATCAGCTCTTTTCAGTCGTTCAGATCGTTTCAGTCGTTCAGATCGTTTCTGTCGTTCAGTTCGTTTCCGTCGTTCAGATCGTTTCAGTCGTTCAGATCGTTTCCGTCGTTCAGATCATTTCCCTCATCAGCTCTTTTAAGTCGTTCAGATCGTTTCCCTCATCAGCTCTTTTCAGTCGTTCAGATCGTTTCTGTCGTCCAGATCGTTTCAGTCGTTCAGATCGTTTCTGTCGTTCAGATCGTTTCCGTCGTTCAGCTCTTTTCAGTCGTTCAGCTCGTTTCCGTCGTTCAGATCGTCTCAGTCGTTCAGATCGTTTCTGTCATTCAGATCGTTTCCGTCGTTCAGATCGTTTCAGTCCTTCAAATCGTTTCAGTCGTTCAGATCGTTTCCGTCGTGCAGATCGTTTCCGTCGTTCAGTTTGTTTCCGTAGTGCAGATCGTTTCCGTCGTTCAGTTCGTTTCCGTCGTGCAGATCGTTCCCGTCGTTCAGTTCGTTTCCGTCGTGCAGATCGTTTCCGTCGTTCAGATCGTTTCCGTCGTTCAGATCGTTTCCATCGTTCAGATCGTTTCAGTCGTTCAGATCGTTTCTGTCGTTCAGTTCGTTTCCGTCGTTCAGATCGTTTCAGTCGTTCAGATCGTTTCTGTCGTCCAGATCGTTTCAGTCGTTCAGATCGTTTCCCTCATCAGCTCTTTTAAGTCGTTCAGATCGTTTCAGTCGTTCAGATCGTTTCCGTCGTTCAGATCGTTTCAGTCGTTTAGATCGTTTCCGTCGTTCAGTTCGCTTCAGTCGTTCAGATCGTTTCAGTCGTTCAGTTCGCTTCAGTCGTTCAGATCGTTTCAGTCGTTCAGATCGTTTCAGTCGTTCAGATCGTTTCCGTCGTTCAGATCGTTTCAGTCGTTCAGATCGTTTACGTCGATGAGGTCGTTTCAGTCGTTCAGATCGTTTCCGTCGTTCAGATCGTTTCAGTCGTTCAGATCGTTTCCGTCGTTCAGTTCGCTTCAGTCGTTCAGTTCGCTTCAGTCGTTCAGCTCGTTTCCGTCGTTCAGATCGTTTCAGTCGTTCACATCGTTTCAGTCGTTCAGATCGTTTCAGTCGTTCAGATCGTTTCAGTCGTTCAGATCGTTTCACTCGTTCAGATCGTTTCCGTCGTTCAGATCGTTTCAGTCGTTCAGATCGTTTCAGTCGTTCAGATCGTTTCCGTCGTTCAGATCGTTTCAGTCGTTCAGATCGTTTACGTCGATGAGGTCGTTTCAGTCGTTCAGATCGTTTCCGTCGTTCAGATCGTTTCAGTCGTTCAGATCGTTTCCGTCGTTCAGATCGTTTCAGTCGTTCAGTTCGCTTCAGTCGTTCAGCTCGTTTCCGTCGTTCAGATCGTTTCAGTCGTTCACATCGTTTCAGTCGTTCAGATCGTTTCAGTCGTTCAGATCGTTTCACTCGTTCAGATCGTTTCCGTCGTTCAGATCGTTTCAGTCGTTCAGATCGTTTCAGTCGTTCAGATCGTTTCCGTCGTGCAGATCGTTTCAGTCGTTCAGATCGTTTCAGTCGTTCAGATCGTTTCAGTCGTTCAGATCGTTTCCGTCGATGAGGTCGTTTCCGTTGTTCAGATCGTTTCAGTCGTTCAGATCGTTTCCGTCGATGAGGTCGTTTCCGTTGTTCAGATCGTTTCAGTCGTTCAGTTCTTTTCAGTCGTTCAGCTCGTTTCCGTCGTTCAGATCGTTTCAGTCGTTCAGATCGTTTCAGTCGTTCAGATCGTTTCCCTCATCAGCTCTTTTCAGTCGTTCAGATCGTTTCAGTCGTTCAGATCGTTTCCCTCATCAGCTCTTTTAAGTCGTTCAGATCGTTTCCGTCGTTCAGATCGTTTCAATCGTTCAGCTCGTTTCCGTCGTTCAGTTCGTTTCCGTCGTGCAGATCGTTTCCGTCGTTCAGTTCGTTTCCGTCGTTCAGATCGTTTCCGTCGTTCAGATCGTTTCAGTCGTTCAGATCGTTTCCGTCGTTCAGATCGTTTCACTCGTTCAGATCGTTTCCGTCGTTCAGATCGTTTCAGTCGTTCAGGTCGTTTCCATCGTTCAGCTCTTTTAAGTCGTTCAGATCGTTTCCGTCGTTCAGATCGTTTCAGTCCTTCAGATCGTTTCCGTCGTTCAGATCGTTTACCTCATCAGCTCTTTTCAGTCGTTCAGCTCGTTTCCGTCGTGCAGATCGTTTCCGTCGTTCAGTTCGTTTCCGTCGTTCAGATCGTTTCCATCGTTCAGATCATTTACGTCGTTCAGACCGTTTACGTCGTTCAGATCGTTTACGTCGATGAGGTCGTTTCAGTCATTCAGATCGTTTCTGTCGTTCAGATCGTTTCCGTCGTTCAGATCGTTTCAGTCGTTCAGATCGTTTCTGTCGTTCAGTTCGTTTCCGTCGTTCAGATCGTTTCAGTCGTTCAGATCGTTTCCGTCGTTCAGATCGTTTCCCTCATCAGCTCTTTTGAGTCGTTCAGATCGTTTCCCTCATCAGCTCTTTTCAGTCGTTCAGATCGTTTCAGTCGTTCAGATCGTTTCCGTCGATGAGGTCGTTTCCGTTGTTCAGATCGTTTCAGTCGTTCAGATCGTTTCCGTCGATGAGGTCGTTTCCGTCGTTCAGTTTGTTTCCGTAGTGCAGATCGTTTCCGTCGTTCAGTTCGTTTCCGTCGTGCAGATCGTTCCCGTCGTTCAGTTCGTTTCCGTCGTGCAGATCGTTTCCGTCGTTCAGATCGTTTCCGTCGTTCAGATCGTTTCCATCGTTCAGATCGTTTCAGTCGTTCAGATCGTTTCTGTCGTTCAGTTCGTTTCCGTCGTTCAGATCGTTTCAGTCGTTCAGATCGTTTCTGTCGTCCAGATCGTTTCAGTCGTTCAGATCGTTTCCCTCATCAGCTCTTTTAAGTCGTTCAGATCGTTTCAGTCGTTCAGATCGTTTCCGTCGTTCAGATCGTTTCAGTCGTTTAGATCGTTTCCGTCGTTCAGTTCGCTTCAGTCGTTCAGATCGTTTCAGTCGTTCAGTTCGCTTCAGTCGTTCAGATCGTTTCAGTCGTTCAGATCGTTTCAGTCGTTCAGATCGTTTCCGTCGTTCAGATCGTTTCAGTCGTTCAGATCGTTTACGTCGATGAGGTCGTTTCAGTCGTTCAGATCGTTTCCGTCGTTCAGATCGTTTCAGTCGTTCAGATCGTTTCCGTCGTTCAGTTCGCTTCAGTCGTTCAGTTCGCTTCAGTCGTTCAGCTCGTTTCCGTCGTTCAGATCGTTTCAGTCGTTCACATCGTTTCAGTCGTTCAGATCGTTTCAGTCGTTCAGATCGTTTCAGTCGTTCAGATCGTTTCACTCGTTCAGATCGTTTCCGTCGTTCAGATCGTTTCAGTCGTTCAGATCGTTTCAGTCGTTCAGATCGTTTCCGTCGTTCAGATCGTTTCAGTCGTTCAGATCGTTTACGTCGATGAGGTCGTTTCAGTCGTTCAGATCGTTTCCGTCGTTCAGATCGTTTCAGTCGTTCAGATCGTTTCCGTCGTTCAGATCGTTTCAGTCGTTCAGTTCGCTTCAGTCGTTCAGCTCGTTTCCGTCGTTCAGATCGTTTCAGTCGTTCACATCGTTTCAGTCGTTCAGATCGTTTCAGTCGTTCAGATCGTTTCACTCGTTCAGATCGTTTCCGTCGTTCAGATCGTTTCAGTCGTTCAGATCGTTTCAGTCGTTCAGATCGTTTCCGTCGTGCAGATCGTTTCAGTCGTTCAGATCGTTTCAGTCGTTCAGATCGTTTCAGTCGTTCAGATCGTTTCCGTCGATGAGGTCGTTTCCGTTGTTCAGATCGTTTCAGTCGTTCAGATCGTTTCCGTCGATGAGGTCGTTTCCGTTGTTCAGATCGTTTCAGTCGTTCAGTTCTTTTCAGTCGTTCAGCTCGTTTCCGTCGTTCAGATCGTTTCAGTCGTTCAGATCGTTTCAGTCGTTCAGATCGTTTCCCTCATCAGCTCTTTTCAGTCGTTCAGATCGTTTCAGTCGTTCAGATCGTTTCCCTCATCAGCTCTTTTAAGTCGTTCAGATCGTTTCCGTCGTTCAGATCGTTTCAATCGTTCAGCTCGTTTCCGTCGTTCAGTTCGTTTCCGTCGTGCAGATCGTTTCCGTCGTTCAGTTCGTTTCCGTCGTTCAGATCGTTTCCGTCGTTCAGATCGTTTCAGTCGTTCAGATCGTTTCCGTCGTTCAGATCGTTTCACTCGTTCAGATCGTTTCCGTCGTTCAGATCGTTTCAGTCGTTCAGGTCGTTTCCATCGTTCAGCTCTTTTAAGTCGTTCAGATCGTTTCCGTCGTTCAGATCGTTTCAGTCCTTCAGATCGTTTCCGTCGTTCAGATCGTTTACCTCATCAGCTCTTTTCAGTCGTTCAGCTCGTTTCCGTCGTGCAGATCGTTTCCGTCGTTCAGTTCGTTTCCGTCGTTCAGATCGTTTCCATCGTTCAGATCATTTACGTCGTTCAGACCGTTTACGTCGTTCAGATCGTTTACGTCGATGAGGTCGTTTCAGTCATTCAGATCGTTTCTGTCGTTCAGATCGTTTCCGTCGTTCAGATCGTTTCAGTCGTTCAGATCGTTTCTGTCGTTCAGTTCGTTTCCGTCGTTCAGATCGTTTCAGTCGTTCAGATCGTTTCCGTCGTTCAGATCGTTTCCCTCATCAGCTCTTTTGAGTCGTTCAGATCGTTTCCCTCATCAGCTCTTTTCAGTCGTTCAGATCGTTTCAGTCGTTCAGATCGTTTCCGTCGATGAGGTCGTTTCCGTTGTTCAGATCGTTTCAGTCGTTCAGATCGTTTCCGTCGATGAGGTCGTTTCCGTTGTTCAGATCGTTTCAGTCGTTCAGTTCGTTTCAGTCGTTCAGCTCGTTTCCGTCGTTCTGATCGTTTCCGTCGTGCAGATCGTTTCCGTCGTTCAGTTCGTTTCCGTCGTTCAGATCGTTTCCGTCGTTCAGGTCGTTTCCGTCGTTCAGATCGTTTACGTCGTTCAGAGCGTTTACATCGTTCAGATCGTTTACGTCGATGAGGTCGTTTCAGTCATTCAGATCGTTTCTGTCGTTCAGATCGTTTCCGTCGTTCAGATCGTTTCAGTCGTTCAGATCGTTTCTGTCGTTCAGTTCGTTTCCGTCGTTCAGATCGTTTCAGTCGTTCAGATCGTTTCCGTCGTTCAGATCGTTTCCCTCATCAGCTCTTTTAAGTCGTTCAGATCGTTTCCCTCATCAGCTCTTTTCAGTCGTTCAGATCGTTTCAGTCGTTCAGATCGTTTCCGTCGATGAGGTCGTTTCCGTCGTTCAGATCGTTTCAGTCGTTCAGATCGTTTCCGTCGTTCAGTTCGCTTCAGTCGTTCAGATCGTTTCAGTCGTTCAGTTCGCTTCAGTCGTTCAGATCGTTTCAGTCGTTCAGATCGTTTCCGTCGTTCAGATCGTTTCCGTCGTTCAGATCGTTTCAGTCGTTCAGATCGTTTCCGTCGTTCAGATCGTTTCAGTCGTTCAGTTCGCTTCAGTCGTTCAGCTCGTTTCCGTCGTTCAGATCGTTTCAGTCGTTCACATCGTTTCAGTCGTTCAGATCGTTTCAGTCGTTCAGATCGTTTCACTCGTTCAGATCGTTTCCGTCGTTCAGATCGTTTCAGTCGTTCAGATCGTTTCAGTCGTTCAGATCGTTTCCGTCGTGCAGATCGTTTCAGTCGTTCAGATCGTTTCAGTCGTTCAGATCGTTTCAGTCGTTCAGATCGTTTCCGTCGATGAGGTCGTTTCCGTTGTTCAGATCGTTTCAGTCGTTCAGATCGTTTCCGTCGATGAGGTCGTTTCCGTTGTTCAGATCGTTTCAGTCGTTCAGTTCTTTTCAGTCGTTCAGCTCGTTTCCGTCGTTCAGATCGTTTCAGTCGTTCAGATCGTTTCAGTCGTTCAGATCGTTTCCCTCATCAGCTCTTTTCAGTCGTTCAGATCGTTTCAGTCGTTCAGATCGTTTCCCTCATCAGCTCTTTTAAGTCGTTCAGATCGTTTCCGTCGTTCAGATCGTTTCAATCGTTCAGCTCGTTTCCGTCGTTCAGTTCGTTTCCGTCGTGCAGATCGTTTCCGTCGTTCAGTTCGTTTCCGTCGTTCAGATCGTTTCCGTCGTTCAGATCGTTTCAGTCGTTCAGATCGTTTCCGTCGTTCAGATCGTTTCACTCGTTCAGATCGTTTCCGTCGTTCAGATCGTTTCAGTCGTTCAGGTCGTTTCCATCGTTCAGCTCTTTTAAGTCGTTCAGATCGTTTCCGTCGTTCAGATCGTTTCAGTCCTTCAGATCGTTTCCGTCGTTCAGATCGTTTACCTCATCAGCTCTTTTCAGTCGTTCAGCTCGTTTCCGTCGTGCAGATCGTTTCCGTCGTTCAGTTCGTTTCCGTCGTTCAGATCGTTTCCATCGTTCAGATCATTTACGTCGTTCAGACCGTTTACGTCGTTCAGATCGTTTACGTCGATGAGGTCGTTTCAGTCATTCAGATCGTTTCTGTCGTTCAGATCGTTTCCGTCGTTCAGATCGTTTCAGTCGTTCAGATCGTTTCTGTCGTTCAGTTCGTTTCCGTCGTTCAGATCGTTTCAGTCGTTCAGATCGTTTCCGTCGTTCAGATCGTTTCCCTCATCAGCTCTTTTGAGTCGTTCAGATCGTTTCCCTCATCAGCTCTTTTCAGTCGTTCAGATCGTTTCAGTCGTTC
This sequence comes from Blennius ocellaris, assembly GCF_963422515.1. Taxonomy (NCBI): domain Eukaryota; kingdom Metazoa; phylum Chordata; class Actinopteri; order Blenniiformes; family Blenniidae; genus Blennius; species Blennius ocellaris. The sequence goes on from NW_027662315.1 coordinate 881,308, forward strand.
AGATCGTTTCCGTCGATGAGGTCGTTTCCGTTGTTCAGATCGTTTCAGTCGTTCAGATCGTTTCCGTCGATGAGGTCGTTTCCGTTGTTCAGATCGTTTCAGTCGTTCAGTTCGTTTCAGTCGTTCAGCTCGTTTCCGTCGTTCTGATCGTTTCCGTCGTTCAGGTCGTTTCCGTCGTTCAGATCGTTTACGTCGTTCAGAGCGTTTACATCGTTCAGATCGTTTACGTCGATGAGGTCGTTTCAGTCATTCAGATCGTTTCTGTCGTTCAGATCGTTTCCGTCGTTCAGATCGTTTCAGTCGTTCAGATCGTTTCTGTCGTTCAGTTCGTTTCCGTCGTTCAGATCGTTTCAGTCGTTCAGATCGTTTCCGTCGTTCAGATCGTTTCCCTCATCAGCTCTTTTAAGTCGTTCAGATCGTTTCCCTCATCAGCTCTTTTCAGTCGTTCAGATCGTTTCAGTCGTTCAGATCGTTTCCGTCGATGAGGTCGTTTCCGTCGTTCAGATCGTTTCAGTCGTTCAGATCGTTTCCGTCGTTCAGTTCGCTTCAGTCGTTCAGATCGTTTCAGTCGTTCAGTTCGCTTCAGTCGTTCAGATCGTTTCAGTCGTTCAGATCGTTTCAGTCGTTCAGATCGTTTCCGTCGTTCAGATCGTTTCAGTCGTTCAGATCGTTTACGTCGATGAGGTCGTTTCAGTCGTTCAGATCGTTTCCGTCGTTCAGATCGTTTCAGTCGTTCAGATCGTTTCCGTCGTTCAGTTCGCTTCAGTCGTTCAGATCGTTTCAGTCGTTCAGTTCGCTTCAGTCGTTCAGATCGTTTCAGTCGTTCAGATCGTTTCAGTCGTTCAGATCGTTTCCGTCGTTCAGTTCGTTTCAGTCGTTCAGATCGTTTCAGTCGTTCAGTTCGCTTCAGTCGTTCAGCTCGTTTCCGTCGTTCAGATCGTTTCAGTCGTTCACATCGTTTCAGTCGTTCAGATCGTTTCAGTCGTTCAGATCGTTTCACTCGTTCAGATCGTTTCAGTCGTTCAGATCGTTTCAGTCGTTCAGTTCGTTTCAGTCGTTCAGATCGTTTCAGTCGTTCAGATCGTTTCCGTCGTGCAGATCGTTTCAGTCGTTCAGTTCGTTTCAGTCGTTCAGCTCGTTTCCGTCGTTCAGATCGTTTCAGTCGTTCAGATCGTTTCAGTCGTTCAGATCGTTTCCGTCGTTCAGATCGTTTCATTCCTTCAAATCGTTTCCCTCATCAGCTCGTTTCCGTCGTTCAGCTCTTTTAAGTCGTTCAGATCGTTTCCGTCGTTCAGATCGTTTACGTCGTTCAGATCGTTTACATCGATGAGGTCGTTTCTGTCGTTCAGATCGTTTCTGTCGTTCAGGTCGTTTCTGTCGTTCAGATCATTTCAGTCGTTCAGATCGTTTCCCTCATCAGCTCTTTTCAGTCGTTCAGATCGTTTCCATCGTTCAGATCGTTTCCATCGTTCAGCTCTTTTAAGTCGTTCAGATCGTTTCCGTCGTTCAGATCGTTTCAGTCCTTCAGATCGTTTCATTCCTTCAAATCGTTTCCCTCATCAGCTCGCTTCCGTCGTTCAGATCGTTTCTGTCGTTCAGATCGTTTCCATCGTTCATATCGTTTCAGTCGTTCAGATCGTTTCAGACGTTCAGATCGTTTCCCTCATCAGCTCTTTTAAGTCGTTCAGATCGTTTCCGTCGTTCAGATCGTTTACGTCGTTCAGATCGTTTCCGTCGTTCAGCTCTTTTAAGTCGTTCAGTTCGTTTCCGTCGTGCAGATCGTTTCCGTCGTTCAGTTCGTTTCCGTCGTTCAGATCGTTTCCGTCGTTCAGGTCGTTTCCGTCGTTCAGCTCTTTTAAGTCGTTCAGATCGTTTCAGTCGTTCAGATCGTTTCAGTCGTTCAGTTCGTTTCCGTCGTGCAGAATCGTTTCAGTCGTTCAGATCGTTCATCTCGTTTCAGTCGTTCAGATCGTTTCAGTCGTTCGGATCGTTTAAGTCGTTCAGATCGTTTCCCTCATCAGTTCGTTTCCGTTGTTCAGATCGTTTCCGTCGTTCAGCTCTTTTCCATCGTTCAGCTCGCTTCAGTCTTTCAGATCGTTTCCGTTGTTCAGATCGTTTCCGTCGTTCAGATCGTTTCCGTCGTTCAGATCGTTTCAGTCGTTCAGATCGTTCATCTCGTTTCAGTCGTTCAGATCGTTTCAGTCGTTTAGATCATTTCAGTCGTTCAGATCGTTTCAGATCGTTCATCTCGTTTCAGTCGTTCAGATCGTTTCAGTCGTTTAGATCATTTCAGTCGTTCAGATCGTTTCAGTCGTTCAGATCGTTTCTGTGGTTCAGCTCGTTTCCGTCATTCAGCTCGTTTCAGTCGTTCAGATCGTTTCAGTCGTTCAGATCGTTTCCCGCATCAGTTCGTTTCCGTCGTTCAGATCGTTTCATTCGTTCAGCTCGCTTCAGTCGTTCAGATCGTTTCAGTCGTTCAGATCTCTTCTGTTGTTCAGATCGTTTCAGTCGTTCAGCTCTTTTCCGTCGTTCAGATCGTTTCAGTCGTTCAGATCGTTTCAGTCGTTCAGATCGTTTCCGTAATTCAGCTCGTTTCAGTCGTTCAGATCATTTCCGTAATTCAGATCGTTTCAGTCGTTCAGTTCGTTTCCGTCGTTCAGATCGTTTCAGTCGTTCAGATCGTTTCAGTCATTCAGATCGTTTCAGTCGTTCAGATCGTTTTAGTCGTTCATATCGTTTTAGTCGTTCAGATCGTTTCAGTCGTTCAGCTCTTTTCCGTCGTTCAGATCGTTTCCGTCGTTCAGATCGTTTCCGTCGTTCAGATCGTTTCCCTCATCAGTTCGTTTCCATCGTTCAGATCGTTTCAGTCGTTCAGATCGTTTCAGTCGTTCAGATCGCTTCCGTCGTTCAGATCGTTTCAGTCGTTCTGATCGTTTCAGTCGTTCAGATCGTTTCAGTCGTTCAGTTCGCTTCCGTCGTTCAGATCGTTTCAGTCGTTCAGATCGTTTCAGTCGTTCAGATCGCTTCCGTCGTTCAGATCGTTTCAGTCGTTCTGATCGTTTCAGTCGTTCAGATCGTTTCAGTCGTTCAGTTCGCTTCCGTCGTTCAGCTCGTTTCCGTCGTTCAGATTGTTTCCGTCGTTCAGATCGTTTCCGTCGTTCAATTCGTTTACGTCGATGAGATCGTTTTACGTCGTTCAGATCGTTTCCGTCGTTCAGCTCGTTTCCGTCGTTCAGATCGTTTCAGTCGTTCAGATCGTTTCAGTCGTTCAGATCGTTCCCTCATCAGCTCTTTTACGCCGTTCAGATCGTTTCCGTCGTTCAGATCGTTTCAGTCGTTCAGATCGTTTCGGTCGTTCAGATCGTTTACGTCGTTCAGATCGTTTACGTCGTTCAGATCGTTTCAGTCGTTCAATTCGTTCACGTCGATGAGATCGTTTCCGTCGTTCAGATCGTTTCCGTCATTCAGCTCTTTTCAGTCATTCAGATCGTTTACGTCGTTCAGATCGTTTCAGTCGTTCAATTCGTTCACGTCGATGAGGTCGTTTCAGTCGTTCAGATCGTTTCAGTCATTCAGCTCTTTTCAGTCATTCAGATCGTTTCAGTCGTTCAGATCGTTCATCTCGTTTCAGTCGTTCAGATCGTTTCAGTCGTTCGGATCGTTTAAGTCGTTCAGATCGTTTCCCTCATCAGTTCGTTTCCGTTGTTCAGATCGTTTCCGTCGTTCAGCTCTTTTCCATCGTTCAGCTCGCTTCACTCTTTCAGATCGTTTCCGTTGTTCAGATCGTTTCCGTCGTTCAGATCGTTTCCGTCGTTCAGATCGTTTCAGTCGTTCAGATCGTTCATCTCGTTTCAGTCGTTCAGATCGTTTCAGTCGTTTAGATCATTTCAGTCGTTCAGATCGTTTCAGTCGTTCAGATCGTTTCTGTGGTTCAGCTCGTTTCCGTCATTCAGCTCGTTTCAGTCGTTCAGATCGTTTCAGTCGTTCAGATATCTTCTCTTGTTCAGATCGTTTCAGTCGTTCAGCTCTTTTCCGTCGTTCAGATCGTTTCAGTCGTTCAGATCGTTTCAGTCGTTCAGATCGTTTCCGTAATTCAGCTCGTTTCAGTCGTTCAGATCGTTTCCGTAATTCAGATCGTTTCCGGCGTTCAGATCGTTTCTGTCGTCCAGATCGTTTCAGTCGTTCAGATCGTTTCTGTCGTCCAGATCGTTTCAGTCGTTCAGATCGTTTCCCTCATCAGCTCTTTTAAGTCGTTCAGATCGTTTCCGTCGTTCAGATCGTTTCAGTCGTTCAGATCGTTTCCGTCGTTCAGATCGTTTCAGTCGTTCAGATCGTTTCCGTCGTTCAGATCGTTTCAGTCGTTCAGATCGTTTGTCGTTCAGTTCGTTTCACTCGTTCAGATCGTTTCCGTCGTTCAGATCGTTTCAGTCGTTCAGATCGTTTCAGTCGTTCAGATCGTTTCAGTCGTTCAGTTCGTTTCAGTCGTTCAGATCGTTTCCGTCGTTCAGATCGTTTCAGTCGTTCAGATCGTTTCCGTCATTCAGATCGTTTCAGTCGTTCAGGTCGTTTCCGTCGTTCAGTTCGTTTCAGTCGTTCAGATCGTTTCCGTCGTTCAGATCGTTTCAGTCGTTCAGATCGTTTCCCTCATCAGCTCTTTTCCGTCGTTCAGATCGTTTCCGTCGTTCAGATCGTTTCAGTCGTTCAGATCGTTTCCGTCGTTCAGATCGTTTCCGTCGTTCAGATCGTTTACGTCGTTCAGATCATTTCAGTCGTTCAGCTCGTTTCCATCGTTCAGATCGTTTCCATCGTTCAATTCGTTCACGTCGATGAGATCGTTTCCGTCGTTAAGATCGTTTCCGTCATTCAGCTCGTTTCAGTCGTTCAGATCGTTTCAGTCGTTCAGATCGTTTCAGTCATTCAGATCGTTTCAGTCGTTCAGATCGTTTCCCTCATCAGTTCGTTTCCGTCGTTCAGATCGTTTCCGTCGTTCAGCTCATTTCCGTCATCCAGATCGTTTGTCGTTTAGATCGTTTCCATCGTTCAGATCTCTTCTCTTGTTCAGATCGTTTCAGTCGTTCAGCTCTTTTCCGTCGTTCAGATCGTTTCAGTCGTTCAGATCGTTTCAGTCGTTCAGATCGTTTCAGTCGTTCAGATATCTTCTCTTGTTCAGATCGTTTCAGTCGTTCAGCTCTTTTCCGTCGTTCAGATCGTTTCAGTCGTTCAGATCGTTTCAGTCGTTCAGATCGTTTCCGTAATTCAGCTCGTTTCAGTCGTTCAGATCGTTTCCGTAATTCAGATCGTTTCCGGCGTTCAGATCGTTTCCGTCGTTCAGATCGTTTCAGTCGTTCAGCTCTTTTCCGTCGTTCAGATCGTTTCCGTCGTTCAGATCGTTTCAGTCGTTCAGTTCGCTTCCGTCGTTCAGATCGTTTCAGTCGTTCAGATCGTTTCCGTCGTTCATCTCGTTTCCGTCGTTCAGATCGTTTCCGTCGTTCAGATCGTTTCAGTCGTTCAGATCGTTTCAGTCGTTCAGATCGTTTACGTCGTTCAGATCGTTTACGTCGTTCAGATCGTTTACGTCGTTCAATTCGTTTCCGTCGATGAGATCGTTTCCGTCGTTCAGCTCGTTTACGTCGTTCAGATCGTTTCCGTCGTTCAGGTCGTTTCCGTCGTTCAGATCGTTTCAGTCGTTCAGTTCGCTTCCGTCGTTCAGATCGTTTCAGTCGTTCAGATCGTTTCAGTCGTTCAGATCGTTTCAGTCGTTCAGATCGTTTCCGTCGTTCAGATCGTTTACGTCTTTCAGATCGTTTACGTCGTTCAGATCGTTTCCGTCGTTCAGATCGTTTCCGTCGTTCAGATCGTTTCTGTCGTTCAGATCGTTTCCGTCGTTCAGATCGTTTCCGTCGTTCAGATCGTTTCCGTCGTTCAGATCGTTTCAGTCGTTCAGATCGTTTCAGTCATTCAGATCGTTTCAGTCGTTCAGATCGTTTCCCTCATCAGTTCGTTTCCGTCGTTCAGATCGTTTCCGTCGTTCAGCTCATTTCCGTCATCCAGATCGTTTGTCGTTCAGATCGTTTCCATCGTTCAGATCTCTTCTCTTGTTCAGATCGTTTCAGTCGTTCAGCTCTTTTCCGTCGTTCAGATCGTTTCAGTCGTTCAGATCGTTTCAGTCGTTCAGATCGTTTCAGTCGTTCAGATATCTTCTCTTGTTCAGATCGTTTCAGTCGTTCAGCTCTTTTCCGTCGTTCAGATCGTTTCAGTCGTTCAGATCGTTTCAGTCGTTCAGATCGTTTCCGTAATTCAGCTCGTTTCAGTCGTTCAGATCGTTTCCGTAATTCAGATCGTTTCCGGCGTTCAGATCGTTTCCGTCGTTCAGATCGTTTCAGTCGTTCAGCTCTTTTCCGTCGTTCAGATCGTTTCCGTCGTTCAGATCGTTTCAGTCGTTCAGTTCGCTTCCGTCGTTCAGATCGTTTACGTCGTTCAGATCGTTTCCGTCGTTCAATTCGTTTCCGTCGATGAGATCGTTTCCGTCGTTCAGCTCGTTTACGTCGTTCAGATCGTTTCCGTCGTTCAGCTCGTTTCCGTCGTTCAGATCGTTTCAGTCGTTCAGATCGTTTCCGTAATTCAGCTCGTTTCCGTCGTTCAGCTCGTTTACGTCGTTCAGATCGTTTCCGTCGTTCAGATCGTTTCCGTCGTTCAGCTCGTTTCCGTCGTTCAGATCGTTTCAGTCGTTCAGATCGTTTCCGTAATTCAGCTCGTTTCAGTCGTTCAGATCGTTTCCGTCGTTCAGGTCGTTTCCGTCGTTCAGATCGTTTCAGTCGTTCAGTTCGCTTCCGTCGTTCAGATCGTTTCAGTCGTTCAGATCGTTTCCGTCGTTCAGATCGTTTACGTCGTTCAGATCGTTTACGTCGTTCAATTCGTTTCCGTCGATGAGATCGTTTCCGTCGTTCAGCTCGTTTACGTCGTTCAGATCGTTTCCGTCGTTCAGCTCGTTTCAGTCGTTCAGATCGTTTCCGTCGTTCAGATCGTTTCCGTCATTCAGATCGTTTCAGTCGTTCAGATCGTTTCAGTCGTTCAGATCGTTTCCGTAATTCAGATCGTTTCCGGCGTTCAGCTCGTTTCCGTCGTTCAGATCGTTTCAGTCGTTCAGATCTCTTCTCTTGTTCAGATCGTTTCAGTCGTTCAGATCGTTTCAGTCATTCAGATCGTTTCCGTCGTTCAGATCGTTTCTGTCGTTCATCTCGTTTCAGTCGTTCAGATCGTTTCAGTCGTTCAGATCGTTTCCGTCGTTCAGCTCGTTTCAGTCGTTCAGATCGTTTCAGTCGTTCAGATCGTTTCAGTCGTTCAGATCGTTTCCGTAATTCAGATCGTTTCCGGCGTTCAGCTCGTTTCCGTCGTTCAGATCGTTTCAGTCGTTCAGATCGTTTCCGTCGTTCAGATCGTTTCCGTCGTTCAGATCGTTTCTGTCGTTCAGATCGTTTCCGTCGTTCAGATCGTTTCCGTCGTTCAGATCGTTTCTGTCGTTCAGATCGTTTCAGTCGTTCAGATCGTTTCAGTCATTCAGATCGTTTCAGTCGTTCAGATCGTTTCCCTCATCAGTTCGTTTCCGTCGTTCAGATCGTTTCCGTCGTTCAGCTCATTTCCGTCATCCAGATCGTTTGTCGTTCAGATCGTTTCCATCGTTCAGATCTCTTCTCTTGTTCAGATCGTTTCAGTCGTTCAGCTCTTTTCCGTCGTTCAGATCGTTTCAGTCGTTCAGATCGTTTCAGTCGTTCAGATCGTTTCAGTCGTTCAGATATCTTCTCTTGTTCAGATCGTTTCAGTCGTTCAGCTCTTTTCCGTCGTTCAGATCGTTTCAGTCGTTCAGATCGTTTCAGTCGTTTAGATCGTTTCCGTAATTCAGCTCGTTTCAGTCGTTCAGATCGTTTCCGTAATTCAGATCGTTTCCGGCGTTCAGATCGTTTCCGTCGTTCAGATCGTTTCAGTCGTTCAGCTCTTTTCCGTCGTTCAGATCGTTTCCGTCGTTCAGATCGTTTCAGTCGTTCAGTTCGCTTCCGTCGTTCAGATCGTTTCAGTCGTTCAGATCGTTTCAGTCGTTCAGATCGTTTACGTCGTTCAGATCGTTTACGTCGTTCAGATCGTTTCCGTCGTTCAATTCGTTTCCGTCGATGAGATCGTTTCCGTCGTTCAGCTCGTTTACGTCGTTCAGATCGTTTCCGTCGTTCAGCTCGTTTCCGTCGTTCAGATCGTTTCAGTCGTTCAGATCGTTTCCGTAATTCAGCTCGTTTCAGTCGTTCAGATCGTTTCCGTCGTTCAGATCGTTTCAGTCGTTCAGATCGTTTCAGTCGTTCAGTTCGCTTCCGTCGTTCAGATCGTTTCAGTCGTTCAGATCGTTTCAGTCGTTCAGATCGTTTACGTCGTTCAGATCGTTTCCGTCGTTCAGATCGTTTACGTCGTTCAGATCGTTTACGTCGTTCAGATCGTTTACGTCGTTCAATTCGTTTCCGTCGATGAGATCGTTTCCGTCGTTCAGCTCGTTTACGTCGTTCAGATCGTTTCCGTCGTTCAGATCGTTTCCGTCGTTCAGCTCGTTTCCGTCGTTCAGATCGTTTCAGTCGTTCAGATCGTTTCCGTAATTCAGCTCGTTTCAGTCGTTCAGATCGTTTCCGTCGTTCAGGTCGTTTCCGTCGTTCAGATCGTTTCAGTCGTTCAGTTCGCTTCCGTCGTTCAGATCGTTTAGGTCGTTCAGATCGCTTCCGTCGTTCAGATCGTTTCAGTCGTTCAGATCGTTTCAGTCGTTCAGATATCTTCTCTTGTTCAGATCGTTTCAGTCGTTCAGCTCTTTTCCGTCGTTCAGATCGTTTCAGTCGTTCAGATCGTTTCAGTCGTTCAGATCGTTTCAGTCGTTCAGATATCTTCTCTTGTTCAGATCGTTTCAGTCGTTCAGCTCTTTTCCGTCGTTCAGATCGTTTCAGTCGTTCAGATCGTTTCAGTCGTTCAGATCGTTTCCGTAATTCAGCTCGTTTCAGTCGTTCAGATCGTTTCCGTAATTCAGATCGTTTCCGGCGTTCAGATCGTTTCCGTCGTTCAGATCGTTTCAGTCGTTCAGCTCTTTTCCGTCGTTCAGATCGTTTCCGTCGTTCAGATCGTTTCAGTCGTTCAGTTCGCTTCCGTCGTTCAGATCGTTTCAGTCGTTCAGATCGTTTCAGTCGTTCAGATCGTTTCCGTCGTTCAGATCGTTTACGTCGTTCAGATCGTTTCCGTCGTTCAATTCGTTTCCGTCGATGAGATCGTTTCCGTCGTTCAGCTCGTTTACGTCGTTCAGATCGTTTCCGTCGTTCAGCTCGTTTCCGTCGTTCAGATCGTTTCAGTCGTTCAGATCGTTTCCGTAATTCAGCTCGTTTCCGTCGTTCAGCTCGTTTACGTCGTTCAGATCGTTTCCGTCGTTCAGATCGTTTCCGTCGTTCAGCTCGTTTCCGTCGTTCAGATCGTTTCAGTCGTTCAGATCGTTTCCGTAATTCAGCTCGTTTCAGTCGTTCAGATCGTTTCCGTCGTTCAGGTCGTTTCCGTCGTTCAGATCGTTTCAGTCGTTCAGTTCGCTTCCGTCGTTCAGATCGTTTCAGTCGTTCAGATCGCTTCCGTCGTTCAGATCGTTTCAGTCGTTCAGATCGTTTCAGTCGTTCAGATCGTTTCCGTCGTTCAGATCGTTTCCGTCGTTCAGATCGTTTCAGTCGTTCAGATCGTTTCTGTCGTTCAGATCGTTTCAGTCGTTCAGATCGTTTCAGTCGTTCAGATCGTTTCAGTCGTTCAGATCGTTTCCGTCGTTCAGATCGTTTACGTCGTTCAATTCGTTTCCGTCGATGAGATCGTTTCCGTCGTTCAGCTCGTTTACGTCGTTCAGATCGTTTCCGTCGTTCAGCTCGTTTCAGTCGTTCAGATCGTTTCCGTCGTTCAGATCGTTTCCGTCATTCAGATCGTTTCAGTCGTTCAGATCGTTTCAGTCGTTCAGATCGTTTCCGTAATTCAGATCGTTTCCGGCGTTCAGCTCGTTTCCGTCGTTCAGATCGTTTCAGTCGTTCAGATCTCTTCTCTTGTTCAGATCGTTTCAGTCGTTCAGATCGTTTCAGTCATTCAGATCGTTTCCGTCGTTCAGATCGTTTCTGTCGTTCATCTCGTTTCAGTCGTTCAGATCGTTTCAGTCGTTCAGATCGTTTCCGTCGTTCAGCTCGTTTCAGTCGTTCAGATCGTTTCCGTCGTTCAGATCGTTTCAGTCGTTCAGATCGTTTCCGTCGTTCAGATCGTTTCTGTCGTTCAGATCGTTTCCGTCGTTCAGATCGTTTCCGTCGTTCAGATCGTTTCTGTCGTTCAGATCGTTTCAGTCGTTCAGATCGTTTCAGTCATTCAGATCGTTTCAGTCGTTCAGATCGTTTCCCTCATCAGTTCGTTTCCGTCGTTCAGATCGTTTCCGTCGTTCAGCTCATTTCCGTCATCCAGATCGTTTGTCGTTCAGATCGTTTCCATCGTTCAGATCTCTTCTCTTGTTCAGATCGTTTCAGTCGTTCAGCTCTTTTCCGTCGTTCAGATCGTTTCAGTCGTTCAGATCGTTTCAGTCGTTCAGATCGTTTCAGTCGTTCAGATATCTTCTCTTGTTCAGATCGTTTCAGTCGTTCAGCTCTTTTCCGTCGTTCAGATCGTTTCAGTCGTTCAGATCGTTTCAGTCGTTCAGATCGTTTCCGTAATTCAGCTCGTTTCAGTCGTTCAGATCGTTTCCGTAATTCAGATCGTTTCCGGCGTTCAGATCGTTTCCGTCGTTCAGATCGTTTCAGTCGTTCAGCTCTTTTCCGTCGTTCAGATCGTTTCCGTCGTTCAGATCGTTTCAGTCGTTCAGTTCGCTTCCGTCGTTCAGATCGTTTCAGTCGTTCAGATCGTTTCAGTCGTTCAGATCGTTTCCGTCGTTCAGATCGTTTACGTCGTTCAGATCGTTTCCGTCGTTCAATTCGTTTCCGTCGATGAGATCGTTTCCGTCGTTCAGCTCGTTTACGTCGTTCAGATCGTTTCCGTCGTTCAGCTCGTTTCCGTCGTTCAGATCGTTTCAGTCGTTCAGATCGTTTCCGTAATTCAGCTCGTTTCAGTCGTTCAGATCGTTTCCGTCGTTCAGATCGTTTCAGTCGTTCAGATCGTTTCAGTCGTTCAGTTCGCTTCCGTCGTTCAGATCGTTTCAGTCGTTCAGATCGTTTCAGTCGTTCAGATCGTTTACGTCGTTCAGATCGTTTCCGTCGTTCAGATCGTTTACGTCGTTCAGATCGTTTACGTCGTTCAATTCGTTTCCGTCGATGAGATCGTTTCCGTCGTTCAGCTCGTTTACGTCGTTCAGATCGTTTCCGTCGTTCAGATCGTTTCCGTCGTTCAGCTCGTTTCCGTCGTTCAGATCGTTTCAGTCGTTCAGATCGTTTCCGTAATTCAGCTCGTTTCAGTCGTTCAGATCGTTTCCGTCGTTCAGGTCGTTTCCGTCGTTCAGATCGTTTCAGTCGTTCAGTTCGCTTCCGTCGTTCAGATCGTTTAAGTCGTTCAGATCGCTTCCGTCGTTCAGATCGTTTCAGTCGTTCAGATCGTTTCAGTCGTTCAGATCGTTTACGTCGTTCAGATCGTTTCCGTCGTTCAGATCGTTTCCGTCGTTCAGATCGTTTCAGTCGTTCAGATCGTTTCAGTCGTTCAGATCGTTTCCGTCGTTCAGATCGTTTCCGTCGTTCAGATCGTTTCAGTCGTTCAGCTCGTTTCAGTCGTTCAGATCGTTTCCGTAATTCAGATCGTTTCCGGCGTTCAGATCGTTTCCGTCGTTCAGATCGTTTCAGTCGTTCAGATCGTTTTAGTCGTTCAGATCGTTTCCGTCGTTCAGATCGTTTCAGTCGTTCAGATCGTTTCCGTCGTTCATCTCGTTTCAGTCGTTCAGATCGTTTCAGTCGTTCAGATCGTTTAAGTCGTTCAGATCGTTTCCGTAATTCAGATCGTTTCCGGCGTTCAGATCGTTTCCGTCGTTCAGATCGTTTCAGTCGTTCAGATCGTTTTAGTCGTTCAGATCGTTTCCGTCGTTCAGATCGTTTCAGTCGTTCAGATCGTTTCCGTCGTTCATCTCGTTTCAGTCGTTCAGATCGTTTCAGTCGTTCAGATCGTTTTAGTCGTTCAGATCGTTTCCGTCGTTCAGATCGTTTCAGTCGTTCAGATCGTTTCCGTCGTTCATCTCGTTTCAGTTGTTCAGATCGTTTCAGTCGTTCAGATCGTTTCAGTTGTTCAGATCGTTTCAGTCGTTCAGATCGTTTCCGTAATTGAGATCGTTTCCGTCGTTCAGATCGTTTCAGTCGTTCAGATCGTTTCCGTCGTTCAGCTCGTTTCAGTCGTTCAGCTCGTTTCAGTCGTTCAGCTCTTTTCCGTCATTCAGATCTTTTCAGTCGTTCAGCTCGTTTCCGTCATTCAGATCGTTTCAGTCGTTCATCTCGTTTCCGTCGTTCATCTCGTTTCCGTCGTTCAGCTCGTTTCAGTCGTTCAGCTCGTTTCCGCCGTTCAGATCGTTTCCGTCGTTCAGATCGTTTCAGTCGTTCAGATCGTTTCGGTCATTCAGATCGTTTACGTCGTTCAGATCGTTTACGTCGTTCAAATCGTTTCAGTCGTTCAGCTCGTTTCCATCATTCAGATCGTTTCCGTCGTTCAATTCGTTCACGTCGATGAGATCGTTTCAGTCGTTCAGATCGTTTCAGTCATTCAGCTATTTTCAGTCATTCAGATCGTTTCAGTCGTTCAGATCGTTTCCCTCATCAGTTCGTTTCCGTCGTTCAGCTCGTTTCCGTCATCCAGATCGTTTGTCGTTCAGATCGTTTCCATCGTTCAGCTTGCTTCAGTCGTTCAGATCGTTTCAGTCGTTCAGATCTCTTCTCTTGTTCAGATCGTTTCCGTCGTTCATCTCGTTTCAGTCGTTCAGATCGTTTCAGTCGTTCAGATCGTTTCCGTCGTTCAGCTCGTTTCAGTCGTTCAGATCGTTTCAGTCATTCAGATCGTTTCAGTCGTTCAGATCGTTTCCGTAATTCAGATCGTTTCCGGCGTTCAGATCGTTTCCGTCGTTCAGATCGTTTCAGTCGTTCAGATCGTTTTAGTCGTTCAGATCGTTTCCGTCGTTCAGATCGTTTCAGTCGTTCAGATCGTTTCCGTCGTTCATCTCGTTTCAGTCGTTCAGATCGTTTCAGTCGTTCAGATCGTTTAAGTCGTTCAGATCGTTTCCGTAATTGAGATCGTTTCAGTTGTTCAGATCGTTTCAGTCGTTCAGATCGTTTCAGTTGTTCAGATCGTTTCAGTCGTTCAGATCGTTTCCGTAATTGAGATCGTTTCCGTCGTTCAGATCGTTTCAGTCGTTCAGATCGTTTCCGTCGTTCAGCTCGTTTCAGTCGTTCAGCTCGTTTCAGTCGTTCAGCTCTTTTCCGTCATTCAGATCTTTTCAGTCGTTCAGCTCGTTTCCGTCATTCAGACCGTTTCAGTCGTTCATCTCGTTTCCGTCGTTCATCTCGTTTCCGTCGTTCAGCTCGTTTCAGTCGTTAAGCTCGTTTCCGCCGTTCAGATCGTTTCCGTCGTTCAGATCGTTTCAGTCGTTCAGATCGTTTCGGTCATTCAGATCGTTTACGTCGTTCAGATCGTTTACGTCGTTCAGATCGTTTCAGTCGTTCAGCTCGTTTCCATCATTCAGATCGTTTCCGTCGTTCAATTCGTTCACGTCGATGAGATCGTTTCAGTCGTTCAGATCGTTTCAGTCATTCAGCTATTTTCAGTCATTCAGATCGTTTCAGTCGTTCAGATCGTTTCCCTCATCAGTTCGTTTCCGTCGTTCAGCTCGTTTCCGTCATCCAGATCGTTTGTCGTTCAGATCGTTTCCATCGTTCAGCTTGCTTCAGTCGTTCAGATCGTTTCAGTCGTTCAGATCTCTTCTCTTGTTCAGATCGTTTCCGTCGTTCAGATCGTTTACGTCGATGAGATCGTTTTACGTCGTTCAGATCATTTCCGTCGTTCAGATCGTTTCCGTCGTTCAGATCGTTTCAGTCGTTCAGATCGTTTCAGTCGTTCAGATCGTTTACCTCATCAGCTCTTTTCCGTCGTTCAGATCGTTTCCGTCGTTCAGATCGTTTCAGTCGTTCAGATCGTTTCAGTCATTCAGATCGTTTCAGTCGTTCAGATCGTTTCCGTAATTCAGATCGTTTCCGGCGTTCAGATCGTTTCCGTCGTTCAGATCGTTTCAGTCGTTCAGATCGTTTTAGTCGTTCAGATCGTTTCCGTCGTTCAGATCGTTTCAGTCGTTCAGATCGTTTCCGTCGTTCATCTCGTTTCAGTCGTTCAGATCGTTTCAGTCGTTCAGATCGTTTAAGTCGTTCAGATCGTTTCCGTAATTGAGATCGTTTCAGTTGTTCAGATCGTTTCAGTCGTTCAGATCGTTTCAGTTGTTCAGATCGTTTCAGTCGTTCAGATCGTTTCCGTAATTGAGATCGTTTCCGTCGTTCAGATCGTTTCAGTCGTTCAGATCGTTTCCGTCGTTCAGCTCGTTTCAGTCGTTCAGCTCGTTTCAGTCGTTCAGCTCTTTTCCGTCATTCAGATCTTTTCAGTCGTTCAGCTCGTTTCCGTCATTCAGATCGTTTCAGTCGTTCATCTCGTTTCCGTCGTTCATCTCGTTTCCGTCGTTCAGCTCGTTTCAGTCGTTCAGCTCGTTTCCGCCGTTCAGATCGTTTCCGTCGTTCAGATCGTTTCAGTCGTTCAGATCGTTTCGGTCATTCAGATCGTTTACGTCGTTCAGATCGTTTACGTCGTTCAGATCGTTTCAGTCGTTCAGCTCGTTTCCATCATTCAGATCGTTTCCGTCGTTCAATTCGTTCACGTCGATGAGATCGTTTCAGTCGTTCAGATCGTTTCAGTCATTCAGCTATTTTCAGTCATTCAGATCGTTTCAGTCGTTCAGATCGTTTCCCTCATCAGTTCGTTTCCGTCGTTCAGCTCGTTTCCGTCATCCAGATCGTTTGTCGTTCAGATCGTTTCCATCGTTCAGCTTGCTTCAGTCGTTCAGATCGTTTCAGTCGTTCAGACCTCTTCTCTTGTTCAGATCGTTTCCGTCGTTCAGATCGTTTACGTCGATGAGATCGTTTTACGTCGTTCAGATCGTTTCCGTCGTTCAGATCGTTTCCGTCGTTCAGATCGTTTCAGTCGTTCAGATCGTTTCAGTCGTTCAGATCGTTTACCTCATCAGCTCTTTTCCGCCGTTCAGATCGTTTCCGTCGTTCAGATCGTTTCCGTCGTTCAGATCGTTTCAGTCATTCAGCTCTTTTCAGTCATTCAGCTCGTTTCAGTCGTTCAGATCGTTTCCCTCATCAGTTCGTTTCCGTCGTTCAGCTCGTTTCCGTCATCCAGATCGTTTGTCGTTCAGATCGTTTCCATCGTTCAGCTTGCTTCAGTCGTTCAGATCGTTTCAGTCGTTCAGATCTCTTCTCTTGTTCAGATCGTTTCAGTCGTTCAGATCGTTTCAGTCATTCAGATCGTTTCCGTCGTTCAGATCGTTTCCGTCGTTCATCTCGTTTCAGTCGTTCAGATCGTTTTAGTCGTTCATATCGTTTTAGTCGTTCAGATCGTTTCAGTCGTTCAGCTCTTTTCCGTCGTTCAGATCGTTTCCGTCGTTCAGATCGTTTCCGTCGTTCAGATCGTTTCCCTCATCAGTTCGTTTCCATCGTTCAGATCGTTTCAGTCGTTCAGATCGTTTCAGTCGTTCAGATCGCTTCCGTCGTTCAGATCGTTTCAGTCGTTCTGATCGTTTCAGTCGTTCAGATCGTTTCAGTCGTTCAGTTCGCTTCCGTCGTTCAGATCGTTTCAGTCGTTCAGATCGTTTCAGTCGTTCAGATCGCTTCCGTCGTTCAGATCGTTTCAGTCGTTCTGATCGTTTCAGTCGTTCAGATCGTTTCAGTCGTTCAGTTCGCTTCCGTCGTTCAGCTCGTTTCCGTCGTTCAGATTGTTTCCGTCGTTCAGATCGTTTCCGTCGTTCAATTCGTTTACGTCGATGAGATCGTTTTACGTCGTTCAGATCGTTTCCGTCGTTCAGCTCGTTTCCGTCGTTCAGATCGTTTCAGTCGTTCAGATCGTTTCAGTCGTTCAGATCGTTCCCTCATCAGCTCTTTTACGCCGTTCAGATCGTTTCCGTCGTTCAGATCGTTTCAGTCGTTCAGATCGTTTCGGTCGTTCAGATCGTTTACGTCGTTCAGATCGTTTACGTCGTTCAGATCGTTTCAGTCGTTCAATTCGTTCACGTCGATGAGATCGTTTCCGTCGTTCAGATCGTTTCCGTCGTTGAGATCGTTTCAGTCGTTCAGATCGTTTCAGTCATTCAGCTCTTTTCAGTCATTCAGATCGTTTCAGTCGTTCAGATCGTTCATCTCGTTTCAGTCGTTCAGATCGTTTCAGTCGTTCGGATCGTTTAAGTCGTTCAGATCGTTTCCCTCATCAGTTCGTTTCCGTTGTTCAGATCGTTTCCGTCGTTCAGATCGTTTCCGTCGTTCAGATCGTTTCAGTCGTTCAGATCGTTCATCTCGTTTCAGTCGTTCAGATCGTTTCAGTCGTTTAGATCATTTCAGTCGTTCAGATCGTTTCAGTCGTTCAGATCGTTCCTGTGGTTCAGCTCGTTTCCGTCATTCAGCTCGTTTCAGTCGTTCAGATCGTTTCAGTCGTTCAGATCGTTTCAGTCGTTCAGATCGTTTCCCTCATCAGTTCGTTTCCGTCATCCAGATCGTTTCATTCGTTCAGCTCGCTTCAGTCGTTCAGATCGTTTCAGTCGTTCAGATCGTTTCTGTCGTTCAGTTCGTTTCCGTCGTTCAGATCGTTTCAGTCGTTCAGATCGTTTCCGTCGTTCAGATCGTTTCCCTCATCAGCTCTTTTCAGTCGTTCAGATCGTTTCAGTCGTTCAGATCGTTTCTGTCGTCCAGATCGTTTCAGTCGTTCAGATCGTTTCTGTCGTCCAGATCGTTTCAGTCGTTCAGATCGTTTCCCTCATCAGCTCTTTTAAGTCGTTCAGATCGTTTCCGTCGTTCAGATCGTTTCAGTCGTTCAGATCGTTTCCGTCGTTCAGATCGTTTCAGTCGTTCAGATCGCTTCCGTCGTTCAGATCGTTTCAGTCGTTCTGATCGTTTCAGTCGTTCAGATCGTTTCAGTCGTTCAGTTCGCTTCCGTCGTTCAGCTCGTTTCCGTCGTTCAGATTGTTTCCGTCGTTCAGATCGTTTCCGTCGTTCAATTCGTTTACGTCGATGAGATCGTTTTACGTCGTTCAGATCGTTTCCGTCGTTCAGCTCGTTTCCGTCGTTCAGATCGTTTCAGTCGTTCAGATCGTTTCAGTCGTTCAGATCGTTCCCTCATCAGCTCTTTTACGCCGTTCAGATCGTTTCCGTCGTTCAGATCGTTTCAGTCGTTCAGATCGTTTCGGTCGTTCAGATCGTTTACGTCGTTCAGATCGTTTACGTCGTTCAGATCGTTTCAGTCGTTCAATTCGTTCACGTCGATGAGATCGTTTCCGTCGTTCAGATCGTTTCCGTCGTTGAGATCGTTTCAGTCGTTCAGATCGTTTCAGTCATTCAGCTCTTTTCAGTCATTCAGATCGTTTCAGTCGTTCAGATCGTTCATCTCGTTTCAGTCGTTCAGATCGTTTCAGTCGTTCGGATCGTTTAAGTCGTTCAGATCGTTTCCCTCATCAGTTCGTTTCCGTTGTTCAGATCGTTTCCGTCGTTCAGCTCTTTTCCATCGTTCAGCTCGCTTCACTCTTTCAGATCGTTTCCGTTGTTCAGATCGTTTCCGTCGTTCAGATCGTTTCCGTCGTTCAGATCGTTTCAGTCGTTCAGATCGTTCATCTCGTTTCAGTCGTTCAGATCGTTTCAGTCGTTTAGATCATTTCAGTCGTTCAGATCGTTTCAGTCGTTCAGATCGTTCCTGTGGTTCAGCTCGTTTCCGTCATTCAGCTCGTTTCAGTCGTTCAGATCGTTTCAGTCGTTCAGATCGTTTCAGTCGTTCAGATCGTTTCCCTCATCAGTTCGTTTCCGTCATCCAGATCGTTTCATTCGTTCAGCTCGCTTCAGTCGTTCAGATCGTTTCAGTCGTTCAGATCGTTTCTGTCGTTCAGTTCGTTTCCGTCGTTCAGATCGTTTCAGTCGTTCAGATCGTTTCCGTCGTTCAGATCGTTTCCCTCATCAGCTCTTTTCAGTCGTTCAGATCGTTTCAGTCGTTCAGATCGTTTCTGTCGTCCAGATCGTTTCAGTCGTTCAGATCGTTTCTGTCGTCCAGATCGTTTCAGTCGTTCAGATCGTTTCCCTCATCAGCTCTTTTAAGTCGTTCAGATCGTTTCCGTCGTTCAGATCGTTTCAGTCGTTCAGATCGTTTCCGTCGTTCAGATCGTTTCAGTCGTTCAGATCGTTTCCGTCGTTCAGATCGTTTCAGTCGTTCAGATCGTTTGTCGTTCAGTTCGTTTCACTCGTTCAGATCGTTTCCGTCGTTCAGATCGTTTCAGTCGTTCAGATCGTTTCAGTCGTTCAGATCGTTTCAGTCGTTCAGTTCGTTTCAGTCGTTCAGATCGTTTCCGTCGTTCAGATCGTTTCAGTCGTTCAGATCGTTTCCGTCATTCAGATCGTTTCAGTCGTTCAGGTCGTTTCCGTCGTTCAGTTCGTTTCAGTCGTTCAGATCGTTTCCGTCGTTCAGATCGTTTCAGTCGTTCAGATCGTTTCCCTCATCAGCTCTTTTCCGTCGTTCAGATCGTTTCCGTCGTTCAGATCGTTTCAGTCGTTCAGATCGTTTCCGTCGTTCAGATCGTTTACGTCGTTCAGATCGTTTACGTCGTTCAGATCATTTCAGTCGTTCAGCTCGTTTCCATCGTTCAGATCGTTTCCATCGTTCAATTCGTTCACGTCGATGAGATCGTTTCCGTCGTTAAGATCGTTTCCGTCATTCAGCTCGTTTCAGTCGTTCAGATCGTTTCAGTCGTTCAGATCGTTTCAGTCATTCAGATCGTTTCAGTCGTTCAGATCGTTTCCCTCATCAGTTCGTTTCCGTCGTTCAGATCGTTTCCGTCGTTCAGCTCATTTCCGTCATCCAGATCGTTTGTCGTTTAGATCGTTTCCATCGTTCAGATCTCTTCTCTTGTTCAGATCGTTTCAGTCGTTCAGCTCTTTTCCGTCGTTCAGATCGTTTCAGTCGTTCAGATCGTTTCAGTCGTTCAGATCGTTTCAGTCGTTCAGATATCTTCTCTTGTTCAGATCGTTTCAGTCGTTCAGCTCTTTTCCGTCGTTCAGATCGTTTCAGTCGTTCAGATCGTTTCAGTCGTTCAGATCGTTTCCGTAATTCAGCTCGTTTCAGTCGTTCAGATCGTTTCCGTAATTCAGATCGTTTCCGGCGTTCAGATCGTTTCCGTCGTTCAGATCGTTTCAGTCGTTCAGCTCTTTTCCGTCGTTCAGATCGTTTCCGTCGTTCAGATCGTTTCAGTCGTTCAGTTCGCTTCCGTCGTTCAGATCGTTTCAGTCGTTCAGATCGTTTCCGTCGTTCATCTCGTTTCCGTCGTTCAGATCGTTTCCGTCGTTCAGATCGTTTCAGTCGTTCAGATCGTTTCAGTCGTTCAGATCGTTTCCGTCGTTCAGATCGTTTACGTCGTTCAGATCGTTTACGTCGTTCAATTCGTTTACGTCGTTCAATTCGTTTCCGTCGATGAGATCGTTTCCGTCGTTCAGCTCGTTTACGTCGTTCAGATCGTTTCCGTCGTTCAGGTCGTTTCCGTCGTTCAGATCGTTTCAGTCGTTCAGTTCGCTTCCGTCGTTCAGATCGTTTCAGTCGTTCAGATCGTTTCAGTCGTTCAGATCGTTTCAGTCGTTCAGATCGTTTCCGTCGTTCAGATCGTTTACGTCGTTCAGATCGTTTACGTCGTTCAATTCGTTTCCGTCGATGAGATCGTTTCCGTCGTTCAGCTCGTTTACGTCGTTCAGATCGTTTCCGTCGTTCAGATCGTTTCCGTCGTTCAGATCGTTTCCGTCGTTCAGATCGTTTCAGTCGTTCAGATCGTTTCCGTAATTCAGCTCGTTTCAGTCGTTCAGATCGTTTCCGTCGTTCAGGTCGTTTCCGTCGTTCAGATCGTTTCAGTCGTTCAGTTCGCTTCCGTCGTTCAGATCGTTTCAGTCGTTCAGATCGCTTCCGTCGTTCAGATCGTTTCAGTCGTTCAGATCGTTTCAGTCGTTCAGATCGTTTCCGTCGTTCAGATCGTTTCCGTCGTTCAGATCGTTTCAGTCGTTCAGATCGTTTCTGTCGTTCAGATCGTTTCAGTCGTTCAGATCGTTTCAGTCGTTCAGATCGTTTCAGTCGTTCAGATCGTTTACGTCGTTCAGATCGTTTACGTCGTTCAGATCGTTTACGTCGTTCAATTCGTTTCCGTCGATGAGATCGTTTCCGTCGTTCAGCTCGTTTACGTCGTTCAGATCGTTTCCGTCATTCAATTCGTTCACGTCGATGAGATCGTTTCCGTCGTTCAGATCGTTTCCGTAATTCAGCTCTTTTCAGTCATTCAGATCGTTTCAGTCGTTCAGATCGTTCATCTCGTTTCAGTCGTTCAGATCGTTTCAGTCGTTCGGATCGTTTAAGTCGTTCAGATCGTTTCCCTCATCAGTTCGTTTCCGTTGTTCAGATCGTTTCCGTCGTTCAGCTCTTTTCCATCGTTCAGCTCGCTTCAGTCTTTCAGATCGTTTCCGTTGTTCAGATCGTTTCCGTCGTTCAGATCGTTTCCGTCGTTCAGATCGTTTCAGTCGTTCAGGTCGTTCAGATCGTTTCAGTCGTTCAGATCTCTTCTGTTGTTCAGATCATTTCAGTCGTTCAGATCGTTTAAGTCGTTCAGATCGTTTCTGTGGTTCAGCTCGTTTCCGTCATTCAGCTCGTTTCAGTCGTTCAGATCGTTTCAGTCGTTCAGATCGTTTCAGTCGTTCAGATCGTTTCCCTCATCAGTTCGTTTCCGTCATCCAGATCGTTTCATTCGTTCAGCTCGCTTCAGTCGTTCAGATCGTTTCAGTCGTTCAGATCTCTTCTGTTGTTCAGATCGTTTCAGTCGTTCAGCTCTTTTCCGTCGTTCAGATCGTTTCAGTCGTTCAGTTCGTTTCCCTCATCAGCTCTTTTCCGTCGTTCAGATCGTTTCCGTCGTTCAGATCGTTTCAGTCGTTCAGATCGTTTCAGTCATTCAGATCGTTTCAGTCGTTCAGATCGTTTCCCTCATCAGTTCGTTTCCGTCGTTCAGATCGTTTCCGTCGTTCAGCTCATTTCCGTCATCCAGATCGTTTGTCGTTCAGATCGTTTCCATCGTTCAGATCTCTTCTCTTGTTCAGCTCGTTTCAGTCGTTCAGATCGTTTCAGTCGTTCAGATCGTTTCAGTCGTTCAGATCGTTTCCCTCATCAGTTCGTTTCCGTCATCCAGATCGTTTCATTCGTTCAGCTCGCTTCAGTCGTTCAGATCGTTTCAGTCGTTCAGATCTCTTCTGTTGTTCAGATCGTTTCAGTCGTTCAGCTCTTTTCCGTCGTTCAGATCGTTTCAGTCGTTCAGTTCGTTTCCCTCATCAGCTCTTTTCCGTCGTTCAGATCGTTTCCGTCGTTCAGATCGTTTCAGTCGTTCAGATCGTTTCAGTCATTCAGATCGTTTCAGTCGTTCAGATCGTTTCCCTCATCAGTTCGTTTCCGTCGTTCAGATCGTTTCCGTCGTTCAGCTCATTTCCGTCATCCAGATCGTTTGTCGTTCAGATCGTTTCCATCGTTCAGATCTCTTCTCTTGTTCAGATCGTTTCAGTCGTTCAGCTCTTTTCCGTCGTTCAGATCGTTTCAGTCGTTCAGATCGTTTCAGTCGTTCAGATCGTTTCAGTCGTTCAGATATCTTCTCTTGTTCAGATCGTTTCAGTCGTTCAGCTCTTTTCCGTCGTTCAGATCGTTTCAGTCGTTCAGATCGTTTCAGTCGTTCAGATCGTTTCCGTAATTCAGCTCGTTTCAGTCGTTCAGATCGTTTCCGTAATTCAGATCGTTTCCGGCGTTCAGATCGTTTCTGTCGTTCAGATCGTTTCAGTCGTTCAGCTCTTTTCCGTCGTTCAGATCGTTTCCGTCGTTCAGATCGTTTCAGTCGTTCAGTTCGCTTCCGTCGTTCAGATCGTTTCAGTCGTTCAGATCGTTTCCGTCGTTCATCTCGTTTCCGTCGTTCAGATCGTTTCCGTCGTTCAGATCGTTTCAGTCGTTCAGATCGTTTACGTCGTTCAGATCGTTTACGTCGTTCAGATCGTTTACGTCGTTCAATTCGTTTCCGTCGATGAGATCGTTTCCGTCGTTCAGCTCGTTTACGTCGTTCAGATCGTTTCCGTCGTTCAGCTCGTTTCCGTCGTTCAGATCGTTTCAGTCGTTCAGATCGTTTCCGTAATTCAGCTCGTTTCAGTCGTTCAGATCGTTTCCGTCGTTCAGGTCGTTTCCGTCGTTCAGATCGTTTCAGTCGTTCAGTTCGCTTCCGTCGTTCAGATCGTTTCAGTCGTTCAGATCGTTTCAGTCGTTCAGATCGTTTCAGTCGTTCAGATCGTTTCCGTCGTTCAGATCGTTTACGTCGTTCAGATCGTTTACGTCGTTCAGATCGTTTACGTCGTTCAATTCGTTTCCGTCGATGAGATCGTTTCCGTCGTTCAGCTCGTTTCCGTCGTTCAGATCGTTTCCGTCGTTCAGATCGTTTCCGTCGTTCAGCTCGTTTCCGTCGTTCAGATCGTTTCAGTCGTTCAGATCGTTTCCGTAATTCAGCTCGTTTCAGTCGTTCAGATCGTTTCCGTCGTTCAGGTCGTTTCCGTCGTTCAGATCGTTTCAGTCGTTCAGATCGCTTCCGTCGTTCAGATCGTTTCAGTCGTTCAGATCGTTTCAGTCGTTCAGATCGTTTCCGTCGTTCAGATCGTTTCCGTCGTTCAGATCGTTTCAGTCGTTCAGATCGTTTCTGTCGTTCAGATCGTTTCAGTCGTTCAGATCGTTTCAGTCGTTCAGATCGTTTCAGTCGTTCAGATCGTTTCCGTCGTTCAGATCGTTTACGTCGTTCAGATCGTTTACGTCGTTCAATTCGTTTCCGTCGATGAGATCGTTTCCGTCGTTCAGCTCGTTTACGTCGTTCAGATCGTTTCAGTCGTTCAGATCGTTTCAGTCGTTCAGATCGTTTCAGTCGTTCAGATCGTTTCCGTCGTTCAGATCGTTTACGTCGTTCAGATCGTTTACGTCGTTCAGATCGTTTACGTCGTTCAATTCGTTTCCGTCGATGAGATCGTTTCCGTCGTTCAGCTCGTTTACGTCGTTCAGATCGTTTCCGTCGTTCAGATCGTTTCCGTCGTTCAGCTCGTTTCCGTCGTTCAGATCGTTTCAGTCGTTCAGATCGTTTCCGTAATTCAGCTCGTTTCAGTCGTTCAGATCGTTTCCGTCGTTCAGGTCGTTTCCGTCGTTCAGATCGTTTCAGTCGTTCAGATCGCTTCCGTCGTTCAGATCGTTTCAGTCGTTCAGATCGTTTCAGTCGTTCAGATCGTTTCCGTCGTTCAGATCGTTTCCGTCGTTCAGATCGTTTCAGTCGTTCAGATCGTTTCTGTCGTTCAGATCGTTTCAGTCGTTCAGATCGTTTCAGTCGTTCAGATCGTTTCAGTCGTTCAGATCGTTTCCGTCGTTCAGATCGTTTACGTCGTTCAGATCGTTTACGTCGTTCAATTCGTTTCCGTCGATGAGATCGTTTCCGTCGTTCAGCTCGTTTACGTCGTTCAGATCGTTTCCGTCGTTCAGCTCGTTTCAGTCGTTCAGATCGTTTCCGTCGTTCAGATCGTTTCCGTCATTCAGATCGTTTCAGTCGTTCAGATCGTTTCAGTCGTTCAGATCGTTTCCGTAATTCAGATCGTTTCCGGCGTTCAGCTCGTTTCCGTCGTTCAGATCGTTTCAGTCGTTCAGATCTCTTCTCTTGTTCAGATCGTTTCAGTCGTTCAGATCGTTTCAGTCATTCAGATCGTTTCCGTCGTTCAGATCGTTTCTGTCGTTCATCTCGTTTCAGTCGTTCAGATCGTTTCAGTCGTTCAGATCGTTTCCGTCGTTCAGCTCGTTTCAGTCGTTCAGATCGTTTCAGTCGTTCAGATCGTTTCAGTCGTTCAGATCGTTTCCGTAATTCAGATCGTTTCCGGCGTTCAGCTCGTTTCCGTCGTTCAGATCGTTTCAGTCGTTCAGATCGTTTCCGTCGTTCAGATCGTTTCCGTCGTTCAGATCGTTTCTGTCGTTCAGATCGTTTCCGTCGTTCAGATCGTTTCCGTCGTTCAGATCGTTTCTGTCGTTCAGATCGTTTCAGTCGTTCAGATCGTTTCAGTCATTCAGATCGTTTCAGTCGTTCAGATCGTTTCCCTCATCAGTTCGTTTCCGTCGTTCAGATCGTTTCCGTCGTTCAGCTCATTTCCGTCATCCAGATCGTTTGTCGTTCAGATCGTTTCCATCGTTCAGATCTCTTCTCTTGTTCAGATCGTTTCAGTCGTTCAGCTCTTTTCCGTCGTTCAGATCGTTTCAGTCGTTCAGATCGTTTCAGTCGTTCAGATCGTTTCAGTCGTTCAGATATCTTCTCTTGTTCAGATCGTTTCAGTCGTTCAGCTCTTTTCCGTCGTTCAGATCGTTTCAGTCGTTCAGATCGTTTCAGTCGTTCAGATCGTTTCCGTAATTCAGCTCGTTTCAGTCGTTCAGATCGTTTCCGTAATTCAGATCGTTTCCGGCGTTCAGATCGTTTCCGTCGTTCAGATCGTTTCAGTCGTTCAGCTCTTTTCCGTCGTTCAGATCGTTTCCGTCGTTCAGATCGTTTCAGTCGTTCAGTTCGCTTCCGTCGTTCAGATCGTTTCAGTCGTTCAGATCGTTTCAGTCGTTCAGATCGTTTCCGTCGTTCAGATCGTTTACGTCGTTCAGATCGTTTCCGTCGTTCAATTCGTTTCCGTCGATGAGACCGTTTCCGTCGTTCAGCTCGTTTACGTCGTTCAGATCGTTTCCGTCGTTCAGCTCGTTTCCGTCGTTCAGATCGTTTCAGTCGTTCAGATCGTTTCCGTAATTCAGCTCGTTTCCGTCGTTCAGCTCGTTTACGTCGTTCAGATCGTTTCCGTCGTTCAGATCGTTTCCGTCGTTCAGCTCGTTTCCGTCGTTCAGATCGTTTCAGTCGTTCAGATCGTTTCCGTAATTCAGCTCGTTTCAGTCGTTCAGATCGTTTCCGTCGTTCAGGTCGTTTCCGTCGTTCAGATCGTTTCAGTCGTTCAGTTCGCTTCCGTCGTTCAGATCGTTTCAGTCGTTCAGATCGCTTCCGTCGTTCAGATCGTTTCAGTCGTTCAGATCGTTTCAGTCGTTCAGATCGTTTCCGTCGTTCAGATCGTTTCCGTCGTTCAGATCGTTTCAGTCGTTCAGATCGTTTCTGTCGTTCAGATCGTTTCAGTCGTTCAGATCGTTTCAGTCGTTCAGATCGTTTCAGTCGTTCAGATCGTTTCCGTCGTTCAGATCGTTTACGTCGTTCAGATCGTTTACGTCGTTCAATTCGTTTCCGTCGATGAGATCGTTTCCGTCGTTCAGCTCGTTTACGTCGTTCAGATCGTTTCCGTCGTTCAGCTCGTTTCAGTCGTTCAGATCGTTTCCGTCGTTCAGATCGTTTCCGTCATTCAGATCGTTTCAGTCGTTCAGATCGTTTCAGTCGTTCAGATCGTTTCCGTAATTCAGATCGTTTCCGGCGTTCAGCTCGTTTCCGTCGTTCAGATCGTTTCAGTCGTTCAGATCTCTTCTCTTGTTCAGATCGTTTCAGTCGTTCAGATCGTTTCAGTCATTCAGATCGTTTCCGTCGTTCAGATCGTTTCTGTCGTTCATCTCGTTTCAGTCGTTCAGATCGTTTCAGTCGTTCAGATCGTTTCCGTCGTTCAGCTCGTTTCAGTCGTTCAGATCGTTTCAGTCGTTCAGATCGTTTCAGTCGTTCAGATCGTTTCCGTAATTCAGATCGTTTCCGGCGTTCAGCTCGTTTCCGTCGTTCAGATCGTTTCAGTCGTTCAGATCGTTTCCGTCGTTCAGATCGTTTCCGTCGTTCAGATCGTTTCTGTCGTTCAGATCGTTTCCGTCGTTCAGATCGTTTCCGTCGTTCAGATCGTTTCTGTCGTTCAGATCGTTTCAGTCGTTCAGATCGTTTCAGTCATTCAGATCGTTTCAGTCGTTCAGATCGTTTCCCTCATCAGTTCGTTTCCGTCGTTCAGATCGTTTCCGTCGTTCAGCTCATTTCCGTCATCCAGATCGTTTGTCGTTCAGATCGTTTCCATCGTTCAGATCTCTTCTCTTGTTCAGATCGTTTCAGTCGTTCAGCTCTTTTCCGTCGTTCAGATCGTTTCAGTCGTTCAGATCGTTTCAGTCGTTCAGATCGTTTCAGTCGTTCAGATATCTTCTCTTGTTCAGATCGTTTCAGTCGTTCAGCTCTTTTCCGTCGTTCAGATCGTTTCAGTCGTTCAGATCGTTTCAGTCGTTCAGATCGTTTCCGTAATTCAGCTCGTTTCAGTCGTTCAGATCGTTTCCGTAATTCAGATCGTTTCCGGCGTTCAGATCGTTTCCGTCGTTCAGATCGTTTCAGTCGTTCAGCTCTTTTCCGTCGTTCAGATCGTTTCCGTCGTTCAGATTGTTTCAGTCGTTCAGTTCGCTTCCGTCGTTCAGATCGTTTCAGTCGTTCAGATCGTTTCAGTCGTTCAGATCGTTTACGTCGTTCAGATCGTTTACGTCGTTCAGATCGTTTCCGTCGTTCAATTCGTTTCCGTCGATGAGATCGTTTCCGTCGTTCAGCTCGTTTACGTCGTTCGGATCGTTTCCGTCGTTCAGCTCGTTTCCGTCGTTCAGATCGTTTCAGTCGTTCAGATCGTTTCCGTAATTCAGCTCGTTTCAGTCGTTCAGATCGTTTCCGTCGTTCAGATCGTTTCAGTCGTTCAGATCGTTTCAGTCGTTCAGTTCGCTTCCGTCGTTCAGATCGTTTCAGTCGTTCAGATCGTTTCAGTCGTTCAGATCGTTTACGTCGTTCAGATCGTTTCCGTCGTTCAGATCGTTTACGTCGTTCAGATCGTTTACGTCGTTCAGATCGTTTACGTCGTTCAATTCGTTTCCGTCGATGAGATCGTTTCCGTCGTTCAGCTCGTTTACGTCGTTCAGATCGTTTCCGTCGTTCAGATCGTTTCCGTCGTTCAGCTCGTTTCCGTCGTTCAGATCGTTTCAGTCGTTCAGATCGTTTCCGTAATTCAGCTCGTTTCAGTCGTTCAGATCGTTTCCGTCGTTCAGGTCGTTTCCGTCGTTCAGATCGTTTCAGTCGTTCAGTTCGCTTCCGTCGTTCAGATCGTTTAAGTCGTTCAGATCGCTTCCGTCGTTCAGATCGTTTCAGTCGTTCAGATCGTTTCAGTCGTTCAGATATCTTCTCTTGTTCAGATCGTTTCAGTCGTTCAGCTCTTTTCCGTCGTTCAGATCGTTTCAGTCGTTCAGATCGTTTCAGTCGTTCAGATCGTTTCAGTCGTTCAGATATCTTCTCTTGTTCAGATCGTTTCAGTCGTTCAGCTCTTTTCCGTCGTTCAGATCGTTTCAGTCGTTCAGATCGTTTCAGTCGTTCAGATCGTTTCAGTCGTTCAGATCGTTTCCGTAATTCAGCTCGTTTCAGTCGTTCAGATCGTTTCAGTCGTTCAGCTCTTTTCCGGCGTTCAGATCGTTTCCGTCGTTCAGATCGTTTCAGTCGTTCAGCTCTTTTCCGTCGTTCAGATCGTTTCCGTCGTTCAGATCGTTTCAGTCGTTCAGTTCGCTTCCGTCGTTCAGATCGTTTCAGTCGTTCAGATCGTTTCAGTCGTTCAGATCGTTTCCGTCGTTCAGATCGTTTACGTCGTTCAGATCGTTTCCGTCGTTCAATTCGTTTCCGTCGATGAGATCGTTTCCGTCGTTCAGCTCGTTTACGTCGTTCAGATCGTTTCCGTCGTTCAGCTCGTTTCCGTCGTTCAGATCGTTTCAGTCGTTCAGATCGTTTCCGTAATTCAGCTCGTTTCCGTCGTTCAGCTCGTTTACGTCGTTCAGATCGTTTCCGTCGTTCAGATCGTTTCCGTCGTTCAGCTCGTTTCCGTCGTTCAGATCGTTTCAGTCGTTCAGATCGTTTCCGTAATTCAGCTCGTTTCAGTCGTTCAGATCGTTTCCGTCGTTCAGGTCGTTTCCGTCGTTCAGATCGTTTCAGTCGTTCAGTTCGCTTCCGTCGTTCAGATCGTTTCAGTCGTTCAGATCGCTTCCGTCGTTCAGATCGTTTCAGTCGTTCAGATCGTTTCAGTCGTTCAGATCGTTTCCGTCGTTCAGATCGTTTCCGTCGTTCAGATCGTTTCAGTCGTTCAGATCGTTTCTGTCGTTCAGATCGTTTCAGTCGTTCAGATCGTTTCAGTCGTTCAGATCGTTTCAGTCGTTCAGATCGTTTCCGTCGTTCAGATCGTTTACGTCGTTCAGATCGTTTACGTCGTTCAATTCGTTTCCGTCGATGAGATCGTTTCCGTCGTTCAGCTCGTTTACGTCGTTCAGATCGTTTCCGTCGTTCAGCTCGTTTCAGTCGTTCAGATCGTTTCCGTCGTTCAGATCGTTTCCGTCATTCAGATCGTTTCAGTCGTTCAGATCGTTTCAGTCGTTCAGATCGTTTCCGTAATTCAGATCGTTTCCGGCGTTCAGCTCGTTTCCGTCGTTCAGATCGTTTCAGTCGTTCAGATCTCTTCTCTTGTTCAGATCGTTTCAGTCGTTCAGATCGTTTCAGTCATTCAGATCGTTTCCGTCGTTCAGATCGTTTCAGTCGTTCAGATCGTTTCCGTAATTCAGATCGTTTCCGGCGTTCAGCTCGTTTCCGTCGTTCAGATCGTTTCAGTCGTTCAGATCGTTTCCGTCGTTCAGATCGTTTCCGTCGTTCAGATCGTTTCTGTCGTTCAGATCGTTTCCGTCGTTCAGATCGTTTCCGTCGTTCAGATCGTTTCTGTCGTTCAGATCGTTTCAGTCGTTCAGATCGTTTCAGTCATTCAGATCGTTTCAGTCGTTCAGATCGTTTCCCTCATCAGTTCGTTTCCGTCGTTCAGATCGTTTCCGTCGTTCAGCTCATTTCCGTCATCCAGATCGTTTGTCGTTCAGATCGTTTCCATCGTTCAGATCTCTTCTCTTGTTCAGATCGTTTCAGTCGTTCAGCTCTTTTCCGTCGTTCAGATCGTTTCAGTCGTTCAGATCGTTTCAGTCGTTCAGATCGTTTCAGTCGTTCAGATATCTTCTCTTGTTCAGATCGTTTCAGTCGTTCAGCTCTTTTCCGTCGTTCAGATCGTTTCAGTCGTTCAGATCGTTTCAGTCGTTCAGATCGTTTCCGTAATTCAGCTCGTTTCAGTCGTTCAGATCGTTTCCGTAATTCAGATCGTTTCCGGCGTTCAGATCGTTTCCGTCGTTCAGATCGTTTCAGTCGTTCAGCTCTTTTCCGTCGTTCAGATCGTTTCCGTCGTTCAGATCGTTTCAGTCGTTCAGTTCGCTTCCGTCGTTCAGATCGTTTCAGTCGTTCAGATCGTTTCAGTCGTTCAGATCGTTTCCGTCGTTCAGATCGTTTACGTCGTTCAGATCATTTCCGTCGTTCAATTCGTTTCCGTCGATGAGATCGTTTCCGTCGTTCAGCTCGTTTACGTCGTTCAGATCGTTTCCGTCGTTCAGCTCGTTTCCGTCGTTCAGATCGTTTCAGTCGTTCAGATCGTTTCCGTAATTCAGCTCGTTTCAGTCGTTCAGATCGTTTCCGTCGTTCAGATCGTTTCAGTCGTTCAGATCGTTTCAGTCGTTCAGTTCGCTTCCGTCGTTCAGATCGTTTCAGTCGTTCAGATCGTTTCAGTCGTTCAGATCGTTTACGTCGTTCAGATCGTTTCCGTCGTTCAGATCGTTTACGTCGTTCAGATCGTTTACGTCGTTCAGATCGTTTACGTCGTTCAATTCGTTTCCGTCGATGAGATCATTTCCGTCGTTCAGCTCGTTTACGTCGTTCAGATCGTTTCCGTCGTTCAGATCGTTTCCGTCGTTCAGCTCGTTTCCGTCGTTCAGATCGTTTCAGTCGTTCAGATCGTTTCCGTAATTCAGCTCGTTTCAGTCGTTCAGATCGTTTCCGTCGTTCAGGTCGTTTCCGTCGTTCAGATCGTTTCAGTCGTTCAGTTCGCTTCCGTCGTTCAGATCGTTTAAGTCGTTCAGATCGCTTCCGTCGTTCAGATCGTTTCAGTCGTTCAGATCGTTTCAGTCGTTCAGATCGTTTCCGTCGTTCAGATCGTTTCCGTCGTTCAGATCGTTTCCGTCGTTCAGATCGTTTCAGTCGTTCAGATCGTTTCAGTCGTTCAGATCGTTTCCGTCGTTCAGATCGTTTCCGTCGTTCAGATCGTTTCAGTCGTTCAGCTCGTTTCAGTCGTTCAGATCGTTTCCGTAATTCAGATCGTTTCCGGCGTTCAGATCGTTTCCGTCGTTCAGATCGTTTCAGTCGTTCAGATCGTTTTAGTCGTTCAGATCGTTTCCGTCGTTCAGATCGTTTCAGTCGTTCAGATCGTTTCCGTCGTTCATCTCGTTTCAGTCGTTCAGATCGTTTCAGTCGTTCAGATCGTTTAAGTCGTTCAGATCGTTTCCGTAATTGAGATCGTTTCAGTTGTTCAGATCGTTTCAGTCGTTCAGATCGTTTCAGTTGTTCAGATCGTTTCAGTCGTTCAGATCGTTTCCGTAATTGAGATCGTTTCCGTCGTTCAGATCGTTTCAGTCGTTCAGATCGTTTCCGTCGTTCAGCTCGTTTCAGTCGTTCAGCTCGTTTCAGTCGTTCAGCTCTTTTCCGTCATTCAGATCTTTTCAGTCGTTCAGCTCGTTTCCGTCATTCAGATCGTTTCAGTCGTTCATCTCGTTTCCGTCGTTCATCTCGTTTCCGTCGTTCAGCTCGTTTCAGTCGTTCAGCTCGTTTCCGCCGTTCAGATCGTTTCCGTCGTTCAGATCGTTTCAGTCGTTCAGATCGTTTCGGTCATTCAGATCGTTTACGTCGTTCAGATCGTTTACGTCGTTCAGATCGTTTCAGTCGTTCAGCTCGTTTCCTTCATTCAGATCGTTTCCGTCGTTCAATTCGTTCACGTCGATGAGATCGTTTCAGTCGTTCAGATCGTTTCAGTCATTCAGCTATTTTCAGTCATTCAGATCGTTTCAGTCGTTCAGATCGTTTCCCTCATCAGTTCGTTTCCGTCGTTCAGCTCGTTTCCGTCATCCAGATCGTTTGTCGTTCAGATCGTTTCCATCGTTCAGCTTGCTTCAGTCGTTCAGATCGTTTCAGTCGTTCAGATCTCTTCTCTTGTTCAGATCGTTTCCGTCGTTCAGATCGTTTACGTCGATGAGATCGTTTTACGTCGTTCAGATCGTTTCCGTCGTTCAGATCGTTTCCGTCGTTCAGATCGTTTCAGTCGTTCAGATCGTTTCAGTCGTTCAGATCGTTTACCTCATCAGCTCTTTTCCGCCGTTCAGATCGTTTCCGTCGTTCAGATCGTTTCCGTCGTTCAGATCGTTTCAGTCATTCAGCTCTTTTCAGTCATTCAGCTCGTTTCAGTCGTTCAGATCGTTTCCCTCATCAGTTCGTTTCCGTCGTTCAGCTCGTTTCCGTCATCCAGATCGTTTGTCGTTCAGATCGTTTCCATCGTTCAGCTTGCTTCAGTCGTTCAGATCGTTTCAGTCGTTCAGATCTCTTCTCTTGTTCAGATCGTTTCAGTCGTTCAGATCGTTTCAGTCATTCAGATCGTTTCCGTTGTTCAGATCGTTTCCGTCGTTCATCTCGTTTCAGTCGTTCAGATCGTTTCAGTCGTTCAGATCGTTTCCGTCGTTCAGATCGTTTCAGTCGTTCAGATCGTTTCCGTAATTCAGATCGTTTCAGTCGTTCAGATCGTTTCAGTCATTCAGATCGTTTCAGTCGTTCAGATCGTTTCCGTAATTCAGATCGTTTCCGGCGTTCAGATCGTTTCCGTCGTTCAGATCGTTTCAGTCGTTCAGATCGTTTTAGTCGTTCAGATCGTTTCCGTCGTTCAGATCGTTTCAGTCGTTCAGATCGTTTCCGTCGTTCATCTCGTTTCAGTCGTTCAGATCGTTTCAGTCGTTCAGATCGTTTAAGTCGTTCAGATCGTTTCCGTAATTGAGATCGTTTCAGTTGTTCAGATCGTTTCAGTCGTTCAGATCGTTTCAGTTGTTCAGATCGTTTCAGTCGTTCAGATCGTTTCCGTAATTGAGATCGTTTCCGTCGTTCAGATCGTTTCAGTCGTTCAGATCGTTTCCGTCGTTCAGCTCGTTTCAGTCGTTCAGCTCGTTTCAGTCGTTCAGCTCTTTTCCGTCATTCAGATCTTTTCAGTCGTTCAGCTCGTTTCCGTCATTCAGACCGTTTCAGTCGTTCATCTCGTTTCCGTCGTTCATCTCGTTTCCGTCGTTCAGCTCGTTTCAGTCGTTAAGCTCGTTTCCGCCGTTCAGATCGTTTCCGTCGTTCAGATCGTTTCAGTCGTTCAGATCGTTTCGGTCATTCAGATCGTTTACGTCGTTCAGATCGTTTACGTCGTTCAGATCGTTTCAGTCGTTCAGCTCGTTTCCATCATTCAGATCGTTTCCGTCGTTCAATTCGTTCACGTCGATGAGATCGTTTCAGTCGTTCAGATCGTTTCAGTCATTCAGCTATTTTCAGTCATTCAGATCGTTTCAGTCGTTCAGATCGTTTCCCTCATCAGTTCGTTTCCGTCGTTCAGCTCGTTTCCGTCATCCAGATCGTTTGTCGTTCAGATCGTTTCCATCGTTCAGCTTGCTTCAGTCGTTCAGATCGTTTCAGTCGTTCAGATCTCTTCTCTTGTTCAGATCGTTTCCGTCGTTCAGATCGTTTACGTCGATGAGATCGTTTTACGTCGTTCAGATCATTTCCGTCGTTCAGATCGTTTCCGTCGTTCAGATCGTTTCAGTCGTTCAGATCGTTTCAGTCGTTCAGATCGTTTACCTCATCAGCTCTTTTCCGTCGTTCAGATCGTTTCCGTCGTTCAGATCGTTTCAGTCGTTCAGATCGTTTCAGTCATTCAGATCGTTTCAGTCGTTCAGATCGTTTCCGTAATTCAGATCGTTTCCGGCGTTCAGATCGTTTCCGTCGTTCAGATCGTTTCAGTCGTTCAGATCGTTTTAGTCGTTCAGATCGTTTCAGTCGTTCAGATCGTTTCCGTCGTTCATCTCGTTTCAGTCGTTCAGATCGTTTCAGTCGTTCAGATCGTTTAAGTCGTTCAGATCGTTTCCGTAATTGAGATCGTTTCAGTTGTTCAGATCGTTTCAGTCGTTCAGATCGTTTCAGTTGTTCAGATCGTTTCAGTCGTTCAGATCGTTTCCGTAATTGAGATCGTTTCCGTCGTTCAGATCGTTTCAGTCGTTCAGATCGTTTCCGTCGTTCAGCTCGTTTCAGTCGTTCAGCTCGTTTCAGTCGTTCAGCTCTTTTCCGTCATTCAGATCTTTTCAGTCGTTCAGCTCGTTTCCGTCATTCAGATCGTTTCAGTCGTTCATCTCGTTTCCGTCGTTCATCTCGTTTCCGTCGTTCAGCTCGTTTCAGTCGTTCAGCTCGTTTCCGCCGTTCAGATCGTTTCCGTCGTTCAGATCGTTTCAGTCGTTCAGATCGTTTCGGTCATTCAGATCGTTTACGTCGTTCAGATCGTTTACGTCGTTCAGATCGTTTCAGTCGTTCAGATCGTTTACCTCATCAGCTCTTTTCCGTCGTTCAGATCGTTTCCGTCGTTCAGATCGTTTCAGTCGTTCAGATCGTTTCAGTCATTCAGATCGTTTCAGTCGTTCAGATCGTTTCCGTAATTCAGATCGTTTCCGGCGTTCAGATCGTTTCCGTCGTTCAGATCGTTTCAGTCGTTCAGATCGTTTTAGTCGTTCAGATCGTTTCCGTCGTTCAGATCGTTTCAGTCGTTCAGATCGTTTCCGTCGTTCATCTCGTTTCAGTCGTTCAGATCGTTTCAGTCGTTCAGATCGTTTAAGTCGTTCAGATCGTTTCCGTAATTGAGATCGTTTCAGTTGTTCAGATCGTTTCAGTCGTTCAGATCGTTTCAGTTGTTCAGATCGTTTCAGTCGTTCAGATCGTTTCCGTAATTGAGATCGTTTCCGTCGTTCAGATCGTTTCAGTCGTTCATATCGTTTCCGTCGTTCAGCTCGTTTCAGTCGTTCAGCTCGTTTCAGTCGTTCAGCTCTTTTCCGTCATTCAGATCTTTTCAGTCGTTCAGCTCGTTTCCGTCATTCAGATCGTTTCAGTCGTTCATCTCGTTTCCGTCGTTCATCTCGTTTCCGTCGTTCAGCTCGTTTCAGTCGTTCAGCTCGTTTCCGCCGTTCAGATCGTTTCCGTCGTTCAGATCGTTTCAGTCGTTCAGATCGTTTCGGTCATTCAGATCGTTTACGTCGTTCAGATCGTTTACGTCGTTCAGATCGTTTCAGTCGTTCAGCTCTTTTCCGTCATTCAGATCTTTTCAGTCGTTCAGCTCGTTTCCGTCATTCAGACCGTTTCAGTCGTTCATCTCGTTTCCGTCGTTCATCTCGTTTCCGTCGTTCAGCTCGTTTCAGTCGTTAAGCTCGTTTCCGCCGTTCAGATCGTTTCCGTCGTTCAGATCGTTTCAGTCGTTCAGATCGTTTCGGTCATTCAGATCGTTTACGTCGTTCAGATCGTTTACGTCGTTCAGATCGTTTCAGTCGTTCAGCTCGTTTCCATCATTCAGATCGTTTCCGTCGTTCAATTCGTTCACGTCGATGAGATCGTTTCAGTCGTTCAGATCGTTTCAGTCATTCAGCTATTTTCAGTCATTCAGATCGTTTCAGTCGTTCAGATCGTTTCCCTCATCAGTTCGTTTCCGTCGTTCAGCTCGTTTCCGTCATCCAGATCGTTTGTCGTTCAGATCGTTTCCATCGTTCAGCTTGCTTCAGTCGTTCAGATCGTTTCAGTCGTTCAGATCTCTTCTCTTGTTCAGATCGTTTCCGTCGTTCAGATCGTTTACGTCGATGAGATCGTTTTACGTCGTTCAGATCATTTCCGTCGTTCAGATCGTTTCCGTCGTTCAGATCGTTTCAGTCGTTCAGATCGTTTCAGTCGTTCAGATCGTTTACCTCATCAGCTCTTTTCCGTCGTTCAGATCGTTTCCGTCGTTCAGATCGTTTCAGTCGTTCAGATCGTTTCAGTCATTCAGATCGTTTCAGTCGTTCAGATCGTTTCCGTAATTCAGATCGTTTCCGGCGTTCAGATCGTTTCCGTCGTTCAGATCGTTTCAGTCGTTCAGATCGTTTTAGTCGTTCAGATCGTTTCCGTCGTTCAGATCGTTTCAGTCGTTCAGATCGTTTCCGTCGTTCATCTCGTTTCAGTCGTTCAGATCGTTTCAGTCGTTCAGATCGTTTCAGTCGTTCAGATCGTTTAAGTCGTTCAGATCGTTTCCGTAATTGAGATCGTTTCAGTTGTTCAGATCGTTTCAGTCGTTCAGATCGTTTCAGTTGTTCAGATCGTTTCAGTCGTTCAGATCGTTTCCGTAATTGAGATCGTTTCCGTCGTTCAGATCGTTTCAGTCGTTCAGATCGTTTCCGTCGTTCAGCTCGTTTCAGTCGTTCAGCTCGTTTCAGTCGTTCAGCTCTTTTCCGTCATTCAGATCTTTTCAGTCGTTCAGCTCGTTTCCGTCATTCAGATCGTTTCAGTCGTTCATCTCGTTTCCGTCGTTCATCTCGTTTCCGTCGTTCAGCTCGTTTCAGTCGTTCAGCTCGTTTCCGCCGTTCAGATCGTTTCCGTCGTTCAGATCGTTTCAGTCGTTCAGATCGTTTCGGTCATTCAGATCGTTTACGTCGTTCAGATCGTTTACGTCGTTCAGATCGTTTCAGTCGTTCAGATCGTTTACCTCATCAGCTCTTTTCCGTCGTTCAGATCGTTTCCGTCGTTCAGATCGTTTCAGTCGTTCAGATCGTTTCAGTCATTCAGATCGTTTCAGTCGTTCAGATCGTTTCCGTAATTCAGATCGTTTCCGGCGTTCAGATCGTTTCCGTCGTTCAGATCGTTTCAGTCGTTCAGATCGTTTTAGTCGTTCAGATCGTTTCCGTCGTTCAGATCGTTTCAGTCGTTCAGATCGTTTCCGTCGTTCATCTCGTTTCAGTCGTTCAGATCGTTTCAGTCGTTCAGATCGTTTAAGTCGTTCAGATCGTTTCCGTAATTGAGATCGTTTCAGTTGTTCAGATCGTTTCAGTCGTTCAGATCGTTTCAGTTGTTCAGATCGTTTCAGTCGTTCAGATCGTTTCCGTAATTGAGATCGTTTCCGTCGTTCAGATCGTTTCAGTCGTTCAGATCGTTTCCGTCGTTCAGCTCGTTTCAGTCGTTCAGCTCGTTTCAGTCGTTCAGCTCTTTTCCGTCATTCAGATCTTTTCAGTCGTTCAGCTCGTTTCCGTCATTCAGATCGTTTCAGTCGTTCATCTCGTTTCCGTCGTTCATCTCGTTTCCGTCGTTCAGCTCGTTTCAGTCGTTCAGCTCGTTTCCGCCGTTCAGATCGTTTCCGTCGTTCAGATCGTTTCAGTCGTTCAGATCGTTTCGGTCATTCAGATCGTTTACGTCGTTCAGATCGTTTACGTCGTTCAGATCGTTTCAGTCGTTCAGCTCGTTTCCATCATTCAGATCGTTTCCGTCGTTCAATTCGTTCACGTCGATGAGATCGTTTCAGTCGTTCAGATCGTTTCAGTCATTCAGCTATTTTCAGTCATTCAGATCGTTTCAGTCGTTCAGATCGTTTCCCTCATCAGTTCGTTTCCGTCGTTCAGCTCGTTTCCGTCATCCAGATCGTTTGTCGTTCAGATCGTTTCCATCGTTCAGCTTGCTTCAGTCGTTCAGATCGTTTCAGTCGTTCAGATCTCTTCTCTTGTTCAGATCGTTTCCGTCGTTCAGATCGTTTACGTCGATGAGATCGTTTTACGTCGTTCAGATCGTTTCCGTCGTTCAGATCGTTTCCGTCGTTCAGATCGTTTCAGTCGTTCAGATCGTTTCAGTCGTTCAGATCGTTTACCTCATCAGCTCTTTTCCGCCGTTCAGATCGTTTCCGTCGTTCAGATCGTTTACGTCGTTCAGATCGTTTCAGTCGTTCAGCTCGTTTCCCTCATCAGTTCGTTTCCGTCGTTCAGCTCGTTTCCGTCATCCAGATCGTTTGTCGTTCAGCTTGCTTCAGTCGTTCAGATCGTTTCAGTCGTTCAGATCTCTCCTCTTGTTCAGATCGTTTCAGTCGTTCAGATCGTTTCAGTCATTCAGATCGTTTCCGTCGTTCAGATCGTTTCCGTCGTTCAGCTCGTTTCAGTCGTTCAGCTCGTTTCAGTCGTTCAGCTCGTTTCAGTCGTTCAGCTCTTTTCCGTCGTTCAGATCGTTTCAGTCGTTCAGATCGTTTCCGTCGTTCAGCTCGTTTCCGTCATTCAGATCGTTTCAGTCGTTCATCTCGTTTCCGTCGTTCATCTCGTTTCAGTCGTTCAGCTCGTTTCAGTCGTTCAGCTCGTTTCCGCCGTTCAGATCGTTTCCGTCGTTCAGATCGTTTCAGTCGTTCAGATCGTTTCGGTCGTTCAGATCGTTTCCATCGTTCAGATCGTTTCCGTCGTTCAATTCGTTCACGTCGATGAGATCGTTTACGTCGTTCAGATCGTTTCCGTCATTGAGATCGTTTCAGTCGTTCAGATCGTTTCAGTCATTCAGCTCTTTTCAGTCGTTCAGATCGTTTCAGTCATTCAGATCGTTTCAGTCGTTCAGATCGTTTCCCTCATCAGTTCGTTTCCGTCGTTCAGCTCGTTTCCGTCATCCAGATCGTTTGTCGTTCAGATCGTTTCCATCGTTCAGCTTGCTTCAGTCGTTCAGATCGTTTCAGTCGTTCAGATCTCTTCTCTTGTTCAGATCGTTTCAGTCGTTCAGATCGTTTCAGTCATTCAGATCGTTTCCGTCGTTCAGATCGTTTCCGTCGTTCATCTCGTTTCAGTCGTTCAGATCGTTTCAGTTGTTCAGATCGTTTCAGTCGTTCAGATCGTTTCCGTAATTGAGATCGTTTCCGTCGTTCAGATCGTTTCAGTCGTTCAGATCGTTTCCGTCGTTCAGCTCGTTTCAGTCGTTCAGATCGTTTCAGTCATTCAGATCGTTTCAGTCGTTCAGATCGTTTTAGTCGTTCAGATCGTTTCCGTCGTTCAGATCGTTTCCCTCATCAGTTCGTTTCCGTCGTTCAGATCGTTTCAGTCGTTCAGATCGCTTCCGTCGTTCAGATCGTTTCAGTCGTTCAGATCGTTTCAGTCGTTCAGATCGTTTCAGTCGTTCAGTTCGCTTCCGTCGTTCAGATCGTTTCAGTCGTTCAGATCGTTTCAGTCGTTCAGATCGCTTCCGTCGTTCAGCTCGTTTCCGTCGTTCAGATCGTTTCCGTCGTTCAGATCGTTTCCGTCGTTCAGATCGTTTACGTCGTTCAATTCGTTTACGTCGATGAGATCGTTTTACGTCGTTCAGATCGTTTCCGTCGTTCAGCTCGTTTCCGTCGTTCAGATCGTTTCAGTCGTTCAGATCGTTCCCTCATCAGCTCTTTTCCGCCGTTCAGATCGTTTCCGTCGTTCAGATCGTTTCAGTCGTTCAGATCGTTTCGGTCGTTCAGATCGTTTCAGTCGTTCAGATCGTTTCAGTCATTCAGATCGTTTCCGTCGTTCAGATCGTTTCCGTCGTTCATCTCGTTTCAGTCGTTCAGATCGTTTCAGTCGTTCAGATCGTTTCCGTCGTTCAGCTCGTTTCAGTCGTTCAGATCGTTTCAGTCATTCAGATCGTTTCCGTAATTCAGATCGTTTCCGGCGTTCAGATCGTTTCCGTCGTTCAGATCGTTTCAGTCGTTCAGATCGTTTTAGTCGTTCAGATCGTTTCCGTCGTTCAGATCGTTTCAGTCGTTCAGATCGTTTCCGTCGTTCATCTCGTTTCAGTCGTTCAGATCGTTTCAGTCGTTCAGATCGTTTAAGTCGTTCAGATCGTTTCCGTAATTGAGATCGTTTCAGTTGTTCAGATCGTTTCAGTCGTTCAGATCGTTTCAGTTGTTCAGATCGTTTCAGTCGTTCAGATCGTTTCCGTAATTGAGATCGTTTCCGTCGTTCAGATCGTTTCAGTCGTTCAGATCGTTTCCGTCGTTCAGCTCGTTTCAGTCGTTCAGCTCGTTTCAGTCGTTCAGCTCTTTTCCGTCGTTCATCTCGTTTCCGTCGTTCAGCTCGTTTCAGTCGTTCAGCTCGTTTCCGCCGTTCAGATCGTTTCCGTCGTTCAGATCGTTTCAGTCGTTCAGATCGTTTCGGTCATTCAGATCGTTTACGTCGTTCAGATCGTTTACGTCGTTCAGATCGTTTCGGTCGTTCAGCTCGTTTCCATCATTCAGATCGTTTCCGTCGTTCAATTCGTTCACGTCGATGAGATCGTTTCAGTCGTTCAGATCGTTTCAGTCATTCAGCTATTTTCAGTCATTCAGATCGTTTCAGTCGTTCAGATCGTTTCCCTCATCAGTTCGTTTCCGTCGTTCAGCTCGTTTCCGTCATCCAGATCGTTTGTCGTTCAGATCGTTTCCATCGTTCAGCTTGCTTCAGTCGTTCAGATCGTTTCAGTCGTTCAGATCTCTTCTCTTGTTCAGATCGTTTCCGTCGTTCAGATCGTTTACGTCGATGAGATCGTTTTACGTCGTTCAGATCGTTTCCGTCGTTCAGATCGTTTCCGTCGTTCAGATCGTTTCAGTCGTTCAGATCGTTTCAGTCGTTCAGATCGTTTACCTCATCAGCTCTTTTCCGCCGTTCAGATCGTTTCCGTCGTTCAGATCGTTTCAGTCGTTCAGATCGTTTCGGTCGTTCAGATCGTTTACGTCGTTCAGATCGTTTACGTCGTTCAGATCGTTTCAGTCGTTCAGCTCGTTTCCATCGTTCAGATCGTTTCCGTCGTTCAGATCGTTTCCGTCGTTGAGATCGTTTCAGTCGTTCAGATCGTTTCAGTCATTCAGCTCTTTTCAGTCATTTCAGATCGTTTCAGTCGTTCAGATCGTTTCCCTCATCAGTTCGTTTCCGTCGTTCAGCTCGTTTCCGTCATCCAGATCGTTTGTCGTTCAGCTTGCTTCAGTCGTTCAGATCGTTTCAGTCGTTCAGATCGT
The DNA here is from genome assembly GCF_963422515.1 of Blennius ocellaris. Lineage (NCBI taxonomy): Eukaryota > Metazoa > Chordata > Actinopteri > Blenniiformes > Blenniidae > Blennius > Blennius ocellaris. Next base: position 921,567 of record NW_027662315.1, read on the forward strand.
TTCAGTCGTTCAGATCGTTTCCGTAATTGAGATCGTTTCAGTTGTTCAGATCGTTTCAGTCGTTCAGATCGTTTCCGTAATTGAGATCGTTTCCGTCGTTCAGATCGTTTCAGTCGTTCAGATCGTTTCCGTCGTTCAGCTCGTTTCAGTCGTTCAGATCGTTTCAGTCATTCAGATCGTTTCAGTCGTTCAGATCGTTTCCGTAATTGAGATCGTTTCCGTCGTTCAGCTCGTTTCAGTCGTTCAGCTCGTTTCAGTCGTTCAGCTCGTTTCAGTCGTTCAGCTCTTTTCCGTCATTCAGATCTTTTCAGTCGTTCAGCTCGTTTCCGTCATTCAGATCGTTTCAGTCGTTCATCTCGTTTCCTTCGTTCATCTCGTTTCAGTCGTTCAGCTCGTTTCAGTCGTTCAGCTCGTTTCCGCCGTTCAGATCGTTTCCGTCGTTCAGATCGTTTCGGTCGTTCAGATCGTTTCGGTCGTTCAGATCGTTTCCATCGTTCAGATCGTTTCCGTCGTTCAATTCGTTCACGTCGATGAGATCGTTTACGTCGTTCAGATCGTTTCCGTCATTGAGATCGTTTCAGTCGTTCAGATCGTTTCAGTCATTCAGCTCTTTTCAGTCGTTCAGATCGTTTCAGTCATTCAGATCGTTTCAGTCGTTCAGATCGTTTCCCTCATCAGTTCGTTTCCGTCGTTCAGCTCGTTTCCGTCATCCAGATCGTTTGTCGTTCAGATCGTTTCCATCGTTCAGCTTGCTTCAGTCGTTCAGATCGTTTCAGTCGTTCAGATCTCTTCTCTTGTTCAGATCGTTTCAGTCGTTCAGATCGTTTCAGTCATTCAGATCGTTTCCGTCGTTCAGATCGTTTCCGTCGTTCATCTCGTTTCAGTCGTTCAGATCGTTTCAGTTGTTCAGATCGTTTCAGTCGTTCAGATCGTTTCCGTAATTGAGATCGTTTCCGTCGTTCAGATCGTTTCAGTCGTTCAGATCGTTTCCGTCGTTCAGCTCGTTTCAGTCGTTCAGATCGTTTCAGTCATTCAGATCGTTTCAGTCGTTCAGATCGTTTTAGTCGTTCAGATCGTTTCCGTCGTTCAGATCGTTTCCCTCATCAGTTCGTTTCCGTCGTTCAGATCGTTTCAGTCGTTCAGATCGTTTCAGTCGTTCAGATCGCTTCCGTCGTTCAGATCGTTTCAGTCGTTCAGATCGTTTCAGTCGTTCAGATCGTTTCAGTCGTTCAGTTCGCTTCCGTCGTTCAGATCGTTTCAGTCGTTCAGATCGTTTCAGTCGTTCAGATCGCTTCTGTCGTTCAGCTTGTTTCCGTCGTTCAGATCGTTTCCGTCGTTCAGATCGTTTCCGTCGTTCAGATCGTTTACGTCGTTCAGATCGTTTACGTCGTTCAGATCGTTTCAGTCGTTCAGATCGTTCCCTCATCAGCTCTTTTCCGCCGTTCAGATCGTTTCCGTCGTTCAGATCGTTTCAGTCGTTCAGATCGTTTCGGTCGTTCAGATCGTTTCAGTCGTTCAGATCGTTTCAGTCATTCAGATCGTTTCCGTCGTTCAGATCGTTTCCGTCGTTCATCTCGTTTCAGTCGTTCAGATCGTTTCAGTCGTTCAGATCGTTTCCGTCGTTCAGCTCGTTTCAGTCGTTCAGATCGTTTCAGTCATTCAGATCGTTTCAGTCGTTCAGATCGTTTCCGTAATTCAGATCGTTTCCGGCGTTCAGATCGTTTCCGTCGTTCAGATCGTTTCAGTCGTTCAGATCGTTTTAGTCGTTCAGATCGTTTCCGTCGTTCAGATCGTTTCAGTCGTTCAGATCGTTTCCGTCGTTCATCTCGTTTCAGTCGTTCAGATCGTTTCAGTCGTTCAGATCGTTTCCGTAATTGAGATCGTTTCAGTTGTTCAGATCGTTTCAGTCGTTCAGATCGTTTCAGTTGTTCAGATCGTTTCAGTCGTTCAGATCGTTTCCGTAATTGAGATCGTTTCCGTCGTTCAGATCGTTTCAGTCGTTCAGATCGTTTCCGTCGTTCAGCTCGTTTCAGTCGTTCAGCTCGTTTCAGTCGTTCAGCTCTTTTCCGTCATTCAGATCTTTTCAGTCGTTCAGCTCGTTTCCGTCATTCAGATCGTTTCAGTCGTTCATCTCGTTTCCGTCGTTCATCTCGTTTCCGTCGTTCAGCTCGTTTCAGTCGTTCAGCTCGTTTCCGCCGTTCAGATCGTTTCCGTCGTTCAGATCGTTTCAGTCGTTCAGATCGTTTCGGTCATTCAGATCGTTTACGTCGTTCAGATCGTTTCCGTCGTTCAGATCGTTTCCGTCGTTGAGATCGTTTCAGTCGTTCAGATCGTTTCGGTCGTTCAGATCGTTTACGTCGTTCAGATCGTTTACGTCGTTCAGATCGTTTCAGTCGTTCAGCTCGTTTCCGTCGTTCAGATCGTTTCCGTCGTTCAGATCGTTTCCCTCATCAGTTCGTTTCCGTCGTTCAGCTCGTTTCCGTCATCCAGATCGTTTGTCGTTCAGCTTGCTTCAGTCGTTCAGATCGTTTCCGTCGTTCAGATCGTTTCAGTCGTTCAGATCGTTTAAGTCGTTCAGCTCGTTTCCGTCATTCAGATCGTTTCAGTTGTTCAGATCGTTTCAGTCGTTCAGATCGTTTCCGTAATTGAGATCGTTTCAGTTGTTCAGATCGTTTCAGTCGTTCAGATCGTTTCCGTAATTGAGATCGTTTCCGTCGTTCAGATCGTTTCAGTCGTTCAGATCGTTTCCGTCGTTCAGCTCGTTTCAGTCGTTCAGATCGTTTCAGTCATTCAGATCGTTTCAGTCGTTCAGATCGTTTCCGTAATTGAGATCGTTTCCGTCGTTCAGCTCGTTTCAGTCGTTCAGCTCGTTTCAGTCGTTCAGCTCGTTTCAGTCGTTCAGCTCTTTTCCGTCGTTCAGATCGTTTCAGTCGTTCAGATCGTTTCCGTCGTTCAGCTCGTTTCAGTCGTTCAGCTCGTTTCAGTCGTTCAGCTCTTTTCCGTCATTCAGATCTTTTCAGTCGTTCAGCTCGTTTCCGTCATTCAGATCGTTTCAGTCGTTCATCTCGTTTCCGTCGTTCATCTCGTTTCAGTCGTTCAGCTCGTTTCAGTCGTTCAGCTCGTTTCCATCGTTCAGATCGTTTCCGTCGTTCAATTCGTTCACGTCGATGAGATCGTTTCCGTCGTTCAGATCGTTTCCGTCGTTGAGATCGTTTCAGTCGTTCAGCTCTTTTCAGTCATTCAGATCGTTTCCGTCGTTCAGCTCGTTTCCGTCATCCAGATCGTTTGTCGTTCAGATCGTTTCCATCGTTCAGCTTGCTTCAGTCGTTCAGATCGTTTCAGTCGTTCAGATCTCTTCTCTTGTTCAGATCGTTTCAGTCGTTCAGATCGTTTCAGTCATTCAGATAGTTTCCGTCGTTCAGATCGTTTCCGTCGTTCATCTCGTTTCAGTCGTTCAGATCGTTTCAGTCGTTCAGATCGTTTAAGTCGTTCAGCTCGTTTCCGTCATTCAGATCGTTTCAGTTGTTCAGATCGTTTCAGTCGTTCAGATCGTTTCAGTCGTTCAGCTCGTTTCAGTCGTTCAGCTCTTTTCCGTCATTCAGATCTTTTCAGTCGTTCAGCTCGTTTCCGTCGTTCAGCTCGTTTCAGTCGTTCAGCTCGTTTCAGTCGTTCAGCTCTTTTCCGTCATTCAGATCTTTTCAGTCGTTCAGCTCGTTTCCGTCGTTCAGCTCGTTTCAGTCGTTCAGCTCGTTTCAGTCGTTCAGCTCTTTTCCGTCATTCAGATCTTTTCAGTCGTTCAGCTCGTTTCCGTCGTTCAGCTCGTTTCAGTCGTTCAGCTCGTTTCCGCCGTTCAGATCGTTTCCGTCGTTCAGATCGTTTCGGTCGTTCAGATCGTTTCGGTCGTTCAGATCGTTTCCGTCGTTCAGATCGTTTCCGTCGTTCAGATCTTTTCAGTCGTTCAGCTCGTTTCCGTCGTTCAGCTCGTTTCAGTCGTTCAGCTCGTTTCCGCCGTTCAGATCGTTTCCGTCGTTCAGATCGTTTCGGTCGTTCAGATCGTTTCGGTCGTTCAGATCGTTTCCGTCGTTCAGATCGTTTCCGTCGTTCAGATCGTTTCAGTCGTTCAGATCGTTTCTGTCGTTCAGATCGTTTCCGTCGTTCAGATCGTTTCGGTCGTTCAGATCGTTCACGTCGATGAGATCGTTTCCGTCGTTCAGATCGTTTCCGTCGTTCAGATCGTTTCCGTCGTTCAGATCGTTTCAGTCATTCAGCTCTTTTCAGTCATTCAGATCGTTTCAGTCATTCAGATCGTTTCCCTCATCAGTTCGTTTCCGTCGTTCAGCTCGTTTCCGTCATCCAGATCGTTTGTCGTTCAGATCGTTTCCATCGTTCAGCTCGTTTCCGTAATTGAGATCGTTTCCGTCATTCAGATCGTTTCAGTTGTTCAGATCGTTTCAGTCGTTCAGATCGTTTCCGTAATTGAGATCGTTTCCGTCGTTCAATTCGTTCACGTCGATGTGATCGTTTCCGTCGTTCAGATCGTTTCCGTCGTTGAGATCGTTTCAGTCGTTCAGATCGTTTCAGTCATTCAGCTCTTTTCAGTCATTCAGATCGTTTCCGTCGTTCAGCTCGTTTCCGTCATCCAGATCGTTTGTCGTTCAGCTTGCTTCAGTCGTTCAGATCGTTTCAGTCGTTCAGATCTCTTCTCTTGTTCAGATCGTTTCAGTCGTTCAGATCGTTTCAGTCATTCAGATCGTTTCCGTCGTTCAGATCGTTTCCGTCGTTCATCTCGTTTCAGTCGTTCAGATCGTTTCCGTCGTTCAATTCGTTCACGTCGATGAGATCGTTTACGTCGTTCAGATCGTTTCCGTCATTGAGATCGTTTCAGTCGTTCAGATCGTTTCAGTCATTCAGCTCTTTTCAGTCGTTCAGATCGTTTCAGTCATTCAGATCGTTTCAGTCGTTCAGATCGTTTCCCTCATCAGTTCGTTTCCGTCGTTCAGCTCGTTTCCGTCATCCAGATCGTTTGTCGTTCAGATCGTTTCCATCGTTCAGCTTGCTTCAGTCGTTCAGATCGTTTCAGTCGTTCAGATCTCTTCTCTTGTTCAGATCGTTTCAGTCGTTCAGATCGTTTCAGTCATTCAGATCGTTTCCGTCGTTCAGATCGTTTCCGTCGTTCATCTCGTTTCAGTCGTTCAGATCGTTTCAGTTGTTCAGATCGTTTCAGTCGTTCAGATCGTTTCCGTAATTGAGATCGTTTCCGTCGTTCAGATCGTTTCAGTCGTTCAGATCGTTTCCGTCGTTCAGCTCGTTTCAGTCGTTCAGATCGTTTCAGTCATTCAGATAATTTCAGTCGTTCAGATCGTTTTAGTCGTTCAGATCGTTTCAGTCGTTCAGATCGTTTCAGTCGTTCAGCTCTTTTCCGTCGTTCAGATCGTTTCCGTCGTTCAGATCGTTTCCGTCGTTCAGATCGTTTCCCTCATCAGTTCGTTTCCGTCGTTCAGATCGTTTCAGTCGTTCAGCTCGTTTCCGTCGTTCAGATCGTTTCTGTCGTTCAGATCGTTTCCGTCGTTCAGATCTTTTCAGTCGTTCAGCTCGTTTCCGTCGTTCAGCTCGTTTCAGTCGTTCAGCTCGTTTCCGCCGTTCAGATCGTTTCCGTCGTTCAGATCGTTTCGGTCGTTCAGATCGTTTCGGTCGTTCAGATCGTTTCCGTCGTTCAGATCGTTTCCGTCGTTCAGATCGTTTCAGTCGTTCAGATCGTTTCTGTCGTTCAGATCGTTTCAGTCGTTCAGATCGTTTCCCTCATCAGTTCGTTTCCGTCGTTCAGCTCGTTTCCGTCATCCAGATCGTTTGTCGTTCAGCTTGCTTCAGTCGTTCAGATCGTTTCAGTCGTTCAGATCGTTTCAGTCGTTCAGATCGTTTCCGTAATTGAGATCGTTTCAGTTGTTCAGATCGTTTCAGTCGTTCAGATCGTTTCCGTAATTGAGATCGTTTCCGTCGTTCAGATCGTTTCAGTCGTTCAGATCGTTTCCGTCGTTCAGCTCGTTTCAGTCGTTCAGATCGTTTCAGTCATTCAGATCGTTTCAGTCGTTCAGATCGTTTCCGTAATTGAGATCGTTTCCGTCGTTCAGCTCGTTTCAGTCGTTCAGCTCGTTTCAGTCGTTCAGCTCGTTTCAGTCGTTCAGCTCTTTTCCGTCATTCAGATCTTTTCAGTCGTTCAGCTCGTTTCCGTCATTCAGATCGTTTCAGTCGTTCATCTCGTTTCCTTCGTTCATCTCGTTTCAGTCGTTCAGCTCGTTTCAGTCGTTCAGCTCGTTTCCGCCGTTCAGATCGTTTCCGTCGTTCAGATCGTTTCGGTCGTTCAGATCGTTTCGGTCGTTCAGATCGTTTCCATCGTTCAGATCGTTTCCGTCGTTCAATTCGTTCACGTCGATGAGATCGTTTACGTCGTTCAGATCGTTTCCGTCATTGAGATCGTTTCAGTCGTTCAGATCGTTTCAGTCATTCAGCTCTTTTCAGTCGTTCAGATCGTTTCAGTCATTCAGATCGTTTCAGTCGTTCAGATCGTTTCCCTCATCAGTTCGTTTCCGTCGTTCAGCTCGTTTCCGTCATCCAGATCGTTTGTCGTTCAGATCGTTTCCATCGTTCAGCTTGCTTCAGTCGTTCAGATCGTTTCAGTCGTTCAGATCTCTTCTCTTGTTCAGATCGTTTCAGTCGTTCAGATCGTTTCAGTCATTCAGATCGTTTCCGTCGTTCAGATCGTTTCCGTCGTTCATCTCGTTTCAGTCGTTCAGATCGTTTCAGTTGTTCAGATCGTTTCAGTCGTTCAGATCGTTTCCGTAATTGAGATCGTTTCCGTCGTTCAGATCGTTTCAGTCGTTCAGATCGTTTCCGTCGTTCAGCTCGTTTCAGTCGTTCAGATCGTTTCAGTCATTCAGATCGTTTCAGTCGTTCAGATCGTTTTAGTCGTTCAGATCGTTTCCGTCGTTCAGATCGTTTCCCTCATCAGTTCGTTTCCGTCGTTCAGATCGTTTCAGTCGTTCAGATCGTTTCAGTCGTTCAGATCGCTTCCGTCGTTCAGATCGTTTCAGTCGTTCAGATCGTTTCAGTCGTTCAGATCGTTTCAGTCGTTCAGTTCGCTTCCGTCGTTCAGATCGTTTCAGTCGTTCAGATCGTTTCAGTCGTTCAGATCGCTTCTGTCGTTCAGCTTGTTTCCGTCGTTCAGATCGTTTCCGTCGTTCAGATCGTTTACGTCGTTCAGATCGTTTACGTCGTTCAATTCGTTTACGTCGATGAGATCGTTTTCCGTCGTTCAGATCGTTTCAGTCGTTCAGATCGTTCCCTCATCAGCTCTTTTCCGCCGTTCAGATCGTTTCCGTCGTTCAGATCGTTTCAGTCGTTCAGATCGTTTCGGTCGTTCAGATCGTTTCAGTCGTTCAGATCGTTTCAGTCATTCAGATCGTTTCCGTCGTTCAGATCGTTTCCGTCGTTCATCTCGTTTCAGTCGTTCAGATCGTTTCAGTCGTTCAGATCGTTTCCGTCGTTCAGCTCGTTTCAGTCGTTCAGATCGTTTCAGTCATTCAGATCGTTTCAGTCGTTCAGATCGTTTCCGTAATTCAGATCGTTTCCGGCGTTCAGATCGTTTCCGTCGTTCAGATCGTTTCAGTCGTTCAGATCGTTTTAGTCGTTCAGATCGTTTCCGTCGTTCAGATCGTTTCAGTCGTTCAGATCGTTTCCGTCGTTCATCTCGTTTCAGTCGTTCAGATCGTTTCAGTCGTTCAGATCGTTTAAGTCGTTCAGATCGTTTCCGTAATTGAGATCGTTTCAGTTGTTCAGATCGTTTCAGTCGTTCAGATCGTTTCAGTTGTTCAGATCGTTTCAGTCGTTCAGATCGTTTCCGTAATTGAGATCGTTTCCGTCGTTCAGATCGTTTCAGTCGTTCAGATCGTTTCCGTCGTTCAGCTCGTTTCAGTCGTTCAGCTCGTTTCAGTCGTTCAGCTCTTTTCCGTCATTCAGATCTTTTCAGTCGTTCAGCTCGTTTCCGTCATTCAGATCGTTTCAGTCGTTCATCTCGTTTCCGTCGTTCATCTCGTTTCCGTCGTTCAGCTCGTTTCAGTCGTTCAGCTCGTTTCCGCCGTTCAGATCGTTTCCGTCGTTCAGATCGTTTCAGTCGTTCAGATCGTTTCGGTCATTCAGATCGTTTACGTCGTTCAGATCGTTTCCGTCGTTCAGATCGTTTCCGTCGTTGAGATCGTTTCAGTCGTTCAGATCGTTTCGGTCGTTCAGATCGTTTACGTCGTTCAGATCGTTTACGTCGTTCAGATCGTTTCAGTCGTTCAGCTCGTTTCCGTCGTTCAGATCGTTTCCGTCGTTCAGATCGTTTCCGTCGTTGAGATCGTTTCAGTCGTTCAGATCGTTTCAGTCATTCAGCTCTTTTCAGTCGTTCAGATCGTTTCAGTCGTTCAGATCGTTTCCCTCATCAGTTCGTTTCCGTCGTTCAGCTCGTTTCCGTCATCCAGATCGTTTGTCGTTCAGCTTGCTTCAGTCGTTCAGATCGTTTCCGTCGTTCAGATCGTTTCAGTCGTTCAGATCGTTTAAGTCGTTCAGCTCGTTTCCGTCATTCAGATCGTTTCAGTTGTTCAGATCGTTTCAGTCGTTCAGATCGTTTCCGTAATTGAGATCGTTTCAGTTGTTCAGATCGTTTCAGTCGTTCAGATCGTTTCCGTAATTGAGATCGTTTCCGTCGTTCAGATCGTTTCAGTCGTTCAGATCGTTTCCGTCGTTCAGCTCGTTTCAGTCGTTCAGATCGTTTCAGTCATTCAGATCGTTTCAGTCGTTCAGATCGTTTCCGTAATTGAGATCGTTTCCGTCGTTCAGCTCGTTTCAGTCGTTCAGCTCGTTTCAGTCGTTCAGCTCGTTTCAGTCGTTCAGCTCTTTTCCGTCGTTCAGATCGTTTCAGTCGTTCAGATCGTTTCCGTCGTTCAGCTCGTTTCAGTCGTTCAGCTCGTTTCAGTCGTTCAGCTCTTTTCCGTCATTCAGATCTTTTCAGTCGTTCAGCTCGTTTCCGTCATTCAGATCGTTTCAGTCGTTCATCTCGTTTCCGTCGTTCATCTCGTTTCAGTCGTTCAGCTCGTTTCAGTCGTTCAGCTCGTTTCCATCGTTCAGATCGTTTCCGTCGTTCAATTCGTTCACGTCGATGAGATCGTTTCCGTCGTTCAGATCGTTTCCGTCGTTGAGATCGTTTCAGTCGTTCAGATCGTTTCAGTCATTCAGCTCTTTTCAGTCATTCAGATCGTTTCCGTCGTTCAGCTCGTTTCCGTCATCCAGATCGTTTGTCGTTCAGATCGTTTCCATCGTTCAGCTTGCTTCAGTCGTTCAGATCGTTTCAGTCATTCAGATAGTTTCCGTCGTTCAGATCGTTTCCGTCGTTCATCTCGTTTCAGTCGTTCAGATCGTTTCAGTCGTTCAGATCGTTTAAGTCGTTCAGCTCGTTTCCGTCATTCAGATCGTTTCAGTTGTTCAGATCGTTTCAGTCGTTCAGATCGTTTCAGTCGTTCAGCTCGTTTCAGTCGTTCAGCTCTTTTCCGTCATTCAGATCTTTTCAGTCGTTCAGCTCGTTTCCGTCGTTCAGCTCGTTTCAGTCGTTCAGCTCGTTTCAGTCGTTCAGCTCTTTTCCGTCATTCAGATCTTTTCAGTCGTTCAGCTCGTTTCCGTCGTTCAGCTCGTTTCAGTCGTTCAGCTCGTTTCAGTCGTTCAGCTCTTTTCCGTCATTCAGATCTTTTCAGTCGTTCAGCTCGTTTCCGTCGTTCAGCTCGTTTCAGTCGTTCAGCTCGTTTCCGCCGTTCAGATCGTTTCCGTCGTTCAGATCGTTTCGGTCGTTCAGATCGTTTCGGTCGTTCAGATCGTTTCCGTCGTTCAGATCGTTTCCGTCGTTGAGATCGTTTCAGTCGTTCAGATCGTTTCAGTCATTCAGCTCTTTTCAGTCATTCAGATCGTTTCCGTCGTTCAGCTCGTTTCCGTCATCCAGATCGTTTGTCGTTCAGATCGTTTCCATCGTTCAGCTTGCTTCAGTCGTTCAGATCGTTTCAGTCATTCAGATAGTTTCCGTCGTTCAGATCGTTTCCGTCGTTCATCTCGTTTCAGTCGTTCAGATCGTTTCAGTCGTTCAGATCGTTTAAGTCGTTCAGCTCGTTTCCGTCATTCAGATCGTTTCAGTTGTTCAGATCGTTTCAGTCGTTCAGATCGTTTCAGTCGTTCAGCTCGTTTCAGTCGTTCAGCTCTTTTCCGTCATTCAGATCTTTTCAGTCGTTCAGCTCGTTTCCGTCGTTCAGCTCGTTTCAGTCGTTCAGCTCGTTTCAGTCGTTCAGCTCTTTTCCGTCATTCAGATCTTTTCAGTCGTTCAGCTCGTTTCCGTCGTTCAGCTCGTTTCAGTCGTTCAGCTCGTTTCAGTCGTTCAGCTCTTTTCCGTCATTCAGATCTTTTCAGTCGTTCAGCTCGTTTCCGTCGTTCAGCTCGTTTCAGTCGTTCAGCTCGTTTCCGCCGTTCAGATCGTTTCCGTCGTTCAGATCGTTTCGGTCGTTCAGATCGTTTCCGTCGTTCAGATCGTTTCCGTCGTTCAGATCGTTTCCGTCGTTCAGATCTTTTCAGTCGTTCAGCTCGTTTCCGTCGTTCAGCTCGTTTCAGTCGTTCAGCTCGTTTCCGCCGTTCAGATCGTTTCCGTCGTTCAGATCGTTTCGGTCGTTCAGATCGTTTCGGTCGTTCAGATCGTTTCCGTCGTTCAGATCGTTTCCGTCGTTCAGATCGTTTCAGTCGTTCAGATCGTTTCTGTCGTTCAGATCGTTTCCGTCGTTCAGATCGTTTCGGTCGTTCAGATCGTTCACGTCGATGAGATCGTTTCCGTCGTTCAGATCGTTTCCGTCGTTCAGATCGTTTCTGTCGTTCAGATCGTTTCAGTCATTCAGCTCTTTTCAGTCATTCAGATCGTTTCAGTCATTCAGATCGTTTCCCTCATCAGTTCGTTTCCGTCGTTCAGCTCGTTTCCGTCATCCAGATCGTTTGTCGTTCAGATCGTTTCCATCGTTCAGCTCGTTTCCGTAATTGAGATCGTTTCCGTCATTCAGATCGTTTCAGTTGTTCAGATCGTTTCAGTCGTTCAGATCGTTTCCGTAATTGAGATCGTTTCCGTCGTTCAATTCGTTCACGTCGATGTGATCGTTTCCGTCGTTCAGATCGTTTCCGTCGTTGAGATCGTTTCAGTCGTTCAGATCGTTTCAGTCATTCAGCTCTTTTCAGTCATTCAGATCGTTTCCGTCGTTCAGCTCGTTTCCGTCATCCAGATCGTTTGTCGTTCAGCTTGCTTCAGTCGTTCAGATCGTTTCAGTCGTTCAGATCTCTTCTCTTGTTCAGATCGTTTCAGTCGTTCAGATCGTTTCAGTCATTCAGATCGTTTCCGTCGTTCAGATCGTTTCCGTCGTTCATCTCGTTTCAGTCGTTCAGATCGTTTCAGTCGTTCAGATCGTTTCAGTCGTTCATCTCGTTTCCGTCGTTCATCTCGTTTCAGTCGTTCAGCTCGTTTCAGTCGTTCAGCTCGTTTCCGCCGTTCAGATCGTTTCCGTCGTTCAGATCGTTTCAGTCGTTCAGATCGTTTCGGTCGTTCAGATCGTTTCCATCGTTCAGATCGTTTCCGTCGTTCAATTCGTTCACGTCGATGAGATCGTTTACGTCGTTCAGATCGTTTCCGTCATTGAGATCGTTTCAGTCGTTCAGATCGTTTCAGTCATTCAGCTCTTTTCAGTCGTTCAGATCGTTTCAGTCATTCAGATCGTTTCAGTCGTTCAGATCGTTTCCCTCATCAGTTCGTTTCCGTCGTTCAGCTCGTTTCCGTCATCCAGATCGTTTGTCGTTCAGATCGTTTCCATCGTTCAGCTTGCTTCAGTCGTTCAGATCGTTTCAGTCGTTCAGATCTCTTCTCTTGTTCAGATCGTTTCAGTCGTTCAGATCGTTTCAGTCATTCAGATCGTTTCCGTCGTTCAGATCGTTTCCGTCGTTCATCTCGTTTCAGTCGTTCAGATCGTTTCAGTTGTTCAGATCGTTTCAGTCGTTCAGATCGTTTCCGTAATTGAGATCGTTTCCGTCGTTCAGATCGTTTCAGTCGTTCAGATCGTTTCCGTCGTTCAGCTCGTTTCAGTCGTTCAGATCGTTTCAGTCATTCAGATCATTTCAGTCGTTCAGATCGTTTTAGTCGTTCAGATCGTTTCAGTCGTTCAGATCGTTTCAGTCGTTCAGCTCTTTTCCGTCGTTCAGATCGTTTCCGTCGTTCAGATCGTTTCCGTCGTTCAGATCGTTTCCCTCATCAGTTCGTTTCCGTCGTTCAGATCGTTTCAGTCGTTCAGCTCGTTTCCGTCGTTCAGATCGTTTCTGTCGTTCAGATCGTTTCCGTCGTTCAGATCTTTTCAGTCGTTCAGCTCGTTTCCGTCGTTCAGCTCGTTTCAGTCGTTCAGCTCGTTTCCGCCGTTCAGATCGTTTCCGTCGTTCAGATCGTTTCGGTCGTTCAGATCGTTTCGGTCGTTCAGATCGTTTCCGTCGTTCAGATCGTTTCCGTCGTTCAGATCGTTTCAGTCGTTCAGATCGTTTCTGTCGTTCAGATCGTTTCCGTCGTTCAGATCGTTTCCGTCGTTCAGATCGTTTCAGTCATTCAGCTCTTTTCAGTCATTCAGATCGTTTCAGTCGTTCAGATCGTTTCCCTCATCAGTTCGTTTCCGTCGTTCAGCTCGTTTCCGTCATCCAGATCGTTTGTCGTTCAGATCGTTTCCATCGTTCAGCTCGTTTCCGTAATTGAGATCGTTTCCGTCATTCAGATCGTTTCAGTTGTTCAGATCGTTTCAGTCGTTCAGATCGTTTCCGTAATTGAGATCGTTTCCGTCGTTCAATTCGTTCACGTCGATGTGATCGTTTCCGTCGTTCAGATCGTTTCCGTCGTTGAGATCGTTTCAGTCGTTCAGATCGTTTCAGTCATTCAGCTCTTTTCAGTCATTCAGATCGTTTCCGTCGTTCAGCTCGTTTCCGTCATCCAGATCGTTTGTCGTTCAGCTTGCTTCAGTCGTTCAGATCGTTTCAGTCGTTCAGATCTCTTCTCTTGTTCAGATCGTTTCAGTCGTTCAGATCGTTTCAGTCATTCAGATCGTTTCCGTCATTCAGATCGTTTCCGTCGTTCATCTCGTTTCAGTCGTTCAGATCGTTTCAGTCGTTCAGATCGTTTCAGTCGTTCATCTCGTTTCCGTCGTTCATCTCGTTTCAGTCGTTCAGCTCGTTTCAGTCGTTCAGCTCGTTTCCGCCGTTCAGATCGTTTCCGTCGTTCAGATCGTTTCAGTCGTTCAGATCGTTTCGGTCGTTCAGATCGTTTCCATCGTTCAGATCGTTTCCGTCGTTCAATTCGTTCACGTCGATGAGATCGTTTACGTCGTTCAGATCGTTTCCGTCATTGAGATCGTTTCAGTCGTTCAGATCGTTTCAGTCATTCAGCTCTTTTCAGTCGTTCAGATCGTTTCAGTCATTCAGATCGTTTCAGTCGTTCAGATCGTTTCCCTCATCAGTTCGTTTCCGTCGTTCAGCTCGTTTCCTTCATCCAGATCGTTTGTCGTTCAGATCGTTTCCATCGTTCAGCTTGCTTCAGTCGTTCAGATCGTTTCAGTCGTTCAGATCTCTTCTCTTGTTCAGATCGTTTCAGTCGTTCAGATCGTTTCAGTCATTCAGATCGTTTCCGTCGTTCAGATCGTTTCCGTCGTTCATCTCGTTTCAGTCGTTCAGATCGTTTCAGTTGTTCAGATCGTTTCAGTCGTTCAGATCGTTTCCGTAATTGAGATCGTTTCCGTCGTTCAGATCGTTTCAGTCGTTCAGATCGTTTCCGTCGTTCAGCTCGTTTCAGTCGTTCAGATCGTTTCAGTCATTCAGATCATTTCAGTCGTTCAGATCGTTTTAGTCGTTCAGATCGTTTCAGTCGTTCAGATCGTTTCAGTCGTTCAGCTCTTTTCCGTCGTTCAGATCGTTTCCGTCGTTCAGATCGTTTCCGTCGTTCAGATCGTTTCCCTCATCAGTTCGTTTCCGTCGTTCAGATCGTTTCAGTCGTTCAGCTCGTTTCCGTCGTTCAGATCGTTTCTGTCGTTCAGATCGTTTCCGTCGTTCAGATCTTTTCAGTCGTTCAGCTCGTTTCCGTCGTTCAGCTCGTTTCAGTCGTTCAGCTCGTTTCCGCCGTTCAGATCGTTTCCGTCGTTCAGATCGTTTCGGTCGTTCAGATCGTTTCGGTCGTTCAGATCGTTTCCGTCGTTCAGATCGTTTCCGTCGTTCAGATCGTTTCAGTCGTTCAGATCGTTTCTGTCGTTCAGATCGTTTCCGTCGTTCAGATCGTTTCCGTCGTTCAGATCGTTTCAGTCATTCAGCTCTTTTCAGTCATTCAGATCGTTTCAGTCGTTCAGATCGTTTCCCTCATCAGTTCGTTTCCGTCGTTCAGCTCGTTTCCGTCATCCAGATCGTTTGTCGTTCAGATCGTTTCCATCGTTCAGCTCGTTTCCGTAATTGAGATCGTTTCCGTCATTCAGATCGTTTCAGTTGTTCAGATCGTTTCAGTCGTTCAGATCGTTTCCGTAATTGAGATCGTTTCCGTCGTTCAATTCGTTCACGTCGATGTGATCGTTTCCGTCGTTCAGATCGTTTCCGTCGTTGAGATCGTTTCAGTCGTTCAGATCGTTTCAGTCATTCAGCTCTTTTCAGTCATTCAGATCGTTTCCGTCGTTCAGCTCGTTTCCGTCATCCAGATCGTTTGTCGTTCAGCTTGCTTCAGTCGTTCAGATCGTTTCAGTCGTTCAGATCTCTTCTCTTGTTCAGATCGTTTCAGTCGTTCAGATCGTTTCAGTCATTCAGATCGTTTCCGTCATTCAGATCGTTTCCGTCGTTCATCTCGTTTCAGTCGTTCAGATCGTTTCAGTCGTTCAGATCGTTTCAGTCGTTCATCTCGTTTCCGTCGTTCATCTCGTTTCAGTCGTTCAGCTCGTTTCAGTCGTTCAGCTCGTTTCCGCCGTTCAGATCGTTTCCGTCGTTCAGATCGTTTCAGTCGTTCAGATCGTTTCGGTCGTTCAGATCGTTTCCATCGTTCAGATCGTTTCCGTCGTTCAATTCGTTCACGTCGATGAGATCGTTTACGTCGTTCAGATCGTTTCCGTCATTGAGATCGTTTCAGTCGTTCAGATCGTTTCAGTCATTCAGCTCTTTTCAGTCGTTCAGATCGTTTCAGTCATTCAGATCGTTTCAGTCGTTCAGATCGTTTCCCTCATCAGTTCGTTTCCGTCGTTCAGCTCGTTTCCTTCATCCAGATCGTTTGTCGTTCAGATCGTTTCCATCGTTCAGCTTGCTTCAGTCGTTCAGATCGTTTCAGTCGTTCAGATCTCTTCTCTTGTTCAGATCGTTTCAGTCGTTCAGATCGTTTCAGTCATTCAGATCGTTTCCGTCGTTCAGATCGTTTCCGTCGTTCATCTCGTTTCAGTCGTTCAGATCGTTTCAGTTGTTCAGATCGTTTCAGTCGTTCAGATCGTTTCCGTAATTGAGATCGTTTCCGTCGTTCAGATCGTTTCAGTCGTTCAGATCGTTTCCGTCGTTCAGCTCGTTTCAGTCGTTCAGATCGTTTCAGTCATTCAGATCGTTTCAGTCGTTCAGATCGTTTTAGTCGTTCAGATCGTTTCAGTCGTTCAGATCGTTTCAGTCGTTCAGCTCTTTTCCGTCGTTCAGATCGTTTCCGTCGTTCAGATCGTTTCTGTCGTTCAGATCGTTTCAGTCGTTCAGATCGTTCCCTCATCAGCTCTTTTCCGCCGTTCAGATCGTTTCCGTCGTTCAGATCGTTTCCGTCGTTCATCTCGTTTCAGTCGTTCAGATCGTTTCAGTCGTTCAGATCATTTCAGTCGTTCAGATCATTTCCGTCGTTCAGCTCGTTGCCGTCGTTCAGATCATTTCCGCCGTTCAGATCGTTTCCGTCGTTCAGATCGTTTCAGTCGTTCAGATCGTTTCGGTCGTTCAGATCGTTTACGTCGTTCAGATCGTTTACGTCGTTCAGATCGTTTCAGTCGTTCAGCTCGTTTCCATCGTTCAGATCGTTTCCGTCGTTCAATTCGTTCACGTCGATGAGATCGTTTCAGTCGTTCAGATCGTTTCAGTTGTTCAGATCGTTTCAGTCGTTCAGATCGTTTCCGTAATTGAGATCGTTTCCGTCGTTCAGATCGTTTCAGTCGTTCAGATCGTTTCCGTCGTTCAGATCGTTTCAGTCGTTCAGCTCGTTTCCGTCATTCAGATCGTTTCAGTTGTTCAGATCGTTTCAGTCGTTCAGATCGTTTCCGTAATTGAGATCGTTTCCGTCGTTCAGATCATTTCAGTCGTTCAGATCATTTCCGTCGTTCAGCTCGTTTCAGTCGTTCAGATCGTTTCAGTCGTTCAGATCGTTTCCGTAATTCAGATCGTTTCCGGCGTTCAGATCGTTTCCGTCGTTCAGATCGTTTTAGTCGTTCAGATCGTTTCCGTCGTTCAGATCGCTTCAGTCGTTCAGCTCTTTTCCGTCATTCATCTCGTTTCCGTCGTTCAGATCGTTTCCGTCGTTCAGATCGTTTCCGTCGTTCATCTCGTTTCAGCTGTTCAGATCGTTTCAGTCGTTCAGATCGTTTCCGTCGTTCAGATCGTTTCCGTCGTTCATCTCGTTTCAGTCGTTCAGATCGTTTCAGTCGTTCAGATCGTTTAAGTCGTTCAGATCGTTTCCGTCGTTCAGCTCGTTTCAGTCGTTCAGCTCGTTTCAGTCGTTCAGCTCTTTTCCGTCATTCAGATCTTTTCAGTCGTTCAGCTCGTTTCCGTCATTCAGATCGTTTCAGTCGTTCATCTCGTTTCCGTCGTTCATCTCGTTTCAGTCGTTCAGCTCGTTTCAGTCGTTCAGCTCGTTTCCGCCGTTCAGATCGTTTCCGTCGTTCAGATCGTTTCAGTCATTCAGATCGTTTCCGTCGTTCAGATCGTTTCCATCGTTCATCTCGTTTCAGTCGTTCAGATCGTTTCAGTCGTTCAGATCGTTTAAGTCGTTCAGCTCGTTTCCGTCATTCAGATCGTTTCAGTTGTTCAGATCGTTTCAGTCATTCAGATCGTTTCCGTAATTGAGATCGTTTCAGTTGTTCAGATCGTTTCAGTCGTTCAGATCGTTTCCGTAATTGAGATCGTTTCCGTCGTTCAGATCGTTTCAGTCGTTCAGATCGTTTCCGTCGTTCAGCTCGTTTCAGTCGTTCAGATCGTTTCAGTCATTCAGATCGTTTCAGTCGTTCAGATCGTTTCCGTAATTGAGATCGTTTCCGTCGTTCAGCTCGTTTCAGTCGTTCAGCTCGTTTCAGTCGTTCAGCTCTTTTCCGTCGTTCAGATCGTTTCAGTCGTTCAGATCGTTTACGTCGTTCAGATCGTTTACGTCGTTCAGATCGTTTCAGTCGTTCAGCTCGTTTCCATCGTTCAGATCGTTTCCGTCGTTCAATTCGTTCACGTCGATGAGATCGTTTCAGTCGTTCAGATCGTTTCAGTTGTTCAGATCGTTTCAGTCGTTCAGATCGTTTCCGTAATTGAGATCGTTTCCGTCGTTCAGATCGTTTCAGTCGTTCAGATCGTTTCCGTCGTTCAGATCGTTTCAGTCGTTCAGCTCGTTTCCGTCATTCAGATCGTTTCAGTTGTTCAGATCGTTTCAGTCGTTCAGATCGTTTCCGTAATTGAGATCGTTTCCGTCGTTCAGATCATTTCAGTCGTTCAGATCATTTCCGTCGTTCAGCTCGTTTCAGTCGTTCAGATCGTTTCAGTCGTTCAGATCGTTTCCGTAATTCAGATCGTTTCCGGCGTTCAGATCGTTTCCGTCGTTCAGATCGTTTTAGTCGTTCAGATCGTTTCCGTCGTTCAGATCGCTTCAGTCGTTCAGCTCTTTTCCGTCATTCATCTCGTTTCCGTCGTTCAGATCGTTTCCGTCGTTCAGATCGTTTCCGTCGTTCATCTCGTTTCAGCTGTTCAGATCGTTTCAGTCGTTCAGATCGTTTCCGTCGTTCAGATCGTTTCCGTCGTTCATCTCGTTTCAGTCGTTCAGATCGTTTCAGTCGTTCAGATCGTTTAAGTCGTTCAGATCGTTTCCGTCGTTCAGCTCGTTTCAGTCGTTCAGCTCGTTTCAGTCGTTCAGCTCTTTTCCGTCATTCAGATCTTTTCAGTCGTTCAGCTCGTTTCCGTCATTCAGATCGTTTCAGTCGTTCATCTCGTTTCCGTCGTTCATCTCGTTTCAGTCGTTCAGCTCGTTTCAGTCGTTCAGCTCGTTTCCGCCGTTCAGATCGTTTCCGTCGTTCAGATCGTTTCAGTCATTCAGATCGTTTCCGTCGTTCAGATCGTTTCCATCGTTCATCTCGTTTCAGTCGTTCAGATCGTTTCAGTCGTTCAGATCGTTTAAGTCGTTCAGCTCGTTTCCGTCATTCAGATCGTTTCAGTTGTTCAGATCGTTTCAGTCATTCAGATCGTTTCCGTAATTGAGATCGTTTCAGTTGTTCAGATCGTTTCAGTCGTTCAGATCGTTTCCGTAATTGAGATCGTTTCCGTCGTTCAGATCGTTTCAGTCGTTCAGATCGTTTCCGTCGTTCAGCTCGTTTCAGTCGTTCAGATCGTTTCAGTCATTCAGATCGTTTCAGTCGTTCAGATCGTTTCCGTAATTGAGATCGTTTCCGTCGTTCAGCTCGTTTCAGTCGTTCAGCTCGTTTCAGTCGTTCAGCTCTTTTCCGTCGTTCAGATCGTTTCAGTCGTTCAGATCGTTTCCGTCGTTCAGCTCGTTTCAGTCGTTCAGCTCGTTTCAGTCGTTCAGCTCGTTTCCGTTATTCAGATCGTTTCAGTCGTTCATCTCGTTTCAGTCGTTCAGCTCTTTTCCGTCGTTCAGTTCGTTTCCGTCGTTCAGATCGTTTCAGTCGTTCAGATCGTTTCAGTCATTCAGATCGTTTCAGTCGTTCAGATCGTTTCAGTCGTTCAGTTCGCTTCCGTCGTTCAGATCGTTTCCGTCGTTCAGATCGTTTCCGTCGTTCAGATCGTTTACGTCGTTCAATTCGTTTACGTCGATGAGATCGTTTTACGTCGTTCAGATCGTTTCCGTCGTTCAGCTCGTTTCCGTCGTTCAGATCATTTCCGTCGTTCAGCTCGTTTCCGTCGTTCAGATCATTTCCGCCGTTCAGATCGTTTCCGTCGTTCAGATCGTTTCAGTCGTTCAGATCGTTTCGGTCGTTCAGATCGTTTACGTCGTTCAGATCGTTTACGTCGTTCAGATCGTTTCAGTCGTTCAGATCTCTTCTCTTGTTCAGATCGTTTCAGTCGTTCAGATCGTTTCAGTCATTCAGATCGTTTCAGTCGTTCAGATCGTTTCAGTCGTTCAGTTCGCTTCCGTCGTTCAGATCGTTTCCGTCGTTCAGATCGTTTCCGTCGTTCAGATCGTTTACGTCGTTCAATTCGTTTACGTCGATGAGATCGTTTTACGTCGTTCAGATCGTTTCCGTCGTTCAGCTCGTTTCCGTCGTTGAGATCGTTTCAGTCGTTCAGATCGTTCCCTCATCAGCTCTTTTCCGCCGTTCAGATCGTTTCCGTCGTTCAGATCGTTTCAGTCGTTCAGATCGTTTACGTCGTTCAGATCGTTTACGTCGTTCAGATCGTTTCCGTCGTTCAGATCATTTCCGTCGTTCAGCTCGTTTCCGTCGTTCAGATCATTTCCGCCGTTCAGATCGTTTCCGTCGTTCAGATCGTTTCAGTCGTTCAGATCGTTTCGGTCGTTCAGATCGTTTACGTCGTTCAGATCGTTTACGTCGTTCAGATCGTTTCAGTCGTTCAGCTCGTTTCCATCGTTCAGATCGTTTCCGTCGTTCAATTCGTTCACGTCGATGAGATCGTTTCAGTCGTTCAGATCGTTTCAGTCATTCAGCTCTTTTCAGTCATTCAGATCGTTTCCGTCATTCAGCTCGTTTCCGTCATCCAGATCGTTTCTCGTTCAGATCGTTTCCATCGTTCAGCTTGCTTCAGTCGTTCAGATCGTTTCAGTCGTTCAGCTCGTTTCCGTCATTCAGATCGTTTCAGTTGTTCAGATCGTTTCAGTCGTTCAGATCGTTTCCGTAATTGAGATCGTTTCCGTCGTTCAGATCATTTCAGTCGTTCAGATCATTTCCGTCGTTCAGCTCGTTTCAGTCGTTCAGATCGTTTCAGTCGTTCAGATCGTTTCCGTAATTCAGATCGTTTCCGGCGTTCAGATCGTTTCCGTCGTTCAGATCGTTTTAGTCGTTCAGATCGTTTCCGTCGTTCAGATCGCTTCAGTCGTTCAGCTCTTTTCCGTCATTCATCTCGTTTCCGTCGTTCAGATCGTTTCCGTCGTTCAGATCGTTTCCGTCGTTCATCTCGTTTCAGTCGTTCAGATCGTTTCCGTCGTTCAGATCGTTTCCGTCGTTCATCTCGTTTCAGTCGTTCAGATCGTTTCAGTCGTTCAGATCGTTTAAGTCGTTCAACTCTTTTCCGTCATTCAGATCTTTTCAGTCGTTCAGCTCGTTTCCGTCATTCAGATCGTTTCAGTCGTTCATCTCGTTTCCGTCGTTCATCTCGTTTCAGTCGTTCAGCTCGTTTCAGTCGTTCAGCTCGTTTCCGCCGTTCAGATCGTTTCCGTCGTTCAGATCGTTTCAGTCATTCAGATCGTTTCCGTCGTTCAGATCGTTTCCATCGTTCATCTCGTTTCAGTCGTTCAGATCGTTTCAGTCGTTCAGATCGTTTAAGTCGTTCAGCTCGTTTCCGTCATTCAGATCGTTTCAGTTGTTCAGATCGTTTCAGTCATTCAGATCGTTTCCGTAATTGAGATCGTTTCAGTTGTTCAGATCGTTTCAGTCGTTCAGATCGTTTCCGTAATTGAGATCGTTTCCGTCGTTCAGATCGTTTCAGTCGTTCAGATCGTTTCCGTCGTTCAGCTCGTTTCAGTCGTTCAGATCGTTTCAGTCATTCAGATCGTTTCAGTCGTTCAGATCGTTTCCGTAATTGAGATCGTTTCCGTCGTTCAGCTCGTTTCAGTCGTTCAGCTCGTTTCAGTCGTTCAGCTCTTTTCCGTCGTTCAGATCGTTTCAGTCGTTCAGATCGTTTCCGTCGTTCAGATCGTTTCCCTCATCAGTTCGTTTCCGTCGTTCAGATCGTTTCAGTCGTTCAGATCGTTTCAGTCGTTCAGTTCGCTTCCGTCGTTCAGATCGTTTCAGTCGTTCAGATCGTTTCAGTCGTTCAGATCGCTTCCGTCGTTCAGCTCGTTTCCGTCGTTCAGATCGTTTCCGTCGTTCAGATCGTTTACGTCGTTCAATTCGTTTACGTCGATGAGATCGTTTTACGTCGTTCAGATCGTTTCCGTCGTTCAGCTCGTTTCCGTCGTTCAGATCGTTTCAGTCGTTCAGATCGTTCCCTCATCAGCTCTTTTCCGCCGTTCAGATCGTTTCCGTCGTTCAGATCGTTTCAGTCGTTCAGATCGTTTCGGTCGTTCAGATCGTTTCCATCGTTCAGATCGTTTCCGTCGTTCAATTCGTTCACGTCGATGAGATCGTTTCCGTCGTTCAGATCGTTTCCGTCGTTGAGATCGTTTCAGTCGTTCAGATCGTTTCAGTCATTCAGCTCTTTTCAGTCATTCAGATCGTTTCCGTCGTTCAGCTCGTTTCCGTCATCCAGATCGTTTGTCATTCAGATCGTTTCAGTCGTTCAGATCGTTTCCGTAATTCAGATCGTTTCCGGCGTTCAGATCGTTTCCGTCGTTCAGATCGTTTCAGTCGTTCAGATCGTTTTAGTCGTTCAGATCGTTTCCGTCGTTCAGATCGTTTCAGTCGTTCAGATCGTTTCCGTCGTTCATCTCGTTTCAGTCGTTCAGATCGTTTCAGTCGTTCAGATCGTTTAAGTCGTTCAGATCGTTTCCGTAATTGAGATCGTTTCAGTTGTTCAGATCGTTTCAGTCGTTCAGATCGTTTCAGTTGTTCAGATCGTTTCAGTCGTTCAGATCGTTTCCGTAATTGAGATCGTTTCCGTCGTTCAGATCGTTTCAGTCGTTCAGATCGTTTCCGTCGTTCAGCTCGTTTCAGTCGTTCAGCTCGTTTCAGTCGTTCAGCTCTTTTCCGTCATTCAGATCTTTTCAGTCGTTCAGCTCGTTTCCGTCATTCAGATCGTTTCAGTCGTTCATCTCGTTTCCGTCGTTCATCTCGTTTCCGTCGTTCAGCTCGTTTCAGTCGTTAAGCTCGTTTCCGCCGTTCAGATCGTTTCCGTCGTTCAGATCGTTTCAGTCGTTCAGA
Organism: Blennius ocellaris; assembly: GCF_963422515.1. Lineage (NCBI taxonomy): Eukaryota > Metazoa > Chordata > Actinopteri > Blenniiformes > Blenniidae > Blennius > Blennius ocellaris. The sequence goes on from NW_027662315.1 coordinate 943,922, forward strand.
TCGTTTCGGTCATTCAGATCGTTTACGTCGTTCAGATCGTTTACGTCGTTCAGATCGTTTCAGTCGTTCAGCTCGTTTCCATCATTCAGATCGTTTCCGTCGTTCAATTCGTTCACGTCGATGAGATCGTTTCAGTCGTTCAGATCGTTTCAGTCATTCAGCTATTTTCAGTCATTCAGATCGTTTCAGTCGTTCAGATCGTTTACCTCATCAGTTCGTTTCCGTCGTTCAGCTCGTTTCCGTCATCCAGATCGTTTGTCGTTCAGATCGTTTCCATCGTTCAGCTTGCTTCAGTCGTTCAGATCGTTTCAGTCGTTCAGATCTCTTCTCTTGTTCAGATCGTTTCCGTCGTTCAGATCGTTTACGTCGATGAGATCGTTTTACGTCGTTCAGATCGTTTCCGTCGTTCAGATCGTTTCCGTCGTTCAGATCGTTTCAGTCGTTCAGATCGTTTCAGTCGTTCAGATCGTTTACCTCATCAGCTCTTTTCCGCCGTTCAGATCGTTTCCGTCGTTCAGATCGTTTACGTCATCCAGATCGTTTGTCATTCAGATCGTTTCAGTCGTTCAGATCGTTTCCGTAATTCAGATCGTTTCCGGCGTTCAGATCGTTTCCGTCGTTCAGATCGTTTCAGTCGTTCAGATCGTTTTAGTCGTTCAGATCGTTTCCGTCGTTCAGATCGTTTCAGTCGTTCAGATCGTTTCCGTCGTTCATCTCGTTTCAGTCGTTCAGATCGTTTCAGTCGTTCAGATCGTTTAAGTCGTTCAGATCGTTTCCGTAATTGAGATCGTTTCAGTTGTTCAGATCGTTTCAGTCGTTCAGATCGTTTCAGTTGTTCAGATCGTTTCAGTCGTTCAGATCGTTTCCGTAATTGAGATCGTTTCCGTCGTTCAGATCGTTTCAGTCGTTCAGATCGTTTCCGTCGTTCAGCTCGTTTCAGTCGTTCAGCTCGTTTCAGTCGTTCAGCTCTTTTCCGTCATTCAGATCTTTTCAGTCGTTCAGCTCGTTTCCGTCATTCAGATCGTTTCAGTCGTTCATCTCGTTTCCGTCGTTCATCTCGTTTCCGTCGTTCAGCTCGTTTCAGTCGTTAAGCTCGTTTCCGCCGTTCAGATCGTTTCCGTCGTTCAGATCGTTTCAGTCGTTCAGATCGTTTCGGTCATTCAGATCGTTTACGTCGTTCAGATCGTTTACGTCGTTCAGATCGTTTCAGTCGTTCAGCTCGTTTCCATCATTCAGATCGTTTCCGTCGTTCAATTCGTTCACGTCGATGAGATCGTTTCAGTCGTTCAGATCGTTTCAGTCATTCAGCTATTTTCAGTCATTCAGATCGTTTCAGTCGTTCAGATCGTTTACCTCATCAGTTCGTTTCCGTCGTTCAGCTCGTTTCCGTCATCCAGATCGTTTGTCGTTCAGATCGTTTCCATCGTTCAGCTTGCTTCAGTCGTTCAGATCGTTTCAGTCGTTCAGATCTCTTCTCTTGTTCAGATCGTTTCCGTCGTTCAGATCGTTTACGTCGATGAGATCGTTTTACGTCGTTCAGATCGTTTCCGTCGTTCAGATCGTTTCCGTCGTTCAGATCGTTTCAGTCGTTCAGATCGTTTCAGTCGTTCAGATCGTTTACCTCATCAGCTCTTTTCCGCCGTTCAGATCGTTTCCGTCGTTCAGATCGTTTACGTCGTTCAGATCGTTTCAGTCGTTCAGCTCGTTTCCCTCATCAGTTCGTTTCCGTCGTTCAGCTCGTTTCCGTCATCCAGATCGTTTGTCGTTCAGCTTGCTTCAGTCGTTCAGATCGTTTCAGTCGTTCAGATCTCTCCTCTTGTTCAGATCGTTTCAGTCGTTCAGATCGTTTCAGTCATTCAGATCGTTTCCGTCGTTCAGATCGTTTCCGTCGTTCAGCTCGTTTCAGTCGTTCAGCTCGTTTCAGTCGTTCAGCTCGTTTCAGTCGTTCAGCTCTTTTCCGTCGTTCAGATCGTTTCAGTCGTTCAGATCGTTTCCGTCGTTCAGCTCGTTTCCGTCATTCAGATCGTTTCAGTCGTTCATCTCGTTTCCGTCGTTCATCTCGTTTCAGTCGTTCAGCTCGTTTCAGTCGTTCAGCTCGTTTCCGCCGTTCAGATCGTTTCCGTCGTTCAGATCGTTTCAGTCGTTCAGATCGTTTCGGTCGTTCAGATCGTTTCCATCGTTCAGATCGTTTCCGTCGTTCAATTCGTTCACGTCGATGAGATCGTTTACGTCGTTCAGATCGTTTCCGTCATTGAGATCGTTTCAGTCGTTCAGATCGTTTCAGTCATTCAGCTCTTTTCAGTCGTTCAGATCGTTTCAGTCATTCAGATCGTTTCAGTCGTTCAGATCGTTTCCCTCATCAGTTCGTTTCCGTCGTTCAGCTCGTTTCCGTCATCCAGATCGTTTGTCGTTCAGATCGTTTCCATCGTTCAGCTTGCTTCAGTCGTTCAGATCGTTTCAGTCGTTCAGATCTCTTCTCTTGTTCAGATCGTTTCAGTCGTTCAGATCGTTTCAGTCATTCAGATCGTTTCCGTCGTTCAGATCGTTTCCGTCGTTCATCTCGTTTCAGTCGTTCAGATCGTTTCAGTTGTTCAGATCGTTTCAGTCGTTCAGATCGTTTCCGTAATTGAGATCGTTTCCGTCGTTCAGATCGTTTCAGTCGTTCAGATCGTTTCCGTCGTTCAGCTCGTTTCAGTCGTTCAGATCGTTTCAGTCATTCAGATCGTTTCAGTCGTTCAGATCGTTTTAGTCGTTCAGATCGTTTCCGTCGTTCAGATCGTTTCCCTCATCAGTTCGTTTCCGTCGTTCAGATCGTTTCAGTCGTTCAGATCGCTTCCGTCGTTCAGATCGTTTCAGTCGTTCAGATCGTTTCAGTCGTTCAGATCGTTTCAGTCGTTCAGTTCGCTTCCGTCGTTCAGATCGTTTCAGTCGTTCAGATCGTTTCAGTCGTTCAGATCGCTTCCGTCGTTCAGCTCGTTTCCGTCGTTCAGATCGTTTCCGTCGTTCAGATCGTTTACGTCGTTCAGATCGTTTACGTCGTTCAATTCGTTTACGTCGATGAGATCGTTTTACGTCGTTCAGATCGTTTCCGTCGTTCAGATCGTTTCAGTCGTTCAGATCGTTTCAGTCGTTCAGATCGTTTCAGTCGTTCAGATCGTTTCCGTCGTTCAGCTCGTTTCAGTCGTTCAGATCGTTTCAGTCATTCAGATCGTTTCAGTCGTTCAGATCGTTTCCGTAATTCAGATCGTTTCCGGCGTTCAGATCGTTTCCGTCGTTCAGATCGTTTCAGTCGTTCAGATCGCTTCAGTCGTTCAGCTCTTTTCCGTCATTCATCTCGTTTCCGTCGTTCAGATCGTTTCCGTCGTTCAGATCGTTTCCGTCGTTCATCTCGTTTCAGCTGTTCAGATCGTTTCAGTCGTTCAGATCGTTTCCGTCGTTCAGATCGTTTCCGTCGTTCATCTCGTTTCAGTCGTTCAGATCGTTTCAGTCGTTCAGATCGTTTAAGTTGTTCAGATCGTTTCCGTCGTTCAGCTCGTTTCAGTCGTTCAGCTCTTTTCCGTCATTCAGATCTTTTCAGTCGTTCAGCTCGTTTCCGTCATTCAGATCGTTTCAGTCGTTCATCTCGTTTCCGTCGTTCATCTCGTTTCAGTCGTTCAGCTCGTTTCAGTCGTTCAGCTCGTTTCCGCCGTTCAGATCGTTTCCGTCGTTCAGATCGTTTCAGTCATTCAGATCGTTTCCGTCGTTCAGATCGTTTCCATCGTTCATCTCGTTTCAGTCGTTCAGATCGTTTCAGTCGTTCAGATCGTTTAAGTCGTTCAGCTCGTTTCCGTCATTCAGATCGTTTCAGTTGTTCAGATCGTTTCAGTCATTCAGATCGTTTCCGTAATTGAGATCGTTTCAGTTGTTCAGATCGTTTCAGTCGTTCAGATCGTTTCCGTAATTGAGATCGTTTCCGTCGTTCAGATCGTTTCAGTCGTTCAGATCGTTTCCGTCGTTCAGCTCGTTTCAGTCGTTCAGATCGTTTCAGTCATTCAGATCGTTTCAGTCGTTCAGATCGTTTCCGTAATTGAGATCGTTTCCGTCGTTCAGCTCGTTTCAGTCGTTCAGCTCGTTTCAGTCGTTCAGCTCTTTTCCGTCGTTCAGATCGTTTCAGTCGTTCAGATCGTTTCCGTCGTTCATCTCGTTTCAGTCGTTCAGCTCGTTTCAGTCGTTCAGCTCGTTTCAGTCGTTCAGCTCGTTTCCGTTATTCAGATCGTTTCAGTCGTTCATCTCGTTTCAGTCGTTCAGCTCTTTTCCGTCGTTCAGATCGTTTCCGTCGTTCAGATCGTTTCCCTCATCAGTTCGTTTCCGTCGTTCAGATCGTTTCAGTCGTTCAGATCGTTTCAGTCGTTCAGTTCGCTTCCGTCGTTCAGATCGTTTCAGTCGTTCAGATCGTTTCAGTCGTTCAGATCGCTTCCGTCGTTCAGCTCGTTTCCGTCGTTCAGATCGTTTCCGTCGTTCAGATCGTTTACGTCGTTCAATTCGTTTACGTCGATGAGATCGTTTTACGTCGTTCAGATCGTTTCCGTCGTTCAGCTCGTTTCCGTCGTTCAGATCGTTTCAGTCGTTCAGATCGTTCCCTCATCAGCTCTTTTCCGCCGTTCAGATCGTTTCCGTCGTTCAGATCGTTTCAGTCGTTCAGATCGTTTCGGTCGTTCAGATCGTTTCCATCGTTCAGATCGTTTCCGTCGTTCAATTCGTTCACGTCGATGAGATCGTTTCCGTCGTTCAGATCGTTTCCGTCGTTGAGATCGTTTCAGTCGTTCAGATCGTTTCAGTCATTCAGCTCTTTTCAGTCATTCAGATCGTTTCCGTCGTTCAGCTCGTTTCCGTCATCCAGATCGTTTGTCGTTCAGATCGTTTCCATCGTTCAGCTTGCTTCAGTCGTTCAGCTTGCTTCAGTCATTCAGATCGTTTCAGTTGTTCAGATCGTTTAAGTCGTTCAGCTCGTTTCCGTCATTCAGATCGTTTCAGTTGTTCAGATCGTTTCAGTCGTTCAGATCGTTTCCGTAATTGAGATCGTTTCCGTCGTTCAGATCGTTTCAGTCGTTCAGATCGTTTCAGTTGTTCAGATCGTTTCAGTCGTTCAGATCGTTTCCGTAATTGAGATCGTTTCCGTCGTTCAGATCGTTTCAGTCGTTCAGATCTCTTCTCTTGTTCAGATCGTTTCAGTCGTTCAGATCGTTTCAGTCATTCAGATCGTTTCAGTCGTTCAGATCGTTTCAGTCGTTCAGTTCGCTTCCGTCGTTCAGATCGTTTCCGTCGTTCAGATCGTTTCCGTCGTTCAGATCGTTTACGTCGTTCAATTCGTTTACGTCGATGAGATCGTTTTACGTCGTTCAGATCGTTTCCGTCGTTCAGCTCGTTTCCGTCGTTGAGATCGTTTCAGTCGTTCAGATCGTTCCCTCATCAGCTCTTTTCCGCCGTTCAGATCGTTTCCGTCGTTCAGATCGTTTCAGTCGTTCAGATCGTTTACGTCGTTCAGATCGTTTACGTCGTTCAGATCGTTTCCGTCGTTCAGATCATTTCCGTCGTTCAGCTCGTTTCCGTCGTTCAGATCATTTCCGCCGTTCAGATCGTTTCCGTCGTTCAGATCGTTTCAGTCGTTCAGATCGTTTCGGTCGTTCAGATCGTTTACGTCGTTCAGATCGTTTACGTCGTTCAGATCGTTTCAGTCGTTCAGCTCGTTTCCATCGTTCAGATCGTTTACGTCGTTCAATTCGTTCACGTCGATGAGATCGTTTCAGTCGTTCAGATCGTTTCAGTCATTCAGCTCTTTTCAGTCATTCAGATCGTTTCCGTCATTCAGCTCGTTTCCGTCATCCAGATCGTTTCTCGTTCAGATCGTTTCCATCGTTCAGCTTGCTTCAGTCGTTCAGATCGTTTCAGTCGTTCAGCTCGTTTCCGTCATTCAGATCGTTTCAGTTGTTCAGATCGTTTCAGTCGTTCAGATCGTTTCCGTAATTGAGATCGTTTCCGTCGTTCAGATCATTTCAGTCGTTCAGATCATTTCCGTCGTTCAGCTCGTTTCAGTCGTTCAGATCGTTTCAGTCGTTCAGATCGTTTCCGTAATTCAGATCGTTTCCGGCGTTCAGATCGTTTCCGTCGTTCAGATCGTTTTAGTCGTTCAGATCGTTTCCGTCGTTCAGATCGCTTCAGTCGTTCAGCTCTTTTCCGTCATTCATCTCGTTTCCGTCGTTCAGATCGTTTCCGTCGTTCAGATCGTTTCCGTCGTTCATCTCGTTTCAGTCGTTCAGATCGTTTCCGTCGTTCAGATCGTTTCCGTCGTTCATCTCGTTTCAGTCGTTCAGATCGTTTCAGTCGTTCAGATCGTTTAAGTCGTTCAACTCTTTTCCGTCATTCAGATCTTTTCAGTCGTTCAGCTCGTTTCCGTCATTCAGATCGTTTCAGTCGTTCATCTCGTTTCCGTCGTTCATCTCGTTTCAGTCGTTCAGCTCGTTTCAGTCGTTCAGCTCGTTTCCGCCGTTCAGATCGTTTCCGTCGTTCAGATCGTTTCAGTCATTCAGATCGTTTCCGTCGTTCAGATCGTTTCCATCGTTCATCTCGTTTCAGTCGTTCAGATCGTTTCAGTCGTTCAGATCGTTTAAGTCGTTCAGCTCGTTTCCGTCATTCAGATCGTTTCAGTTGTTCAGATCGTTTCAGTCATTCAGATCGTTTCCGTAATTGAGATCGTTTCAGTTGTTCAGATCGTTTCAGTCGTTCAGATCGTTTCCGTAATTGAGATCGTTTCCGTCGTTCAGATCGTTTCAGTCGTTCAGATCGTTTCCGTCGTTCAGCTCGTTTCAGTCGTTCAGATCGTTTCAGTCATTCAGATCGTTTCAGTCGTTCAGATCGTTTCCGTAATTGAGATCGTTTCCGTCGTTCAGCTCGTTTCAGTCGTTCAGCTCGTTTCAGTCGTTCAGCTCTTTTCCGTCGTTCAGATCGTTTCAGTCGTTCAGTTCGTTTCCGTCGTTCAGATCGTTTCAGTCGTTCAGATCGTTTCAGTCGTTCAGTTCGCTTCCGTCGTTCAGATCGTTTCAGTCGTTCAGATCGTTTCAGTCGTTCAGATCGCTTCCGTCGTTCAGCTCGTTTCCGTCGTTCAGATCGTTTCCGTCGTTCAGATCGTTTCAGTCGTTCAGCTCGTTTCCGTTATTCAGATCGTTTCAGTCGTTCATCTCGTTTCAGTCGTTCAGCTCTTTTCCGTCGTTCAGATCGTTTCCGTCGTTCAGATCGTTTCCCTCATCAGTTCGTTTCCGTCGTTCAGATCGTTTCAGTCGTTCAGATCGTTTCAGTCGTTCAGTTCGCTTCCGTCGTTCAGATCGTTTCAGTCGTTCAGATCGTTTCAGTCGTTCAGATCGCTTCCGTCGTTCAGCTCGTTTCCGTCGTTCAGATCGTTTCCGTCGTTCAGATCGTTTACGTCGTTCAATTCGTTTACGTCGATGAGATCGTTTTACGTCGTTCAGATCGTTTCCGTCGTTCAGCTCGTTTCCGTCGTTCAGATCGTTTCAGTCGTTCAGATCGTTCCCTCATCAGCTCTTTTCCGCCGTTCAGATCGTTTCCGTCGTTCAGATCGTTTCAGTCGTTCAGATCGTTTCGGTCGTTCAGATCGTTTCCATCGTTCAGATCGTTTCCGTCGTTCAATTCGTTCACGTCGATGAGATCGTTTCCGTCGTTCAGATCGTTTCCGTCGTTGAGATCGTTTCAGTCGTTCAGATCGTTTCAGTCATTCAGCTCTTTTCAGTCATTCAGATCGTTTCCGTCGTTCAGCTCGTTTCCGTCATCCAGATCGTTTGTCGTTCAGATCGTTTCCATCGTTCAGCTTGCTTCAGTCGTTCAGCTTGCTTCAGTCATTCAGATCGTTTCAGTTGTTCAGATCGTTTCAGTCGTTCAGATCGTTTCCGTAATTGAGATCGTTTCCGTCGTTCAGATCATTTCAGTCGTTCAGATCATTTCCGTCGTTCAGCTCGTTTCAGTCGTTCAGATCGTTTCAGTCGTTCAGATCGTTTCCGTAATTCAGATCGTTTCCGGCGTTCAGATCGTTTCCGTCGTTCAGATCGTTTTAGTCGTTCAGATCGTTTCCGTCGTTCAGATCGCTTCAGTCGTTCAGCTCTTTTCCGTCATTCATCTCGTTTCCGTCGTTCAGATCGTTTCCGTCGTTCAGATCGTTTCCGTCGTTCAGATCGTTTCCGTCGTTCATCTCGTTTCAGTCGTTCAGATCGTTTCCGTAATTCAGATCGTTTCCGGCGTTCAGATCGTTTCCGTCGTTCAGATCGTTTTAGTCGTTCAGATCGTTTCCGTCGTTCAGATCGCTTCAGTCGTTCAGCTCTTTTCCGTCATTCATCTCGTTTCCGTCGTTCAGATCGTTTCCGTCGTTCAGATCGTTTCCGTCGTTCATCTCGTTTCAGTCGTTCAGATCGTTTCCGTCGTTCAGATCGTTTCCGTCGTTCATCTCGTTTCAGTCGTTCAGATCGTTTCAGTCGTTCAGATCGTTTAAGTCGTTCAACTCTTTTCCGTCATTCAGATCTTTTCAGTCGTTCAGCTCGTTTCCGTCATTCAGATCGTTTCAGTCGTTCATCTCGTTTCCGTCGTTCATCTCGTTTCAGTCGTTCAGCTCGTTTCAGTCGTTCAGCTCGTTTCCGCCGTTCAGATCGTTTCCGTCGTTCAGATCGTTTCAGTCATTCAGATCGTTTCCGTCGTTCAGATCGTTTCCATCGTTCATCTCGTTTCAGTCGTTCAGATCGTTTCAGTCGTTCAGATCGTTTAAGTCGTTCAGCTCGTTTCCGTCATTCAGATCGTTTCAGTTGTTCAGATCGTTTCAGTCATTCAGATCGTTTCCGTAATTGAGATCGTTTCAGTTGTTCAGATCGTTTCAGTCGTTCAGATCGTTTCCGTAATTGAGATCGTTTCCGTCGTTCAGATCGTTTCAGTCGTTCAGATCGTTTCCGTCGTTCAGCTCGTTTCAGTCGTTCAGATCGTTTCAGTCATTCAGATCGTTTCAGTCGTTCAGATCGTTTCCGTAATTGAGATCGTTTCCGTCGTTCAGCTCGTTTCAGTCGTTCAGCTCGTTTCAGTCGTTCAGCTCTTTTCCGTCGTTCAGATCGTTTCAGTCGTTCAGATCGTTTCCGTCGTTCAGCTCGTTTCAGTCGTTCAGCTCGTTTCAGTCGTTCAGCTCGTTTCAGTCGTTCAGCTCGTTTCCGTTATTCAGATCGTTTCAGTCGTTCATCTCGTTTCAGTCGTTCAGCTCTTTTCCGTCGTTCAGATCGTTTCCGTCGTTCAGATCGTTTCCCTCATCAGTTCGTTTCCGTCGTTCAGATCGTTTCAGTCGTTCAGATCGTTTCAGTCGTTCAGTTCGCTTCCGTCGTTCAGATCGTTTCAGTCGTTCAGTTCGCTTCCGTCGTTCAGATCGTTTCAGTCGTTCAGATCGTTTCAGTCGTTCAGATCGCTTCCGTCGTTCAGCTCGTTTCCGTCGTTCAGATCGTTTCCGTCGTTCAGATCGTTTACGTCGTTCAATTCGTTTACGTCGATGAGATCGTTTTACGTCGTTCAGATCGTTTCCGTCGTTCAGCTCGTTTCCGTCGTTCAGATCGTTTCAGTCGTTCAGATCGTTCCCTCATCAGCTCTTTTCCGCCGTTCAGATCGTTTCCGTCGTTCAGATCGTTTCAGTCGTTCAGATCGTTTCGGTCGTTCAATTCGTTCACGTCGATGAGATCGTTTCCGTCGTTCAGATCGTTTCCGTCGTTCAATTCGTTCACGTCGATGAGATCGTTTCCGTCGTTCAGATCGTTTCCGTCGTTGAGATCGTTTCAGTCGTTCAGATCGTTTCAGTCATTCAGCTCTTTTCAGTCATTCAGATCGTTTCCGTCGTTCAGCTCGTTTCCGTCATCCAGATCGTTTGTCGTTCAGATCGTTTCCATCGTTCAGCTTGCTTCAGTCGTTCAGCTTGCTTCAGTCATTCAGATCGTTTCAGTTGTTCAGATCGTTTAAGTCGTTCAGCTCGTTTCCGTCATTCAGATCGTTTCAGTTGTTCAGATCGTTTCAGTCGTTCAGATCGTTTCCGTAATTGAGATCGTTTCCGTCGTTCAGATCGTTTCAGTCGTTCAGATCGTTTCAGTTGTTCAGATCGTTTCAGTCGTTCAGATCGTTTCCGTAATTGAGATCGTTTCCGTCGTTCAGATCGTTTCAGTCGTTCAGATCTCTTCTCTTGTTCAGATCGTTTCAGTCGTTCAGATCGTTTCAGTCATTCAGATCGTTTCAGTCGTTCAGATCGTTTCAGTCGTTCAGTTCGCTTCCGTCGTTCAGATCGTTTCCGTCGTTCAGATCGTTTCCGTCGTTCAGATCGTTTACGTCGTTCAATTCGTTTACGTCGATGAGATCGTTTTACGTCGTTCAGATCGTTTCCGTCGTTCAGCTCGTTTCCGTCGTTGAGATCGTTTCAGTCGTTCAGATCGTTCCCTCATCAGCTCTTTTCCGCCGTTCAGATCGTTTCCGTCGTTCAGATCGTTTCAGTCGTTCAGATCGTTTACGTCGTTCAGATCGTTTACGTCGTTCAGATCGTTTCCGTCGTTCAGATCATTTCCGTCGTTCAGCTCGTTTCCGTCGTTCAGATCATTTCCGCCGTTCAGATCGTTTCCGTCGTTCAGATCGTTTCAGTCGTTCAGATCGTTTCAGTCGTTCAGCTCTTTTCCGTCATTCAGATCTTTTCAGTCGTTCAGCTCGTTTCCGTCATTCAGATCGTTTCAGTCGTTCATCTCGTTTCCGTCGTTCATCTCGTTTCAGTCGTTCAGCTCGTTTCAGTCGTTCAGCTCGTTTCCGCCGTTCAGATCGTTTCCGTCGTTCAGATCGTTTCAGTCATTCAGATCGTTTCCGTCGTTCAGATCGTTTACGTCGTTCAGATCGTTTCCGTCGTTCAGATCGTTTACGTCGTTCAGATCGTTTCCGTCGTTCAGATCATTTCCGTCGTTCAGCTCGTTTCCGTCGTTCAGATCATTTCCGCCGTTCAGATCGTTTCCGTCGTTCAGATCGTTTCAGTCGTTCAGCTCGTTTCAGTCGTTCAGCTCTTTTCCGTCATTCAGATCTTTTCAGTCGTTCAGCTCGTTTCCGTCATTCAGATCGTTTCAGTCGTTCATCTCGTTTCCGTCGTTCATCTCGTTTCAGTCGTTCAGCTCGTTTCAGTCGTTCAGCTCGTTTCCGCCGTTCAGATCGTTTCCGTCGTTCAGATCGTTTCAGTCATTCAGATCGTTTCCGTCGTTCAGATCGTTTCCATCGTTCATCTCGTTTCAGTCGTTCAGATCGTTTCAGTCGTTCAGATCGTTTAAGTCGTTCAGCTCGTTTCCGTCATTCAGATCGTTTCAGTTGTTCAGATCGTTTCAGTCATTCAGATCGTTTCCGTAATTGAGATCGTTTCCGTCGTTCAGATCGTTTCAGTCGTTCAGATCGTTTCCGTCGTTCAGCTCGTTTCAGTCGTTCAGATCGTTTCAGTCATTCAGATCGTTTCAGTCGTTCAGATCGTTTCCGTAATTGAGATCGTTTCCGTCGTTCAGCTCGTTTCAGTCGTTCAGCTCGTTTCAGTCGTTCAGCTCTTTTCCGTCGTTCAGATCGTTTCAGTCGTTCAGATCGTTTCCGTCGTTCAGCTCGTTTCAGTCGTTCAGCTCGTTTCAGTCGTTCAGCTCGTTTCAGTCGTTCAGCTCGTTTCCGTTATTCAGATCGTTTCAGTCGTTCATCTCGTTTCAGTCGTTCAGCTCTTTTCCGTCGTTCAGATCGTTTCCGTCGTTCAGATCGTTTCCCTCATCAGTTCGTTTCCGTCGTTCAGATCGTTTCAGTCGTTCAGATCGTTTCAGTCGTTCAGTTCGCTTCCGTCGTTCAGATCGTTTCAGTCGTTCAGATCGTTTCAGTCGTTCAGATCGCTTCCGTCGTTCAGCTCGTTTCCGTCGTTCAGATCGTTTCCGTCGTTCAGATCGTTTACGTCGTTCAATTCGTTTACGTCGATGAGATCGTTTTACGTCGTTCAGATCGTTTCCGTCGTTCAGCTCGTTTCCGTCGTTCAGATCGTTTCAGTCGTTCAGATCGTTCCCTCATCAGCTCTTTTCCGCCGTTCAGATCGTTTCCGTCGTTCAGATCGTTTCAGTCGTTCAGATCGTTTCGGTCGTTCAGATCGTTTCCATCGTTCAGATCGTTTCCGTCGTTCAATTCGTTCACGTCGATGAGATCGTTTCCGTCGTTCAGATCGTTTCCGTCGTTGAGATCGTTTCAGTCGTTCAGATCGTTTCAGTCATTCAGCTCTTTTCAGTCATTCAGATCGTTTCCGTCGTTCAGCTCGTTTCCGTCATCCAGATCGTTTGTCGTTCAGATCGTTTCCATCGTTCAGCTTGCTTCAGTCGTTCAGCTTGCTTCAGTCATTCAGATCGTTTCAGTTGTTCAGATCGTTTAAGTCGTTCAGCTCGTTTCCGTCATTCAGATCGTTTCAGTTGTTCAGATCGTTTCAGTCGTTCAGATCGTTTCCGTAATTGAGATCGTTTCCGTCGTTCAGATCGTTTCAGTCGTTCAGATCGTTTCAGTTGTTCAGATCGTTTCAGTCGTTCAGATCGTTTCCGTAATTGAGATCGTTTCCGTCGTTCAGATCGTTTCAGTCGTTCAGATCTCTTCTCTTGTTCAGATCGTTTCAGTCGTTCAGATCGTTTCAGTCATTCAGATCGTTTCAGTCGTTCAGATCGTTTCAGTCGTTCAGTTCGCTTCCGTCGTTCAGATCGTTTCCGTCGTTCAGATCGTTTCCGTCGTTCAGATCGTTTACGTCGTTCAATTCGTTTACGTCGATGAGATCGTTTTACGTCGTTCAGATCGTTTCCGTCGTTCAGCTCGTTTCCGTCGTTGAGATCGTTTCAGTCGTTCAGATCGTTTACGTCGTTCAGATCGTTTACGTCGTTCAGATCGTTTCCGTCGTTCAGATCATTTCCGTCGTTCAGCTCGTTTCCGTCGTTCAGATCATTTCCGCCGTTCAGATCGTTTCCGTCGTTCAGATCGTTTCAGTCGTTCAGATCGTTTCGGTCGTTCAGATCGTTTACGTCGTTCAGATCGTTTACGTCGTTCAGATCGTTTCAGTCGTTCAGCTCGTTTCCATCGTTCAGATCGTTTCCGTCGTTCAATTCGTTCACGTCGATGAGATCGTTTCAGTCGTTCAGATCGTTTCAGTCATTCAGCTCTTTTCAGTCATTCAGATCGTTTCCGTCATTCAGCTCGTTTCCGTCATCCAGATCGTTTCTCGTTCAGATCGTTTCCATCGTTCAGCTTGCTTCAGTCGTTCAGATCGTTTCAGTCGTTCAGCTCGTTTCCGTCATTCAGATCGTTTCAGTTGTTCAGATCGTTTCAGTCGTTCAGATCGTTTCCGTAATTGAGATCGTTTCCGTCGTTCAGATCATTTCAGTCGTTCAGATCATTTCCGTCGTTCAGCTCGTTTCAGTCGTTCAGATCGTTTCAGTCGTTCAGATCGTTTCCGTAATTGAGATCGTTTCCGTCGTTCAGCTCGTTTCAGTCGTTCAGCTCGTTTCAGTCGTTCAGCTCTTTTCCGTCGTTCAGATCGTTTCAGTCGTTCAGATCGTTTCCGTCGTTCAGATCGTTTCCCTCATCAGTTCGTTTCCGTCGTTCAGATCGTTTCAGTCGTTCAGATCGTTTCAGTCGTTCAGTTCGCTTCCGTCGTTCAGATCGTTTCAGTCGTTCAGATCGTTTCAGTCGTTCAGATCGCTTCCGTCGTTCAGCTCGTTTCCGTCGTTCAGCTCGTTTCCGTCGTTCAGATCGTTTCAGTCGTTCAGATCGTTCCCTCATCAGCTCTTTTCCGCCGTTCAGATCGTTTCCGTCGTTCAGATCGTTTCAGTCGTTCAGATCGTTTCGGTCGTTCAGATCGTTTCCATCGTTCAGATCGTTTCCGTCGTTCAATTCGTTCACGTCGATGAGATCGTTTCCGTCGTTCAGATCGTTTCCGTCGTTGAGATCGTTTCAGTCGTTCAGATCGTTTCAGTCATTCAGCTCTTTTCAGTCATTCAGATCGTTTCCGTCGTTCAGCTCGTTTCCGTCATCCAGATCGTTTGTCGTTCAGATCGTTTCCATCGTTCAGCTTGCTTCAGTCGTTCAGCTTGCTTCAGTCATTCAGATCGTTTCAGTTGTTCAGATCGTTTAAGTCGTTCAGCTCGTTTCCGTCATTCAGATCGTTTCAGTTGTTCAGATCGTTTCAGTCGTTCAGATCGTTTCCGTAATTGAGATCGTTTCCGTCGTTCAGATCGTTTCAGTCGTTCAGATCGTTTCAGTTGTTCAGATCGTTTCAGTCGTTCAGATCGTTTCCGTAATTGAGATCGTTTCCGTCGTTCAGATCGTTTCAGTCGTTCAGATCTCTTCTCTTGTTCAGATCGTTTCAGTCGTTCAGATCGTTTCAGTCATTCAGATCGTTTCAGTCGTTCAGATCGTTTCAGTCGTTCAGTTCGCTTCCGTCGTTCAGATCGTTTCCGTCGTTCAGATCGTTTCCGTCGTTCAGATCGTTTACGTCGTTCAATTCGTTTACGTCGATGAGATCGTTTTACGTCGTTCAGATCGTTTCCGTCGTTCAGCTCGTTTCCGTCGTTGAGATCGTTTCAGTCGTTCAGATCGTTCCCTCATCAGCTCTTTTCCGCCGTTCAGATCGTTTCCGTCGTTCAGATCGTTTCAGTCGTTCAGATCGTTTACGTCGTTCAGATCGTTTACGTCGTTCAGATCGTTTCCGTCGTTCAGATCATTTCCGTCGTTCAGCTCGTTTCCGTCGTTCAGATCATTTCCGCCGTTCAGATCGTTTCCGTCGTTCAGATCGTTTCAGTCGTTCAGATCGTTTCGGTCGTTCAGATCGTTTACGTCGTTCAGATCGTTTACGTCGTTCAGATCGTTTACGTCGTTCAGATCGTTTCAGTCGTTCAGCTCGTTTCCATCGTTCAGATCGTTTCCGTCGTTCAATTCGTTCACGTCGATGAGATCGTTTCAGTCGTTCAGATCGTTTCAGTCATTCAGCTCTTTTCAGTCATTCAGATCGTTTCCGTCATTCAGCTCGTTTCCGTCATCCAGATCGTTTCTCGTTCAGATCGTTTCCATCGTTCAGCTTGCTTCAGTCGTTCAGATCGTTTCAGTCGTTCAGCTCGTTTCCGTCATTCAGATCGTTTCAGTTGTTCAGATCGTTTCAGTCGTTCAGATCGTTTCCGTAATTGAGATCGTTTCCGTCGTTCAGATCATTTCAGTCGTTCAGATCATTTCCGTCGTTCAGCTCGTTTCAGTCGTTCAGATCGTTTCAGTCGTTCAGATCGTTTCCGTAATTCAGATCGTTTCCGGCGTTCAGATCGTTTCCGTCGTTCAGATCGTTTTAGTCGTTCAGATCGTTTCCGTCGTTCAGATCGCTTCAGTCGTTCAGCTCTTTTCCGTCATTCATCTCGTTTCCGTCGTTCAGATCGTTTCCGTCGTTCAGATCGTTTCCGTCGTTCATCTCGTTTCAGCTGTTCAGATCGTTTCAGTCGTTCAGATCGTTTCCGTCGTTCAGATCGTTTCCGTCGTTCATCTCGTTTCAGTCGTTCAGATCGTTTCAGTCGTTCAGATCGTTTCAGTCATTCAGCTCTTTTCAGTCATTCAGATCGTTTGTCGTTCAGATCGTTTCCATCGTTCAGATCTCTTCTCTTGTTCAGATCGTTTCAGTCGTTCAGATCTCTTCTCTTGTTCAGATCGTTTCAGTCGTTCAGATCGTTTCAGTCATTCAGATCGTTTCCGTCGTTCAGATCGTTTCAGTCATTCAGATCGTTTCCGTCGTTCAGATCGTTTCCATCGTTCATCTCGTTTCAGTCGTTCAGATCGTTTCAGTCGTTCAGATCGTTTAAGTCGTTCAGCTCGTTTCCGTCATTCAGATCGTTTCAGTTGTTCAGATCGTTTCAGTCATTCAGATCGTTTCCGTAATTGAGATCGTTTCAGTTGTTCAGATCGTTTCAGTCGTTCAGATCGTTTCCGTAATTGAGATCGTTTCCGTCGTTCAGATCGTTTCAGTCGTTCAGATCGTTTCCGTCGTTCAGCTCGTTTCAGTCGTTCAGATCGTTTCAGTCATTCAGATCGTTTCAGTCGTTCAGATCGTTTCCGTAATTGAGATCGTTTCCGTCGTTCAGCTCGTTTCAGTCGTTCAGCTCGTTTCAGTCGTTCAGCTCTTTTCCGTCGTTCAGATCGTTTCAGTCGTTCAGATCGTTTCCGTCGTTCAGATCGTTTCCCTCATCAGTTCGTTTCCGTCGTTCAGATCGTTTCAGTCGTTCAGATCGTTTCAGTCGTTCAGTTCGCTTCCGTCGTTCAGATCGTTTCAGTCGTTCAGATCGTTTCAGTCGTTCAGATCGCTTCCGTCGTTCAGCTCGTTTCCGTCGTTCAGCTCGTTTCCGTCGTTCAGATCGTTTCAGTCGTTCAGATCGTTCCCTCATCAGCTCTTTTCCGCCGTTCAGATCGTTTCCGTCGTTCAGATCGTTTCAGTCGTTCAGATCGTTTCGGTCGTTCAGATCGTTTCCATCGTTCAGATCGTTTCCGTCGTTCAATTCGTTCACGTCGATGAGATCGTTTCCGTCGTTCAGATCGTTTCCGTCGTTGAGATCGTTTCAGTCGTTCAGATCGTTTCAGTCATTCAGCTCTTTTCAGTCATTCAGATCGTTTCCGTCGTTCAGCTCGTTTCCGTCATCCAGATCGTTTGTCGTTCAGATCGTTTCCATCGTTCAGCTTGCTTCAGTCGTTCAGCTTGCTTCAGTCATTCAGATCGTTTCAGTTGTTCAGATCGTTTAAGTCGTTCAGCTCGTTTCCGTCATTCAGATCGTTTCAGTTGTTCAGATCGTTTCAGTCGTTCAGATCGTTTCCGTAATTGAGATCGTTTCCGTCGTTCAGATCGTTTCAGTCGTTCAGATCGTTTCAGTTGTTCAGATCGTTTCAGTCGTTCAGATCGTTTCCGTAATTGAGATCGTTTCCGTCGTTCAGATCGTTTCAGTCGTTCAGATCTCTTCTCTTGTTCAGATCGTTTCAGTCGTTCAGATCGTTTCAGTCATTCAGATCGTTTCAGTCGTTCAGATCGTTTCAGTCGTTCAGTTCGCTTCCGTCGTTCAGATCGTTTCCGTCGTTCAGATCGTTTCCGTCGTTCAGATCGTTTACGTCGTTCAATTCGTTTACGTCGATGAGATCGTTTTACGTCGTTCAGATCGTTTCCGTCGTTCAGCTCGTTTCCGTCGTTGAGATCGTTTCAGTCGTTCAGATCGTTCCCTCATCAGCTCTTTTCCGCCGTTCAGATCGTTTCCGTCGTTCAGATCGTTTCAGTCGTTCAGATCGTTTCAGTCGTTCAGCTCGTTTCCATCGTTCAGATCGTTTCCGTCGTTCAATTCGTTCACGTCGATGAGATCGTTTCCGTCGTTCAGATCGTTTCCGTCGTTGAGATCGTTTCAGTCGTTCAGATCGTTTCAGTCATTCAGCTCTTTTCAGTCATTCAGATCGTTTGTCGTTCAGATCGTTTCCATCGTTCAGATCTCTTCTCTTGTTCAGATCGTTTCAGTCGTTCAGATCTCTTCTCTTGTTCAGATCGTTTCAGTCGTTCAGATCGTTTCAGTCATTCAGATCGTTTCCGTCGTTCAGATCGTTTCAGTCATTCAGATCGTTTCCGTCGTTCAGATCGTTTCCATCGTTCATCTCGTTTCAGTCGTTCAGATCGTTTCAGTCGTTCAGATCGTTTAAGTCGTTCAGCTCGTTTCCGTCATTCAGATCGTTTCAGTTGTTCAGATCGTTTCAGTCATTCAGATCGTTTCCGTAATTGAGATCGTTTCAGTTGTTCAGATCGTTTCAGTCGTTCAGATCGTTTCCGTAATTGAGATCGTTTCCGTCGTTCAGATCGTTTCAGTCGTTCAGATCGTTTCCGTCGTTCAGCTCGTTTCAGTCGTTCAGATCGTTTCAGTCATTCAGATCGTTTCAGTCGTTCAGATCGTTTCCGTAATTGAGATCGTTTCCGTCGTTCAGCTCGTTTCAGTCGTTCAGCTCGTTTCAGTCGTTCAGCTCTTTTCCGTCGTTCAGATCGTTTCAGTCGTTCAGATCGTTTCCGTCGTTCAGCTCGTTTCAGTCGTTCAGCTCGTTTCAGTCGTTCAGCTCTTTTCCGTCGTTCAGATCGTTTCAGTCGTTCAGATCGTTTCCGTCGTTCAGCTCGTTTCAGTCGTTCAGCTCGTTTCAGTCGTTCAGCTCGTTTCAGTCGTTCAGCTCGTTTCCGTTATTCAGATCGTTTCAGTCGTTCATCTCGTTTCAGTCGTTCAGCTCTTTTCCGTCGTTCAGATCGTTTCCGTCGTTCAGATCGTTTCCCTCATCAGTTCGTTTCCGTCGTTCAGATCGTTTCAGTCGTTCAGATCGTTTCAGTCGTTCAGTTCGCTTCCGTCGTTCAGATCGTTTCAGTCGTTCAGATCGCTTCCGTCGTTCAGCTCGTTTCCGTCGTTCAGATCGTTTCCGTCGTTCAGATCGTTTCAGTCGTTCAGATCGTTCCCTCATCAGCTCTTTTCCGCCGTTCAGATCGTTTCCGTCGTTCAGATCGTTTACGTCGATGAGATCGTTTTACGTCGTTCAGATCGTTTCCGTCGTTCAGCTCGTTTCCGTCGTTCAGATCGTTTCAGTCGTTCAGATCGTTCCCTCATCAGCTCTTTTCCGCCGTTCAGATCGTTTCCGTCGTTCAGATCGTTTCAGTCGTTCAGATCGTTTCGGTCGTTCAGATCGTTTCCATCGTTCAGATCGTTTCCGTCGTTCAATTCGTTCACGTCGATGAGATCGTTTCCGTCGTTCAGATCGTTTCCGTCGTTGAGATCGTTTCAGTCGTTCAGATCGTTTCAGTCATTCAGCTCTTTTCAGTCATTCAGATCGTTTCCGTCGTTCAGCTCGTTTCCGTCATCCAGATCGTTTGTCGTTCAGATCGTTTCCATCGTTCAGCTTGCTTCAGTCGTTCAGCTTGCTTCAGTCATTCAGATCGTTTCAGTTGTTCAGATCGTTTAAGTCGTTCAGCTCGTTTCCGTCATTCAGATCGTTTCAGTTGTTCAGATCGTTTCAGTCGTTCAGATCGTTTCCGTAATTGAGATCGTTTCCGTCGTTCAGATCGTTTCAGTCGTTCAGATCGTTTCAGTTGTTCAGATCGTTTCAGTCGTTCAGATCGTTTCCGTAATTGAGATCGTTTCCGTAATTGAGATCGTTTCCGTCGTTCAGATCGTTTCAGTCGTTCAGATCTCTTCTCTTGTTCAGATCGTTTCAGTCGTTCAGATCGTTTCAGTCATTCAGATCGTTTCAGTCGTTCAGATCGTTTCAGTCGTTCAGTTCGCTTCCGTCGTTCAGATCGTTTCCGTCGTTCAGATCGTTTCCGTCGTTCAGATCGTTTACGTCGTTCAATTCGTTTACGTCGATGAGATCGTTTTACGTCGTTCAGATCGTTTCCGTCGTTCAGCTCGTTTCCGTCGTTGAGATCGTTTCAGTCGTTCAGATCGTTCCCTCATCAGCTCTTTTCCGCCGTTCAGATCGTTTCCGTCGTTCAGATCGTTTCAGTCGTTCAGATCGTTTCCGTCGTTCAGATCGTTTACGTCGTTCAGATCGTTTACGTCGTTCAGATCGTTTCAGTCGTTCAGCTCGTTTCCATCGTTCAGATCGTTTCCGTCGTTCAATTCGTTCACGTCGATGAGATCGTTTCCGTCGTTCAGATCGTTTCCGTCGTTGAGATCGTTTCAGTCGTTCAGATCGTTTCAGTCATTCAGCTCTTTTCAGTCATTCAGATCGTTTGTCGTTCAGATCGTTTCCATCGTTCAGATCTCTTCTCTTGTTCAGATCGTTTCAGTCGTTCAGATCTCTTCTCTTGTTCAGATCGTTTCAGTCGTTCAGATCGTTTCCGTAATTGAGATCGTTTCCGTCGTTCAGATCGTTTCAGTCGTTCAGATCGTTTCCGTCGTTCAGCTCGTTTCAGTCGTTCAGATCGTTTCAGTCATTCAGATCGTTTCAGTCGTTCAGATCGTTTCCGTAATTGAGATCGTTTCCGTCGTTCAGCTCGTTTCAGTCGTTCAGCTCGTTTCAGTCGTTCAGCTCTTTTCCGTCGTTCAGATCGTTTCCGTCGTTCAGATCGTTTCCCTCATCAGTTCGTTTCCGTCGTTCAGATCGTTTCAGTCGTTCAGATCGTTTCAGTCATTCAGATCGTTTCCCTCATCAGTTCGTTTCCGTCGATGAGATCGTTTCCGTCGTTCAGATCGTTTCCGTCGTTGAGATCGTTTCAGTCGTTCAGATCGTTTCAGTCATTCAGCTCTTTTCAGTCATTCAGATCGTTTCCGTCGTTCAGCTCGTTTCCGTCATCCAGATCGTTTGTCGTTCAGATCGTTTCCATCGTTCAGCTTGCTTCAGTCGTTCAGCTTGCTTCAGTCATTCAGATCGTTTCAGTTGTTCAGATCGTTTAAGTCGTTCAGCTCGTTTCCGTCATTCAGATCGTTTCAGTTGTTCAGATCGTTTCAGTCGTTCAGATCGTTTCCGTAATTGAGATCGTTTCCGTCGTTCAGATCGTTTCAGTCGTTCAGCTCGTTTCAGTCGTTCAGCTCTTTTCCGTCGTTCAGATCGTTTCAGTCGTTCAGATCGTTTCCGTCGTTCAGATCGTTTCCCTCATCAGTTCGTTTCCGTCGTTCAGATCGTTTCAGTCGTTCAGATCGTTTCAGTCGTTCAGTTCGCTTCCGTCGTTCAGATCGTTTCAGTCGTTCAGATCGTTTCAGTCGTTCAGATCGCTTCCGTCGTTCAGCTCGTTTCCGTCGTTCAGATCGTTTCCGTCGTTCAGATCGTTTACGTCGTTCAATTCGTTTACGTCGATGAGATCGTTTTACGTCGTTCAGATCGTTTCCGTCGTTCAGCTCGTTTCCGTCGTTCAGATCGTTTCAGTCGTTCAGATCGTTCCCTCATCAGCTCTTTTCCGCCGTTCAGATCGTTTCCGTCGTTCAGATCGTTTCAGTCGTTCAGATCGTTTCGGTCGTTCAGATCGTTTCCATCGTTCAGATCGTTTCCGTCGTTCAATTCGTTCACGTCGATGAGATCGTTTCCGTCGTTCAGATCGTTTCCGTCGTTGAGATCGTTTCAGTCGTTCAGATCGTTTCAGTCATTCAGCTCTTTTCAGTCATTCAGATCGTTTCCGTCGTTCAGCTCGTTTCCGTCATCCAGATCGTTTGTCGTTCAGATCGTTTCCATCGTTCAGCTTGCTTCAGTCGTTCAGCTTGCTTCAGTCATTCAGATCGTTTCAGTTGTTCAGATCGTTTAAGTCGTTCAGCTCGTTTCCGTCATTCAGATCGTTTCAGTTGTTCAGATCGTTTCAGTCGTTCAGATCGTTTCCGTAATTGAGATCGTTTCCGTCGTTCAGATCGTTTCAGTCGTTCAGATCGTTTCAGTTGTTCAGATCGTTTCAGTCGTTCAGATCGTTTCCGTAATTGAGATCGTTTCCGTCGTTCAGATCGTTTCAGTCGTTCAGATCTCTTCTCTTGTTCAGATCGTTTCAGTCGTTCAGATCGTTTCAGTCATTCAGATCGTTTCAGTCGTTCAGATCGTTTCAGTCGTTCAGTTCGCTTCCGTCGTTCAGATCGTTTCCGTCGTTCAGATCGTTTCCGTCGTTCAGATCGTTTACGTCGTTCAATTCGTTTACGTCGATGAGATCGTTTTACGTCGTTCAGATCGTTTCCGTCGTTCAGCTCGTTTCCGTCGTTGAGATCGTTTCAGTCGTTCAGATCGTTCCCTCATCAGCTCTTTTCCGCCGTTCAGATCGTTTCCGTCGTTCAGATCGTTTCAGTCGTTCAGATCGTTTCGGTCGTTCAGATCGTTTACGTCGTTCAGATCGTTTACGTCGTTCAGATCGTTTCAGTCGTTCAGCTCGTTTCCATCGTTCAGATCGTTTCCGTCGTTCAATTCGTTCACGTCGATGAGATCGTTTCCGTCGTTCAGATCGTTTCCGTCGTTGAGATCGTTTCAGTCGTTCAGATCGTTTCAGTCATTCAGCTCTTTTCAGTCATTCAGATCGTTTGTCGTTCAGATCGTTTCCATCGTTCAGATCTCTTCTCTTGTTCAGATCGTTTCAGTCGTTCAGATCTCTTCTCTTGTTCAGATCGTTTCAGTCGTTCAGATCGTTTCAGTCATTCAGATCGTTTCCGTCGTTCAGATCGTTTCCATCGTTCATCTCGTTTCAGTCGTTCAGATCGTTTCAGTCGTTCAGATCGTTTAAGTCGTTCAGCTCGTTTCCGTCATTCAGATCGTTTCAGTTGTTCAGATCGTTTCAGTCATTCAGATCGTTTCCGTAATTGAGATCGTTTCAGTTGTTCAGATCGTTTCAGTCGTTCAGATCGTTTCCGTAATTGAGATCGTTTCCGTCGTTCAGATCGTTTCAGTCGTTCAGATCGTTTCCGTCGTTCAGCTCGTTTCAGTCGTTCAGATCGTTTCAGTCATTCAGATCGTTTCAGTCGTTCAGATCGTTTCCGTAATTGAGATCGTTTCCGTCGTTCAGCTCGTTTCAGTCGTTCAGCTCTGTTCAGTCGTTCAGCTCTTTTCCGTCGTTCAGATCGTTTCAGTCGTTCAGATCGTTTCCGTCGTTCAGATCGTTTCCCTCATCAGTTCGTTTCCGTCGTTCAGATCGTTTCAGTCGTTCAGATCGTTTCAGTCGTTCAGTTCGCTTCCGTCGTTCAGATCGTTTCAGTCGTTCAGATCGTTTCAGTCGTTCAGATCGCTTCCGTCGTTCAGCTCGTTTCCGTCGTTCAGATCGTTTCCGTCGTTCAGATCGTTTACGTCGTTCAATTCGTTTACGTCGATGAGATCGTTTTACGTCGTTCAGATCGTTTCCGTCGTTCAGCTCGTTTCCGTCGTTCAGATCGTTTCAGTCGTTCAGATCGTTCCCTCATCAGCTCTTTTCCGCCGTTCAGATCGTTTCCGTCGTTCAGATCGTTTCAGTCGTTCAGATCGTTTCGGTCGTTCAGATCGTTTCCATCGTTCAGATCGTTTCCGTCGTTCAATTCGTTCACGTCGATGAGATCGTTTCCGTCGTTCAGATCGTTTCCGTCGTTGAGATCGTTTCAGTCGTTCAGATCGTTTCAGTCATTCAGCTCTTTTCAGTCATTCAGATCGTTTCCGTCGTTCAGCTCGTTTCCGTCATCCAGATCGTTTGTCGTTCAGATCGTTTCCATCGTTCAGCTTGCTTCAGTCGTTCAGCTTGCTTCAGTCATTCAGATCGTTTCAGTTGTTCAGATCGTTTAAGTCGTTCAGCTCGTTTCCGTCATTCAGATCGTTTCAGTTGTTCAGATCGTTTCAGTCGTTCAGATCTCTTCTCTTGTTCAGATCGTTTCAGTCGTTCAGATCGTTTCAGTCATTCAGATCGTTTCAGTCGTTCAGATCGTTTCAGTCGTTCAGTTCGCTTCCGTCGTTCAGATCGTTTCCGTCGTTCAGATCGTTTCCGTCGTTCAGATCGTTTACGTCGTTCAATTCGTTTACGTCGATGAGATCGTTTTACGTCGTTCAGATCGTTTCCGTCGTTCAGCTCGTTTCCGTCGTTGAGATCGTTTCAGTCGTTCAGATCGTTCCCTCATCAGCTCTTTTCCGCCGTTCAGATCGTTTCCGTCGTTCAGATCGTTTCAGTCGTTCAGATCGTTTCGGTCGTTCAGATCGTTTACGTCGTTCAGATCGTTTACGTCGTTCAGATCGTTTCAGTCGTTCAGCTCGTTTCCATCGTTCAGATCGTTTCCGTCGTTCAATTCGTTCACGTCGATGAGATCGTTTCCGTCGTTCAGATCGTTTCCGTCGTTGAGATCGTTTCAGTCGTTCAGATCGTTTCAGTCATTCAGCTCTTTTCAGTCATTCAGATCGTTTGTCGTTCAGATCGTTTCCATCGTTCAGATCTCTTCTCTTGTTCAGATCGTTTCAGTCGTTCAGATCTCTTCTCTTGTTCAGATCGTTTCAGTCGTTCAGATCGTTTCAGTCATTCAGCTCGTTTCAGTCGTTCAGCTCGTTTCAGTCGTTCAGCTCTTTTCCGTCATTCAGATCTTTTCAGTCGTTCAGCTCGTTTCCGTCATTCAGATCGTTTCAGTCGTTCATCTCGTTTCCGTCGTTCATCTCGTTTCAGTCGTTCAGCTCGTTTCAGTCGTTCAGCTCGTTTCCGCCGTTCAGATCGTTTCCGTCGTTCAGATCGTTTCAGTCATTCAGATCGTTTCCGTCGTTCAGATCGTTTCCATCGTTCATCTCGTTTCAGTCGTTCAGATCGTTTCAGTCGTTCAGATCGTTTAAGTCGTTCAGCTCGTTTCCGTCATTCAGATCGTTTCAGTTGTTCAGATCGTTTCAGTCATTCAGATCGTTTCCGTAATTGAGATCGTTTCAGTTGTTCAGATCGTTTCAGTCGTTCAGATCGTTTCCGTAATTGAGATCGTTTCCGTCGTTCAGATCGTTTCAGTCGTTCAGATCGTTTCCGTCGTTCAGCTCGTTTCAGTCGTTCAGATCGTTTCAGTCATTCAGATCGTTTCAGTCGTTCAGATCGTTTCCGTAATTGAGATCGTTTCCGTCGTTCAGCTCGTTTCAGTCGTTCAGCTCGTTTCAGTCGTTCAGCTCTTTTCCGTCGTTCAGATCGTTTCAGTCGTTCAGATCGTTTCCGTCGTTCAGCTCGTTTCAGTCGTTCAGCTCGTTTCAGTCGTTCAGCTCGTTTCAGTCGTTCAGCTCGTTTCCGTTATTCAGATCGTTTCAGTCGTTCATCTCGTTTCAGTCGTTCAGCTCTTTTCCGTCGTTCAGATCGTTTCCGTCGTTCAGATCGTTTCCCTCATCAGTTCGTTTCCGTCGTTCAGATCGTTTCAGTCGTTCAGATCGTTTCAGTCGTTCAGATCGCTTCCGTCGTTCAGCTCGTTTCCGTCGTTCAGATCGTTTCCGTCGTTCAGATCGTTTACGTCGTTCAATTCGTTTACGTCGATGAGATCGTTTTACGTCGTTCAGATCGTTTCCGTCGTTCAGCTCTTTTCCGCCGTTCAGATCGTTTCCGTCGTTCAGATCGTTTCAGTCGTTCAGATCGTTTCGGTCGTTCAGATCGTTTCCATCGTTCAGATCGTTTCCGTCGTTCAATTCGTTCACGTCGATGAGATCGTTTCCGTCGTTCAGATCGTTTCCGTCGTTGAGATCGTTTCAGTCGTTCAGATCGTTTCAGTCATTCAGCTCTTTTCAGTCATTCAGATCGTTTCCGTCGTTCAGCTCGTTTCCGTCATCCAGATCGTTTGTCGTTCAGATCGTTTCCATCGTTCAGCTTGCTTCAGTCGTTCAGCTTGCTTCAGTCATTCAGATCGTTTCAGTTGTTCAGATCGTTTAAGTCGTTCAGCTCGTTTCCGTCATTCAGATCGTTTCAGTTGTTCAGATCGTTTCAGTCGTTCAGATCGTTTCCGTAATTGAGATCGTTTCCGTCGTTCAGATCGTTTCAGTCGTTCAGATCGTTTCAGTTGTTCAGATCGTTTCAGTCGTTCAGATCGTTTCCGTAATTGAGATCGTTTCCGTCGTTCAGATCGTTTCAGTCGTTCAGATCTCTTCTCTTGTTCAGATCGTTTCAGTCGTTCAGATCGTTTCAGTCATTCAGATCGTTTCAGTCGTTCAGATCGTTTCAGTCGTTCAGTTCGCTTCCGTCGTTCAGATCGTTTCCGTCGTTCAGATCGTTTCCGTCGTTCAGATCGTTTACGTCGTTCAATTCGTTTACGTCGATGAGATCGTTTTACGTCGTTCAGATCGTTTCCGTCGTTCAGCTCGTTTCCGTCGTTGAGATCGTTTCAGTCGTTCAGATCGTTCCCTCATCAGCTCTTTTCCGCCGTTCAGATCGTTTCCGTCGTTCAGATCGTTTCAGTCGTTCAGATCGTTTCGGTCGTTCAGATCGTTTACGTCGTTCAGATCGTTTACGTCGTTCAGATCGTTTCAGTCGTTCAGCTCGTTTCCATCGTTCAGATCGTTTCCGTCGTTCAATTCGTTCACGTCGATGAGATCGTTTCCGTCGTTCAGATCGTTTCCGTCGTTCAATTCGTTCACGTCGATGAGATCGTTTCAGTCGTTCAGATCGTTTCAGTCATTCAGCTCTTTTCAGTCATTCAGATCGTTTGTCGTTCAGATCGTTTCCATCGTTCAGATCTCTTCTCTTGTTCAGATCGTTTCAGTCGTTCAGATCTCTTCTCTTGTTCAGATCGTTTCAGTCGTTCAGATCGTTTCAGTCATTCAGATCGTTTCCGTCGTTCAGATCGTTTCAGTCATTCAGATCGTTTCCGTCGTTCAGATCGTTTCCATCGTTCATCTCGTTTCAGTCGTTCAGATCGTTTCAGTCGTTCAGATCGTTTAAGTCGTTCAGCTCGTTTCCGTCATTCAGATCGTTTCAGTTGTTCAGATCGTTTCAGTCATTCAGATCGTTTCCGTAATTGAGATCGTTTCAGTTGTTCAGATCGTTTCAGTCGTTCAGCTCGTTTCCGTTATTCAGATCGTTTCCGTCGTTCAGATCGTTTCCGTCGTTCAGATCGTTTCCCTCATCAGTTCGTTTCCGTCGTTCAGATCGTTTCAGTCGTTCAGATCGTTTCAGTCGTTCAGTTCGCTTCCGTCGTTCAGATCGTTTCAGTCGTTCAGATCGTTTCAGTCGTTCAGATCGCTTCCGTCGTTCAGCTCGTTTCCGTCGTTCAGATCGTTTCCGTCGTTCAGATCGTTTACGTCGTTCAATTCGTTTACGTCGATGAGATCGTTTTACGTCGTTCAGATCGTTTCCGTCGTTCAGCTCGTTTCCGTCGTTCAGATCGTTTCAGTCGTTCAGATCGTTCCCTCATCAGCTCTTTTCCGCCGTTCAGATCGTTTCCGTCGTTCAGATCGTTTCAGTCGTTCAGATCGTTTCGGTCGTTCAGATCGTTTCCATCGTTCAGATCGTTTCCGTCGTTCAATTCGTTCACGTCGATGAGATCGTTTCCGTCGTTCAGATCGTTTCCGTCGTTGAGATCGTTTCAGTCGTTCAGATCGTTTCAGTCATTCAGCTCTTTTCAGTCATTCAGATCGTTTCCGTCATTCAGCTCGTTTCCGTCATCCAGATCGTTTGTCGTTCAGATCGTTTCCATCGTTCAGCTTGCTTCAGTCGTTCAGCTTGCTTCAGTCATTCAGATCGTTTCAGTTGTTCAGATCGTTTAAGTCGTTCAGCTCGTTTCCGTCATTCAGATCGTTTCAGTTGTTCAGATCGTTTCAGTCGTTCAGATCGTTTCCGTAATTGAGATCGTTTCCGTCGTTCAGATCGTTTCAGTCGTTCAGATCGTTTCAGTTGTTCAGATCGTTTCAGTCGTTCAGATCGTTTCCGTAATTGAGATCGTTTCCGTCGTTCAGATCGTTTCAGTCGTTCAGATCTCTTCTCTTGTTCAAATCGTTTCAGTCGTTCAGATCGTTTCAGTCATTCAGATCGTTTCAGTCGTTCAG
This sequence comes from Blennius ocellaris, assembly GCF_963422515.1. Taxonomy (NCBI): domain Eukaryota; kingdom Metazoa; phylum Chordata; class Actinopteri; order Blenniiformes; family Blenniidae; genus Blennius; species Blennius ocellaris. The sequence goes on from NW_027662315.1 coordinate 971,426, forward strand.
ATCGTTTCAGTCGTTCAGTTCGCTTCCGTCGTTCAGATCGTTTCCGTCGTTCAGATCGTTTCCGTCGTTCAGATCGTTTACGTCGTTCAATTCGTTTACGTCGATGAGATCGTTTTACGTCGTTCAGATCGTTTCCGTCGTTCAGCTCGTTTCCGTCGTTGAGATCGTTTCAGTCGTTCAGATCGTTCCCTCATCAGCTCTTTTCCGCCGTTCAGATCGTTTCCGTCGTTCAGATCGTTTCAGTCGTTCAGATCGTTTCGGTCGTTCAGATCGTTTACGTCGTTCAGATCGTTTACGTCGTTCAGATCGTTTCAGTCGTTCAGCTCGTTTCCATCGTTCAGATCGTTTCCGTCGTTCAATTCGTTCACGTCGATGAGATCGTTTCCGTCGTTCAGATCGTTTCCGTCGTTGAGATCGTTTCAGTCGTTCAGATCGTTTCAGTCATTCAGCTCTTTTCAGTCATTCAGATCGTTTGTCGTTCAGATCGTTTCCATCGTTCAGATCTCTTCTCTTGTTCAGATCGTTTCAGTCGTTCAGATCTCTTCTCTTGTTCAGATCGTTTCAGTCGTTCAGATCGTTTCAGTCATTCAGATCGTTTCCGTCGTTCAGATCGTTTCCGTCGTTCATCTCGTTTCAGTCGTTCAGATCGTTTCAGTCGTTCAGATCGTTTCCGTCGTTCAATTCGTTCACGTCGATGAGATCGTTTCCGTCGTTGAGATCGTTTCAGTCGTTCAGATCGTTTCAGTCATTCAGCTCTTTTCAGTCATTCAGATCGTTTCAGTCGTTCAGATCGTTTCCGTCATCCAGATCGTTTGTCGTTCAGATCGTTTCCATCGTTCAGCTTGCTTCAGTCGTTCAGATCGTTTCAGTCGTTCAGATCTCTTCTCTTGTTCAGATCGTTTCAGTCGTTCAGATCGTTTCAGTCATTCAGATCGTTTCCGTCGTTCAGATCGTTTCCGTCGTTCATCTCGTTTCAGTTGTTCAGATCGTTTCAGTCGTTCAGATCGTTTAAGTCGTTCAGCTCGTTTCCGTCATTCAGATCGTTTCAGTCGTTCAGATCTTTTCAGTCGTTCAGCTCGTTTCCGTCATTCAGATCGTTTCAGTCGTTCATCTCGTTTCCGTCGTTCATCTCGTTTCAGTCGTTCAGCTCGTTTCAGTCGTTCAGCTCGTTTCCGCCGTTCAGATCGTTTCCGTCGTTCAGATCGTTTCAGTCGTTCAGATCGTTTCGGTCGTTCAGATCGTTTACGTCGTTCATCTCGTTTCAGTCATTCAGATCGTTTCCGTCGTTCAGATCGTTTCCTTCGTTCATCTCGTTTCAGTCGTTCAGATCGTTTCAGTCGTTCAGATCGTTTAAGTCGTTCAGCTCGTTTCCGTCATTCAGATCGTTTCAGTTGTTCAGATCGTTTCAGTCATTCAGATCGTTTCCGTAATTGAGATCGTTTCAGTTGTTCAGATCGTTTCAGTCGTTCAGATCGTTTCCGTAATTGAGATCGTTTCCGTCGTTCAGATCGTTTCAGTCGTTCAGATCGTTTCCGTCGTTCAGCTCGTTTCAGTCGTTCAGATCGTTTCAGTCATTCAGATCGTTTCAGTCGTTCAGATCGTTTCCGTAATTGAGATCGTTTCCGTCGTTCAGCTCGTTTCAGTCGTTCAGCTCGTTTCAGTCGTTCAGCTCGTTTCAGTCGTTCAGCTCTTTTCCGTCGTTCAGATCGTTTCAGTCGTTCAGATCGTTTCCGTCGTTCAGCTCGTTTCAGTCGTTCAGCTCGTTTCAGTCGTTCAGCTCGTTTCAGTCGTTCAGCTCGTTTCCGTTATTCAGATCGTTTCAGTCGTTCATCTCGTTTCAGTCGTTCAGCTCTTTTCCGTCGTTCAGATCGTTTCCGTCGTTCAGATCGTTTCCGTCGTTCAGATCGTTTCCCTCATCAGTTCGTTTCCGTCGTTCAGATCGTTTCAGTCGTTCAGATCGTTTCAGTCGTTCAGTTCGCTTCCGTCGTTCAGATCGTTTCAGTCGTTCAGATCGTTTCAGTCGTTCAGATCGCTTCCGTCGTTCAGCTCGTTTCCGTCGTTCAGATCGTTTCCGTCGTTCAGATCGTTTACGTCGTTCAATTCGTTTACGTCGATGAGATCGTTTTACGTCGTTCAGATCGTTTCCGTCGTTCAGCTCGTTTCCGTCGTTCAGATCGTTTCAGTCGTTCAGATCGTTCCCTCATCAGCTCTTTTCCGCCGTTCAGATCGTTTCCGTCGTTCAGATCGTTTCAGTCGTTCAGATCGTTTCGGTCGTTCAGATCGTTTACGTCGTTCAGATCGTTTACGTCGTTCAGATCGTTTCAGTCGTTCAGATCGTTTCCGTCGTTCAATTCGTTCACGTCGATGAGATCGTTTCCGTCGTTCAGATCGTTTCCGTCGTTGAGATCGTTTCAGTCGTTCAGATCGTTTCAGTCATTCAGCTCTTTTCAGTCATTCAGATCGTTTCCGTCGTTCAGCTCGTTTCCGTCATCCAGATCGTTTGTCGTTCAGATCGTTTCCATCGTTCAGCTTGCTTCAGTCGTTCAGCTTGCTTCAGTCATTCAGATCGTTTCAGTTGTTCAGATCGTTTAAGTCGTTCAGCTCGTTTCCGTCATTCAGATCGTTTCAGTTGTTCAGATCGTTTCAGTCGTTCAGATCGTTTACGTAATTGAGATCGTTTCCGTCGTTCAGATCGTTTCAGTCGTTCAGATCGTTTCAGTCGTTCAGATCGTTTCCGTAATTGAGATCGTTTCCGTCGTTCAGATCGTTTCAGTCGTTCAGTTCGCTTCCGTCGTTCAGATCGTTTCCGTCGTTCAATTCGTTTACGTCGATGAGATCGTTTTACGTCGTTCAGATCGTTTCCGTCGTTCAGCTCGTTTCCGTCGTTCAGATCGTTTCAGTCGTTCAGATCGTTCCCTCATCAGCTCTTTTCCGCCGTTCAGATCGTTTCCGTCGTTCAGATCTCTTCTCTTGTTCAGATCGTTTCAGTCATTCAGATCGTTTCCGTCGTTCATCTCGTTTCCGTCGTTCATCTCGTTTCAGTCGTTCAGCTCGTTTCAGTCGTTCAGCTCGTTTCCGCCGTTCAGATCGTTTCAGTCGTTCAGCTCGTTTCAGTCGTTCAGCTCGTTTCCGTCGTTCAGATCGTTTCAGTCGTTCAGATCGTTTCGGTCGTTCAGATCGTTTCCATCGTTCAGATCGTTTCCGTCGTTCAATTCGTTCACGTCGATGAGATCGTTTACGTCGTTCAGATCGTTTCCGTCATTGAGATCGTTTCAGTCGTTCAGATCGTTTCAGTCATTCAGCTCTTTTCAGTCGTTCAGATCGTTTCAGTCATTCAGATCGTTTCAGTCATTCAGCTCTTTTCAGTCGTTCAGATCGTTTCAGTCATTCAGATCGTTTCAGTCGTTCAGATCGTTTCCCTCATCAGTTCGTTTCCGTCGTTCAGCTCGTTTCCGTCGTTCAGCTCGTTTCAGTCATCCAGATCGTTTGTCGTTCAGATTGTTTCCATCGTTCAGCTTGCTTCAGTCGTTCAGATCGTTTCAGTCGTTCAGATCTCTTCTCTTGTTCAGATCGTTTCAGTCGTTCAGATCGTTTCAGTCATTCAGATCGTTTCCGTCGTTCAGATCGTTTCAGTCGTTCAGATCGTTTCCGTCGTTCAGCTCGTTTCAGTCGTTCAGATCGTTTCAGTCATTCAGATCGTTTCAGTCGTTCAGATCGTTTTAGTCGTTCAGATCGTTTTAGTCGTTCAGATCGTTTCAGTCGTTCAGCTCTTTTCCGCCGTTCAGATCGTTTCCGTCGTTCAGATCGTTTCAGTCGTTCAGATCGTTTCGGTCGTTCAGATCGTTTACGTCGTTCAGATCGTTTACGTCGTTCAGATCGTTTCAGTCGTTCAGCTCGTTTCCATCGTTCAGATCGTTTCCGTCGTTGAGATCGTTTCAGTCGTTCAGATCGTTTCAGTCATTCAGCTCTTTTCAGTCATTCAGATCGTTTCAGTCGTTCAGATCTCTTCTCTTGTTCAGATCGTTTCAGTCATTCAGATCGTTTCCGTCGTTCAGATCGTTTCCGTCGTTCATCTCGTTTCAGTCGTTCAGATCGTTTCAGTCGTTCAGATCGTTTCAGTCGTTCATCTCGTTTCCGTCGTTCATCTCGTTTCAGTCGTTCAGCTCGTTTCAGTCGTTCAGATCGTTTCCGTCGTTCAATTCGTTCACGTCGATGAGATCGTTTACGTCGTTCAGATCGTTTCCGTCATTGAGATCGTTTCAGTCGTTCAGATCGTTTCAGTCATTCAGCTCTTTTCAGTCGTTCAGATCGTTTCAGTCATTCAGATCGTTTCAGTCGTTCAGATCGTTTCCCTCATCAGTTCGTTTCCGTCGTTCAGCTCGTTTCCGTCATCCAGATCGTTTGTCGTTCAGATCGTTTCCATCGTTCAGCTTGCTTCAGTCGTTCAGATCGTTTCAGTTGTTCAGATCTCTTCTCTTGTTCAGATCGTTTCAGTCGTTCAGATCGTTTCAGTCATTCAGATCGTTTCCGTCGTTCAGATCGTTTCAGTCGTTCAGATCGTTTCCGTCGTTCAGCTCGTTTCAGTCGTTCAGATCGTTTCAGTCATTCAGATCGTTTCAGTCGTTCAGATCGTTTTAGTCGTTCAGATCGTTTTAGTCGTTCAGATCGTTTCAGTCGTTCAGCTCTTTTCCGTCGTTCAGATCGTTTCCGTCGTTCAGATCGTTTCCCTCATCAGTTCGTTTCCGTCGTTCAGATCGTTTCAGTCGTTCAGATCGTTTCAGTCGTTCAGATCGCTTCCGTCGTTCAGATCGTTTCAGTCGTTCAGATCGTTTTAGTCGTTCAGATCGTTTTAGTCGTTCAGATCGTTTCAGTCGTTCAGCTCTTTTCCGTCGTTCAGATCGTTTCCGTCGTTCAGATCGTTTCCCTCATCAGTTCGTTTCCGTCGTTCAGATCGTTTCAGTCGTTCAGATCGTTTCAGTCGTTCAGATCGCTTCCGTCGTTCAGATCGTTTCAGTCGTTCAGATCGTTTCAGTCGTTCAGATCGTTTCAGTCATTCAGCTCTTTTCAGTCGTTCAGATCGTTTCAGTCATTCAGATCGTTTCAGTCGTTCAGATCGTTTCAGTCATTCAGCTCTTTTCAGTCGTTCAGATCGTTTCAGTCATTCAGATCGTTTCAGTCGTTCAGATCGTTTCCCTCATCAGTTCGTTTCCGTCGTTCAGCTCGTTTCCGTCATCCAGATCGTTTGTCGTTCAGATCGTTTCCATCGTTCAGCTTGCTTCAGTCGTTCAGATCGTTTCAGTCGTTCAGATCTCTTCTCTTGTTCAGATCGTTTCAGTCGTTCAGATCGTTTCAGTCATTCAGATCGTTTCCGTCGTTCAGATCGTTTCAGTCGTTCAGATCGTTTCCGTCGTTCAGCTCGTTTCAGTCATTCAGATCGTTTCAGTCATTCAGATCGTTTCAGTCGTTCAGATCGTTTTAGTCGTTCAGATCGTTTTAGTCGTTCAGATCGTTTCAGTCGTTCAGCTCTTTTCCGCCGTTCAGATCGTTTCCGTCGTTCAGATCGTTTCAGTCGTTCAGATCGTTTCGGTCGTTCAGATCGTTTACGTCGTTCAGATCGTTTACGTCGTTCAGATCGTTTCAGTCGTTCAGCTCGTTTCCATCGTTCAGATCGTTTCCGTCGTTCAATTCGTTCACGTCGATGAGATCGTTTCCGTCGTTCAGATCGTTTCCGTCGTTCAGATCGTTTCAGTCGTTCAGCTCTTTTCCGTCGTTCAGATCGTTTCCGTCGTTCAGATCGTTTCCCTCATCAGTTCGTTTCCGTCGTTCAGATCGTTTCAGTCGTTCAGATCGTTTCAGTCGTTCAGATCGCTTCCGTCGTTCAGATCGTTTCAGTCGTTCAGATCGTTTCAGTCGTTCAGATCGTTTCAGTCATTCAGCTCTTTTCAGTCGTTCAGATCGTTTCAGTCATTCAGATCGTTTCAGTCGTTCAGATCGTTTCAGTCATTCAGCTCTTTTCAGTCGTTCAGATCGTTTCAGTCATTCAGATCGTTTCAGTCGTTCAGATCGTTTCCCTCATCAGTTCGTTTCCGTCGTTCAGCTCGTTTCCGTCATCCAGATCGTTTGTCGTTCAGATCGTTTCCATCGTTCAGCTTGCTTCAGTCGTTCAGATCGTTTCAGTCGTTCAGATCTCTTCTCTTGTTCAGATCGTTTCAGTCGTTCAGATCGTTTCAGTCATTCAGATCGTTTCCGTCGTTCAGATCGTTTCAGTCGTTCAGATCGTTTCCGTCGTTCAGCTCGTTTCAGTCGTTCAGATCGTTTCAGTCATTCAGATCGTTTCAGTCGTTCAGATCGTTTTAGTCGTTCAGATCGTTTTAGTCGTTCAGATCGTTTCAGTCGTTCAGCTCTTTTCCGCCGTTCAGATCGTTTCCGTCGTTCAGATCGTTTCAGTCGTTCAGATCGTTTCGGTCGTTCAGATCGTTTACGTCGTTCAGATCGTTTACGTCGTTCAGATCGTTTCAGTCGTTCAGCTCGTTTCCATCGTTCAGATCGTTTCCGTCGTTCAATTCGTTCACGTCGATGAGATCGTTTCCGTCGTTCAGATCGTTTCCGTCGTTGAGATCGTTTCAGTCGTTCAGATCGTTTCAGTCATTCAGCTCTTTTCAGTCATTCAGATCGTTTGTCGTTCAGATCGTTTCCATCGTTCAGATCTCTTCTCTTGTTCAGATCGTTTCAGTCGTTCAGATCTCTTCTCTTGTTCAGATCGTTTCAGTCATTCAGATCGTTTCCGTCGTTCAGATCGTTTCCGTCGTTCATCTCGTTTCAGTCGTTCAGATCGTTTCAGTCGTTCAGATCGTTTCAGTCGTTCATCTCGTTTCCGTCGTTCATCTCGTTTCAGTCGTTCAGCTCGTTTCAGTCGTTCATCTCGTTTCCGTCGTTCATCTCGTTTCAGTCGTTCAGCTCGTTTCAGTCGTTCAGCTCGTTTCCGCCGTTCAGATCGTTTCAGTCGTTCAGCTCGTTTCAGTCGTTCAGCTCGTTTCCGTCGTTCATCTCGTTTCAGTCGTTCAGATCGTTTCAGTCGTTCAGATCGTTTCAGTCGTTCATCTCGTTTCCGTCGTTCATCTCGTTTCAGTCGTTCAGCTCTTTTCAGTCGTTCAGATCGTTTCAGTCATTCAGATCGTTTCAGTCGTTCAGATCGTTTCCCTCATCAGTTCGTTTCCGTCGTTCAGCTCGTTTCCGTCATCCAGATCGTTTGTCGTTCAGATCGTTTCCATCGTTCAGCTTGCTTCAGTCGTTCAGATCGTTTCAGTCGTTCAGATCTCTTCTCTTGTTCAGATCGTTTCAGTCGTTCAGATCGTTTCAGTCATTCAGATCGTTTCCGTCGTTCAGATCGTTTCAGTCGTTCAGATCGTTTCCGTCGTTCAGCTCGTTTCAGTCGTTCAGATCGTTTCAGTCATTCAGATCGTTTCAGTCGTTCAGATCGTTTTAGTCGTTCAGATCGTTTTAGTCGTTCAGATCGTTTCAGTCGTTCAGCTCTTTTCCGCCGTTCAGATCGTTTCCGTCGTTCAGATCGTTTCAGTCGTTCAGATCGTTTCGGTCGTTCAGATCGTTTACGTCGTTCAGATCGTTTACGTCGTTCAGATCGTTTCAGTCGTTCAGCTCGTTTCCATCGTTCAGATCGTTTCCGTCGTTCAATTCGTTCACGTCGATGAGATCGTTTCCGTCGTTCAGATCGTTTCCGTCGTTCAGATCGTTTCAGTCGTTCAGCTCTTTTCCGTCGTTCAGATCGTTTCCCTCATCAGTTCGTTTCCGTCGTTCAGATCGTTTCAGTCGTTCAGATCGTTTCAGTCATTCAGCTCTTTTCAGTCGTTCAGATCGTTTCAGTCATTCAGATCGTTTCAGTCGTTCAGATCGTTTCAGTCATTCAGCTCTTTTCAGTCGTTCAGATCGTTTCAGTCATTCAGATCGTTTCAGTCGTTCAGATCGTTTCCCTCATCAGTTCGTTTCCGTCGTTCAGCTCGTTTCCGTCATCCAGATCGTTTGTCGTTCAGATCGTTTCCATCGTTCAGCTTGCTTCAGTCGTTCAGATCGTTTCAGTCGTTCAGATCTCTTCTCTTGTTCAGATCGTTTCAGTCGTTCAGATCGTTTCAGTCATTCAGATCGTTTCCGTCGTTCAGATCGTTTCAGTCGTTCAGATCGTTTCCGTCGTTCAGCTCGTTTCAGTCGTTCAGATCGTTTCAGTCATTCAGATCGTTTCAGTCGTTCAGATCGTTTTAGTCGTTCAGATCGTTTTAGTCGTTCAGATCGTTTCAGTCGTTCAGCTCTTTTCCGCCGTTCAGATCGTTTCCGTCGTTCAGATCGTTTCAGTCGTTCAGATCGTTTCGGTCGTTCAGATCGTTTACGTCGTTCAGATCGTTTACGTCGTTCAGATCGTTTCAGTCGTTCAGCTCGTTTCCATCGTTCAGATCGTTTCCGTCGTTCAATTCGTTCACGTCGATGAGATCGTTTCCGTCGTTCAGATCGTTTCCGTCGTTGAGATCGTTTCAGTCGTTCAGATCGTTTCAGTCATTCAGCTCTTTTCAGTCATTCAGATCGTTTGTCGTTCAGATCGTTTCCATCGTTCAGATCTCTTCTCTTGTTCAGATCGTTTCAGTCGTTCAGATCTCTTCTCTTGTTCAGATCGTTTCAGTCATTCAGATCGTTTCCGTCGTTCAGATCGTTTCCGTCGTTCATCTCGTTTCAGTCGTTCAGATCGTTTCAGTCGTTCAGATCGTTTCAGTCGTTCATCTCGTTTCCGTCGTTCATCTCGTTTCAGTCGTTCAGCTCGTTTCAGTCGTTCATCTCGTTTCCGTCGTTCATCTCGTTTCAGTCGTTCAGCTCGTTTCAGTCGTTCAGCTCGTTTCCGCCGTTCAGATCGTTTCAGTCGTTCAGCTCGTTTCAGTCGTTCAGCTCGTTTCCGTCGTTCATCTCGTTTCAGTCGTTCAGATCGTTTCAGTCGTTCAGATCGTTTCAGTCGTTCATCTCGTTTCCGTCGTTCATCTCGTTTCAGTCGTTCAGCTCGTTTCAGTCGTTCAGCTCGTTTCCGCCGTTCAGATCGTTTCAGTCGTTCAGCTCGTTTCAGTCGTTCAGCTCGTTTCCGTCGTTCAGATCGTTTCAGTCGTTCAGATCGTTTCAGTCATTCAGATCGTTTCAGTCGTTCAGATCGTTTTAGTCGTTCAGATCGTTTCAGTCGTTCAGATCGTTTCAGTCGTTCAGCTCTTTTCCGTCGTTCAGATCGTTTCCGTCGTTCAGATCGTTTCCCTCATCAGTTCGTTTCCGTCGTTCAGATCGTTTCAGTCGTTCAGATCGTTTCAGTCGTTCAGATCGCTTCCGTCGTTCAGATCGTTTCAGTCGTTCAGATCGTTTCAGTCGTTCAGATCGTTTCAGTCGTTCAGCTCGTTTCCATCGTTCAGATCGTTTCCGTCGTTCAATTCGTTCACGTCGATGAGATCGTTTCCGTCGTTGAGATCGTTTCAGTCGTTCAGATCGTTTCAGTCATTCAGCTCTTTTCAGTCATTCAGATCGTTTGTCGTTCAGATCGTTTCCATCGTTCAGCTTGCTTCAGTCGTTCAGATCGTTTCAGTCGTTCAGATCTCTTCTCTTGTTCAGATCGTTTCAGTCGTTCAGATCGTTTCAGTCATTCAGATCGTTTCCGTCGTTCAGATCGTTTCCGTCGTTCATCTCGTTTCAGTTGTTCAGATCGTTTCAGTCGTTCAGATCGTTTAAGTCGTTCAGCTCGTTTCCGTCATTCAGATCGTTTCAGTTGTTCAGATCGTTTCAGTCGTTCAGATCGTTTCCGTAATTGAGATCGTTTCCGTCGTTCAGATCATTTCAGTCGTTCAGATCATTTCCGTCGTTCAGCTCGTTTCAGTCGTTCAGATCGTTTCAGTCGTTCAGATCGTTTCCGTAATTCAGATCGTTTCCGGCGTTCAGATCGTTTCCGTCGTTCAGATCGTTTTAGTCGTTCAGATCGTTTCCGTCGTTCAGATCGCTTCAGTCGTTCAGCTCTTTTCCGTCATTCATCTCGTTTCCGTCGTTCAGATCGTTTCCGTCGTTCAGATCGTTTACGTCGTTCATCTCGTTTCAGTCGTTCAGATCGTTTCAGTCGTTCAGATCGTTTAAGTCGTTCAGCTCTTTTCCGTCATTCAGATCTTTTCAGTCGTTCAGCTCGTTTCCGTCATTCAGATCGTTTCCGTCGTTCAGATCGTTTCAGTCGTTCAGATCGTTTCGGTCGTTCAGATCGTTTACGTCGTTCAGATCGTTTACGTCGTTCAGATCGTTTCAGTCGTTCAGCTCGTTTCCATCGTTCAGATCGTTCACGTCGATGAGATCGTTTCCGTCGTTGAGATCGTTTCAGTCGTTCAGATCGTTTCAGTCATTCAGCTCTTTTCAGTCATTCAGATCGTTTCCGTCGTTCAGGTCGTTTCCGTCGTTCAGGTCGTTTCCGTCGTTCAGATCGTTTCAGTCGTTCAGATCGCTTCCGTCGTTCAGATCGTTTCAGTCGTTCAGATCGTTTCAGTCATTCAGCTCTTTTCAGTCATTCAGATCGTTTCCGTCGTTCAGGTCGTTTCCGTCGTTCAGGTCGTTTCCGTCGTTCAGATCGTTTCAGTCGTTCAGTTCGCTTCCGTCGTTCAGATCGTTTCAGTCGTTCAGATCGCTTCCGTCGTTCAGATCGTTTCAGTCGTTCAGATCGTTTCAGTCGTTCAGATCGTTTCCGTCGTTCAGATCGTTTCCGTCGTTCAGATCGTTTCAGTCGTTCAGATCGTTTCTGTCGTTCAGATCGTTTCCGTCGTTCAGATCGTTTCAGTCGTTCAGATCGTTTCAGTCGTTCAGATCGTTCCCTCATCAGCTCTTTTCCGCCGTTCAGATCGTTTCCGTCGTTCAGATCGTTTCAGTCGTTCAGATCGTTTCGGTCGTTCAGATCGTTCACGTCGATGAGATCGTTTCCGTCGTTCAGATCGTTTCCGTCGTTCAGATCGTTTCCGTCGTTCAGATCGTTTCAGTCATTCAGCTCTTTTCAGTCATTCAGATCGTTTCAGTCGTTCAGATCGTTTCCGTCATCCAGATCGTTTGTCGTTCAGATCGTTTCCATCGTTCAGCTTGCTTCAGTCGTTCAGATCGTTTCAGTCGTTCAGATCTCTTCTCTTGTTCAGATCGTTTCAGTCGTTCAGATCGTTTCAGTCATTCAGATCGTTTCCGTCGTTCAGATCGTTTCCGTCGTTCATCTCGTTTCAGTCGTTCAGATCGTTTCAGTCGTTCAGATCGTTTCAGTCGTTCAGCTCGTTTCCGTCGTTCAGATCGTTTCCGTCGTTCAGATCGTTTACGTCGTTCAATTCGTTTACGTCGATGAGATCGTTTTACGTCGTTCAGATCGTTTACGTCGATGAGATCGTTTCAGTCGTTCAGATCGTTCCCTCATCAGCTCTTTTCCGCCGTTCAGATCGTATCCGTCGTTCAGATCGTTTCAGTCGTTCAGATCGTTTCAGTCGTTCAGATCGTTTCCGTAATTGAGATCGTTTCCGTCGTTCAGATCATTTCAGTCGTTCAGATCATTTCCGTCGTTCAGCTCGTTTCCGTCGTTCAGATCATTTCCGCCGTTCAGATCGTTTCCGTCGTTCAGATCGTTTCAGTCGTTCAGATCGTTTCGGTCGTTCAGATCGTTTACGTCGTTCAGATCGTTTACGTCGTTCAGATCGTTTCAGTCGTTCAGCTCGTTTCCATCGTTCAGATCGTTTCCGTCGTTCAATTCGTTCACGTCGATGAGATCGTTTCCGTCGTTGAGATCGTTTCAGTCGTTCAGATCGTTTCAGTCATTCAGCTCTTTTCAGTCATTCAGATCGTTTCCGTCGTTCAGCTCGTTTCCGTCATCCAGATCGTTTGTCGTTCAGATCGTTTCCATCGTTCAGCTTGCTTCAGTCGTTCAGATCGTTTCAGTCGTTCAGATCTCTTCTCTTGTTCAGATCGTTTCAGTCGTTCAGATCGTTTCAGTCATTCAGATCGTTTCCGTCGTTCAGATCGTTTCCGTCGTTCATCTCGTTTCAGTTGTTCAGATCGTTTCAGTCGTTCAGATCGTTTAAGTCGTTCAGCTCGTTTCCGTCATTCAGATCGTTTCAGTTGTTCAGATCGTTTCAGTCGTTCAGATCGTTTCCGTAATTGAGATCGTTTCCGTCGTTCTGATCATTTCAGTCGTTCAGATCATTTCCGTCGTTCAGCTCGTTTCAGTCGTTCAGATCGTTTCAGTCGTTCAGATCGTTTCCGTAATTCAGATCGTTTCCGGCGTTCAGATCGTTTCCGTCGTTCAGATCGTTTTAGTCGTTCAGATCGTTTCCGTCGTTCAGATCGTTTCAGTCGTTCAGATCGTTTCGGTCGTTCAGGTCGTTCCCTCATCAGCTCTTTTCCGCCGTTCAGATCGTTTCCGTCGTTCAGATCGTTTCAGTCGTTCAGATCGTTTCGGTCGTTCAGATCGTTCACGTCGATGAGATCGTTTCCGTCGTTCAGATCGTTTCCGTCGTTCAGATCGTTTCCGTCGTTCAGATCGTTTCAGTCATTCAGCTCTTTTCAGTCATTCAGATCGTTTCAGTCGTTCAGATCGTTTCCGTCATCCAGATCGTTTGTCGTTCAGATCGTTTCCATCGTTCAGCTTGCTTCAGTCGTTCAGATCGTTTCAGTCGTTCAGATCTCTTCTCTTGTTCAGATCGTTTCAGTCGTTCAGATCGTTTCAGTCATTCAGATCGTTTCCGTCGTTCAGATCGTTTCCGTCATTCAGATCGTTTCCGTCGTTCAGATCGTTTCCGTCGTTCATCTCGTTTCAGTTGTTCAGATCGTTTCAGTCGTTCAGATCGTTTAAGTCGTTCAGCTCGTTTCCGTCATTCAGATCGTTTCAGTTGTTCAGATCGTTTCAGTCGTTCAGATCGTTTCCGTAATTGAGATCGTTTCCGTCGTTCAGATCATTTCAGTCGTTCAGATCATTTCCGTCGTTCAGCTCGTTTCAGTCGTTCAGATCGTTTCAGTCGTTCAGATCGTTTCCGTAATTCAGATCGTTTCCGGCGTTCAGATCGTTTCCGTCGTTCAGATCGTTTTAGTCGTTCAGATCGTTTCCGTCGTTCAGATCGTTTCAGTCGTTCAGATCGTTTCGGTCGTTCAGGTCGTTCCCTCATCAGCTCTTTTCCGCCGTTCAGATCGTTTCCGTCGTTCAGATCGTTTCAGTCGTTCAGATCGTTTCGGTCGTTCAGATCGTTCACGTCGATGAGATCGTTTCCGTCGTTCAGATCGTTTCCGTCGTTCAGATCGTTTCCGTCGTTCAGATCGTTTCAGTCATTCAGCTCTTTTCAGTCATTCAGATCGTTTCAGTCGTTCAGATCGTTTCCGTCATCCAGATCGTTTGTCGTTCAGATCGTTTCCATCGTTCAGCTTGCTTCAGTCGTTCAGATCGTTTCAGTCGTTCAGATCTCTTCTCTTGTTCAGATCGTTTCAGTCGTTCAGATCGTTTCAGTCATTCAGATCGTTTCCGTCGTTCAGATCGTTTCCGTCGTTCATCTCGTTTCAGTCGTTCAGATCGTTTCAGTCGTTCAGATCGTTTCAGTCGTTCAGATCGTTTCAGTTGTTCAGATCGTTTCAGTCGTTCAGATCGTTTCCGTAATTGAGATCGTTTCCGTCGTTCAGATCGTTTCAGTCGTTCAGATCGTTTCCGTCGTTCAGCTCGTTTCAGTCGTTCAGATCGTTTCAGTCGTTCAGATCGTTTCCGTCGTTCAGATCGTTTCAGTCGTTCAGATCGTTTCCGTCGTTCATCTCGTTTCAGTCGTTCAGATCGTTTCCGTCGTTCAGATCGTTTCTGTCGTTCAGTTCGTTTCCGTCGTTCAGATCGTTTCCGTCGTTCATCTCGTTTCAGTCGTTCAGATCGTTTAAGTCGTTCAGATCGTTTCCGTAATTGAGATCGTTTCAGTTGTTCAGATCGTTTCAGTCGTTCAGATCGTTTCAGTTGTTCAGATCGTTTCAGTCGTTCAGATCGTTTCCGTAATTGAGATCGTTTCCGTCGTTCAGATCGTTTCAGTCGTTCAGATCGTTTCCGTCGTTCAGCTCGTTTCAGTCGTTCAGATCGTTTCGGTCGTTCAGATCGTTTACGTCGTTCAGATCGTTTACGTCGTTCAGATCGTTTCAGTCGTTCAGCTCGTTTCCTTCGTTCAGATCGTTTCCGTCGTTCAATTCGTTCACGTCGATGAGATCGTTTCCGTCGTTCAGATCGTTTCCGTCATTGAGATCGTTTCAGTCGTTTAGATCGTTTCAGTCATTCAGCTCTTTTCAGTCATTCAGATCGTTTCAGTCGTTCAGATCGTTTCCCTCATCAGTTCGTTTCCGTCGTTCAGCTCGTTTCCGTCATCCAGATCGTTTGTCGTTCAGATCGTTTTACGTCGTTCAGATCGTTTCCGTCGTTCAGATCGTTTCCGTCGTTCAGATCGTTTCAGTCGTTCAGATCGTTTCAGTTGTTCAGATCGTTTCCCTCATCAGCTCTTTTCCGCCGTTCAGATCGTTTCCGTCGTTCAGATCGTTTCAGTCGTTCAGATCGTTTCGGTCGTGCAGATCGTTTACGTCGTTCAGATCGTTTCCCTCATCAGATCGTTTCCCTCATCAGCTCGTTTCCGTCATCCAGATCGTTTGTCGTTCAGCTTGCTTCAGTCGTTCAGATCGTTTCAGTCGTTCAGATCTCTTCTCTTGTTCAGATCGTTTCAGTCATTCAGATCGTTTCCGTCGTTCAGATCGTTTCCGTCGTTCAGATCGTTTCTATCGTTCAGATCGTTTCAGTCGTTCAGATCGTTTCAGTCATTCAGATCGTTTCCGTCGTTCAGATCGTTTCCGTCGTTCATCTCGTTTCAGTCGTTCAGATCGTTTCCGTCGTTCAGATCGTTTCCCTCATCAGTTCGTTTCCGTCGTTCAGATCGTTTCAGTCGTTCAGATCGTTTCAGTCGTTCAGATCGCTTCCGTCGTTCAGATCGTTTCAGTCGTTCAGATCGTTTCAGTCGTTCAGATCGCTTCCGTCGTTCAGCTCGTTTCCGTCGTTCAGATCGTTTCCGTCGTTCAGATCGTTTCCGTCGTTCAGCTCGTTTCCGTCGTTCAGATCGTTTCAGTCGTTCAGATCGTTCCCTCATCAGCTCTTTTCCGCCGTTCAGATCGTATCCGTCGTTCAGATCGTTTCAGTCGTTCAGATCGTTTCAGTCGTTCAGATCGTTTCCGTCGTTCAATTCGTTCACGTCGATGAGATCGTTTCCGTCGTTCAGATCGTTTCCGTCGTTCATCTCGTTTCAGTCGTTCAGATCGTTTCAGTCGTTCAGATCGTTTAAGTCGTTCAGCTCGTTTCCGTCATTCAGATCGTTTCAGTCGTTCAGATCGTTTCAGTCGTTCAGATCGTTTCCGTAATTGAGATCGTTTCCGTCGTTCAGATCATTTCAGTCGTTCAGATCATTTCCGTCGTTCAGCTCGTTTCCGTCGTTCAGATCATTTCCGCCGTTCAGATCGTTTCCGTCGTTCAGATCGTTTCAGTCGTTCAGATCGTTTCGGTCGTTCAGATCGTTTACGTCGTTCAGATCGTTTACGTCGTTCAGATCGTTTCAGTCGTTCAGCTCGTTTCCATCGTTCAGATCGTTTCCGTCGTTCAATTCGTTCACGTCGATGAGATCGTTTCCGTCGTTGAGATCGTTTCAGTCGTTCAGATCGTTTCAGTCATTCAGCTCTTTTCAGTCATTCAGATCGTTTCCGTCGTTCAGCTCGTTTCCGTCATCCAGATCGTTTGTCGTTCAGATCGTTTCCATCGTTCAGCTTGCTTCAGTCGTTCAGATCGTTTCAGTCGTTCAGATCTCTTCTCTTGTTCAGATCGTTTCAGTCGTTCAGATCGTTTCAGTCATTCAGATCGTTTCCGTCGTTCAGATCGTTTCCGTCGTTCATCTCGTTTCAGTTGTTCAGATCGTTTCAGTCGTTCAGATCGTTTAAGTCGTTCAGCTCGTTTCCGTCATTCAGATCGTTTCAGTTGTTCAGATCGTTTCAGTCGTTCAGATCGTTTCCGTAATTGAGATCGTTTCCGTCGTTCAGATCATTTCAGTCGTTCAGATCATTTCCGTCGTTCAGATCGTTTCAGTCGTTCAGATCGTTTCCGTAATTCAGATCGTTTCCGGCGTTCAGATCGTTTCCGTCGTTCAGATCGTTTTAGTCGTTCAGATCGTTTCCGTCGTTCAGATCGCTTCAGTCGTTCAGCTCTTTTCCGTCATTCATCTCGTTTCCGTCGTTCAGATCGTTTCCGTCGTTCAGATCGTTTCCGTCGTTCATCTCGTTTCAGTCGTTCAGATCGTTTCAGTCGTTCAGATCGTTTAAGTCGTTCAGCTCGTTTCCGTCATTCAGATCGTTTCAGTTGTTCAGATCGTTTCAGTCGTTCAGATCGTTTCAGTCGTTCAGATCGTTTCCGTCGTTCATCTCGTTTCAGTCGTTCAGCTCGTTTCAGTCGTTCAGCTCGTTTCCGCCGTTCAGATCGTTTCCGTCGTTCAGATCGTTTCAGTCGTTCAGATCGTTTCGGTCGTTCAGATCGTTTACGTCGTTCAGATCGTTTACGTCGTTCAGATCGTTTCAGTCGTTCAGCTCGTTTCCATCGTTCAGATCGTTCACGTCGATGAGATCGTTTCCGTCGTTGAGATCGTTTCAGTCGTTCAGATCGTTTCAGTCATTCAGCTCTTTTCAGTCATTCAGATCGTTTCCGTCGTTCAGGTCGTTTCCGTCGTTCAGGTCGTTTCCGTCGTTCAGATCGTTTCAGTCGTTCAGTTCGCTTCCGTCGTTCAGATCGTTTCCGTCGTTCAGATCGTTTCAGTCGTTCAGATCGTTTCAGTCGTTCAGATCGTTTCCGTCGTTCAGATCGTTTCCGTCGTTCAGATCGTTTCAGTCGTTCAGATCGTTTCTGTCGTTCAGATCGTTTCCGTCGTTCAGATCGTTTCAGTCGTTCAGATCGTTTCAGTCGTTCAGATCGTTCCCTCATCAGCTCTTTTCCGCCGTTCAGATCGTTTCCGTCGTTCAGATCGTTTCAGTCGTTCAGATCGTTTCGGTCGTTCAGATCGTTCACGTCGATGAGATCGTTTCCGTCGTTCAGATCGTTTCCGTCGTTCAGATCGTTTCCGTCGTTCAGATCGTTTCAGTCATTCAGCTCTTTTCAGTCATTCAGATCGTTTCAGTCGTTCAGATCGTTTCCGTCATCCAGATCGTTTGTCGTTCAGATCGTTTCCATCGTTCAGATCGTTCACGTCGATGAGATCGTTTCCGTCGTTGAGATCGTTTCAGTCGTTCAGATCGTTTCAGTCATTCAGCTCTTTTCAGTCATTCAGATCGTTTCCGTCGTTCAGGTCGTTTCCGTCGTTCAGATCGTTTCAGTCGTTCAGTTCGCTTCCGTCGTTCAGATCGTTTCAGTCGTTCAGATCGCTTCCGTCGTTCAGATCGTTTCAGTCGTTCAGATCGTTTCAGTCGTTCAGATCGTTTCCGTCGTTCAGATCGTTTCCGTCGTTCAGATCGTTTCAGTCGTTCAGATCGTTTCTGTCGTTCAGATCGTTTCCGTCGTTCAGATCGTTTCAGTCGTTCAGATCGTTTCAGTCGTTCAGATCGTTCCCTCATCAGCTCTTTTCCGCCGTTCATATCGTTTCCGTCGTTCAGATCGTTTCAGTCGTTCAGATCGTTTCGGTCGTTCAGATCGTTCACGTCGATGAGATCGTTTCCGTCGTTCAGATCGTTTCCGTCGTTCAGATCGTTTCCGTCGTTCAGATCGTTTCAGTCATTCAGCTCTTTTCAGTCATTCAGATGGTTTCAGTCGTTCAGATCGTTTCCGTCATCCAGATCGTTTGTCGTTCAGATCGTTTCCATCGTTCAGCTTGCTTCAGTCGTTCAGATCGTTTCAGTCGTTCAGATCTCTTCTCTTGTTCAGATCGTTTCAGTCGTTCAGATCGTTTCAGTCATTCAGATCGTTTCCGTCGTTCAGATCGTTTCCGTCGTTCATCTCGTTTCAGTCGTTCAGATCGTTTCAGTCGTTCAGATCATTTCAGTCGTTCAGATCGTTTCAGTTGTTCAGATCGTTTCAGTCGTTCAGATCGTTTCCGTAATTGAGATCGTTTCCGTCGTTCAGATCGTTTCAGTCGTTCAGATCGTTTCCGTCGTTCAGCTCGTTTCAGTCGTTCAGATCGTTTCAGTCATTCAGATCGTTTCAGTCGTTCAGATCGTTTCCGTAATTCAGATCGTTTCCGGCGTTCAGATCGTTTCCGTCGTTCAGATCGTTTCAGTCGTTCAGATCGTATCAGTCGTTCAGATCGTTTCCGTCGTTCAGATCGTTTCAGTCGTTCAGATCGTTTCCGTCGTTCATCTCGTTTCAGTCGTTCAGATCGTTTCCGTCGTTCAGATCGTTTCCGTCGTTCAGTTCGTTTCCGTCGTTCAGATCGTTTCCGTCGTTCATCTCGTTTCAGTCGTTCAGATCGTTTCAGTCGTTCAGATCGTTTAAGTCGTTCAGATCGTTTCCGTAATTGAGATCGTTTCAGTTGTTCAGATCGTTTCAGTCGTTCAGATCGTTTCAGTTGTTCAGATCGTTTCAGTCGTTCAGATCGTTTCCGTAATTGAGATCGTTTCCGTCGTTCAGATCGTTTCAGTCGTTCAGATCGTTTCCGTCGTTCAGCTCGTTTCAGTCGTTCAGCTCGTTTCAGTCGTTCAGCTCGTTTCCGCCGTTCAGATCGTTTCCGTCGTTCAGATCGTTTCAGTCGTTCAGATCGTTTCGGTCGTTCAGATCGTTTACGTCGTTCAGATCGTTTACGTCGTTCAGATCGTTTCAGTCGTTCAGCTCGTTTCCTTCGTTCAGATCGTTTCCGTCGTTCAATTCGTTCACGTCGATGAGATCGTTTCCGTCGTTCAGATCGTTTCCGTCATTGAGATCGTTTCAGTCGTTCAGATCGTTTCAGTCATTCAGCTCTTTTCAGTCATTCAGATCGTTTCAGTCGTTCAGATCGTTTCCCTCATCAGTTCGTTTCCGTCGTTCAGCTCGTTTCCGTCATCCAGATCGTTTGTCGTTCAGATCGTTTCCATCGTTCAGCTTGCTTCAGTCGTTCAGATCGTTTCAGTCGTTCAGATCTCTTCTCTTGTTCAGATCGTTTCCGTCGTTCAGATCGCTTCCGTCGTTCAGCTCGTTTCCGTCGTTCAGATCGTTTCCGTCGTTCAGATCGTTTCCGTCGTTCAGCTCGTTTCCGTCGTTCAGATCGTTTCAGTCGTTCAGATCGTTCCCTCATCAGCTCTTTTCCGCCGTTCAGATCGTATCCGTCGTTCAGATCGTTTCAGTCGTTCAGATCGTTTCAGTCGTTCAGATCGTTTCCGTCGTTCAATTCGTTCACGTCGATGAGATCGTTTCCGTCGTTCAGATCGTTTCCGTCGTTCATCTCGTTTCAGTCGTTCAGATCGTTTCAGTCGTTCAGATCGTTTAAGTCGTTCAGCTCGTTTCCGTCATTCAGATCGTTTCAGTCGTTCAGATCGTTTCAGTCGTTCAGATCGTTTCCGTAATTGAGATCGTTTCCGTCGTTCAGATCATTTCAGTCGTTCAGATCATTTCCGTCGTTCAGCTCGTTTCCGTCGTTCAGATCATTTCCGCCGTTCAGATCGTTTCCGTCGTTCAGATCGTTTCAGTCGTTCAGATCGTTTCGGTCGTTCAGATCGTTTACGTCGTTCAGATCGTTTACGTCGTTCAGATCGTTTCAGTCGTTCAGCTCGTTTCCATCGTTCAGATCGTTTCCGTCGTTCAATTCGTTCACGTCGATGAGATCGTTTCCGTCGTTGAGATCGTTTCAGTCGTTCAGATCGTTTCAGTCATTCAGCTCTTTTCAGTCATTCAGATCGTTTCCGTCGTTCAGCTCGTTTCCGTCATCCAGATCGTTTGTCGTTCAGATCGTTTCCATCGTTCAGCTTGCTTCAGTCGTTCAGATCGTTTCAGTCGTTCAGATCTCTTCTCTTGTTCAGATCGTTTCAGTCGTTCAGATCGTTTCAGTCATTCAGATCGTTTCCGTCGTTCAGATCGTTTCCGTCGTTCATCTCGTTTCATTTGTTCAGATCGTTTCAGTCGTTCAGATCGTTTAAGTCGTTCAGCTCGTTTCCGTCATTCAGATCGTTTCAGTTGTTCAGATCGTTTCAGTCGTTCAGATCGTTTCCGTAATTGAGATCGTTTCCGTCGTTCAGATCATTTCAGTCGTTCAGATCATTTCCGTCGTTCAGATCGTTTCAGTCGTTCAGATCGTTTCCGTAATTCAGATCGTTTCCGGCGTTCAGATCGTTTCCGTCGTTCAGATCGTTTTAGTCGTTCAGATCGTTTCCGTCGTTCAGATCGCTTCAGTCGTTCAGCTCTTTTCCGTCATTCATCTCGTTTCCGTCGTTCAGATCGTTTCCGTCGTTCAGATCGTTTCCGTCGTTCATCTCGTTTCAGTCGTTCAGATCGTTTCAGTCGTTCAGATCGTTTAAGTCGTTCAGCTCGATTCCGTCATTCAGATCGTTTCAGTTGTTCAGATCGTTTCAGTCGTTCAGATCGTTTCAGTCGTTCAGATCGTTTCCGTCGTTCATCTCGTTTCAGTCGTTCAGCTCGTTTCAGTCGTTCAGCTCGTTTCCGCCGTTCAGATCGTTTCCGTCGTTCAGATCGTTTCAGTCGTTCAGATCGTTTCGGTCGTTCAGATCGTTTACGTCGTTCAGATCGTTTACGTCGTTCAGATCGTTTCAGTCGTTCAGCTCGTTTCCATCGTTCAGATCGTTCACGTCGATGAGATCGTTTCCGTCGTTGAGATCGTTTCAGTCGTTCAGATCGTTTCAGTCATTCAGCTCTTTTCAGTCATTCAGATCGTTTCCGTCGTTCAGGTCGTTTCCGTCGTTCAGGTCGTTTCCGTCGTTCAGATCGTTTCAGTCGTTCAGTTCGCTTCCGTCGTTCAGATCGTTTCCGTCGTTCAGATCGTTTCAGTCGTTCAGATCGTTTCAGTCGTTCAGATCGTTTCCGTCGTTCAGATCGTTTCCGTCGTTCAGATCGTTTCAGTCGTTCAGATCGTTTCTGTCGTTCAGATCGTTTCCGTCGTTCAGATCGTTTCAGTCGTTCAGATCGTTTCAGTCGTTCAGATCGTTCCCTCATCAGCTCTTTTCCGCCGTTCAGATCGTTTCCGTCGTTCAGATCGTTTCAGTCGTTCAGATCGTTTCGGTCGTTCAGATCGTTCACGTCGATGAGATCGTTTCCGTCGTTCAGATCGTTTCCGTCGTTCAGATCGTTTCCGTCGTTCAGATCGTTTCAGTCATTCAGCTCTTTTCAGTCATTCAGATCGTTTCAGTCGTTCAGATCGTTTCCGTCATCCAGATCGTTTGTCGTTCAGATCGTTTCCATCGTTCAGATCGTTCACGTCGATGAGATCGTTTCCGTCGTTGAGATCGTTTCAGTCGTTCAGATCGTTTCAGTCATTCAGCTCTTTTCAGTCATTCAGATCGTTTCCGTCGTTCAGGTCGTTTCCGTCGTTCAGATCGTTTCAGTCGTTCAGTTCGCTTCCGTCGTTCAGATCGTTTCAGTCGTTCAGATCGCTTCCGTCGTTCAGATCGTTTCAGTCGTTCAGATCGTTTCAGTCGTTCAGATCGTTTCCGTCGTTCAGATCGTTTCCGTCGTTCAGATCGTTTCAGTCGTTCAGATCGTTTCTGTCGTTCAGATCGTTTCCGTCGTTCAGATCGTTTCAGTCGTTCAGATCGTTTCAGTCGTTCAGATCGTTCCCTCATCAGCTCTTTTCCGCCGTTCAGATCGTTTCCGTCGTTCAGATCGTTTCAGTCGTTCAGATCGTTTCGGTCGTTCAGATCGTTCACGTCGATGAGATCGTTTCCGTCGTTCAGATCGTTTCCGTCGTTCAGATCGTTTCCGTCGTTCAGATCGTTTCAGTCATTCAGCTCTTTTCAGTCATTCAGATCGTTTCAGTCGTTCAGATCGTTTCCGTCATCCAGATCGTTTGTCGTTCAGATCGTTTCCATCGTTCAGCTTGCTTCAGTCGTTCAGATCGTTTCAGTCGTTCAGATCTCTTCTCTTGTTCAGATCGTTTCAGTCGTTCAGATCGTTTCAGTCATTCAGATCGTTTCCGTCGTTCAGATCGTTTCCGTCGTTCATCTCGTTTCAGTCGTTCAGATCGTTTCAGTCGTTCAGATCATTTCAGTCGTTCAGATCGTTTCAGTCGTTCAGATCGTTTCAGTCGTTCAGATCGTTTCCGTAATTGAGATCGTTTCCGTCGTTCAGATCGTTTCAGTCGTTCAGATCGTTTCCGTCGTTCAGCTCGTTTCAGTCGTTCAGATCGTTTCAGTCATTCAGATCGTTTCAGTCGTTCAGATCGTTTCCGTAATTCAGATCGTTTCCGGCGTTCAGATCGTTTCCGTCGTTCAGATCGTTTCAGTCGTTCAGATCGTATCAGTCGTTCAGTTCGTTTCCGTCGTTCAGATCGTTTCCGTCGTTCATCTCGTTTCAGTCGTTCAGATCGTTTCAGTCGTTCAGATCGTTTAAGTCGTTCAGATCGTTTCCGTAATTGAGATCGTTTCAGTTGTTCAGATCGTTTCAGTCGTTCAGATCGTTTCAGTTGTTCAGATCGTTTCAGTCGTTCAGATCGTTTCCGTAATTGAGATCGTTTCCGTCGTTCAGATCGTTTCAGTCGTTCAGATCGTTTCCGTCGTTCAGCTCGTTTCAGTCGTTCAGCTCGTTTCAGTCATTCAGCTCTTTTCAGTCATTCAGATCGTTTCAGTCGTTCAGATCGTTTCCCTCATCAGTTCGTTTCCGTCGTTCAGCTCGTTTCCGTCATCCAGATCGTTTGTCGTTCAGATCGTTTCCATCGTTCAGCTTGCTTCAGTCGTTCAGATCGTTTCAGTCGTTCAGATCTCTTCTCTTGTTCAGATCGTTTCCGTCGTTCAGATCGTTTACGTCGATGAGATCGTTTTACGTCGTTCAGATCGTTTCCGTCGTTCAGATCGTTTCCGTCGTTCAGATCGTTTCAGTCGTTCAGATCGTTTCAGTTGTTCAGATCGTTTACCTCATCAGCTCTTTTCCGCCGTTCAGATCGTTTCCGTCGTTCAGATCGTTTCAGTCGTTCAGATCGTTTCGGTCGTGCAGATCGTTTACGTCGTTCAGATCGTTTACGTCGTTCAGATTGTTTCAGTCGTTCAGCTCGTTTCCATCGTTCAAATCGTTTCCGTCGTTCAGATCGTTTCCGTCGTTGAGATCGTTTCAGTCGTTCAGATCGTTTCCCTCATCAGATCGTTTCCCTCATCAGCTCATTTCCGTCATCCAGATCGTTTGTCGTTCAGCTTGCTTCAGTCGTTCAGATCGTTTCAGTCGTTCAGATCTCTTCTCTTGTTCAGATCGTTTCAGTCATTCAGATCGTTTCCGTCGTTCAGATCGTTTCCGTCGTTCATCTCGTTTCAGTCGTTCAGATCGTTTCAGTCGTTCAGATCGTTTAAGTCGTTGAGCTCGTTTCCGTCATTCAGATCGTTTCAGTTGTTCAGATCGTTTCAGTCGTTCAGATCGTTTCCGTAATTGAGATCGTTTCAGTTGTTCAGATCGTTTCAGTCGTTCAGATCGTTTCCGTAATTGAGATCGTTTCAGTCGTTCAGATCGTTTCAGTCATTCAGATCGTTTCAGTCGTTCAGATCGTTTCCGTCGTTCAGATCGTTTCAGTCGTTCAGATCATTTCCGTCGTTCAGATCGTTTCCGTCGTTCAGCTCGTTTCAGTCGTTCAGCTCGTTTCAGTCGTTCAGCTCTTTTCCGTCGTTCAGATCGTTTCAGTCGTTCAGATCGTTTCCGTCGTTCAGCTCGTTTCAGTCGTTCAGCTCGTTTCAGTCGTTCATCTCTTTTCCGTCATTCAGATCTTTTCAGTCGTTCAGCTCGTTTCCGTCATTCAGATCGTTTCAGTCGTTCATCTCGTTTCCGTCGTTCATCTCGTTTCAGTCGTTCAGCTCGTTTCAGTCGTTCAGCTCGTTTCCGCCGTTCAGATCGTTTCCGTCGTTCAGATCGTTTCAGTCGTTCAGATCGTTTCGGTCGTTCAGATCGTTTCCATCGTTCAGATCGTTTCCGTCGTTCAGATCGTTTCTGTCATTGAGATCGTTTCCGTCGTTCAGATCGTTTCCGTCGTTCATCTCGTTTCAGTCGTTCAGATCGTTTCAGTCGTTCAGATCGTTTCAGTCGTTCAGATCGTTTCAGTTGTTCAGATCGTTTCAGTCGTTCAGATCGTTTCCGTAATTGAGATCGTTTCCGTCGTTCAGATCGTTTCAGTCGTTCAGATCGTTTCCGTCGTTCAGCTCGTTTCAGTCATTCAGATCGTTTCAGTCATTCAGATCGTTTCAGTCGTTCAGATCGTTTCCGTAATTCAGATCGTTTCCGGCGTTCAGATCGTTTCCGTCGTTCAGATCGTTTCCGGCGTTCAGATCGTTTCAGTTGTTCAGATCGTTTCAGTCGTTCAGATCGTTTCCGTAATTGAGATCGTTTCCGTCGTTCAGATCGTTTCAGTCGTTCAGATCGTTTCCGTCGTTCAGATCGTTTCCATCGTTCAGATCGTTTCCGTCGTTCAGATCGTTTCTGTCATTGAGATCGTTTCCGTCGTTCAGATCGTTTACGTCGTTCAGATCGTTTCAGTCGTTCAGCTCGTTTCCTTCGTTCAGATCGTTTCCGTCGTTCAATTCGTTCACGTCGATGAGATCGTTTCCGTCGTTCAGATCGTTTCCGTCATTGAGATCGTTTCAGTCGTTCAGATCGTTTCAGTCATTCAGCTCTTTTCAGTCATTCAGATCGTTTCAGTCGTTCAGATCGTTTCCCTCATCAGTTCGTTTCCGTCGTTCAGCTCGTTTCCGTCATCCAGATCGTTTGTCGTTCAGATCGTTTCCATCGTTCAGCTTGCTTCAGTCGTTCAGATCGTTTCAGTCGTTCAGATCTCTTCTCTTGTTCAGATCGTTTCCGTCGTTCAGATCGTTTACGTCGATGAGATCGTTTTACGTCGTTCAGATCGTTTCCGTCGTTCAGATCGTTTCCGTCGTTCAGATCGTTTCAGTCGTTCAGATCGTTTCAGTTGTTCAGATCGTTTACCTCATCAGCTCTTTTCCGCCGTTCAGATCGTTTCCGTCGTTCAGATCGTTTCAGTCGTTCAGATCGTTTCGGTCGTGCAGATCGTTTACGTCGTTCAGATCGTTTACGTCGTTCAGATTGTTTCAGTCGTTCAGCTCGTTTCCATCGTTCAAATCGTTTCCGTCGTTCAGATCGTTTCCGTCGTTGAGATCGTTTCAGTCGTTCAGATCGTTTCAGTCATTCAGCTCTTTTCAGTCATTCAGATCGTTTCAGTCGTTCAGATCGTTTCCCTCATCAGCTCATTTCCGTCATCCAGATCGTTTGTCGTTCAGCTTGCTTCAGTCGTTCAGATCGTTTCAGTCGTTCAGATCTCTTCTCTTGTTCAGATCGTTTCAGTCATTCAGATCGTTTCCGTCGTTCAGATCGTTTCCGTCGTTCATCTCGTTTCAGTCGTTCAGATCGTTTCAGTCGTTCAGATCGTTTAAGTCGTTGAGCTCGTTTCCGTCATTCAGATCGTTTCAGTTGTTCAGATCGTTTCAGTCGTTCAGATCGTTTCCGTAATTGAGATCGTTTCAGTTGTTCAGATCGTTTCAGTCGTTCAGATCGTTTCCGTAATTGAGATCGTTTCAGTCGTTCAGATCGTTTCAGTCATTCAGATCGTTTCAGTCGTTCAGATCGTTTCCGTCGTTCAGATCGTTTCAGTCGTTCAGATCGTTTCCGTCGTTCAGATCGTTTCCGTCGTTCAGCTCGTTTCAGTCGTTCAGCTCGTTTCAGTCGTTCAGCTCGTTTCAGTCGTTCAGCTCTTTTCCGTCGTTCAGATCGTTTCAGTCGTTCAGATCGTTTCCGTCGTTCAGCTCGTTTCAGTCGTTCAGCTCGTTTCAGTCGTTCATCTCTTTTCCGTCATTCAGATCTTTTCAGTCGTTCAGCTCGTTTCCGTCATTCAGATCGTTTCAGTCGTTCATCTCGTTTCCGTCGTTCATCTCGTTTCAGTCGTTCAGCTCGTTTCAGTCGTTCAGCTCGTTTCCGCCGTTCAGATCGTTTCCGTCGTTCAGATCGTTTCAGTCGTTCAGATCGTTTCGGTCGTTCAGATCGTTTCCGTCGTTCAGATCGTTTCCGTCGTTCAGATCGTTTCTGTCATTGAGATCGTTTCCGTCGTTCAGATCGTTTCCGTCGTTCATCTCGTTTCAGTCGTTCAGATCGTTTCAGTCGTTCAGATCGTTTCAGTCGTTCAGATCGTTTCAGTTGTTCAGATCGTTTCAGTCGTTCAGATCGTTTCCGTAATTGAGATCGTTTCCGTCGTTCAGATCGTTTCAGTCGTTCAGATCGTTTCCGTCGTTCAGCTCGTTTCAGTCATTCAGATCGTTTCAGTCATTCAGATCGTTTCAGTCGTTCAGATCGTTTCCGTAATTCAGATCGTTTCCGGCGTTCAGATCGTTTCCGTCGTTCAGATCGTTTCAGTCGTTCAGATCGTTTCCGTCGTTCATCTCGTTTCAGTCGTTCAGATCGTTTCACTCGTTCAGATCGTTTAAGTCGTTCAGATCGTTTCCGTAATTGAGATCGTTTCAGTTGTTCAGATCGTTTCAGTCGTTCAGATCGTTTCAGTTGTTCAGATCGTTTCAGTCGTTCATCTCGTTTCCGTCGTTCATCTCGTTTCAGTCGTTCAGCTCGTTTCAGTCGTTCAGCTCGTTTCCGCCGTTCAGATCGTTTCCGTCGTTCAGATCGTTTCAGTCGTTCAGATCATTTCGGTCGTTGAGATCGTTTCCATCGTTCAGATCGTTTCCGTCGTTCAATTCGTTCACGTCGATGAGATCGTTTACGTCGTTCAGATCGTTTCCGTCATTGAGATCGTTTCCGTCGTTCAGATCGTTTCCGTCGTTCATCTCGTTTCAGTCGTTCAGATCGTTTCAGTCGTTCAGATCGTTTCAGTTGTTCAGATCGTTTCAGTCGTTCAGATCGTTTCCGTAATTGAGATCGTTTCCGTCGTTCAGATCGTTTCAGTCGTTCAGATCGTTTCCGTCGTTCAGCTCGTTTCAGTCGTTCAGATCGTTTCAGTCATTCAGATCGTTTCAGTCGTTCAGATCGTTTCCGTAATTCAGATCGTTTCCGGCGTTCAGATCGTTTCCGTCGTTCAGATCGTTTCAGTCGTTCAGATCGTTTTAGTCGTTCAGATCGTTTCCGTCGTTCATCTCGTTTCAGTCATTCAGATCGTTTCAGTCGTTCAGATCGTTTCCGTAATTGAGATCGTTTCCGTCGTTCAGATCGTTTCAGTCGATCAGATCGTTTCCGTCGTTCAGCTCGTTTCAGTCGTTCAGCTCGTTTCAGTCGTTCAGCTCTTTTCCGTCATTCAGATCTTTTCAGTCGTTCAGATCGTTTCCGTCGTTCATCTCGTTTCAGTCGTTCAGCTCGTTTCAGTCGTTCATCTCGTTTCAGTCGTTCAGCTCGTTTCAGTCGTTCAGCTCATTTCCGCCGTTCAGATCGTTTCCGTCGTTCAGATCGTTTCAGTCGTTCAGATCGTTTCGGTCATTCAGATCGTTTACGTCGTTCAGATCGTTTACGTCGTTCAGATCGTTTCAGTCGTTCAGCTCGTTTCCATCGTTCAGATCGTTTACGTCATTCAGATCTTTTCAGTCGTTCAGCTCTTTTCAGTCATTCAGATCGTTTCAGTCGTTCAGATCGTTTCCCTCATCAGATCGTTTCCGTCGTTCAGATCGTTTCCGTCGTTGAGATCGTTTCAGTCGTTCAGATCGTTTCAGTCATTCAGATCGTTTCAGTCGTTCAGATCGTTTCAGTCGTTCAGATCGTTTCAGTCGTTCAGATCGTTTCCCTCATCAGTTCGTTTCCGTCGTTCAGCTCGTTTCCGTCATCCAGATCGTTTGTCGTTCAGCTTGCTTCAGTCGTTCAGATCGTTTCAGTCGTTCAGATCTCTTCTCTTGTTCAGATCGTTTCAGTCGTTCAGATCGTTTCAGTTGTTCAGATCGTTTCAGTCGTTCAGATCGTTTCCGTAATTGAGATCGTTTCCGTCGTTCAGATCGTTTCAGTCGTTCAGATCGTTTCCGTCGTTCAGCTCGTTTCAGTCGTTCAGATCGTTTCAGTCATTCAGATCGTTTCAGTCGTTCAGATCGTTTCCGTAATTCAGATCGTTTCCGGCGTTCAGATCGTTTCCGTCGTTCAGATCGTTTCAGTCGTTCAGATCGTTTTAGTCGTTCAGATCGTTTCCGTCGTTCATCTCGTTTCAGTCGTTCAGATCGTTTCAGTCGTTCAGATCGTTAAAGTCGTTCAGATCGTTTCCGTAATTGAGATCGTTTCCGTCGTTCAGATCGTTTCAGTCGTTCAGATCGTTTCCGTCGTTCAGCTCGTTTCAGTCGTTCAGCTCGTTTCAGTCGTTCAGCTCTTTTCCGTCATTCAGATCTTTTCAGTCGTTCAGATCGTTTCCGTCGTTCATCTCGTTTCAGTCGTTCAGCTCGTTTCAGTCGTTCATCTCGTTTCAGTCGTTCAGCTCGTTTCAGTCGTTCAGCTCATTTCCGCCGTTCAGATCGTTTCCGTCGTTCAGATCGTTTCAGTCGTTCAGATCGTTTCGGTCATTCAGATCGTTTACGTCGTTCAGATCGTTTACGTCGTTCAGATCGTTTCAGTCGTTCAGCTCGTTTCCATCGTTCAGATCGTTTCCGTCGTTCAATTCGTTCACGTCGATGAGATCGTTTCCGTCGTTCAGATCGTTTCCGTCGTTCAGCTCTTTTCCGTCATTCAGATCTTTTCAGTCGTTCAGCTCTTTTCAGTCATTCAGATCGTTTCAGTCGTTCAGCTCGTTTCAGTCGTTCAGCTCGTTTCAGTCGTTCAGCTCTTTTCCGTCGTTCAGATCGTTTCAGTCGTTCAGATCGTTTCCGTCGTTCAGCTCGTTTCAGTCGTTCAGCTCGTTTCAGTCGTTCAGCTCTTTTCCGTCATTCAGATCTTTTCAGTCGTTCAGCTCGTTTCCGTCATTCAGATCGTTTCAGTCGTTCATCTCGTTTCCGTCGTTCATCTCGTTTCAGTCGTTCAGCTCGTTTCAGTCGTTCAGCTCGTTTCCGCCGTTCAGATCGTTTCCGTCGTTCAGATCGTTTCAGTCGTTCAGATCATTTCGGTCGTTCAGATCGTTTACGTCGTTCAGATCGTTTCCGTCATTGAGATCGTTTCCGTCGTTCAGATCGTTTCCGTCGTTCATCTCGTTTCAGTCGTTCAGATCGTTTCAGTTGTTCAGATCGTTTCAGTCGTTCAGATCGTTTCCGTAATTGAGATCGTTTCCGTCGTTCAGATCGTTTCAGTCGTTCAGATCGTTTCCGTCGTTCAGCTCGTTTCAGTCATTCAGATCGTTTCAGTCATTCAGATCGTTTCAGTCGTTCAGATCGTTTCCGTAATTCAGATCGTTTCCGGCGTTCAGATCGTTTCCGTCGTTCAGATCGTTTCCGGCGTTCAGATCGTTTCAGTTGTTCAGATCGTTTCAGTCGTTCAGATCGTTTCCGTAATTGAGATCGTTTCCGTCGTTCAGATCGTTTCAGTCGTTCAGATCGTTTCCGTCGTTCAGATCGTTTCCATCGTTCAGATCGTTTCCGTCGTTCAGATCGTTTCTGTCATTGAGATCGTTTCCGTCGTTCAGATCGTTTACGTCGTTCAGATCGTTTCAGTCGTTCAGCTCGTTTCCTTCGTTCAGATCGTTTCCGTCGTTCAATTCGTTCACGTCGATGAGATCGTTTCCGTCGTTCAGATCGTTTCCGTCATTGAGATCGTTTCAGTCGTTCAGATCGTTTCAGTCATTCAGCTCTTTTCAGTCATTCAGATCGTTTCAGTCGTTCAGATCGTTTCCCTCATCAGTTCGTTTCCGTCGTTCAGCTCGTTTCCGTCATCCAGATCGTTTGTCGTTCAGATCGTTTCCATCGTTCAGCTTGCTTCAGTCGTTCAGATCGTTTCAGTCGTTCAGATCTCTTCTCTTGTTCAGATCGTTTCCGTCGTTCAGATCGTTTACGTCGATGAGATCGTTTTACGTCGTTCAGATCGTTTCCGTCGTTCAGATCGTTTCCGTCGTTCAGATCGTTTCAGTCGTTCAGATCGTTTCACTCGTTCAGATCGTTTAAGTCGTTCAGATCGTTTCCGTAATTGAGATCGTTTCAGTTGTTCAGATCGTTTCAGTCGTTCAGATCGTTTCAGTTGTTCAGATCGTTTCAGTCGTTCATCTCGTTTCCGTCGTTCATCTCGTTTCAGTCGTTCAGCTCGTTTCAGTCGTTCAGCTCGTTTCAGTCATTCAGATCGTTTCAGTCGTTCAGATCGTTTCCGTAATTCAGATCGTTTCCGGCGTTCAGATCGTTTCCGTCGTTCAGATCGTTTCAGTCGTTCAGATCGTTTCCGTCGTTCATCTCGTTTCAGTCGTTCAGATCGTTTCACTCGTTCAGATCGTTTAAGTCGTTCAGATCGTTTCCGTAATTGAGATCGTTTCAGTTGTTCAGATCGTTTCAGTCGTTCAGATCGTTTCAGTTGTTCAGATCGTTTCAGTCGTTCATCTCGTTTCCGTCGTTCATCTCGTTTCAGTCGTTCAGCTCGTTTCAGTCGTTCAGCTCGTTTCCGCCGTTCAGATCGTTTCCGTCGTTCAGATCGTTTCAGTCGTTCAGATCATTTCGGTCGTTGAGATCGTTTCCATCGTTCAGATCGTTTCCGTCGTTCAATTCGTTCACGTCGATGAGATCGTTTACGTCGTTCAGATCGTTTCCGTCATTGAGATCGTTTCCGTCGTTCAGATCGTTTCCGTCGTTCATCTCGTTTCAGTCGTTCAGATCGTTTCAGTCGTTCAGATCGTTTCAGTTGTTCAGATCGTTTCAGTCGTTCAGATCGTTTCCGTAATTGAGATCGTTTCCGTCGTTCAGATCGTTTCAGTCGTTCAGATCGTTTCCGTCGTTCAGCTCGTTTCAGTCGTTCAGATCGTTTCAGTCATTCAGATCGTTTCAGTCGTTCAGATCGTTTCCGTAATTCAGATCGTTTCCGGCGTTCAGATCGTTTCCGTCGTTCAGATCGTTTCAGTCGTTCAGATCGTTTTAGTCGTTCAGATCGTTTCCGTCGTTCATCTCGTTTCAGTCATTCAGATCGTTTCAGTCGTTCAGATCGTTTCCGTAATTGAGATCGTTTCCGTCGTTCAGATCGTTTCAGTCGATCAGATCGTTTCCGTCGTTCAGCTCGTTTCAGTCGTTCAGCTCGTTTCAGTCGTTCAGCTCTTTTCCGTCATTCAGATCTTTTCAGTCGTTCAGATCGTTTCCGTCGTTCATCTCGTTTCAGTCGTTCAGCTCGTTTCAGTCGTTCATCTCGTTTCAGTCGTTCAGCTCGTTTCAGTCGTTCAGCTCATTTCCGCCGTTCAGATCGTTTCCGTCGTTCAGATCGTTTCAGTCGTTCAGATCGTTTCGGTCATTCAGATCGTTTACGTCGTTCAGATCGTTTACGTCGTTCAGATCGTTTCAGTCGTTCAGCTCGTTTCCATCGTTCAGATCGTTTACGTCATTCAGATCTTTTCAGTCGTTCAGCTCTTTTCAGTCATTCAGATCGTTTCAGTCGTTCAGATCGTTTCCCTCATCAGATCGTTTCCGTCGTTCAGATCGTTTCCGTCGTTGAGATCGTTTCAGTCGTTCAGATCGTTTCAGTCATTCAGATCGTTTCAGTCGTTCAGATCGTTTCAGTCGTTCAGATCGTTTCAGTCGTTCAGATCGTTTCCCTCATCAGTTCGTTTCCGTCGTTCAGCTCGTTTCCGTCATCCAGATCGTTTGTCGTTCAGCTTGCTTCAGTCGTTCAGATCGTTTCAGTCGTTCAGATCTCTTCTCTTGTTCAGATCGTTTCAGTCGTTCAGATCGTTTCAGTTGTTCAGATCGTTTCAGTCGTTCAGATCGTTTCCGTAATTGAGATCGTTTCCGTCGTTCAGATCGTTTCAGTCGTTCAGATCGTTTCCGTCGTTCAGCTCGTTTCAGTCGTTCAGATCGTTTCAGTCATTCAGATCGTTTCAGTCGTTCAGATCGTTTCCGTAATTCAGATCGTTTCCGGCGTTCAGATCGTTTCCGTCGTTCAGATCGTTTCAGTCGTTCAGATCGTTTTAGTCGTTCAGATCGTTTCCGTCGTTCATCTCGTTTCAGTCGTTCAGATCGTTTCAGTCGTTCAGATCGTTAAAGTCGTTCAGATCGTTTCCGTAATTGAGATCGTTTCCGTCGTTCAGATCGTTTCAGTCGTTCAGATCGTTTCCGTCGTTCAGCTCGTTTCAGTCGTTCAGCTCGTTTCAGTCGTTCAGCTCTTTTCCGTCATTCAGATCTTTTCAGTCGTTCAGATCGTTTCCGTCGTTCATCTCGTTTCAGTCGTTCAGCTCGTTTCAGTCGTTCATCTCGTTTCAGTCGTTCAGCTCGTTTCAGTCGTTCAGCTCATTTCCGCCGTTCAGATCGTTTCCGTCGTTCAGATCGTTTCAGTCGTTCAGATCGTTTCGGTCATTCAGATCGTTTACGTCGTTCAGATCGTTTACGTCGTTCAGATCGTTTCAGTCGTTCAGCTCGTTTCCATCGTTCAGATCGTTTCCGTCGTTCAATTCGTTCACGTCGTTCAGATCGTTTCAGTCGTTCAGCTCGTTTCCATCGTTCAGATCGTTTCCGTCGTTCAGCTCTTTTCCGTCATTCAGATCTTTTCAGTCGTTCAGCTCTTTTCAGTCATTCAGATCGTTTCAGTCGTTCAGCTCGTTTCAGTCGTTCAGCTCGTTTCAGTCGTTCAGCTCTTTTCCGTCGTTCAGATCGTTTCAGTCGTTCAGATCGTTTCCGTCGTTCAGCTCGTTTCAGTCGTTCAGCTCGTTTCAGTCGTTCAGCTCTTTTCCGTCATTCAGATCTTTTCAGTCGTTCAGCTCGTTTCCGTCATTCAGATCGTTTCAGTCGTTCATCTCGTTTCCGTCGTTCATCTCGTTTCAGTCGTTCAGCTCGTTTCAGTCGTTCAGCTCGTTTCCGCCGTTCAGATCGTTTCCGTCGTTCAGATCGTTTCAGTCGTTCAGATCATTTCGGTCGTTCAGATCGTTTCCATCGTTCAGATCGTTTCCGTCGTTCAATTCGTTCACGTCGATGAGATCGTTTACGTCGTTCAGATCGTTTCCGTCATTGAGATCGTTTCCGTCGTTCAGATCGTTTCCGTCGTTCATCTCGTTTCAGTCGTTCAGATCGTTTCAGTCGTTCAGATCGTTTCAGTTGTTCAGATCGTTTCAGTCGTTCAGATCGTTTCCGTAATTGAGATCGTTTCCGTCGTTCAGATCGTTTCAGTCGTTCAGATCGTTTCCGTCGTTCAGGTCGTTTCAGTCGTTCAGATCGTTTCAGTCATTCAGATCGTTTCAGTCGTTCAGATCGTTTCCGTAATTCAGATCGTTTCCGGCGTTCAGATCGTTTCCGTCGTTCAGATCGTTTCAGTCGTTCAGATCGTTTTAGTCGTTCAGATCGTTTCCGTCGTTCATCTCGTTTCAGTCATTCAGATCGTTTCAGTCGTTCAGATCGTTTCCGTAATTGAGATCGTTTCCGTCGTTCAGATCGTTTCAGTCGTTCAGATCGTTTCCGTCGTTCAGCTCGTTTCAGTCGTTCAGCTCGTTTCAGTCGTTCAGCTCTTTTCCGTCATTCAGATCTTTTCAGTCGTTCAGATCGTTTCCGTCGTTCATCTCGTTTCAGTCGTTCAGCTCGTTTCACTCGTTCATCTCGTTTCAGTCGTTCAGCTCGTTTCAGTCGTTCAGCTCATTTCCGCCGTTCAGATCGTTTCCGTCGTTCAGATCGTTTCAGTCGTTCAGATCGTTTCGGTCATTCAGATCGTTTACGTCGTTCAGATCGTTTACGTCGTTCAGATCGTTTCAGTCGTTCAGCTCGTTTCCATCGTTCAGATCGTTTACGTCATTCAGATCTTTTCAGTCGTACAGCTCTTTTCAGTCATTCAGATCGTTTCAGTCGTTCAGATCGTTTCCCTCATCAGATCGTTTCCGTCGTTCAGATCGTTTCCGTCGTTGTGATCGTTTCAGTCGTTCAGATCGTTTCAGTCATTCAGATCGTTTCAGTCGTTCAGATCGTTTCAGTCGTTCAGATCGTTTCAGTCGTTCAGATCGTTTCCCTCATCAGTTCGTTTCCGTCGTTCAGCTCGTTTCCGTCATCCAGATCGTTTGTCGTTCAGCTTGCTTCAGTCGTTCAGATCGTTTCAGTCGTTCAGATCTCTTCTCTTGTTCAGATCGTTTCAGTCGTTCAGATCGTTTCAGTTGTTCAGATCGTTTCAGTCGTTCAGATCGTTTCCGTAATTGAGATCGTTTCCGTCGTTCAGATCGTTTCAGTCGTTCAGATCGTTTCCGTCGTTCAGCTCGTTTCAGTCGTTCAGATCGTTTCAGTCATTCAGATCGTTTCAGTCGTTCAGATCGTTTCCGTAATTCAGATCGTTTCCGGCGTTCAGATCGTTTCCGTCGTTCAGATCGTTTCAGTCGTTCAGATCGTTTTAGTCGTTCAGATCGTTTCCGTCGTTCATCTCGTTTCAGTCGTTCAGATCGTTTCAGTCGTTCAGATCGTTAAAGTCGTTCAGATCGTTTCCGTAATTGAGATCGTTTCCGTCGTTCAGATCGTTTCAGTCGTTCAGATCGTTTCCGTCGTTCAGCTCGTTTCAGTCGTTCAGCTCGTTTCAGTCGTTCAGCTCTTTTCCGTCATTCAGATCTTTTCAGTCGTTCAGATCGTTTCCGTCGTTCATCTCGTTTCAGTCGTTCAGCTCGTTTCAGTCGTTCATCTCGTTTCAGTCGTTCAGCTCGTTTCAGTCGTTCAGCTCATTTCCGCCGTTCAGATCGTTTCCGTCGTTCAGATCGTTTCAGTCGTTCAGATCGTTTCGGTCATTCAGATCGTTTACGTCGTTCAGATCGTTTACGTCGTTCAGATCGTTTCAGTTGTTCAGATCGT
Source organism: Blennius ocellaris (assembly GCF_963422515.1). Classification (NCBI taxonomy): domain Eukaryota; kingdom Metazoa; phylum Chordata; class Actinopteri; order Blenniiformes; family Blenniidae; genus Blennius; species Blennius ocellaris. The sequence continues at coordinate 1,006,487 of NW_027662315.1, forward strand.
TTACGTCGTTCAGATCGTTTCCATCGTTCAGATCGTTTCCGTCGTTCAATTCGTTCACGTCGATGAGATCGTTTCCGTCGTTCAGATCGTTTCCGTCGTTCAGCTCTTTTCCGTCATTCAGATCTTTTCAGTCGTTCAGCTCTTTTCAGTCATTCAGATCGTTTCAGTCGTTCAGATCGTTTCCCTCATCAGTTCGTTTCCGTCGTTCAGCTCGTTTCCGTCATCCAGATCGTTTGTCGTTCAGATCGTTTCCATCGTTCAGCTTGCTTCAGTCGTTCAGATCGTTTCAGTCGTTCAGATCTCTTCTCTTGTTCAGATCGTTTCCGTCGTTCAGATCGTTTACGTCGATGAGATCGTTTTACGTCGTTCAGCTCGTTTCCGCCGTTCAGATCGTTTCCGTCGTTCAGCTCGTTTCAGTCGTTCAGATCGTTTCAGTCATTCAGATCGTTTCAGTCGTTCAGATCGTTTCCGTAATTCAGATCGTTTCCGGCGTTCAGATCGTTTCCGTCGTTCAGATCGTTTCAGTCGTTCAGCTTGCTTCAGTCGTTCAGATCGTTTCAGTCGTTCAGATCTCTTCTCTTGTTCAGATCGTTTCCGTCGTTCAGATCGTTTACGTCGATGAGATCGTTTTACGTCGTTCAGATCGTTTCCGTCGTTCAGATCGTTTCCGTCGTTCAGATCGTTTCAGTCGTTCAGATCGTTTCAGTCGTTCAGATCGTTTACCTCATCAGCTCTTTTCCGCCGTTCAGATCGTTTCCGTCGTTCAGCTCTTTTCAGTCGTTCAGATCGTTTCGGTCGTTCAGATCGTTTACGTCGTTCAGATCGTTTACGTCGTTCAGATCGTTTCAGTCGTTCAGATCGTTTACCTCATCAGCTCTTTTCCGCCGTTCAGATCGTTTCAGTCGTTCAGATCGTTTTAGTCGTTCAGATCGTTTCAGTCGTTCAGATCGTTTCCGTCGTTCAGCTCGTTTCAGTCGTTCAGATCGTTTCAGTCATTCAGATCGTTTCAGTCGTTCAGATCGTTTCCGTCGTTCAGATCGTTTCAGTCGTTCAGATCGTTTCCGTCGTTCAGATCGTTTCCGTCGTTCAGCTGGTTTCAGTCGTTCAGCTCGTTTCAGTCGTTCAGCTCGTTTCAGTCGTTCAGCTCTTTTCCGTCGTTCAGATCGTTTCAGTCGTTCAGATCGTTTCCGTCGTTCAGCTCGTTTCAGTCGTTCAGCTCGTTTCAGTCGTTCAGCTCTTTTCCGTCATTCAGATCTTTTCAGTCGTTCAGCTCGTTTCCGTCATTCAGATCGTTTCAGTTGTTCATCTCATTTCCGTCGTTCATCTCGTTTCAGTCGTTCAGCTCGTTTCAGTCGTTCAGCTCGTTTCCGCCGTTCAGATCGTTTCCGTCGTTCAGATCGTTTCAGTCGTTCAGATCGTTTCGGTCGTTCAGATCGTTTCCATCGTTCAGATCGTTTCCGTCGTTCAATTCGTTCACGTCGATGAGATCGTTTCCGTCGTTCAGATCGTTTCCGTCGTTCAGCTCTTTTCCGTCATTCAGATCTTTTCAGTCGTTCAGCTCTTTTCAGTCATTCAGATCGTTTCAGTCGTTCAGATCGTTTCCCTCATCAGTTCGTTTCCGTCGTTATGCTCGTTTCCGTCATCCAGATCGTTTGTCGTTCAGATCGTTTCCATCGTTCAGCTTGCTTCAGTCGTTCAGATCGTTTCAGTCGTTCAGATCTCTTCTCTTGTTCAGATCGTTTCCGTCGTTCAGATCGTTTACGTCGATGAGATCGTTTTACGTCGTTCAGCTCGTTTCCGCCGTTCAGATCGTTTCCGTCGTTCAGCTCGTTTCAGTCGTTCAGATCGTTTCAGTCATTCAGATCGTTTCAGTCGTTCAGATCGTTTCCGTAATTCAGATCGTTTCCGGCGTTCAGATCGTTTCCGTCGTTCAGATCGTTTCAGTCGTTCAGCTTGCTTCAGTCGTTCAGATCGTTTCAGTCGTTCAGATCTCTTCTCTTGTTCAGATCGTTTCCGTCGTTCAGATCGTTTACGTCGATGAGATCGTTTTACGTCGTTCAGATCGTTTCCGTCGTTCAGATCGTTTCCGTCGTTCAGATCGTTTCAGTCGTTCAGATCGTTTCAGTCGTTCAGATCGTTTACCTCATCAGCTCTTTTCCGCCGTTCAGATCGTTTCCGTCGTTCAGCTCTTTTCAGTCGTTCAGATCGTTTCGGTCGTTCAGATCGTTTCAGTCGTTCAGATCGTTTCCGTCGTTCAGCTCGTTTCAGTCGTTCAGATCGTTTCAGTCATTCAGATCGTTTCAGTCGTTCAGATCGTTTCCGTAATTCAGATCGTTTCCGGCGTTCAGATCGTTTCCGTCGTTCAGATCGTTTCAGTCGTTCAGATCGTTTTAGTCGTTCAGATCGTTTCCGTCGTTCATCTCGTTTCAGTCGTTCAGATCATTTCAGTCGTTCAGATCATTTCCGTCGTTCAGCTCGTTTCCGTCGTTCAGATCATTTCCGCCGTTCAGATCGTTTCCGTCGTTCAGATCGTTTCAGTCGTTCAGATCGTTTCGGTCGTTCAGATCATTTCCGCCGTTCAGATCGTTTCCGTCGTTCAGATCGTTTCAGTCGTTCAGATCGTTTCGGTCGTTCAGATCGTTTACGTCGTTCAGATCGTTTACGTCGTTCAGATCGTTTACGTCGTTCAGATCGTTTCAGTCGTTCAGCTCGTTTCCATCGTTCAGATCGTTTCCGTCGTTCAATTCGTTCACGTCGATGAGATCGTTTCCGTCATTCAGCTCGTTTCCGTCATCCAGATCGTTTCTCGTTCAGATCGTTTCCATCGTTCAGCTTGCTTCAGTCGTTCAGATCGTTTCAGTCGTTCAGCTCGTTTCCGTCATTCAGATCGTTTCAGTTGTTCAGATCGTTTCAGTCGTTCAGATCGTTTCCGTAATTGAGATCGTTTCCGTCGTTCAGATCATTTCAGTCGTTCAGATCATTTCCGTCGTTCAGCTCGTTTCAGTCGTTCAGATCGTTTCAGTCGTTCAGATCGTTTCCGTAATTCAGATCGTTTCCGGCGTTCAGATCGTTTCCGTCGTTCAGATCGTTTTAGTCGTTCAGATCGTTTCCGTCGTTCAGATCGCTTCAGTCGTTCAGATCGTTTCCGTCGTTCAGATCGTTTCAGTCGTTCAGATCGTTTTAGTCGTTCAGCTCTTTTCCGTCATTCATCTCGTTTCCGTCGTTCAGATCGTTTCCGTCGTTCAGATCGTTTCCGTCGTTCATCTCGTTTCAGTCGTTCAGATCGTTTCAGTCGTTCAGATCTCTTCTCTTGTTCAGATCGTTTCAGTCATTCAGATCGTTTCCGGCGTTCAGATCGTTTCCGTCGTTCAGATCGTTTCAGTCGTTCAGCTTGCTTTAGTCGTTCAGATCGTTTCAGTCGTTCAGATCTCTTCTCTTGTTCAGATCGTTTCCGTCGTTCAGATCGTTTACGTCGATGAGATCGTTTTACGTCGTTCAGATCGTTTCCGTCGTTCAGATCGTTTCCGTCGTTCAGATCGTTTCAGTCGTTCAGATCGTTTCAGTCGTTCAGATCGTTTACCTCATCAGCTCTTTTCCGCCGTTCATATCGTTTCCGTCGTTCAGCTCTTTTCAGTCGTTCAGATCGTTTCGGTCGTTCAGATCGTTTACGTCGTTCAGATCGTTTACGTCGTTCAGATCGTTTACGTCGTTCAGATCGTTTACCTCATCAGCTCTTTTCCGCCGTTCAGATCGTTTCAGTCGTTCAGATCGTTTTAGTCGTTCAGATCGTTTCAGTCGTTCAGATCGTTTCCGTCGTTCAGCTCGTTTCAGTCGTTCAGATCGTTTCAGTCATTCAGATCGTTTCAGTCGTTCAGATCGTTTCCGTCGTTCAGATCGTTTCAGTCGTTCAGATCGTTTCCGTCGTTCAGATCGTTTCCGTCGTTCAGCTCGTTTCAGTCGTTCAGCTCGTTTCAGTCGTTCAGCTCTTTTCCGTCGTTCAGATCGTTTCAGTCGTTCAGATCGTTTCCGTCGTTCAGCTCGTTTCAGTCGTTCAGCTCGTTTCAGTCGTTCAGCTCTTTTCCGTCATTCAGATCTTTTCAGTCGTTCAGCTCGTTTCCGTCATTCAGATCGTTTCAGTCGTTCATCTCGTTTCCGTCGTTCATCTCGTTTCAGTCGTTCAGCTCGTTTCAGTCGTTCAGCTCGTTTCCGCCGTTCAGATCGTTTCCGTCGTTCAGATCGTTTCAGTCGTTCAGATCGTTTCGGTCGTTCAGATCGTTTCCATCGTTCAGATCGTTTCCGTCGTTCAATTCGTTCACGTCGATGAGATCGTTTCCGTCGTTCAGATCGTTTCCGTCATTGAGATCGTTTCCGTCGTTCAGATCGTTTCCGTCGTTCATCTCGTTTCAGTCGTTCAGATCGTTTCAGTCGTTGAGATCGTTTCAGTCGTTCAGATCGTTTCAGTCATTCAGATCGTTTCAGTCGTTCAGATCGTTTCCGTCGTTCAGATCGTTTCAGTCGTTCAGATCGTTTCCGTCGTTCAGATCGTTTCCGTCGTTCAGCTCGTTTCAGTCGTTCAGCTCGTTTCAGTCGTTCAGCTCTTTTCCGTCGTTCAGATCGTTTCAGTCGTTCAGATCGTTTCCGTCGTTCAGCTCGTTTCAGTCGTTCAGCTCGTTTCAGTCGTTCAGCTCTTTTCCGTCATTCAGATCTTTTCAGTCGTTCAGCTCGTTTCCGTCTTTCAGATCGTTTCAGTCGTTCATCTCGTTTCCGTCGTTCATCTCGTTTCAGTCGTTCAGCTCGTTTCAGTCGTTCAGCTCGTTTCCGCCGTTCAGATCGTTTCCGTCGTTCAGATCGTTTCAGTCGTTCAGATCGTTTCGGTCGTTCAGATCGTTTCCATCGTTCAGATCGTTTCCGTCGTTCAATTCGTTCACGTCGATGAGATCGTTTCCGTCGTTCAGATCGTTTCCGTCATTGAGATCGTTTCCGTCGTTCAGATCGTTTCCGTCGTTCATCTCGTTTCAGTCGTTCAGATCGTTTCAGTCGTTGAGATCGTTTCAGTCGTTCAGATCGTTTCAGTTGTTCAGATCGTTTCAGTCGTTCAGATCGTTTCAGTCGTTCAGCTCGTTTCCGTCGTTCATCTCGTTTCAGTCGTTCAGATCGTTTCAGTCGTTCAGCTCGTTTCAGTCGTTCATCTCGTTTCAGTCGTTCAGATCGTTTCAGTTGTTCAGATCGTTTCAGTCGTTCAGATCGTTTCAGTTGTTCAGATCGTTTCCGTCGTTCATCTCGTTTCAGTCGTTCAGCTCGTTTCCGTCATTCAGATCGTTTCAGTCGTTCATCTCGTTTCCGTCGTTCATCTCGTTTCAGTCGTTCAGATCGTTTCCGTCGTTCAGATCGTTTCAGTCGTTCAGATCGTTTCGGTCATTCAGATCGTTTACGTCGTTCAGATCGTTTACGTCGTTCAGATCGTTTCAGTCGTTCAGCTCGTTTCCATCGTTCGGATCGTTTCCGTCGTTCAATTCGTTCACGTCGATGAGATCGTTTCCGTCGTTCAGATCGTTTCCGTCATTGAGATCGTTTCAGTCGTTCAGATCGTTTCAGTCATTCAGCTCTTTTCAGTCATTCAGATCGTTTCAGTCGTTCAGATCGTTTCCCTCATCAGTTCGTTTCCGTCGTTCAGCTCGTTTCCGTCATCCAGATCGTTTGTCGTTCAGATCGTTTCCATCGTTCAGCTTGCTTCAGTCGTTCAGATCGTTTCAGTCGTTCAGATCGTTTACGTCGATGAGATCGTTTTACGTCGTTCAGATCGTTTCCGTCGTTCAGATCGTTTCCGTCGTTCAGATCGTTTCAGTCGTTCAGATCGTTTCAGTTGTTCAGATCGTTTACCTCATCAGCTCTTTTCCGCCGTTCAGATCGTTTCCGTCGTTCAGATCGTTTCAGTCGTTCAGATCGTTTCGGTCGTGCAGATCGTTTACGTCGTTCAGATTGTTTCAGTCGTTCAGCTCGTTTCCATCGTTCAGATCGTTTCCGTCGTTCAGATCGTTTCCGTCGTTGAGATCGTTTCAGTCGTTCAGATCGTTTCAGTCATTCAGCTCTTTTCAGTCATTCAGATCGTTTCAGTCGTTCAGATCGTTTCCCTCATCAGATCGTTTCCCTCATCAGCTCGTTTCCGTCATCCAGATCGTTTGTCGTTCAGCTTGCTTCAGTCGTTCAGATCGTTTCAGTCGTTCAGATCTCTTCTCTTGTTCAGATCGTTTCAGTCATTCAGATCGTTTCCGTCGTTCAGATCGTTTCCGTCGTTCAGATCGTTTCTGTCGTTCAGATCGTTTCAGTCGTTCAGATCGTTTCAGTCATTCAGATCGTTTCCGTCGTTCAGATCGTTTCCGTCGTTCATCTCGTTTCAGTCGTTCAGATCGTTTCAGTTGTTCAGATCGTTTCAGTCGTTCAGATCGTTTCAGTCGTTCAGCTCTTTTCCGTCATTCAGATCTTTTCAGTCGTTCAGCTCGTTTCCGTCATTCAGATCGTTTCAGTCGTTCATCTCGTTTCCGTCGTTCATCTCGTTTCAGTCGTTCAGCTCGTTTCAGTCGTTCAGCTCGTTTCCGCCGTTCAGATCGTTTCCGTCGTTCAGATCGTTTCAGTCGTTCAGATCGTTTCGGTCGTTCAGATCGTTTCCATCGTTCAGATCGTTTCCGTCGTTCAATTCGTTCACGTCGATGAGATCGTTTCCGTCGTTCAGATCGTTTCCGTCATTGAGATCGTTTCCGTCGTTCAGATCGTTTCCGTCGTTCATCTCGTTTCAGTCGTTCAAATCGTTTCAGTCGTTCAGATCGTTTCAGTCGTTCAGATCGTTTCAGTTGTTCAGATCGTTTCAGTCGTTCAGATCGTTTCCGTAATTGAGATCGTTTCCGTCGTTCAGATCGTTTCAGTCGTTCAGATCGTTTCCGTCGTTCAGCTCGTTTCAGTCGTTCAGATCGTTTCAGTCATTCAGATCGTTTCAGTCGTTCAGATCGTTTCCGTAATTCAGATCGTTTCCGGCGTTCAGATCGTTTCCGTCGTTCAGATCGTTTCAGTCGTTCAGATCGTTTTAGTCGTTCAGATCGTTTCCGTCGTTCATCTCGTTTCAGTCGTTCAGATCGTTTCAGTCGTTCAGATCGTTTAAGTCGTTCAGATCGTTTCCGTAATTGAGATCGTTTCAGTTGTTCAGATCTTTTCAGTCGTTCAGATCGTTTCAGTTGTTCAGATCGTTTCAGTCGTTCAGATCGTTTCCGTAATTGAGATCGTTTCCGTCGTTCAGATCGTTTCAGTCGTTCAGATCGTTTCCGTCGTTCAGCTCGTTTCAGTCGTTCAGCTCGTTTCAGTCGTTCAGCTCTTTTCCGTCATTCAGATCTTTTCAGTCGTTCAGATCGTTTCGGTCGTTCAGATCGTTTACGTCGTTCAGATCGTTTACGTCGTTCAGATCGTTTCAGTCGTTCAGCTCGTTTCCATCGTTCAGATCGTTTCCGTCGTTCAGATCGTTTCAGTTGTTCAGATCGTTTCAGTCGTTCAGATCGTTTCCGTAATTGAGATCGTTTCAGTTGTTCAGATCGTTTCAGTCGTTCAGATCGTTTCCGTAATTGAAATCGTTTCCGTCGTTCAGATCGTTTCAGTCGTTCAGATCGTTTCCGTCGTTCAGCTCGTTTCAGTCGTTCAGATCGTTTCCGTAATTGAGATCGTTTCAGTCGTTCATCTCGTTTCCGTCGTTCATCTCGTTTCAGTCGTTCATCTCGTTTCAGTCGTTCAGCTCGTTTCCGCCGTTCAGATCGTTTCCGTCGTTCAGATCGTTTCAGTCGTTCAGATCGTTTCGGTCGTTCAGATCGTTTCCATCGTTCAGATCGTTTCCGTCGTTCAATTCGTTCACGTCGATGAGATCGTTTCAGTCGTTCATCTCGTTTCAGTCGTTCAGCTCGTTTCAGTCGTTCAGCTCGTTTCCGCCGTTCAGATCGTTTCCGTCGTTCAGATCGTTTCCATCGTTCAGATCGTTTCCGTCGTTCAATTCGTTCACGTCGATGAGATCGTTTACGTCGTTCAGATCGTTTCCGTCATTGAGATCGTTTCCGTCGTTCAGATCGTTTCCGTCGTTCATCTCGTTTCAGTCGTTCAGATCGTTTCAGTCGTTCAGATCGTTTCAGTCGTTCAGATCGTTTCAGTTGTTCAGATCGTTTCCGTCGTTCATCTCGTTTCAGTCGTTCAGATCGTTTCAGTCGTTCAGATCGTTTCAGTCGTTCAGATCGTTTCAGTTGTTCAGATCGTTTCAGTCGTTCAGATCGTTTCCGTAATTGAGATCGTTTCCGTCGTTCAGATCGTTTCAGTCGTTCAGATCGTTTCCGTCGTTCAGCTCGTTTCAGTCGTTCAGATCGTTTCAGTCATTCAGATCGTTTCAGTCCTTCAGATCGTTTCCGTAATTCAGATCGTTTCCGGCGTTCAGATCGTTTCCGTCGTTCAGATCGTTTCAGTCGTTCAGCTTGCTTCAGTCGTTCAGATCGTTTCAGTCGTTCAGATCTCTTCTCTTGTTCAGATCGTTTCCGTCGTTCAGATCGTTGATCGTTTCAGTCGTTCAGATCGTTTCCGTCGTTCATCTCGTTTCAGTCGTTCAGATCGTTTCAGTCGTTCAGATCGTTTAAGTCGTTCAGATCGTTTCCGTAATTGAGATCGTTTCAGTTGTTCAGATCGTTTCAGTCGTTCAGATCGTTTCAGTTGTTCAGATCGTTTCAGTCGTTCAGCTCTTTTCCGTCGTTCAGCTCGTTTCAGTCGTTCAGCTCGTTTCAGTCGTTCAGCTCTTTTCCGTCATTCAGATCTTTTCAGTCGTTCAGCTCGTTTCCGTCATTCAGATCGTTTCCGTCGTTCATCTCGTTTCAGTCGTTCAGCTCTTTTCAGTCGTTCAGCTCGTTTCCGCCGTTCAGATCGTTTCCGTCGTTCAGATCGTTTCAGTCGTTCAGATCGTTTCGGTCGTTCAGATCGTTTCCATCGTTCAGATCGTTTCCGTAATTGAGATCGTTTCCGTCGTTCAGATCGTTTCAGTCGTTCAGATCGTTTCCGTCGTTCAGCTCGTTTCAGTCGTTCAGCTCGTTTCAGTCGTTCAGCTCTTTTCCGTCATTCAGATCTTTTCAGTCGTTCAGATCGTTTCGGTCGTTCAGATCGTTTCCGTCGTTCAGATCGTTTCCGTCGTTCAGATCGTTTCCGTCGTTGAGATCGTTTCAGTCGTTCAGATCGTTTCCCTCATCAGTTCGTTTCCGTCGTTCAGCTCGTTTCCGTCATCCAGATCGTTTGTCGTTCAGCTTGCTTCAGTCGTTCAGATCGTTTCAGTCGTTCAGATCTCTTCTCTTGTTCAGATCGTTTCAGTCGTTCAGATCGTTTCAGTCATTCAGATCGTTTCCGTCGTTCAGATCGTTTCCGTCGTTCATCTCGTTTCAGTCGTTCAGATCGTTTCAGTCGTTCAGATCGTTTAAGTCGTTCAGCTCGTTTCCGTAATTGAGATCGTTTCCGTCGTTCAGATCGTTTCAGTCGTTCAGATCGTTTCCGTCTTTCAGCTCGTTTCAGTCGTTCAGATCGTTTCAGTCATTCAGATCGTTTCAGTCGTTCAGATCGTTTCCGTAATTGAGATCGTTTCCGTCGTTCAGCTCGTTTCAGTCGTTCAGCTCGTTTCAGTCGTTCAGCTCGTTTCAGTCGTTCAGCTCTTTTCCGTCGTACAGATCGTTTCAGTCGTTCAGATCGTTTCCGTCGTTCAGCTCGTTTCAGTCGTTCAGCTCGTTTCAGTCGTTCAGCTCTTTTCCGTCATTCAGATCTTTTCAGTCGTTCAGCTCGTTTCCGTCTTTCAGATCGTTTCAGTCGTTCATCTCGTTTCCGTCGTTCATCTCGTTTCAGTCGTTCAGCTCGTTTCCGTCGTTCATCTCGTTTCAGTCGTTCAGCTCGTTTCAGTCGTTCAGCTCGTTTCCGCCGTTCAGATCGTTTCCGTCGTTCAGATCGTTTCAGTCGTTCAGATCGTTTCGGTCGTTCAGATCGTTTCCATCGTTCAGATCGTTTCCGTCGTTCAATTCGTTCACGTCGATGAGATCGTTTACGTCGTTCAGATCGTTTCCGTCATTGAGATCGTTTCCGTCGTTCAGATCGTTTCCGTCGTTCATCTCGTTTCAGTCGTTCAGATCGTTTCAGTGGTTCAGATCGTTTCAGTCGTTCAGATCGTTTCAGTTGTTCGGATCGTTTCAGTCGTTCAGATCGTTTCCGTAATTGAGATCGTTTCCGTCGTTCAGATCGTTTCAGTCGTTCAGATCGTTTCCGTCGTTCAGCTCGTTTCAGTCGTTCAGATCGTTTCAGTCATTCAGATCGTTTCAGTCGTTCAGATCGTTTCCGTAATTCAGATCGTTTCCGGCGTTCAGATCGTTTCCGTCGTTCAGATCGTTTCAGTCGTTCAGCTTGCTTCAGTCGTTCAGATCGTTTCAGTCGTTCAGATCTCTTCTCTTGTTCAGATCGTTTCCGTCGTTCAGATCGTTTCCGTCGTTCAGATCGTTTCCGTCGTTCAGATCGTTTCAGTCGTTCAGATCGTTTCAGTCGTTCAGATCGTTTCAGTCGTTCAGATCGTTTCAGTCATTCAGATCGTTTCAGTCGTTCAGATCGTTTCCGTCGTTCAGATCGTTTCAGTCGTTCAGATCGTTTCAGTCGTTCAGATCGTTTCAGTCATTCAGATCGTTTCAGTCGTTCAGATCGTTTCCGTCGTTCAGATCGTTTCAGTCGTTCAGATCGTTTCCGTCGTTCAGCTCGTTTCAGTCGTTCAGCTCGTTTCAGTCGTTCAGCTCTTTTCCGTCATTCAGATCTTTTCAGTCGTTCAGCTCGTTTCCGTCTTTCAGATCGTTTCAGTCGTTCATCTCGTTTCCGTCGTTCATCTCGTTTCAGTCGTTCAGCTCGTTTCCGTCGTTCATCTCGTTTCAGTCGTTCAGCTCGTTTCAGTCGTTCAGCTCGTTTCCGCCGTTCAGATCGTTTCCGTCGTTCAGATCGTTTCAGTCGTTCAGATCGTTTCGGTCGTTCAGATCGTTTCCATCGTTCAGATCGTTTCCGTCGTTCAATTCGTTCACGTCGATGAGATCGTTTACGTCGTTCAGATCGTTTCCGTCATTGAGATCGTTTCCGTCGTTCAGATCGTTTCCGTCGTTCATCTCGTTTCAGTCGTTCAGATCGTTTCAGTGGTTCAGATCGTTTCAGTCGTTCAGATCGTTTCAGTTGTTCGGATCGTTTCAGTCGTTCAGATCGTTTCCGTAATTGAGATCGTTTCCGTCGTTCAGATCGTTTCAGTCGTTCAGATCGTTTCCGTCGTTCAGCTCGTTTCAGTCGTTCAGATCGTTTCAGTCATTCAGATCGTTTCAGTCGTTCAGATCGTTTCCGTAATTCAGATCGTTTCCGGCGTTCAGATCGTTTCCGTCGTTCAGATCGTTTCAGTCGTTCAGCTTGCTTCAGTCGTTCAGATCGTTTCAGTCGTTCAGATCTCTTCTCTTGTTCAGATCGTTTCCGTCGTTCAGATCGTTTACGTCGATGAGATCGTTTTACGTCGTTCAGATCGTTTCCGTCGTTCAGATCGTTTCCGTCGTTCAGATCGTTTCCGTCGTTCAGCTCGTTTCAGTCGTTCAGCTCGTTTCAGTCGTTCAGCTCGTTTCAGTCGTTCAGCTCTTTTCCGTCGTACAGATCGTTTCAGTCGTTCAGATCGTTTCCGTCGTTCAGCTCGTTTCAGTCGTTCAGCTCGTTTCAGTCGTTCAGCTCTTTTCCGTCATTCAGATCTTTTCAGTCGTTCAGCTCGTTTCCGTCATTCAGATCGTTTCAGTCGTTCATCTCGTTTCAGTCGTTCAGATCGTTTCAGTGGTTCAGATCGTTTCAGTCGTTCAGATCGTTTCAGTTGTTCGGATCGTTTCAGTCGTTCAGATCGTTTCCGTAATTGAGATCGTTTCCGTCGTTCAGATCGTTTCAGTCGTTCAGATCGTTTCCGTCGTTCAGCTCGTTTCAGTCGTTCAGATCGTTTCAGTCGTTCAGATCGTTTCCGTAATTCAGATCGTTTCCGGCGTTCAGATCGTTTCCGTCGTTCAGATCGTTTCAGTCGTTCAGATCGTTTCAGTCGTTCAGATCGTTTCAGTCGTTCAGATCGTTTCAGTCATTCAGATCGTTTCAGTCGTTCAGATCGTTTCCGTCGTTCAGATCGTTTCAGTCGTTCAGATCGTTTCCGTCGTTCAGATCGTTTCCGTCGTTCAGCTCGTTTCAGTCGTTCAGCTCGTTTCAGTCGTTCAGCTCGTTTCAGTCGTTCAGCTCTTTTCCGTCGTTCAGATCGTTTCAGTCGTTCAGATCGTTTCCGTCGTTCAGCTCGTTTCAGTCGTTCAGCTCGTTTCAGTCGTTCAGCTCTTTTCCGTCATTCAGATCTTTTCAGTCGTTCAGCTCGTTTCCGTCATTCAGATCGTTTCAGTCGTTCATCTCGTTTCCGTCGTTCATCTCGTTTCAGTCGTTCAGCTCGTTTCAGTCGTTCAGCTCGTTTCCGCCGTTCAGATCGTTTCCGTCGTTCAGATCGTTTCAGTCGTTCAGATCGTTTCGGTCATTCAGATCGTTTACGTCGTTCAGATCGTTTACGTCGTTCAGATCGTTTCAGTCGTTCAGCTCGTTTCCATCGTTCAGATCGTTTCCGTCGTTCAATTCGTTCACGTCGATGAGATCGTTTCCGTCGTTCAGATCGTTTCCGTCATTGAGATCGTTTCAGTCGTTCAGATCGTTTCAGTCATTCAGCTCTTTTCAGTCATTCAGATCGTTTCAGTCGTTCAGATCGTTTCCCTCATCAGTTCGTTTCCGTCGTTCAGCTCGTTTCCGTCATCCAGATCGTTTGTCGTTCAGATCGTTTCCATCGTTCAGCTTGCTTCAGTCGTTCAGATCGTTTCAGTCGTTCAGATCTCTTCTCTTGTTCAGATCGTTTCAGTCGTTCAGATCTCTTCTCTTGTTCAGATCGTTTCCGTCGTTCAGATCGTTTACGTCGATGAGATCGTTTTACGTCGTTCAGATCGTTTCCGTCGTTCAGATCGTTTCCGTCGTTCAGATCGTTTCAGTCGTTCAGATCGTTTCGGTCGTGCAGATCGTTTCAGTCGTTCAGATCGTTTCAGTCATTCAGCTCTTTTCAGTCATTCAGATCGTTTCAGTCGTTCAGATCGTTTCCCTCATCAGATCGTTTCCCTCATCAGCTCGTTTCCGTCATCCAGATCGTTTGTCGTTCAGCTTGCTTCAGTCGTTCAGATCGTTTCAGTCGTTCAGATCTCTTCTCTTGTTCAGATCGTTTCAGTCATTCAGATCGTTTCCGGCGTTCAGATCGTTTCCGTCGTTCAGATCGTTTCAGTCGTTCAGCTTGCTTCAGTCGTTCAGATCGTTTCAGTCGTTCAGATCTCTTCTCTTGTTCAGATCGTTTCCGTCGTTCAGATCGTTTACGTCGATGAGATCGTTTTATGTCGTTCAGATCGTTTCCGTCGTTCAGATCGTTTCCGTCGTTCAGATCGTTTCAGTCGTTCAGATCGTTTCAGTCGTTCAGATCGTTTACCTCATCAGCTCTTTTCCGCCGTTCAGATCGTTTCCGTCGTTCAGATCGTTTACGTCGTTCAGATCGTTTACGTCGTTCAGATCGTTTACGTCGTTCAGATCGTTTCAGTCGTTCAGATCGTTTTAGTCGTTCAGATCGTTTCAGTCGTTCAGATCGTTTCCGTCGTTCAGCTCGTTTCAGTCGTTCAGATCGTTTCAGTCATTCAGATCGTTTCAGTCGTTCAGATCGTTTCCGTCGTTCAGATCGTTTCAGTCGTTCAGATCGTTTCCGTCGTTCAGATCGTTTCCGTCGTTCAGCTCGTTTCAGTCGTTCAGCTCGTTTCAGTCGTTCAGCTCTTTTCCGTCGTTCAGATCGTTTCAGTCGTTCAGATCGTTTCCGTCGTTCAGCTCGTTTCAGTCGTTCAGCTCGTTTCAGTCGTTCAGCTCTTTTCCGTCATTCAGATCTTTTCAGTCGTTCAGCTCGTTTCCGTCATTCAGATCGTTTCAGTCGTTCATCTCGTTTCCGTCGTTCATCTCGTTTCAGTCGTTCAGCTCGTTTCAGTCGTTCAGCTCGTTTCCGCCGTTCAGATGGTTTCCGTCGTTCAGATCGTTTCAGTCGTTCAGATCGTTTCGGTCGTTCAGATCGTTTCCATCGTTCAGATCGTTTCCGTCGTTCAATTCGTTCACGTCGATGAGATCGTTTCCGTCGTTCAGATCGTTTCCGTCATTGAGATCGTTTCCGTCGTTCAGATCGTTTCCGTCGTTCATCTCGTTTCAGTCGTTCAGATCGTTTCAGTCGTTGAGATCGTTTCAGTCGTTCAGATCGTTTCAGTTGTTCAGATCGTTTCAGTCGTTCAGATCGTTTCAGTCGTTCAGATCGTTTAAGTCGTTCAGATCGTTTCCGTAATTGAGATCGTTTCAGTTGTTCAGATCGTTTCAGTCGTTCAGATCGTTTCAGTTGTTCAGATCGTTTCCGTCGTTCATCTCGTTTCAGTCGTTCAGATCGTTTCCGTCGTTCAGCTCGTTTCAGTCGTTCAGCTCGTTTCAGTCGTTCAGCTCTTTTCCGTCATTCAGATCTTTTCAGTCGTTCAGCTCGTTTCCGTCATTCAGATCGTTTCAGTCGTTCATCTCGTTTCCGTCGTTCATCTCGTTTCAGTCGTTCAGCTCGTTTCAGTCGTTCAGCTCGTTTCCGCCGTTCAGATCGTTTCCGTCGTTCAGATCGTTTCAGTCGTTCAGATCGTTTCGGTCATTCAGATCGTTTACGTCGTTCAGATCGTTTACGTCGTTCAGATCGTTTCAGTCGTTCAGCTCGTTTCCATCGTTCAGATCGTTTCCGTCATTGAGATCGTTTCAGTCATTCAGCTCTTTTCAGTCATTCAGATCGTTTCAGTCGTTCAGATCGTTTCCCTCATCAGTTCGTTTCCGTCGTTCAGCTCGTTTCCGTCATCCAGATCGTTTGTCGTTCAGATCGTTTCCATCGTTCAGCTTGCTTCAGTCGTTCAGATCGTTTCAGTCGTTCAGATCGTTTACGTCGATGAGATCGTTTTACGTCGTTCAGATCGTTTCCGTCGTTCAGATCGTTTCCGTCGTTCAGATCGTTTCAGTCGTTCAGATCGTTTCAGTTGTTCAGATCGTTTACCTCATCAGCTCTTTTCCGCCGTTCAGATCGTTTCCGTCGTTCAGATCGTTTCAGTCGTTCAGATCGTTTCGGTCGTGCAGATCGTTTACGTCGTTCAGATCGTTTACGTCGTTCAGATTGTTTCAGTCGTTCAGCTCGTTTCCATCGTTCAGATCGTTTCCGTCGTTCAGATCGTTTCCGTCGTTGAGATCGTTTCAGTCGTTCAGATCGTTTCAGTCATTCAGCTCTTTTCAGTCATTCAGATCGTTTCAGTCGTTCTGATCGTTTCCCTCATCAGATCGTTTCCCTCATCAGCTCGTTTCCGTCATCCAGATCGTTTGTCGTTCAGCTTGCTTCAGTCGTTCAGATCGTTTCAGTCGTTCAGATCTCTTCTCTTGTTCAGATCGTTTCAGTCATTCAGATCGTTTCCGTCGTTCAGATCGTTTCCGTCGTTCAGATCGTTTCTGTCGTTCAGATCGTTTCAGTCGTTCAGATCGTTTCAGTCATTCAGATCGTTTCCGTCGTTCAGATCGTTTCCGTCGTTCATCTCGTTTCAGTCGTTCAGATCGTTTCAGTCGTTCAGATCGTTTAAGTCGTTCAGATCGTTTCCGTAATTGAGATCGTTTCAGTTGTTCAGATCGTTTCAGTCGTTCAGATCGTTTCAGTCGTTCAGCTCTTTTCCGTCATTCAGATCTTTTCAGTCGTTCAGCTCGTTTCCGTCATTCAGATCGTTTCAGTCGTTCATCTCGTTTCCGTCGTTCATCTCGTTTCAGTCGTTCAGCTCGTTTCAGTCGTTCAGCTCGTTTCCGCCGTTCAGATCGTTTCCGTCGTTCAGATCGTTTCAGTCGTTCAGATCGTTTCGGTCGTTCAGATCGTTTCCGTCATTGAGATCGTTTCCGTCGTTCAGATCGTTTCCGTCGTTCATCTCGTTTCAGTCGTTCAGATCGTTTCAGTCGTTCAGATCGTTTCAGTCGTTCAGATCGTTTCAGTTGTTCAGATCGTTTCAGTCGTTCAGATCGTTTCAGTTGTTCAGATCGTTTCAGTCGTTCAGATCGTTTCCGTAATTGAGATCGTTTCCGTCGTTCAGATCGTTTCAGTCGTTCAGATCGTTTCCGTCGTTCAGCTCGTTTCAGTCGTTCAGATCGTTTCAGTCATTCAGATCGTTTCAGTCGTTCAGATCGTTTCCGTAATTCAGATCGTTTCCGGCGTTCAGATCGTTTCCGTCGTTCAGATCGTTTCAGTCGTTCAGATCGTTTTAGTCGTTCAGATCGTTTCCGTCGTTCAGATCGTTTCAGTCGTTCAGATCATTTCCGTCGTTCATCTCGTTTCAGTCGTTCAGATCGTTTCAGTCGTTCAGATCGTTTAAGTCGTTCAGATCGTTTCCGTAATTGAGATCGTTTCAGTTGTTCAGATCGTTTCAGTCGTTCAGATCGTTTCCGTCGTTCAGCTCGTTTCAGTCGTTCAGATCTTTTCAGTCGTTCAGCTCGTTTCCGTCATTCAGATCGTTTCAGACGTTCATCTCGTTTCCGTCGTTCATCTCGTTTCAGTCGTTCAGCTCGTTTCAGTCGTTCAGCTCGTTTCCGCCGTTCAGATCGTTTGTCGTTCAGCTTGCTTCAGTCGTTCAGATCGTTTCAGTCGTTCAGATCTCTTCTCTTGTTCAGATCGTTTCAGTCATTCAGATCGTTTCCGTCGTTCAGATCGTTTCCGTCGTTCAGATCGTTTCTGTCGTTCAGATCGTTTCAGTCGTTCAGATCGTTTCAGTCATTCAGATCGTTTCCGTCGTTCAGATCGTTTCCGTCGTTCATCTCGTTTCAGTCGTTCAGATCGTTTCAGTCGTTCAGATCGTTTAAGTCGTTCAGATCGTTTCCGTAATTGAGATCGTTTCAGTTGTTCAGATCGTTTCAGTCGTTCAGATCGTTTCAGTCGTTCAGCTCTTTTCCGTCATTCAGATCTTTTCAGTCGTTCAGCTCGTTTCCGTCATTCAGATCGTTTCAGTCGTTCATCTCGTTTCCGTCGTTCATCTCGTTTCAGTCGTTCAGCTCGTTTCAGTCGTTCAGCTCGTTTCCGCCGTTCAGATCGTTTCCGTCGTTCAGATCGTTTCAGTCGTTCAGATCGTTTCGGTCGTTCAGATCGTTTCCGTCATTGAGATCGTTTCCGTCGTTCAGATCGTTTCCGTCGTTCATCTCGTTTCAGTCGTTCAGATCGTTTCAGTCGTTCAGATCGTTTCAGTCGTTCAGATCGTTTCAGTTGTTCAGATCGTTTCAGTCGTTCAGATCGTTTCAGTTGTTCAGATCGTTTCAGTCGTTCAGATCGTTTCCGTAATTGAGATCGTTTCCGTCGTTCAGATCGTTTCAGTCGTTCAGATCGTTTCCGTCGTTCAGCTCGTTTCAGTCGTTCAGATCGTTTCAGTCATTCAGATCGTTTCAGTCGTTCAGATCGTTTCCGTAATTCAGATCGTTTCCGGCGTTCAGATCGTTTCCGTCGTTCAGATCGTTTCAGTCGTTCAGATCGTTTTAGTCGTTCAGATCGTTTCCGTCGTTCAGATCGTTTCAGTCGTTCAGATCATTTCCGTCGTTCATCTCGTTTCAGTCGTTCAGATCGTTTCAGTCGTTCAGATCGTTTAAGTCGTTCAGATCGTTTCCGTAATTGAGATCGTTTCAGTTGTTCAGATCGTTTCAGTCGTTCAGATCGTTTCCGTCGTTCAGCTCGTTTCAGTCGTTCAGATCTTTTCAGTCGTTCAGCTCGTTTCCGTCATTCAGATCGTTTCAGACGTTCATCTCGTTTCCGTCGTTCATCTCGTTTCAGTCGTTCAGCTCGTTTCAGTCGTTCAGCTCGTTTCCGCCGTTCAGATCGTTTCCGTCGTTCAGATCGTTTCAGTCGTTCAGATCGTTTCGGTCGTTCAGATCGTTTCCATCGTTCAGATCGTTTCCGTCGTTCAATTCGTTCACGTCGATGAGATCGTTTCAGTCGTTCATCTCGTTTCAGCCGTTCAGCTCGTTTCAGTCGTTCAGCTCGTTTCCGCCGTTCAGATCGTTTCCGTCGTTCAGATCGTTTCAGTCATTCAGCGCTTTTCAGTCATTCAGATCGTTTCAGTCGTTCAGATCGTTTCCCTCATCAGTTCGTTTCCGTCGTTCAGCTCGTTTCCGTCATCCAGATCGTTTGTCGTTCAGATCGTTTCCATCGTTCAGCTTGCTTCAGTCGTTCAGATCGTTTCAGTCGTTCAGATCTCTTCTCTTGTTCAGATCGTTTCCGTCGTTCAGATCGTTTACGTCGATGAGATCGTTTTACGTCGTTCAGATCGTTTCCGTCGTTCAGATCGTTTCCGTCGTTCAGATCGTTTCAGTCGTTCAGATCGTTTCGGTCGTTCAGATCGTTTCCATCGTTCAGATCGTTTCCGTCGTTCAATTCGTTCACGTCGATGAGATCGTTTCAGTCGTTCATCTCGTTTCAGCCGTTCAGCTCGTTTCAGTCGTTCAGCTCGTTTCCGCCGTTCAGATCGTTTCCGTCGTTCAGCTCGTTTCAGTCATTCAGCGCTTTTCAGTCATTCAGATCGTTTCAGTCGTTCAGATCGTTTCCCTCATCAGTTCGTTTCCGTCGTTCAGCTCGTTTCCGTCATCCAGATCGTTTGTCGTTCAGATCGTTTCCATCGTTCAGCTTGCTTCAGTCGTTCAGATCGTTTCAGTCGTTCAGATCTCTTCTCTTGTTCAGATCGTTTCCGTCGTTCAGATCGTTTACGTCGATGAGATCGTTTTACGTCGTTCAGATCGTTTCCGTCGTTCAGATCGTTTCCGTCGTTCAGATCGTTTCAGTCGTTCAGATCGTTTCGGTCGTTCAGATCGTTTACGTCGTTCAGATCGTTTCAGTTGTTCAGCTCGTTTCCATCGTTCAGATCGTTTCCGTCGTTCAGATCGTTTCCGTCGTTGAGATCGTTTCAGTCGTTCAGATCGTTTCGGTCGTTCAGATCTCTTCTCTCGTTCAGATCGTTTCAGTCGTTCAGATCGTTTCAGTCATTCAGATCGTTTCCGTCGTTCAGATCGTTTCCGTCGTTCAGCTCGTTTCCATCGTTCAGATCGTTTCCGTCGTTCAGATCGTTTCAGTCGTTCAGATCGTTTCCGTCGTTCAGCTCGTTTCCATCGTTCAGATCGTTTCCGTCGTTCAGATCGTTTCAGTCGTTCAGATCGTTTCGGTCGTTCAGATCGTTTACGTCGTTCAGATCGTTTCAGTTGTTCAGCTCGTTTCCATCGTTCAGCTCGTTTCCGTCATCCAGATCGTTTGTCGTTCAGCTTGCTTCAGTCGTTCAGATCGTTTCAGTCGTTCAGCTCGTTTCCATCGTTCAGCTCGTTTCCGTCATCCAGATCGTTTGTCGTTCAGCTTGCTTCAGTCGTTCAGATCGTTTACGTCGTTCAGATCGTTTCAGTTGTTCAGCTCGTTTCCATCGTTCAGCTCGTTTCCGTCATCCAGATCGTTTGTCGTTCAGCTTGCTTCAGTCGTTCAGATCGTTTCAGTCGTTCAGATCTCTTCTCTTGTTCAGATCGTTTCAGTCGTTCAGATCGTTTCAGTCATTCAGATCGTTTCCGTCGTTCAGATCGTTTCCGTCGTTCAGATCGTTTCAGTCATTCAGATCGTTTCCGTCGTTCAGATCGTTTCAGTCATTCAGATCGTTTCCGTCGTTCAGATCGTTTCAGTCGTTCAGATCGTTTCAGTCATTCAGATCGTTTCCGTCGTTCAGATCGTTTCCGTCGTTCATCTCGTTTCAGTCGTTCAGATCGTTTCAGTCGTTCAGCTCGTTTCCGTCATTCAGATCGTTTCAGTTGTTCAGATCGTTTCAGTCGTTCAGATCGTTTCCGTAATTGAGATCGTTTCAGTTGTTCAGATCGTTTCAGTCGTTCAGATCGTTTCCGTAATTGAGATCGTTTCAGTCGTTCAGATCGTTTCCGTAATTGAGATCGTTTCCGTCGTTCAGATCGTTTCCGTCGTTCAGCTCGTTTCAGTCGTTCAGATCGTTTCAGTCATTCAGATCGTTTCAGTCGTTCAGATCGTTTCCGTAATTGAGATCGTTTCCGTCGTTCAGCTCGTTTCAGTCGTTCAGCTCGTTTCAGTCGTTCAGCTCGTTTCAGACATTCAGCTCTTTTCCGTCGTTCAGATCGTTTCAGTCGTTCAGATCGTTTCCGTCGTTCAGCTCGTTTCAGTCGTTCAGCTCGTTTCAGTCGTTCAGCTCTTTTCCGTCATTCAGATCTTTTCAGTCGTTCAGCTCGTTTCCGTCATTCAGATCGTTTCAGTCGTTCATCTCGTTTCCGCCGTTCAGATCGTTTCCGTCGTTCAGATCGTTTCAGTCGTTCAGATCGTTTCGGTCGTTCAGATCGTTTCCATCGTTCAGATCGTTTCCGTCGTTCAATTCGTTCACGTCGATGAGATCGTTTACGTCGTTCAGATCGTTTCCGTCATTGAGATCGTTTCCGTCGTTCAGATCGTTTCCGTCGTTCATCTCGTTTCAGTCGTTCAGATCGTTTCCGTCATTGAGATCGTTTCCGTCGTTCAGATCGTTTCCGTCGTTCATCTCGTTTCAGTCGTTCAGATCGTTTCAGTCGTTCAGATCGTTTCAGTCGTTCAGATCGTTTCAGTTGTTCAGATCGTTTCAGTCGTTCAGATCGTTTCCGTAATTGAGATCGTTTCAGTCGTTCAGATCGTTTACGTCGTTCAGATCGTTTACGTCGTTCAGATCGTTTCAGTCGTTCAGCTCGTTTCCATCGTTCAGATCGTTTCCGTCGTTCAATTCGTTCACGTCGATGAGATCGTTTCCGTCGTTCAGATCGTTTCCGTCATTGAGATCGTTTCAGTCGTTCAGATCGTTTCAGTCATTCAGCTCTTTTCAGTCATTCAGATCGTTTCAGTCGTTCAGATCGTTTCCCTCATCAGTTCGTTTCCGTCGTTCAGCTCGTTTCCGTCATCCAGATCGTTTGTCGTTCAGATCGTTTCCATCGTTCAGATCTCTTCTCTTGTTCAGATCGTTTCCGTCGTTCAGATCGTTTACGTCGATGAGATCGTTTTACGTCGTTCAGATCGTTTCCGTCGTTCAGATCGTTTCCGTCGTTCAGATCGTTTCAGTCGTTCAGATCGTTTCAGTCGTTCAGATCGTTTACCTCATCAGCTCTTTTCCGTCGTTCAGATCGTTTCAGTCATTCAGCTCTTTTCAGTCATTCAGATCGTTTCAGTCGTTCAGATCGTTTCCCTCATCAGTTCGTTTCCGTCGTTCAGCTCGTTTCCGTCATCCAGATCGTTTGTCGTTCAGCTTGCTTCAGTCATTCAGATCGTTTCCGTCGTTCAGATCGTTTCCGTCGTTCATCTCGTTTCAGTCGTTCAGATCGTTTCAGTCGTTCAGATCGTTTAAGTCGTTCAGCTCGTTTCCGTCATTCAGATCGTTTCAGTCGTTCAGATCGTTTCAGTCGTTCAGATCGTTTCCGTAATTGAGATCGTTTCCGTCGTTCAGCTCGTTTCAGTCGTTCAGCTCGTTTCAGTCGTTCAGCTCTTTTCCGTCGTACAGATCGTTTCAGTCGTTCAGATCGTTTCCGTCGTTCAGCTCGTTTCAGTCGTTCAGCTCGTTTCAGTCGTTCAGCTCTTTTCCGTCATTCAGATCTTTTCAGTCGTTCAGCTCGTTTCCATCATTCAGATCGTTTCAGTCGTTCATCTCGTTTCCGTCGTTCATCTCGTTTCAGTCGTTCAGCTCGTTTCAGTCGTTCAGCTCGTTTCCGCCGTTCAGATCGTTTCCGTCGTTCAGATCGTTTCAGTCGTTCAGATCGTTTCAGTCGTTCAGATCGTTTCGGTCGTTCAGATCGATTCCGTCGTTCAGATCGTTTCAGTTGTTCAGCTCGTTTCAGTCATTCAGCTCTTTTCAGTCATTCAGATCGTTTCAGTCGTTCAGATCGTTTCCCTCATCAGTTCGTTTCCGTCGTTCAGCTCGTTTCCGTCATCCAGATCGTTTGTCGTTCAGATCGTTTCCATCGTTCAGCTTGCTTCAGTCGTTCAGATCGTTTCAGTCGTTCAGATCTCTTCTCTTGTTCAGATCGTTTCCGTCGTTCAGATCGTTTACGTCGATGAGATCGTTTTACGTCGTTCAGATCGTTTCCGTCGTTCAGATCGTTTCCGTCGTTCAGATCGTTTCAGTCGTTCAGATCGTTTCGGTCGTTCAGATCGTTTACGTCGTTCAGATCGTTTCAGTTGTTCAGCTCGTTTCCATCGTTCAGATCGTTTCCGTCGTTCAGATCGTTTCCGTCGTTGAGATCGTTTACGTCGTTCAGATCGTTTCAGTTGTTCAGCTCGTTTCCATCGTTCAGCTCGTTTCCGTCATCCAGATCGTTTGTCGTTCAGCTTGCTTCAGTCGTTCAGATCGTTTCAGTCGTTCAGATCTCTTCTCTTGTTCAGATCGTTTCAGTCGTTCAGATCGTTTCAGTCATTCAGATCGTTTCCGTCGTTCAGATCGTTTCCGTCGTTCATCTCGTTTCAGTCGTTCAGATCGTTTCAGTCGTTCAGCTCGTTTCCGTCATTCAGATCGTTTCAGTTGTTCAGATCGTTTCAGTCGTTCAGATCGTTTCCGTAATTGAGATCGTTTCAGTTGTTCAGATCGTTTCAGTCGTTCAGATCGTTTCCGTAATTGAGATCGTTTCAGTCGTTCAGATCGTTTCCGTAATTGAGATCGTTTCCGTCGTTCAGATCGTTTCCGTCGTTCAGCTCGTTTCAGTCGTTCAGATCGTTTCAGTCATTCAGATCGTTTCAGTCGTTCAGATCGTTTCCGTAATTGAGATCGTTTCCGTCGTTCAGCTCGTTTCAGTCGTTCAGCTCGTTTCAGACATTCAGCTCTTTTCCGTCGTTCAGATCGTTTCAGTCGTTCAGATCGTTTCCGTCGTTCAGCTCGTTTCAGTCGTTCAGCTCGTTTCAGTCGTTCAGCTCTTTTCCGTCATTCAGATCTTTTCAGTCGTTCAGCTCGTTTCCGTCATTCAGATCGTTTCAGTCGTTCATCTCGTTTCCGCCGTTCAGATCGTTTCCGTCGTTCAGATCGTTTCAGTCGTTCAGATCGTTTCGGTCGTTCAGATCGTTTCCATCGTTCAGATCGTTTCCGTCGTTCAATTCGTTCACGTCGATGAGATCGTTTACGTCGTTCAGATCGTTTCCGTCATTGAGATCGTTTCCGTCGTTCAGATCGTTTCCGTCGTTCATCTCGTTTCAGTCGTTCAGATCGTTTCCGTCATTGAGATCGTTTCCGTCGTTCAGATCGTTTCCGTCGTTCATCTCGTTTCAGTCGTTCAGATCGTTTCAGTCGTTCAGATCGTTTCAGTCGTTCAGATCGTTTCAGTTGTTCAGATCGTTTCAGTCGTTCAGATCGTTTCCGTAATTGAGATCGTTTCCGTCGTTCAGATCGTTTCAGTCGTTCAGATCGTTTCCGTCGTTCAGCTCGTTTCAGTCGTTCAGATCGTTTCAGTCATTCAGATCGTTTCAGTCGTTCAGATCGTTTCCGCAATTCAGATCGTTTCCGGCGTTCAGATCGTTTCCGGCGTTCAGATCGTTTCAGTCGTTCAGATCGTTTTAGTCGTTCAGATCGTTTCCGTCGTTCATCTCGTTTCAGTCGTTCAGATCGTTTAAGTCGTTCAGATCGTTTCCGTAATTGAGATCGTTTCCGTCGTTCAGATCGTTTCCGTCTTTCAGCTCGTTTCAGTCGTTCAGCTCGTTTCAGTCGTTCAGCTCTTTTCCGTCATTCAGATCGTTTCAGTCGTTCATCTCGTTTCCGTCGTTCATCTCGTTTCAGTCGTTCAGCTCGTTTCAGTCGTTCAGCTCATTTCCGCCGTTCAGATCGTTTCCGTCGTTCAGATCGTTTCAGTCGTTCAGATCGTTTCGGTCATTCAGATCATTTACGTCGTTCAGATCGTTTACGTCGTTCAGATCGTTTCAGTCGTTCAGCTCGTTTCCATCGTTCAGATCGTTTCCGTCGTTCAGATCGTTTCCGTCATTGAGATCGTTTCAGTCGTTCAGATCGTTTCAGTCATTCAGCTCTTTTCAGTCATTCAGATCGTTTCAGTCGTTCAGATCGTTTCCCTCATCAGTTCGTTTCCGTCGTTCAGCTCGTTTCCGTCATCCAGATCGTTTGTCGTTCAGATCGTTTCCATCGTTCAGCTTGCTTCAGTCGTTCAGATCGTTTCAGTCGTTCAGATCTCTTCTCTTGTTCAGATCGTTTCCGTCGTTCAGATCGTTTACGTCGATGAGATCGTTTTACGTCGTTCAGATCGTTTCCGTCGTTCAGATCGTTTCCGTCGTTCAGATCGTTTCAGTCGTTCAGATCGTTTCAGTCGTTCAGATCGTTTACCTCATCAGCTCTTTTCCGTCGTTCAGATCGTTTCAGTCATTCAGCTCTTTTCAGTCATTCAGATCGTTTCAGTCGTTCAGATTGTTTCCCTCATCAGTTCGTTTCCGTCGTTCAGCTCGTTTCCGTCATCCAGATCGTTTGTCGTTCAGCTTGCTTCAGTCGTTCAGATCGTTTCAGTCGTTCAGATCTCTTCTCTTGTTCAGATCGTTTCAGTCGTTCAGATCGTTTCAGTCATTCAGATCGTTTCCGTCGTTCAGATCGTTTCCGTCGTTCATCTCGTTTCAGTCGTTCAGATCGTTTCAGTCGTTCAGATCGTTTAAGTCGTTCAGCTCGTTTCCGTCATTCAGATCGTTTCAGTCGTTCAGATCGTTTCAGTCGTTCAGATCGTTTCCGTAATTGAGATCGTTTCCGTCGTTCAGCTCGTTTCAGTCGTTCAGCTCGTTTCAGTCGTTCAGCTCTTTTCCGTCGTACAGATCGTTTCAGTCGTTCAGATCGTTTCCGTCGTTCAGCTCGTTTCAGTCGTTCAGCTCGTTTCAGTCGTTCAGCTCTTTTCCGTCATTGAGATCGTTTCCGTCGTTCAGATCGTTTCCGTCGTTCATCTCGTTTCAGTCGTTCAGATCGTTTCAGTCGTTCAGATCGTTTCAGTCGTTCAGATCGTTTCAGTTGTTCAGATCGTTTCAGTCGTTCAGATCGTTTCCGTAATTGAGATCGTTTCCGTCGTTCAGATCGTTTCAGTCGTTCAGATCGTTTCCGTCGTTCAGCTCGTTTCAGTCGTTCAGATCGTTTCAGTCATTCAGATCGTTTCAGTCGTTCAGATCGTTTCCGCAATTCAGATCGTTTCCGGCGTTCAGATCGTTTCCGTCGTTCAGATCGTTTCAGTCGTTCAGATCGTTTTAGTCGTTCAGATCGTTTCCGTCGTTCATCTCGTTTCAGTCGTTCAGATCGTTTAAGTCGTTCAGATCGTTTCCGTAATTGAGATCGTTTCCGTCGTTCAGATCGTTTCAGTCGTTCAGATCGTTTCCGTCGTTCAGCTCGTTTCAGTCGTTCAGCTCGTTTCAGTCGTTCAGCTCTTTTCCGTCATTCAGATCGTTTCAGTCGTTCATCTCGTTTCCGTCGTTCATCTCGTTTCAGTCGTTCAGCTCGTTTCAGTCGTTCAGCTCATTTCCGCCGTTCAGATCGTTTCCGTCGTTCAGATCGTTTCAGTCGTTCAGATCGTTTCGGTCATTCAGATCATTTACGTCGTTCAGATCGTTTACGTCGTTCAGATCGTTTCAGTCGTTCAGCTCGTTTCCATCGTTCAGATCGTTTCCGTCGTTCAGATCGTTTCCGTCATTGAGATCGTTTCAGTCGTTCAGATCGTTTCAGTCATTCAGCTCTTTTCAGTCATTCAGATCGTTTCAGTCGTTCAGATCGTTTCCCTCATCAGTTCGTTTCCGTCGTTCAGCTCGTTTCCGTCATCCAGATCGTTTGTCGTTCAGATCGTTTCCATCGTTCAGCTTGCTTCAGTCGTTCAGATCGTTTCAGTCGTTCAGATCTCTTCTCTTGTTCAGATCGTTTCCGTCGTTCAGATCGTTTACGTCGATGAGATCGTTTTACGTCGTTCAGATCGTTTCCGTCGTTCAGATCGTTTCCGTCGTTCAGATCGTTTCAGTCGTTCAGATCGTTTCAGTCGTTCAGATCGTTTACCTCATCAGCTCTTTTCCGTCGTTCAGATCGTTTCAGTCATTCAGCTCTTTTCAGTCATTCAGATCGTTTCAGTCGTTCAGATTGTTTCCCTCATCAGTTCGTTTCCGTCGTTCAGCTCGTTTCCGTCATCCAGATCGTTTGTCGTTCAGCTTGCTTCAGTCGTTCAGATCGTTTCAGTCGTTCAGATCTCTTCTCTTGTTCAGATCGTTTCAGTCGTTCAGATCGTTTCAGTCATTCAGATCGTTTCCGTCGTTCAGATCGTTTCCGTCGTTCATCTCGTTTCAGTCGTTCAGATCGTTTCAGTCGTTCAGATCGTTTAAGTCGTTCAGCTCGTTTCCGTCATTCAGATCGTTTCAGTCGTTCAGATCGTTTCAGTCGTTCAGATCGTTTCCGTAATTGAGATCGTTTCCGTCGTTCAGCTCGTTTCAGTCGTTCAGCTCGTTTCAGTCGTTCAGCTCTTTTCCGTCGTACAGATCGTTTCAGTCGTTCAGATCGTTTCCGTCGTTCAGCTCGTTTCAGTCGTTCAGCTCGTTTCAGTCGTTCAGCTCTTTTCCGTCATTCAGATCTTTTCAGTCGTTCAGCTCGTTTCCATCATTCAGATCGTTTCAGTCGTTCATCTCGTTTCCGTCGTTCATCTCGTTTCAGTCGTTCAGCTCGTTTCAGTCGTTCAGCTCGTTTCCGCCGTTCAGATCGTTTCCGTCGTTCAGATCGTTTCAGTCGTTCAGATCGTTTCGGTCGTTCAGATCGTTTCCATCGTTCAGATCGTTTCCGTCGTTCAATTCGTTCACGTCGATGAGATCGTTTCAGTCGTTCATCTCGTTTCAGTCGTTCAGCTCGTTTCAGTCGTTCAGCTCGTTTCCGCCGTTCAGATCGTTTCCGTCGTTCAGATCGTTTCAGTTGTTCAGCTCGTTTCAGTCATTCAGCTCTTTTCAGTCATTCAGATCGTTTCAGTCGTTCAGATCGTTTCCCTCATCAGTTCGTTTCCGTCGTTCAGCTCGTTTCCGTCATCCAGATCGTTTGTCGTTCAGATCGTTTCCATCGTTCAGCTTGCTTCAGTCGTTCAGATCGTTTCAGTCGTTCAGATCTCTTCTCTTGTTCAGATCGTTTCCGTCGTTCAGATCGTTTACGTCGATGAGATCGTTTTACGTCGTTCAGATCGTTTCCGTCGTTCAGATCGTTTCCGTCGTTCAGATCGTTTCAGTCGTTCAGATCGTTTCGGTCGTTCAGATCGTTTACGTCGTTCAGATCGTTTACGTCGTTCAGATCGTTTCAGTTGTTCAGCTCGTTTCCATCGTTCAGATCGTTTCCGTCGTTCAGATCGTTTCCGTCGTTGAGATCGTTTACGTCGTTCAGATCGTTTCAGTTGTTCAGCTCGTTTCCATCGTTCAGCTCGTTTCCGTCATCCAGATCGTTTGTCGTTCAGCTTGCTTCAGTCGTTCAGATCGTTTCAGTCGTTCAGATCTCTTCTCTTGTTCAGATCGTTTCAGTCGTTCAGATCGTTTCAGTCATTCAGATCGTTTCCGTCGTTCAGATCGTTTCCGTCGTTCATCTCGTTTCAGTCGTTCAGATCGTTTCAGTCGTTCAGCTCGTTTCCGTCATTCAGATCGTTTCAGTTGTTCAGATCGTTTCAGTCGTTCAGATCGTTTCCGTAATTGAGATCGTTTCAGTCGTTCAGATCGTTTCGGTCATTCAGATCGTTTACGTCGTTCAGATCGTTTACGTCGTTCAGATCGTTTCAGTCGTTCAGCTCGTTTCCATCGTTCAGATCGTTTCCGTCGTTCAATTCGTTCACGTCGATGAGATCGTTTCCGTCATTCAGATCGTTTCCGTCATTGAGATCGTTTCAGTCGTTCAGATCGTTTCAGTCATTCAGCTCTTTTCAGTCATTCAGTTCGTTTCCGTCGTTCAGATCGTTTCCATCGTTCAGCTTGCTTCAGTCGTTCAGATCGTTTCAGTCGTTCAGATCTCTTCTCTTGTTCAGATCGTTTCCGTCGTTCAGATCGTTTACGTCGATGAGATCGTTTTACGTCGTTCAGATCGTTTCCGTCGTTCAGATCGTTTCCGTCGTTCAGATCGTTTCAGTCGTTCAGATCGTTTACCTCATCAGCTCTTTTCCGCCGTTCAGATCGTTTCCGTCGTTCAGATCGTTTCAGTCGTTCAGATCGTTTCGGTCGTTCAGATCGTTTACGTCGTTCAGATCGTTTACGTCGTTCAGATCGTTTCAGTCATTCAGCTCTTTTCAGTCATTCAGATCGTTTCAGTCGTTCAGATCGTTTCCCTCATCAGTTCGTTTCCGTCGTTCAGCTCGTTTCCGTCATCCAGATCGTTTGTCGTTCAGCTTGCTTCAGTCGTTCAGATCGTTTCAGTCGTTCAGATCTCTTCTCTTGTTCAGATCGTTTCAGTCGTTCAGATCGTTTCAGTCATTCAGATCGTTTCCGTCGTTCAGATCGTTTCCGTCGTTCATCTCGTTTCAGTCGTTCAGATCGTTTCAGTCGTTCAGATCGTTTAAGTCGTTCAGCTCGTTTCCGTCATTCAGATCGTTTCAGTTGTTCAGATCGTTTCAGTCGTTCAGATCGTTTCCGTAATTGAGATCGTTTCAGTTGTTCAGATCGTTTCAGTCGTTCAGATCGTTTCCGTAATTGAGATCGTTTCCGTCGTTCAGATCGTTTCAGTCGTTCAGATCGTTTCCGTCGTTCAGCTCGTTTCAGTCGTTCAGATCGTTTCAGTCATTCAGATCGTTTCAGTCGTTCAGATCGTTTCCGTAATTGAGATCGTTTCCGTCGTTCAGCTCGTTTCAGTCGTTCAGATCGTTTCCGTCGTTCAGCTCGTTTCAGTCGTTCAGCTCGTTTCAGTCGTTCAGCTCTTTTCCGTCATTCAGATCTTTTCAGTCGTTCAGCTCGTTTCCGTCATTCAGATCGTTTCCGTCGTTCATCTCGTTTCAGTCGTTCAGCTCGTTTCAGTCGTTCAGCTCGTTTCCGCCGTTCAGATCGTTTCCGTCGTTCAGATCGTTTCAGTCGTTCAGATCGTTTCGGTCGTTCAGATCGTTTCCATCGTTCAGATCGTTTCCGTCGTTCAATTCGTTCACGTCGATGAGATCGTTTACGTCGTTCAGATCGTTTCCGTCATTGAGATCGTTTCAGTCGTTCAGATCGTTTCAGTCATTCAGCTCTTTTCAGTCGTTCAGATCGTTTCAGTCATTCAGATCGTTTCCGTCGTTCAGCTCGTTTCCGTCATCCAGATCGTTTGTCGTTCAGATCGTTTCCATCGTTCAGCTTGCTTCAGTCGTTCAGATCGTTTCAGTCGTTCAGATCTCTTCTCTTGTTCAGATCGTTTCAGTCGTTCAGATCGTTTCAGTCATTCAGATCGTTTCCGTCGTTCAGATCGTTTCCGTCGTTCATCTCGTTTCAGTCGTTCAGATCGTTTCAGTTGTTCAGATCGTTTCAGTCGTTCAGATCGTTTCCGTAATTGAGATCGTTTCCGTCGTTCAGATCGTTTCAGTCGTTCAGATCGTTTCCGTCGTTCAGCTCGTTTCAGTCGTTCAGATCGTTTCAGTCATTCAGATCGTTTCAGTCGTTCAGATCGTTTTAGTCGTTCAGATCGTTTTAGTCGTTCAGATCGTTTCAGTCGTTCAGCTCTTTTCCGTCGTTCAGATCGTTTCCGTCGTTCAGATCGTTTCCCTCATCAGTTCGTTTCCGTCGTTCAGATCGTTTCAGTCGTTCAGATCGTTTCAGTCGTTCAGATCGCTTCCGTCGTTCAGATCGTTTCAGTCGTTCAGATCGTTTCAGTCGTTCAGATCGTTTCAGTCGTTCAGTTCGCTTCCGTCGTTCAGATCGTTTCAGTCGTTCAGATCGTTTCCGTCGTTCAGATCGTTTCCCTCATCAGTTCGTTTCCGTCGTTCAGATCGTTTCAGTCGTTCAGATCGTTTCAGTCGTTCAGATCGTTTCAGTCGTTCAGATCGCTTCCGTCGTTCAGCTCGTTTCCGTCGTTCAGATCGTTTACGTCGTTCAGATCGTTTACGTCGTTCAGATCGTTTACGTCGTTCAGATCGTTTACGTCGATGAGATCGTTTTACGTCGTTCAGATCGTTTCCGTCGTTCAGCTCGTTTCCGTCGTTCAGATCGTTTCAGTCGTTCAGATCGTTCCCTCATCAGCTCTTTTCCGCCGTTCAGATCGTTTCCGTCGTTCAGATCGTTTCAGTCGTTCAGATCGTTTCGGTCGTTCAGATCGTTTACGTCGTTCAGATCGTTTACGTCGTTCAGATCGTTTCAGTCGTTCAGCTCGTTTCCATCGTTCAGATCGTTTCCGTCGTTCAATTCGTTCACGTCGATGAGATCGTTTCCGTCGTTCAGATCGTTTCCGTCATTGAGATCGTTTCAGTCGTTCAGATCGTTTCAGTCATTCAGCTCTTTTCAGTCATTCAGATCGTTTCCGTCGTTCAGCTCGTTTCCCTCATCAGTTCGTTTCCGTCGTTCAGCTCGTTTCCGTCGTTCAGCTTGCTTCAGTCGTTCAGATCGTTTCAGTCGTTCAGATCTCTTCTCTTGTTCAGATCGTTTCAGTCGTTCAGATCGTTTCAGTCATTCAGATCGTTTCCGTCGTTCAGATCGTTTCCGTCGTTCATCTCGTTTCAGTCGTTCAGATCGTTTCAGTTGTTCAGATCGTTTCAGTCGTTCAGATCGTTTCAGTCGTTCAGATCATTTCAGTCGTTCAGATCGTTTCCGTCTTTCAGATCGTTTCAG
This sequence comes from Blennius ocellaris, assembly GCF_963422515.1. Lineage (NCBI taxonomy): Eukaryota > Metazoa > Chordata > Actinopteri > Blenniiformes > Blenniidae > Blennius > Blennius ocellaris. Next base: position 1,037,436 of record NW_027662315.1, read on the forward strand.
TCGTTCAGATCGTTTCCGTCGTTCAGCTCGTTTCAGTCGTTCAGATCGTTTCAGTCATTCAGATCGTTTCAGTCGTTCAGATCGTTTTAGTCGTTCAGATCGTTTTAGTCGTTCAGATCGTTTCCGTCATTGAGATCGTTTCAGTCGTTCAGATCGTTTCAGTCAATCAGCTCTTTTCAGTCATTCAGATCGTTTCCGTCGTTCAGCTCGTTTCCCTCATCAGTTCGTTTCCGTCGTTCAGCTCGTTTCCGTCGTTCAGCTTGCTTCAGTCGTTCAGATCGTTTCAGTCGTTCAGATCTCTTCTCTTGTTCAGATCGTTTCAGTCGTTCAGATCGTTTCAGTCATTCAGATCGTTTCCGTCGTTCAGATCGTTTCCGTCGTTCATCTCGTTTCAGTCGTTCAGATCGTTTCAGTTGTTCAGATCGTTTCAGTCGTTCAGATCGTTTCAGTCGTTCAGATCATTTCAGTCGTTCAGATCGTTTCAGTCATTCAGATCGTTTCCGTCTTTCAGATCGTTTCAGTCGTTCAGATCGTTTCCGTCGTTCAGCTCGTTTCAGTCGTTCAGATCGTTTCAGTCATTCAGATCGTTTCAGTCGTTCAGATCGTTTTAGTCGTTCAGATCGTTTTAGTCGTTCAGATCGTTCCAGTCGTTCAGCTCTTTTCCGTCGTTCAGATCGTTTCCGTCGTTCAGATCGTTTCCGGCGTTCAGATCGTTTCCGTCGTTCAGATCGTTTTAGTCGTTCAGATCGTTTTAGTCGTTCAGATCGTTTCAGTCGTTCAGATCGTTTCTGTCGTTCAGATAGTTTCAGTCGTTCAGCTCTTTTCCGTCGTTCAGATCGTTTCAGTCGTTCAGCTCTTTTCCGTCATTCATCTCGTTTCCGTCGTTCAGATCGTTTCCGTCGTTCATCTCGTTTCAGTCGTTCATCTCGTTTCAGTCGTTCAGATCGTTTCAGTCGTTCAGCTCGTTTCCGTCATTCAGATCGTTTCAGTCGTTCAGATCGTTTCCGTCGTTCATCTCGTTTCCGTCGTTCATCTCGTTTCAGTCGTTCAGATCGTTTCAGTCGTTCAGCTCGTTTCCGTCATTCAGATCGTTTCCGTCGTTCAGATCGTTTCCGTCGTTCATCTCGTTTCCGTCGTTCATCTCGTTTCAGTCGTTCATCTCGTTTCAGTCGTTCAGATCGTTTCAGACGTTCAGCTCGTTTCCGTCGATCAGATCGTTTCAGTCGTTCAGATCGTTTCAGACGTTCAGCTCGTTTCCGTCGATCAGATCGTTTCAGTCGTTCAGATCGTTTCAGTCGTTCAGCTCGTTTCTGTCGTTCAGATCGTTTCCCTCATCAGCTCGTTTCAGTTGTTCCTCATGCAGCTTGACCAGAGCTTGTAGTCCGTGATTGTTGTGGTTGTTTGAAGGCAATTTGGCGATAGTAGTGATGGACATTTTACACATATTTGTGACTATTTGTTTTGGCTGTTTTTCCCTTAGACCAGTGCTTCTCAAATGGTGGGGCGCGCCCCCCTGGGGGGGCGTGGTGGGGTGTCAGGGGGGGCGTGAGGCGGGCGCGACTTTCAGTATTAGTGTCTTTATTCATGCTTGAACAATAAAAAAAAGGGCCTCCAGCCACTAGGTGGCAGCAGTGCTCAAACTAATCAACAGGCTGCCTGTTCAACCAGTAGAGAAGAAGAAGTACTACACATCAACACCGGTGTACAGAGCTGGCGGAGGAGGAGGAGAGGTGGAGAAGTTTCTGACAGGAGTGAAAAGAAAAAAGGATGAGGCATCAGAGGAAAAGAAAACAGGTGACAGTAAACATAAAGCTAGTAAGAGCAGGAGATATGACGATGCTACGTCGCCCTTGGGTTTACCGTGAACACGTCGGAAACCAGGAAACACCCGTTTGTGTTTTATGCCTAAAAACTCTGGCAGCGGAGCATGAAACCAAATCAATAAAGACGGCACCTGGAGACCATACACCATACACCTGGAGACCATACACCTGGAGACCATACACCATACACCTGGAGACCGTACACCCCAGTTATGTCAGTAAGCCACTGGAGTTTTTTCATGGTAAACTCCATGAGTATCGCCAACAAGCCGGTCATTTCGTCAGCGCGGCATCAGTAAACAAAAAAGCCTGTTAGCCTCTTACAAAGTTGCCCACCACATCGCAAGGTGCAAAAAACCTCACACCATAGAGATTTATTTTGATAATCAGGCGATTGTATGCAGAATGCTGGTGCCAGCAACTGATACAGTGGTTTATACAGATAAATAAATAAATATTATCAAGTTCTCAATGGTAGTACAAATCGGGGGGGGGGGGGGGCCTGAAAAAAAATTCTGTCCTCTAGGGGGGGCGTGACAGAAAATAATTGAGAACCACTGCCTTAGACTGTCCAAATGACGGCTGGACCGCTGTCTCAAACTGAGGAGAAGTGAGTCAAAAACACACACAGAGTACTGGAAAGTAATTGTGCGATTTATTTAAACAATTCTGTGTAAATGTCTGCAAAGAACCTGAAAAAGAGGTGACATTGCCATGTTCTTGTTGGGGGCGTGGCCAGCCCGTGCTTGGGGGCGTGGTCTAATTTGCATATCACCAAGGTACCTAATGTTATACAAAGGATCAAAGGACAAAGATCATAGGCAGATGACAGAATGTTGCCTTTGATGGCCGTAGAAGGCATCAGCCTATTGTCACTTCATCCCCGTCCCTCGAGCGAACAACACGGCCCTCCAGTACTTTACTTTATCACCATCAGCCATTCAACCATGACGACTCAGTGGACTTTTTCTTGCGAAGAGCCGCAGTTTCTTCAGGACATGGCGCCCGAGTACTACGTCCTTGTGTACTGGGTCCCACATCCCATTCTGGACTGGGGTCCTCAGTACTGGATCCCCCAGCCTCAGGAATGGGTCTTACAACCCATTCTGGACTGGGGGCCTCAGTACTGGGGCCCGGAGCCCTCTCTGTACTGGGTAAGTGGCATTTAGAATTGTAACAATTACCTGGAAATACAACTTATGACAAGTATGTTAGGTCGAGGCAGAATTTAGACCAGTATTATTGTTCTTATTTCTGCTTAATCTTGTATTTTGGGTTTGTTTATTTGTTGATGTGCAGGAGGCCGAGCAGGAGGCTGAACATTCCACTCCATCGTTCAGTCTCTCGGCTACGGCTCCAGAGTTTGTCCCCTCTGGGGGGAGTGTCAGTGATGTAAGAATATATATATTTACTGTTTTTATTTATTTTTTCTTTTACACTTATACAGTAGTACTTTCTGTTGTTCATGCTGTATTTTATTTCATTCAAATCTGTATGTTATTGTCCTTCTTGTGTGTTAGGAGTCGTCTGACGATGACGATGAAGATGACCAGTCACCTGTCATTGACATCGTCGTCTCCCACCTGGGACACCTCAGGTCCTCGTCCCCCTCCTTCAGCTCCGACGTTGAGGATCTAACATCCATCCTCAACGGGTTTGTCACCACGGAGGAGTTGTTGGAAGAGTTGGTGGAGCTGATTTACGCACAGGTTGGGAAACACTTGCTCCTCATTTAAAACCTTTTTGGACCACTCTCACCTCCGACAGAAACATCCAAGGTCTCATCGTTTTTGATTCAAGTTGTTTTCTTGTTGTCATTGCAGTCTACTGGCACTGCCAGCTTCTCCACCACTGGAGCACAGCTGTGCAACCACCTGTCCCGTCACCTCACCTTCAGTCCACCGAGCGGGACCTTCAGACAGCTGCTCCTGAAAAGGTACGTTCAAGTTCATGATTTGATCTGTGCTCATCTTGAATTCAGAGAAAAGCCTTTGACTGATGACAGCCCTCATCAGCATGAAATGTTGACATTGAGTTGGTTATCTCTTTATTATTTGGATATAGGTGCAGACTGGAGTACGAGGGCCGAGATGTGGCGGTCCGAGGGGACGCGGCCACTCAGGGGAAGTTCCACAACTTTGTGCGCTTCCTTGGAGAACTGTACCTGCATCTGGAGGTAAGAATACACCTGTGTTGCCCCGTGTATGTGAGCCTGTTGTCATCGTCTTTCACCTCTACAAGAGGTGTGGCTGCATGAGAGCGTTGCTTGAAAGACAAAAGAAAATGTCTGCAAATGTTTCATGATATTTGAGATTGTGTACAATTTTAAGGGTGTCTAAAAACATCTTCCACCACTGTAAATACATAGCCGTTCCCATTACATGTATTTATATTGAAGGGAAAAAGTCCCGAAAGATACTCCATGATAAACACATGTATTGATGTTATTTTAAGGTGAAGAGCTCCAATGGGACTTCCTCTCGGGCAGACGTCCTCCTGACTGGACTGAAGGACCTGGTCCACAGCCTCCTGTCCAGTCCGGGGGACGCCAACGTCACCTGTGCTGTGGAGCTGCTCCAGGTGCAAAAACTCATTCAAATATGTCTTTAAAATGTTTGTCTGACTGTTGAAGGTCGGGCAGTAAAGCACAATGTGTCTGAACCTTCCAGGCCACAGGGAGCGTGATGGAGGATGTGTGGAGAGAAGCTGGGAAACCACACATGACCCAGCTGGTCCACACCCTGGAGAAGGTCCTGCTGGAGGGAGACTGTAGCAGGTGTGTACGTCACTGTGGTCGTCTGTGTGGATTGATGCTGAAGCTTAGCATTCATCTTTTGTGTTGTCTTCACAGTAAGTCCATTTGAGACATGAACATAAAAACATGTTTTGATGATCCTTTATCATCAAAAAGCATCATCATATATATCAAAGAGTTTATTTAGATATGAGGATGTTATTTAATATCTACACTGAAAGTGCTCATATAAATCAGCAGGTTGGTCACAAACTGAATGTTTGGCTTCATTTTCTCCTCAGAGACGTGAAGCAGATGCTCATTGAACTGCTGAAGCTACGCTTTAGCGACTGGGGCAGGATGGCTTCTGCTGCAGCCTCCAGCGACGCTGCGCCTGAGAACGGTCCTGAGAACGGCCACCACAACGTCGACAACAACAACCAAGACGTCAACGTCGACGAAAACGGCCCTGACATCAACCCCGACGTCACCCCCACCAACGAGCCCGACCCCCTCATGGTCAGTATCGACTTTGGTTCACTACATTTTCTCAACTGAAGTCAATTCAGCTACACATTTCCTGTCCTGGTTTGTGAACATCGGTCACACTGAGTGTTTCCCTTCCAGGACGAAGTCATCTTCTACACAGAAGAGGGAGTTCCTTTCAGGGCCTCAGACCCTGGTGAGTCCATCTACATTTATTGATTCTGATCTTAGATCACACAACCTTCTGGGTGAACGTTGAAGAAAAACAACTTGACATTGTTAACAGACTCTAGGGTAAAATCATTGGACTGTTCAAGTTATGTAACCTCATGTAGACTGAATACTTTATACAACAATCATTATATGCCAAATTCACACATGTGAAAAATTGTTATGAGGCTTTGTGTAACTCTGTTATTATTGTTTGTAACAGTTTCTTTAGGGGAAATAACGTCCTATAAAAGTTGTTCAATGAGGAACAATGTTGATATAACATAGGCCCACTACCTTCTACTGCTTTACTCACATAGAAGCTGGTAGTTGTACTGCACAGCTCCAGTTGTTTTCTCACTCGCACAAATCACAGTGAAAACTAAACATGTTTACACAAATGTACTGGAGACAAAAGTCCTGGCTTTAGGCACTATTTGTCTTTAGATGTTGGAAGAAAAAACATGTGGTCTTTAACTCTCTTTATGCCGCTGCTGTGTGTGAAGTTGTGTCATGTCTGCCTCGTTGTGTTTTGACAGACGCTGATGAGAAGCTACAGGAGATCCTGGAGAGCCAGGAATACTTCCCTGAACCTGACCCCCAACTTGAAAACCAAGAGTAAGTACACCAGTGAATATTCAGAGAAAGATGTTGACGCATTGATTCTCTTTTCTTTAGCACACAGTTAAAAAGACAAACATAATAAATGTGGCTTTTAGTAAATACATTTCTGAGGATATTGTGACAATTGCTACTCTATTAAGATTTTCTTTCTATACTGAAGCCTCTGCAATCAGTGTCCATACTGAGAATACTCCTGGTGTGGGATTGTTTCAGATATACTAAACTGGAGTATTTACACACCTCATTACTAGTTATAGAGTCATTTTAAAGGTTTTTATGTCGCTAAACAACTGTGAACCTCTGAAAACAATAAACGTGTCTGTGCCTGGAAGTAACACTTCTTCTTTTGTGTTCGCAGGTACGAAATTGAACTGGAGTTCGAGGTGCAAAATATTGATACAGAGGAAGGAGTTCAACCGGAGATCATCTTTAATTTAACCATCGAATGGCCAGAATAAAAAAAACCTTCCTGTCCACTAAAATAAAGTGGCTAAACTAAGTCTTTCTGTCAGGAGTTTGTTATTGACGTCTCCAGACACACCAAACAACGTAGTGACAGATGAGTCAGCCTGAGAGTTTGTCCTGTGCAGAGTTTGGTCTGAGCATGTGAAGGAACACAGAAGGGAGGGGGTGAGATAGAGGGGGACAACACTAAAACCCACTTCAGTCTGTCGGATTGTCGTGTCTTTAGGAAACAAAGATTTGTGAAACTTTTTGTTTTTTAAGACATTTTCAATCATTACGTGATTTAATATGTTCTACATACATTTCAGTTTCTTTTTGCTTTTGTTTTTTTTTATAATTGACTAAAAACTGCTCAATTAACAATTAAACTGGGTTAGATAATGTGGTTATGATATAAGTTTACAAATCTTGTAGTTAACAGTTCTATAGTAACAGAAAACATCTCAAACAGTGAATCTGGAGGAAATCTAATATTTCTAAAAACAACATTTTCATGGCTAAGAAAACAAGAAGAAGAAGAAGAAGAAGAAAGTTTTCAGTGCCTGAGAAAGAGACATTTCCTGCACAGGGCTTCGGGGTTGAATGGAGTGTTTGTCTCCCTCTAGTGTCAAAGTCTGCACCCTACAGCTATGAGCAAATGTTTTGAGTTCAAATGACAAAACTGATTTAAAAGACAAAGAAATTACCCTCCATTGTTGAAAATGACAGTTAAAATGGCCAAAACAGCAACGATGCTAAACTATTGAGTGAAACTAAAGCAACAATAAGTGAAAGAGTTGTGATGGTAAAAGAGCTCAAAGTGTCAAAACAGCTGAAACAGACAATGGGCTGAAATGATGAAAATAACTATTAAAGTTAAACAGTTAAAACATCAAAATGGATAATATGACAACTGAAAGATCTAAAATTGTGAATGAATATAAAATGCTATTGATGTTTATGGGAAATTGTTTACATTCAGCAGATCAAAACACAAACATTCTGCAGACAACAACACTCCTGATAATATAACATCAAAGATTTATTACTAAAAGATGTAAGTCAAACTAAAAAGAACAAAATTCATTCCTTTAATTTCATCAATGCAACACAAGCCACTGTTTTGGTACATTTAGAAATAAAAAATCTAATAAAGGTTGTATTGACTTTGCATTTTCTCGAGGTTTTATTTAGTGTAAAGTGTAAAAACATGTTTTTAGGCTGCGAGGTGTGTCGACCTCAGTCCTGCCGCTGATCGCTGGTGTTTGTGAGGATGTCTGTACAACAGCACCAGGCTCCTGGTGGAGATGACGCTCAGGCCAGATGTTCCCAACATCAGGACATATAGAGGCAATGTTGAGTCTGACGATCGGCCAGCGGCTCGTCCAGCAAAGTGCCAACGATGAACACCGCAAGCCTGAAACAGGAAGTGGAAAGTCAAGAGACACAGGACAAGAATATGATGATAGAAAACACTGACAGGACAGGATTAAAATATCTCTGTGTGGCTTTTTCTTAGTTCTGTGAACGTGTGAATTAAAAGACAATGAAAGAAACAGGAAGTGTTTGGATGCTCTTCCAGCAGATCGCTGACTGAACAGGTTCTGTTTGTGTCAATGAATCAATAATTGGTTGACTGATGACTCAGGTTGTGGTTTTCCTCTCTGTGGAGGGTCTGATGACCTAGAACAGGAACATTCCAGATGTCTGAATACAGTGACAGACACTGAACACTGCAGGGAAGCTGGAGGGACGCTGCAGCCGGCCGTGGAGAGGGAAAGGCCTCGGGCCTCTGATGGAGGAAGACACAGCCTGCCACACTTCCACATCCTGGTGCATGTGCTTCTCCTTCCCCATCGTCTTCCTTGTTTCCCTGTCAAGCTATGAATTTTGTGTACGGACACGTGGAGCCCATGAAGATAATCACTGTACGCACCTCTAAAATCCCGACCAGCTTCGCCACATCCGTAAGCCCAGCTTGTACAGGAGAGAGCAGGACTGTGGATACCAGTGACCTGGGAGTGGCACTGAATGACATGCCAGTGTGGGAGGAAGTCCAGGTGAGCTGCATGAGCTATGTTCTCAAAACTTCCACCCAACATCTACGAGCTGGGACTGATCCACAGTGAGACCATAGGAATTCTCAATCTAAGGAGAGGACTTTATTATGTGGGCTGTTACGGTGAGAGCCGGTGCGTGGAGTGCCTGGAACCCAGAAGCAGACCAGGAGGCAGAACAGCTGCAACTGGCAGTGATTTGATTGAAAACCAAGACCTGGAGACGAAGGAAGGGAGACTCCGGGATGCAGAGTGAGCAGGCAGGAGGACGGCAGCAGGGAGGTGCTGCACCCCGAGGAGGAGCGCTGAGTAGAAAAGCCATTCAGAGTGGACTGGAGGTTCTCGCTCTCGTACTACTGATCTTTCACAGCCTTCAGCCCAATCATATCTTTTCAAATGTATTATTGTACAGATATCTACGCTTCTCATAATGGCTGATGATATAAATGACCTATATTATATATATATAGGTCCTATTATATATCTTTTTTTTTTCCATATATATATACATATACATACATATACATATGTATACATACATAAATATATATATATAATATATATACATATATAAATATATATATATATATATATATAAATAAATACATATATATATATATATGAAAAAACGTGTAGTTATGTCAATTATTGTACAGTTTTGGGGTTTTTGTATTACAGTTTTTAACAGCCATCATATCAACATTTACTTGTGGATGGATTTTTTTGCCAACCTTTATGTAGCTGTTAATGGCAAAAATAATAATGATGAAATAAAAAGCAGAATTGGATCTATGGATGATTTATTTTAAATTTGTTGTATTTGTTTCCATGTACTTTGCGGCTTCGGCCAATAGGGGGCAGTAGAGCGACGTGTCAGCCTGCAAAGCTCCGAGTTGATGAATCAAGATGTGAAGCTGATGAAATGCAATCGAAGGAAACGTTTGAGTTCGTGCATCCAGTGAAAGTCAACCACCCACTGTTTGTGTCGGTTAAAACTGAAGGGAGAGGAAAAATAAATAAAAAAGGCCATTTTTAGATGTAAACGCGTTCCCAGCAGTTTGAGGGCTGCTGTCGGCAACCATCTGAAGACGTCAAGAAGATTTAGGATGGAGGTTCAGGATGGATTGGTTTCCCTTCATCCTTTTCACTTGTCATGTGATCTGCAGTCCTCCCCTCCCAGCCGCCAGCCGCCGAGGCCTGCGAGTGTGTCTGACAAGGATGGAGAAATATCTAGGGCCAGACTGTCGGAGGGGAAATCTGGGGAAACTTGGAAAAGAAAAAGAAAATGTGTTTCCTTGGAACTGGCATGTTTTTTTTCTTTTGAAATGAGTCATTACAGAAGGAAAGCAAAAGTCTTTACCACCCGTTTCACTGTAAACCTGGATTATGAATATTCAGAGTGTTGTTGCAATCCCCCCCTGGTGGCCAAGGTGGGAAGAGCCTATGGTGATGTGACGTGTGAGCGCGGTGTGTTGTGGGTTAGTCTGCAGGAGGTAAACAGAGAGCAGCGTGGTTTTGCCGGGAGAGAGAAACACAATACTTGTTAGTTGGTTATAATATTATACCGTGTTGAGACGGGAATAAAAGCTGAGTTCGTCTATTGAGTCGCCGCCTCGCTGACTGGTTCTTCAGCGTGTTGACCCGGACCACTGGACGAAGGTTACCACTACAAGCCGAGGAATATTGGCGCGCTCCCAACTACGGTTCGGAGCGGGAAGCCAGAAAGGTAACACTGGGGGCTCGTCCGGGATCTAAATAAAGACTGAAGCCAGAATAAAAGCGGGGAAGAGTTACTTCAGACGGCCATTAGCAGGCGGCCAGTGCTCGGAGCCAGAGTTTGAGCTATCGCTATTGCTAGCACTCGGATGAAGAAGACTGTTGTGATGGAAACCCCAAACGTGAGTAAGAACCCATTCCTGATGGAAGCAAGAGACACTAATATGGACTCAGTTAATTGCATGAGTGGCCATTATAGCCGCGGTACTAACCCTTTCGCCACTAGCATGGAGCTAACGCTGGGCGGAGACGACGGTCCCAACTACGGTTCGGAGCGGGAAGCCAGAAAGGTCACAGTGTCTTCCTTTGAATTTACCTGTATAGTGGCGTGACTTGGTACACAGTTGAAAAACAAAACAGGTGGGAGGTTTAATTCCAGGTGTCACCAACCCTCTTCATCACCTGTCAGGCCTCCTTCCTCTTCCTCTGCTCCAGGTCGGATGGCTTGGAGCACATTGGTGTGTGCTTGTGCCACAAAGACGGGACGAATTCACACCTCTGAGCTGTTAAAAATAACACAAAAATGGCTGCTGGCACAGAAATGTGGCTGCAACTTGTGCAACTTCCATCAAAGACGCTTGTGTGGGCTGATTTTCCATCGTGTACAGGGCCACGCTTATCAGTCTGAGCCGGCAACTCCGCAGCAACAGGTGACTGTTAAGAATGGAAGCTTTCCAGCCAGCGTTCCATCATCCTGTCAGGTGTGATGCACAAAGTCCTGCTCCGGTGTGAAACGGGGGTAAAGCGGGAGTTTGATGTGTTTTGGAGACACATGTCATCGCTCTCTCACCCCAGAGGTAACTTGTGACTGGGCGTCAAATGAAGCGGGAATCGGGGGGAACAAACATCCGCCCACCGCAGCCGCTGATGCTCATTAATGAACGTGTTTCCTCTCGTTTGCTCTAATCCCTGAAGAAAAAAACACAACAAAACGGCAACTTCACACTGCCAGGTGAGAAGGTCCTGCTCCCAGTTATAGAAACCATTCAACCTCCAAATACGTCCCAGAATTGTGGTTTTTTTCCACTGTGGATTTTGCAGGTATTAACATAATGAGATGCAGCACGCTAATTATTGGGCTTTAGAGTTGTGAGGCTTATTTACTTTTCTTCTTCTGCACAGAGTCGGATGAAGCTGCGAGGCCTGATGGATGAAGGGATGAAGGGAGGCCTCGTGACTTGCTGCATTTCAAAATGTGTCACAGTCGCATCTCAACCCTTGAAAAGTTTGATATTTTTCCAGCGTGCATTTGAACCCAAACATTACTGCACGAGTCCATGAAGACAAGACTTTTTATCCTGAACGTCCACATGAGAGTCTTGACGCTCTTTACATGGTCGCTAACGGCTACAGGAACGGATGAATGTATAAAACACAACCGGAACAAGAGGTGACATGATGCTCCATCAGCTCCAGCCAGTGTGTGTGTGTGTGTGTGTGTGTGTGTGTGTGTGTGTGTGTGTGTCTGACTCTCAAACTGGGCTGAAAGCGTTCTGACCTCTGACCTCTTCCACCACGCACAGTTTGGTCCTGTGGCTGTAATGTCAGCCTCTATTCACGGTATTCAATGGAGGGAGGTGATGCACACCTGAAATCTACGAAGTAGCTGTGAAATTGCTGTTATGTGCTTCCGATTGTTTATGACTCACTTCATTTTTTTTTTTTTTTATCCTTTTGTCCCCATAAAGACCCTTTCCTCTTCTGACCTTGCCTCAAAAAAATCCATGCTTTTAATGTGGATGCACTCACACAGAGTGGAAGGCTTTAAGCATTTGAACTGTTTTCTGTGAGAAGACCAGCTACGATGAGCTCCTCTCTTCACACCCTCGTCTTCTCCTCCTTCACTCAGGTTTTCCATCATCTTCAGCCTGACCGAGGCAAATTGTGCAGAAACTTTAGACCGTCTGTCGCCTCGTCTCATCGCGGTTTTGTCGCTTTCGTCAACGTTGGGTCACACAATGCAGTCGAATACAAAACAACACAATCTGAGCCTTAAAGACTTGCGGTTCGCCGAAGGCTGTGGGCGTCAGCCGGAGCACACGTGAACACTATAGCGTGTGAATACACATTTTTCTCTCAAGGTCACAGTCGAATCTCTCTCAGCTGCAGACGATTTCGTAGACTGGATATTATGAAAATGAATGCCACAAGTAAATCTAATCTTGACGGCGTGCCGTTTCTTCACTCGCGAATGTGTACGATCAATGAAAGTCTGTTTAATGCTTGATTTGTACGAGTACAAATAAACCCTTTGTGTGCAGTCATTTCCATGTTTTACTAAGCTTTTGGTGAACAAAGTGAGGAAAAATCCTGTAAAATTGGACAAAAGCATCATGGTGACTGGTGTTATCGGGATCTGGGAACCTCATGAGGCGAATTCTATTTGCACATGACGACAACAAAAACTATATTCAGACCATTTGTAAAGTTGCAGCTTCTGTTATTTCAAAAAGCCTTTGTTTCATATGCTGATGAGAGAGGAAGTGTCTTCCAGCATCTGGCGTCACCTTGCTGATGGAGTCCACACCCGTTCTTCTATTTCTGCTCTCTAAAATGAGAACAAGTTAAAGCAGCTCCTGCTGAATCCTGCCGCTGACCGTTAAGAGTGGACCAGCGCTCCTCTGGGCTTTAGCGGGATCCTCATATCATACAATGACAGTGGTATTGCAGCCTCAGTGGGGACACTTTAGGTGAAAGTCGCTTTTCTTGATTAAAACACATCAAACCCGTGCTTTAAGTGAAAAACAAGTGAGTGCCGGTGGTGTGTCTAGATATTTTGTACGGCAGGTGGTCAGTGTAAAATAAAGGCACCTTGTGGATCCACCAGCTGCCTTATTATAGTAGTGTGAGATTAAAAAAAGGAAAATAAACACAAGTACATGTAAGTACTTGGGTATTTATTTAAATATTGGCAGAGTTTTAATAAGTCCACCCCAAAACAATACAAGGAAAATAATAAGACAGCAATAGTGTGTGAAAAAAGTGGTGCAGTGAATCCAATGGACAAGACAGGATCATGGGGCAGTTTGCTGAAAACCAATTGATTTGAGTTTTTAGGAAATGTTCATATCAAGTACAAACACAAGTGAATTTCTGCAAAGATGCACAAACACTGAGGGTTTCATCCAGTGACGGAGCTGGATGGTTTTGTGCCCTGGGCAGCTGCCCACTTCGCCCATAGCAAAGTCCCCCACTGATGGTTGTTTTTGTAATAGAAACACGCACGCACACACACACACACACACACACAAATTCTCATTGTTCCTTCATCTTTGGTGTGTCGGAGTCTCCGGAGTGCGAACCTCAACCCTTAGCGACCCAGGATTTATTCAGTCTTTTTTGGATATTTCTTGGTTTTTTGTGACCCTTTCTGCAACAATGAGATCCGCTACCATCTCTCTTGGTGCAGCGAGGGCGGAGAACCTCCAACGGCAACAGGTGAGACAAGTTGATTCAATTTTTAGGATTTGAAGACTTAGAATTAAAGACTTAGAATTAAATAACTGCAACTACAGAAATGCAACTTACAACTGCCACATCAGGTGTCTACACGACGTAGATCAGTATTACCGTAATTGTTCGACGCCCCTGCAGTTCAATGCGCTGCAGAAAAATGACAGAAAAGTGTGAATATATTGCTGAAATAAGACATTATATTGACGAGACATATATGTATATATAGATATATACGTATAATATTTGGTCAGGAGAAACCACACTTCACAGGAGTGCTGCTCAAAAACAGGCATTTACTTCAAATTTGTTCTGTTTTCCTTTTTTGTTTGTGCATACATTGAGTGTGTATTGTGTCTTCCTGTTGGCTCCACAGGAGGTGACTGTCGCTCGTCCGCCGAGGAGGATCGTGCTCGACATGTCCGGTCGGGACATCAAACTCCAGACGGCTTCCAACGCCTGGAAGCCCGGGGCGCGAAGGCCGGTCCCTGCGCTGGAGCCAGAAGCTCAGGCCACCGAGGTATTGACACAAGTTCACCAGAGAAACACACTAATATTCCTCAACACAATGTGACTGGATGTGCATGTGAGCAAGCCAGTTGATTGATGATCTCAGTTATTAACCAGTATTTTCTAATCCATTTCCCCCCAGGAGCTTCTTGGGAAACTCCGGAGCATCTTGAACAAGATGACTCCGGAGAAGTACGACTCCCTATCACAGTCTGTGTTGTGGATGGGCGGAGGAGCTCTACTGTGTTGTGGATGGGTGGAGGAGCTCTACTGTGTTGTGGATGGGTGGAGCAGCTCTACTGTGTTGTGGATGGGTGGAGCAGCTCTACTGTGTTGTGGATGGGTGGAGCAGCTCTACTGTGTTGTGGATGGGTGGAGCAGCTCTACTGTGTTGTGGATGGGCGGAGCAGCTCTACTGTGTTGTGGATGGGTGGAGGAGCTCTACTGTGTTGTGGATGGGCGGAGGAGCTCTACTGTGTTGTGGATGGGTGGAGGAGCTCTACTGTGTTGTGGATGGGTGGAGCAGCTCTACTGTGTTGTGACCGCACTGCCCGTGACCAGCCTGGCGAGGCTCAAAGGGGTGGTGGAGCTGGTGCACGAGAAGGCCATCTCAGAGCCCAGCTTCGCCTCCACCTACGCCACACTGTGTGGCAGCCTTGCTGCTGTAAGTAGGATTGATTCCTTTCTGGCTCAGAGGAAATGTCCATGTCTCTGTTGGTCTGCTCACTGTCTTTGTCCTGCATGGAAGACAAAATACAGTTTTAGCGGTCCACTTCTTCTCCTCACCTCCACCTCTGTCTGGTTCACAGATCACCGTCCAGACGGACGATGGGAGCGGCTCCACTGTCAGGTTCCGCACCCTCCTCCTGAAGAGGTGCCGGGAACTCTTTCAGGGGAAGAACAGTGGCGCTGCTGCGTCGGTATGCATCGATTAAACTTCACTTTTTTACTACAGCTCTTGTAAAGACTTGTCTGAATGACTTCCCAAGGCTAATATTCATATCTGACTCATGTTACTTCTTGTTGTCTTCAGTCCACGGAGCCTGAGGAGGCTCAGCAGAAGAACCGGAGACGAGCCCTGGGGAACCTCACCTTCATTGGTGAGCTCCTCAAGGCTGGGCTCCTGGGAGAGGCAGTTGTGGTCGGCTGCATGGACCGGCTCCTCCAAGACGCCACCGAGGAGTCTCTGGAGGGTCTGTGCAGGCTGACCCCAACTGCCGGTCGGGACCTCGCCCAGAAGGCCAAGGTGAGACTGAACAAGTGGATTTGTGGATTCAGCACAGTTTGCAGAGACGTTGATGAGGGTTTCTCTTTTGTTGTTATGAAGCAGAGAATCAAAAATGAACGTACGTCTCAACTACTCTGTGTTTTTTTCCATCAGTCACAACTGGACAAGGTTTTCAAGGACATCCAAAACCTCCTCAAGACCCACAAGATGTCCTCCAGGACCAAGTTCATGCTTTTGGACCTGGTAGACCTCAGAAAGGTGAGTCCTGCAAAGCTCATGCTTTACCCTCCATTGAGTCATTTTCTTGATTTCTTGAACTTCCTGAAACACAATATTTGTGTCCTGCTCACATCTTGATTGCTCGTCTACTTGAAGTCCAAGTCGTGTTTAATTCATGATGAAACAAAGTGTGATTGGAGTCGATGCAACGTAAAACTAAAAGAAACCCAAACAGTGTTTTTGTGACGTTACAGTTAGAAATATTGAAAAGTTGGGAACATTTTCAGTCCTTAGAATTCTAAAGTGTGATTTCAATAGAGACCCTGAAGTCTGAGCAACATGAGCTGACTGTGCTTTGGTATCTGAACTGAAACTGCAGAAAACGACGACTCATCAAAATCCTTTGTTTTTCTCAGAACAACTGAGTCTCCAGGAAGACCGAGCAGGGACCCAAAAAGATCTCCCAGGTCCACATGGCTGCTCGGAGGGAACAGGAGGAGAGCCTCAACAAAGCTCATCGACAGCTCTCCCCTGCCAGGGACATCCAGAGGGAGAGAGAGCAGAGGGAGAGGAGGGAGAGAGAGGAGAGGGAGAGAGAGGAGAGGGAGAGGAGGGAGAGAGAGGAGAGGGAGAGAGAGGAGAGGGAGAGGAGAGGGAGAGGAGGGAGAGAGAGGAGAGGGAGAGAGGAGGGAGAGGAAAGGGAGAGAGGAAAGGGAGAGAGAGGAGGGAGAGAGAGCAGTGGGAGAGAGAGGAGAGGGAGAGGAGGGAGAGAGGAGGGAGAGAGAGGAGAGGGAGAGGAGGGAGAGAGAGGAGAGGGAGAGAGAGGAGAGGGAGAGGAGAGGGAGAGAGAGGAGAGGGAGAGAGGAGGGAGAGGAAAGGGAGAGAGGAAAGGGAGAGAGAGGAGAGGGAGAGGAGGGAGAGAGAGCAGTGGGAGAGAGAGGAGAGGGAGAGGAGGGAGAGAGAGGAGAGGGAGAAGAGGGAGAGAGAGGAGAGGGAGAGAGAGGAGAGGGAGAGGAGGGAGAGAGAGGAGAGGGAGAGGAGGGAGAGAGAGGAGAGGGAGAGAGAGGAGAGGGAGAGGAGAGGGAGAGGAGGGAGAGAGAGGAGAGAGAGGAGAGGGAGAGGAGGGAGGGAGAGAGAGGAGAGGGAGAGGAGGGAGAGACAGGAGAGAGAGGAGAGGGAGAGAGAGGAGAGGGAGAGGAGGGAGAGAGAGAGGAGAGGGAGCAGAGGGAGAGAGAGTGGAAAGAGAGAGAACAGCGAGGGAGAGAGCAGAGACAGATAGAAATAGAGCAAAGAGAGAGAGAGCAGAGACAGAGAGCGATAGAGCAAAGAGAGAGAGAGCAGAGAGAGAAGGCAGCTAGAGAGAGAGCTGAGAGAGCGAGGCCGGCTGTTCAAAGAATGGAGCGAGAGAGGAGTGAGAGCCAGAGCCATGATTCTACAAGTTGTGAGCGGCAGCAGAGAGAGAGAAGAAAGAGAGCGTCAAGCCAGATAGCAGAGAGACCAGCGCATGAATGTTCAACTGTGTAGAGAAGTTCAAATAAAACTTTTACTTCTCAAACATTCACGTTTCTTCTCTTGATCATTGGAAATAACACAAACTACACTGTAAAAAAGGACCGTGATATTTACATAAAACTACGTAAAATCCCTACAGAAAAGTATTGTAAACCAAAAAACATATAATTTTTGTTAAAATCACAGTGAACTTTTGTAAACTATTAAACAGAAAGTTTTGTTATATTTACAACAACAATATGTGATTATAATCAAATTCATTTGTTAAAACTACAAATATAGGAAACAAAAACAGAGAAATATTGTAATACTCATGACAAAACAGTTTTGTTAATTTGACGCGCAAATATTGTAAAAACTATAGTTATAGTCAGTTGTTTTTAAAAAAAATACAAAAAATATATGCAAGTTACTTTACAAGTTTATGCTGTAGGGATACTTTTGACAACATGATTGATGAAATAATGCAAATTGAGGTCTGGGCCTATATGGTTTTCGAAAAAAAATTAATTGTGAACCTGAGAGGTTGTATTGCCTATGGAAGAGATTAGGGCCTGCGATGGATTGGCGACCTGTCCAGGGTGTATCCTGCCTTCCGCCCAAGTATACCTGGGACAGGCTCGTGTTATTTATTGTCATTTATATTTTCTAAAGTAATGTGAGGGTTGAGTAGAGTGTTGGCAAAATGCATTTCATTGCATAAACTGTACAATGTGCTTTTAATTCATTGACAAATAAATTAAATTTCAATTTCAAAATTTCAATTTCAAACTTTTTCTCACAATTCTGACTTTAATCTCAGAATTCTGACTTTTTTTCACAGAACAATAATTAAACAAATGTTTTGGACCTTGATTTTTTTCAGTGGCCCTAATCCTGTTCCGTAGTTGCCTATTTATTTATATGTAAAGTATATAATTTCTCATAACATTATAATTTATGGTATTTGTAGCATATTGAGTGTAAATGGAAAATTAGTAGGGTATATGCAAAGTAACTTTCTATTTCGACGTAATCCATGAATGCTTTATGTTTCTTTTAGTCTTTAAAATTCAATGTTTTAATGTGCCTCCTCTAACCACAGACACAAACTCGTAATCTCTCTGCACTGAGTCCACCTAATTTTGATTTGAATTTTAAACTTAAAAGTGCCCAGCCGAAGCTCATCTCTGATTGGACAATGACGTGAGAGGAAGGAGCGGAGAAGGTTCTCGTTCACGCTGCAGCCGAGGTCAACTAACGAGCCAGAGCACGAGCAGCGTCCACGGAGCTGCGGCGCACAAATCTTCGGACCACTTGGTTGTTTTTGGAAGTTTTTACAACAAATCAGCAATTTTAAGAAGCGTGTTGGTTGACATCTGTGGCTGTTCCTTTGGGAATTTGAACGTGTGCACGGTCAGCTTCATGTTTAGGCTACTTTTTTTTTTTAACGAAAATGTTTGCTGAAAGCACATGGTGTAAGCTAGCAGTAGATCATTGAATGGTGAATTAGTTCAACTGAAAAGCTCAGAAAGTACTTGCAATCCTAAATATGATCACCTGCGTCTTTTGTAAAAAGGAATTGGCTACATTAAGAGGATATGTACAACATTGCAGAGTGCATAGGAATGAGCCTCGTTGTCTTTTCAAATGTTTTGGCGCCAACTGTAGTAAAACATTTACCACTTACGCAGCCTTCAAGGGCCATTTTTATCGTGTGCACAATGCACCGGCACTGCAAGCTGTTCCTAAAGCTGTTGTTGCAGATTTAAAATGTGCAATTTCATTATGTGCTGGCCATTTTCAAACAGTGAAAGAACTAGTGTCTCACTTAAATGATCATATTGAAGAGGGCAGGTCTGTGTCATGCCCGGTAAGTGGTTGTAAGTACGTCTTTACAAAAAAGTCATCATTTACTTCTCACATGTGTAGGAAGCATAAAGCATGCTCCCCCGATGGTATTGATGTCATGTACAAGGAATCGTGCCCTCAGCCATCAAATGTCATTGCCAGTACAGTTGAATTGGAAAACACACATGAAGCCATGCCAACAGCTAGTACAACTAGTGATATTCCAGAGAATGAAAGTCAGTCTTATTTCAGAAACCTGTGTCTCTTTTACCTTAAACTGCAAGGACAGCTTCTTATCCCTGCCTCTACTGTACAGACCATTGTTGAGGAAATGCAAAATGTGCACGAGTTAGGCCAAGCCTACACAATAACTAAAGTAAGTTCTTTATTAAAAAATGATATGGGCCTAGCCGATGAAGCAGTCACTAAAATCTGTGACTGCATTAAAGAGTCAGATTTGTTCTCTGCCTGTCATCAGGGACAATTAAGAACAACATACACCAGAAATCAGACATTCACTAAAATGTTTAAATACACGGAACCCATAGAAGTGGCATTGGGAATGGATGAAAACATGACACAAAAATGTGCATATTACATACCAGTGGCAGAAACTCTGAAGAGCTTTTTAGAGTCAGATCTATGGAGGAATACACAGTCACAACAGTTTGGAGATCCTGATGTAGAGGTATTTACAGATTTGTATGATGGACAAAATTTCAAAGGTCACCAGTTCTTTAATGAGAACCCTGAAAGCCTAAAACTGATTTTGTACCAAGATTCTTTTGAAGTTGTGAATCCCCTGGGTTCTGCTAAAAAGACGCACAAAGTACTTGCAGTCTATCTTTCATTAGCAAATTTACCCATTCATTTGCGTTCAAATACTGATAATATGTTTTTAGTCTTGTTGTGTGCTGAGAAAGACTTTAAGCATTTTGGAGTAGCCAGTGTTTTCTCAAAGTTGTTGGCAGATCTGAAATCGTTGGAGACAGATGGAATAAATGTAGATGGAGAAATGGTAAAAGGGGGTCTATACTGCATTGCCGGGGATAACTTGGGTTCTCATTGCATAGGTGGGTTTACAGAGAACTTCAGCTGCTCTCGATATTTTTGCAGGTACTGTGAAATCACAAGAAGTGAGTTTCAGGCTGATCCGAATGCCTGTGGTCCTCCACGCATCCCAGAGACGCATGACACAGCTGTTGCCGATCTCCAGGTTGAAAACATCCATGAAGTCAGAGGAATAAAGGTAAACTCTATCTTTAATACCCTTGAGTCTTTCCACGTATCCCAGCCTGGTCTCCCGCCTTGTTTAGGTCACGACCTCTTTGAGGGAGTCGTGTCCTATGATCTAGCACTGTACCTGAATAACATCATAAAAAAGAAAAAATGGTTCACATACTTGAACAGGCGTATCAAACAGTTTAAGTATAAAGGATCTGAAGCTCTCACAAAGCCATGTGCTGTCAAACCTGATGGAGCCAAGCTATCAGGACAAGCCATTCAAAACTGGAATCTTTTGAGATTACTACCAGTTTTGATTGGTGACAAAGTGCAAAACCATGAGGATGAAGTATGGCAGTTAGCTCTCCAGCTCAAAGACATTGCAGATCTTATTTGTGCTCAGAACATTTCCTTGTCCCAGATAGCATATCTGGACATTTTAATCCAAGAATATTTGGAGTTGAGAAAGATGTTGTTTCCTGAAATTCAACTAAAACCCAAGCACCACTATTTGCGCCATTATTCATCACTGTTGTTGAAATTTGGTCCATTGATGAGGTTATGGACACTTGGGTTTGAAAGTAAACACAGTTATTTTAAAAGATGTGCCAGACACTTGAAAAACTTCAGAAACATTTGTCAAACGTTGTCACAGCGACATCAGATGTATCAGGCATATCTTTTAGCTGGGCAATGCAGTAAACTACTGCAAGTGAAAGACTGCTGTGTGTTTTATCCCAGCCTCTACAGTGACACTATTAAACATGCAGTCAGGGAGTGAGCCTTTTCAGAGAGCTATACCACAGTTAGCACAGACATTCAGCACAAGGGCACTGCATATAAAAAAGGACAGTTTCTTGTGTACAGAAACGATGAGTGTATGGAGTTTGGTGAACTTCTACTCATCTTGATTCAAAATGACACATCTGTCTGTTTTGATGGATATCCACAAAGGCATCTTCCTCTCAGAATACCATCTGTATTCTGTGACAAAGGACAGTCTTGGGTTCCAGTGTATCAACATTAATGACCTGCCCGATTTCTATCCTTTGGTATCCTACATTCTTGGTAGATACCAAGTCATTCCACTAAAACACAGTATTATGGCAAAATAAAGTCTGATTAAAGCTCACTCACTTCTCTCTGTAAATAGTTTGACATTAATATGTGTTACCTGATGTATGCCCCTGCTCTGTTAAGTGCATGTACTGTATATTTTTTCTGTTCTGTTTGAAGGTGGCATTTTTTTGTCAGAGCAAAGATGAGTGACTCAGAGCGAACCTTCCTAGATATTGCCATCATGGAAGTCCTACCAGAACTTCCAGCTGCCAACAAAATTATCCTGGTGGAGCACTTGCAGTCGATTGGAGTCGAGACATATGATGATCTACGCTTCGTAACGGAGGCTGATTTGATGACAGCATTAAGACCTGTACAAGCCAGAAAGCTTCTGTCTGTTTGGAAATGGAAATGTAAGTAAAAACATCACAAAACTACTCAAAATTAATAGCAGACATGGACATTGTGGAATATTGTGCAGTGTGAATCATAATCTTATTTTTTTGGTCATTTAAAGACCAAACTCCCGAAAACAGCTCACTAACATCTCTGGAAGCCTCACCTTCCCAATCGCTGTCATCACTCTCTGTTTCATCCCGAAGTTCATCATCATCATCCTCCTCCGCCAGCCCAGGACTAGACACACAGTGGGACGACAACTTTGAAATTCCATGGAGTAAATTTCCTGAGGAACTGATGGATTCTTTGGAGAGGGGAAAAAGGCCAGGCCCAAGACTGAGGAGGCAAATGGTCCGGATTGTTGTGACTGAGATGGTGGAAAAATGTCCTCATGTAGGTAAAAAACATTCAAACTAACGTAGCAAAACAAATGGTGGCAAAATATCCCAATTCTCTGCAAGACGTAATAGAGGGCGATGTTGTTGGAACAGGCTACCATTCCCTTGTCAAACAGTTGCAAAACAGAATCGAAAATGTGAGACGCACTTCAACACCCAACATAATAAAAAGAAAACATCAGGCTGATGACTCAGACACAGATGAGATCCCATTAGAAGAGAGAGCAGCAATGCAGGACACTTACGGATGCATTAAATGGAATGTAACATTTCTGCCCCGTGAAGAAACTCAAGTGAGCCAACAGCTACACATTGAAAAGCTTAAGGTGATGTTCCAGCACTCGGATTCCAATCCAGAGGAGGTCAAATGTCTGATGAAGTCCACTTTTTACACACAGCGTCAACATGTCAACCAGGGGAAAAGTATCAGATACCTTAGAGAGGAGTGGCCGTTTTTGTTTGATGACCTTGGCATGTCAGTTCACTTCAAGGAACTGACTGGGATTGACCTCAAAGAGACATTCACACAAAATTTGGATTTGAAGGGGAAAAGGCTTCTCAACCACAGTTTGTCAGCAAGAGCAAGAAGTTCCTTCAGAATTACACAAGGCTTCAGAGGATGCGAGGACAGCAAAGTGACTGCTCAGATGATGTGAAGGAGATGCTCTTGCTTCTGATCAACTACTTCGATGAGAAGGAGGAGTCCATGTTCTTCCATGTAGAACATACATGTCTGGCAGAAGAGGTCAAACTGGAGCAAGTGCCTCTGACACCCACTGTTATTGTCTGTGGTAAGTCAGTTTCATGTCTTTTTTTTTTTTTTTTATGTGAGTGCAGTGCTTATAACCTGTTAAATAATTTGTTCATAGGACTGTCCTGCTACTCTTCAAGAAGATACATGTTGAGTCTGGATCGGAGCGTTGTCAACACAAACATCTCCTCCTTCATTTCTGCACTGTGCCTCATGTTTGGAAGCTACTATTGTTTCAACGTTCATTATCCATCTGAGCTGGCTTCAACTCTGGACTTTCTTCAAAGGTGAGTATGGTCTGGGTCTGACTGTTGGCCTTGGCTCTGGGTGTGGGTTAGTATTTCCTGATGGGTGCCATCATTTTTGTCCATGATTGTATATATGTATATTTTGCTTTTTTGTTTAAAACGCACTCATTAAAATGCTTGATTATGCTTTTATTCTACAGGTGTTTCTTCTCGATAAACCCTGAAAAAGGAACCAAAGTAGAAAACAAAAACTCAAAGCGTCGTGAACCCTCGTGTCCTCACCCTGGTACAGGATCTCTCCGATCATGAGTGGCGTCAAACCTAAATATGGACTCTTTCTGTGGACTGTTGTTTGAGAAGAGGTTACTTTTAGTTTTTGCTTTGTTAAATCTACAATGTGTACGATGGTAATTAAGGCACAGTATACACTTTTTGTTTTAAAGTCTATTCTGGTAGAGGGTCTGCCACCAGCCTTTTTTTCTTTTTTCGAAGATGTCGGCAGGAATGCTCCAAGTTTTTTTTGTTTTTTTTCCCAGCGTAATACTGTGTTGCTGCTTTGTTTCTAGACTGTTTAGGGTTGTTTCCCAACAAGTGTTTTTCCAAGAGTGTTATGACACACGGGCAAGTGCATGGTGACAGCCTTATACAGCAGTGTTGCTCGGGATGATTCTGAAATATAAATACATTATGTAGCTATCTCAACTAAATGTTCTTTCTTAGTCACTGGCTCAACCACTCACAAACACAAAAGCATACAGTCCAGTGTGTCAGTCGGGATGGAGAAAGAGTGTGCGTGAGAGATTTGATGGGTGTGGAATATGCAAATAGCTCGTTCACAAAGCTCCCCGCAAATTGGCGTCACCATTGCTCAAATGCTATTACCACATTACCATTACAACATTTCCAAAATGTTCATCTGTTCCAGAGGTACTGCTTTTCACTTTGTTAAATCTACAATGTGTAATATCGTAATTAAGGCAGAATATGTAATTTTTGTTTTAAAGTAACTTTTTCTGGTAGAGGGTCCGCCACCTGCTTGTTTCTTTACGATGTTCTAGCTTTGCAGGAATGTACCACAGCATAGTATAAAACTTATCTGTCTTGCATTCATTCAATTAGAACTGTTTTTATTGCAGAAAATACCTTAAACATGCATTCTTACTGTGAGGGGGCTGACCGCTCCACAGATCTGACCTGTAACTTGGCCTGTTGGCATCACCTCATTATCTCCAAGATAAGTAAGGTTTATGCCATATTGTGAAACATTCCAGACAAAGCAATAGCATCTATATGTAGACCAGTAGGGGGCAGATCCCCCATATTCAGTATTTAAGAAAATTGATTTTGATTGAATTTGGTTGTTGTTATGCACCTGGCAATTAAGTTTTGTTAAAGTGACAGAAGAATGTCCAGATATAAAGAGACTAATCTTCTGGAATATTTTAACTTGGGTTCAGTTATAGCTACAAAAAACATTACATGTAGTTTCTTTGCATGTTGTATACGTTGAAAAAAAAATCCATCCAATTGTTAAATACATTTCTCAGAAGTGATATTTTTCCTCTCGTCTTTTCTCAAGATGTATTTTTACATGATTTGGTGTATGTGTAGTAGTAATCATTTTGCAGGTTTTTAAGTAAATTTTGCATTATAACTTGATCATTAAAACATAAAAATATTGCATATGAGTAGATTTTATGTATAATATACAGAACAGCTCAATTTAAAATGCACAGTTTTACTGTTGTTCTACCAGTTTGAATGAGTTTTTTATTCGATGTTTCCCTGTTAATTTTATCATTTATCGATGCACAATGAACTATTATTGCATGTAAAATATATAGGAAATTGTCTGTCTATATACATCACCTTTATGCAAAATTAACAGGGTTTTTTTGTAGACTTCACAGTTTCTTAATGGAAATTAGGCTGTGATTTCGTTCCCTGTAAATCAATTTACATTTTTTTTTTTTTTTTTTTTTAATTTTTAAATACTTTACAGTCATTCCAATTTGCTGTTATAGAGAAAATAGAAAAGCCCAACATATCCACATGAGCAAGCATAGCAATTTACATATTTTGTCCGTAAAGTTATCTACTGTGCTGCTGTCAGCTGCCAGCGTTTTCCTGTAAAAACAACATTTTTTTTTTTACAGTGTACACACTGATCCACAGGCTCAGTTACACTTTCTTTGCACACAAACGTGTATTTTTTTGCAGCTTTCACAGGATACTGGCGTTTTATATCGTCTAACTTCTCCTATATTCAAATCAAATACTAAAGTTCGTGAGAAATAAGTGTGAAAGTTGGTGTTTGGTCTGCTGCAGTGTTGTAGTCGTAGTGTTCATATATAGTCAAAGTGGCTTTTCCACATTTCTACAGTCTAAATGTATTTAAACTGGGACACGACAGGACCGACTCCGTTCAGCAGGGATGTGCTGAACATCCCAGCGTGGGCATGTGGACGTTTCTGTCTTTTGTAATCTAATTCTTCTAACAACAAACACTGTCCTTTCTGCAGGACAATATGATCGTCACATCAGTGGCTACTCTTTGTAAAATAGTCCATCGTAAAACACTAAATAATACGGTAAGAACAATTTCTATTCATATCTCTCTCTCACACACACACACACACACACACACACACACACACACACACACACACACACACACACACACACACACACACACACACACACACACACACACACACACACACACACACACACACACACACACACACACACACACACACACACACACACAGCTTCCCCGCTCTGTGATTAACCCCCCGCGCTGCCCTGACCTTCGCCGGCCAGGACGCCAATGGCCCCGGGCCCCGAGCGCTGTAATGCTGTAATTGAGGGGCAACAGCTGCCTTTTTAATGGACCTTCACCTGGTTGGAGCGGCGCCGCTCCACCCGAACACCGACGGCTCCTCCCGCACAGGTTCTGCTTCAAGGTTCAAGGTGTTTTTTATTGTTTTTTATCAACAGTAAAAGCAGGTTTCACAGTGAATGAAATTCTTATTTTGCCGTCTACCCTGGAGCCGACCTACATAGATAAGTATATACACAAAAATTAGAATAAAATAAAATAACAGAGCAGTGCAAAAATTAGGAAGAAAGTGAGATGTGCAAAGTAAACATGTGCAAAGTAAACATGTCAGCAGCTGTTCAGACGTCTGATGGCGACGGGGAAGAAAGAGTTTTTCAGTCCGTTGGTTTTGCTTTTCAAGCTTCTGAACCTCCGGCCTGAGGGGGGGGGGGGGGGGGGGGGGCAGTCTGTGTTGTGGATGGGTGGAGCAGCTCTACTGTGTTGTGGATGGGCGGAGCAGCTCTACTGTGTTGTGGATGGGTGGAGGAGCTCTACTGTGTTGTGGATGGGTGATGCAGATCTACTGTGTTGTGGATGGGCGGAGCAGCTCTACTGTGTTGTGGATGGGTGGAGCAGCTCTACTGTGTTGTGGATGGGTGGAGGAGCTCTACTGTGTTGTGGATGGGCGGAGCAGCTCTACTGTGTTGTGGATGGGTGGAGCAGCTCTACTGTGTTGTGGATGGGTGGAGCAGGTCTACTGTGGACCCTGTGCTGGTAGAGGCTCTGCAGTGAGGCAGTGGTGTTCTGCTGATCCTCTCTGCAGGCCACTGCGCTCCGCCACAGTAGTGTTGTCGTACCAGGTGAGATGCACCAGGTGAGATGCAGCTGGTTAAGGTGTCTCCACCACACTGTAGAACTTCCTGAGTATCCTGGGAGACATGCCCAATTTCTTCAGCCTCCTCAGGAAGGCTTGTAACAGACAAGACATTGTAACAGGGCAAGAATTTCACTGTGTGATTGTGGGTTTTTCTCCTTTTTTTAAAAGAAAAAACAAGTACTCTTGTTGGCCCAGAATCTGTATTTTCCAAAGTGAATCATCAACCTCAAAATAACCCAAAGTGGAGTGTAGTATTTCCTTTACATTTCCAGTTACATTTGCTTTATTAAAAAAAAAAAGCTTCTCCATGATTTAATTCAATGAACCTTGCAAGATTCGCGAGGCGAATATATAGTAATTAAACTAATTATTGTTTATATAAAAGATATAATACTATTTACAACATCATTATAGTGCTGAAGTCTCAAGGAGCTGAAGGCTAAAAAGGTGAGGAGCTGAAGGGTCAAGAAGGTGAGGAGCTGAAGGCTAAAAAGGTGAGGAGCTGAAGGGTCAAGAAGGTGAGGAGCTGAAGGCTCAAGAAGGTGAGGAGCTGAAGGCTCAAGAAGGTGAGGAGCTGAAGGGTCAAGAAGGTGAGGAGCTGAAGGGTCAAGAAGGTGAGGAGCTGAAGGCTAAAAAGGTGAGGAGCTGAAGGCTAAAAAGGTGAGGAGCTGAAGGGTCAAGAAGGTGAGGAGCTGAAGGCTAAAAAGGTGAGGAGCTGAAGGCTAAAAAGGTGAGGAGCTGAAGGCTCAAGAAGGTGAGGAGCTGAAGGCTCAAGAAGGTGAGGAGCTGAAGGCTAAAAAGGTGAGGAGCTGAAGGCTCAAGAAGGTGAGGAGCTGAAGGCTAAAAAGGTGAGGAGTTGAAGGCTCAAGAAAGTGAGGAGCTGAAGGCTAAAAAGGTGAGGTGCTGAAGGGTAAAGAAGGTGAGGAGCTGAAAGCTAAAAAGGTGAGGAGCTGAAGGCTCAAGAAGGTGAGGAGCTGAAGGCTAAAAAGGTGAGGAGCTGAAGGCTAAAAAGGTGAGGAGCTGAAGGCTCAAGAAGGTGAGGAGCTGAAGGCTAAAAAGGTGAAGAGCTGAAGGCTCAAGAAGGTGAGGAGCTGAAGGCTAAAAAGGTGAGGAGCTGTAGGCTCAAGAGGGTGAGGAGCTGAAGGGTCAAGAATGTGAGGAGCTGAAGGATAAAAAGGTGAGGAGCTGAAGGGTCAAGAAGGTGAGGAGCTGAAGGCTAAAAAGGTGAGGAGCTGAAGGCTCAAGAAGGTGAGGAGCTGAAGGGTCAAGAAGGTGAGGAGCTGAAGGGTCAAGAAGGTGAGGAGCTGAAGGCTCAAGAAGGTGAGGAGCTGAAGGCTCAAGAAGGTGAGGAGATGAAGGCTTAAACGGTGAGGAGCTGAAGGCTCAAGAAGGTGAGGAGCTGAAGGATAAAAAGGTGAGGAGCTGAAGGCTCAAGAAGGTGAGGAGCTGAAGGCTTAAACGGTGAGGAGCTGAAGGCTCAAGAAGGTGAGGAGCTGAAGGATAAAAAGGTGAGGAGCTGAAGGATAAAAAGGTGAGGAGCTGAAGGCTCAAGAAGGTGAGGAGCTGAAGTGTCAAGAAGGTGAGGAGCTAAAGGCTAAGAAGGTGAGGAGCTGAAGGCTCAAGAAGGTGAGGAGCTGAAGGATAAAAAGGTGAGGAGCTGAAGGCTCAAGAAGGTGAGGAGCTGAAGGCTCAAGAAGGTGAGGAGCTGAAGGGTCAAGAAGGTGAGGAGCAGAAGGGTCAAGAAGGTGAGGAGCTGAAGGGTCAAGAAGGTGAGGAGCTGAAGGCTAAAAAGGTGAGGAGCTGAAGGCTCAAGAAGGTGAGGAGCTGAAGGCTCAAGAAGGTGAGGAGCTGAAGGGTCAAGAAGGTGAGGAGCTGAAGGATAAAAAGGTGAGGAGCTGAAATCTCAAGAAGGTGAGGAGCTGAAGGCTCAAGAAGGTGAGGAGCTGAAGGCTAAAAAGGTGAGGAGCTGAAGGCTCAAAAGGTGAGGAGCTGAAGGCTCAAGAAGGTGAGGAGCTGAAGGCTCAAGAAGGTGAGGAGCTGAAGGATAAAAAGGTGAGGAGCTGAAGTGTCAAGAATGTGAGGAGCTGAAGGATAAAAAGGTGAGGAGCTGAAGGGTCAAGAAGGTGAGGAGCTGAAGGCTAAAAAGGTGAGGAGCTGAAGGCTCAAGAAGGTGAGGAGCTGAAGGGTCAAGAAGGTGAGGAGCTGAAGGGTCAAGAAGGTGAGGAGCTGAAGGCTCAAGAAGGTGAGGAGATGAAGGCTTAAACGGTGAGGAGCTGAAGGCTCAAGAAGGTGAGGAGCTGAAGGATAAAAAGGTGAGGAGCTGTAGGCTCAAGAGGGTGAGGAGCTGAAGGCTCAAGAAGGGGAGGAGCTGAAGTGTCAAGAAGGTGAGGAGCTAAAGGCTAAGAAGGTGAGGAGCAGAAGGCTAAAAAGGTGAGGAGCTGAAGGCTCAAGAAGGTGAGGAGCTGAAGGGTCAAGAAGGTGAGGAGCAGAAGGGTCAAGAAGGTGAGGAGCAGAAGGGTCAAGAAGGTGAGGAGCTGAAGGGTCAAGAAGGTGAGGAGCTGAAGGGTCAAGAAGGTGAGGAGCTGAAGGCTAAAAAGGTGAGGAGCTGAAGGCTAAAAAGGTGAGGAGCTGAAGGCTAAAGAAGGTGAGGAGCTGAAGGCTCAAGAAGGTGAGGAGCTGAAGGGTCAAGAAGGTGAGGAGCTGAAGGCTAAAAAGGTGAGGAGCTGAAGGGTCCACAAGGTGAGGAGCTGAAGGCTCAAGAAGGTGAGGAGCTGAAAGCTAAAAAGGTGAGGAGCTGAAGGCTCAAGAAGGTGAGGAGCTGAAAGCTAAAAAGGTGAGGAGCTGAAGGGTCCACAAGGTGAGGAGCTGAAGGCTCAAGAAGGTGAGGAGCTGAAGGCTCAAGAAGGTGAGGAGCTGAAGGGTCAAGAAGGTGAGGAGCTGAAGGCTCAAGAAGTTGAGGAGCTGAAGGGTCAAGAAGGTGAGGAGCTGAAGGGTCAAGAAGGTGAGGAGCTGAAGGCTAAAAAGGTGAGGAGCTGAAGGCTCAAGAAGGTGAGGAGCAGAAGGGTCAAGAAGGTGAGGAGCAGAAGGCTTAAAAGGTGAGGAGCTGAATGCTCAAGAAGGTGAGGAGCTGAAGGGTCAAGAAGGTGAGGAGCTGAAGGGTCAAGAAGGTGAGGAGCTGAAGGCTCAAGAAGGTGAGGAGCTGAAGGCTCAAGAAGGTGAGGAGCTGAAGGGTCAAGAAGGTGAGGAGCATAAGGGTCAAGAAGGTGAGGAGCAGAAGGCTAAAAAGGTGAGGAGCTGAAGGCTCAAGAAGGTGAGGAGCAGAAGGCTAAAAAGGCGAGGAGCTGAAGGCTCAAGAAGGTGAGGAGCTGAAGGCTCAAGAAGGTGAGGAGCTGAAGGGTCAAGAAGGTGAGGAGCTGAAGGGTCAAGAAGGTGAGGAGCTGAAGGCTCAAGAAGGTGAGGAGCTGAAGGCTAAAAAGGTGAGGAGCTGAAGGCTAAAAAGGTGAGGAGCTGAAGGCTAAAAAGGTGAGGAGCTGAAGGCTAAAAAGGTGAGGAGCTGAAGGCTCAAGAGGGTGAGGAGCTGAAGGGTCAAGAAGGTGAGGAGCTGAAGGCTAAAAAGGTGAGGAGCTGAAGGGTCCACAAGGTGAGGAGCTGAAGGCTCAAGAAGGTGAGGAGCTGAAGGCTAAAAAGGTGAGGAGCTGAAGGCTAAAAAGGTGAGGAGCTGAAGGGTCAAGAAGGTGAGGAGCTGAAGGCTCAAGAAGGTGAGGAGCTGAAGGCTCAAGAAGGTGAGGAGCTGAAGTCTAAAAAGGTGAGGAGCTGAAGGCTCAAGAAGGTGAGGAGCTGAAAGGTCAAGAAGGTGAGGAGCTGAAGGCTCAAGAAGGTGAGGAGCTGAAGGCTCAAGAAGGTGAGGAGCTGAAGGCTCAAGAAGGTGAGGAGCTGAAGGATAAAAAGGTGAGGAGCTGAAGGGTCAAGAAGGTGAGGAGCTGAAGGCTAAAAAGGTGAGGAGCTGAAGGGTCAAGAAGGTGAGGAGCTGAAGCCTCAAGAAGGTGAGGAGCTGAAGGCTCAAGAAGGTGAGGAGCTGAAGGGTCAAGAAGGTGAGGAGCTGAAGGCCAAAAAGGTGAGGAGCTGAAGGCTAAAAAGGTGAGGAGCTGAAGGGTCAAGAAGGTGAGGAGCTGAAGGCTAAAAAGGTGAGGAGCTGAAAGCTAAAAAGGTGAGGAGCTGAAGGCTCAAGAAGGTGAGGAGCTGAAGGCTAAAAAGGTGAGGAGCTGAAGGGTAAAGAAGGTGAGGAGCTGAAGGCTCAAGAAGGTGAGGAGCTGAAAGCTAAAAAGGTGAGGAGCTGAAGGGTCAAGAAGGTGAGGAGCTGAAGGGTCAAGAAGGTGAGGAGCTGAAGGGTCAAGAAGGTGAGGAGCTGAAGGATCAAGAAGGTGAGGAGCTGAAGGGTCAAGAAGGTGAGGAGCTGAAGGCTCAAGAAGGTGAGGAGCTGAAGGCTAAAAAGGTGAGGAGCTGAAGGCTCAAGAAGGTGAGGAGCTGAAGGCTCAAGAAGGTGAGGAGCTGAAGGCTAAAAAGGTGAGGAGCTGTAGGCTCAAGAAGGTGAGGAGCTGAAGGGTCAAGAAGGTGAGGAGATGAAGGCTCAAGAAGGTGAGGAGATGAAAGTTAAAAAGGTGAGGAGCTGAAGGCTCAAGAAGGTGAGGAGCTGAAGGCTCAAGAAGGTGAGGAGCTGAAGGATAAAAAGGTGAGGAGCTGTAGGCTCAAGAGGGTGAGGAGCTGAAGGCTCAAGAAGGTGAGGAGCTAAAGGCTAAGAAGGTGAGGAGCTGAAGGATAAAAAGGTGAGGAGCTGTAGGCTCAAGAGGGTGAGGAGCTGAAGTGTCAAGAAGGTGAGGAGCTAAAGGCTAAGAAGGTGAGGAGCAGAAGGCTAAAAAGGTGAGGAGCTGAAGGCTCAAGAAGGTGAGGAGCTGAAGGCTCAAGAAGGTGAGGAGCTGAAGGGTCAAGAAGGTGAGGAGCAGAAGGGTCAAGAAGGTGAGGAGCTGAAGGGTCAAGAAGGTGAGGAGCTGAAGGGTCAAGAAGGTGAGGAGCTGAAGGCTAAAAAGGTGAGGAGCTGAAGGCTAAAAAGGTGAGGAGCTGAAGGCTCAAGAAGGTGAGGAGCTGAAGGCTCAAGAAGGTGAGGAGCTGAAGGGTCAAGAAGGTGAGGAGCTGAAGGCTAAAAAGGTGAGGAGCTGAAGGGTCCACAAGGTGAGGAGCTGAAGGCTCAAGAAGGTGAGGAGCTGAAAGCTAAAAAGGTGAGGAGCTGAAGGCTCAAGAAGGTGAGGAGCTGAAAGCTAAAAAGGTGAGGAGCTGAAGGGTCCACAAGGTGAGGAGCTGAAGGCTCAAGAAGGTGAGGAGCTGAAGGCTCAAGAAGGTGAGGAGCTGAAGGGTCAAGAAGGTGAGGAGCTGAAGGGTCAAGAAGGTGAGGAGCTGAAGGCTCAAGAAGGTGAGGAGCTGAAGGGTCAAGAAGGTGAGGAGCTGAAGGCTAAAAAGGTGAGGAGCTGAAGGCTCAAGAAGGTGAGGAGCTGAAGGCTCAAGAAGGTGAGGAGCTGAAGGGTCAAGAAGGTGAGGAGCTGAAGGGTCAAGAAGGTGAGGAGCTGAAGGCTCAAGAAGGTGAGGAGCTGAAGGCTCAAGAAGGTGAGGAGCTGAAGGGTCAAGAAGGTGAGGAGCATAAGGGTCAAGAAGGTGAGGAGCAGAAGGCTAAAAAGGTGAGGAGCTGAAGGCTCAAGAAGGTGAGGAGCAGAAGGCTAAAAAGGTGAGGAGCTGAAGGCTCAAGAAGGTGAGGAGCTGAAGGCTCAAGAAGGTGAGGAGCTGAAGGGTCAAGAAGGTGAGGAGCTGAAGGGTCAAGAAGGTGAGGAGCTGAAGGGTCAAGAAGGTGAGGAGCTGAAGGCTCAAGAAGGTGAGGAGCTGAAGGCTAAAAAGGTGAGGAGCTGAAGGCTAAAAAGGTGAGGAGCTGAAGGGTCAAGAAGGTGAGGAGCTGAAGGCTAAAAAGGTGAGGAGCTGAAGGCTAAAAAGGTGAGGAGCTGAAGGCTAAAAAGGTGAGGAGCTGAAGGCTAAAAAGGTGAGGAGCTGAAGGCTCAAGAAGGTGAGGAGCTGAAGGCTAAAAAGGTGAGGAGCTGAAGGCTCAAGAAGGTGAGGAGCTGAAGGATAAAAAGGTGAGGAGCTGTAGGCTCAAGAGGGTGAGGAGCTGAAGGGTCAAGAAGGTGAGGAGCTGAAGGGTAAAGAAGGTGAGGAGCTGAAGGCTCAAGAAGGTGAGGAGCTGAAGGGTCAAGAAGGTGAGGAGCTGAAGGGTCAAGAAGGTGAGGAGCTGAAGGTTAAAAAGGTGAGGAGCTGAAGACTCAAGAAGGTGAGGAGCTGAAGGCTCAAGAAGGTGAGGAGCTGAAGGCTAAAAAGGTGAGGAGCTGAAGGCTCAAGAAGGTGAGGAGCTGAAGGCTCAAGAAGGTGAGGAGCTGAAGGCTCAAGAAGGTGAGGAGCTGAAGGCTCAAGAAGGTGAGGAGCTGAAGGGTCAAGAAGGTGAGGAGATTAAGGGTCAAGAAGGTGAGGAGCAGAAGGCTAAAAAGGTGAGGAGCTGAAGGCTCAAGAAGGTGAGGAGCAGAAGGCTAAAAAGGTGAGGAGCTGAAGGCTCAAGAAGGTGAGGAGCTGAAGGCTCAAGAAGGTGAGGAGCTGAAGGGTCAAGAAGGTGAGGAGCTGAAGGGTCAAGAAGGTGAGGAGCTGAAGGGTCAAGAAGGTGAGGAGCTGAAGGCTCAAGAAGGTGAGGAGCTGAAGGCTAAAAAGGTGAGGAGCTGAAGGCTAAAAAGGTGAGGAGCTGAAGGGTCAAGAAGGTGAGGAGCTGAAGGCTAAAAAGGTGAGGAGCTGAAGGCTAAAAAGGTGAGGAGCTGAAGGCTAAAAAGGTGAGGAGCTGAAGGCTCAAGAAGGTGAGGAGCTGAAGGCTAAAAAGGTGAGGAGCTGAAGGCTAAAAAGGTGAGGAGCTGAAGGCTAAAAAGGTGAGGAGCTGAAGGCTCAAGAAGGTGAGGAGCTGAAGGCTAAAAAGGTGAGGAGCTGAAGGCTCAAGAAGGTGAGGAGCTGAAGGATAAAAAGGTGAGGAGCTGTAGGCTCAAGAGGGTGAGGAGCTGAAGGGTCAAGAAGGTGAGGAGCTGAAGGGTCAAGAAGGTGAGGAGCTGAAGGGTCAAGAAGGTGAGGAGCTGAAGGTTAAAAAGGTGAGGAGCTGAAGACTCAAGAAGGTGAGGAGCTGAAGGCTAAAAAGGTGAGGAGCTGAAGGCTCAAGAAGGTGAGGAGCTGAAGGCTCAAGAAGGTGAGGAGCTGAAGTCTAAAAAGGTGAGGAGCTGAAGGCTCAAGAAGGTGAGGAGCTGAAAGGTCAAGAAGGTGAGGAGCTGAAGGCCAAAAAGGTGAGGAGCTGAAGGCTCAAGAAGGTGAGGAGCTGAAGGCTCAAGAAGGTGAGGAGCTGAAGGGTCAAGAAGGTGAGGAGCTGAAGGGTCAAGAAGGTGAGGAGCTGAAGGCTCAAGAAGGTGAGGAGCTGACGGCTCAAGAAGGTGAGGAGCTGAAGGGTCAAGAAGGTGAGGAGCATAAGGGTCAAGAAGGTGAGGAGCAGAAGGCTAAAAAGGTGAGGAGCTGAAGGCTCAAGAAGGTGAGGAGCAGAAGGCTAAAAAGGTGAGGAGCTGAAGGCTCAAGAAGGTGAGGAGCTGAAGGCTCAAGAAGGTGAGGAGCTGAAGGGTCAAGAAGGTGAGGAGCTGAAGGGTCAAGAAGGTGAGGAGCTGAAGGCTAAAAAGGTGAGGAGCTGAAGGCTCAAGAAGGTGAGGAGCTGAAGGATAAAAAGGTGAGGAGCTGTAGGCTCAAGAGGGTGAGGAGCTGAAGGGTCAAGAAGGTGAGGAGCTGAAGGCTCAAGAAGGTGAGGAGCTGAAGGGTCAAGAAGGTGAGGAGCTGAAGGGTCAAGAAGGTGAGGAGCTGAAGGTTAAAAAGGTGAGGAGCTGAAGACTCAAGAAGGTGAGGAGCTGAAGGCTAAAAAGGTGAGGAGCTGAAGGCTCAAGAAGGTGAGGAGCTGAAGGCTCAAGAAGGTGAGGAGCTGAAGGCTCAAGAAGGTGAGGAGCTGAAGTCTAAAAAGGTGAGGAGCTGAAGGCTCAAGAAGGTGAGGAGCTGAAGGCCAAAAAGGTGAGGAGCTGAAGGCTCAAGAAGGTGAGGAGCTGAAGGCTCAAAAGGTGAGGAGGTGAAGGCTCAAGAAGGTGAGGAGCTGAAGGATAAAAAGGTGAGGAGCTGAAGGCTCAAAAGGTGAGGAGCTGAAGGCTCAGGAAGGTGAGGAGCTGAAGGCTCAAGAAGGTGAGGAGGTGAAGGCTCAAGAAGGTGAGGAGCTGAAGGATAAAAAGGTGAGGAGCTGAAGGGTAAAGAAGGTGAGGAGCTGAAGGGTCAAGAAGGTGAGGAGCTGAAGGCTCAAGAAGGTGAGGAGCTGAAGGGTCAAGAAGGTGAGGAGCTGAAGGGTCAAGAAGGTGAGGAGCTGAAGGTTAAAAAGGTGAGGAGCTGAAGACTCAAGAAGGTGAGGAGCTGAAGGCTAAAAAGGTGAGGAGCTGAAGGCTCAAGAAGGTGAGGAGCTGAAGGCTCAAGAAGGTGAGGAGCTGAAGGCTCAAGAAGGTGAGGAGCTGAAGTCTAAAAAGGTGAGGAGCTGAAGGCTCAAGAAGGTGAGGAGCTGAAAGGTCAAGAAGGTTAGGAGCTGAAGGCCAAAAAGGTGAGGAGCTGAAGGCTCAAAAGGTGAGGAGCTGAAGGCTCAAGAAGGTGAGGAGCTGAAGGCTCAAGAAGGTGAGGAGCTGAAGGCTCAAGAAGGTGAGGAGCTGAAGGAAAAAAAGGTGAGGAGCTGAAGGGTCAAGAAGGTGAGGAGCTGAAGGCTAAAAAGGTGAGGAGCTGAAGGGTCAAGAAGGTCAGGAGCTGAAGCCTCAAGAAGGTGAGGAGCTGAAGGCTCAAGAAGGTGAGGAGCTGAAGGGTCAAGAAGGTGAGGAGCTGAAGGCCAAAAAGGTGAGGAGCTGAAGGCTAAAAAGGTGAGGAGCTGAAGGGTCAAGAAGGTGAGGAGCTGAAGGCTAAAAAGGTGAGGAGCTGAAAGCTAAAAAGGTGAGGAGCTGAAGGGTCAAGAAGGTGAGGAGCTGAAGGGTCAAGAAGGTGAGGAGCTGAAGGCTCAAGAAGGTGAGGAGCTGAAGGGTCAAGAAGGTGAGGAGCTGAAGGCTCAAGAAGGTGAGGAGCTGAAGGCTAAAAAGGTGAGGAGCTGAAGGCTCAAGAAGGTCAGGAGCTGAAGGCTCAAGAAGGTGAGGAGCTGAAGGGTCAAGAAGGTGAGGAGATGAAGGCTCAAGAAGGTGAGGAGATGAAAGTTAAAAAGGTGAGGAGCTGAAGGCTCAAGAAGGTGAGGAGCTGAAGGCTCAAGAAGGTGAGGAGCTGAAGGCTCAAGAAGGTGAGGAGCTGAAGGCTTAAACGGTGAGGAGCTGAAGGCTCAAGAAGGTGAGGAGCTGAAGGATAAAAAGGTGAGGAGCTGTAGGCTCAAGAGGGTGAGGAGCTGAAGGCTCAAGAAGGTGAGGAGCTAAAGGTCAAGAAGGTGAGGAGCTGAAGGCCAAAAAGGTGAGGAGCTGAAGGCTCAAGAAGGTGAGGAGCTGAAGGCTCAAGAAGGTGAGGAGCTGAAGGGTCAAGAAGGTGAGGAGCTGAAGGGTCAAGAAGGTGAGGAGCTGAAGGCTCAAGAAGGTGAGGAGCTGAAGGCTCAAGAAGGTGAGGAGCTGAAGGGTCAAGAAGGTGAGGAGCATAAGGGTCAAGAAGGTGAGGAGCAGAAGGCTAAAAAGGTGAGGAGCTGAAGGCTCAAGAAGGTGAGGAGCAGAAGGCTAAAAAGGTGAGGAGCTGAAGGCTCAAGAAGGTGAAGAGCTGAAGGCTCAAGAAGGTGAGGAGCTGAAGGGTCAAGAAGGTGAGGAGCTGAAGGGTCAAGAAGGTGAGGAGCTGAAGGGTCAAGAAGGTGAGGAGCTGAAGGCTCAAGAAGGTGAGGAGCTGAAGGCTAAAAAGGTGAGGAGCTGAAGGCTAAAAAGGTGAGGAGCTGAAGGGTCAAGAAGGTGAGGAGCTGAAGGCTAAAAAGGTGAGGAGCTGAAGGCTAAAAAGGTGAGGAGCTGAAGGCTCAAGAAGGTGAGGAGCTGAAGGCTAAAAAGGTGAGGAGCTGAAGGCTAAAAAGGTGAGGAGCTGAAGGCTAAAAAGGTGAGGAGCTGAAGGCTCAAGAAGGTGAGGAGCTGAAGGCTAAAAAGGTGAGGAGCTGAAGGCTCAAGAAGGTGAGGAGCTGAAGGATAAAAAGGTGAGGAGCTGTAGGCTCAAGAGGGTGAGGAGCTGAAGGGTCAAGAAGGTGAGGAGCTGAAGGGTCAAGAAGGTGAGGAGCTGAAGGCTCAAGAAGGTGAGGAGCTGAAGGGTCAAGAAGGTGAGGAGCTGAAGGGTCAAGAAGGTGAGGAGCTGAAGGTTAAAAAGGTGAGGAGCTGAAGACTCAAGAAGGTGAGGAGCTGAAGGCTAAAAAGGTGAGGAGCTGAAGGCTCAAGAAGGTGAGGAGCTGAAGGCTCAAGAAGGTGAGGAGCTGAAGGCTCAAGAAGGTGAGGAGCTGAAGTCTAAAAAGGTGAGGAGCTGAAGGCTCAAGAAGGTGAGGAGCTGAAAGGTCAAGAAGGTGAGGAGCTGAAGGCAAAAAAGGTGAGGAGCTGAAGGCTCAAGAAGGTGAGGAGCTGAAGGCTCAAGAAGGTGAGGAGCTGAAGGGTCAAGAAGGTGAGGAGCTGAAGGGTCAAGAAGGTGAGGAGCTGAAGGCTCAAGAAGGTGAGGAGCTGAAGGCTCAAGAAGGTGAGGAGCTGAAGGGTCAAGAAGGTGAGGAGCATAAGGGTCAAGAAGGTGAGGAGCAGAAGGCTAAAAAGGTGAGGAGCTGAAGGCTCAAGAAGGTGAGGAGCTGAAGGGTCAAGAAGGTGAGGAGCTGAAGGGTCAAGAAGGTGAGGAGCTGAA
Organism: Blennius ocellaris; assembly: GCF_963422515.1. NCBI lineage: Eukaryota > Metazoa > Chordata > Actinopteri > Blenniiformes > Blenniidae > Blennius > Blennius ocellaris. Next base: position 1,075,114 of record NW_027662315.1, read on the forward strand.
GGGTCAAGAAGGTGAGGAGCTGAAGGCTCAAGAAGGTGAGGAGCTGAAGGCTAAAAAGGTGAGGAGCTGAAGGGTCAAGAAGGTGAGGAGCTGAAGGCTAAAAAGGTGAGGAGCTGAAGGCTAAAAAGGTGAGGAGCTGAAGGCTAAAAAGGTGAGGAGCTGAAGGCTCAAGAAGGTGAGGAGCTGAAGGATAAAAAGGTGAGGAGCTGAAGGCTCAAGAAGGTGAGGAGCTGAAGGCTAAAAAGGTGAGGAGCTGAAGGCTCAAGAAGGTGAGGAGCTGAAGGATAAAAAGGTGAGGAGCTGTAGGCTCAAGAGGGTGAGGAGCTGAAGGGTCAAGAAGGTGAGGAGCTGAAGGCTCAAGAAGGTGAGGAGCTGAAGGGTCAAGAAGGTGAGGAGCTGAAGGGTCAAGAAGGTGAGGAGCTGAAGGTTAAAAAGGTGAGGAGCTGAAGACTCAAGAAGGTGAGGAGCTGAAGGCTAAAAAGGTGAGGAGCTGAAGGCTCAAGAAGGTGAGGAGCTGAAGGCTCAAGAAGGTGAGGAGCTGAAGGCTCAAGAAGGTGAGGAGCTGAAGTCTAAAAAGGTGAGGAGCTGAAGGCTCAAGAAGGTGAGGAGCTGAAGGCCAAAAAGGTGAGGAGCTGAAGGCTCAAGAAGGTGAGGAGCTGAAGGCTCAAAAGGTGAGGAGGTGAAGGCTCAAGAAGGTGAGGAGCTGAAGGATAAAAAGGTGAGGAGCTGAAGGCTCAAAAGGTGAGGAGCTGAAGGCTCAAGAAGGTGAGGAGCTGAAGGCTCAAGAAGGTGAGGAGGTGAAGGCTCAAGAAGGTGAGGAGCTGAAGGATAAAAAGGTGAGGAGCTGAAGGGTCAAGAAGGTGAGGAGCTGAAGGCTAAAAAGGTGAGGAGCTGAAGGGTCAAGAAGGTGAGGAGCTGAAGCCTCAAGAAGGTGAGGAGCTGAAGGCTCAAGAAGGTGAGGAGCTGAAGGGTCAAGAAGGTGAGGAGCTGAAGGCCAAAAGGGTGAGGAGCTGAAGGCTAAAAAGGTGAGGAGCTGAAGGGTCAAGAAGGTGAGGAGCTGAAGGATAAAAAGGTGAGGAGCTGAAGGGTCAAGAAGGTGAGGAGCTGAAGGCTAAAAAGGTGAGGAGCTGAAGGGTCAAGAAGGTGAGGAGCTGAAGGGTCAAGAAGGTGAGGAGCTGAAGGCTCAAGAAGGTGAGGAGCTGAAGGGTCAAGAAGGTGAGGAGCTGAAGGCCAAAAAGGTGAGGAGCTGAAGGCTAAAAAGGTGAGGAGCTGAAGGGTCAAGAAGGTGAGGAGCTGAAGGCTAAAAAGGTGAGGAGCTGAAAGCTAAAAAGGTGAGGAGCTGAAGGCTCAAGAAGGTGAGGAGCTGAAGGCTAAAAAGGTGAGGAGCTGAAGGGTAAAGAAGGTGAGGAGCTGAAGGGTCAAGAAGGTGAGGAGCTGAAGGCTCAAGAAGGTGAGGAGCTGAAGGGTCAAGAAGGTGAGGAGCTGAAGGGTCAAGAAGGTGAGGAGCTGAAGGTTAAAAAGGTGAGGAGCTGAAGACTCAAGAAGGTGAGGAGCTGAAGGCTAAAAAGGTGAGGAGCTGAAGGCTCAAGAAGGTGAGGAGCTGAAGGCTCAAGAAGGTGAGGAGCTGAAGGCTCAAGAAGGTGAGGAGCTGAAGTCTAAAAAGGTGAGGAGCTGAAGGCTCAAGAAGGTGAGGAGCTGAAAGGTCAAGAAGGTTAGGAGCTGAAGGCCAAAAAGGTGAGGAGCTGAAGGCTCAAAAGGTGAGGAGCTGAAGGCTCAAGAAGGTGAGGAGCTGAAGGCTCAAGAAGGTGAGGAGCTGAAGGCTCAAGAAGGTGAGGAGCTGAAGGATAAAAAGGTGAGGAGCTGAAGGGTCAAGAAGGTGAGGAGCTGAAGGCTAAAAAGGTGAGGAGCTGAAGGGTCAAGAAGGTGAGGAGCTGAAGCCTCAAGAAGGTGAGGAGCTGAAGGCTCAAGAAGGTGAGGAGCTGAAGGGTCAAGAAGGTGAGGAGCTGAAGGCCAAAAAGGTGAGGAGCTGAAGGCTAAAAAGGTGAGGAGCTGAAGGGTCAAGAAGGTGAGGAGCTGAAGGCTAAAAAGGTGAGGAGCTGAAAGCTAAAAAGGTGAGGAGCTGAAGGGTCAAGAAGGTGAGGAGCTGAAGGGTCAAGAAGGTGAGGAGCTGAAGGCTCAAGAAGGTGAGGAGCTGAAGGCTCAAGAAGGTGAGGAGCTGAAGGGTCAAGAAGGTGAGGAGCTGAAGGCTCAAGAAGGTGAGGAGCTGAAGGCTAAAAAGGTGAGGAGCTGAAGGCTCAAGAAGGTGAGGAGCTGAAGGGTCAAGAAGGTGAGGAGATGAAGGCTCAAGAAGGTGAGGAGATGAAAGTTAAAAAGGTGAGGAGCTGAAGGCTCAAGAAGGTGAGGAGCTGAAGGCTCAAGAAGGTGAGGAGCTGAAGGCTTAAACGGTGAGGAGCTGAAGGCTCAAGAAGGTGAGGAGCTGAAGGATAAAAAGGTGAGGAGCTGTAGGCTCAAGAGGGTGAGGAGCTGAAGGCTCAAGAAGGTGAGGAGCTAAAGGCTAAGAAGGTGAGGAGCTGAAGGATAAAAAGGTGAGGAGCTGTAGGCTCAAGAGGGTGAGGAGCTGAAGTGTCAAGAAGGTGAGGAGCTAAAGGCTAAGAAGGTGAGGAGCAGAAGGCTAAAAAGGTGAGGAGCTGAAGGCTCAAGAAGGTGAGGAGCTGAAGGCTCAAGAAGGTGAGGAGCTGAAGGGTCAAGAAGGTGAGGAGCAGAAGGGTCAAGAAGGTGAGGAGCTGAAGGGTCAAGAAGGTGAGGAGCTGAAGGGTCAAGAAGGTGAGGAGCTGAAGGCTAAAAAGGTGAGGAGCTGAAGGCTCAAGAGGGTGAGGAGCTGAAGGCTCAAGAAGGTGAGGAGCTAAAGGCTAAGAAGGTGAGGAGCTGAAGGATAAAAAGGTGAGGAGCTGTAGGCTCAAGAGGGTGAGGAGCTGAAGGCTCAAGAAGGTGAGGAGCTGAAGGCTAAAAAGGTGAGGAGCTGAAGGCTCAAGAAGGTGAGGAGCTGAAGGCTCAAGAAGGTGAGGAGCTGAAGGGTCAAGAAGGTGAGGAGCTGAAGGCTAAAAAGGTGAGGAGCTGAAGGGTCCACAAGGTGAGGAGCTGAAGGCTCAAGAAGGTGAGGAGCTGAAAGCTAAAAAGGTGAGGAGCTGAAGGGTCCACAAGGTGAGGAGCTGAAGGCTCAAGAAGGTGAGGAGCTGAAGGCTAAAGAAGGTGAGGAGCTGAAGGGTCAAGAAGGTGAGGAGCTGAAGGGTCAAGAAGGTGAGGAGCTGAAGGCTAAAAAGGTGAGGAGCTGAAGGCTCAAGAAGGTGAGGAGCAGAAGGGTCAAGAAGGTGAGGAGCAGAAGGCTAAAAAGGTGAGGAGCTGAATGCTCAAGAAGGTGAGGAGCTGAAGGCTCAAGAAGGTGAGGAGCTGAAGGGTCAAGAAGGTGAGGAGCTGAAGGGTCAAGAAGGTGAGGAGCTGAAGGCTCAAGAAGGTGAGGAGCTGAAGGCTCAAGAAGGTGAGGAGCAGAAGGGTCAAGAAGGTGAGGAGCAGAAGGCTAAAAAGGTGAGGAGCTGAATGCTCAAGAAGGTGAGGAGCTGAAGGCTCAAGAAGGTGAGGAGCTGAAGGGTCAAGAAGGTGAGGAGCTGAAGGCTAAAAAGGTGAGGAGCTGAAGGCTCAAGAAGGTGAGGAGCAGAAGGGTCAAGAAGGTGAGGAGCAGAAGGCTAAAAAGGTGAGGAGCTGAATGCTCAAGAAGGTGAGGAGCTGAAGGCTCAAGAAGGTGAGGAGCTGAAGGGTCAAGAAGGTGAGGAGCTGAAGGGTCAAGAAGGTGAGGAGCTGAAGGCTCAAGAAGGTGAGGAGCTGAAGGCTCAAGAAGGTGAGGAGCTGAAGGGTCAAGAAGGTGAGGAGCATAAGGGTCAAGAAGGTGAGGAGCAGAAGGCTAAAAAGGTGAGGAGCTGAAGGCTCAAGAAGGTGAGGAGCAGAAGGCTAAAAAGGTGAGGAGCTGAAGGCTCAAGAAGGTGAGGAGCTGAAGGCTCAAGAAGGTGAGGAGCTGAAGGGTCAAGAAGGTGAGGAGCTGAAGGGTCAAGAAGGTGAGGAGCTGAAGGGTCAAGAAGGTGAGGAGCTGAAGGCTCAAGAAGGTGAGGAGCTGAAGGCTAAAAAGGTGAGGAGCTGAAGGCTAAAAAGGTGAGGAGCTGAAGGCTCAAGAAGGTGAGGAGCTGAAGGCTAAAAAGGTGAGGAGCTGAAGGCTAAAAAGGTGAGGAGCTGAAGGCTAAAAAGGTGAGGAGCTGAAGGCTCAAGAAGGTGAGGAGCTGAAGGCTAAAAAGGTGAGGAGCTGAAGGCTCAAGAAGGTGAGGAGCTGAAGGATAAAAAGGTGAGGAGCTGTAGGCTCAAGAGGGTGAGGAGCTGAAGGGTCAAGAAGGTGAGGAGCTGAAGGGTCAAGAAGGTGAGGAGCTGAAGGCTCAAGAAGGTGAGGAGCTGAAGGGTCAAGAAGGTGAGGAGCTGAAGGGTCAAGAAGGTGAGGAGCTGAAGGTTAAAAAGGTGAGGAGCTGAAGACTCAAGAAGGTGAGGAGCTGAAGGCTAAAAAGGTGAGGAGCTGAAGGCTCAAGAAGGTGAGGAGCTGAAGGCTCAAGAAGGTGAGGAGCTGAAGGCTCAAGAAGGTGAGGAGCTGAAGTCTAAAAAGGTGAGGAGCTGAAGGCTCAAGAAGGTGAGGAGCTGAAAGGTCAAGAAGGTGAGGAGCTGAAGGCCAAAAAGGTGAGGAGCTGAAGGCTCAAAAGGTGAGGAGCTGAAGGCTCAAGAAGGTGAGGAGCTGAAGGCTCAAGAAGGTGAGGAGCTGAAGGCTCAAGAAGGTGAGGAGCTGAAGGATAAAAAGGTGAGGAGCTGAAGGCTAAAAAGGTGAGGAGCTGAAGGGTCAAGAAGGTGAGGAGCTGAAGGCTCAAGAAGGTGAGGAGCTGAAGGCTCAAGAAGGTCAGGAGCTGAAGGCTAAAAAGGTGAGGAGCTGAAGGCTCAAGAAGGTGAGGAGCTGAAGGCTCAAGAAGGTGAGGAGCTGAAGGGTCAAGAAGGTGAGGAGCTGAAAGCTAAAAAGGTGAGGAGCTGAAGGCTCAAGAAGGTGAGGAGCTGAAGGGTCAAGAAGGTGAGGAGCTTCAGGATAAAACGGTGAGGAGCTGAAGGGTCAAGAAGGTGAGGAGCTGAAGGAAAAAAAGGTGAGGAGCTGAAGGGTAAATAAGGTGAGGAGCTGATAGGCTCAAGAAGGTGAGGAGCTGAAGGCTAAAAAGGTGAGGAGCTGAAGGATAAAAAGGTGAGGAGCTGAAGGCTCAAGAAGGTGAGGAGCTGAAGTCTAAAAAGGTGAGGAGCTGAAAGGTCAAGAAGGTGAGGAGCTGAAGTCTAAAAAGGTGAGGAGCTGAAGGCTCAAGAAGGTGAGGAGCTGAAGTCTAAAAAGGTGAGGAGCTGTAGGCTCAAGAGGGTGAGGAGCTGAAGGGTCAAGAAGGTGAGGAGCTGAAGGCTAAAAAGGTGAGGAGCTGAAGGCTAAATAGGTGAGGAGCTGAAGGCTCAAGAAGGTGAGGAGCTGAAGGCTCAAGAAGGTCAGGAGCTGAAGGCTAAAAAGGTGAGGAGCTGAAGGCTCAAGAAGGTGAGGAGCTGAAGGCTAAAAAGGTGAGGAGCTGAAGGGTCCACAAGGTGAGGAGCTGAAGGCTCAAGAAGGTGAGGAGCTGAAGGCTAAAAAGGTGAGGAGCTGAAGGGTCCACAAGGTGAGGAGCTGAAGGCTCAAGAAAGTGAGGAGCTGAAGGCTAAAAAGGTGAGGAGCTGAAGGGTCCACAAGGTGAGGAGCTGAAGGCTCAAGAAGGTGAGGAGCTGAAGGCTCAAGAAAGTGAGGAGCTGAAGGCTAAAAAGGTGAGGAGCTGAAGGGTAAAGAAGGTGAGGAGCTGAAGGCTCAAGAAGGTGAGGAGCTGAAAGCTAAAAAGGTGAGGAGCTGAAGGCTCAAGAAGGTGAGGAGCTGAAGGATAAAAAGGTGAGGAGCTGAAGGCTCAAGAAGGTGAGGAGCTGAAGGGTCAAGAAGGTGAGGAGCTGAAGTCTCAAGAAGGTGAGGAGCTGAAGGATAAAAAGGTGAGGAGCTGAAGGGTCAAGAAGGTGAGGAGCTGAAGGAAAAAAAGGTGAGGAGCTGAAGGGTAAATAAGGTGAGGAGCTGATAGGCTCAAGAAGGTGAGGAGCTGAAGGATAAAAAGGTGAGGAGCTGAAGGCTCAAGAAGGTGAGGAGCTGAAAGGTCAAGAAGGTGAGGAGCTGAAGTCTAAAAAGGTGAGGAGCTGAAGGCTCAAGAAGGTGAGGAGCTGAAGTCTAAAAAGGTGAGGAGCTGAAGGCTCAAGAAGGTGAGGAGCTGAAAGGTCAAGAAGGTGAGGAGCTGAAGGCCAAAAAGGTGAGGAGCTGAAGGCTCAAAAGGTGAGGAGCTGAAGGCTCAAGAAGGTGAGGAGCTGAAGGCTCAAGAAGGTGAGGAGCTGAAGGATAAAAAGGTGAGGAGCTGAAGGGTCAAGAAGGTGAGGAGCTGAAGGCTAAAAAGGTGAGGAGCTGAAGGCTCAAGAAGGTGAGGAGCTGAAGGGTCAAGAAGGTGAGGAGCTGAAGGGTCAAGAAGGTGAGGAGCTGAAGTCTCAAGAAGGTGAGGAGCTGAAGGGTCAAGAAGGTGAGGAGCTGAAGGGTCAAGAAGGTGAGGAGCTGAAGGCCAAAAAGGTGAGGAGCTGAAGGCTAAAAAGGTGAGGAGCTGAAGGGTCAAGAAGGTGAGGAGCTGAAGGCTAAAAAGGTGAGGAGCTGAAAGCTAAAAAGGTGAGGAGCTGAAGGCTAAAAAGGTGAGGAGCTGAAGGCTCAAGAAGGTGAGGAGCTGAAGGGTCAAGAAGGTGAGGAGCTGAAGGGTCAAGAAGGTGAGGAGCTGAAGGCTCAATAAGGTGAGGAGCTGAAGGGTCAAGAAGGTGAGGAGCTGAAGGCTAAAAAGGTGAGGAGCTGAAGGCTCAAGAAGGTGAGGAGCTGAAGGCTCAAGAAGGTGAGGAGCTGAAGGCTCAAGAAGGTGAGGAGCTGAAGGGTCAAGAAGGTGAGGAGCTGAAGGCTAAAAAGGTGAGGAGCTGAAGGGTCCACAAGGTGAGGAGCTGAAGGCTCAAGAAGGTGAGGAGCTGAAGGGTCCACAAGGTGAGGAGCTGAAGGGTAAAGAAGGTGAGGAGCTGAAGGCTCAAGAAGGTGAGGAGCTGAAAGCTAAAAAGGTGAGGAGCTGAAGGGTCCACAAGGTGAGGAGCTGAAGGCTCAAGAAGGTGAGGAGCTGAAGGCTCAAGAAAGTGAGGAGCTGAAGGCTAAAAAGGTGAGGAGCTGAAGGCTCAAGAAGGTGAGGAGCTGAAGGGTCAAGAAGGTGAGGAGCTGAAGTCTCAAGAAGGTGAGGAGCTGAAGGATAAAAAGGTGAGGAGCTGAAGGGTCAAGAAGGTGAGGAGCTGAAGGAAAAAAAGGTGAGGAGCTGAAGGGTAAATAAGGTGAGGAGCTGAAGGATAAAAAGGTGAGGAGCTGAAGGCTCAAGAAGGTGAGGAACTGAAGGCTCAAGAAGGTGAGGAGCTGAAGTCTAAAAAGGTGAGGAGCTGAAGGCTCAAGAAGGTGAGGAGCTGAAGGCCAAAAAGGTGAGGAGCTGAAGGCTCAAAAGGTGAGGAGCTGAAGGCTCAAGAAGGTGAGGAGCTGAAGGATAAAAAGGTGAGGAGCTGAAGGGTCAAGAAGGTGAGGAGCTGAAGGCTAAAAAGGTGAGGAGCTGAAGGCTCAAGAAGGTGAGGAGCTGAAGGGTCAAGAAGGTGAGGAGCTGAAGCCTCAAGAAGGTGAGGAGCTGAAGGCTCAAGAAGGTGAGGAGCTGAAGGGTCAAGAAGGTGAGGAGCTGAAGGGTCAAGAAGGTGAGGAGCTGAAGGCCAAAAAGGTGAGGAGCTGAAGGCTAAAAAGGTGAGGAGCTGAAGGGTCAAGAAGGTGAGGAGCTGAAGGCTAAAAAGGTGAGGAGCTGAAAGCTAAAAAGGTGAGGAGCTGAAGGCTAAAAAGGTGAGGAGCTGAAGGCTCAAGAAGGTGAGGAGCTGAAGGGTCAAGAAGGTGAGGAGCTGAAGGGTCAAGAAGGTGAGGAGCTGAAGGCTCAAGAAGGTGAGGAGCTGAAGGGTCAAGAAGGTGAGGAGCTGAAGGCTCAAGAAGGTGAGGAGCTGAAGGGTCAAGAAGGTGAGGAGCTGAAGGGTCAAGAAGGTGAGGAGCTGAAGGCTAAAAAGGTGAGGAGCTGAAGGCTCAAGAAGGTGAGGAGCTGAAGGCTCAAGAAGGTGAGGAGCTGAAGGCTCAAGAAGGTGAGGAGCTGAAGGGTCAAGAAGGTGAGGAGCTGAAGGCTAAAAAGGTGAGGAGCTGAAGGCTAAAAAGGTGAGGAGCTGTAGGCTCAAGAGGGTGAGGAGCTGAAGGGTCAAGAAGGTGAGGAGCTGAAGGGTCAAGAAGGTGAGGAGCTGAAGGCTAAAAAGGTGAGGAGCTGAAGGCTAAAAAGGTGAGGAGCTGAAGGCTCAAGAAGGTGAGGAGCTGAAGGCTCAAGAAGGTGAGGAGCTGAAGGCTAAAAAGGTGAGGAGCTGAAGGCTCAAGAAGGTGAGGAGCTGAAGGCTAAAAAGGTGAGGAGCTGAAGGCTCAAGAAGGTGAGGAGCTGAAGGGTCAAGAAGGTGAGGAGCTGAAGGCTAAAAAGGTGAGGAGCTGAAGGGTCCACAAGGTGAGGAGCTGAAGGCTCAAGAAGGTGAGGAGCTGAAGGCTAAAAAGGTGAGGAGCTGAAGGGTAAAGAAGGTGAGGAGCTGAAGGGTAAAGAAGGTGAGGAGCTGAAGGCTCAAGAAGGTGAGGAGCTGAAAGCTAAAAAGGTGAGGAGCTGAAGGCTCAAGAAGGTGAGGAGCTGAAGGCTCAAGAAGGTGAGGAGCTGAAGGCTCAAGAAGGTGAGGAGCTGAAAGGTCAAGAAGGTGAGGAGCTGAAGGCCAAAAAGGTGAGGAGCTGAAGGCTCAAAAGGTGAGGAGCTGAAGGCTCAAGAAGGTGAGGAGCTGAAGGCTCAAGAAGGTGAGGAGCTGAAGGATAAAAAGGTGAGGAGCTGAAGGGTCAAGAAGGTGAGGAGCTGAAGGCTAAAAAGGTGAGGAGCTGAAGGCTCAAGAAGGTGAGGAGCTGAAGGGTCAAGAAGGTGAGGAGCTGAAGGGTCAAGAAGGTGAGGAGCTGAAGGCCAAAAAGGTGAGGAGCTGAAGGCTAAAAAGGTGAGGAGCTGAAGGGTCAAGAAGGTGAGGAGCTGAAGGCTAAAAAGGTGAGGAGCTGAAAGCTAAAAAGGTGAGGAGCTGAAGGCTAAAAAGGTGAGGAGCTGAAGGCTCAAGAAGGTGAGGAGCTGAAGGGTCAAGAAGGTGAGGAGCTGAAGGGTCAAGAAGGTGAGGAGCTGAAGGGTCAAGAAGGTGAGGAGCTGAAGGGTCAAGAAGGTGAGGAGCTGAAGGCCAAAAAGGTGAGGAGCTGAAGGCTAAAAAGGTGAGGAGCTGAAGGGTCAAGAAGGTGAGGAGCTGAAGGCTAAAAAGGTGAGGAGCTGAAAGCTAAAAAGGTGAGGAGCTGAAGGCTAAAAAGGTGAGGAGCTGAAGGCTCAAGAAGGTGAGGAGCTGAAGGGTCAAGAAGGTGAGGAGCTGAAGGGTCAAGAAGGTGAGGAGATGAAGGCTCAAAAAGGTGAGGAGCTGAAGGGTCAAGAAGGTGAGGAGCTGAAGGCTCAAGAAGGTGAGGAGCTGAAGGGTCAAGAAGGTGAGGAGCTGAAGGGTCAAGAAGGTGAGGAGCTGAAGGCTAAAAAGGTGAGGAGCTGAAGGCTCAAGAAGGTGAGGAGCTGAAGGCTCAAGAAGGTGAGGAGCTGAAGGCTCAAGAAGGTGAGGAGCTGAAGGGTCAAGAAGGTGAGGAGCTGAAGGCTAAAAAGGTGAGGAGCTGAAGGCTAAAAAGGTGAGGAGCTGTAGGCTCAAGAGGGTGAGGAGCTGAAGGGTCAAGAAGGTGAGGAGCTGAAGGGTCAAGAAGGTGAGGAGCTGAAGGCTAAAAAGGTGAGGAGCTGAAGGCTAAAAAGGTGAGGAGCTGAAGGCTCAAGAAGGTGAGGAGCTGAAGGCTCAAGAAGGTGAGGAGCTGAAGGCTAAAAAGGTGAGGAGCTGAAGTCTCAAGAAGGTGAGGAGCTGAAGGATAAAAAGGTGAGGAGCTGAAGGGTCAAGAAGGTGAGGAGCTGAAGGAAAAAAAGGTGAGGAGCTGAAGGGTAAATAAGGTGAGGAGCTGAAGGATAAAAAGGTGAGGAGCTGAAGGCTCAAGAAGGTGAGGAACTGAAGGCTCAAGAAGGTGAGGAGCTGAAGTCTAAAAAGGTGAGGAGCTGAAGGCTCAAGAAGGTGAGGAGCTGAAGGCCAAAAAGGTGAGGAGCTGAAGGCTCAAAAGGTGAGGAGCTGAAGGCTCAAGAAGGTGAGGAGCTGAAGGATAAAAAGGTGAGGAGCTGAAGGGTCAAGAAGGTGAGGAGCTGAAGGCTAAAAAGGTGAGGAGCTGAAGGCTCAAGAAGGTGAGGAGCTGAAGGGTCAAGAAGGTGAGGAGCTGAAGCCTCAAGAAGGTGAGGAGCTGAAGGCTCAAGAAGGTGAGGAGCTGAAGGGTCAAGAAGGTGAGGAGCTGAAGGGTCAAGAAGGTGAGGAGCTGAAGGCCAAAAAGGTGAGGAGCTGAAGGCTAAAAAGGTGAGGAGCTGAAGGGTCAAGAAGGTGAGGAGCTGAAGGCTAAAAAGGTGAGGAGCTGAAAGCTAAAAAGGTGAGGAGCTGAAGGCTAAAAAGGTGAGGAGCTGAAGGCTCAAGAAGGTGAGGAGCTGAAGGGTCAAGAAGGTGAGGAGCTGAAGGGTCAAGAAGGTGAGGAGCTGAAGGCTCAAGAAGGTGAGGAGCTGAAGGGTCAAGAAGGTGAGGAGCTGAAGGCTCAAGAAGGTGAGGAGCTGAAGGGTCAAGAAGGTGAGGAGCTGAAGGGTCAAGAAGGTGAGGAGCTGAAGGCTAAAAAGGTGAGGAGCTGTAGGCTCAAGAGGGTGAGGAGCTGAAGGGTCAAGAAGGTGAGGAGCTGAAGGGTCAAGAAGGTGAGGAGCTGAAGGCTAAAAAGGTGAGGAGCTGAAGGCTAAAAAGGTGAGGAGCTGAAGGCTCAAGAAGGTGAGGAGCTGAAGGCTCAAGAAGGTGAGGAGCTGAAGGCTAAAAAGGTGAGGAGCTGAAGGCTCAAGAAGGTGAGGAGCTGAAGGCTAAAAAGGTGAGGAGCTGAAGGCTCAAGAAGGTGAGGAGCTGAAGGGTCAAGAAGGTGAGGAGCTGAAGGCTAAAAAGGTGAGGAGCTGAAGGGTCCACAAGGTGAGGAGCTGAAGGCTCAAGAAGGTGAGGAGCTGAAGGCTAAAAAGGTGAGGAGCTGAAGGGTAAAGAAGGTGAGGAGCTGAAGGGTAAAGAAGGTGAGGAGCTGAAGGCTCAAGAAGGTGAGGAGCTGAAAGCTAAAAAGGTGAGGAGCTGAAGGCTCAAGAAGGTGAGGAGCTGAAGGCTCAAGAAGGTGAGGAGCTGAAGGCTCAAGAAGGTGAGGAGCTGAAAGGTCAAGAAGGTGAGGAGCTGAAGGCCAAAAAGGTGAGGAGCTGAAGGCTCAAAAGGTGAGGAGCTGAAGGCTCAAGAAGGTGAGGAGCTGAAGGCTCAAGAAGGTGAGGAGCTGAAGGATAAAAAGGTGAGGAGCTGAAGGGTCAAGAAGGTGAGGAGCTGAAGGCTAAAAAGGTGAGGAGCTGAAGGCTCAAGAAGGTGAGGAGCTGAAGGGTCAAGAAGGTGAGGAGCTGAAGCCTCAAGAAGGTGAGGAGCTGAAGGGTCAAGAAGGTGAGGAGCTGAAGGGTCAAGAAGGTGAGGAGCTGAAGGGTCAAGAAGGTGAGGAGCTGAAGGCCAAAAAGGTGAGGAGCTGAAGGCTAAAAAGGTGAGGAGCTGAAGGGTCAAGAAGGTGAGGAGCTGAAGGCTAAAAAGGTGAGGAGCTGAAAGCTAAAAAGGTGAGGAGCTGAAGGCTAAACAGGTGAGGAGCTGAAGGCTCAAGAAGGTGAGGAGCTGAAGGGTCAAGAAGGTGAGGAGCTGAAGGGTCAAGAAGGTGAGGAGCTGAAGGGTCAAGAAGGTGAGGAGCTGAAGGGTCAAGAAGGTGAGGAGCTGAAGGCCAAAAAGGTGAGGAGCTGAAGGCTAAAAAGGTGAGGAGCTGAAGGGTCAAGAAGGTGAGGAGCTGAAGGCTAAAAAGGTGAGGAGCTGAAAGCTAAAAAGGTGAGGAGCTGAAGGCTAAAAAGGTGAGGAGCTGAAGGCTCAAGAAGGTGAGGAGCTGAAGGGTCAAGAAGGTGAGGAGCTGAAGGGTCAAGAAGGTGAGGAGATGAAGGCTCAAAAAGGTGAGGAGCTGAAGGGTCAAGAAGGTGAGGAGCTGAAGGCTCAAGAAGGTGAGGAGCTGAAGGGTCAAGAAGGTGAGGAGCTGAAGGGTCAAGAAGGTGAGGAGCTGAAGGCTAAAAAGGTGAGGAGCTGAAGGCTCAAGAAGGTGAGGAGCTGAAGGCTCAAGAAGGTGAGGAGCTGAAGGCTCAAGAAGGTGAGGAGCTGAAGGGTCAAGAAGGTGAGGAGCTGAAGGCTAAAAAGGTGAGGAGCTGAAGGCTAAAAAGGTGAGGAGCTGAAGGCTCAAGAAGGTGAGGAGCTGAAGGCTAAAAAGGTGAGGAGCTGAAGGCTCAAGAAGGTGAGGAGCTGAAGGCTAAAAAGGTGAGGAGCTGAAGGGTCCACAAGGTGAGGAGCTGAAGGCTCAAGAAGGTGAGGAGCTGAAGGCTCAAGAAGGTGAGGAGCTGAAGGCTCAAGAAGGTGAGGAGCTGAAGGCTCAAGAAGGTGAGGAGCTGAAGGCTAAAAAGGTGAGGAGCTGAAGGGTCCACAAGGTGAGGAGCTGAAGGCTCAAGAAGGTGAGGAGCTGAAGGCTAAAAAGGTGAGGAGCTGAAGGGTAAAGAAGGTGAGGAGCTGAAGGCTCAAGAAGGTGAGGAGCTGAAAGCTAAAAAGGTGAGGAGCTGAAGGCTCAAGAAGGTGAGGAGCTGAAGGCTCAAGAAGGTGAGGAGTTGAAGGCTCAAGAAGGTGAGGAGCTGAAGGGTCAAGAAGGTGAGGAGCTGAAGGGTCAAGAAGGTGAGGAGCTGTAGGCTCAAGAGGGTGAGGAGCTGAAGGGTCAAGAAGGTGAGGAGCTGAAGGGTCAAGAAGGTGAGGAGCTGAAGGCTCAAGAAGTTTAGGAGCTGAAGAGTCAAGAAGGTGAGGAGCTGAAGGGTCAAGAAGGTGAGGAGCTGAAGGCTCAAGAAGGTGAGGAGCAGAAGGGTCAAGAAGGTGAGGAGCTGAAGGGTCAAGAAGGTGAGGAGCTGAAGGGTCAAGAAGGTGAGGAGCTGAAGGGTCAAGAAGGTGAGGAGCTGAAGGCCAAAAAGGTGAGGAGCTGAAGGCTAAAAAGGTGAGGAGCTGAAGGGTCAAGAAGGTGAGGAGCTGAAGGCTAAAAAGGTGAGGAGCTGAAAGCTAAAAAGGTGAGGAGCTGAAGGCTCAAGAAGGTGAGGAGCTGAAGGGTCAAGAAGGTGAGGAGCTGAAGGCTCAAGAAGGTGAGGAGCTGAAGGGTCAAGAAGGTGAGGAGCTGAAGGGTCAAGAAGGTGAGGAGCTGAAGGCTAAAAAGGTGAGGAGCTGAAGGCTCAAGAAGGTGAGGAGCTGAAGGCTCAAGAAGGTGAGGAGCTGAAGGCTCAAGAAGGTGAGGAGCTGAAGGGTCAAGAAGGTGAGGAGCTGAAGGCTAAAAAGGTGAGGAGCTGAAGGCTAAAAAGGTGAGGAGCTGTAGGCTCAAGAGGGTGAGGAGCTGAAGGGTCAAGAAGGTGAGGAGCTGAAGGGTCAAGAAGGTGAGGAGCTGAAGGCTAAAAAGGTGAGGAGCTGAAGGCTAAAAAGGTGAGGAGCTGAAGGCTCAAGAAGGTGAGGAGCTGAAGGCTCAAGAAGGTGAGGAGCTGAAGGCTAAAAAGGTGAGGAGCTGAAGGCTCAAGAAGGTGAGGAGCTGAAGGCTAAAAAGGTGAGGAGCTGAAGGCTCAAGAAGGTGAGGAGCTGAAGGGTCAAGAAGGTGAGGAGCTGAAGGCTAAAAAGGTGAGGAGCTGAAGGGTCCACAAGGTGAGGAGCTGAAGGCTCAAGAAGGTGAGGAGCTGAAGGCTAAAAAGGTGAGGAGCTGAAGGGTAAAGAAGGTGAGGAGCTGAAGGGTAAAGAAGGTGAGGAGCTGAAGGCTCAAGAAGGTGAGGAGCTGAAAGCTAAAAAGGTGAGGAGCTGAAGGCTCAAGAAGGTGAGGAGCTGAAGGCTCAAGAAGGTGAGGAGCTGAAGGCTCAAGAAGGTGAGGAGCTGAAAGGTCAAGAAGGTGAGGAGCTGAAGGCCAAAAAGGTGAGGAGCTGAAGGCTCAAAAGGTGAGGAGCTGAAGGCTCAAGAAGGTGAGGAGCTGAAGGCTCAAGAAGGTGAGGAGCTGAAGGATAAAAAGGTGAGGAGCTGAAGGGTCAAGAAGGTGAGGAGCTGAAGGCTAAAAAGGTGAGGAGCTGAAGGCTCAAGAAGGTGAGGAGCTGAAGGGTCAAGAAGGTGAGGAGCTGAAGCCTCAAGAAGGTGAGGAGCTGAAGGCTCAAGAAGGTGAGGAGCTGAAGGGTCAAGAAGGTGAGGAGCTGAAGGGTCAAGAAGGTGAGGAGCTGAAGGGTCAAGAAGGTGAGGAGCTGAAGGCCAAAAAGGTGAGGAGCTGAAGGCTAAAAAGGTGAGGAGCTGAAGGGTCAAGAAGGTGAGGAGCTGAAGGCTAAAAAGGTGAGGAGCTGAAAGCTAAAAAGGTGAGGAGCTGAAGGCTAAAAAGGTGAGGAGCTGAAGGCTCAAGAAGGTGAGGAGCTGAAGGGTCAAGAAGGTGAGGAGCTGAAGGGTCAAGAAGGTGAGGAGATGAAGGCTCAAGAAGGTGAGGAGCTGAAGGGTCAAGAAGGTGAGGAGCTGAAGGCTCAAGAAGGTGAGGAGCTGAAGGGTCAAGAAGGTGAGGAGCTGAAGGGTCAAGAAGGTGAGGAGCTGAAGGCTAAAAAGGTGAGGAGCTGAAGGCTCAAGAAGGTGAGGAGCTGAAGGCTCAAGAAGGTGAGGAGCTGAAGGCTCAAGAAGGTGAGGAGCTGAAGGGTCAAGAAGGTGAGGAGCTGAAGGCTAAAAAGGTGAGGAGCTGAAGGCTAAAAAGGTGAGGAGCTGTAGGCTCAAGAGGGTGAGGAGCTGAAGGGTCAAGAAGGTGAGGAGCTGAAGGGTCAAGAAGGTGAGGAGCTGAAGGCTAAAAAGGTGAGGAGCTGAAGGCTAAAAAGGTGAGGAGCTGAAGGCTCAAGAAGGTGAGGAGCTGAAGGCTCAAGAAGGTGAGGAGCTGAAGGCTAAAAAGGTGAGGAGCTGAAGGCTCAAGAAGGTGAGGAGCTGAAGGCTAAAAAGGTGAGGAGCTGAAGGCTCAAGAAGGTGAGGAGCTGAAGGCTCAAGAAGGTGAGGAGCTGAAGGCTAAAAAGGTGAGGAGCTGAAGGGTCCACAAGGTGAGGAGCTGAAGGCTCAAGAAGGTGAGGAGCTGAAGGCTAAAAAGGTGAGGAGCTGAAGGGTAAAGAAGGTGAGGAGCTGAAGGCTCAAGAAGGTGAGGAGTTGAAGGCTCAAGAAGGTGAGGAGCTGAAGGGTCAAGAAGGTGAGGAGCTGAAGGGTCAAGAAGGTGAGGAGCTGTAGGCTCAAGAGGGTGAGGAGCTGAAGGGTCAAGAAGGTGAGGAGCTGAAGGGTCAAGAAGGTGAGGAGCTGAAGGCTCAAGAAGTTTAGGAGCTGAAGAGTCAAGAAGGTGAGGAGCTGAAGGGTCAAGAAGGTGAGGAGCTGAAGGCTAAAAAGGTGAGGAGCTGAAGGCTCAAGAAGGTGAGGAGCAGAAGGGTCAAGAAGGTGAGGAGCAGAAGGCTAAAAAGGTGAGGAGCTGAATGCTCAAGAAGGTGAGGAGCTGAAGGCTCAAGAAGGTGAGGAGCTGAAGGGTCAAGAAGGTGAGGAGCTGAAGGCTCAAGAAGGTGAGGAGCTGAAGGCTCAAGAAGGTGAGGAGCTGAAGGCTCAAGAAGGTGAGGAGCTGAAAGGTCAAGAAGGTGAGGAGCTGAAAGGTCAAGAAGGTGAGGAGCTGAAGGCCAAAAAGGTGAGGAGTTGAAGGCTCAAAAGGTGAGGAGCTGAAGGCTCAAGAAGGTGAGGAGCTGAAGGCTCAAGAAGGTGAGGAGCTGAAGGCTCAAGAAGGTGAGGAGCTGAAGGATAAAAAGGTGAGGAGCTGAAGGGTCAAGAAGGTGAGGAGCTGAAGGCTAAAAAGGTGAGGAGCTGAAGGCTCAAGAAGGTGAGGAGCTGAAGGGTCAAGAAGGTGAGGAGCTGAAGGCCAAAAAGTTGAGGAGCTGAAGGCTAAAAAGGTGAGGAGCTGAAGGGTCAAGAAGGTGAGGAGCTGAAGGCTAAAAAGGTGAGGAGCTGAAAGCTAAAAAGGTGAGGAGCTGAAGGCTAAAAAGGTGAGGAGCTGAAGGCTCAAGAAGGTGAGGAGCTGAAGGCTAAAAAGGTGAGGAGCTGAAGGGTAAAGAAGGTGAGGAGCTGAAGGCTCAAGAAGGTGAGGAGCTGAAGGGTCAAGAAGGTGAGGAGCTGAAGGGTCAAGAAGGTGAGGAGCTGAAGGCTCAAGAAGGTGAGGAGCTGAAGGGTCAAGAAGGTGAGGAGCTGAAGGCTCAAGAAGGTGAGGAGCTGAAGGCTAAAAAGGTGAGGAGCTGAAGGCTCAAGAAGGTGAGGAGCTGAAGCCTCAAGAAGGTGAGGAGCTGAAGGCTAAAAAGGTGAGGAGCTGTAGGCTCAAGAGGGTGAGGAGCTGAAGGGTCAAGAAGGTGAGGAGCTGAAGGGTCAAGAAGGTGAGGAGCTGAAGGCTAAAAAGGTGAGGAGCTGAAGGCTAAATAGGTGAGGAGCTGAAGGCTCAAGAAGGTGAGGAGCTGAAGGCTCAAGAAGGTCAGGAGCTGAAGGCTAAAAAGGTGAGGAACTGAAGGCTCAAGAAGGTGAGGAGCTGAAGGCTAAAAAGGTGAGGAGCTGAAGGCTCAAGAAGGTGAGGAGCTGAAGGCTCAAGAAGGTGAGGAGCTGAAGGCTCAAGAAGGTGAGGAGCTGAAGGCTCAAGAAGGTGAGGAGCTGAAGGCTCAAGAAGGTGAGGAGCTGAAAGGTCAAGAAGGTGAGGAGCTGAAGTCTAAAAAGGTGAGGAGCTGAAGGCTCAAGAAGGTGAGGAGCTGAAGGCTCAAGAAGGTGAGGAGCTGAAGGCTCAAGAAGGTGAGGAGCTGAAGGGTCAAGAAGGTGAGGAGCTGAAGGCTAAAAAGGTGAGGAGCTGAAGGGTCCACAAGGTGAGGAGCTGAAGGCTCAAGAAGGTGAGGAGCTGAAGGCTCAAGAAGGTGAGGAGCTGAAGGGTCCACAAGGTGAGGAGCTGAAGGCTCAAGAAGGTGAGGAGCTGAAAGGTCAAGAAGGTGAGGAGCTGAAGTCTAAAAAGGTGAGGAGCTGAAGGCTCAAGAAGGTGAGGAGCTGAAGGCTCAAGAAGGTGTGGAGCTGAAGGATAAAAAGGTGAGGAGCTGAAGGGTCAAGAAGGTGAGGAGCTGAAGGCTCAAGAAGGTGAGGAGCTGAAGGGTCAAGAAGGTGAGGAGCTGAAGGCTAAAAAGGTGAGGAGCTGAAGGCCAAAAAGGTGAGGAGCTGAAGGCTAAAAAGGTGAGGAGCTGAAGGGTCAAGAAGGTGAGGAGCTGAAGGCTAAAAAGGTGAGGAGCTGAAGGCTCAAGAAGGTGAGGAGCTGAAGGGTCAAGAAGGTGAGGAGCTGAAGGGTCAAGAAGGTGAGGAGCTGAAGGCTCAAGAAGGTGAGGAGCTGAAGGGTCAAGAAGGTGAGGAGCTGAAGGCTAAAAAGGTGAGGAGCTGAAGGCTCAAGAAGGTGAGGAGCTGAAGGCTCAAGAAGGTGAGGAGCTGAAGGCTCAAGAAGGTGAGGAGCTGAAGGGTCAAGAAGGTGAGGAGCTGAAGGCTAAAAAGGTGAGGAGCTGAAGGGTCCACAAGGTGAGGAGCTGAAGGCTCAAGAAGGTGAGGAGCTGAAGGCTCAAGAAAGTGAGGAGCTGAAGGCTAAAAAGGTGAGGAGCTGAAGGCTCAAGAAGGTGAGGAGCTGAAGGGTCAAGAAGGTGAGGAGCTGAAGTCTCAAGAAGGTGAGGAGCTGAAGGAAAAAAAGGTGAGGAGCTGAAGGGTAAATAAGGTGAGGAGCTGATAGGCTCAAGAAGGTGAGGAGCTGAAGGCTAAAAAGGTGAGGAGCTGAAGGATAAAAAGGTGAGGAGCTGAAGGCTCAAGAAGGTGAGGAGCTGAAGTCTAAAAAGGTGAGGAGCTGAAGGCTCAAGAAGGTGAGGAGCTGAAAGGTCAAGAAGGTCAGGAGCTGAAGGCCAAAAAGGTGAGGAGCTGAAGGCTCAAAAGGTGAGGAGCTGAAGGCTCAAGAAGGTGAGGAGCTGAAGGATAAAAAGGTGAGGAGCTGAAGGGTCAAGAAGGTGAGGAGCTGAAGGCTAAAAAGGTGAGGAGCTGAAGGCTCAAGAAGGTGAGGAGCTGAAGGGTGAAGAAGGTGAGGAGCTGAAGCCTCAAGAAGGTGAGGAGCTGAAGGCTCAAGAAGGTGAGGAGCTGAAGGGTCAAGAAGGTGAGGAGCTGAAGGGTCAAGAAGGTGAGGAGCTGAAGGCCAAAAAGGTGAGGAGCTGAAGGCTAAAAAGGTGAGGAGCTGAAGGGTCAAGAAGGTGAGGAGCTGAAGGCTAAAAAGGTGAGGAGCTGAAAGCTAAAAAGGTGAGGAGCTGAAGGCTAAAAAGGTGAGGAGCTGAAGGCTCAAGAAGGTGAGGAGCTGAAGGGTCAAGAAGGTGAGGAGCTGAAGGGTCAAGAAGGTGAGGAGCTGAAGGCTCAAGAAGGTGAGGAGCTGAAGGGTCAAGAAGGTGAGGAGCTGAAGGCTCAAGAAGGTGAGGAGCTGAAGGGTCAAGAAGGTGAGGAGCTGAAGGGTCAAGAAGGTGAGGAGCTGAAGGCTAAAAAGGTGAGGAGCTGAAGGCTCAAGAAGGTGAGGAGCTGAAGGCTCAAGAAGGTGAGGAGCTGAAGGGTCAAGAAGGTGAGGAGCTGAAGGGTCAAGAAGGTGAGGAGCTGAAGGCTCAAGAAGTTGAGGAGCTGAAGAGTCAAGAAGGTGAGGAGCTGAAGGGTCAAGAAGGTGAGGAGCTGAAGGCTAAAAAGGTGAGGAGCTGAAGGCTCAAGAAGGTGAGGAGCAGAAGGGTCAAGAAGGTGAGGAGCAGAAGGCTAAAAAGGTGAGGAGCTGAATGCTCAAGAAGGTGAGGAGCTGAAGGCTCAAGAAGGTGAGGAGCTGAAGGCTCAAGAAGGTGAGGGGCTGAAGGCTCAAGAAGGTGAGGAGCTGAAGGCTCAAGAAGGTGAGGAGCTGAAGGGTCAAGAAGGTGAGGAGCTGAAGGCTCAAGAAGGTGAGGAGCTGAAGGCTAAAAAGGTGAGGAGCTGAAGGCTTAAGAAGGTGAGGAGCAGAAGGCTAAAAAGGTGAGGAGCTGAAGGCTCAAGAAGGTGAGGAGCTGATGGCTCAAGAAGGTGAGGAGCTGAAGGGTCAAGAAGGTGAGGAGCTGAAGGCTCAAGAAGGTGAGGAGCTGAAGGCTAAAAAGGTGAGGAGCTGAAGGCTAAAAAGGTGAGGAGCTGAAGGGTCAAGAAGGTGAGGAGCTGAAGGCTAAAAAGGTGAGGAGCTGAAGGCTAAAAAGGTGAGGAGCTGAAGGCTAAAAAGGTGAGGAGCTGAAGGCTCAAGAAGGTGAGGAGCTGAAGGCTAAAAAGGTGAGGAGCTGAAGGCTAAAAAGGTGAGGAGCTGAAGGCTCAAGAAGGTGAGGAGCTGAAGGCTAAAAAGGTGAGGAGCTGAAGGCTCAAGAAGGTGAGGAGCTGAAAGGTCAAGAAGGTGAGGAGCTGAAGGCCAAAAAGGTGAGGAGCTGAAGGCTCAAAAGGTGAGGAGCTGAAGGCTCAAGAAGGTGAGGAGCTGAAGGCTCAAGAAGGTGAGGAGCTGAAGGATAAAAAGGTGAGGAGCTGAAGGGTCAAGAAGGTGAGGAGCTGAAGGCTAAAAAGGTGAGGAGCTGAAGGCTCAAGAAGGTGAGGAGCTGAAGGGTCAAGAAGGTGAGGAGCTGAAGCCTCAAGAAGGTGAGGAGCTGAAGGCTCAAGAAGGTGAGGAGCTGAAGGGTCAAGAAGGTGAGGAGCTGAAGGGTCAAGAAGGTGAGGAGCTGAAGGGTCAAGAAGGTGAGGAGCTGAAGGCCAAAAAGGTGAGGAGCTGAAGGCTAAAAAGGTGAGGAGCTGAAGGGTCAAGAAGGTGAGGAGCTGAAGGCTAAAAAGGTGAGGAGCTGAAAGCTAAAAAGGTGAGGAGCTGAAGGCTAAAAAGGTGAGGAGCTGAAGGCTCAAGAAGGTGAGGAGCTGAAGGGTCAAGAAGGTGAGGAGCTGAAGGGTCAAGAAGGTGAGGAGCTGAAGGCTCAAGAAGGTGAGGAGCTGAAGGGTCAAGAAGGTGAGGAGCTGAAGGCTCAAGAAGGTGAGGAGCTGAAGGGTCAAGAAGGTGAGGAGCTGAAGGGTCAAGAAGGTGAGGAGCTGAAGGCTAAAAAGGTGAGGAGCTGAAGGCTAAAAAGGTGAGGAGCTGAAGGCTCAAGAAGGTGAGGAGCTGAAGGCTCAAGAAGGTGAGGAGCTGAAGGCTAAAAAGGTGAGGAGCTGAAGGCTCAAGAAGGTGAGGAGCTGAAGGCTAAAAAGGTGAGGAGCTGAAGGCTCAAGAAGGTGAGGAGCTGAAGGCTCAAGAAGGTGAGGAGCTGAAGGCTAAAAAGGTGAGGAGCTGAAGGGTCCACAAGGTGAGGAGCTGAAGGCTCAAGAAGGTGAGGAGCTGAAAGCTAAAAAGGTGAGGAGCTGAAGGCTCAAGAAGGTGAGGAGCTGAAGGCTCAAGAAGGTGAGGAGCTGAAGGCTCAAGAAGGTGAGGAGCTGAAGGGTCAAAAAGGTGAGGAGCTGAAGGCTAAAAAGGTGAGGAGCTGAAGGCTAAAAAGGTGAGGAGCTGAAGGCTCAAGAAGGTGAGGAGCTGAAGGCTAAAAAGGTGAGGAGCTGAAGGCTCAAGAAGGTGAGGAGCTGAAGGATAAAAAGGTGAGGAGCTGAAGGCTCAAGAAGGTGAGGAGCTGAAGGCGCAAGAAGGTGAGGAGCTGAAGGCTAAAAAGGTGAGGAGCTGAAGGATAAAAAGTTGAGGAGCTGTAGGCTCAAGAGGGTGAGGAGCTGAAGGGTCAAGAAGGTGAGGAGCTGAAGGGTCAAGAAGGTGAGGAGCTGAAGGCTCAAGAAGGTGAGGAGCTGAAGGGTCAAGAAGGTGAGGAGCTGAAGGGTCAAGAAGGTGAGGAGCTGAAGGTTAAAAAGGTGAGGAGCTGAAGACTCAAGAAGGTGAGGAGCTGAAGGCTAAAAAGGTGAGGAGCTGAAGGCTCAAGAAGGTGAGGAGCTGAAGGCTAAAAAGGTGAGGAGATGAAGGCTCAAGAATGTGAGGAGCTGAAGACTCAAGAAGGTGAGGAGCTGAAGGCTAAAAAGGTGAGGAGCTGAAGGCTCAAGAAGGTGAGGAGCTGAAGGGTCCACAAGGTGAGGAGCTGAAGACTCAAGAAGGTGAGGAGCTGAAGGCTAAAAAGGTGAGGAGCTGAAGGCTCAAGAAGGTGAGGAGCTGAAGGCTAAAAAGGTGAGGAGCTGAAGGCTCAAGAATGTGAGGAGCTGAAGGCTAAAAAGGTGAGGAGCTGAAGGCTAAAAAGGTGAGGAGCTGAAGGCTCAAGAATGTGAGGAGCTGAAGGCTAAAAAGGTGAGGAGCTGAAGGCTCAAGAAGGTGAGGAGCTGAAGGTTAAATAAGGTGAGGAGCTGAAGGCTCAAGAAGGTGAGGAGCTGAAGGGTCAAGAAGGTGAGGAGCTGAAGTCTCAAGAAGGTGAGGAGCTGAAGGAAAAAAAGGTGAGGAGCTGAAGGCTCAAAAGGTGAGGAGCTGAAGGCTCAAGAAGGTGAGGAGCTGAAGGGTCAAGAAGGTGAGGAGCTGAAGGGTCAAGAAGGTGAGGAGCTGAAGGATAAAAAGGTGAGGAGCTGAAGGGTCAAGAAGGTGAGGAGCTGAAGGCTAAAAAGGTGAGGAGCTGAAGGCTCAAGAAGGTGAGGAGCTGAAGGCTCAAGAAGGTGAGGAGCTGAAGGCTAAAAAGGTGAGGAGCTGAAGGGTCAAGAAGGTGAGGAGCTGAAGGCTCAAGAAGGTGAGGAGCTGAAGGCTCAAGAAGGTGAGGAGCTGAAGGGTCAAGAAGGTGAGGAGCTGAAGGCTAAAAAGGTGAGGAGCTGAAAGGTCAAGAAGGTGAGGAGCTGAAGGCTCAAGAAGGTGAGGAGCTGAAGGATAAAAAGGTGAGGAGCTGAAGGGTCAAGAAGGTGAGGAGCTGAAGGCTAAAAAGGTGAGGAGCTGAAGGCTCAAGAAGGTGAGGAGCTGAAGGCTCAAGAAGGTGAGGAGCTGAAGGCTCAAGAAGGTGAGGAGCTGAAGGGTCAAGAAGGTGAGGAGCTGAAGGGTCAAGAAGGTGAGGAGCTGAAGGCTCAAGAATGTGAGGAGCTGAAGGCTAAAAAGGTGAGGAGCTGAAGGCTCAAGAAGGTGAGGAGCTGAAGGTTAAATAAGGTGAGGAGCTGAAGTCTCAAGAAGGTGAGGAGCTGAAGGAAAAAAAGGTGAGGAGCTGAAGGCTCAAAAGGTGAGGAGCTGAAGGCTCAAGAAGGTGAGGAGCTGAAGGGTCAAGAAGGTGAGGAGCTGAAGGGTCAAGAAGGTGAGGAGCTGAAGGATAAAAAGGTGAGGAGCTGAAGGGTCAAGAAGGTGAGGAGCTGAAGGCTAAAAAGGTGAGGAGCTGAAGGCTCAAGAAGGTGAGGAGCTGAAGGCTCAAGAAGGTGAGGAGCTGAAGGCTAAAAAGGTGAGGAGCTGAAGGGTCAAGAAGGTGAGGAGCTGAAGGCTCAAGAAGGTGAGGAGCTGAAGGCTCAAGAAGGTGAGGAGCTGAAGGGTCAAGAAGGTGAGGAGCTGAAGGCTAAAAAGGTGAGGAGCTGAAAGGTCAAGAAGGTGAGGAGCTGAAGGCTCAAGAAGGTGAGGAGCTGAAGGATAAAAAGGTGAGGAGCTGAAGGGTCAAGAAGGTGAGGAGCTGAAGGCTAAAAAGGTGAGGAGCTGAAGGCTCAAGAAGGTGAGGAGCTGAAGGCTCAAGAAGGTGAGGAGCTGAAGGCTCAAGAAGGTGAGGAGCTGAAGGGTCAAGAAGGTGAGGAGCTGAAGGGTCAAGAAGGTGAGGAGCTGAAGGGTCAAGAAGGTGAGGAGCTGAAGGCCAAAAAGGTGAGGAGCTGAAGGCTAAAAAGGTGAGGAGCTGAAGGCTCAAGAAGGTGAGGAGCTGAAGGCTAAAAAGGTGAGGAGCTGAAGGCTAAAAAGGTGAGGAGCTGAAGGCTAAAAAGGTGAGGAGCTGAAGGCTCAAGAAGGTGAGGAGCTGAAGGCTAAAAAGGTGAGGAGCTGAAGGGTAAAGAAGGTGAGGAGCTGAAGGCTCAAGAAGGTGAGGAGCTGAAACCTAAAAAGGTGAGGAGCTGAAGGGTCAAGAAGGTGAGGAGCTGAAGGGTCAAGAAGGTGAGGAGCTGAAGGGTCAAGAAGGTGAGGAGCTGAAGGCTCAAGAAGGTGAGGAGCTGAAGGGTCAAGAAGGTGAGGAGCTGAAGGCTCAAGAAGGTGAGGAGCTGAAGGCTAAAAAGGTGAGGAGCTGAAGGCTCAAGAAGGTGAGGAGCTGAAGGCTCAAGAAGGTGAGAAGCTGAAGGCTAAAAAGGTGAGGAGCTGTAGGCTCAAGAGGGTGTGGAGCTGAAGGGTCAAGAAGGTGAGGAGCTGAAGGGTCAAGAAGGTGAGGAGCTGAAGGGTCAAGAAGGTGAGGAGCTGAAGGCTCAAGAAGTAGAGGAGCTGAAGGGTCAAGAAGGTGAGGAGCTGAAGGGTCAAGAAGGTGAGGAGCTGAAGGGTCAAGAAGGTGAGGAGCTGAAGGGTCAAGAAGGTGAGGAGCTGAAGGGTCAAGAAGGTGAGGAGCTGAAGGGTCAAGAAGGTGAGGAGCTGAAGGCTAAAAAGGTGAGGAGCTGAAGGCTAAAAAGGTGAGGAGCTGAAGGCTCAAGAAGGTGAGGAGCTGAAGGCTCAAGAAGGTGAGGAGCTGAAGGGTCAAGAAGGTGAGGAGCTGAAGGCTCAAGAAGTAGAGGAGCTGAAGGGTCAAGAAGGTGAGGAGCTGAAGGGTCAAGAAGGTGAGGAGCTGAAGGGTCAAGAAGGTGAGGAGCTGAAGGGTCAAGAAGGTGAGGAGCTGAAGGGTCAAGAAGGTGAGGAGCTGAAGGGTCAAGAAGGTGAGGAGCTGAAGGCTAAAAAGGTGAGGAGCTGAAGGCTAAAAAGGTGAGGAGCTGAAGGCTCAAGAAGGTGAGGAGCTGAAGGCTCAAGAAGGTGAGGAGCTGAAGGGTCAAGAAGGTGAGGAGCTGAAGGGTCAAGAAGGTGAGGAGCAGAAGGCTAAAAAGGTGAGGAGCTGAAGACTAAAGAAGGTGAGGAGCTGAAGGCTAAAAAGGTGAGGAGCTGAAGGCTCAAGAAGGTGAGGAGCTGAAGGCTAAAAAGGTGAGGAGCTGAAGGCTCAAGAATGTGAGGAGCTGAAGGCTAAAAAGGTGAGGAGCTGAAGGCTAAAAAGGTGAGGAGCTGAAGGCTCAAGAATGTGAGGAGCTGAAGGCTAAAAAGGTGAGGAGCTGAAGGCTCAAGAAGGTGAGGAGCTGAAGGTTAAATAAGGTGAGGAGCTGAAGGCTCAAGAAGGTGAGGAGCTGAAGGGTCAAGAAGGTGAGGAGCTGAAGTCTCAAGAAGGTGAGGAGCTGAAGGAAAAAAAGGTGAGGAGCTGAAGGGTCAAGAAGGTGAGGAGCTGATGGGTCAAGAAGGTGAGGAGCTGAAGGCTAAAAAGGTGAGGAGCTGAAGGGTCAAGAGGGTGAGGAGCTGAAGGATAAAAAGGTGAGGAGCTGAAGGCTCAAGAAGGTGAGGAGCTGAAGGCTCAAGAAGGTGAGGAGCTGAAGTCTAAAAAGGTGAGGAGCTGAAGGCTCAAGAAGGTGAGGAGCTGAAAGGTCAAGAAGGTGAGGAGCTGAAGGCCAAAAAGGTGAGGAGCTGAAGGCTCAAAAGGTGAGGAGCTGAAGGCTCAAGAAGGTGAGGAGCTGAAGGGTCAAGAAGGTGAGGAGCTGAAGGGTCAAGAAGGTGAGGAGCTGAAGGATAAAAAGGTGAGGAGCTGAAGGGTCAAGAAGGTGAGGAGCTGAAGGCTAAAAAGGTGAGGAGCTGAAGGCTCAAGAAGGTGAGGAGCTGAAGGCTCAAGAAGGTGAGGAGCTGAAGGCTCAAGAAGGTGAGGAGCTGAAGGGTCAAGAAGGTGAGGAGCTGAAGGCTAAAAAGGTGAGGAGCTGAAAGGTCAAGAAGGTGAGGAGCTGAAGGCTCAAGAAGGTGAGGAGCTGAAGGATAAAAAGGTGAGGAGCTGAAGGGTCAAGAAGGTGAGGAGCTGAAGGCTAAAAAGGTGAGGAGCTGAAGGCTCAAGAAGGTGAGGAGCTGAAGGCTCAAGAAGGTGAGGAGCTGAAGGGTCAAGAAGGTGAGGAGCTGAAGGCTCAAGAAGGTGAGGAGCTGAAGGGTCAAGAAGGTGAGGAGCTGAAGGGTCAAGAAGGTGAGGAGCTGAAGGGTCAAGAAGGTGAGGAGCTGAAGGCCAAAAAGGTGAGGAGCTGAAGGCTAAAAAGGTGAGGAGCTGAAGGCTCAAGAAGGTGAGGAGCTGAAGGCTAAAAAGGTGAGGAGCTGAAGGCTAAAAAGGTGAGGAGCTGAAGGCTAAAAAGGTGAGGAGCTGAAGGCTCAAGAAGGTGAGGAGCTGAAGGCTAAAAAGGTGAGGAGCTGAAGGGTAAAGAAGGTGAGGAGCTGAAGGCTCAAGAAGGTGAGGAGCTGAAACCTAAAAAGGTGAGGAGCTGAAGGGTCAAGAAGGTGAGGAGCTGAAGGGTCAAGAAGGTGAGGAGCTGAAGGGTCAAGAAGGTGAGGAGCTGAAGGCTCAAGAAGGTGAGGAGCTGAAGGGTCAAGAAGGTGAGGAGCTGAAGGCTCAAGAAGGTGAGGAGCTGAAGGCTAAAAAGGTGAGGAGCTGAAGGCTCAAGAAGGTGAGGAGCTGAAGGCTCAAGAAGGTGAGAAGCTGAAGGCTAAAAAGGTGAGGAGCTGTAGGCTCAAGAGGGTGTGGAGCTGAAGGGTCAAGAAGGTGAGGAGCTGAAGGGTCAAGAAGGTGAGGAGCTGAAGGGTCAAGAAGGTGAGGAGCTGAAGGCTCAAGAAGGTGAGGAGCTGAAGGCTAAAAAGGTGAGGAGCTGAAGGCTCAAGAAGGTGAGGAGCTGAAGGCTCAAGAAGGTGAGGAGCTGAAGGCTCAAGAAGTAGAGGAGCTGAAGGGTCAAGAAGGTGAGGAGCTGAAGGGTCAAGAAGGTGAGGAGCTGAAGGATCAAGAAGGTGAGGAGCTGAAGGGTCAAGAAGGTGAGGAGCTGAAGGCTAAAAAGGTGAGGAGCTGAAGGCCAAAAAGGTGAGGAGCTGAAGGCTAAAAAGGTGAGGAGCTGAAGGGTCAAGAAGGTGAGGAGCTGAAGGCTAAAAAGGTGAGGAGCTGAAAGCTAAAAAGGTGAGGAGCTGAAGGCTAAAAAGGTGAGGAGCTGAAGGCTCAAGAAGGTGAGGAGCTGAAGGGTCAAGAAGGTGAGGAGCTGAAGGGTCAAGAAGGTGAGGAGCTGAAGGCTCAAGAAGGTGAGGAGCTGAAGGGTCAAGAAGGTGAGGAGCTGAAGGCTCAAGAAGGTGAGGAGCTGAAGGGTCAAGAAGGTGAGGAGCTGAAGGGTCAAGAAGGTGAGGAGCTGAAGGCTAAAAAGGTGAGGAGCTGAAGGCTTAAAAGGTGAGGAGCTGAAGGCTCAAGAAGGTGAGGAGCTGAAGGCTCAAGAAGGTGAGGAGCTGAAGGCTAAAAAGGTGAGGAGCTGAAGGCTCAAGAAGGTGAGGAGCTGAAGGCTAAAAAGGTGAGGAGCTGAAGGCTCAAGAAGGTGAGGAGCTGAAGGCTCAAGAAGGTGAGGAGCTGAAGGCTAAAAAGGTGAGGAGCTGAAGGGTCCACAAGGTGAGGAGCTGAAGGCTCAAGAAGGTGAGGAGCTGAAGGCTAAAAAGGTGAGGAGCTGAAGGCTCAAGAAGGTGAGGAGCTGAAAGGTCAAGAAGGTGAGGAGCTGAAGGCCAAAAAGGTGAGGAGCTGAAGGCTCAAAAGGTGAGGAGCTGAAGGCTCAAGAAGGTGAGGAGCTGAAGGCTCAAGAAGGTGAGGAGCTGAAGGATAAAAAGGTGAGGAGCTGAAGGGTCAAGAAGGTGAGGAGCTGAAGGCTAAAAAGGTGAGGAGCTGAAGGCTCAAGAAGGTGAGGAGCTGAAGGGTCAAGAAGGTGAGGAGCTGAAGCCTCAAGAAGGTGAGGAGCTGAAGGCTCAAGAAGGTGAGGAGCTGAAGGGTCAAGAAGGTGAGGAGCTGAAGGGTCAAGAAGGTGAGGAGCTGAAGGGTCAAGAAGGTGAGGAGCTGAAGGCCAAAAAGGTGAGGAGCTGAAGGCTAAAAAGGTGAGGAGCTGAAGGGTCAAGAAGGTGAGGAGCTGAAGGCTAAAAAGGTGAGGAGCTGAAAGCTAAAAAGGTGAGGAGCTGAAGGCTAAAAAGGTGAGGAGCTGAAGGCTAAAAAGGTGAGGAGCTGAAGGCTCAAGAAGGTGAGGAGCTGAAGGCTCAAGAAGGTGAGGAGCTGAAGGCTAAAAAGGTGAGGAGCTGAAGGGTCCACAAGGTGAGGAGCTGAAGGCTCAAGAAGGTGAGGAGCTGAAGGCTAAAAAGGTGAGGAGCTGAAGGCTCAAGAAGGTGAGGAGCTGAAAGGTCAAGAAGGTGAGGAGCTGAAGGCCAAAAAGGTGAGGAGCTGAAGGCTCAAAAGGTGAGGAGCTGAAGGCTCAAGAAGGTGAGGAGCTGAAGGCTCAAGAAGGTGAGGAGCTGAAGGATAAAAAGGTGAGGAGCTGAAGGGTCAAGAAGGTGAGGAGCTGAAGGCTAAAAAGGTGAGGAGCTGAAGGCTCAAGAAGGTGAGGAGCTGAAGGGTCAAGAAGGTGAGGAGCTGAAGCCTCAAGAAGGTGAGGAGCTGAAGGCTCAAGAAGGTGAGGAGCTGAAAGGTCAAGAAGGTGAGGAGCTGAAGGCCAAAAAGGTGAGGAGCTGAAGGCTCAAAAGGTGAGGAGCTGAAGGCTCAAGAAGGTGAGGAGCTGAAGGGTCAAGAAGGTGAGGAGCTGAAGGGTCAAGAAGGTGAGGAGCTGAAGGCTAAAAAGGTGAGGAGCTGAAGGGTCAAGAAGGTGAGGAGCTGAAGGCTAAAAAGGTGAGGAGCTGAAGGCTCAAGAAGGTGAGGAGCTGAAGGCTCAAGAAGGTGAGGAGCTGAAGGCTAAAAAGGTGAGGAGCTGAAGGGTCAAGAAGGTGAGGAGCTGAAGGCTCAAGAAGGTGAGGAGCTGAAGGCTCAAGAAGGTGAGGAGCTGAAGGGTCAAGAAGGTGAGGAGCTGAAGGCTAAAAAGGTGAGGAGCTGAAAGGTCAAGAAGGTGAGGAGCTGAAGGCTCAAGAAGGTGAGGAGCTGAAGGATAAAAAGGTGAGGAGCTGAAGGGTCAAGAAGGTGAGGAGCTGAAGGCTAAAAAGGTGAGGAGCTGAAGGCTCAAGAAGGTGAGGAGCTGAAGGCTCAAGAAGGTGAGGAGCTGAAGGGTCAAGAAGGTGAGGAGCTGAAGGCTCAAGAAGGTGAGGAGCTGAAGGGTCAAGAAGGTGAGGAGCTGAAGGGTCAAGAAGGTGAGGAGCTGAAGGGTCAAGAAGGTGAGGAGCTGAAGGCCAAAAAGGTGAGGAGCTGAAGGCTAAAAAGGTGAGGAGCTGAAGGCTCAAGAAGGTGAGGAGCTGAAGGCTAAAAAGGTGAGGAGCTGAAGGCTAAAAAGGTGAGGAGCTGAAGGCTAAAAAGGTGAGGAGCTGAAGGCTCAAGAAGGTGAGGAGCTGAAGGCTAAAAAGGTGAGGAGCTGAAGGGTAAAGAAGGTGAGGAGCTGAAGGCTCAAGAAGGTGAGGAGCTGAAACCTAAAAAGGTGAGGAGCTGAAGGGTCAAGAAGGTGAGGAGCTGAAGGGTCAAGAAGGTGAGGAGCTGAAGGGTCAAGAAGGTGAGGAGCTGAAGGCTCAAGAAGGTGAGGAGCTGAAGGGTCAAGAAGGTGAGGAGCTGAAGGCTCAAGAAGGTGAGGAGCTGAAGGCTAAAAAGGTGAGGAGCTGAAGGCTCAAGAAGGTGAGGAGCTGAAGGCTCAAGAAGGTGAGAAGCTGAAGGCTAAAAAGGTGAGGAGCTGTAGGCTCAAGAGGGTGTGGAGCTGAAGGGTCAAGAAGGTGAGGAGCTGAAGGGTCAAGAAGGTGAGGAGCTGAAGGGTCAAGAAGGTGAGGAGCTGAAGGCTCAAGAAGGTGAGGAGCTGAAGGCTAAAAAGGTGAGGAGCTGAAGGCTCAAGAAGGTGAGGAGCTGAAGGCTCAAGAAGGTGAGGAGCTGAAGGCTCAAGAAGTAGAGGAGCTGAAGGGTCAAGAAGGTGAGGAGCTGAAGGGTCAAGAAGGTGAGGAGCTGAAGGATCAAGAAGGTGAGGAGCTGAAGGGTCAAGAAGGTGAGGAGCTGAAGGCTAAAAAGGTGAGGAGCTGAAGGCCAAAAAGGTGAGGAGCTGAAGGCTAAAAAGGTGAGGAGCTGAAGGGTCAAGAAGGTGAGGAGCTGAAGGCTAAAAAGGTGAGGAGCTGAAAGCTAAAAAGGTGAGGAGCTGAAGGCTAAAAAGGTGAGGAGCTGAAGGCTCAAGAAGGTGAGGAGCTGAAGGGTCAAGAAGGTGAGGAGCTGAAGGGTCAAGAAGGTGAGGAGCTGAAGGCTCAAGAAGGTGAGGAGCTGAAGGGTCAAGAAGGTGAGGAGCTGAAGGCTCAAGAAGGTGAGGAGCTGAAGGGTCAAGAAGGTGAGGAGCTGAAGGGTCAAGAAGGTGAGGAGCTGAAGGCTAAAAAGGTGAGGAGCTGAAGGCTTAAAAGGTGAGGAGCTGAAGGCTCAAGAAGGTGAGGAGCTGAAGGCTCAAGAAGGTGAGGAGCTGAAGGCTAAAAAGGTGAGGAGCTGAAGGCTCAAGAAGGTGAGGAGCTGAAGGCTAAAAAGGTGAGGAGCTGAAGGCTCAAGAAGGTGAGGAGCTGAAGGCTCAAGAAGGTGAGGAGCTGAAGGCTAAAAAGGTGAGGAGCTGAAGGGTCCACAAGGTGAGGAGCTGAAGGCTCAAGAAGGTGAGGAGCTGAAGGCTAAAAAGGTGAGGAGCTGAAGGCTCAAGAAGGTGAGGAGCTGAAAGGTCAAGAAGGTGAGGAGCTGAAGGCCAAAAAGGTGAGGAGCTGAAGGCTCAAAAGGTGAGGAGCTGAAGGCTCAAGAAGGTGAGGAGCTGAAGGCTCAAGAAGGTGAGGAGCTGAAGGATAAAAAGGTGAGGAGCTGAAGGGTCAAGAAGGTGAGGAGCTGAAGGCTAAAAAGGTGAGGAGCTGAAGGCTCAAGAAGGTGAGGAGCTGAAGGGTCAAGAAGGTGAGGAGCTGAAGCCTCAAGAAGGTGAGGAGCTGAAGGCTCAAGAAGGTGAGGAGCTGAAGGGTCAAGAAGGTGAGGAGCTGAAGGGTCAAGAAGGTGAGGAGCTGAAGGGTCAAGAAGGTGAGGAGCTGAAGGCCAAAAAGGTGAGGAGCTGAAGGCTAAAAAGGTGAGGAGCTGAAGGGTCAAGAAGGTGAGGAGCTGAAGGCTAAAAAGGTGAGGAGCTGAAAGCTAAAAAGGTGAGGAGCTGAAGGCTAAAAAGGTGAGGAGCTGAAGGCTAAAAAGGTGAGGAGCTGAAGGCTCAAGAAGGTGAGGAGCTGAAGGCTCAAGAAGGTGAGGAGCTGAAGGCTAAAAAGGTGAGGAGCTGAAGGGTCCACAAGGTGAGGAGCTGAAGGCTCAAGAAGGTGAGGAGCTGAAGGCTAAAAAGGTGAGGAGCTGAAGGCTCAAGAAGGTGAGGAGCTGAAAGGTCAAGAAGGTGAGGAGCTGAAGGCCAAAAAGGTGAGGAGCTGAAGGCTCAAAAGGTGAGGAGCTGAAGGCTCAAGAAGGTGAGGAGCTGAAGGCTCAAGAAGGTGAGGAGCTGAAGGATAAAAAGGTGAGGAGCTGAAGGGTCAAGAAGGTGAGGAGCTGAAGGCTAAAAAGGTGAGGAGCTGAAGGCTCAAGAAGGTGAGGAGCTGAAGGGTCAAGAAGGTGAGGAGCTGAAGCCTCAAGAAGGTGAGGAGCTGAAGGCTCAAGAAGGTGAGGAGCTGAAAGGTCAAGAAGGTGAGGAGCTGAAGGCCAAAAAGGTGAGGAGCTGAAGGCTCAAAAGGTGAGGAGCTGAAGGCTCAAGAAGGTGAGGAGCTGAAGGGTCAAGAAGGTGAGGAGCTGAAGGGTCAAGAAGGTGAGGAGCTGAAGGATAAAAAGGTGAGGAGCTGAAGGGTCAAGAAGGTGAGGAGCTGAAGGCTAAAAAGGTGAGGAGCTGAAGGCTCAAGAAGGTGAGGAGCTGAAGGCTCAAGAAGGTGAGGAGCTGAAGGCTAAAAAGGTGAGGAGCTGAAGGGTCAAGAAGGTGAGGAGCTGAAGGCTCAAGAAGGTGAGGAGCTGAAGGCTCAAGAAGGTGAGGAGCTGAAGGGTCAAGAAGGTGAGGAGCTGAAGGCTAAAAAGGTGAGGAGCTGAAAGGTCAAGAAGGTGAGGAGCTGAAGGCTCAAGAAGGTGAGGAGCTGAAGGATAAAAAGGTGAGGAGCTGAAGGGTCAAGAAGGTGAGGAGCTGAAGGCTAAAAAGGTGAGGAGCTGAAGGCTCAAGAAGGTGAGGAGCTGAAGGCTCAAGAAGGTGAGGAGCTGAAGGGTCAAGAAGGTGAGGAGCTGAAGGCTCAAGAAGGTGAGGAGCTGAAGGGTCAAGAAGGTGAGGAGCTGAAGGGTCAAGAAGGTGAGGAGCTGAAGGGTCAAGAAGGTGAGGAGCTGAAGGCCAAAAAGGTGAGGAGCTGAAGGCTAAAAAGGTGAGGAGCTGAAGGCTCAAGAAGGTGAGGAGCTGAAGGCTAAAAAGGTGAGGAGCTGAAGGCTAAAAAGGTGAGGAGCTGAAGGCTAAAAAGGTGAGGAGCTGAAGGCTCAAGAAGGTGAGGAGCTGAAGGCTAAAAAGGTGAGGAGCTGAAGGGTAAAGAAGGTGAGGAGCTGAAGGCTCAAGAAGGTGAGGAGCTGAAACCTAAAAAGGTGAGGAGCTGAAGGGTCAAGAAGGTGAGGAGCTGAAGGGTCAAGAAGGTGAGGAGCTGAAGGGTCAAGAAGGTGAGGAGCTGAAGGCTCAAGAAGGTGAGGAGCTGAAGGGTCAAGAAGGTGAGGAGCTGAAGGCTCAAGAAGGTGAGGAGCTGAAGGCTAAAAAGGTGAGGAGCTGAAGGCTCAAGAAGGTGAGGAGCTGAAGGCTAAAAAGGTGAGGAGCTGAAGGCTCAAGAAGGTGAGGAGCTGAAGGCTCAAGAAGGTGAGGAGCTGAAGGCTAAAAAGGTGAGGAGCTGAAGGGTCCACAAGGTGAGGAGCTGAAGGCTCAAGAAGGTGAGGAGCTGAAGGCTAAAAAGGTGAGGAGCTGAAGGCTCAAGAAGGTGAGGAGCTGAAAGGTCAAGAAGGTGAGGAGCTGAAGGCCAAAAAGGTGAGGAGCTGAAGGCTCAAAAGGTGAGGAGCTGAAGGCTCAAGAAGGTGAGGAGCTGAAGGCTCAAGAAGGTGAGGAGCTGAAGGATAAAAAGGTGAGGAGCTGAAGGGTCAAGAAGGTGAGGAGCTGAAGGCTAAAAAGGTGAGGAGCTGAAGGCTCAAGAAGGTGAGGAGCTGAAGGGTCAAGAAGGTGAGGAGCTGAAGCCTCAAGAAGGTGAGGAGCTGAAGGCTCAAGAAGGTGAGGAGCTGAAGGGTCAAGAAGGTGAGGAGCTGAAGGGTCAAGAAGGTGAGGAGCTGAAGGGTCAAGAAGGTGAGGAGCTGAAGGCCAAAAAGGTGAGGAGCTGAAGGCTAAAAAGGTGAGGAGCTGAAGGGTCAAGAAGGTGAGGAGCTGAAGGCTAAAAAGGTGAGGAGCTGAAAGCTAAAAAGGTGAGGAGCTGAAGGCTAAAAAGGTGAGGAGCTGAAGGCTAAAAAGGTGAGGAGCTGAAGGCTCAAGAAGGTGAGGAGCTGAAGGCTCAAGAAGGTGAGGAGCTGAAGGCTAAAAAGGTGAGGAGCTGAAGGGTCCACAAGGTGAGGAGCTGAAGGCTCAAGAAGGTGAGGAGCTGAAGGCTAAAAAGGTGAGGAGCTGAAGGCTCAAGAAGGTGAGGAGCTGAAAGGTCAAGAAGGTGAGGAGCTGAAGGCCAAAAAGGTGAGGAGCTGAAGGCTCAAAAGGTGAGGAGCTGAAGGCTCAAGAAGGTGAGGAGCTGAAGGCTCAAGAAGGTGAGGAGCTGAAGGATAAAAAGGTGAGGAGCTGAAGGGTCAAGAAGGTGAGGAGCTGAAGGCTAAAAAGGTGAGGAGCTGAAGGCTCAAGAAGGTGAGGAGCTGAAGGGTCAAGAAGGTGAGGAGCTGAAGCCTCAAGAAGGTGAGGAGCTGAAGGCTCAAGAAGGTGAGGAGCTGAAAGGTCAAGAAGGTGAGGAGCTGAAGGCCAAAAAGGTGAGGAGCTGAAGGCTCAAAAGGTGAGGAGCTGAAGGCTCAAGAAGGTGAGGAGCTGAAGGGTCAAGAAGGTGAGGAGCTGAAGGGTCAAGAAGGTGAGGAGCTGAAGGATAAAAAGGTGAGGAGCTGAAGGGTCAAGAAGGTGAGGAGCTGAAGGCTAAAAAGGTGAGGAGCTGAAGGCTCAAGAAGGTGAGGAGCTGAAGGCTCAAGAAGGTGAGGAGCTGAAGGCTAAAAAGGTGAGGAGCTGAAGGGTCAAGAAGGTGAGGAGCTGAAGGCTCAAGAAGGTGAGGAGCTGAAGGCTCAAGAAGGTGAGGAGCTGAAGGGTCAAGAAGGTGAGGAGCTGAAGGCTAAAAAGGTGAGGAGCTGAAAGGTCAAGAAGGTGAGGAGCTGAAGGCTCAAGAAGGTGAGGAGCTGAAGGATAAAAAGGTGAGGAGCTGAAGGGTCAAGAAGGTGAGGAGCTGAAGGCTAAAAAGGTGAGGAGCTGAAGGCTCAAGAAGGTGAGGAGCTGAAGGCTCAAGAAGGTGAGGAGCTGAAGGGTCAAGAAGGTGAGGAGCTGAAGGCTCAAGAAGGTGAGGAGCTGAAGGGTCAAGAAGGTGAGGAGCTGAAGGGTCAAGAAGGTGAGGAGCTGAAGGGTCAAGAAGGTGAGGAGCTGAAGGCCAAAAAGGTGAGGAGCTGAAGGCTAAAAAGGTGAGGAGCTGAAGGCTCAAGAAGGTGAGGAGCTGAAGGCTAAAAAGGTGAGGAGCTGAAGGCTAAAAAGGTGAGGAGCTGAAGGCTAAAAAGGTGAGGAGCTGAAGGCTCAAGAAGGTGAGGAGCTGAAGGCTAAAAAGGTGAGGAGCTGAAGGGTAAAGAAGGTGAGGAGCTGAAGGCTCAAGAAGGTGAGGAGCTGAAACCTAAAAAGGTGAGGAGCTGAAGGGTCAAGAAGGTGAGGAGCTGAAGGGTCAAGAAGGTGAGGAGCTGAAGGGTCAAGAAGGTGAGGAGCTGAAGGCTCAAGAAGGTGAGGAGCTGAAGGGTCAAGAAGGTGAGGAGCTGAAGGCTCAAGAAGGTGAGGAGCTGAAGGCTAAAAAGGTGAGGAGCTGAAGGCTCAAGAAGGTGAGGAGCTGAAGGCTCAAGAAGGTGAGAAGCTGAAGGCTAAAAAGGTGAGGAGCTGTAGGCTCAAGAGGGTGTGGAGCTGAAGGGTCAAGAAGGTGAGGAGCTGAAGGGTCAAGAAGGTGAGGAGCTGAAGGGTCAAGAAGGTGAGGAGCTGAAGGCTCAAGAAGGTGAGGAGCTGAAGGCTAAAAAGGTGAGGAGCTGAAGGCTCAAGAAGGTGAGGAGCTGAAGGCTCAAGAAGGTGAGGAGCTGAAGGCTCAAGAAGTAGAGGAGCTGAAGGGTCAAGAAGGTGAGGAGCTGAAGGGTCAAGAAGGTGAGGAGCTGAAGGATCAAGAAGGTGAGGAGCTGAAGGGTCAAGAAGGTGAGGAGCTGAAGGCTAAAAAGGTGAGGAG
This sequence comes from Blennius ocellaris, assembly GCF_963422515.1. NCBI lineage: Eukaryota > Metazoa > Chordata > Actinopteri > Blenniiformes > Blenniidae > Blennius > Blennius ocellaris. The sequence goes on from NW_027662315.1 coordinate 1,110,281, forward strand.
CTGAAGGCCAAAAAGGTGAGGAGCTGAAGGCTAAAAAGGTGAGGAGCTGAAGGGTCAAGAAGGTGAGGAGCTGAAGGCTAAAAAGGTGAGGAGCTGAAAGCTAAAAAGGTGAGGAGCTGAAGGCTAAAAAGGTGAGGAGCTGAAGGCTCAAGAAGGTGAGGAGCTGAAGGGTCAAGAAGGTGAGGAGCTGAAGGGTCAAGAAGGTGAGGAGCTGAAGGCTCAAGAAGGTGAGGAGCTGAAGGGTCAAGAAGGTGAGGAGCTGAAGGCTCAAGAAGGTGAGGAGCTGAAGGGTCAAGAAGGTGAGGAGCTGAAGGGTCAAGAAGGTGAGGAGCTGAAGGCTAAAAAGGTGAGGAGCTGAAGGCTAAAAAGGTGAGGAGCTGAAGGCTCAAGAAGGTGAGGAGCTGAAGGCTCAAGAAGGTGAGGAGCTGAAGGCTAAAAAGGTGAGGAGCTGAAGGCTCAAGAAGGTGAGGAGCTGAAGGCTAAAAAGGTGAGGAGCTGAAGGCTCAAGAAGGTGAGGAGCTGAAGGCTCAAGAAGGTGAGGAGCTGAAGGCTAAAAAGGTGAGGAGCTGAAGGGTCCACAAGGTGAGGAGCTGAAGGCTCAAGAAGGTGAGGAGCTGAAGGCTAAAAAGGTGAGGAGCTGAAGGCTCAAGAAGGTGAGGAGCTGAAAGGTCAAGAAGGTGAGGAGCTGAAGGCCAAAAAGGTGAGGAGCTGAAGGCTCAAAAGGTGAGGAGCTGAAGGCTCAAGAAGGTGAGGAGCTGAAGGCTCAAGAAGGTGAGGAGCTGAAGGATAAAAAGGTGAGGAGCTGAAGGGTCAAGAAGGTGAGGAGCTGAAGGCTAAAAAGGTGAGGAGCTGAAGGCTCAAGAAGGTGAGGAGCTGAAGGGTCAAGAAGGTGAGGAGCTGAAGCCTCAAGAAGGTGAGGAGCTGAAGGCTCAAGAAGGTGAGGAGCTGAAGGGTCAAGAAGGTGAGGAGCTGAAGGGTCAAGAAGGTGAGGAGCTGAAGGGTCAAGAAGGTGAGGAGCTGAAGGCCAAAAAGGTGAGGAGCTGAAGGCTAAAAAGGTGAGGAGCTGAAGGGTCAAGAAGGTGAGGAGCTGAAGGCTAAAAAGGTGAGGAGCTGAAAGCTAAAAAGGTGAGGAGCTGAAGGCTAAAAAGGTGAGGAGCTGAAGGCTAAAAAGGTGAGGAGCTGAAGGCTCAAGAAGGTGAGGAGCTGAAGGCTCAAGAAGGTGAGGAGCTGAAGGCTAAAAAGGTGAGGAGCTGAAGGGTCCACAAGGTGAGGAGCTGAAGGCTCAAGAAGGTGAGGAGCTGAAGGCTAAAAAGGTGAGGAGCTGAAGGCTCAAGAAGGTGAGGAGCTGAAAGGTCAAGAAGGTGAGGAGCTGAAGGCCAAAAAGGTGAGGAGCTGAAGGCTCAAAAGGTGAGGAGCTGAAGGCTCAAGAAGGTGAGGAGCTGAAGGCTCAAGAAGGTGAGGAGCTGAAGGATAAAAAGGTGAGGAGCTGAAGGGTCAAGAAGGTGAGGAGCTGAAGGGTCAAGAAGGTGAGGAGCTGAAGGCTCAAGAAGTTGAGGAGCTGAAGAGTCAAGAAGGTGAGGAGCTGAAGGGTCAAGAAGGTGAGGAGCTGAAGGCTAAAAAGGTGAGGAGCTGAAGGCTCAAGAAGGTGAGGAGCTGAAGGGTCAAGAAGGTGAGGAGCTGAAGGCTCAAGAAGGTGAGGAGCTGAAGGCTAAAAAGGTGAGGAGCTGAAGGCTAAAAAGGTGAGGAGCTGAAGGGTCAAGAAGGTGAGGAGCTGAAGGCTAAAAAGGTGAGGAGCTGAAAGCTAAAAAGGTGAGGAGCTGAAGGCTAAAAAGGTGAGGAGCTGAAGGCTCAAGAAGGTGAGGAGCTGAAGGGTCAAGAAGGTGAGGAGCTGAAGGGTCAAGAAGGTGAGGAGCTGAAGGCTCAAGAAGGTGAGGAGCTGAAGGGTCAAGAAGGTGAGGAGCTGAAGGCTCAAGAAGGTGAGGAGCTGAAGGGTCAAGAAGGTGAGGAGCTGAAGGGTCAAGAAGGTGAGGAGCTGAAGGCTAAAAAGGTGAGGAGCTGAAAGCTAAAAAGGTGAGGAGCTGAAGGCTAAAAAGGTGAGGAGCTGAAGGCTCAAGAAGGTGAGGAGCTGAAGGCTAAAAAGGTGAGGAGCTGAAAGCTAAAAAGGTGAGGAGCTGAAGGCTAAAAAGGTGAGGAGCTGAAGGCTCAAGAAGGTGAGGAGCTGAAGGGTCAAGAAGGTGAGGAGCTGAAGGGTCAAGAAGGTGAGGAGCTGAAGGCTCAAGAAGGTGAGGAGCTGAAGGGTCAAGAAGGTGAGGAGCTGAAGGCTCAAGAAGGTGAGGAGCTGAAGGGTCAAGAAGGTGAGGAGCTGAAGGGTCAAGAAGGTGAGGAGCTGAAGGCTAAAAAGGTGAGGAGCTGAAGGCTAAAAAGGTGAGGAGCTGAAGGCTCAAGAAGGTGAGGAGCTGAAGGCTCAAGAAGGTGAGGAGCTGAAGGCTCAAGAAGGTGAGGAGCTGAAGGCTAAAAAGGTGAGGAGCTGAAGGCTCAAGAAGGTGAGGAGCTGAAGGCTAAAAAGGTGAGGAGCTGAAGGCTCAAGAAGGTGAGGAGCTGAAGGCTCAAGAAGGTGAGGAGCTGAAGGCTAAAAAGGTGAGGAGCTGAAGGGTCCACAAGGTGAGGAGCTGAAGGCTCAAGAAGGTGAGGAGCTGAAGGCTAAAAAGGTGAGGAGCTGAAGGGTAAAGAAGGTGAGGAGCTGAAGGCTCAAGAAGGTGAGGAGCTGAAAGCTAAAAAGGTGAGGAGCTGAAGGCTCAAGAAGGTGAGGAGCTGAAGGCTCAAGAAGGTGAGGAGCTGAAGGCTCAAGAAGGTGAGGAGCTGAAGGCTAAAAAGGTGAGGAGCTGAAGGCTAAAAAGGTGAGGAGCTGAAGGCTAAAAAGGTGAGGAGCTGAAGGCTCAAGAAGGTGAGGAGCTGAAGGCTAAAAAGGTAAGGAGCTGAAGGCTCAAGAAGGTGAGGAGCTGAAGGATAAAAAGGTGAGGAGCTGAAGGCTCAAGAAGGTGAGGAGCTGAAGGCTAAAAAGGTGAGGAGCTGAAGTATAAAAAGTTGAGGAGCTGTAGGCTCAAGAGGGTGAGGAGCTGAAGGGTCAAGAAGGTGAGGAGCTGAAGGGTCAAGAAGGTGAGGAGCTGAAGGCTCAAGAAGGTGAGGAGCTGAAGGGTCAAGAAGGTGAGGAGCTGAAGGGTCAAGAAGGTGAGGAGCTGAAGGTTAAAAAGGTGAGGAGCTGAAGACTCAAGAAGGTGAGGAGCTGAAGGCTAAAAAGGTGAGGAGCTGAAGGCTCAAGAAGGTGAGGAGCTGAAGGCTAAAAAGGTGAGGAGATGAAGGCTCAAGAATGTGAGGAGCTGAAGACTCAAGAAGGTGAGGAGCTGAAGGCTAAAAAGGTGAGGAGCTGAAGGCTCAAGAAGGTGAGGAGCTGAAGGGTCCACAAGGTGAGGAGCTGAAGACTCAAGAAGGTGAGGAGCTGAAGGCTAAAAAGGTGAGGAGCTGAAGGCTCAAGAAGGTGAGGAGCTGAAGGCTAAAAAGGTGAGGAGCTGAAGGCTCAAGAATGTGAGGAGCTGAAGGCTAAAAAGGTGAGGAGCTGAAGGCTAAAAAGGTGAGGAGCTGAAGGCTCAAGAATGTGAGGAGCTGAAGGCTAAAAAGGTGAGGAGCTGAAGGCTCAAGAAGGTGAGGAGCTGAAGGTTAAATAAGGTGAGGAGCTGAAGGCTCAAGAAGGTGAGGAGCTGAAGGGTCAAGAAGGTGAGGAGCTGAAGTCTCAAGAAGGTGAGGAGCTGAAGGAAAAAAAGGTGAGGAGCTGAAGGGTAAAGAAGGTGAGGAGCTGAAGGAAAAAAAGGTGAGGAGCTGAAGGGTAAATAAGGTGAGGAGCTGATGGGTCAAGAAGGTGAGGAGCTGAAGGCTAAAAAGGTGAGGAGCTGAAGGGTCAAGAGGGTGAGGAGCTGAAGGATAAAAAGGTGAGGAGCTGAAGGCTCAAGAAGGTGAGGAGCTGAAGGCTCAAGAAGGTGAGGAGCTGAAGTCTAAAAAGGTGAGGAGCTGAAGGCTCAAGAAGGTGAGGAGCTGAAAGGTCAAGAAGGTGAGGAGCTGAAGGCCAAAAAGGTGAGGAGCTGAAGGCTCAAAAGGTGAGGAGCTGAAGGCTCAAGAAGGTGAGGAGCTGAAGGGTCAAGAAGGTGAGGAGCTGAAGGGTCAAGAAGGTGAGGAGCTGAAGGATAAAAAGGTGAGGAGCTGAAGGGTCAAGAAGGTGAGGAGCTGAAGGCTAAAAAGGTGAGGAGCTGAAGGCTCAAGAAGGTGAGGAGCTGAAGGGTCAAGAAGGTGAGGAGCTGAAGGCTCAAGAAGGTGAGGAGCTGAAGGCTCAAGAAGGTGAGGAGCTGAAGGGTCAAGAAGGTGAGGAGCTGAAGGCTAAAAAGGTGAGGAGCTGAAAGGTCAAGAAGGTGAGGAGCTGAAGGCTCAAGAAGGTGAGGAGCTGAAGGATAAAAAGGTGAGGAGCTGAAGGCTAAAAAGGTGAGGAGCTGAAGGCTCAAGAAGGTGAGGAGCTGAAGGCTCAAGAAGGTGAGGAGCTGAAGGGTCAAGAAGGTGAGGAGCTGAAGGCTCAAGAAGGTGAGGAGCTGAAGGGTCAAGAAGGTGAGGAGCTGAAGGGTCAAGAAGGTGAGGAGCTGAAGGGTCAAGAAGGTGAGGAGCTGAAGGCCAAAAAGGTGAGGAGCTGAAGGCTAAAAAGGTGAGGAGCTGAAGGCTCAAGAAGGTGAGGAGCTGAAGGCTAAAAAGGTGAGGAGCTGAAGGCTAAAAAGGTGAGGAGCTGAAGGCTAAAAAGGTGAGGAGCTGAAGGCTCAAGAAGGTGAGGAGCTGAAGGCTAAAAAGGTGAGGAGCTGAAGGGTAAAGAAGGTGAGGAGCTGAAGGCTCAAGAAGGTGAGGAGCTGAAACCTAAAAAGGTGAGGAGCTGAAGGGTCAAGAAGGTGAGGAGCTGAAGGGTCAAGAAGGTGAGGAGCTGAAGGGTCAAGAAGGTGAGGAGCTGAAGGCTCAAGAAGGTGAGGAGCTGAAGGGTCAAGAAGGTGAGGAGCTGAAGGCTCAAGAAGGTGAGGAGCTGAAGGCTAAAAAGGTGAGGAGCTGAAGGCTCAAGAAGGTGAGGAGCTGAAGGCTCAAGAAGGTGAGAAGCTGAAGGCTAAAAAGGTGAGGAGCTGTAGGCTCAAGAGGGTGTGGAGCTGAAGGGTCAAGAAGGTGAGGAGCTGAAGGGTCAAGAAGGTGAGGAGCTGAAGGCTCAAGAAGTAGAGGAGCTGAAGGCTCAAGAAGGTGAGGAGCTGAAGGGTCAAGAAGGTGAGGAGCTGAAGGGTCAAGAAGGTGAGGAGCTGAAGGGTCAAGAAGGTGAGGAGCTGAAGGGTCAAGAAGGTGAGGAGCTGAAGGGTCAAGAAGGTGAGGAGCTGAAGGCTAAAAAGGTGAGGAGCTGAAGGCTAAAAAGGTGAGGAGCTGAAGGCTCAAGAAGGTGAGGAGCTGAAGGCTCAAGAAGGTGAGGAGCTGAAGGGTCAAGAAGGTGAGGAGCTGAAGGCTCAAGAAGTAGAGGAGCTGAAGGGTCAAGAAGGTGAGGAGCTGAAGGGTCAAGAAGGTGAGGAGCTGAAGGTTAAATAAGGTGAGGAGCTGAAGGCTCAAGAAGGTGAGGAGCTGAAGGGTCAAGAAGGTGAGGAGCTGAAGTCTCAAGAAGGTGAGGAGCTGAAGGAAAAAAAGGTGAGGAGCTGAAGGGTCAAGAAGGTGAGGAGCTGAAGTAAAAAAAGGTGAGGAGCTGAAGGGTAAATAAGGTGAGGAGCTGATGGGTCAAGAAGGTGAGGAGCTGAAGGCTAAAAAGGTGAGGAGCTGAAGGGTCAAGAGGGTGAGGAGCTGAAGGATAAAAAGGTGAGGAGCTGAAGGCTCAAGAAGGTGAGGAGCTGAAGGCTCAAGAAGGTGAGGAGCTGAAAGGTCAAGAAGGTGAGGAGCTGAAGGCCAAAAAGGTGAGGAGCTGAAGGCTCAAAAGGTGAGGAGCTGAAGGCTCAAGAAGGTGAGGAGCTGAAGGGTCAAGAAGGTGAGGAGCTGAAGGGTCAAGAAGGTGAGGAGCTGAAGGATAAAAAGGTGAGGAGCTGAAGGGTCAAGAAGGTGAGGAGCTGAAGGCTAAAAAGGTGAGGAGCTGAAGGCTCAAGAAGGTGAGGAGCTGAAGGCTCAAGAAGGTGAGGAGCTGAAGGCTAAAAAGGTGAGGAGCTGAAGGGTCAAGAAGGTGAGGAGCTGAAGGCTCAAGAAGGTGAGGAGCTGAAGGCTCAAGAAGGTGAGGAGCTGAAGGGTCAAGAAGGTGAGGAGCTGAAGGCTAAAAAGGTGAGGAGCTGAAAGGTCAAGAAGGTGAGGAGCTGAAGGCTCAAGAAGGTGAGGAGCTGAAGGATAAAAAGGTGAGGAGCTGAAGGGTCAAGAAGGTGAGGAGCTGAAGGCTAAAAAGGTGAGGAGCTGAAGGCTCAAGAAGGTGAGGAGCTGAAGGCTCAAGAAGGTGAGGAGCTGAAGGGTCAAGAAGGTGAGGAGCTGAAGGCTCAAGAAGGTGAGGAGCTGAAGGGTCAAGAAGGTGAGGAGCTGAAGGGTCAAGAAGGTGAGGAGCTGAAGGGTCAAGAAGGTGAGGAGCTGAAGGCCAAAAAGGTGAGGAGCTGAAGGCTAAAAAGGTGAGGAGCTGAAGGCTCAAGAAGGTGAGGAGCTGAAGGCTAAAAAGGTGAGGAGCTGAAGGCTAAAAAGGTGAGGAGCTGAAGGCTAAAAAGGTGAGGAGCTGAAGGCTCAAGAAGGTGAGGAGCTGAAGGCTAAAAAGGTGAGGAGCTGAAGGGTCAAGAAGGTGAGGAGCTGAAGGGTCAAGAAGGTGAGGAGCTGAAGGGTCAAGAAGGTGAGGAGCTGAAGGGTCAAGAAGGTGAGGAGCTGAAGGGTCAAGAAGGTGAGGAGCTGAAGGCTAAAAAGGTGAGGAGCTGAAGGCTAAAAAGGTGAGGAGCTGAAGGCTCAAGAAGGTGAGGAGCTGAAGGCTCAAGAAGGTGAGGAGCTGAAGGGTCAAGAAGGTGAGGAGCTGAAGGCTCAAGAAGTAGAGGAGCTGAAGGGTCAAGAAGGTGAGGAGCTGAAGGGTCAAGAAGGTGAGGAGCTGAAGGGTCAAGAAGGTGAGGAGCTGAAGGGTCAAGAAGGTGAGGAGCTGAAGGGTCAAGAAGGTGAGGAGCTGAAGGGTCAAGAAGGTGAGGAGCTGAAGGCTAAAAAGGTGAGGAGCTGAAGGCTAAAAAGGTGAGGAGCTGAAGGCTCAAGAAGGTGAGGAGCTGAAGGCTCAAGAGGGTGAGGAGCTGAAGGGTCAAGAAGGTGAGGAGCTGAAGGGTCAAGAAGGTGAGGAGCAGAAGGCTAAAAAGGTGAGGAGCTGAAGGCTCAAGAAGGTGAGGAGATGAAGGCTCAAGAAGGTGAGGAGCTGAAGGGTCAAGAAGGAGAGGAGCTGAAGGGTCAAGAAGGTGAGGAGCTGAAGGCTAAAAAGGTGAGGAGCTGAAGGCTCAAGAAGGTGAGGAGCTGAAGGCTAAAAAGGTGAGGAGCTGAAGGCTCAAGAAGGTGAGGAGCTGAAGGCTCAAGAAGGTGAGGAGCTGAAGGCTAAAAAGGTGAGGAGCTGAAGGGTCAAGAAGGTGAGGAGCTGAAGGGTCAATATGGTGAGGAGCTGAAGGCTCAAGAAGGTGAGGAGCTGAAGGCTCAAGAAGGTGAGGAGCTGAAGGCTCAAGAAGGTGAGGAGCTGAAAGCTAAACAGGTGAGGAGCTGAAGGCTCAAGAAGGTGAGGAGCTGAAGGCTAAAAAGGTGAGGAGCTGAATGCTCAAGAAGGTGAGGAGCTTAAAGCTAAACAGGTGAGGAGCTGAAGGCTCAAGAAGGTGAGGAGCTGAAGGCTAAAAAGGTGAGGAGCTGAAAGCTCAAGAGGCTGAGGAGCTGAAGGCTCAAGAAGGTGAGGAGCTGAAGGCTAAAAAGGTGAGGAGCTGAATGCTCAAGAAGGTGAGGAGCTTAAAGCTAAACAGGTGAGGAGCTGAAGGCTCAAGAAGGTGAGGAGCTGAAGGCTAAAAAGGTGAGGAGCTGAAGGCTAAAAAGGTGAGGAGCTGAAGGCTAAAAATGTGAGGAGCTGAAGGCTCAAGAAGGTGAGGAGCTGAAGGCTCAAGAAGGTGAGGAGCTGAAGGCTCAAGAAGTTGAGGAGCTGGAGGCTAAAAAGGTGAGGAGCTGAAGGCTCAAGAAGGTGAGGAGCTGAAGGTTAAAAAGGTGAGGAGCTGAAGGCTCAAGAGGGTGAGGAGCTGAAGGTTAAAAAGGTGAGGAGCTGAAGGCTAAAAAGGTGAGGAGTTGAAGGTTAAAAAGGTGAGGAGCTGAAGGGTCAAGAAGGTGAGGAGCTGAAGGTTAAAAAGGTGAGGAGCTGAAGGCTAAAAAGGTGAGGAGCTGAAGGCTCAAGAGGGTGAGGAGCTGAAGGCTCAAGAAGGTGAGGAGCTGAAGGCTCAAGAAGGTGAGGAGCTGAAGGGTCAAGAAGGTGAGGAGCTGAAGGCTAAAGAGGGTGAGGAGCTGAAGGCTCAAGAAGGTGAGGAGCTGATGGGTAAAGAAGGTGAGGAGCTGAAGGCTCAAGAGGGTGAGGAGCTGAAGGGTCAAGAAGGTGAGGAGCTAAAGGCTCAAAAGGTGAGGAGCTGAAGGCTCAATAAGATGAGGAGCTGAATGCTGAAAAGGTGAGGAGCTGAAGGCTAAAAAGGTGAGGAGCTGAAGGTTAAAAAGGTGAGGAGCTGAAGGGTCAAGAAGGTGAGGAGCTGAAGGTTAAAAAGGTGAGGAGCTGAAGGCTAAAAAGGTGAGGAGCTGAAGGTTAAAAAGGTGAGGAGCTGAAGGATAAAAAGGTGAGGAGCTGAAGGCTCAAGAGGGTGAGGAGCTGAAGGCTCAAGAAGGTGAGGAGCTGAAGGGTCAAGAAGGTGAGGAGCTGAAGGCTCAAGAAGGTGAGGTGCTGAAGGCTCAAGAAGGTGAGGAGCTGAAGGGTCAAGAAGGTGAGGAGCTGAAGGGTCAAGAAGGTGAGGAGCTGAAGGGTCAAGAAGGTGAGGAGCTGAAGGCTCAAGAAGGTGAGGAGCTGAAGGCTGAAAAGGTGAGGAGCTGAAGGCTCAAGAAGGTGAGGAGCTGAAGGGTCAAGAAGGTGAGGGGCTGAAGGCTAAAAAGGTGAGGAACTGAAAGCTCAAGAAGGTGAGGAGCTGGAGGCTAAATAGGTGAGGAGCTGAAGGCTCAAGAAGGTGAGGAGCTGAAGGCTAAAAAGGTGAGGAGCTGAAGGCTCAAGAAGGTGAGGAGCAGAAGGGTCAAGAAGGTGAGGAGCTGAAGGCTAAAAAGGTGAGGAGCTGAAGGGTCAATAAGGTGAGGAGCTGAAGGGTCAAGAAGGTGAGGAGCTGAAGGCTCAAGAAGGTGAGGAGCTGAAGGCTCAAGAAGGTGAGGAGCTGAAGGCTCAAGAAGGTGAGGAGCTGAAGGCTCAAGAAGGTGAGGAGCTGAAGGCTAAAAAGGTGAGGAGCTGAAGGCTAAAAAGGTGAGGAGCTGAAGGCTAAAAATGTGAGGAGCTGAAGGCAAAAAAGGTGAGGAGCTGAAGGCTAAAAAGGTGAGGAGCTGAAGGCTCAAGAAGGTGAGGAGCTGAAGGCTAAAAAGGTGAGGAGCTGAAGGCTCAAGAAGGTGAGGAGCTGAAGGTTAAAAAGGTGAGGAGCTGAAGGATAAAAAGGTGAGGAGCTGAAGGCTCAAGAGGGTGAGGAGCTGAAGGTTAAAAAGGTGAGGAGCTGAAGGCTAAAAAGGTGAGGAGCTGAAGGTTAAAAAGGTGAGGAGCTGAAGGGTCAAGAAGGTGAGGAGCTGAAGGTTAAAAAGGTGAGGAGCTGAAGGCTAAAAAGGTAAGGAGCTGAAGGATAAAAAGGTGAGGAGCTGAAGGCTCAAGAGGGTGAGGAGCTGAAGGCTCAAGAAGGTGAGGAGCTGAAGGCTCAAGAAGGTGAGGAGCTGAAGGCTCAAGAAGGTGAGGAGCTGATGGGTCAAGAAGGTGAGGAGCTGAAGGCTCAAGAAGGTGAGGAGCTGAAGGCTCAAGAAGGTGAGGAGCTGAAGGCTCAATAAGATGAGGAGCTGAAGGCTAAAAAGGTGAGGAGCTGAAGGCTCAAGAAGGTGAGGAGCTGAAGGCTCAGAAGGTGAGGAGCTGAAGGCTAAAAAGGTGAGGAGCTGGAGGCTAAAAAGGTGAGGAGCTGAAGGGTCAAGAAGGTGAGGAGCTGAAGGCTAAAAAGGTGAGGAGCTGAATGCTCAAGAAGGTGAGGAGCTTAAAGCTAAACAGGTGAGGAGCTGAAGGTTAAAAAGGTGAGGAGCTGAAGGCTAAAAAGGTGAGGAGCTGAAGGTTAAAAAGGTGAGGAGCTGAAGGATAAAAAGGTGAGGAGCTGAAGGCTCAAGAGGGTGAGGAGCTGAAGGCTCAAGAGGGTGAGGAGCTGAAGGTTAAAAAGGTGAGGAGCTGAAGGTTAAAAAGGTGAGGAGCTGAAGGGTCAAGAAGGTGAGGAGCTGAAGGTTAAAAAGGTGAGGAGCTGAAGGCTAAAAAGGTGAGGAGCTGAAGGTTAAAAAGGTGAGGAGCTGAAGGATAAAAAGGTGAGGAGCTGAAGGCTCAAGAGGGTGAGGAGCTGAAGGCTCAAGAAGGTGAGGAGCTGAAGCCTCAAGAAGGTGAGGAGCTGAAGGCTCAAGAAGGTGAGGAGCTGAAGGCTAAAGAGGGTGAGGAGCTGAAGGCTCAAGAAGGTGAGGAGCTGATGGGTCAAGAAGGTGAGGAGCTGAAGGCTCAAGAAGGTGAGGAGCTAAAGGCTAAAAAGGTGAGGAGCTGAAGGCTAAAAAGGTGAGGAGCTGAAGGCTCAAGAAGGTGAGGAGCTGAAGGGTCAAGAAGGTGAGGGGCTGAAGGCTAAAAAGGTGAGGAGCTGAAGGCTCAAGATGGTGAGGAGCTGGAGGCTAAAAAGGTGAGGAGCTGAAGGGTCAAGAAGGTGAGGAGCTGAAAGCTAAACAGGTGAGGAGCTGAAGGCTCAAGAAGGTGAGGAGCTGAAGGGTCAAGAAGGTGAGGAGCTGAAGGCTGAAAAGGTGAGGAGCTGAATGCTGAAAAGGTGAGGAGCTGAAGGCTAAAAAGGTGAGGAGCTGAAGGGTCAAGAAGGTGAGGAGCTGAAGGCTGAAGAAGGTGAGGAGCTTGAGGCTCAAGAAGTTGAGGAGCTGAAGGGTAAAGAAGGTGAGGAGCTGAAGGCTGAAAAGGTGAGGAGCTGAATGCTGAAAAGGTGAGGAGCTGAAGGCTAAAAAGGTGAGGAGCTGAAGGCTCAGAAGGTGAGGACCTGAAGGGTCAAGAGGGTGAGGAGCTGAAGGCTCAAGAAGGTGAGGAGCTGAAGGGTCAAGAAGGTGAGGAGCTGAAGGGTCAAGAAGGTGAGGAGCTGAAGGGTCAAGAAGGTGAGGAGCTGAAGGGTCAAGAAGGTGAGGAGGTGAAGGCTGAAAAGGTGAGGAGCTGAAGGCTGAAAAGGTGAGCAGCTGAAGGCTGAAAAGGTGAGGAGCTGAAGGCTTAAGAAGGTGAGGAGCTGAAGGCTCAAGAAGGTGAGGAGCTGAAGGGTCAAGAAGGTGAGGAGGTGAAGGCTGAAAAGGTGAGGAGCTGAAGGCTCAGAAGGTGAGGAGCTGAAGGCTCAAGAAGGTGAGGAGCTGAAGGCTCAGAAGGTGAGGAGCTGAAGGGTCAAGAAGGTGAGGAGCTGAAGGCTCAAGAAGGTGAGGAGCTGAAGGCTCAAGAAGGTGAGGAGCTGAAGGCTCAGAAGGTGAGGAGCTGAAGGCTCAGAACGTGAGGAGCTGAAGGCTCAAGAAGGTGAGGAGCTGAAGGCTAAAAAGGTGAGGAGCTGAAGGGTCAAGAAGGTGAGGAGCTGAAGGCTAAAAAGGTGAGGAGCTGAAGGGTCAAGAAGGTGAGGAGCTGAAGGCTCAGAAGGTGAGGAGCTGAAGGCTGAAAAGGTGAGGAGCTGAATGCTGAAAAGGTGAGGAGCTGAAGGCTAAAAAGGTGAGGAGCTGAAGGCTCAAGAAGGTGAGGAGCTGAAGGCTCAAGAAGGTGAGGAGCTGAAGGCTCAGAAGGTGAGGAGCTGAAGGCTCAAGAAGGTGAGGAGCTTGAGGCTCAAGAGTTGAGGAGCTGAAGGGTCAAGAAGTTGAGGAGCTGAAGGCTCAAGAAGGTGAGGAGCTGAAGGCTCAAGAAGGTGAGGAGCTGAATGCTGAAAAGGTGAGGAGCTGAAGGCTAAAAAGGTGAGGAGCTGAAGGCTCAGAAGGTGAGGACCTGAAGGGTCAAGAGGGTGAGGAGCTGAAGGCTCAAGAAGGTGAGGAGCTGAAGGGTCAAGAAGGTGAGGAGCTGAAGGCTCAAGAAGGTGAGGAGCTGAAGGCTCAAGAAGGTGAGGAGCTGAAGGCTCAAGAAGGTGAGGAGCTGAAGGGTCAAGAAGGTGAGGAGCTGAAGGCTAAAAAGGTGAGGAGCTGAAGGCTGAAAAGGTGAGCAGCTGAAGGCTGAAAAGGTGAGGATCTGAAGGCTTAAGAAGGTGAGGAGCTGAAGGCTCAAGAAGGTGAGGAGCTGAAGGGTCAAGAAGGTGAGGAGGTGAAGGCTGAAAAGGTGAGGAGCTGAAGGCTCAGAAGGTGAGGAGCTGAAGGCTCAAGAAGGTGAGGAGCTGAAGGCTCAAGAAGGTGAGGAGCTGAAGGCTCAGAAGGTGAGGAGCTGAAGGCTCAAGAAGGTGAGGAGCTGAAGGCTCAAGAAGGTGAGGAGCTGAAGGCTAAAAAGGTGAGGAGCTGAAGGGTCAAGAAGTTGAGGAGCTGAAGGCTCAAGAAGGTGAGGAGCTGAAGGCTCAAGAAGGTGAGGAGCTGAATGCTGAAAAGGTGAGGAGCTGAAGGCTAAAAAGGTGAGGAGCTGAAGGCTCAGAAGGTGAGGACCTGAAGGGTCAAGAGGGTGAGGAGCTGAAGGCTCAAGAAGGTGAGGAGCTGAAGGGTCAAGAAGGTGAGGAGCTGAAGGCTCAAGAAGGTGAGGAGCTGAAGGCTCAAGAAGGTGAGGAGCTGAAGGCTCAAGAAGGTGAGGAGCTGAAGGGTCAAGAAGGTGAGGAGCTGAAGGCTCAAGAAGGTGAGGAGCTGAAGGCTCAAGAAGGTGAGGAGCTGAAGGGTCAAGAAGGTGAGGGGCTGAAGGCTAAAAAGGTGAGGAACTGAAAGCTCAAGAAGGTGAGGAGCTGAAGGCTCAAGAAGGTGAGGAGCTGGAGGCTAAAAAGGTGAGGAGCTGAAAGGTCAAGAAGGTGAGGAGGTGAAGGCTGAAAAGGTGAGGAGCTGAAGGCTAAAGAAGGTGAGGAGCTGAAGGCTAAAAAGGTGAGGAGCTGAAGGCTCAAGAAGGTGAGGAGCTGAAGGCTCAAGAAGGTGAGGAGCTGAAGGCTAAAAAGGTGAGGAACTGAAAGCTCAAGAAGGTGAGGAGCTGGAGGCTAAAAAGGTGAGGAGCTGAAGGGTTAAGAAGGTGAGGAGGCGAAGGCTGAAAAGGTGAGGAGCTGAAGGCTCAAGAAGGTGAGGAGCTGAAGGCTCAAGAAGGTGAGGTGCTGAAGGCTCAAGAAGGTGAGGAGCTGAAGGGTCAAAAAGGTGAGGAGCTGAAGGCTGAAAAGGTGAGGAGCTGAAGGCTGAAAAGGTGAGGAGCTGAAGGCTCAAGAAGGTGAGGAGCTGAAGGCTAAAAAGGTGAGGAACTGAAAGCTCAAGAAGGTGAGGAGCTGGAGGCTAAAAAGGTGAGGAGCTGAAGGGTTAAGAAGGTGAGGAGGTGAAGGCTGAAAAGGTGAGGAGCTGAAGGCTCAAGAAGGTGAGGTGCTGAAGGCTAAAAAGGTGAGGAGCTGAAGGCTCAAGAAGGTGAGGAGCTGGAGGCTAAAAAGGTGAGGAGCGGAAGGGTCAATAAGGTGAGGAGCGGAAGGGTCAATAAGGTGAGGAGCTGAAGGCTCAGAAGGTGAGGAGCTGAAGGCTCAAGAAGGTGAGGAGCTGGAGGCTAAAAAGGTGAGGAGCGGAAGGGTCAAGAAGGTGAGGAGCGGAAGGGTCAAGAAGGTGAGGAGCTGAAGGCTCAAGAAGGTGAGGAGCTGAAGGCTCAAGAAGGTGAGGAGCTGAAGGCTCAAGAAGGTGAGGAGCTGAAGGCTCAAGAAGGTGAGGAGCTGAAGGCTCAAGAAGGTGAGGAGCTGAAGGCTAAAAAGGTGAGGCGCTGAAGGCTAAAAAGGTGAGGAGCTGAAGGCTCAGAAGGTGAGGATCTGAAGGCTCAGAAAGTAAGGAGCTGAAGGGTCAAGAGGTGAGGAGCTGAAGGCTCAAGAAGGTGAGGAGCTGGAGGCTAAAAAGGTGAGGAGCTGAAAGGTCAAGAAGGTGAGGAGCTGAAGGCTCAGAAGGTGAGGACCTGAAGGCTGAAAAGGTGAGGACCTGAATGCTGAAAAGGTGAGGAGCTGAAGGCTAAAAAGGTGAGGAGCTGAAGGCTCAAGAAGGTGAGGAGCTGAAGGCTCAAGAAGGTGAGGAGCTTGAGGCTCAAGAAGTTGAGGAGCTGAAGGGTCAAGAAGTTGAGGAGCTGAAGGGTCAAGAAGGTGAGGAGCTGAAGGCTGAAAAGGTGAGGAGCTGAAGGGTCAAGAAGGTGAGGAGCTGAAGGCTAAAAAGGTGAGGAGCTTGAGGCTCAAGAAGGTGAGGAGCTGAAGGGTCAAGAAGGTGAGGAGCTGAAGGCTGAAAAGGTGAGGAGCTGAAGGCTGAAAAGGTGAGGAGCTGAAGGCTCAAGAAGGTGAGGAGCTGAAGGCTAAAAAGGTGAGGAGCAGAAGGCTCAAGAAGGTGAGGAGCTGAAAGCTCAAGAAGGTGAGGAGCTGAAGGCTCAAGAAGGTGAGGAGCTGGAGGCTAAAAAGGTGAGGAGCTGAAAGGTCAAGAAGGTGAGGAGGTGAAGGCTGAAAAGGTGAGGAGCTGAAGGCTCAAGAAGGTGAGGTGCTGAAGGGTCCAGAAGGTGAGGGGCTGAAGGCTCAAGAAGGTGAGGAGCTGAAGGCTCAAGAAGGTGAGGACCTTGAGGCTCAAGAAGTTGAGGAGCTGAAGGGTCAAGAAGGTGAGGAGCTGAAGGGTCAAAAAGGTGAGGAGCTGAAGGCTGAAAAGGTGAGGAGCTGAAGGCTCAAGAAGGTGAGAAGCTGATGGCTAAAGAAGGTGAGGAGCTGAAGGCTAAAAAGGTGAGGAGCTGAAGGCTCAAGAAGGTGAGGAGCTGAAGGTTCAAGAAGGTGAGGAGCTGAAGGCTAAAAAGGTGAGGAACTGAAAGCTCAAGAAGGTGAGGAGCTGGAGGCTAAAAAGGTGAGGAGCTGAAGGGTTAAGAAGGTGAGGAGGCGAAGGCTGAAAAGGTGAGGAGCTGAAGGCTCAAGAAGGTGAGGAGCTGAAGGCTCAAGAAGGTGAGGTGCTGAAGGCTCAAGAAGGTGAGGAGCTGAAGGGTCAAAAAGGTGAGGAGCTGAAGGCTGAAAAGGTGAGGAGCTGAAGGCTGAAAAGGTGAGGAGCTGAAGGCTCAAGAAGGTGAGGAGCTGAAGGCTAAAAAGGTGAGGAACTGAAAGCTCAAGAAGGTGAGGAGCTGGAGGCTAAAAAGGTGAGGAGCTGAAGGGTTAAGAAGGTGAGGAGGTGAAGGCTGAAAAGGTGAGGAGCTGAAGGCTCAAGAAGGTGAGGTGCTGAAGGCTAAAAAGGTGAGGAGCTGAAGGCTCAAGAAGGTGAGGAGCTGGAGGCTAAAAAGGTGAGGAGCGGAAGGGTCAATAAGGTGAGGAGCGGAAGGGTCAATAAGGTGAGGAGCGGAAGGGTCAATAAGGTGAGGAGCTGAAGGCTCAAGAAGGTGAGGAGCTGGAGGCTAAAAAGGTGAGGAGCGGAAGGGTCAAGAAGGTGAGGAGCGGAAGGGTCAAGAAGGTGAGGAGCTGAAGGCTGAAGAAGGTGAGGAGCTGAAGGCTCAAGAAGGTGAGGAGCTGAAGGCTCAAGAAGGTGAGGAGCTGAAGGCTCAAGAAGGTGAGGAGCTGAAGGCTAAAAAGGTGAGGCGCTGAAGGCTAAAAAGGTGAGGAGCTGAAGGCTCAGAAGGTAAGGAGCTGAAGGGTCAAGAGGTGAGGAGCTGAAGGCTCAAGAAGGTGAGGAGCTGGAGGCTAAAAAGGTGAGGAGCTGAAAGGTCAAGAAGGTGAGGAGCTGAAGGCTCAGAAGGTGAGGACCTGAAGGCTGAAAAGGTGAGGAGCTGAATGCTGAAAAGGTGAGGAGCTGAAGGCTAAAAAGGTGAGGAGCTGAAGGCTCAAGAAGGTGAGGAGCTGAAGGCTCAAGAAGGTGAGGAGCTTGAGGCTCAAGAAGTTGAGGAGCTGAAGGGTCAAGAAGGTGAGGAGCTGAAGGCTGAAAAGGTGAGGAGCTGAAGGGTCAAGAAGGTGAGGAGCTGAAGGCTAAAAAGGTGAGGAGCTTGAGGCTCAAGAAGGTGAGGAGCTGAAGGGTCAAGAAGGTGAGGAGCTGAAGGCTGAAAAGGTGAGGAGCTGAAGGCTGAAAAGGTGAGGAGCTGAAGGCTCAAGAAGGTGAGGAGCTGAAGGCTAAAAAGGTGAGGAGCAGAAGGCTAAAAAGGTGAGGAACTGAAAGCTCAAGAAGGTGAGGAGCTGAAGGGTCAAGAAGGTGAGGAGCTGAAGGGTCAAGAAGGTGAGGAGCTGAAGGCCAAAAAGGTGAGGAGCTGAAGGCTAAAAAGGTGAGGAGCTGAAGGGTCAAGAAGGTGAGGAGCTGAAGGCTAAAAAGGTGAGGAGCTGAAAGCTAAAAAGGTGAGGAGCTGAAGGCTAAAAAGGTGAGGAGCTGAAGGCTAAAAAGGTGAGGAGCTGAAGGCTCAAGAAGGTGAGGAGCTGAAGGCTCAAGAAGGTGAGGAGCTGAAGGCTAAAAAGGTGAGGAGCTGAAGGGTCCACAAGGTGAGGAGCTGAAGGCTCAAGAAGGTGAGGAGCTGAAGGCTAAAAAGGTGAGGAGCTGAAGGCTCAAGAAGGTGAGGAGCTGAAAGGTCAAGAAGGTGAGGAGCTGAAGGCCAAAAAGGTGAGGAGCTGAAGGCTCAAAAGGTGAGGAGCTGAAGGCTCAAGAAGGTGAGGAGCTGAAGGCTCAAGAAGGTGAGGAGCTGAAGGATAAAAAGGTGAGGAGCTGAAGGGTCAAGAAGGTGAGGAGCTGAAGGCTAAAAAGGTGAGGAGCTGAAGGCTCAAGAAGGTGAGGAGCTGAAGGGTCAAGAAGGTGAGGAGCTGAAGCCTCAAGAAGGTGAGGAGCTGAAGGCTCAAGAAGGTGAGGAGCTGAAAGGTCAAGAAGGTGAGGAGCTGAAGGCCAAAAAGGTGAGGAGCTGAAGGCTCAAAAGGTGAGGAGCTGAAGGCTCAAGAAGGTGAGGAGCTGAAGGGTCAAGAAGGTGAGGAGCTGAAGGGTCAAGAAGGTGAGGAGCTGAAGGATAAAAAGGTGAGGAGCTGAAGGGTCAAGAAGGTGAGGAGCTGAAGGCTAAAAAGGTGAGGAGCTGAAGGCTCAAGAAGGTGAGGAGCTGAAGGCTCAAGAAGGTGAGGAGCTGAAGGCTAAAAAGGTGAGGAGCTGAAGGGTCAAGAAGGTGAGGAGCTGAAGGCTCAAGAAGGTGAGGAGCTGAAGGCTCAAGAAGGTGAGGAGCTGAAGGGTCAAGAAGGTGAGGAGCTGAAGGCTAAAAAGGTGAGGAGCTGAAAGGTCAAGAAGGTGAGGAGCTGAAGGCTCAAGAAGGTGAGGAGCTGAAGGATAAAAAGGTGAGGAGCTGAAGGGTCAAGAAGGTGAGGAGCTGAAGGCTAAAAAGGTGAGGAGCTGAAGGCTCAAGAAGGTGAGGAGCTGAAGGCTCAAGAAGGTGAGGAGCTGAAGGGTCAAGAAGGTGAGGAGCTGAAGGCTCAAGAAGGTGAGGAGCTGAAGGGTCAAGAAGGTGAGGAGCTGAAGGGTCAAGAAGGTGAGGAGCTGAAGGGTCAAGAAGGTGAGGAGCTGAAGGCCAAAAAGGTGAGGAGCTGAAGGCTAAAAAGGTGAGGAGCTGAAGGCTCAAGAAGGTGAGGAGCTGAAGGCTAAAAAGGTGAGGAGCTGAAGGCTAAAAAGGTGAGGAGCTGAAGGCTAAAAAGGTGAGGAGCTGAAGGCTCAAGAAGGTGAGGAGCTGAAGGCTAAAAAGGTGAGGAGCTGAAGGGTAAAGAAGGTGAGGAGCTGAAGGCTCAAGAAGGTGAGGAGCTGAAACCTAAAAAGGTGAGGAGCTGAAGGGTCAAGAAGGTGAGGAGCTGAAGGGTCAAGAAGGTGAGGAGCTGAAGGGTCAAGAAGGTGAGGAGCTGAAGGCTCAAGAAGGTGAGGAGCTGAAGGGTCAAGAAGGTGAGGAGCTGAAGGCTCAAGAAGGTGAGGAGCTGAAGGCTAAAAAGGTGAGGAGCTGAAGGCTCAAGAAGGTGAGGAGCTGAAGGCTAAAAAGGTGAGGAGCTGAAGGCTCAAGAAGGTGAGGAGCTGAAGGCTCAAGAAGGTGAGGAGCTGAAGGCTAAAAAGGTGAGGAGCTGAAGGGTCCACAAGGTGAGGAGCTGAAGGCTCAAGAAGGTGAGGAGCTGAAGGCTAAAAAGGTGAGGAGCTGAAGGCTCAAGAAGGTGAGGAGCTGAAAGGTCAAGAAGGTGAGGAGCTGAAGGCCAAAAAGGTGAGGAGCTGAAGGCTCAAAAGGTGAGGAGCTGAAGGCTCAAGAAGGTGAGGAGCTGAAGGCTCAAGAAGGTGAGGAGCTGAAGGATAAAAAGGTGAGGAGCTGAAGGGTCAAGAAGGTGAGGAGCTGAAGGCTAAAAAGGTGAGGAGCTGAAGGCTCAAGAAGGTGAGGAGCTGAAGGGTCAAGAAGGTGAGGAGCTGAAGGGTCAAGAAGGTGAGGAGCTGAAGGCTCAAGAAGGTGAGGAGCTGAAGGGTCAAGAAGGTGAGGAGCTGAAGGGTCAAGAAGGTGAGGAGCTGAAGGGTCAAGAAGGTGAGGAGCTGAAGGCCAAAAAGGTGAGGAGCTGAAGGCTAAAAAGGTGAGGAGCTGAAGGGTCAAGAAGGTGAGGAGCTGAAGGCTAAAAAGGTGAGGAGCTGAAAGCTAAAAAGGTGAGGAGCTGAAGGCTAAAAAGGTGAGGAGCTGAAGGCTAAAAAGGTGAGGAGCTGAAGGCTCAAGAAGGTGAGGAGCTGAAGGCTCAAGAAGGTGAGGAGCTGAAGGCTAAAAAGGTGAGGAGCTGAAGGGTCCACAAGGTGAGGAGCTGAAGGCTCAAGAAGGTGAGGAGCTGAAGGCTAAAAAGGTGAGGAGCTGAAGGCTCAAGAAGGTGAGGAGCTGAAAGGTCAAGAAGGTGAGGAGCTGAAGGCCAAAAAGGTGAGGAGCTGAAGGCTCAAAAGGTGAGGAGCTGAAGGCTCAAGAAGGTGAGGAGCTGAAGGCTCAAGAAGGTGAGGAGCTGAAGGATAAAAAGGTGAGGAGCTGAAGGGTCAAGAAGGTGAGGAGCTGAAGGCTAAAAAGGTGAGGAGCTGAAGGCTCAAGAAGGTGAGGAGCTGAAGGGTCAAGAAGGTGAGGAGCTGAAGCCTCAAGAAGGTGAGGAGCTGAAGGCTCAAGAAGGTGAGGAGCTGAAAGGTCAAGAAGGTGAGGAGCTGAAGGCCAAAAAGGTGAGGAGCTGAAGGCTCAAAAGGTGAGGAGCTGAAGGCTCAAGAAGGTGAGGAGCTGAAGGGTCAAGAAGGTGAGGAGCTGAAGGGTCAAGAAGGTGAGGAGCTGAAGGATAAAAAGGTGAGGAGCTGAAGGGTCAAGAAGGTGAGGAGCTGAAGGCTAAAAAGGTGAGGAGCTGAAGGCTCAAGAAGGTGAGGAGCTGAAGGCTCAAGAAGGTGAGGAGCTGAAGGCTAAAAAGGTGAGGAGCTGAAGGGTCAAGAAGGTGAGGAGCTGAAGGCTCAAGAAGGTGAGGAGCTGAAGGCTCAAGAAGGTGAGGAGCTGAAGGGTCAAGAAGGTGAGGAGCTGAAGGCTAAAAAGGTGAGGAGCTGAAAGGTCAAGAAGGTGAGGAGCTGAAGGCTCAAGAAGGTGAGGAGCTGAAGGATAAAAAGGTGAGGAGCTGAAGGGTCAAGAAGGTGAGGAGCTGAAGGCTAAAAAGGTGAGGAGCTGAAGGCTCAAGAAGGTGAGGAGCTGAAGGCTCAAGAAGGTGAGGAGCTGAAGGGTCAAGAAGGTGAGGAGCTGAAGGCTCAAGAAGGTGAGGAGCTGAAGGGTCAAGAAGGTGAGGAGCTGAAGGGTCAAGAAGGTGAGGAGCTGAAGGGTCAAGAAGGTGAGGAGCTGAAGGCCAAAAAGGTGAGGAGCTGAAGGCTAAAAAGGTGAGGAGCTGAAGGCTCAAGAAGGTGAGGAGCTGAAGGCTAAAAAGGTGAGGAGCTGAAGGCTAAAAAGGTGAGGAGCTGAAGGCTAAAAAGGTGAGGAGCTGAAGGCTCAAGAAGGTGAGGAGCTGAAGGCTAAAAAGGTGAGGAGCTGAAGGGTAAAGAAGGTGAGGAGCTGAAGGCTCAAGAAGGTGAGGAGCTGAAACCTAAAAAGGTGAGGAGCTGAAGGGTCAAGAAGGTGAGGAGCTGAAGGGTCAAGAAGGTGAGGAGCTGAAGGGTCAAGAAGGTGAGGAGCTGAAGGCTCAAGAAGGTGAGGAGCTGAAGGGTCAAGAAGGTGAGGAGCTGAAGGCTCAAGAAGGTGAGGAGCTGAAGGCTAAAAAGGTGAGGAGCTGAAGGCTCAAGAAGGTGAGGAGCTGAAGGCTCAAGAAGGTGAGAAGCTGAAGGCTAAAAAGGTGAGGAGCTGTAGGCTCAAGAGGGTGTGGAGCTGAAGGGTCAAGAAGGTGAGGAGCTGAAGGGTCAAGAAGGTGAGGAGCTGAAGGGTCAAGAAGGTGAGGAGCTGAAGGCTCAAGAAGGTGAGGAGCTGAAGGCTAAAAAGGTGAGGAGCTGAAGGCTCAAGAAGGTGAGGAGCTGAAGGCTCAAGAAGGTGAGGAGCTGAAGGCTCAAGAAGTAGAGGAGCTGAAGGGTCAAGAAGGTGAGGAGCTGAAGGGTCAAGAAGGTGAGGAGCTGAAGGATCAAGAAGGTGAGGAGCTGAAGGGTCAAGAAGGTGAGGAGCTGAAGGCTAAAAAGGTGAGGAGCTGAAGGCCAAAAAGGTGAGGAGCTGAAGGCTAAAAAGGTGAGGAGCTGAAGGGTCAAGAAGGTGAGGAGCTGAAGGCTAAAAAGGTGAGGAGCTGAAAGCTAAAAAGGTGAGGAGCTGAAGGCTAAAAAGGTGAGGAGCTGAAGGCTCAAGAAGGTGAGGAGCTGAAGGGTCAAGAAGGTGAGGAGCTGAAGGGTCAAGAAGGTGAGGAGCTGAAGGCTCAAGAAGGTGAGGAGCTGAAGGGTCAAGAAGGTGAGGAGCTGAAGGCTCAAGAAGGTGAGGAGCTGAAGGGTCAAGAAGGTGAGGAGCTGAAGGGTCAAGAAGGTGAGGAGCTGAAGGCTAAAAAGGTGAGGAGCTGAAGGCTAAAAAGGTGAGGAGCTGAAGGCTCAAGAAGGTGAGGAGCTGAAGGCTCAAGAAGGTGAGGAGCTGAAGGCTAAAAAGGTGAGGAGCTGAAGGCTCAAGAAGGTGAGGAGCTGAAGGCTAAAAAGGTGAGGAGCTGAAGGCTCAAGAAGGTGAGGAGCTGAAGGCTCAAGAAGGTGAGGAGCTGAAGGCTAAAAAGGTGAGGAGCTGAAGGGTCCACAAGGTGAGGAGCTGAAGGCTCAAGAAGGTGAGGAGCTGAAGGCTAAAAAGGTGAGGAGCTGAAGGCTCAAGAAGGTGAGGAGCTGAAAGGTCAAGAAGGTGAGGAGCTGAAGGCCAAAAAGGTGAGGAGCTGAAGGCTCAAAAGGTGAGGAGCTGAAGGCTCAAGAAGGTGAGGAGCTGAAGGCTCAAGAAGGTGAGGAGCTGAAGGATAAAAAGGTGAGGAGCTGAAGGGTCAAGAAGGTGAGGAGCTGAAGGCTAAAAAGGTGAGGAGCTGAAGGCTCAAGAAGGTGAGGAGCTGAAGGGTCAAGAAGGTGAGGAGCTGAAGCCTCAAGAAGGTGAGGAGCTGAAGGCTCAAGAAGGTGAGGAGCTGAAGGGTCAAGAAGGTGAGGAGCTGAAGGGTCAAGAAGGTGAGGAGCTGAAGGGTCAAGAAGGTGAGGAGCTGAAGGCCAAAAAGGTGAGGAGCTGAAGGCTAAAAAGGTGAGGAGCTGAAGGGTCAAGAAGGTGAGGAGCTGAAGGCTAAAAAGGTGAGGAGCTGAAAGCTAAAAAGGTGAGGAGCTGAAGGCTAAAAAGGTGAGGAGCTGAAGGCTAAAAAGGTGAGGAGCTGAAGGCTCAAGAAGGTGAGGAGCTGAAGGCTCAAGAAGGTGAGGAGCTGAAGGCTAAAAAGGTGAGGAGCTGAAGGGTCCACAAGGTGAGGAGCTGAAGGCTCAAGAAGGTGAGGAGCTGAAGGCTAAAAAGGTGAGGAGCTGAAGGCTCAAGAAGGTGAGGAGCTGAAAGGTCAAGAAGGTGAGGAGCTGAAGGCCAAAAAGGTGAGGAGCTGAAGGCTCAAAAGGTGAGGAGCTGAAGGCTCAAGAAGGTGAGGAGCTGAAGGCTCAAGAAGGTGAGGAGCTGAAGGATAAAAAGGTGAGGAGCTGAAGGGTCAAGAAGGTGAGGAGCTGAAGGGTCAAGAAGGTGAGGAGCTGAAGGCTCAAGAAGTTGAGGAGCTGAAGAGTCAAGAAGGTGAGGAGCTGAAGGGTCAAGAAGGTGAGGAGCTGAAGGCTAAAAAGGTGAGGAGCTGAAGGCTCAAGAAGGTGAGGAGCTGAAGGGTCAAGAAGGTGAGGAGCTGAAGGCTCAAGAAGGTGAGGAGCTGAAGGCTAAAAAGGTGAGGAGCTGAAGGCTAAAAAGGTGAGGAGCTGAAGGGTCAAGAAGGTGAGGAGCTGAAGGCTAAAAAGGTGAGGAGCTGAAAGCTAAAAAGGTGAGGAGCTGAAGGCTAAAAAGGTGAGGAGCTGAAGGCTCAAGAAGGTGAGGAGCTGAAGGGTCAAGAAGGTGAGGAGCTGAAGGGTCAAGAAGGTGAGGAGCTGAAGGCTCAAGAAGGTGAGGAGCTGAAGGGTCAAGAAGGTGAGGAGCTGAAGGCTCAAGAAGGTGAGGAGCTGAAGGGTCAAGAAGGTGAGGAGCTGAAGGGTCAAGAAGGTGAGGAGCTGAAGGCTAAAAAGGTGAGGAGCTGAAAGCTAAAAAGGTGAGGAGCTGAAGGCTCAAGAAGGTGAGGAGCTGAAGGGTCAAGAAGGTGAGGAGCTGAAGGCTCAAGAAGGTGAGGAGCTGAAGGGTCAAGAAGGTGAGGAGCTGAAGGGTCAAGAAGGTGAGGAGCTGAAGGCTAAAAAGGTGAGGAGCTGAAGGCTAAAAAGGTGAGGAGCTGAAGGCTCAAGAAGGTGAGGAGCTGAAGGCTCAAGAAGGTGAGGAGCTGAAGGCTAAAAAGGTGAGGAGCTGAAGGCTCAAGAAGGTGAGGAGCTGAAGGCTAAAAAGGTGAGGAGCTGAAGGCTCAAGAAGGTGAGGAGCTGAAGGCTCAAGAAGGTGAGGAGCTGAAGGCTAAAAAGGTGAGGAGCTGAAGGGTCCACAAGGTGAGGAGCTGAAGGCTCAAGAAGGTGAGGAGCTGAAGGCTAAAAAGGTGAGGAGCTGAAGGGTAAAGAAGGTGAGGAGCTGAAGGCTCAAGAAGGTGAGGAGCTGAAAGCTAAAAAGGTGAGGAGCTGAAGGCTCAAGAAGGTG
This sequence comes from Blennius ocellaris, assembly GCF_963422515.1. Lineage (NCBI taxonomy): Eukaryota > Metazoa > Chordata > Actinopteri > Blenniiformes > Blenniidae > Blennius > Blennius ocellaris. The sequence goes on from NW_027662315.1 coordinate 1,133,970, forward strand.
AGGAGCTGAAGGCTCAAGAAGGTGAGGAGCTGAAGGCTCAAGAAGGTGAGGAGCTGAAGGCTAAAAAGGTGAGGAGCTGAAGGCTAAAAAGGTGAGGAGCTGAAGGCTAAAAAGGTGAGGAGCTGAAGGCTCAAGAAGGTGAGGAGCTGAAGGCTAAAAAGGTAAGGAGCTGAAGGCTCAAGAAGGTGAGGAGCTGAAGGATAAAAAGGTGAGGAGCTGAAGGCTCAAGAAGGTGAGGAGCTGAAGGCTAAAAAGGTGAGGAGCTGAAGTATAAAAAGTTGAGGAGCTGTAGGCTCAAGAGGGTGAGGAGCTGAAGGGTCAAGAAGGTGAGGAGCTGAAGGGTCAAGAAGGTGAGGAGCTGAAGGCTCAAGAAGGTGAGGAGCTGAAGGGTCAAGAAGGTGAGGAGCTGAAGGGTCAAGAAGGTGAGGAGCTGAAGGTTAAAAAGGTGAGGAGCTGAAGACTCAAGAAGGTGAGGAGCTGAAGGCTAAAAAGGTGAGGAGCTGAAGGCTCAAGAAGGTGAGGAGCTGAAGGCTAAAAAGGTGAGGAGATGAAGGCTCAAGAATGTGAGGAGCTGAAGACTCAAGAAGGTGAGGAGCTGAAGGCTAAAAAGGTGAGGAGCTGAAGGCTCAAGAAGGTGAGGAGCTGAAGGGTCCACAAGGTGAGGAGCTGAAGACTCAAGAAGGTGAGGAGCTGAAGGCTAAAAAGGTGAGGAGCTGAAGGCTCAAGAAGGTGAGGAGCTGAAGGCTAAAAAGGTGAGGAGCTGAAGGCTCAAGAATGTGAGGAGCTGAAGGCTAAAAAGGTGAGGAGCTGAAGGCTAAAAAGGTGAGGAGCTGAAGGCTCAAGAATGTGAGGAGCTGAAGGCTAAAAAGGTGAGGAGCTGAAGGCTCAAGAAGGTGAGGAGCTGAAGGTTAAATAAGGTGAGGAGCTGAAGGCTCAAGAAGGTGAGGAGCTGAAGGGTCAAGAAGGTGAGGAGCTGAAGTCTCAAGAAGGTGAGGAGCTGAAGGAAAAAAAGGTGAGGAGCTGAAGGGTAAAGAAGGTGAGGAGCTGAAGGAAAAAAAGGTGAGGAGCTGAAGGGTAAATAAGGTGAGGAGCTGATGGGTCAAGAAGGTGAGGAGCTGAAGGCTAAAAAGGTGAGGAGCTGAAGGGTCAAGAGGGTGAGGAGCTGAAGGATAAAAAGGTGAGGAGCTGAAGGCTCAAGAAGGTGAGGAGCTGAAGGCTCAAGAAGGTGAGGAGCTGAAGTCTAAAAAGGTGAGGAGCTGAAGGCTCAAGAAGGTGAGGAGCTGAAAGGTCAAGAAGGTGAGGAGCTGAAGGCCAAAAAGGTGAGGAGCTGAAGGCTCAAAAGGTGAGGAGCTGAAGGCTCAAGAAGGTGAGGAGCTGAAGGGTCAAGAAGGTGAGGAGCTGAAGGGTCAAGAAGGTGAGGAGCTGAAGGATAAAAAGGTGAGGAGCTGAAGGGTCAAGAAGGTGAGGAGCTGAAGGCTAAAAAGGTGAGGAGCTGAAGGCTCAAGAAGGTGAGGAGCTGAAGGGTCAAGAAGGTGAGGAGCTGAAGGCTCAAGAAGGTGAGGAGCTGAAGGCTCAAGAAGGTGAGGAGCTGAAGGGTCAAGAAGGTGAGGAGCTGAAGGCTAAAAAGGTGAGGAGCTGAAAGGTCAAGAAGGTGAGGAGCTGAAGGCTCAAGAAGGTGAGGAGCTGAAGGATAAAAAGGTGAGGAGCTGAAGGCTAAAAAGGTGAGGAGCTGAAGGCTCAAGAAGGTGAGGAGCTGAAGGCTCAAGAAGGTGAGGAGCTGAAGGGTCAAGAAGGTGAGGAGCTGAAGGCTCAAGAAGGTGAGGAGCTGAAGGGTCAAGAAGGTGAGGAGCTGAAGGGTCAAGAAGGTGAGGAGCTGAAGGGTCAAGAAGGTGAGGAGCTGAAGGCCAAAAAGGTGAGGAGCTGAAGGCTAAAAAGGTGAGGAGCTGAAGGCTCAAGAAGGTGAGGAGCTGAAGGCTAAAAAGGTGAGGAGCTGAAGGCTAAAAAGGTGAGGAGCTGAAGGCTAAAAAGGTGAGGAGCTGAAGGCTCAAGAAGGTGAGGAGCTGAAGGCTAAAAAGGTGAGGAGCTGAAGGGTAAAGAAGGTGAGGAGCTGAAGGCTCAAGAAGGTGAGGAGCTGAAACCTAAAAAGGTGAGGAGCTGAAGGGTCAAGAAGGTGAGGAGCTGAAGGGTCAAGAAGGTGAGGAGCTGAAGGGTCAAGAAGGTGAGGAGCTGAAGGCTCAAGAAGGTGAGGAGCTGAAGGGTCAAGAAGGTGAGGAGCTGAAGGCTCAAGAAGGTGAGGAGCTGAAGGCTAAAAAGGTGAGGAGCTGAAGGCTCAAGAAGGTGAGGAGCTGAAGGCTCAAGAAGGTGAGAAGCTGAAGGCTAAAAAGGTGAGGAGCTGTAGGCTCAAGAGGGTGTGGAGCTGAAGGGTCAAGAAGGTGAGGAGCTGAAGGGTCAAGAAGGTGAGGAGCTGAAGGCTCAAGAAGTAGAGGAGCTGAAGGCTCAAGAAGGTGAGGAGCTGAAGGGTCAAGAAGGTGAGGAGCTGAAGGGTCAAGAAGGTGAGGAGCTGAAGGGTCAAGAAGGTGAGGAGCTGAAGGGTCAAGAAGGTGAGGAGCTGAAGGGTCAAGAAGGTGAGGAGCTGAAGGCTAAAAAGGTGAGGAGCTGAAGGCTAAAAAGGTGAGGAGCTGAAGGCTCAAGAAGGTGAGGAGCTGAAGGCTCAAGAAGGTGAGGAGCTGAAGGGTCAAGAAGGTGAGGAGCTGAAGGCTCAAGAAGTAGAGGAGCTGAAGGGTCAAGAAGGTGAGGAGCTGAAGGGTCAAGAAGGTGAGGAGCTGAAGGTTAAATAAGGTGAGGAGCTGAAGGCTCAAGAAGGTGAGGAGCTGAAGGGTCAAGAAGGTGAGGAGCTGAAGTCTCAAGAAGGTGAGGAGCTGAAGGAAAAAAAGGTGAGGAGCTGAAGGGTCAAGAAGGTGAGGAGCTGAAGTAAAAAAAGGTGAGGAGCTGAAGGGTAAATAAGGTGAGGAGCTGATGGGTCAAGAAGGTGAGGAGCTGAAGGCTAAAAAGGTGAGGAGCTGAAGGGTCAAGAGGGTGAGGAGCTGAAGGATAAAAAGGTGAGGAGCTGAAGGCTCAAGAAGGTGAGGAGCTGAAGGCTCAAGAAGGTGAGGAGCTGAAAGGTCAAGAAGGTGAGGAGCTGAAGGCCAAAAAGGTGAGGAGCTGAAGGCTCAAAAGGTGAGGAGCTGAAGGCTCAAGAAGGTGAGGAGCTGAAGGGTCAAGAAGGTGAGGAGCTGAAGGGTCAAGAAGGTGAGGAGCTGAAGGATAAAAAGGTGAGGAGCTGAAGGGTCAAGAAGGTGAGGAGCTGAAGGCTAAAAAGGTGAGGAGCTGAAGGCTCAAGAAGGTGAGGAGCTGAAGGCTCAAGAAGGTGAGGAGCTGAAGGCTAAAAAGGTGAGGAGCTGAAGGGTCAAGAAGGTGAGGAGCTGAAGGCTCAAGAAGGTGAGGAGCTGAAGGCTCAAGAAGGTGAGGAGCTGAAGGGTCAAGAAGGTGAGGAGCTGAAGGCTAAAAAGGTGAGGAGCTGAAAGGTCAAGAAGGTGAGGAGCTGAAGGCTCAAGAAGGTGAGGAGCTGAAGGATAAAAAGGTGAGGAGCTGAAGGGTCAAGAAGGTGAGGAGCTGAAGGCTAAAAAGGTGAGGAGCTGAAGGCTCAAGAAGGTGAGGAGCTGAAGGCTCAAGAAGGTGAGGAGCTGAAGGGTCAAGAAGGTGAGGAGCTGAAGGCTCAAGAAGGTGAGGAGCTGAAGGGTCAAGAAGGTGAGGAGCTGAAGGGTCAAGAAGGTGAGGAGCTGAAGGGTCAAGAAGGTGAGGAGCTGAAGGCCAAAAAGGTGAGGAGCTGAAGGCTAAAAAGGTGAGGAGCTGAAGGCTCAAGAAGGTGAGGAGCTGAAGGCTAAAAAGGTGAGGAGCTGAAGGCTAAAAAGGTGAGGAGCTGAAGGCTAAAAAGGTGAGGAGCTGAAGGCTCAAGAAGGTGAGGAGCTGAAGGCTAAAAAGGTGAGGAGCTGAAGGGTCAAGAAGGTGAGGAGCTGAAGGGTCAAGAAGGTGAGGAGCTGAAGGGTCAAGAAGGTGAGGAGCTGAAGGGTCAAGAAGGTGAGGAGCTGAAGGGTCAAGAAGGTGAGGAGCTGAAGGCTAAAAAGGTGAGGAGCTGAAGGCTAAAAAGGTGAGGAGCTGAAGGCTCAAGAAGGTGAGGAGCTGAAGGCTCAAGAAGGTGAGGAGCTGAAGGGTCAAGAAGGTGAGGAGCTGAAGGCTCAAGAAGTAGAGGAGCTGAAGGGTCAAGAAGGTGAGGAGCTGAAGGGTCAAGAAGGTGAGGAGCTGAAGGGTCAAGAAGGTGAGGAGCTGAAGGGTCAAGAAGGTGAGGAGCTGAAGGGTCAAGAAGGTGAGGAGCTGAAGGGTCAAGAAGGTGAGGAGCTGAAGGCTAAAAAGGTGAGGAGCTGAAGGCTAAAAAGGTGAGGAGCTGAAGGCTCAAGAAGGTGAGGAGCTGAAGGGTCAAGAAGGTGAGGAGCTGAAGGGTCAAGAAGGTGAGGAGCAGAAGGCTAAAAAGGTGAGGAGCTGAAGGCTCAAGAAGGTGAGGAGATGAAGGCTCAAGAAGGTGAGGAGCTGAAGGGTCAAGAAGGAGAGGAGCTGAAGGGTCAAGAAGGTGAGGAGCTGAAGGCTAAAAAGGTGAGGAGCTGAAGGCTCAAGAGGGTGAGGAGCTGAAGGGTCAAGAAGGTGAGGAGCTGAAGGGTCAAGAAGGTGAGGAGCAGAAGGCTAAAAAGGTGAGGAGCTGAAGGCTCAAGAAGGTGAGGAGATGAAGGCTCAAGAAGGTGAGGAGCTGAAGGGTCAAGAAGGAGAGGAGCTGAAGGGTCAAGAAGGTGAGGAGCTGAAGGCTAAAAAGGTGAGGAGCTGAAGGCTCAAGAAGGTGAGGAGCTGAAGGCTAAAAAGGTGAGGAGCTGAAGGCTCAAGAAGGTGAGGAGCTGAAGGCTCAAGAAGGTGAGGAGCTGAAGGCTAAAAAGGTGAGGAGCTGAAGGCTCAAGAAGGTGAGGAGCTGAAGGCTAAAAAGGTGAGGAGCTGAAGGGTCAAGAAGGTGAGGAGCTGAAGGGTCAATATGGTGAGGAGCTGAAGGCTCAAGAAGGTGAGGAGCTGAAGGCTCAAGAAGGTGAGGAGCTGAAGGCTCAAGAAGGTGAGGAGCTGAAAGCTAAACAGGTGAGGAGCTGAAGGCTCAAGAAGGTGAGGAGCTGAAGGCTAAAAAGGTGAGGAGCTGAATGCTCAAGAAGGTGAGGAGCTTAAAGCTAAACAGGTGAGGAGCTGAAGGCTCAAGAAGGTGAGGAGCTGAAGGCTAAAAAGGTGAGGAGCTGAAAGCTCAAGAGGCTGAGGAGCTGAAGGCTCAAGAAGGTGAGGAGCTGAAGGCTAAAAAGGTGAGGAGCTGAATGCTCAAGAAGGTGAGGAGCTTAAAGCTAAACAGGTGAGGAGCTGAAGGCTCAAGAAGGTGAGGAGCTGAAGGCTAAAAAGGTGAGGAGCTGAAGGCTAAAAAGGTGAGGAGCTGAAGGCTAAAAATGTGAGGAGCTGAAGGCTCAAGAAGGTGAGGAGCTGAAGGCTCAAGAAGGTGAGGAGCTGAAGGCTCAAGAAGTTGAGGAGCTGGAGGCTAAAAAGGTGAGGAGCTGAAGGCTCAAGAAGGTGAGGAGCTGAAGGTTAAAAAGGTGAGGAGCTGAAGGCTCAAGAGGGTGAGGAGCTGAAGGTTAAAAAGGTGAGGAGCTGAAGGCTAAAAAGGTGAGGAGTTGAAGGTTAAAAAGGTGAGGAGCTGAAGGGTCAAGAAGGTGAGGAGCTGAAGGTTAAAAAGGTGAGGAGCTGAAGGCTAAAAAGGTGAGGAGCTGAAGGCTCAAGAGGGTGAGGAGCTGAAGGCTCAAGAAGGTGAGGAGCTGAAGGCTCAAGAAGGTGAGGAGCTGAAGGGTCAAGAAGGTGAGGAGCTGAAGGCTAAAGAGGGTGAGGAGCTGAAGGCTCAAGAAGGTGAGGAGCTGATGGGTAAAGAAGGTGAGGAGCTGAAGGCTCAAGAGGGTGAGGAGCTGAAGGGTCAAGAAGGTGAGGAGCTAAAGGCTCAAAAGGTGAGGAGCTGAAGGCTCAATAAGATGAGGAGCTGAATGCTGAAAAGGTGAGGAGCTGAAGGCTAAAAAGGTGAGGAGCTGAAGGTTAAAAAGGTGAGGAGCTGAAGGGTCAAGAAGGTGAGGAGCTGAAGGGTCAAGAAGGTGAGGAGCTGAAGGGTCAAGAAGGTGAGGAGCTGAAGGGTCAAGAAGGTGAGGAGCTGAAGGCTAAAAAGGTGAGGAGCTGAAGGCTAAAAAGGTGAGGAGCTGAAGGCTCAAGAAGGTGAGGAGCTGAAGGCTCAAGAAGGTGAGGAGCTGAAGGGTCAAGAAGGTGAGGAGCTGAAGGCTCAAGAAGTAGAGGAGCTGAAGGGTCAAGAAGGTGAGGAGCTGAAGGGTCAAGAAGGTGAGGAGCTGAAGGGTCAAGAAGGTGAGGAGCTGAAGGGTCAAGAAGGTGAGGAGCTGAAGGGTCAAGAAGGTGAGGAGCTGAAGGGTCAAGAAGGTGAGGAGCTGAAGGCTAAAAAGGTGAGGAGCTGAAGGCTAAAAAGGTGAGGAGCTGAAGGCTCAAGAAGGTGAGGAGCTGAAGGGTCAAGAAGGTGAGGAGCTGAAGGGTCAAGAAGGTGAGGAGCAGAAGGCTAAAAAGGTGAGGAGCTGAAGGCTCAAGAAGGTGAGGAGATGAAGGCTCAAGAAGGTGAGGAGCTGAAGGGTCAAGAAGGAGAGGAGCTGAAGGGTCAAGAAGGTGAGGAGCTGAAGGCTAAAAAGGTGAGGAGCTGAAGGCTCAAGAGGGTGAGGAGCTGAAGGGTCAAGAAGGTGAGGAGCTGAAGGGTCAAGAAGGTGAGGAGCAGAAGGCTAAAAAGGTGAGGAGCTGAAGGCTCAAGAAGGTGAGGAGATGAAGGCTCAAGAAGGTGAGGAGCTGAAGGGTCAAGAAGGAGAGGAGCTGAAGGGTCAAGAAGGTGAGGAGCTGAAGGCTAAAAAGGTGAGGAGCTGAAGGCTCAAGAAGGTGAGGAGCTGAAGGCTAAAAAGGTGAGGAGCTGAAGGCTCAAGAAGGTGAGGAGCTGAAGGCTCAAGAAGGTGAGGAGCTGAAGGCTAAAAAGGTGAGGAGCTGAAGGCTCAAGAAGGTGAGGAGCTGAAGGCTAAAAAGGTGAGGAGCTGAAGGGTCAAGAAGGTGAGGAGCTGAAGGGTCAATATGGTGAGGAGCTGAAGGCTCAAGAAGGTGAGGAGCTGAAGGCTCAAGAAGGTGAGGAGCTGAAGGCTCAAGAAGGTGAGGAGCTGAAAGCTAAACAGGTGAGGAGCTGAAGGCTCAAGAAGGTGAGGAGCTGAAGGCTAAAAAGGTGAGGAGCTGAATGCTCAAGAAGGTGAGGAGCTTAAAGCTAAACAGGTGAGGAGCTGAAGGCTCAAGAAGGTGAGGAGCTGAAGGCTAAAAAGGTGAGGAGCTGAAAGCTCAAGAGGCTGAGGAGCTGAAGGCTCAAGAAGGTGAGGAGCTGAAGGCTAAAAAGGTGAGGAGCTGAATGCTCAAGAAGGTGAGGAGCTTAAAGCTAAACAGGTGAGGAGCTGAAGGCTCAAGAAGGTGAGGAGCTGAAGGCTAAAAAGGTGAGGAGCTGAAGGCTAAAAAGGTGAGGAGCTGAAGGCTAAAAATGTGAGGAGCTGAAGGCTCAAGAAGGTGAGGAGCTGAAGGCTCAAGAAGGTGAGGAGCTGAAGGCTCAAGAAGTTGAGGAGCTGGAGGCTAAAAAGGTGAGGAGCTGAAGGCTCAAGAAGGTGAGGAGCTGAAGGTTAAAAAGGTGAGGAGCTGAAGGCTCAAGAGGGTGAGGAGCTGAAGGTTAAAAAGGTGAGGAGCTGAAGGCTAAAAAGGTGAGGAGTTGAAGGTTAAAAAGGTGAGGAGCTGAAGGGTCAAGAAGGTGAGGAGCTGAAGGTTAAAAAGGTGAGGAGCTGAAGGCTAAAAAGGTGAGGAGCTGAAGGCTCAAGAGGGTGAGGAGCTGAAGGCTCAAGAAGGTGAGGAGCTGAAGGCTCAAGAAGGTGAGGAGCTGAAGGGTCAAGAAGGTGAGGAGCTGAAGGCTAAAGAGGGTGAGGAGCTGAAGGCTCAAGAAGGTGAGGAGCTGATGGGTAAAGAAGGTGAGGAGCTGAAGGCTCAAGAGGGTGAGGAGCTGAAGGGTCAAGAAGGTGAGGAGCTAAAGGCTCAAAAGGTGAGGAGCTGAAGGCTCAATAAGATGAGGAGCTGAATGCTGAAAAGGTGAGGAGCTGAAGGCTAAAAAGGTGAGGAGCTGAAGGTTAAAAAGGTGAGGAGCTGAAGGGTCAAGAAGGTGAGGAGCTGAAGGTTAAAAAGGTGAGGAGCTGAAGGCTAAAAAGGTGAGGAGCTGAAGGTTAAAAAGGTGAGGAGCTGAAGGATAAAAAGGTGAGGAGCTGAAGGCTCAAGAGGGTGAGGAGCTGAAGGCTCAAGAAGGTGAGGAGCTGAAGGGTCAAGAAGGTGAGGAGCTGAAGGCTCAAGAAGGTGAGGTGCTGAAGGCTCAAGAAGGTGAGGAGCTGAAGGGTCAAGAAGGTGAGGAGCTGAAGGGTCAAGAAGGTGAGGAGCTGAAGGGTCAAGAAGGTGAGGAGCTGAAGGCTCAAGAAGGTGAGGAGCTGAAGGCTGAAAAGGTGAGGAGCTGAAGGCTCAAGAAGGTGAGGAGCTGAAGGGTCAAGAAGGTGAGGGGCTGAAGGCTAAAAAGGTGAGGAACTGAAAGCTCAAGAAGGTGAGGAGCTGGAGGCTAAATAGGTGAGGAGCTGAAGGCTCAAGAAGGTGAGGAGCTGAAGGCTAAAAAGGTGAGGAGCTGAAGGCTCAAGAAGGTGAGGAGCAGAAGGGTCAAGAAGGTGAGGAGCTGAAGGCTAAAAAGGTGAGGAGCTGAAGGGTCAATAAGGTGAGGAGCTGAAGGGTCAAGAAGGTGAGGAGCTGAAGGCTCAAGAAGGTGAGGAGCTGAAGGCTCAAGAAGGTGAGGAGCTGAAGGCTCAAGAAGGTGAGGAGCTGAAGGCTAAAAAGGTGAGGAGCTGAAGGCTAAAAAGGTGAGGAGCTGAAGGCTAAAAATGTGAGGAGCTGAAGGCAAAAAAGGTGAGGAGCTGAAGGCTAAAAAGGTGAGGAGCTGAAGGCTCAAGAAGGTGAGGAGCTGAAGGCTAAAAAGGTGAGGAGCTGAAGGCTCAAGAAGGTGAGGAGCTGAAGGTTAAAAAGGTGAGGAGCTGAAGGATAAAAAGGTGAGGAGCTGAAGGCTCAAGAGGGTGAGGAGCTGAAGGTTAAAAAGGTGAGGAGCTGAAGGCTAAAAAGGTGAGGAGCTGAAGGTTAAAAAGGTGAGGAGCTGAAGGGTCAAGAAGGTGAGGAGCTGAAGGTTAAAAAGGTGAGGAGCTGAAGGCTAAAAAGGTAAGGAGCTGAAGGATAAAAAGGTGAGGAGCTGAAGGCTCAAGAGGGTGAGGAGCTGAAGGCTCAAGAAGGTGAGGAGCTGAAGGCTCAAGAAGGTGAGGAGCTGAAGGCTCAAGAAGGTGAGGAGCTGATGGGTCAAGAAGGTGAGGAGCTGAAGGCTCAAGAAGGTGAGGAGCTGAAGGCTCAAGAAGGTGAGGAGCTGAAGGCTCAATAAGATGAGGAGCTGAAGGCTAAAAAGGTGAGGAGCTGAAGGCTCAAGAAGGTGAGGAGCTGAAGGCTCAGAAGGTGAGGAGCTGAAGGCTAAAAAGGTGAGGAGCTGGAGGCTAAAAAGGTGAGGAGCTGAAGGGTCAAGAAGGTGAGGAGCTGAAGGCTAAAAAGGTGAGGAGCTGAATGCTCAAGAAGGTGAGGAGCTTAAAGCTAAACAGGTGAGGAGCTGAAGGTTAAAAAGGTGAGGAGCTGAAGGCTAAAAAGGTGAGGAGCTGAAGGCTAAAAAGGTGAGGAGCTGAAGGTTAAAAAGGTGAGGAGCTGAAGGATAAAAAGGTGAGGAGCTGAAGGCTCAAGAGGGTGAGGAGCTGAAGGCTCAAGAGGGTGAGGAGCTGAAGGTTAAAAAGGTGAGGAGCTGAAGGTTAAAAAGGTGAGGAGCTGAAGGGTCAAGAAGGTGAGGAGCTGAAGGTTAAAAAGGTGAGGAGCTGAAGGCTAAAAAGGTGAGGAGCTGAAGGTTAAAAAGGTGAGGAGCTGAAGGATAAAAAGGTGAGGAGCTGAAGGCTCAAGAGGGTGAGGAGCTGAAGGCTCAAGAAGGTGAGGAGCTGAAGCCTCAAGAAGGTGAGGAGCTGAAGGCTCAAGAAGGTGAGGAGCTGAAGGCTAAAGAGGGTGAGGAGCTGAAGGCTCAAGAAGGTGAGGAGCTGATGGGTCAAGAAGGTGAGGAGCTGAAGGCTCAAGAAGGTGAGGAGCTAAAGGCTAAAAAGGTGAGGAGCTGAAGGCTAAAAAGGTGAGGAGCTGAAGGCTCAAGAAGGTGAGGAGCTGAAGGGTCAAGAAGGTGAGGGGCTGAAGGCTAAAAAGGTGAGGAGCTGAAGGCTCAAGATGGTGAGGAGCTGGAGGCTAAAAAGGTGAGGAGCTGAAGGGTCAAGAAGGTGAGGAGCTGAAAGCTAAACAGGTGAGGAGCTGAAGGCTCAAGAAGGTGAGGAGCTGAAGGGTCAAGAAGGTGAGGAGCTGAAGGCTGAAAAGGTGAGGAGCTGAATGCTGAAAAGGTGAGGAGCTGAAGGCTAAAAAGGTGAGGAGCTGAAGGGTCAAGAAGGTGAGGAGCTGAAGGCTGAAGAAGGTGAGGAGCTTGAGGCTCAAGAAGTTGAGGAGCTGAAGGGTAAAGAAGGTGAGGAGCTGAAGGCTGAAAAGGTGAGGAGCTGAATGCTGAAAAGGTGAGGAGCTGAAGGCTAAAAAGGTGAGGAGCTGAAGGCTCAGAAGGTGAGGACCTGAAGGGTCAAGAGGGTGAGGAGCTGAAGGCTCAAGAAGGTGAGGAGCTGAAGGGTCAAGAAGGTGAGGAGCTGAAGGGTCAAGAAGGTGAGGAGCTGAAGGGTCAAGAAGGTGAGGAGCTGAAGGGTCAAGAAGGTGAGGAGCTGAAGGCTAAAAAGGTGAGGAGCTGAAGGCTGAAAAGGTGAGCAGCTGAAGGCTGAAAAGGTGAGGAGCTGAAGGCTTAAGAAGGTGAGGAGCTGAAGGCTCAAGAAGGTGAGGAGCTGAAGGGTCAAGAAGGTGAGGAGGTGAAGGCTGAAAAGGTGAGGAGCTGAAGGCTCAGAAGGTGAGGAGCTGAAGGCTCAAGAAGGTGAGGAGCTGAAGGCTCAGAAGGTGAGGAGCTGAAGGGTCAAGAAGGTGAGGAGCTGAAGGCTCAAGAAGGTGAGGAGCTGAAGGCTCAAGAAGGTGAGGAGCTGAAGGCTCAGAAGGTGAGGAGCTGAAGGCTCAGAACGTGAGGAGCTGAAGGCTCAAGAAGGTGAGGAGCTGAAGGCTAAAAAGGTGAGGAGCTGAAGGGTCAAGAAGGTGAGGAGCTGAAGGCTAAAAAGGTGAGGAGCTGAAGGGTCAAGAAGGTGAGGAGCTGAAGGCTCAGAAGGTGAGGAGCTGAAGGCTGAAAAGGTGAGGAGCTGAATGCTGAAAAGGTGAGGAGCTGAAGGCTAAAAAGGTGAGGAGCTGAAGGCTCAAGAAGGTGAGGAGCTGAAGGCTCAAGAAGGTGAGGAGCTGAAGGCTCAGAAGGTGAGGAGCTGAAGGCTCAAGAAGGTGAGGAGCTTGAGGCTCAAGAGTTGAGGAGCTGAAGGGTCAAGAAGTTGAGGAGCTGAAGGCTCAAGAAGGTGAGGAGCTGAAGGCTCAAGAAGGTGAGGAGCTGAATGCTGAAAAGGTGAGGAGCTGAAGGCTAAAAAGGTGAGGAGCTGAAGGCTCAGAAGGTGAGGACCTGAAGGGTCAAGAGGGTGAGGAGCTGAAGGCTCAAGAAGGTGAGGAGCTGAAGGGTCAAGAAGGTGAGGAGCTGAAGGCTCAAGAAGGTGAGGAGCTGAAGGCTCAAGAAGGTGAGGAGCTGAAGGCTCAAGAAGGTGAGGAGCTGAAGGGTCAAGAAGGTGAGGAGCTGAAGGCTAAAAAGGTGAGGAGCTGAAGGCTGAAAAGGTGAGCAGCTGAAGGCTGAAAAGGTGAGGATCTGAAGGCTTAAGAAGGTGAGGAGCTGAAGGCTCAAGAAGGTGAGGAGCTGAAGGGTCAAGAAGGTGAGGAGGTGAAGGCTGAAAAGGTGAGGAGCTGAAGGCTCAGAAGGTGAGGAGCTGAAGGCTCAAGAAGGTGAGGAGCTGAAGGCTCAAGAAGGTGAGGAGCTGAAGGCTCAGAAGGTGAGGAGCTGAAGGCTCAAGAAGGTGAGGAGCTGAAGGCTCAAGAAGGTGAGGAGCTGAAGGCTAAAAAGGTGAGGAGCTGAAGGGTCAAGAAGTTGAGGAGCTGAAGGCTCAAGAAGGTGAGGAGCTGAAGGCTCAAGAAGGTGAGGAGCTGAATGCTGAAAAGGTGAGGAGCTGAAGGCTAAAAAGGTGAGGAGCTGAAGGCTCAGAAGGTGAGGACCTGAAGGGTCAAGAGGGTGAGGAGCTGAAGGCTCAAGAAGGTGAGGAGCTGAAGGGTCAAGAAGGTGAGGAGCTGAAGGCTCAAGAAGGTGAGGAGCTGAAGGCTCAAGAAGGTGAGGAGCTGAAGGCTCAAGAAGGTGAGGAGCTGAAGGGTCAAGAAGGTGAGGAGCTGAAGGCTCAAGAAGGTGAGGAGCTGAAGGCTCAAGAAGGTGAGGAGCTGAAGGGTCAAGAAGGTGAGGGGCTGAAGGCTAAAAAGGTGAGGAACTGAAAGCTCAAGAAGGTGAGGAGCTGAAGGCTCAAGAAGGTGAGGAGCTGGAGGCTAAAAAGGTGAGGAGCTGAAAGGTCAAGAAGGTGAGGAGGTGAAGGCTGAAAAGGTGAGGAGCTGAAGGCTAAAGAAGGTGAGGAGCTGAAGGCTAAAAAGGTGAGGAGCTGAAGGCTCAAGAAGGTGAGGAGCTGAAGGCTCAAGAAGGTGAGGAGCTGAAGGCTAAAAAGGTGAGGAACTGAAAGCTCAAGAAGGTGAGGAGCTGGAGGCTAAAAAGGTGAGGAGCTGAAGGGTTAAGAAGGTGAGGAGGCGAAGGCTGAAAAGGTGAGGAGCTGAAGGCTCAAGAAGGTGAGGAGCTGAAGGCTCAAGAAGGTGAGGTGCTGAAGGCTCAAGAAGGTGAGGAGCTGAAGGGTCAAAAAGGTGAGGAGCTGAAGGCTGAAAAGGTGAGGAGCTGAAGGCTGAAAAGGTGAGGAGCTGAAGGCTCAAGAAGGTGAGGAGCTGAAGGCTAAAAAGGTGAGGAACTGAAAGCTCAAGAAGGTGAGGAGCTGGAGGCTAAAAAGGTGAGGAGCTGAAGGGTTAAGAAGGTGAGGAGGTGAAGGCTGAAAAGGTGAGGAGCTGAAGGCTCAAGAAGGTGAGGTGCTGAAGGCTAAAAAGGTGAGGAGCTGAAGGCTCAAGAAGGTGAGGAGCTGGAGGCTAAAAAGGTGAGGAGCGGAAGGGTCAATAAGGTGAGGAGCGGAAGGGTCAATAAGGTGAGGAGCTGAAGGCTCAGAAGGTGAGGAGCTGAAGGCTCAAGAAGGTGAGGAGCTGGAGGCTAAAAAGGTGAGGAGCGGAAGGGTCAAGAAGGTGAGGAGCGGAAGGGTCAAGAAGGTGAGGAGCTGAAGGCTCAAGAAGGTGAGGAGCTGAAGGCTCAAGAAGGTGAGGAGCTGAAGGCTCAAGAAGGTGAGGAGCTGAAGGCTCAAGAAGGTGAGGAGCTGAAGGCTCAAGAAGGTGAGGAGCTGAAGGCTAAAAAGGTGAGGCGCTGAAGGCTAAAAAGGTGAGGAGCTGAAGGCTCAGAAGGTGAGGATCTGAAGGCTCAGAAAGTAAGGAGCTGAAGGGTCAAGAGGTGAGGAGCTGAAGGCTCAAGAAGGTGAGGAGCTGGAGGCTAAAAAGGTGAGGAGCTGAAAGGTCAAGAAGGTGAGGAGCTGAAGGCTCAGAAGGTGAGGACCTGAAGGCTGAAAAGGTGAGGACCTGAATGCTGAAAAGGTGAGGAGCTGAAGGCTAAAAAGGTGAGGAGCTGAAGGCTCAAGAAGGTGAGGAGCTGAAGGCTCAAGAAGGTGAGGAGCTTGAGGCTCAAGAAGTTGAGGAGCTGAAGGGTCAAGAAGTTGAGGAGCTGAAGGGTCAAGAAGGTGAGGAGCTGAAGGCTGAAAAGGTGAGGAGCTGAAGGGTCAAGAAGGTGAGGAGCTGAAGGCTAAAAAGGTGAGGAGCTTGAGGCTCAAGAAGGTGAGGAGCTGAAGGGTCAAGAAGGTGAGGAGCTGAAGGCTGAAAAGGTGAGGAGCTGAAGGCTGAAAAGGTGAGGAGCTGAAGGCTCAAGAAGGTGAGGAGCTGAAGGCTAAAAAGGTGAGGAGCAGAAGGCTCAAGAAGGTGAGGAGCTGAAAGCTCAAGAAGGTGAGGAGCTGAAGGCTCAAGAAGGTGAGGAGCTGGAGGCTAAAAAGGTGAGGAGCTGAAAGGTCAAGAAGGTGAGGAGGTGAAGGCTGAAAAGGTGAGGAGCTGAAGGCTCAAGAAGGTGAGGTGCTGAAGGGTCCAGAAGGTGAGGGGCTGAAGGCTCAAGAAGGTGAGGAGCTGAAGGCTCAAGAAGGTGAGGACCTTGAGGCTCAAGAAGTTGAGGAGCTGAAGGGTCAAGAAGGTGAGGAGCTGAAGGGTCAAAAAGGTGAGGAGCTGAAGGCTGAAAAGGTGAGGAGCTGAAGGCTCAAGAAGGTGAGAAGCTGATGGCTAAAGAAGGTGAGGAGCTGAAGGCTAAAAAGGTGAGGAGCTGAAGGCTCAAGAAGGTGAGGAGCTGAAGGTTCAAGAAGGTGAGGAGCTGAAGGCTAAAAAGGTGAGGAACTGAAAGCTCAAGAAGGTGAGGAGCTGGAGGCTAAAAAGGTGAGGAGCTGAAGGGTTAAGAAGGTGAGGAGGCGAAGGCTGAAAAGGTGAGGAGCTGAAGGCTCAAGAAGGTGAGGAGCTGAAGGCTCAAGAAGGTGAGGTGCTGAAGGCTCAAGAAGGTGAGGAGCTGAAGGGTCAAAAAGGTGAGGAGCTGAAGGCTGAAAAGGTGAGGAGCTGAAGGCTGAAAAGGTGAGGAGCTGAAGGCTCAAGAAGGTGAGGAGCTGAAGGCTAAAAAGGTGAGGAACTGAAAGCTCAAGAAGGTGAGGAGCTGGAGGCTAAAAAGGTGAGGAGCTGAAGGGTTTAGAAGGTGAGGAGGTGAAGGCTGAAAAGGTGAGGAGCTGAAGGCTCAAGAAGGTGAGGTGCTGAAGGCTAAAAAGGTGAGGAGCTGAAGGCTCAAGAAGGTGAGGAGCTGGAGGCTAAAAAGGTGAGGAGCGGAAGGGTCAATAAGGTGAGGAGCGGAAGGGTCAATAAGGTGAGGAGCGGAAGGGTCAATAAGGTGAGGAGCTGAAGGCTCAAGAAGGTGAGGAGCTGGAGGCTAAAAAGGTGAGGAGCGGAAGGGTCAAGAAGGTGAGGAGCGGAAGGGTCAAGAAGGTGAGGAGCTGAAGGCTGAAGAAGGTGAGGAGCTGAAGGCTCAAGAAGGTGAGGAGCTGAAGGCTCAAGAAGGTGAGGAGCTGAAGGCTCAAGAAGGTGAGGAGCTGAAGGCTAAAAAGGTGAGGCGCTGAAGGCTAAAAAGGTGAGGAGCTGAAGGCTCAGAAGGTGAGGAGCTGAAGGCTCAAGAAGGTGAGGAGCTGGAGGCTAAAAAGGTGAGGAGCTGAAAGGTCAAGAAGGTGAGGAGCTGAAGGCTCAGAAGGTGAGGACCTGAAGGCTGAAAAGGTGAGGAGCTGAATGCTGAAAAGGTGAGGAGCTGAAGGCTAAAAAGGTGAGGAGCTGAAGGCTCAAGAAGGTGAGGAGCTGAAGGCTCAAGAAGGTGAGGAGCTTGAGGCTCAAGAAGTTGAGGAGCTGAAGGGTCAAGAAGGTGAGGAGCTGAAGGCTGAAAAGGTGAGGAGCTGAAGGGTCAAGAAGGTGAGGAGCTGAAGGCTAAAAAGGTGAGGAGCTTGAGGCTCAAGAAGGTGAGGAGCTGAAGGGTCAAGAAGGTGAGGAGCTGAAGGCTGAAAAGGTGAGGAGCTGAAGGCTGAAAAGGTGAGGAGCTGAAGGCTCAAGAAGGTGAGGAGCTGAAGGCTAAAAAGGTGAGGAGCAGAAGGCTAAAAAGGTGAGGAACTGAAAGCTCAAGAAGGTGAGGAGCTGGAGGCTAAAAAGGTGAGGAGCTGAAGGGTCAAGAAGGTGAGGAGGTGAAGGCTGAAAAGGTGAGGAGCTGAAGGCTCAAGAAGGTGAGGAGCTGAAGGCTAAAAAGGTGAGGCGCTGAAGGCTAAAAAGGTGAGGAGCTGAAGGCTCAGAAGGTGAGGAGCTGAAGGGTCAAGAGGTGAGGAGCTGAAGGGTCAAGAAGGTGAGGAGCTGAAGGCTCAAGAAGGTGAGGAGCTGAAGGCTAAAAAGGTTAGGAACTGAAAGCTCAAGAAGGTGAGGAGCTGAAGGCTCAAGAAGGTGAGGAGCTGGAGGCTAAAAAGGTGAGGAGCTGAAAGGTCAAGAAGGTGAGGAGCTGAAGGCTCAGAAGGTGAGGACCTGAAGGCTGAAAAGGTGAGGAGCTGAATGCTGAAAAGGTGAGGAGCTGAAGGCTAAAAAGGTGAGGAGCTGAAGGCTCAAGAAGGTGAGGAGCTGAAGGCTCAAGAAGGTGAGGAGCTGGAGGCTAAAAAGGTGAGGAGCTGAAGGGTCAAGAAGGTGAGGAGGTGAAGGCTAAAAAGGTGAGGAGCTGAAGGGTTAAGAAGGTGAGGAGGTGAAGGCTGAAAAGGTGAGGAGCTGAAGGCTCAAGAAGGTGAGGAGCTGGAGGCTAAAAAGGTGAGGAGCTGAAAGGTCAAGAAGGTGAGGAGCTGAAGGCTCAGAAGGTGAGGACCTGAAGGCTGAAAAGGTGAGGAGCTGAATGCTGAAAAGGTGAGGAGCTGAAGGCTAAAAAGGTGAGGAGCTGAAGGGTCAAGAAGGTGAGGAGCTGAAGGCTCAAGAAGGTGAGGAGCTGAAGGGTCAAGAAGGTGAGGAGCTGAAGGGTCAAGAAGGTGAGGAGCTGAAGGGTCAAGAAGGTGAGGAGCTGAAGGGTCAAGAAGGTGAGGAGCTGAAGGCTAAAAAGGTGAGGAGCTGAAGGCTAAAAAGGTGAGGAGCTGAAGGCTCAAGAAGGTGAGGAGCTGAAGGCTCAAGAAGGTGAGGAGCTGAAGGGTCAAGAAGGTGAGGAGCTGAAGGCTCAAGAAGTAGAGGAGCTGAAGGGTCAAGAAGGTGAGGAGCTGAAGGGTCAAGAAGGTGAGGAGCTGAAGGGTCAAGAAGGTGAGGAGCTGAAGGGTCAAGAAGGTGAGGAGCTGAAGGGTCAAGAAGGTGAGGAGCTGAAGGCTAAAAAGGTGAGGAGCTGAAGGCTAAAAAGGTGAGGAGCTGAAGGCTCAAGAAGGTGAGGAGCTGAAGGCTCAAGAGGGTGAGGAGCTGAAGGGTCAAGAAGGTGAGGAGCTGAAGGGTCAAGAAGGTGAGGAGCAGAAGGCTAAAAAGGTGAGGAGCTGAAGGCTCAAGAAGGTGAGGAGCTGAAGGGTCAAGAAGGTGAGGAGCTGAAGGCTCAAGAAGGTGAGGAGCTGAAGGCTCAAGAAGGTGAGGAGCTGAAGGGTCAAGAAGGTGAGGAGCAGAAGGGTCAAGAAGGTGAGGAGCTGAAGGCTAAAAAGGTGAGGAGCTGAAGGCTCAAGAAGGTGAGGAGCTGAAGGCTAAAAAGGTGAGGAGCTGAAGGGTCAAGAAGGTGAGGAGCTGAAGGCTCAAGAAGGTGAGGAGCTGAAGGCTCAAGAAGGTGAGGAGCTGAAGGGTCAAGAAGGTGAGGAGCTGAAGGCTCAAGAAGGTGAGGAGCTGAAGGCTCAAGAAGGTGAGGAGCTGAAGGGTCAAGAAGGTGAGGAGCAGAAGGTTAAAAAGGTGAGGAGCTTAAGGCTCAAGAAGGTGAGGAGATGAAGGCTCAAGAATGTGAGGAGCTGAAGGCTCAAGAAGGTGAGGAGCTGAAGGATAAAAAGGTGAGGAGCTGAAGGCTCAAGAAGGTGAGGAGCTGAAGGCTCAAGAATGTGAGGAGCTGAAGGCTCAAGAAGGTGAGGAGCTGAAGGTTAAATAAGGTGAGGAGCTGAAGGCTCAAGAAGGTGAGGAGCTGAAGGGTCAAGAAGGTGAGGAGCTGAAGTCTCAAGAAGGTGAGGAGCTGAAGGATAAAAAGGTGAGGAGCTGAAGAGTCAAGAAGGTGAGGAGCTGAAGGATAAAAAGGTGAGGAGCTGAAATCTCAAGAAGGTGAGGAGCTGAAGGCTCAAGAAGGTGAGGAGCTGAAGTCTAAAAAGGTGAGGAGCTGAAGGCTCAAGGAGGTGAGGAGCTGTAGGCTCAAGAGGGTGAGGAGCTGAAGGGTCAAGAAGGTGAGGAGCTGAAGGGTCAAGAAGGTGAGGAGCTGAAGGCTCAAGAAGGTGAGGAGCTGAAGCCTCAAGAAGGTGAGGAGCTGAAGGCTCAAGAAGGTGAGGAGATGAAGGCTCAAGAAGGTGAGGAGCTGAAGGCTCAAGAAGGTGAGGAGATGAAGGCTCAAGAAGGTGAGGAGATGAAAGTTAAAAAGGTGAGGAGATGAAGTCTCAAGAAGGTGAGGAGCTGAAGGACAAAAAGGTGAGGAGCTGAAGGGTAAATAACGTGAGGAGCTGAATGCTCAAGAAGTTGAGGAGCTGAAGGGTCAAGAAGGTGAGGAGATGAAGGCTCAAGAAGGTGAGGAGCTGAAGGCTCAAGAAGGTGAGGAGCTGAAGCCTCAAGAAGGTGAGGAGCTGAAGGCTCAAGAAGGTGAGGAGATGAAGGCTCAAGAAGGTGAGGAGCTGAAGCCTCAAGAAGGTGAGGAGCTGAAGGCTCAAGAAGGTGAGGAGATGAAGGCTCAAGAAGGTGAGGAGCTGAAAGTTAAAAAGGTGAGGAGCTGAAGGCTAAAAAGGTGAGGAGCTGAAGGCTCAAGAAGGTGAGGAGCTGAAGGCTCAAGAAGGTGAGGAGATGAAGGCTCAAGAAGGTGAGGAGCTGAAGGCTCAAGAAGGTGAGGAGCTGAAGGCTCAAGAAGGTGAGCAGATGAAGGCTCAAGAAGGTGAGGAGCTGAAAGTTAAAAAGGTGAGGAGCTGAAGGCTCAAGAAGGTGAGGAGCTGAAGGATAAAAAGGTGAGGAGCTGAAGGTTAAAAAGGTGAGGAGCTGAAGGCTCAAGAAGGTGAGGAGCTGAAGGCTAAAAAGGTGAGGAGCTGAAGGCTCAAGAAGGTGAGGAGCTGAAGGCTCAAGAAGGTGAGGAGCTGAAGGCTAAAAAGGTGAGGAGCTGAAGGCTCAAGAAGGTGAGGAGCTGAAGGCTAAAAAGGTGAGGAGCTGAAGGGTCAAGAAGGTGAGGAGCTGAAGGGTCAATATGGTGAGGAGCTGAAGGCTCAAGAAGGTGAGGAGCTGAAGGCTCAAGAAGGTGAGGAGCTGAAGGCTCAAGAAGGTGAGGAGCTGAAAGCTAAACAGGTGAGGAGCTGAAGGCTCAAGAAGGTGAGGAGCTGAAGGCTAAAAAGGTGAGGAGCTGAATGCTCAAGAAGGTGAGGAGCTTAAAGCTAAACAGGTGAGGAGCTGAAGGCTCAAGAAGGTGAGGAGCTGAAGGCTAAAAAGGTGAGGAGCTGAAAGCTCAAGAGGCTGAGGAGCTGAAGGCTCAAGAAGGTGAGGAGCTGAAGGCTAAAAAGGTGAGGAGCTGAATGCTCAAGAAGGTGAGGAGCTTAAAGCTAAACAGGTGAGGAGCTGAAGGCTCAAGAAGGTGAGGAGCTGAAGGCTAAAAAGGTGAGGAGCTGAAGGCTAAAAAGGTGAGGAGCTGAAGGCTAAAAATGTGAGGAGCTGAAGGCTCAAGAAGGTGAGGAGCTGAAGGCTCAAGAAGGTGAGGAGCTGAAGGCTCAAGAAGTTGAGGAGCTGGAGGCTAAAAAGGTGAGGAGCTGAAGGCTCAAGAAGGTGAGGAGCTGAAGGTTAAAAAGGTGAGGAGCTGAAGGCTCAAGAGGGTGAGGAGCTGAAGGTTAAAAAGGTGAGGAGCTGAAGGCTAAAAAGGTGAGGAGTTGAAGGTTAAAAAGGTGAGGAGCTGAAGGGTCAAGAAGGTGAGGAGCTGAAGGTTAAAAAGGTGAGGAGCTGAAGGCTAAAAAGGTGAGGAGCTGAAGGCTCAAGAGGGTGAGGAGCTGAAGGCTCAAGAAGGTGAGGAGCTGAAGGCTCAAGAAGGTGAGGAGCTGAAGGGTCAAGAAGGTGAGGAGCTGAAGGCTAAAGAGGGTGAGGAGCTGAAGGCTCAAGAAGGTGAGGAGCTGATGGGTAAAGAAGGTGAGGAGCTGAAGGCTCAAGAGGGTGAGGAGCTGAAGGGTCAAGAAGGTGAGGAGCTAAAGGCTCAAAAGGTGAGGAGCTGAAGGCTCAATAAGATGAGGAGCTGAATGCTGAAAAGGTGAGGAGCTGAAGGCTAAAAAGGTGAGGAGCTGAAGGTTAAAAAGGTGAGGAGCTGAAGGGTCAAGAAGGTGAGGAGCTGAAGGTTAAAAAGGTGAGGAGCTGAAGGCTAAAAAGGTGAGGAGCTGAAGGTTAAAAAGGTGAGGAGCTGAAGGCTCAAGAGGGTGAGGAGCTGAAGGCTCAAGAAGGTGAGGAGCTGAAGGGTCAAGAAGGTGAGGAGCTGAAGGCTCAAGAAGGTGAGGTGCTGAAGGCTCAAGAAGGTGAGGAGCTGAAGGGTCAAGAAGGTGAGGAGCTGAAGGGTCAAGAAGGTGAGGAGCTGAAGGGTCAAGAAGGTGAGGAGCTGAAGGCTCAAGAAGGTGAGGAGCTGAAGGCTGAAAAGGTGAGGAGCTGAAGGCTCAAGAAGGTGAGGAGCTGAAGGGTCAAGAAGGTGAGGGGCTGAAGGCTAAAAAGGTGAGGAACTGAAAGCTCAAGAAGGTGAGGAGCTGGAGGCTAAATAGGTGAGGAGCTGAAGGCTCAAGAAGGTGAGGAGCTGAAGGCTAAAAAGGTGAGGAGCTGAAGGCTCAAGAAGGTGAGGAGCAGAAGGGTCAAGAAGGTGAGGAGCTGAAGGCTAAAAAGGTGAGGAGCTGAAGGGTCAATAAGGTGAGGAGCTGAAGGGTCAAGAAGGTGAGGAGCTGAAGGCTCAAGAAGGTGAGGAGCTGAAGGCTCAAGAAGGTGAGGAGCTGAAGGCTCAAGAAGGTGAGGAGCTGAAGGATAAAAAGGTGAGGAGCTGAAGGCTCAAGAGGGTGAGGAGCTGAAGGCTCAAGAAGGTGAGGAGCTGAAGGGTCAAGAAGGTGAGGAGCTGAAGGCTCAAGAAGGTGAGGTGCTGAAGGCTCAAGAAGGTGAGGAGCTGAAGGGTCAAGAAGGTGAGGAGCTGAAGGGTCAAGAAGGTGAGGAGCTGAAGGGTCAAGAAGGTGAGGAGCTGAAGGCTCAAGAAGGTGAGGAGCTGAAGGCTGAAAAGGTGAGGAGCTGAAGGCTCAAGAAGGTGAGGAGCTGAAGGGTCAAGAAGGTGAGGGGCTGAAGGCTAAAAAGGTGAGGAACTGAAAGCTCAAGAAGGTGAGGAGCTGGAGGCTAAATAGGTGAGGAGCTGAAGGCTCAAGAAGGTGAGGAGCTGAAGGCTAAAAAGGTGAGGAGCTGAAGGCTCAAGAAGGTGAGGAGCAGAAGGGTCAAGAAGGTGAGGAGCTGAAGGCTAAAAAGGTGAGGAGCTGAAGGGTCAATAAGGTGAGGAGCTGAAGGGTCAAGAAGGTGAGGAGCTGAAGGCTCAAGAAGGTGAGGAGCTGAAGGCTCAAGAAGGTGAGGAGCTGAAGGCTCAAGAAGGTGAGGAGCTGAAGGCTCAAGAAGGTGAGGAGCTGAAGGCTAAAAAGGTGAGGAGCTGAAGGCTAAAAAGGTGAGGAGCTGAAGGCTAAAAATGTGAGGAGCTGAAGGCAAAAAAGGTGAGGAGCTGAAGGCTAAAAAGGTGAGGAGCTGAAGGCTCAAGAAGGTGAGGAGCTGAAGGCTAAAAAGGTGAGGAGCTGAAGGCTCAAGAAGGTGAGGAGCTGAAGGTTAAAAAGGTGAGGAGCTGAAGGATAAAAAGGTGAGGAGCTGAAGGCTCAAGAGGGTGAGGAGCTGAAGGTTAAAAAGGTGAGGAGCTGAAGGCTAAAAAGGTGAGGAGCTGAAGGTTAAAAAGGTGAGGAGCTGAAGGGTCAAGAAGGTGAGGAGCTGAAGGTTAAAAAGGTGAGGAGCTGAAGGCTAAAAAGGTAAGGAGCTGAAGGATAAAAAGGTGAGGAGCTGAAGGCTCAAGAGGGTGAGGAGCTGAAGGCTCAAGAAGGTGAGGAGCTGAAGGCTCAAGAAGGTGAGGAGCTGAAGGCTCAAGAAGGTGAGGAGCTGATGGGTCAAGAAGGTGAGGAGCTGAAGGCTCAAGAAGGTGAGGAGCTGAAGGCTCAAGAAGGTGAGGAGCTGAAGGCTCAATAAGATGAGGAGCTGAAGGCTAAAAAGGTGAGGAGCTGAAGGCTAAAAAGGTGAGGAGCTGAAGGCTCAAGAAGGTGAGGAGCTGAAGGCTCAGAAGGTGAGGAGCTGAAGGCTAAAAAGGTGAGGAGCTGAAGGCTCAAGAAGGTGAGGAGCTGAAGGGTGAAGAAGGTGAGGGGCTGAAGGCTAAAAAGGTGAGGAGCTGAAGGCTCAAGATGGTGAGGAGCTGGAGGCTAAAAAGGTGAGGAGCTGAAGGGTCAAGAAGGTGAGGAGCTGAAGGCTAAAAAGGTGAGGAGCTGAATGCTCAAGAAGGTGAGGAGCTTAAAGCTAAACAGGTGAGGAGCTGAAGGTTAAAAAGGTGAGGAGCTGAAGGCTAAAAAGGTGAGGAGCTGAAGGCTAAAAAGGTGAGGAGCTGAAGGTTAAAAAGGTGAGGAGCTGAAGGATAAAAAGGTGAGGAGCTGAAGGCTCAAGAGGGTGAGGAGCTGAAGGCTCAAGAGGGTGAGGAGCTGAAGGTTAAAAAGGTGAGGAGCTGAAGGTTAAAAAGGTGAGGAGCTGAAGGGTCAAGAAGGTGAGGAGCTGAAGGTTAAAAAGGTGAGGAGCTGAAGGCTAAAAAGGTGAGGAGCTGAAGGTTAAAAAGGTGAGGAGCTGAAGGATAAAAAGGTGAGGAGCTGAAGGCTCAAGAGGGTGAGGAGCTGAAGGCTCAAGAAGGTGAGGAGCTGAAGCCTCAAGAAGGTGAGGAGCTGAAGGCTCAAGAAGGTGAGGAGCTGAAGGCTAAAGAGGGTGAGGAGCTGAAGGCTCAAGAAGGTGAGGAGCTGATGGGTCAAGAAGGTGAGGAGCTGAAGGCTCAAGAAGGTGAGGAGCTAAAGGCTAAAAAGGTGAGGAGCTGAAGGCTAAAAAGGTGAGGAGCTGAAGGCTCAAGAAGGTGAGGAGCTGAAGGGTCAAGAAGGTGAGGGGCTGAAGGCTAAAAAGGTGAGGAGCTGAAGGCTCAAGATGGTGAGGAGCTGGAGGCTAAAAAGGTGAGGAGCTGAAGGGTCAAGAAGGTGAGGAGCTGAAAGCTAAACAGGTGAGGAGCTGAAGGCTCAAGAAGGTGAGGAGCTGAAGGGTCAAGAAGGTGAGGAGCTGAAGGCTGAAAAGGTGAGGAGCTGAATGCTGAAAAGGTGAGGAGCTGAAGGCTAAAAAGGTGAGGAGCTGAAGGGTCAAGAAGGTGAGGAGCTGAAGGCTGAAGAAGGTGAGGAGCTTGAGGCTCAAGAAGTTGAGGAGCTGAAGGGTAAAGAAGGTGAGGAGCTGAAGGCTGAAAAGGTGAGGAGCTGAATGCTGAAAAGGTGAGGAGCTGAAGGCTAAAAAGGTGAGGAGCTGAAGGCTCAGAAGGTGAGGACCTGAAGGGTCAAGAGGGTGAGGAGCTGAAGGCTCAAGAAGGTGAGGAGCTGAAGGGTCAAGAAGGTGAGGAGCTGAAGGGTCAAGAAGGTGAGGAGCTGAAGGGTCAAGAAGGTGAGGAGCTGAAGGGTCAAGAAGGTGAGGAGCTGAAGGCTAAAAAGGTGAGGAGCTGAAGGCTGAAAAGGTGAGCAGCTGAAGGCTGAAAAGGTGAGGAGCTGAAGGCTTAAGAAGGTGAGGAGCTGAAGGCTCAAGAAGGTGAGGAGCTGAAGGGTCAAGAAGGTGAGGAGGTGAAGGCTGAAAAGGTGAGGAGCTGAAGGCTCAGAAGGTGAGGAGCTGAAGGCTCAAGAAGGTGAGGAGCTGAAGGCTCAGAAGGTGAGGAGCTGAAGGGTCAAGAAGGTGAGGAGCTGAAGGCTCAAGAAGGTGAGGAGCTGAAGGCTCAAGAAGGTGAGGAGCTGAAGGCTCAGAAGGTGAGGAGCTGAAGGCTCAGAACGTGAGGAGCTGAAGGCTCAAGAAGGTGAGGAGCTGAAGGCTAAAAAGGTGAGGAGCTGAAGGGTCAAGAAGGTGAGGAGCTGAAGGCTAAAAAGGTGAGGAGCTGAAGGGTCAAGAAGGTGAGGAGCTGAAGGCTCAGAAGGTGAGGAGCTGAAGGCTGAAAAGGTGAGGAGCTGAATGCTGAAAAGGTGAGGAGCTGAAGGCTAAAAAGGTGAGGAGCTGAAGGCTCAAGAAGGTGAGGAGCTGAAGGCTCAAGAAGGTGAGGAGCTGAAGGCTCAGAAGGTGAGGAGCTGAAGGCTCAAGAAGGTGAGGAGCTTGAGGCTCAAGAGTTGAGGAGCTGAAGGGTCAAGAAGTTGAGGAGCTGAAGGCTCAAGAAGGTGAGGAGCTGAAGGCTCAAGAAGGTGAGGAGCTGAATGCTGAAAAGGTGAGGAGCTGAAGGCTAAAAAGGTGAGGAGCTGAAGGCTCAGAAGGTGAGGACCTGAAGGGTCAAGAGGGTGAGGAGCTGAAGGCTCAAGAAGGTGAGGAGCTGAAGGGTCAAGAAGGTGAGGAGCTGAAGGCTCAAGAAGGTGAGGAGCTGAAGGCTCAAGAAGGTGAGGAGCTGAAGGCTCAAGAAGGTGAGGAGCTGAAGGGTCAAGAAGGTGAGGAGCTGAAGGCTAAAAAGGTGAGGAGCTGAAGGCTGAAAAGGTGAGCAGCTGAAGGCTGAAAAGGTGAGGATCTGAAGGCTTAAGAAGGTGAGGAGCTGAAGGCTCAAGAAGGTGAGGAGCTGAAGGGTCAAGAAGGTGAGGAGGTGAAGGCTGAAAAGGTGAGGAGCTGAAGGCTCAGAAGGTGAGGAGCTGAAGGCTCAAGAAGGTGAGGAGCTGAAGGCTCAAGAAGGTGAGGAGCTGAAGGCTCAGAAGGTGAGGAGCTGAAGGCTCAAGAAGGTGAGGATCTTGAGGCTCAAGAGTTGAGGAGCTGAAGGGTCAAGAAGTTGAGGAGCTGAAGGCTCAAGAAGGTGAGGAGCTGAAGGCTCAAGAAGGTGAGGAGCTGAATGCTGAAAAGGTGAGGAGCTGAAGGCTAAAAAGGTGAGGAGCTGAAGGCTCAGAAGGTGAGGACCTGAAGGGTCAAGAGGGTGAGGAGCTGAAGGCTCAAGAAGGTGAGGAGCTGAAGGGTCAAGAAGGTGAGGAGCTGAAGGCTCAAGAAGGTGAGGAGCTGAAGGGTCAAGAAGGTGAGGAGCTGAAGGGTCAAGAAGGTGAGGAGCTGAAGGCTAAAAAGGTGAGGAGCTGAAGGCTAAAAAGGTGAGGAGCTGAAGGCTCAAGAAGGTGAGGAGCTTAAAGCTAAACAGGTGAGGAGCTGAAGGTTAAAAAGGTGAGGAGCTGAAGGCTAAAAAGGTGAGGAGCTGAAGGCTAAAAAGGTGAGGAGCTGAAGGTTAAAAAGGTGAGGAGCTGAAGGATAAAAAGGTGAGGAGCTGAAGGCTCAAGAGGGTGAGGAGCTGAAGGCTCAAGAGGGTGAGGAGCTGAAGGTTAAAAAGGTGAGGAGCTGAAGGTTAAAAAGGTGAGGAGCTGAAGGGTCAAGAAGGTGAGGAGCTGAAGGTTAAAAAGGTGAGGAGCTGAAGGCTAAAAAGGTGAGGAGCTGAAGGTTAAAAAGGTGAGGAGCTGAAGGATAAAAAGGTGAGGAGCTGAAGGCTCAAGAGGGTGAGGAGCTGAAGGCTCAAGAAGGTGAGGAGCTGAAGCCTCAAGAAGGTGAGGAGCTGAAGGCTCAAGAAGGTGAGGAGCTGAAGGCTAAAGAGGGTGAGGAGCTGAAGGCTCAAGAAGGTGAGGAGCTGATGGGTCAAGAAGGTGAGGAGCTGAAGGCTCAAGAAGGTGAGGAGCTAAAGGCTAAAAAGGTGAGGAGCTGAAGGCTAAAAAGGTGAGGAGCTGAAGGCTCAAGAAGGTGAGGAGCTGAAGGGTCAAGAAGGTGAGGGGCTGAAGGCTAAAAAGGTGAGGAGCTGAAGGCTCAAGATGGTGAGGAGCTGGAGGCTAAAAAGGTGAGGAGCTGAAGGGTCAAGAAGGTGAGGAGCTGAAAGCTAAACAGGTGAGGAGCTGAAGGCTCAAGAAGGTGAGGAGCTGAAGGGTCAAGAAGGTGAGGAGCTGAAGGCTGAAAAGGTGAGGAGCTGAATGCTGAAAAGGTGAGGAGCTGAAGGCTAAAAAGGTGAGGAGCTGAAGGGTCAAGAAGGTGAGGAGCTGAAGGCTGAAGAAGGTGAGGAGCTTGAGGCTCAAGAAGTTGAGGAGCTGAAGGGTAAAGAAGGTGAGGAGCTGAAGGCTGAAAAGGTGAGGAGCTGAATGCTGAAAAGGTGAGGAGCTGAAGGCTAAAAAGGTGAGGAGCTGAAGGCTCAGAAGGTGAGGACCTGAAGGGTCAAGAGGGTGAGGAGCTGAAGGCTCAAGAAGGTGAGGAGCTGAAGGGTCAAGAAGGTGAGGAGCTGAAGGGTCAAGAAGGTGAGGAGCTGAAGGGTCAAGAAGGTGAGGAGCTGAAGGGTCAAGAAGGTGAGGAGCTGAAGGCTAAAAAGGTGAGGAGCTGAAGGCTGAAAAGGTGAGCAGCTGAAGGCTGAAAAGGTGAGGAGCTGAAGGCTTAAGAAGGTGAGGAGCTGAAGGCTCAAGAAGGTGAGGAGCTGAAGGGTCAAGAAGGTGAGGAGGTGAAGGCTGAAAAGGTGAGGAGCTGAAGGCTCAGAAGGTGAGGAGCTGAAGGCTCAAGAAGGTGAGGAGCTGAAGGCTCAGAAGGTGAGGAGCTGAAGGGTCAAGAAGGTGAGGAGCTGAAGGCTCAAGAAGGTGAGGAGCTGAAGGCTCAAGAAGGTGAGGAGCTGAAGGCTCAGAAGGTGAGGAGCTGAAGGCTCAGAACGTGAGGAGCTGAAGGCTCAAGAAGGTGAGGAGCTGAAGGCTAAAAAGGTGAGGAGCTGAAGGGTCAAGAAGGTGAGGAGCTGAAGGCTAAAAAGGTGAGGAGCTGAAGGGTCAAGAAGGTGAGGAGCTGAAGGCTCAGAAGGTGAGGAGCTGAAGGCTGAAAAGGTGAGGAGCTGAATGCTGAAAAGGTGAGGAGCTGAAGGCTAAAAAGGTGAGGAGCTGAAGGCTCAAGAAGGTGAGGAGCTGAAGGCTCAAGAAGGTGAGGAGCTGAAGGCTCAGAAGGTGAGGAGCTGAAGGCTCAAGAAGGTGAGGAGCTTGAGGCTCAAGAGTTGAGGAGCTGAAGGGTCAAGAAGTTGAGGAGCTGAAGGCTCAAGAAGGTGAGGAGCTGAAGGCTCAAGAAGGTGAGGAGCTGAATGCTGAAAAGGTGAGGAGCTGAAGGCTAAAAAGGTGAGGAGCTGAAGGCTCAGAAGGTGAGGACCTGAAGGGTCAAGAGGGTGAGGAGCTGAAGGCTCAAGAAGGTGAGGAGCTGAAGGGTCAAGAAGGTGAGGAGCTGAAGGCTCAAGAAGGTGAGGAGCTGAAGGCTCAAGAAGGTGAGGAGCTGAAGGCTCAAGAAGGTGAGGAGCTGAAGGGTCAAGAAGGTGAGGAGCTGAAGGCTAAAAAGGTGAGGAGCTGAAGGCTGAAAAGGTGAGCAGCTGAAGGCTGAAAAGGTGAGGATCTGAAGGCTTAAGAAGGTGAGGAGCTGAAGGCTCAAGAAGGTGAGGAGCTGAAGGGTCAAGAAGGTGAGGAGGTGAAGGCTGAAAAGGTGAGGAGCTGAAGGCTCAGAAGGTGAGGAGCTGAAGGCTCAAGAAGGTGAGGAGCTGAAGGCTCAAGAAGGTGAGGAGCTGAAGGCTCAGAAGGTGAGGAGCTGAAGGCTCAAGAAGGTGAGGATCTTGAGGCTCAAGAGTTGAGGAGCTGAAGGGTCAAGAAGTTGAGGAGCTGAAGGCTCAAGAAGGTGAGGAGCTGAAGGCTCAAGAAGGTGAGGAGCTGAATGCTGAAAAGGTGAGGAGCTGAAGGCTAAAAAGGTGAGGAGCTGAAGGCTCAGAAGGTGAGGACCTGAAGGGTCAAGAGGGTGAGGAGCTGAAGGCTCAAGAAGGTGAGGAGCTGAAGGGTCAAGAAGGTGAGGAGCTGAAGGCTCAAGAAGGTGAGGAGCTGAAGGCTCAAGAAGGTGAGGAGCTGAAGGCTCAAGAAGGTGAGGAGCTGAAGGGTCAAGAAGGTGAGGAGCTGAAGGCTCAAGAAGGTGAGGAGCTGAAGGCTCAAGAAGGTGAGGAGCTGAAGGGTCAAGAAGGTGAGGGGCTGAAGGCTAAAAAGGTGAGGAACTGAAAGCTCAAGAAGGTGAGGAGCTGAAGGCTCAAGAAGGTGAGGAGCTGGAGGCTAAAAAGGTGAGGAGCTGAAAGGTCAAGAAGGTGAGGAGGTGAAGGCTGAAAAGGTGAGGAGCTGAAGGCTAAAGAAGGTGAGGAGCTGAAGGCTAAAAAGGTGAGGAGCTGAAGGCTCAAGAAGGTGAGGAGCTGAAGGCTCAAGAAGGTGAGGAGCTGAAGGCTAAAAAGGTGAGGAACTGAAAGCTCAAGAAGGTGAGGAGCTGGAGGCTAAAAAGGTGAGGAGCTGAAGGGTTAAGAAGGTGAGGAGGCGAAGGCTGAAAAGGTGAGGAGCTGAAGGCTCAAGAAGGTGAGGAGCTGAAGGCTCAAGAAGGTGAGGTGCTGAAGGCTCAAGAAGGTGAGGAGCTGAAGGGTCAAAAAGGTGAGGAGCTGAAGGCTGAAAAGGTGAGGAGCTGAAGGCTGAAAAGGTGAGGAGCTGAAGGCTCAAGAAGGTGAGGAGCTGAAGGCTAAAAAGGTGAGGAACTGAAAGCTCAAGAAGGTGAGGAGCTGGAGGCTAAAAAGGTGAGGAGCTGAAGGGTTAAGAAGGTGAGGAGGTGAAGGCTGAAAAGGTGAGGAGCTGAAGGCTCAAGAAGGTGAGGTGCTGAAGGCTAAAAAGGTGAGGAGCTGAAGGCTCAAGAAGGTGAGGAGCTGGAGGCTAAAAAGGTGAGGAGCGGAAGGGTCAATAAGGTGAGGAGCGGAAGGGTCAATAAGGTGAGGAGCTGAAGGCTCAGAAGGTGAGGAGCTGAAGGCTCAAGAAGGTGAGGAGCTGGAGGCTAAAAAGGTGAGGAGCGGAAGGGTCAAGAAGGTGAGGAGCGGAAGGGTCAAGAAGGTGAGGAGCTGAAGGCTCAAGAAGGTGAGGAGCTGAAGGCTCAAGAAGGTGAGGAGCTGAAGGCTCAAGAAGGTGAGGAGCTGAAGGCTCAAGAAGGTGAGGAGCTGAAGGCTCAAGAAGGTGAGGAGCTGAAGGCTAAAAAGGTGAGGCGCTGAAGGCTAAAAAGGTGAGGAGCTGAAGGCTCAGAAGGTGAGGATCTGAAGGCTCAGAAAGTAAGGAGCTGAAGGGTCAAGAGGTGAGGAGCTGAAGGCTCAAGAAGGTGAGGAGCTGGAGGCTAAAAAGGTGAGGAGCTGAAAGGTCAAGAAGGTGAGGAGCTGAAGGCTCAGAAGGTGAGGAGCTGAAGGGTCAAGAAGGTGAGGAGCTGAAGGCTGAAAAGGTGAGGAGCTGAAGGGTCAAGAAGGTGAGGAGCTGAAGGCTAAAAAGGTGAGGAGCTTGAGGCTCAAGAAGGTGAGGAGCTGAAGGGTCAAGAAGGTGAGGAGCTGAAGGCTGAAAAGGTGAGGAGCTGAAGGCTGAAAAGGTGAGGAGCTGAAGGCTCAAGAAGGTGAGGAGCTGAAGGCTAAAAAGGTGAGGAGCAGAAGGCTCAAGAAGGTGAGGAGCTGAAAGCTCAAGAAGGTGAGGAGCTGAAGGCTCAAGAAGGTGAGGAGCTGGAGGCTAAAAAGGTGAGGAGCTGAAAGGTCAAGAAGGTGAGGAGGTGAAGGCTGAAAAGGTGAGGAGCTGAAGGCTCAAGAAGGTGAGGTGCTGAAGGGTCCAGAAGGTGAGGGGCTGAAGGCTCAAGAAGGTGAGGAGCTGAAGGCTCAAGAAGGTGAGGACCTTGAGGCTCAAGAAGTTGAGGAGCTGAAGGGTCAAGAAGGTGAGGAGCTGAAGGGTCAAAAAGGTGAGGAGCTGAAGGCTGAAAAGGTGAGGAGCTGAAGGCTCAAGAAGGTGAGAAGCTGATGGCTAAAGAAGGTGAGGAGCTGAAGGCTAAAAAGGTGAGGAGCTGAAGGCTCAAGAAGGTGAGGAGCTGAAGGTTCAAGAAGGTGAGGAGCTGAAGGCTAAAAAGGTGAGGAACTGAAAGCTCAAGAAGGTGAGGAGCTGGAGGCTAAAAAGGTGAGGAGCTGAAGGGTTAAGAAGGTGAGGAGGCGAAGGCTGAAAAGGTGAGGAGCTGAAGGCTCAAGAAGGTGAGGAGCTGAAGGCTCAAGAAGGTGAGGTGCTGAAGGCTCAAGAAGGTGAGGAGCTGAAGGGTCAAAAAGGTGAGGAGCTGAAGGCTGAAAAGGTGAGGAGCTGAAGGCTGAAAAGGTGAGGAGCTGAAGGCTCAAGAAGGTGAGGAGCTGAAGGCTAAAAAGGTGAGGAACTGAAAGCTCAAGAAGGTGAGGAGCTGGAGGCTAAAAAGGTGAGGAGCTGAAGGGTTAAGAAGGTGAGGAGGTGAAGGCTGAAAAGGTGAGGAGCTGAAGGCTCAAGAAGGTGAGGTGCTGAAGGCTAAAAAGGTGAGGAGCTGAAGGCTCAAGAAGGTGAGGAGCTGGAGGCTAAAAAGGTGAGGAGCGGAAGGGTCAATAAGGTGAGGAGCGGAAGGGTCAATAAGGTGAGGAGCGGAAGGGTCAATAAGGTGAGGAGCTGAAGGCTCAAGAAGGTGAGGAGCTGGAGGCTAAAAAGGTGAGGAGCGGAAGGGTCAAGAAGGTGAGGAGCGGAAGGGTCAAGAAGGTGAGGAGCTGAAGGCTCAAGAAGGTGAGGAGCTGAAGGCTCAAGAAGGTGAGGAGCTGAAGGCTCAAGAAGGTGAGGAGCTGAAGGCTCAAGAAGGTGAGGAGCTGAAGGCTAAAAAGGTGAGGCGCTGAAGGCTAAAAAGGTGAGGAGCTGAAGGCTCAGAAGGTAAGGAGCTGAAGGGTCAAGAGGTGAGGAGCTGAAGGCTCAAGAAGGTGAGGAGCTGGAGGCTAAAAAGGTGAGGAGCTGAAAGGTCAAGAAGGTGAGGAGCTGAAGGCTCAGAAGGTGAGGACCTGAAGGCTGAAAAGGTGAGGAGCTGAATGCTGAAAAGGTGAGGAGCTGAAGGCTAAAAAGGTGAGGAGCTGAAGGCTCAAGAAGGTGAGGAGCTGAAGGCTCAAGAAGGTGAGGAGCTTGAGGCTCAAGAAGTTGAGGAGCTGAAGGGTCAAGAAGGTGAGGAGCTGAAGGCTGAAAAGGTGAGGAGCTGAAGGGTCAAGAAGGTGAGGAGCTGAAGGCTAAAAAGGTGAGGAGCTTGAGGCTCAAGAAGGTGAGGAGCTGAAGGGTCAAGAAGGTGAGGAGCTGAAGGCTGAAAAGGTGAGGAGCTGAAGGCTGAAAAGGTGAGGAGCTGAAGGCTCAAGAAGGTGAGGAGCTGAAGGCTAAAAAGGTGAGGAGCAGAAGGCTCAAGAAGGTGAGGAGCTGAAAGCTCAAGAAGGTGAGGAGCTGAAGGCTCAAGAAGGTGAGGAGCTGGAGGCTAAAAAGGTGAGGAGCTGAAGGCTCAAGAAGGTGAGGTGCTGAAGGGTCCAGAAGGTGAGGGGCTGAAGGCTAAAAAGGTGAGGAGCTGAAGGCTCAAGAAGGTGAGGAGCTGAAGGCTCAGAAGGTGAGGAGCTGAAGGCTCAAGAAGGTGAGGTGCTGAAGGCTCAAGAAGGTGAGGAGCTGAAGGGTCAAGAAGTTGAGGAGCTGAAGGGTCAATAAGGTGAGGAGCTGAAGGCTCAAGAAGGTGAGGAGCTGAAGGGTCAAGAAGGTGAGGAGCTGAAGGGTCAAAAAGGTGAGGAGCTGAAGGCTGAAAAGGTGAGGAGCTGAAGGCTGAAAAGGTGAGGAGCTTAAGGCTCAAGAAGGTGAGGAGCTGAAGGGTCAAGAAGGTGAGGGGCTGAAGGCTAAAAAGGTGAGGAACTGAAAGCTCAAGAAGGTGAGGAGCTGGAGGCTAAAAAGGTGAGGAGCTGAAGGGTCAAGAAGGTGAGGAGGTGAAGGCTGAAAAGGTGAGGAGCTGAAGGCTCAAGAAGGTGAGGAGCTGAAGGCTAAAAAGGTGAGGCGCTGAAGGCTAAAAAGGTGAGGAGCTGAAGGCTCAGAAGGTGAGGAGCTGAAGGGTCAAGAGGTGAGGAGCTGAAGGGTCAAGAAGGTGAGGAGCTGAAGGCTCAAGAAGGTGAGGAGCTGAAGGCTAAAAAGGTTAGGAACTGAAAGCTCAAGAAGGTGAGGAGCTGAAGGCTCAAGAAGGTGAGGAGCTGGAGGCTAAAAAGGTGAGGAGCTGAAAGGTCAAGAAGGTGAGGAGCTGAAGGCTCAGAAGGTGAGGACCTGAAGGCTGAAAAGGTGAGGAGCTGAATGCTGAAAAGGTGAGGAGCTGAAGGCTAAAAAGGTGAGGAGCTGAAGGCTCAAGAAGGTGAGGAGCTGAAGGCTCAAGAAGGTGAGGAGCTGGAGGCTAAAAAGGTGAGGAGCTGAAGGGTCAAGAAGGTGAGGAGGTGAAGGCTAAAAAGGTGAGGAGCTGAAGGGTTAAGAAGGTGAGGAGGTGAAGGCTGAAAAGGTGAGGAGCTGAAGGCTCAAGAAGGTGAGGAGCTGGAGGCTAAAAAGGTGAGGAGCTGAAAGGTCAAGAAGGTGAGGAGCTGAAGGCTCAGAAGGTGAGGACCTGAAGGCTGAAAAGGTGAGGAGCTGAATGCTGAAAAGGTGAGGAGCTGAAGGCTAAAAAGGTGAGGAGCTGAAGGGTCAAGAAGGTGAGGAGCTGAAGGCTGAAAAGGTGAGGAGCTGAAGGGTCAAGAAGGTGAGGAGCTGAAGGCTAAAAAGGTGAGGAGCTTGAGGCTCAAGAAGGTGAGGAGCTGAAGGGTCAAGAAGGTGAGGAGCTGAAGGCTGAAAAGGTGAGGAGCTGAAGGCTGAAAAGGTGAGGAGCTGAAGGCTCAAGAAGGTGAGGAGCTGAAGGCTAAAAAGGTGAGGAGCAGAAGGCTCAAGAAGGTGAGGAGCTGAAAGCTCAAGAAGGTGAGGAGCTGAAGGCTCAAGAAGGTGAGGAGCTGGAGGCTAAAAAGGTGAGGAGCTGAAGGCTCAAGAAGGTGAGGTGCTGAAGGGTCCAGAAGGTGAGGGGCTGAAGGCTAAAAAGGTGAGGAGCTGAAGGCTCAAGAAGGTGAGGAGCTGAAGGCTCAGAAGGTGAGGAGCTGAAGGCTCAAGAAGGTGAGGTGCTGAAGGCTCAAGAAGGTGAGGAGCTGAAGGGTCAAGAAGGTGAGGAGCTGAAGGCTCAAGAAGGTGAGGAGCTGAAGGGTCAAGAAGGTGAGGAGCTGAAGGGTCAAAAAGGTGAGGAGCTGAAGGCTGAAAAGGTGAGGAGCTGAAGGCTGAAAAGGTGAGGAGCTTAAGGCTCAAGAAGGTGAGGAGCTGAAGGCTGAAAAGGTGAGGAGCTGAAGGCTGAAAAGGTGAGGAGCTGAAGGCTCAAGAAGGTGAGGAGCTGAAGGCTAAAAAGGTGAGGAGCAGAAGGCTCAAGAAGGTGAGGAGCTGAAAGCTCAAGAAGGTGAGGAGCTGAAGGCTCAAGAAGGTGAGGAGCTGGAGGCTAAAAAGGTGAGGAGCTGAAGGCTCAAGAAGGTGAGGTGCTGAAGGGTCCAGAAGGTGAGGGGCTGAAGGCTAAAAAGGTGAGGAGCTGAAGGCTCAAGAAGGTGAGGAGCTGAAGGCTCAGAAGGTGAGGAGCTGAAGGCTCAAGAAGGTGAGGTGCTGAAGGCTCAAGAAGGTGAGGAGCTGAAGGGTCAAGAAGTTGAGGAGCTGAAGGGTCAAGAAGGTGAGGAGCTAAAGGCTCAAGAAGGTGAGGAGCTGAAGGGTCAAGAAGGTGAGGAGCTGAAGG
This sequence comes from Blennius ocellaris, assembly GCF_963422515.1. Lineage (NCBI taxonomy): Eukaryota > Metazoa > Chordata > Actinopteri > Blenniiformes > Blenniidae > Blennius > Blennius ocellaris. The sequence continues at coordinate 1,168,074 of NW_027662315.1, forward strand.
GTCAAAAAGGTGAGGAGCTGAAGGCTGAAAAGGTGAGGAGCTGAAGGCTGAAAAGGTGAGGAGCTTAAGGCTCAAGAAGGTGAGGAGCTGAAGGGTCAAGAAGGTGAGGGGCTGAAGGCTAAAAAGGTGAGGAACTGAAAGCTCAAGAAGGTGAGGAGCTGAAGGCTAAAAAGGTGAGGAGCTGAAGGGTCAAGAAGGTGAGGAGGTGAAGGCTGAAAAGGTGAGGAGCTGAAGGCTCAAGAAGGTGAGGAGCTGAAGGCTAAAAAGGTGAGGCGCTGAAGGCTAAAAAGGTGAGGAGCTGAAGGCTCAGAAGGTGAGGAGCTGAAGGGTCAAGAGGTGAGGAGCTGAAGGGTCAAGAAGGTGAGGAGCTGAAGGCTCAAGAAGGTGAGGAGCTGAAGGCTAAAAAGGTTAGGAACTGAAAGCTCAAGAAGGTGAGGAGCTGAAGGCTCAAGAAGGTGAGGAGCTGGAGGCTAAAAAGGTGAGGAGCTGAAAGGTCAAGAAGGTGAGGAGCTGAAGGCTCAGAAGGTGAGGACCTGAAGGCTGAAAAGGTGAGGAGCTGAATGCTGAAAAGGTGAGGAGCTGAAGGCTAAAAAGGTGAGGAGCTGAAGGCTCAAGAAGGTGAGGAGCTGAAGGCTCAAGAAGGTGAGGAGCTGGAGGCTAAAAAGGTGAGGAGCTGAAGGGTCAAGAAGGTGAGGAGGTGAAGGCTAAAAAGGTGAGGAGCTGAAGGGTTAAGAAGGTGAGGAGGTGAAGGCTGAAAAGGTGAGGAGCTGAAGGCTCAAGAAGGTGAGGAGCTGGAGGCTAAAAAGGTGAGGAGCTGAAAGGTCAAGAAGGTGAGGAGCTGAAGGCTCAGAAGGTGAGGACCTGAAGGCTGAAAAGGTGAGGAGCTGAATGCTGAAAAGGTGAGGAGCTGAAGGCTAAAAAGGTGAGGAGCTGAAGGGTCAAGAAGGTGAGGAGCTGAAGGCTGAAAAGGTGAGGAGCTGAAGGCTAAAAAGGTGAGGAGCTTGAGGCTCAAGAAGGTGAGGAGCTGAAGGGTCAAGAAGGTGAGGAGCTGAAGGCTGAAAAGGTGAGGAGCTGAAGGCTGAAAAGGTGAGGAGCTGAAGGCTCAAGAAGGTGAGGAGCTGAAGGCTAAAAAGGTGAGGAGCAGAAGGCTCAAGAAGGTGAGGAGCTGAAAGCTCAAGAAGGTGAGGAGCTGAAGGCTCAAGAAGGTGAGGAGCTGGAGGCTAAAAAGGTGAGGAGCTGAAGGCTCAAGAAGGTGAGGTGCTGAAGGGTCCAGAAGGTGAGGGGCTGAAGGCTAAAAAGGTGAGGAGCTGAAGGCTCAAGAAGGTGAGGAGCTGAAGGCTCAGAAGGTGAGGAGCTGAAGGCTCAAGAAGGTGAGGTGCTGAAGGCTCAAGAAGGTGAGGAGCTGAAGGGTCAAGAAGGTGAGGAGCTGAAGGCTCAAGAAGGTGAGGAGCTGAAGGGTCAAGAAGGTGAGGAGCTGAAGGGTCAAAAAGGTGAGGAGCTGAAGGCTGAAAAGGTGAGGAGCTGAAGGCTGAAAAGGTGAGGAGCTTAAGGCTCAAGAAGGTGAGGAGCTGAAGGGTCAAGAAGGTGAGGGGCTGAAGGCTAAAAAGGTGAGGAACTGAAAGCTCAAGAAGGTGAGGAGCTGGAGGCTAAAAAGGTGAGGAGCTGAAGGGTCAAGAAGGTGAGGAGGTGAAGGCTGAAAAGGTGAGGAGCTGAAGGCTCAAGAAGGTGAGGAGCTGAAGGCTAAAAAGGTGAGGCGCTGAAGGCTAAAAAGGTGAGGAGCTGAAGGCTCAGAAGGTGAGGAGCTGAAGGGTCAAGAGGTGAGGAGCTGAAGGGTCAAGAAGGTGAGGAGCTGAAGGCTCAAGAAGGTGAGGAGCTGAAGGCTAAAAAGGTGAGGAACTGAAAGCTCAAGAAGGTGAGGAGCTGGAGGCTAAAAAGGTGAGGAGCTGAAAGGTCAAGAAGGTGAGGAGCTGAAGGCTCAGAAGGTGAGGACCTGAAGGCTGAAAAGGTGAGGAGCTGAATGCTGAAAAGGTGAGGAGCTGAAGGCTAAAAAGGTGAGGAGCTGAAGGCTCAAGAAGGTGAGGAGCTGAAGGCTCAAGAAGGTGAGGAGCTGGAGGCTAAAAAGGTGAGGAGCTGAAGGGTCAAGAAGGTGAGGAGGTGAAGGCTAAAAAGGTGAGGAGCTGAAGGCTCAAGAAGGTGAGGAGCTGGAGGCTAAAAAGGTGAGGAGCTGAAAGGTCAAGAAGGTGAGGAGCTGAAGGCTCAGAAGGTGAGGACCTAAAGGCATAAAAGGTGAGGAGCTGAATGCTGAAAAGGTGAGGAGCTGAAGGCTAAAAAGGTGAGGAGCTGAAGGCTCAAGAAGGTGAGGAGCTGAAGGCTCAAGAAGGTGAGGAGCTTGAGGCTCAAGAAGTTGAGGAGCTGAAGGGTCAAGAAGGTGAGGAGCTGAAGGCTGAAAAGGTGAGGAGCTGAAGGGTCAAGAAGGTGAGGAGCTGAAGGCTAAAAAGGTGAGGAGCTTGAGGCTCAAGAAGGTGAGGAGCTGAAGGGTCAAGAAGGTGAGGAGCTGAAGGCTGAAAAGGTGAGGAGCTGAAGGCTGAAAAGGTGAGGAGCTGAAGGCTCAAGAAGGTGAGGAGCTGAAGGCTAAAAAGGTGAGGAGCAGAAGGCTCAAGAAGGTGAGGAGCTGAAAGCTCAAGAAGGTGAGGAGCTGAAGGCTCAAGAAGGTGAGGAGCTGGAGGCTAAAAAGGTGAGGAGCTGAAGGCTCAAGAAGGTGAGGTGCTGAAGGGTCCAGAAGGTGAGGGGCTGAAGGCTAAAAAGGTGAGGAGCTGAAGGCTCAAGAAGGTGAGGAGCTGAAGGCTCAGAAGGTGAGGAGCTGAAGGCTCAAGAAGGTGAGGTGCTGAAGGCTCAAGAAGGTGAGGAGCTGAAGGGTCAAGAAGTTGAGGAGCTGAAGGGTCAAGAAGGTGAGGAGCTGAAGGCTGAAAAGGTGAGGAGCTGAAGGCTAAAAAGGTGAGGAGCTGAAGGCTCAGAAGGTGAGGACCTGAAGGGTCAAGAGGGTGAGGAGCTGAAGGCTCAAGAAGGTGAGGTGCTGAAGGCTCAAGAAGGTGAGGAGCTGAAGGGTCAAGAAGGTGAGGAGCTGAAGGGTCAAAAAGGTGAGGAGCTGAAGGCTGAAAAGGTGAGGAGCTGAAGGCTGAAAAGGTGAGGAGCTTAAGGCTCAAGAAGGTGAGGAGCTGAAGGGTCAAGAAGGTGAGGGGCTGAAGGCTAAAAAGGTGAGGAACTGAAAGCTCAAGAAGGTGAGGAGCTGGAGGCTAAAAAGGTGAGGAGCTGAAGGGTCAAGAAGGTGAGGAGGTGAAGGCTGAAAAGGTGAGGAGCTGAAGGCTCAAGAAGGTGAGGAGCTGAAGGCTAAAAAGGTGAGGCGCTGAAGGCTAAAAAGGTGAGGAGCTGAAGGCTCAGAAGGTGAGGAGCTGAAGGGTCAAGAGGTGAGGAGCTGAAGGGTCAAGAAGGTGAGGAGCTGAAGGCTCAAGAAGGTGAGGAGCTGAAGGCTAAAAAGGTTAGGAACTGAAAGCTCAAGAAGGTGAGGAGCTGAAGGCTCAAGAAGGTGAGGAGCTGGAGGCTAAAAAGGTGAGGAGCTGAAAGGTCAAGAAGGTGAGGAGCTGAAGGCTCAGAAGGTGAGGACCTGAAGGCTGAAAAGGTGAGGAGCTGAATGCTGAAAAGGTGAGGAGCTGAAGGCTAAAAAGGTGAGGAGCTGAAGGCTCAAGAAGGTGAGGAGCTGAAGGCTCAAGAAGGTGAGGAGCTGAAGGCTCAGAAGGTGAGGAGCTGAAGGCTCAAGAAGGTGAGGAGCTTGAGGCTCAAGAAGTTGAGGAGCTGAAGGGTTAAGAAGGTGAGGAGCTGAAGGCTGAAAAGTGAGGAGCTGAATGCTGAAAAGGTGAGGAGCTGAAGGCTAAAAAGGTGAGGAGCTGAAGGCTCAGAAGGTGAGGACCTGAAGGGTCAAGAGGGTGAGGAGCTGAAGGCTCAAGAAGGTGAGGAGCTGAAGGGTCAAGAAGGTGAGGAGCTGAAGGCTAAAAAGGTGAGGAGCTGAAGGCTCAAGAAGGTGAGGTGCTGAAGGGTCCAGAAGGTGAGGGGCTGAAGGCTAAAAAGGTGAGGAGCTGAAGGCTCAAGAAGGTGAGGAGCTGAAGGCTCAAGAAGGTGAGGTGCTGAAGGCTCAAGAGGTGAGGAGCTGAAGGGTCAAGACGGTGAGGAGCTGAAGGCTAAAAAGGTGAGGAACTGAAAGCTCAAGAAGGTGAGGAGCTGAAGGCTCAAGAAGGTGAGGAGCTGGAGGCTAAAAAGGTGAGGAGCTGAAGGCTCAAGAAGGTGAGGTGCTGAAGGCTCAAGAAGGTGAGGAGCTGAAGGCTCAAGAAGGTGAGGAGCTGAAGGCTAAAAAGGTGAGGCGCTGAAGGCTCAAGAAGGTGAGGAGCTGAAGGCTCAAGAAGGTGAGGAGCTGAAGGCTCAGAAGGTGAGGAGCTGAAGGGTCAAGAAGGTGAGGAGCTGAATGCTGAAAAGGTGAGGAGCTGAAGGCTCAGAAGGTGAGGACCTGAAGGGTCAAGAAGGTGAGATGCTGAAGGCTCAAGAAGGTGAGGAGCTGAATGCTGAAAAGGTGAGGAGCTGAAGGCTCAAGAAGGTGAGGAGCTGAAGGCTCAAGAAGGTGAGATGCTGAAGGCTCAAGAGGTGAGGAGCTGAAGGGTCAAGACGGTGAGGAGCTGAAGGCTAAAAAGGTGAGGAACTGAAAGCTCAAGAAGGTGAGGAGCTGAAGGCTCAAGAAGGTGAGGAGCTGGAGGCTAAAAAGGTGAGGAGCTGAAGGCTCAAGAAGGTGAGGTGCTGAAGGCTCAAGAAGGTGAGGAGCTGAAGGCTCAAGAAGGTGAGGAGCTGAAGGCTAAAAAGGTGAGGCGCTGAAGGCTCAAGAAGGTGAGGAGCTGAAGGCTCAAGAAGGTGAGGAGCTGAAGGCTCAGAAGGTGAGGAGCTGAAGGGTCAAGAAGGTGAGGAGCTGAATGCTGAAAAGGTGAGGAGCTGAAGGCTCAGAAGGTGAGGACCTGAAGGGTCAAGAAGGTGAGATGCTGAAGGCTCAAGAAGGTGAGGAGCTGAATGCTGAAAAGGTGAGGAGCTGAAGGCTCAAGAAGGTGAGGAGCTGAAGGCTCAAGAAGGTGAGATGCTGAAGGCTCAAGAAGGTGAGGAGCTGAAGGGTCAAGAAGGTGAGGAGCTGAAGGGTAAAAAGGTGAGGAGCTTGAGGCTCAAGAAGGTGAGGAGCTGAAGGGTCAAAAAGGTGAGGAGCTGAAGGCTGAAAAGGTGAGGAGCTGAAGGCTGAAAAGGTGAGGAGCTGAAGGCTCAAGAAGGTGAGGGGCTGAAGGCTAAAAAGGTGAGGAACTGAAAGCTCAAGAAGGTGAGGAGCTGGAGGCTAAAAAGGTGAGGAGCTGAAGGGTCAAGAAGGTGAGGAGGTGAAGGCTGAAAAGGTGAGGAGCTGAAGGCTCAAGAAGGTGAGGTGCTGAAGGCTAAAAAGGTGAGGAGCTGAAGGCTCAAGAAGGTGAGGAGCTGGAGGCTCAAGAAGGTGAGGAGCTGGAGGCTAAAAAGGTGAGGAGCGGAAGGGTCAATAAGGTGAGGAGCTGAAGGCTCAAGAAGGTGAGGAGCTGAAGGCTCAAGAAGGTGAGGAGCTGAAGGCTCAAGAAGGTGAGGAGCTGAAGGCTCAAGAAGGTGAGGAGCTGAAGGCTCAAGAAGGTGAGGAGCTGAATGCTGAAAAGGTGAGGAGCTGAAGGCTAAAAAGGTGAGGAGCTGAAGGCTCAGAAGGTGAGGACCTGAAGGGTCAAGAGGGTGAGGAGCTGAAGGCTCAAGAAGGTGAGGAGCTGAAGGGTCAAGAAGGTGAGGAGCTGAAGGCTCAAGAAGGTGAGGAGCTGAAGGCTCAAGAAGGTGAGGAGCTGAAGGCTGAAAAGGTGAGGAGCTGAAGGCTGAAAAGGTGAGGAGCTGAAGGCTCAAGAAGGTGAGGAGCTGAAGGGTCAAGAAGGTGAGGGGCTGAAGGCTAAAAAGGTGAGGAACTGAAAGCTCAAGAAGGTGAGGAGCTGAAGGCTCAAGAAGGTGAGGAGCTGGAGGCTAAAAAGGTGAGGAGCTGAAAGGTCAAGAAGGTGAGGAGGTGAAGGCTGAAAAGGTGAGGAGCTGAAGGCTCAAGAAGGTGAGGTGCTGAAGGGTCCAGAAGGTGAGGGGCTGAAGGCTCAAGAAGGTGAGGAGCTGAAGGCTCAAGAAGGTGAGGAGCTTGAGGCTCAAGAAGTTGAGGAGCTGAAGGGTCAAGAAGGTGAGGAGCTTAATGCTGAAAAGGTGAGGAGCTGAAGGCTAAAAAGGTGAGGAGCTGAAGGCTAAAAAGGTGAGGACCTGAAGGGTCAAGAGGGTGAGGAGCTGAAGGGTCAAAAAGGTGAGGAGCTGAAGGCTGAAAAGGTGAGGAGCTGAAGGCTGAAAAGGTGAGGAGCTGAAGGCTCAAGAAGGTGAGGAGCTGAAGGCTAAAAAGGTGAGGAACTGAAAGCTCAAGAAGGTGAGGAGCTGGAGGCTAAAAAGGTGAGGAGCTGAAGGGTTAAGAAGGTGAGGAGGTGAAGGCTGAAAAGGTGAGGAGCTGAAGTTTCAAGAAGGTGAGGAGCTGAAGGCTCAAGAAGGTGAGGTGCTGAAGGCTCAAGAAGGTGAGGAGCTGAAGGGTCAAAAAGGTGAGGAGCTGAAGGCTGAAAAGGTGAGGAGCTGAAGGCTGAAAAGGTGAGGAGCTGAAGGCTCAAGAAGGTGAGGAGCTGAAGGCTAAAAAGGTGAGGAACTGAAAGCTCAAGAAGGTGAGGAGCTGGAGGCTAAAAAGGTGAGGAGCTGAAGGGTTAAGAAGGTGAGGAGGTGAAGGCTGAAAAGGTGAGGAGCTGAAGGCTCAAGAAGGTGAGGTGCTGAAGGCTAAAAAGGTGAGGAGCTGAAGGCTCAAGAAGGTGAGGAGCTGGAGGCTAAAAAGGTGAGGAGCGGAAGGGTCAATAAGGTGAGGAGCGGAAGGGTCAATAAGGTGAGGAGCTGAAGGCTCAAGAAGTTGAGGAGCTGAAGGCTAAAAAGGTGAGGAGCTGAAGGCTCAAGAAGGTGAGGAGCTGAAGGCTAAAAAGGTGAGGAGCTGAAGGCTCAAGAAGGTGAGGAGCTGAAGGCTCAAGAAGGTGAGGAGCTGAAGGCTAAAAAGGTGAGGCGCTGAAGGCTAAAAAGGTGAGGAGCTGAAGGCTCAGAAAGTGAGGAGCTGAAGGCTCAGAAGGTGAGGAGCTGAAGGGTCAAGAGGTGAGGAGCTGAAGGGTCAAGAAGGTGAGGAGCTGAAGGGTCAAGAAGGTGAGGAGCTGAAGGCTAAAAAGGTGAGGCGCTGAAGGCTCAAGAAGGTGAGGTGCTGAAGGCTCAAGAAGGTGAGGTGCTGAAGGCTCAAGAAGGTGAGGTGCTGAAGGGTCAAGAAGGTGAGGAGCTGAAGGCTGAAAAGGTGAGGAGCTGAATGCTGAAAAGGTGAGGAGCTGAAGGCTAAAAAGGTGAGGAGCTGAAGGCTCAAGAAGGTGAGGTGCTGAAGGCTCAAGAATGTGAGGAGCTGAAGGGTCAAGAAGGTGAGGAGCTGAAGGGTCAAGAAGGTGAGGAGCTGAAGGGTCAAGAAGGTGAGGGGCTGAAGGCTAAAAAGGTGAGGAGCTGAAGGGTCAAGAAGGTGAGGAGGTGAAGGCTGAAAAGGTGAGGAGTTGAAGGCTAAAAAGGTGAGGAGCTGAAGGCTCAAGAAGGTGAGGAGCTGGAGGCTAAAAAGGTGAGGAGCTGAAAGGTCAAGAAGGTGAGGAGGTGAAGGCTGAAAAGGTGAGGAGCTGAAGGCTCAAGAAGGTGAGGAGGTGAAGGCTGAAAAGGTGAGGAGCTGAAGGCTCAGAAGGTGAGGACCTGAAGGGTCAAGAGGGTGAGGAGCTGAAGGGTCAAAAAGGTGAGGAGCTGAAGGCTGAAAAGGTGAGGAGCTGAAGGCTGAAAAGGTGAGGAGCTGAAGGCTCAAGAAGGTGAGGAGCTGAAGGCTCAAGAAGGTGAGGTGCTGAAGGCTCAAGAAGGTGAGGAGCTGAAGGGTCAAAAAGGTGAGGAGCTGAAGGCTGAAAAGGTGAGGAGCTGAAGGCTGAAAAGGTGAGGAGCTGAAGGCTCAAGAAGGTGAGGAGCTGAAGGCTAAAAAGGTGAGGAACTGAAAGCTCAAGAAGGTGAGGAGCTGGAGGCTAAAAAGGTGAGGAGCTGAAGGGTTAAGAAGGTGAGGAGGTGAAGGCTGAAAAGGTGAGGAGCTGAAGGCTCAAGAAGGTGAGGTGCTGAAGGCTAAAAAGGTGAGGAGCTGAAGGCTCAAGAAGGTGAGGAGCTGGAGGCTAAAAAGGTGAGGAGCTGAAGGCTCAAGAAGGTGAGGAGCTGAAGGCTCAAGAAGGTGAGGAGCTGAAGGCTAAAAAGGTGAGGCGCTGAAGGCTAAAAAGGTGAGGAGCTGAAGGCTCAGAAAGTGAGGAGCTGAAGGCTCAGAAGGTGAGGAGCTGAAGGGTCAAGAGGTGAGGAGCTGAAGGGTCAAGAAGGTGAGGAGCTGAAGGGTCAAGAAGGTGAGGAGCTGAAGGCTAAAAAGGTGAGGCGCTGAAGGCTCAAGAAGGTGAGGTGCTGAAGGCTCAAGAAGGTGAGGTGCTGAAGGCTCAAGAAGGTGAGGTGCTGAAGGGTCAAGAAGGTGAGGAGCTGAAGGCTGAAAAGGTGAGGAGCTGAATGCTGAAAAGGTGAGGAGCTGAAGGCTCAGAAGGTGAGGACCTGAAGGGTCAAGAGGGTGAGGAGCTGAAGGCTCAAGAAGGTGAGGTGCTGAAGGCTCAAGAATGTGAGGAGCTGAAGGGTCAAGAAGGTGAGGAGCTGAAGGGTCAAGAAGGTGAGGAGCTGAAGGGTCAAGAAGGTGAGGAGCTGAAGGGTCAAGAAGGTGAGGGGCTGAAGGCTAAAAAGGTGAGGAGCTGAAGGGTCAAGAAGGTGAGGAGGTGAAGGCTGAAAAGGTGAGGAGCTGAAGGCTGAAAAGGTGAGGAGCTGAAGGCTCAAGAAGGTGAGGTGCTGAAGGGTCAAGAAGGTGAGGGGCTGAAGGCTAAAAAGGTGAGGAGCTGAAGGCTCAAGAAGGTGAGGAGCTGGAGGCTAAAAAGGTGAGGAGCGGAAGGGACAATAAGGTGAGGAGCTGAAGGCTCAAGATGGTGAGGAGCTGAAGGGTCAAGAAGGTGAGGAGCTGAAGGGTCAATAAGGTGAGGAGCTGAAGGCTCAGAAGGTGAGGAGCTGAAGGGTCAAGAAGGTGAGGAGCTGAATGCTGAAAAGGTGAGGAGCTGAAGGCTAAAAAGGTGAGGAGCTGAAGGCTCAGAAGGTGAGGAGCTGAAGGCTCAGAAGGTGAGGACCTGAAGGGTCAAGAGGGTGAGGAGCTGAAGGCTCAAGAAGGTGAGGTGCTGAAGGCTCAAGAATGTGAGGAGCTGAAGGGTCAAGAAGGTGAGGAGCTGAAGGGTCAAGAAGGTGAGGAGCTGAAGGGTCAAGAAGGTGAGGAGCTGAAGGGTCAAGAAGGTGAGGGGCTGAAGGCTAAAAAGGTGAGGAGCTGAAGGGTCAAGAAGGTGAGGAGGTGAAGGCTGAAAAGGTGAGGAGCTGAAGGCTGAAAAGGTGAGGAGCTGAAGGCTCAAGAAGGTGAGGTGCTGAAGGGTCAAGAAGGTGAGGGGCTGAAGGCTAAAAAGGTGAGGAGCTGAAGGCTCAAGAAGGTGAGGAGCTGGAGGCTAAAAAGGTGAGGAGCGGAAGGGACAATAAGGTGAGGAGCTGAAGGCTCAAGATGGTGAGGAGCTGAAGGGTCAAGAAGGTGAGGAGCTGAAGGGTCAATAAGGTGAGGAGCTGAAGGCTCAGAAGGTGAGGAGCTGAAGGGTCAAGAAGGTGAGGAGCTGAATGCTGAAAAGGTGAGGAGCTGAAGGCTAAAAAGGTGAGGAGCTGAAGGCTCAGAAGGTGAGGAGCTGAAGGGTCAAGAGGGTGAGGAGCTGAAGGCTCAAGAAGGTGAGGAGCTGAAGGGTCAAGAAGGTGAGGAGCTGAAGGGTCAAGAAGGTGAGGAGCTGAAGGCTAAAAAGGTGAGGAGCTTGAGGCTCAAGAAGGTGAGGAGCTGAAGGGTCAAGAAGGTGAGGAGCTGAAGGCTCAGAAGGTGAGGAGCTGAAGGGTCAAGAGGGTGAGGAGCTGAAGGCTCAAGAAGGTGAGGAGCTGAAGGGTCAAGAAGGTGAGGAGCTGAAGGCTCAAGATGGTGAGGAGCTGAAGGGTCAAGAAGGTGAGGAGCTGAAGGGTCAAGAAGGTGAGGAGCTGAAGGGTCAAGAAGGTGAGGAGCTGAAGGCTCAAGATGGTGAGGAGCTGAAGGGTCAATAAGGTGAGGAGCTGAAGGCTCAGAAGGTGAGGAGCTGAAGGGTCAAGAAGGTGAGGAGCTGAATGCTGAAAAGGTGAGGAGCTGAAGGCTAAAAAGGTGAGGAGCTGAAGGCTCAGAAGGTGAGGAGCTGAAGGCTCAGAAGGTGAGGACCTGAAGGGTCAAGAGGGTGAGGAGCTGAAGGCTCAAGAAGGTGAGGTGCTGAAGGCTCAAGAATGTGAGGAGCTGAAGGGTCAAGAAGGTGAGGAGCTGAAGGGTCAAGAAGGTGAGGAGCTGAAGGGTCAAGAAGGTGAGGAGCTGAAGGGTCAAGAAGGTGAGGGGCTGAAGGCTAAAAAGGTGAGGAGCTGAAGGGTCAAGAAGGTGAGGAGGTGAAGGCTGAAAAGGTGAGGAGCTGAAGGCTGAAAAGGTGAGGAGCTGAAGGCTCAAGAAGGTGAGGTGCTGAAGGGTCAAGAAGGTGAGGGGCTGAAGGCTAAAAAGGTGAGGAGCTGAAGGCTCAAGAAGGTGAGGAGCTGGAGGCTAAAAAGGTGAGGAGCGGAAGGGACAATAAGGTGAGGAGCTGAAGGCTCAAGATGGTGAGGAGCTGAAGGGTCAAGAAGGTGAGGAGCTGAAGGGTCAATAAGGTGAGGAGCTGAAGGCTCAGAAGGTGAGGAGCTGAAGGGTCAAGAAGGTGAGGAGCTGAATGCTGAAAAGGTGAGGAGCTGAAGGCTAAAAAGGTGAGGAGCTGAAGGCTCAGAAGGTGAGGAGCTGAAGGGTCAAGAGGGTGAGGAGCTGAAGGCTCAAGAAGGTGAGGAGCTGAAGGGTCAAGAAGGTGAGGAGCTGAAGGGTCAAGAAGGTGAGGAGCTGAAGGCTAAAAAGGTGAGGAGCTTGAGGCTCAAGAAGGTGAGGAGCTGAAGGGTCAAGAAGGTGAGGAGCTGAAGGCTCAGAAGGTGAGGAGCTGAAGGGTCAAGAGGGTGAGGAGCTGAAGGCTCAAGAAGGTGAGGAGCTGAAGGGTCAAGAAGGTGAGGAGCTGAAGGGTCAAGAAGGTGAGGAGCTGAAGGCTAAAAAGGTGAGGAGCTTGAGGCTAAAAAGGTGAGGAGCTGAAGGCTGAAAAGGTGAGGAGCTGAAGGCTGAAAAGGTGAGGAGCTGAAGGCTCAAGAAGGTGAGGAGCTGAAGGGTCAAGAAGGTGAGGAGCTGAAGGCTCAAGAAGGTGAGGAGCTGAATGCTGAAAAGGTGAGGAGCTGAAGGCTAAAAAGGTGAGGAGCTGAAGGCTCAGAAGGTGAGGAGCTGAAGGGTCAAGAGGGTGAGGAGCTGAAGGCTCAAGAAGGTGAGGAGCTGAAGGCTCAGAAGGTGAGGAGCTGAAGGGTCAAGAAGGTGAGGAGCTGAATGCTGAAAAGGTGAGGAGCTGAAGGCTAAAAAGGTGAGGAGCTGAAGGCTCAGAAGGTGAGGAGCTGAAGGGTCAAGAGGGTGAGGAGCTGAAGGCTCAAGAAGGTGAGGAGCTGAAGGGTGAAGAAGGTGAGGAGCTGAAGGCTGAAAAGGTGAGGAGCTGAAGGCTCAACAGGTGAGGAGCTGAAGGCTCAAGAAGGTGAGGAGCTGAAGGCTCAAGAAGGTGAGGAGCTGAATGCTGAAAAGGTGAGGAGCTGAAGGCTAAAAAGGTGAGGAGCTGAAGGCTCAGAAGGTGAGGAGCTGAAGGGTCAAGAGGGTGAGGAGCTGAAGGCTCAAGAAGGTGAGGAGCTGAAGGGTCAAGAAGGTGAGGAGCTGAAGGGTCAAGAAGGTGAGGAGCTGAAGGCTAAAAAGGTGAGGAGCTTGAGGCTCAAGAAGGTGAGGAGCTGAAGGGTCAAAAAGGTGAGGAGCTGAAGGCTGAAAAGGTGAGGAGCTGAAGGCTGAAAAGGTGAGGAGCTGAAGGCTCAAGAAGGTGAGGAGCTGAAGGGTCAAGAAGGTGAGGAGCTGAAGGCTCAAGAAGGTGAGGAGCTGAAGGGTCAAGAAGGTGAGGGGCTGAAGGCTAAAAAGGTGAGGAGCTGAAGGGTCAAGAAGATGAGGAGGTGAAGGCTGAAAAGGTGAGGAGCTGAAGGCTGAAAAGGTGAGGAGCTGAAGGCTCAAGAAGGTGAGGTTCTGAAGGGTCAAGAAGGTGAGGGGCTGAAGGCTAAAAAGGTGAGGAGCTGAAGGCTCAAGAAGGTGAGGAGCTGGAGGCTAAAAAGGTGAGGAGCGGAAGGGTCAATAAGGTGAGGAGCTGAAGGCTCAAGATGGTGAGGAGCTGAAGGGTCAAGAAGGTGAGGAGCTGAAGGCTCAGAAGGTGAGGAGCTGAAGGGTCAAGAAGGTGAGGAGCTGAATGCTGAAAAGGTGAGGAGCTGAAGGCTAAAAAGGTGAGGAGCTGAAGGCTCAGAAGGTGAGGAGCTGAAGGGTCAAGAGGGTGAGGAGCTGAAGGCTCAAGAAGGTGAGGAGCTGAAGGGTCAAGAAGGTGAGGAGCTGAAGGGTCAAGAAGGTGAGGAGCTGAAGGCTAAAAAGGTGAGGAGCTTGAGGCTCAAGAAGGTGAGGAGCTGAAGGGTCAAAAAGGTGAGGAGCTGAAGGCTGAAAAGGTGAGGAGCTGAAGGCTGAAAAGGTGAGGAGCTGAAGGCTCAAGAAGGTGAGGAGCTGAAGGGTCAAGAAGGTGAGGAGCTGAAGGCTCAAGAAGGTGAGGAGCTGAAGGGTCAAGAAGGTGAGGAGCTGAAGGCTGAAAAGGTGAGGAGCTGAAGGCTCAACAGGTGAGGAGCTGAAGGCTCAAGAAGGTGAGGAGCTGAAGGCTCAAGAAGGTGAGGAGCTGAATGCTGAAAAGGTGAGGAGCTGAAGGCTAAAAAGGTGAGGAGCTGAAGGCTCAGAAGGTGAGGAGCTGAAGGGTCAAGAGGGTGAGGAGCTGAAGGCTCAGAAGGTGAGGAGCTGAAGGGTCAAGAAGGTGAGGAGCTGAAGGCTAAAAAGGTGAGGAGCTTGAGGCTCAAGAAGGTGAGGAGCTGAAGGGTCAAAAAGGTGAGGAGCTGAAGGCTGAAAAGGTGAGGAGCTGAAGGCTGAAAAGGTGAGGAGCTGAAGGCTCAAGAAGGTGAGGAGCTGAAGGGTCAAGAAGGTGAGGAGCTGAAGTCTCAAGAAGGTGAGGTGCTGAAGGCTCAAGAAGGTGAGGTGCTGAAGGCTCAAGAAGGTGAGGGGCTGAAGGCTAAAAAGGTGAGGCGCTGAAGGCTCAAGAAGATGAGGAGCTGAAGGGTCAAGAAGGTGAGGAGCTGAAGGGTCAAGAAGGTGAGGAGCTGAAGGCTCAAGAAGGTGAGGTGCTGAAGGCTCAAGAAGGTGAGGAGCTGAAGGGTCAAAAAGGTGAGGAGCTGAAGGCTGAAAAGGTGAGGAGCTGAAGGCTGAAAAGGTGAGGAGCTGAAGGCTCAAGAAGGTGAGGAGCTGAAGGCTCAAGAAGGTGAGGAGCTGAAGGCTCAAGAAGGTGAGGAGCTGAAGGCTGAAAAGGTGAGGAGCTGAAGGCTCAAGAAGGTGAGGGGCTGAAGGCTAAAAAGGTGAGGAGCTGAAGGCTCAGAAGGTGAGGAGCTGAAGGGTCAAGAAGGTGAGGAGCAGAAGGGTCAAGAAGGTGAGGAGCTGAAGGCTCAGAAGGTGAGGAGCTGAAGGGTCAAGAAGGTGAGGAGCTGAAGGCTCAAGAAGGTGAGGAGCTGAAGGCTGAAAAGGTGAGGAGCTGAAGGCTCAAGAAGGTGAGGGGCTGAAGGCTAAAAAGGTGAGGAGCTGAAGGCTCAGAAGGTGAGGAGCTGAAGGGTCAAGAAGGTGAGGAGCAGAAGGGTCAAGAAGGTGAGGAGCTGAAGGCTCAGAAGGTGAGGAGCTGAAGGGTCAAGAAGGTGAGGAGCTGAAGGGTCAAGAAGGTGAGGAGCTGAAGGCTCAAGAAGGTGAGGAGCTGAAGGCTCAAGAAGGTGAGGAGCTAAAGGCTAAAAAGGTAAAGAGCTGAAGGCTAAAAAGGTGAGGAGCTGAAGGGTCAAGAAGGTGAGGAGCTGAAGGCTAAAAAGGTGAGGAGCTGTAGGGTCAAGAAGGTGAGGAGCTGAAGGGTCAAGAAGGTGAGGAGCTGAAGGCTAAAAAGGTGAGGAGCTGAAGGCTCAAGAAGGTGAGGAGCTGAAGGCTCAAGAAGGTGAGGAGCTGAAGGGTCAAGAAGGTGAGGGGCTGAAGGCTAAAAAGGTGAGGAACTGAAAGCTCAAGAAGGTGAGGAGCTGAAGGCTCAAGAAGGTGAGGAGCTGAAAGGTCAAGAAGGTGAGGAGGTGAAGGCTGAAAAGGTGAGGAGCTGAAGGCTCAAGAAGGTGAGGTGCTGAAGGGTCCAGAAGGTGAGGGGCTGAAGGCTCAAGAAGGTGAGGAGCTGAAGGCTCAAGAAGGTGAGGAGCTTGAGGCTCAAGAAGTTGAGGAGCTGAAGGGTCAAGAAGGTGAGGAGCTTAATGCTGAAAAGGTGAGGAGCTGAAGGCTAAAAAGGTGAGGAGCTGAAGGCTCAGAAGGTGAGGACCTGAAGGGTCAAGAAGGTGAGGAGCTGAAGGCTCAAGAAGGTGAGGAGCTGAAGGCTAAAAAGGTGAGGCGCTGAAGGCTAAAAAGGTGAGGAGCTGAAGGCTCAGAAGGTGAGGAGCTGAAGGCTCAGAAGGTGAGGAGCTGAAGGGTCAAGAGGTGAGGAGCTGAAGGGTCAAGAAGGTGAGGTGCTGAAGGCTCAAGAATGTGAGGAGCTGAAGGGTCAAGAAGGTGAGGAGCTGAAGGGTCAAGAAGGTGAGGAGCTGAAGGGTCAAGAAGGTGAGGAGCTGAAGGGTCAAGAAGGTGAGGAGGTGAAGGCTGAAAAGGTGAGGAGCTGAAGGCTGAAAAGGTGAGGAGCTGAAGGCTCAAGAAGGTGAGGTGCTGAAGGGTCAAGAAGGTGAGGGGCTGAAGGCTAAAAAGGTGAGGAGCTGAAGGCTCAAGAAGGTGAGGAGCTGGAGGCTAAAAAGGTGAGGAGCGGAAGGGTCAATAAGGTGAGGAGCTGAAGGCTCAAGATGGTGAGGAGCTGAAGGGTCAAGAAGGTGAGGAGCTGAAGGGTCAATAAGGTGAGGAGCTGAAGGCTCAGAAGGTGAGGAGCTGAAGGCTCAAGAAGGTGAGGAGCTGGAGGCTAAAAAGGTGAGGAGCGGAAGGGTCAATAAGGTGAGGAGCTGAAGGCTCAAGATGGTGAGGAGCTGAAGGGTCAAGAAGGTGAGGAGCTGAAGGGTCAATAAGGTGAGGAGCTGAAGGCTCAGAAGGTGAGGAGCTGAAGGGTCAAGAAGGTGAGGAGCTGAATGCTGAAAAGGTGAGGAGCTGAAGGCTAAAAAGGTGAGGAGCTGAAGGCTCAGAAGGTGAGGAGCTGAAGGGTCAAGAGGGTGAGGAGCTGAAGGCTCAAGAAGGTGAGGAGCTGAAGGGTCAAGAAGGTGAGGAGCTGAAGGCTAAAAAGGTGAGGAGCTTGAGGCTCAAGAAGGTGAGGAGCTGAAGGGTCAAAAAGGTGAGGAGCTGAAGGCTGAAAAGGTGAGGAGCTGAAGGCTGAAAAGGTGAGGAGCTGAAGGCTCAAGAAGGTGAGGAGCTGAAGGGTCAAGAAGGTGAGGAGCTGAAGGCTCAAGAAGGTGAGGAGCTGAATGCTGAAAAGGTGAGGAGCTGAAAGGTCAAGAAGGTGAGGAGCTGAAGGCTCAAGAAGGTGAGGAGCTGAATGCTGAAAAGGTGAGGAGCTGAAGGCTAAAAAGGTGAGGAGCTGAAGGCTCAGAAGGTGAGGAGCTGAAGGGTCAAGAGGGTGAGGAGCTGAAGGCTCAAGAAGGTGAGGAGCTGAAGGGTCAAGAAGGTGAGGAGCTGAAGGCTGAAAAGGTGAGGAGCTGAAGGCTCAACAGGTGAGGAGCTGAAGGCTCAAGAAGGTGAGGAGCTGAAGGCTCAAGAAGGTGAGGAGCTGAATGCTGAAAAGGTGAGGAGCTGAAGGCTAAAAAGGTGAGGAGCTGAAGGCTCAGAAGGTGAGGAGCTGAAGGCTCAAGAGGGTAAGGAGCTGAAGGCTCAAGAAGGTGAGGAGCTGAAGGGTCAAGAAGGTGAGGAGCTGAAGGGTCAAGAAGGTGAGGAGCTGAAGGCTAAAAAGGTGAGGAGCTTGAGGCTCAAGAAGGTGAGGAGCTGAAGGGTCAAAAAGGTGAGGAGCTGAAGGCTGAAAAGGTGAGGAGCTGAAGGCTGAAAAGATGAGGAGCTGAAGGCTCAAGAAGGTGAGGAGCTGAAGGGTCAAGAAGGTGAGGAGCTGAAGGCTCAAGAAGGTGAGGTGCTGAAGGCTCAAGAAGGTGAGGTGCTGAAGGCTCAAGAAGGTGAGGGGCTGAAGGCTAAAAAGGTGAGGCGCTGAAGGCTCAAGAAGATGAGGAGCTGAAGGGTCAAGAAGGTGAGGAGCTGAAGGGTCAAGAAGGTGAGGAGCTGAAGGCTCAAGAAGGTGAGGTGCTGAAGGCTCAAGAAGGTGAGGAGCTGAAGGGTCAAAAAGGTGAGGAACTGAAGGCTGAAAAGGTGAGGAGCTGAAGGCTGAAAAGGTGAGGAGCTGAAGGCTCAAGAAGGTGAGGAGCTGAAGGCTCAAGAAGGTGAGGAGCTGAAGGCTCAAGAAGGTGAGGAGCTGAAGGCTGAAAAGGTGAGGAGCTGAAGGCTCAAGAAGGTGAGGAGCTGAAGGCTCAAGAAGGTGAGGAGCTGAAGGCTCAGAAGGTGAGGAGCTGAAGGCTCAAGAAGGTGAGGAGCTGAAGGCTCAAGAAGGTGAGGAGCTGAAGGCTCAAGAAGGTGAGGAGCTGAAGGCTCAAGAAGGTGAGGAGCTGAAGGCTCAAGAAGGTGAGGAGCTAAAGGCTAAAAAGGTAAAGAGCTGAAGGCTAAAAAGGTGAGGAGCTGAAGGGTCAAGAAGGGTCAAGAAGGTGAGGAGCTGAAGGGTCAAGAAGGTGAGGAGCTGAAGGCTAAAAAGGTGAGGAGCTGAAGGCTCAAGAAGGTGAGGAGCTGAAGGGTCAAGAAGGTGAGGAGCTGAAGGCTCAAGAAGGTGAGGAGCTGAATGCTGAAAAGGTGAGGAGCTGAAGGCTAAAAAGGTGAGGAGCTGAAGGCTAAAAAGGTGAGGAGCTGAAGGCTCAGAAGGTGAGGAGCTGAAGGGTCAAGAAGGTGAGGAGCTGAAGGCTCAAGAAGGTGAGGAGCTGAATGCTGAAAAGGTGAGGAGCTGAAGGCTAAAAAGGTGAGGAGCTGAAGGCTCAGAAGGTGAGGAGCTGAAGGGTCAAGAGGGTGAGGAGCTGAAGGCTCAAGAAGGTGAGGAGCTGAAGGGTCAAGAAGGTGAGGAGCTGAAGGCTGAAAAGGTGAGGAGCTGAAGGCTCAACAGGTGAGGAGCTGAAGGCTCAAGAAGGTGAGGAGCTGAAGGCTCAAGAAGGTGAGGAGCTGAATGCTGAAAAGGTGAGGAGCTGAAGGCTCAAGAAGGTGAGGAGCTGAAGGCTCAACAGGTGAGGAGCTGAAGGCTCAAGAAGGTGAGGAGCTGAAGGGTCAAGAAGGTGAGGAGCTGAATGCTGAAAAGGTGAGGAGCTGAAGGCTAAAAAGGTGAGGAGCTGAAGGCTCAGAAGGTGAGGAGCTGAAGGGTCAAGAGGGTGAGGAGCTGAAGGCTCAAGAAGGTGAGGAGCTGAAGGGTCAAGAAGGTGAGGAGCTGAAGGGTCAAGAAGGTGAGGAGCTGAAGGCTAAAAAGGTGAGGAGCTTGAGGCTCAAGAAGGTGAGGAGCTGAAGGGTCAAGAAGGTGAGGAGCTGAAGGCTCAAGAAGGTGAGGTGCTGAAGGCTCAAGAAGGTGAGGAGCTGAAGGGTCAAAAAGGTGAGGAGCTGAAGGCTGAAAAGGTGAGGAGCTGAAGGCTGAAAAGGTGAGGAGCTGAAGGCTCAAGAAGGTGAGGAGCTGAAGGCTCAAGAAGGTGAGGAGCTGAAGGCTGAAAAGGTGAGGAGCTGAAGGCTCAAGAAGGTGAGGAGCTGAAGGCTCAAGAAGGTGAGGAGCTGAAGGGTCAAGAAGGTGAGGAGCTGAAGGCTCAAGAAGGTGAGGTGCTGAAGGCTCAAGAAGGTGAGGTGCTGAAGGCTCAAGAAGGTGAGGGGCTGAAGGCTAAAAAGGTGAGGCGCTGAAGGCTCAAGAAGATGAGGAGCTGAAGGGTCAAGAAGGTGAGGAGCTGAAGGGTCAAGAAGGTGAGGAGCTGAAGGCTCAAGAAGGTGAGGTGCTGAAGGCTCAAGAAGGTGAGGAGCTGAAGGGTCAAAAAGGTGAGGAGCTGAAGGCTGAAAAGGTGAGGAGCTGAAGGCTCAAGAAGGTGAGGAGCTGAAGGCTCAAGAAGGTGAGGAGCTGAAGGCTCAAGAAGGTGAGGAGCTGAAGGCTGAAAAGGTGAGGAGCTGAAGGCTCAAGAAGGTGAGGAGCTGAAGGCTCAAGAAGGTGAGGAGCTGAAGGCTCAAAAAGGTGAGGAGCTGAAGGCTGAAAAGGTGAGGAGCTGAAGGCTGAAAAGGTGAGGAGCTGAAGGCTCAAGAAGGTGAGGAGCTGAAGGCTAAAAAGGTGAGGAGCTGAAGGCTCAAGAAGGTGAGGAGCTGAAGGGTCAAGAAGGTGAGGAGCTGAAGGCTCAAGAAGGTGAGGAGCTGAATGCTGAAAAGGTGAGGAGCTGAAGGCTAAAAAGGTGAGGAGCTGAAGGCTAAAAAGGTGAGGAGCTGAAGGCTCAGAAGGTGAGGAGCTGAAGGGTCAAGAAGGTGAGGAGCTGAAGGCTCAAGAAGGTGAGGAGCTTGAGGCTCAAGAAGGTGAGGAGCTGAAGGCTGAAAAGGTGAGGAGCTGAAGGCTGAAAAGGTGAGGAGCTGAAGGCTCAAGAAGGTGAGGAGGTGAAGGCTGAAAAGGTGAGGAGCTGAAGGCTCAAGAAGGTGAGGAGCTGGAGGCTAAAAAGGTGAGGAGCGGAAGGGTCAAGAAGGTGAGGAGCTTGAGGCTCAAGAAGTTGAGGAGCTGAAGGGTCAAGAAGGTGAGGAGCTTAATGCTGAAAAGGTGAGGAGCTGAAGTCTAAAAAGGTGAGGAGCTGAAGGCTCAGAAGGTGAGGACCTGAAGGGTCAAGAGGGTGAGGAGCTGAAGGCTCAAGAAGGTGAGGTGCTGAAGGCTCAAGAAGGTGAGGAGCTGAAGGGTCAAAAAGGTGAGGAGCTGAAGGCTGAAAAGGTGAGGAGCTGAAGGCTGAAAAGGTGAGGAGCTGAAGGCTCAAGAAGGTGAGGAGCTGAAGGCTAAAAAGGTGAGGAACTGAAAGCTCAAGAAGGTGAGGAGCTGGAGGCTAAAAAGGTGAGGAGCTGAAGGGTTAAGAAGGTGAGGAACTGAAAGCTCAAGAAGGTGAGGAGCTGGAGGCTAAAAAGGTGAGGAGCTGAAGGGTTAAGAAGGTGAGGAGCTGGAGGCTAAAAAGGTGAGGCGCTGAAGGCTAAAAAGGTGAGGAGCTGAAGGCTCAGAAGGTGAGGACCTGAAGGGTCAAGAGGGTGAGGAGCTGAAGGCTCAAGAAGGTGAGGTGCTGAAGGCTCAAGAATGTGAGGAGCTGAAGGGTCAAGAAGGTGAGGAGCTGAAGGGTCAAGAAGGTGAGGAGCTGAAGGCTCAAGAAGGTGAGGAGCTGAATGCTGAAAAGGTGAGGAGCTGAAGGCTAAAAGGGTGAGGAGCTGAAGGCTCAGAAGGTGAGGAGCTGAAGGGTCAAGAAGGTGAGGAGCTGAAGGGTCAAGAAGGTGAGGAGCTGAAGGCTGAAAAGGTGAGGAGCTGAATGCTGAAAAGGTGAGGAGCTGAAGGCTCAAGAAGGTGAGGAGCTGAAGGCTAAAAGGGTGAGGAGCTGAAGGCTCAAGAAGGTGAGGAGCTGAAGGGTCAAGAAGGTGAGGAGCTGAAGGCTCAAGAAGGTGAGGAGCTGAAGGCTCAAGAAGGTGAGGAGCTAAAGGCTAAAAAGGTGAGGAGCTGAAGGCTAAAAAGGTGAGGAGCTGAAGGGTCAAGAAGGGTCAAGAAGGTGAGGAGCTGAAGGGTCAAGAAGGTGAGGAGCTGAAGGCTAAAAAGGTGAGGAGCTGAAGGCTCAAGAAGGTGAGGAGCTGAATGGTCAAGAAGGTGAGGAGCTGAAGGGTCAAGAAGGTGAGGAGCTGAAGGGTCAAGAAGGTGAGGAGCTGAAGGCTAAAAAGGTGAGGAGCTGAAGGCTAAAAAGGTGAAGAGCTGAAGGGTCAAGAAGGGTCAAGAAGGTGAGGAGCTGAAGGGTCAAGAAGGTGAGGAGCTGAAGGCTAAAAAGGTGAGGAGCTGAAGGCTCAAGAAGGTGAGGAGCTGAAGGCTCAAGAAGGTGAGGAGCTGAAGGCTCAAGAAGGTGAGGAGCTGAAGGCTCAAGAAGGTGAGGAGCTAAAGGCTAAAAAGGTGAGGAGCTGAAGGCTAAAAAGGTGAAGAGCTGAAGGGTCAAGAAGGGTCAAGAAGGTGAGGAGCTGAAGGGTCAAGAAGGTGAGGAGCTGAAGGCTAAAAAGGTGAGGAGCTGAAGGCTCAAGAAGGTGAGGAGCTGAAGGCTCAAGAAGGTGAGGAGCTGAAGGCTCAAGAAGGTGAGGAGCTAAAGGCTAAAAAGGTAAAGAGCTGAAGGCTAAAAAGGTGAGGAGCTGAAGGGTCAAGAAGGGTCAAGAAGGTGAGGAGCTGAAGGGTCAAGAAGGTGAGGAGCTGAAGGCTAAAAAGGTGAGGAGCTGAAGGCTCAAGAAGGTGAGGAGCTGAAGGGTCAAGAAGGTGAGGAGCTGAAGGCTCAAGAAGGTGAGGAGCTGAATGCTGAAAAGGTGAGGAGCTGAAGGCTAAAAAGGTGAGGAGCTGAAGGCTAAAAAGGTGAGGAGCTGAAGGCTCAGAAGGTGAGGAGCTGAAGGGTCAAGAAGGTGAGGAGCTGAAGGCTCAAGAAGGTGAGGAGCTGAATGCTGAAAAGGTGAGGAGCTGAAGGCTAAAAAGGTGAGGAGCTGAAGGCTCAGAAGGTGAGGAGCTGAAGGGTCAAGAGGGTGAGGAGCTGAAGGCTCAAGAAGGTGAGGAGCTGAAGGGTCAAGAAGGTGAGGAGCTGAAGGCTGAAAAGGTGAGGAGCTGAAGGCTCAACAGGTGAGGAGCTGAAGGCTCAAGAAGGTGAGGAGCTGAAGGCTCAAGAAGGTGAGGAGCTGAATGCTGAAAAGGTGAGGAGCTGAAGGCTAAAAAGGTGAGGAGCTGAAGGCTCAGAAGGTGAGGAGCTGAAGGGTCAAGAGGGTGAGGAGCTGAAGGCTCAAGAAGGTGAGGAGCTGAAGGGTCAAGAAGGTGAGGAGCTGAAGGGTCAAGAAGGTGAGGAGCTGAAGGCTAAAAAGGTGAGGAGCTTGAGGCTCAAGAAGGTGAGGAGCTGAAGGGTCAAGAAGGTGAGGAGCTGAAGGCTCAAGAAGGTGAGGTGCTGAAGGCTCAAGAAGGTGAGGAGCTGAAGGGTCAAAAAGGTGAGGAGCTGAAGGCTGAAAAGGTGAGGAGCTGAAGGCTGAAAAGGTGAGGAGCTGAAGGCTCAAGAAGGTGAGGAGCTGAAGGCTCAAGAAGGTGAGGAGCTGAAGGCTGAAAAGGTGAGGAGCTGAAGGCTCAAGAAGGTGAGGAGCTGAAGGCTCAAGAAGGTGAGGAGCTGAAGGGTCAAGAAGGTGAGGAGCTGAAGGCTCAAGAAGGTGAGGTGCTGAAGGCTCAAGAAGGTGAGGTGCTGAAGGCTCAAGAAGGTGAGGGGCTGAAGGCTAAAAAGGTGAGGCGCTGAAGGCTCAAGAAGATGAGGAGCTAAAGGGTCAAGAAGGTGAGGAGCTGAAGGGTCAAGAAGGTGAGGAGCTGAAGGCTCAAGAAGGTGAGGTGCTGAAGGCTCAAGAAGGTGAGGAGCTGAAGGGTCAAAAAGGTGAGGAGCTGAAGGCTGAAAAGGTGAGGAGCTGAAGGCTCAAGAAGGTGAGGAGCTGAAGGCTCAAGAAGGTGAGGAGCTGAAGGCTCAAGAAGGTGAGGAGCTGAAGGCTGAAAAGGTGAGGAGCTGAAGGCTCAAGAAGGTGAGGAGCTGAAGGCTCAAGAAGGTGAGGAGCTGAAGGCTCAAAAAGGTGAGGAGCTGAAGGCTGAAAAGGTGAGGAGCTGAAGGCTGAAAAGGTGAGGAGCTGAAGGCTCAAGAAGGTGAGGGGCTGAAGGCTAAAAAGGTGAGGAGCTGAAGGCTCAGAAGGTGAGGAGCTGAAGGGTCAAGAAGGTGAGGAGCTGAAGGCTCAGAAGGTGAGGAGCTGAAGGGTCAAGAAGGTGAGGAGCTGAAGGGTCAAGAAGGTGAGGAGCTGAAGGCTCAAGAAGGTGAGGAGCTGAAGGCTCAAGAAGGTGAGGAGCTAAAGGCTAAAAAGGTAAAGAGCTGAAGGCTAAAAAGGTGAGGAGCTGAAGGGTCAAGAAGGATCAAGAAGGTGAGGAGCTGATGGGTCAAGAAGGTGAGGAGCTGAAGGCTAAAAAGGTGAGGAGCTGAAGGCTCAAGAAGGTGAGGAGCTGAAGGGTCAAGAAGGTGAGGAGCTGAAGGCTCAAGAAGGTGAGGAGCTGAATGCTGAAAAGGTGAGGAGCTGAAGGCTAAAAAGGTGAGGAGCTGAAGGCTAAAAAGGTGAGGAGCTGAAGGCTCAGAAGGTGAGGAGCTGAAGGGTCAAGAAGGTGAGGAGCTGAAGGCTCAAGAAGGTGAGGAGCTTGAGGCTCAAGAAGGTGAGGAGCTGAAGGCTGAAAAGGTGAGGAGCTGAAGGCTCAAGAAGGTGAGGAGGTGAAGGCTGAAAAGGTGAGGAGCTGAAGGCTCAAGAAGGTGAGGAGCTGGAGGCTAAAAAGGTGAGGAGCGGAAGGGTCAAGAAGGTGAGGAGCTTGAGGCTCAAGAAGTTGAGGAGCTGAAGGGTCAAGAAGGTGAGGAGCTTAATGCTGAAAAGGTGAGGAGCTGAAGGCTAAAAAGGTGAGGAGCTGAAGGCTCAGAAGGTGAGGACCTGAAGGGTCAAGAGGGTGAGGAGCTGAAGGCTCAAGAAGGTGAGGTGCTGAAGGCTCAAGAAGGTGAGGAGCTGAAGGGTCAAAAAGGTGAGGAGCTGAAGGCTGAAAAGGTGAGGAGCTGAAGGCTGAAAAGGTGAGGAGCTGAAGGCTCAAGAAGGTGAGGAGCTGAAGGCTAAAAAGGTGAGGAACTGAAAGCTCAAGAAGGTGAGGAGCTGGAGGCTAAAAAGGTGAGGAGCTGAAGGGTTAAGAAGGTGAGGAACTGAAAGCTCAAGAAGGTGAGGAGCTGGAGGCTAAAAAGGTGAGGAGCTGAAGGGTTAAGAAGGTGAGGAGCTGGAGGCTAAAAAGGTGAGGCGCTGAAGGCTAAAAAGGTGAGGAGCTGAAGGCTCAGAAGGTGAGGACCTGAAGGGTCAAGAGGGTGAGGAGCTGAAGGCTCAAGAAGGTGAGGTGCTGAAGGCTCAAGAATGTGAGGAGCTGAAGGGTCAAGAAGGTGAGGAGCTGAAGGGTCAAGAAGGTGAGGAGCTGAAGGCTCAAGAAGGTGAGGAGCTGAATGCTGAAAAGGTGAGGAGCTGAAGGCTAAAAGGGTGAGGAGCTGAAGGCTCAGAAGGTGAGGAGCTGAAGGGTCAAGAAGGTGAGGAGCTGAAGGGTCAAGAAGGTGAGGAGCTGAAGGCTGAAAAGGTGAGGAGCTGAATGCTGAAAAGGTGAGGAGCTGAAGGCTCAAGAAGGTGAGGAGCTGAAGGCTAAAAGGGTGAGGAGCTGAAGGCTCAAGAAGGTGAGGAGCTGAAGGGTCAAGAAGGTGAGGAGCTGAAGGCTCAAGAAGGTGAGGAGCTGAAGGCTCAAGAAGGTGAGGAGCTAAAGGCTAAAAAGGTGAGGAGCTGAAGGCTAAAAAGGTGAGGAGCTGAAGGGTCAAGAAGGGTCAAGAAGGTGAGGAGCTGAAGGGTCAAGAAGGTGAGGAGCTGAAGGCTAAAAAGGTGAGGAGCTGAAGGCTCAAGAAGGTGAGGAGCTGAATGGTCAAGAAGGTGAGGAGCTGAAGGGTCAAGAAGGTGAGGAGCTGAAGGGTCAAGAAGGTGAGGAGCTGAAGGCTAAAAAGGTGAGGAGATTGAGGCTCAAGAAGGTGAGGAGCTGAAGGCTCAAGAAGGTGAGGAGCTAAAGGCTAAAAAGGTGAGGAGCTGAAGGCTAAAAAGGTGAAGAGCTGAAGGGTCAAGAAGGGTCAAGAAGGTGAGGAGCTGAAGGGTCAAGAAGGTGAGGAGCTGAAGGCTAAAAAGGTGAGGAGCTGAAGGCTCAAGAAGGTGAGGAGCTGAAGGCTCAAGAAGGTGAGGAGCTGAAGGCTCAAGAAGGTGAGGAGCTAAAGGCTAAAAAGGTGAGGAGCTGAAGGCTAAAAAGGTGAAGAGCTGAAGGGTCAAGAAGGGTCAAGAAGGTGAGGAGCTGAAGGGTCAAGAAGGTGAGGAGCTGAAGGCTAAAAAGGTGAGGAGCTGAAGGGTCAAGAAGGTGAGGAGCTGAAGGCTGAAAAGGTGAGGAGCTGAATGCTGAAAAGGTGAGGAGCTGAAGGCTCAAGAAGGTGAGGAGCTGAAGGCTCAAGAAGGTGAGGAGCTGAAGGCTCAAGAAGGTGAGGAGCTGAAGGCTGAAAAGGTGAGGAGCTGAAGGCTCAAGAAGGTGAGGAGCTGAAGGCTCAAGAAGGTGAGGAGCTGAAGGCTCAGAAGGTGAGGAGCTGAAGGCTCAAGAAGGTGAGGAGCTGAAGGCTCAAGAAGGTGAGGAGCTGAAGGCTCAAGAAGGTGAGGAGCTGAAGGCTCAAGAAGGTGAGGAGCTGAAGGCTCAAGAAGGTGAGGAGCTAAAGGCTAAAAAGGTAAAGAGCTGAAGGCTAAAAAGGTGAGGAGCTGAAGGGTCAAGAAGGGTCAAGAAGGTGAGGAGCTGAAGGGTCAAGAAGGTGAGGAGCTGAAGGCTAAAAAGGTGAGGAGCTGAAGGCTCAAGAAGGTGAGGAGCTGAAGGGTCAAGAAGGTGAGGAGCTGAAGGCTCAAGAAGGTGAGGAGCTGAATGCTGAAAAGGTGAGGAGCTGAAGGCTAAAAAGGTGAGGAGCTGAAGGCTAAAAAGGTGAGGAGCTGAAGGCTCAGAAGGTGAGGAGCTGAAGGGTCAAGAAGGTGAGGAGCTGAAGGCTCAAGAAGGTGAGGAGCTGAATGCTGAAAAGGTGAGGAGCTGAAGGCTAAAAAGGTGAGGAGCTGAAGGCTCAGAAGGTGAGGAGCTGAAGGGTCAAGAGGGTGAGGAGCTGAAGGCTCAAGAAGGTGAGGAGCTGAAGGGTCAAGAAGGTGAGGAGCTGAAGGCTGAAAAGGTGAGGAGCTGAAGGCTCAACAGGTGAGGAGCTGAAGGCTCAAGAAGGTGAGGAGCTGAAGGCTCAAGAAGGTGAGGAGCTGAATGCTGAAAAGGTGAGGAGCTGAAGGCTAAAAAGGTGAGGAGCTGAAGGCTCAGAAGGTGAGGAGCTGAAGGGTCAAGAGGGTGAGGAGCTGAAGGCTCAAGAAGGTGAGGAGCTGAAGGGTCAAGAAGGTGAGGAGCTGAAGGGTCAAGAAGGTGAGGAGCTGAAGGCTAAAAAGGTGAGGAGCTTGAGGCTCAAGAAGGTGAGGAGCTGAAGGGTCAAGAAGGTGAGGAGCTGAAGGCTCAAGAAGGTGAGGTGCTGAAGGCTCAAGAAGGTGAGGAGCTGAAGGGTCAAAAAGGTGAGGAGCTGAAGGCTGAAAAGGTGAGGAGCTGAAGGCTGAAAAGGTGAGGAGCTGAAGGCTCAAGAAGGTGAGGAGCTGAAGGCTCAAGAAGGTGAGGAGCTGAAGGCTGAAAAGGTGAGGAGCTGAAGGCTCAAGAAGGTGAGGAGCTGAAGGCTCAAGAAGGTGAGGAGCTGAAGGGTCAAGAAGGTGAGGAGCTGAAGGCTCAAGAAGGTGAGGTGCTGAAGGCTCAAGAAGGTGAGGTGCTGAAGGCTCAAGAAGGTGAGGGGCTGAAGGCTAAAAAGGTGAGGCGCTGAAGGCTCAAGAAGATGAGGAGCTGAAGGGTCAAGAAGGTGAGGAGCTGAAGGGTCAAGAAGGTGAGGAGCTGAAGGCTCAAGAAGGTGAGGTGCTGAAGGCTCAAGAAGGTGAGGAGCTGAAGGGTCAAAAAGGTGAGGAGCTGAAGGCTGAAAAGGTGAGGAGCTGAAGGCTCAAGAAGGTGAGGAGCTGAAGGCTCAAGAAGGTGAGGAGCTGAAGGCTCAAGAAGGTGAGGAGCTGAAGGCTGAAAAGGTGAGGAGCTGAAGGCTCAAGAAGGTGAGGAGCTGAAGGCTCAAGAAGGTGAGGAGCTGAAGGCTCAAAAAGGTGAGGAGCTGAAGGCTGAAAAGGTGAGGAGCTGAAGGCTGAAAAGGTGAGGAGCTGAAGGCTCAAGAAGGTGAGGGGCTGAAGGCTAAAAAGGTGAGGAGCTGAAGGCTCAGAAGGTGAGGAGCTGAAGGGTCAAGAAGGTGAGGAGCTGAAGGCTCAGAAGGTGAGGAGCTGAAGGGTCAAGAAGGTGAGGAGCTGAAGGGTCAAGAAGGTGAGGAGCTGAAGGCTCAAGAAGGTGAGGAGCTGAAGGCTCAAGAAGGTGAGGAGCTAAAGGCTAAAAAGGTAAAGAGCTGAAGGCTAAAAAGGTGAGGAGCTGAAGGGTCAAGAAGGATCAAGAAGGTGAGGAGCTGATGGGTCAAGAAGGTGAGGAGCTGAAGGCTAAAAAGGTGAGGAGCTGAAGGCTCAAGAAGGTGAGGAGCTGAAGGGTCAAGAAGGTGAGGAGCTGAAGGCTCAAGAAGGTGAGGAGCTGAATGCTGAAAAGGTGAGGAGCTGAAGGCTAAAAAGGTGAGGAGCTGAAGGCTAAAAAGGTGAGGAGCTGAAGGCTCAGAAGGTGAGGAGCTGAAGGGTCAAGAAGGTGAGGAGCTGAAGGCTCAAGAAGGTGAGGAGCTTGAGGCTCAAGAAGGTGAGGAGCTGAAGGCTGAAAAGGTGAGGAGCTGAAGGCTGAAAAGGTGAGGAGCTGAAGGCTCAAGAAGGTGAGGAGGTGAAGGCTGAAAAGGTGAGGAGCTGAAGGCTCAAGAAGGTGAGGAGCTGGAGGCTAAAAAGGTGAGGAGCGGAAGGGTCAAGAAGGTGAGGAGCTTGAGGCTCAAGAAGTTGAGGAGCTGAAGGGTCAAGAAGGTGAGGAGCTTAATGCTGAAAAGGTGAGGAGCTGAAGGCTAAAAAGGTGAGGAGCTGAAGGCTCAGAAGGTGAGGACCTGAAGGGTCAAGAGGGTGAGGAGCTGAAGGCTCAAGAAGGTGAGGTGCTGAAGGCTCAAGAAGGTGAGGAGCTGAAGGGTCAAAAAGGTGAGGAGCTGAAGGCTGAAAAGGTGAGGAGCTGAAGGCTCAAGAAGGTGAGGAGCTGAAGGCTAAAAAGGTGAGGAACTGAAAGCTCAAGAAGGTGAGGAGCTGGAGGCTAAAAAGGTGAGGAGCTGAAGGGTTAAGAAGGTGAGGAACTGAAAGCTCAAGAAGGTGAGGAGCTGGAGGCTAAAAAGGTGAGGAGCTGAAGGGTTAAGAAGGTGAGGAGCTGGAGGCTAAAAAGGTGAGGCGCTGAAGGCTAAAAAGGTGAGGAGCTGAAGGCTCAGAAGGTGAGGACCTGAAGGGTCAAGAGGGTGAGGAGCTGAAGGCTCAAGAAGGTGAGGTGCTGAAGGCTCAAGAATGTGAGGAGCTGAAGGGTCAAGAAGGTGAGGAGCTGAAGGGTCAAGAAGGTGAGGAGCTGAAGGCTCAAGAAGGTGAGGAGCTGAATGCTGAAAAGGTGAGGAGCTGAAGGCTAAAAGGGTGAGGAGCTGAAGGCTCAGAAGGTGAGGAGCTGAAGGGTCAAGAAGGTGAGGAGCTGAAGGGTCAAGAAGGTGAGGAGCTGAAGGCTGAAAAGGTGAGGAGCTGAATGCTGAAAAGGTGAGGAGCTGAAGGCTCAAGAAGGTGAGGAGCTGAAGGCTAAAAGGGTGAGGAGCTGAAGGCTCAAGAAGGTGAGGAGCTGAAGGGTCAAGAAGGTGAGGAGCTGAAGGCTCAAGAAGGTGAGGAGCTGAAGGCTCAAGAAGGTGAGGAGCTAAAGGCTAAAAAGGTGAGGAGCTGAAGGCTAAAAAGGTGAGGAGCTGAAGGGTCAAGAAGGGTCAAGAAGGTGAGGAGCTGAAGGGTCAAGAAGGTGAGGAGCTGAAGGCTAAAAAGGTGAGGAGCTGAAGGCTCAAGAAGGTGAGGAGCTGAATGGTCAAGAAGGTGAGGAGCTGAAGGGTCAAGAAGGTGAGGAGCTGAAGGGTCAAGAAGGTGAGGAGCTGAAGGCTAAAAAGGTGAGGAGATTGAGGCTCAAGAAGGTGAGGAGCTGAAGGCTCAAGAAGGTGAGGAGCTAAAGGCTAAAAAGGTGAGGAGCTGAAGGCTAAAAAGGTGAAGAGCTGAAGGGTCAAGAAGGGTCAAGAAGGTGAGGAGCTGAAGGGTCAAGAAGGTGAGGAGCTGAAGGCTAAAAAGGTGAGGAGCTGAAGGCTCAAGAAGGTGAGGAGCTGAAGGCTCAAGAAGGTGAGGAGCTGAAGGCTCAAGAAGGTGAGGAGCTAAAGGCTAAAAAGGTGAGGAGCTGAAGGCTAAAAAGGTGAAGAGCTGAAGGGTCAAGAAGGGTCAAGAAGGTGAGGAGCTGAAGGGTCAAGAAGGTGAGGAGCTGAAGGCTAAAAAGGTGAGGAGCTGAAGGGTCAAGAAGGTGAGGAGCTGAAGGCTGAAAAGGTGAGGAGCTGAATGCTGAAAAGGTGAGGAGCTGAAGGCTCAAGAAGGTGAGGGGCTGAAGGCTATAAAGGTGAGGAGCTGAAGGCTCAAGAAGGTCAGGAGCTGAAGCCTTAAGAAGGTGAGGAGCTGAAGGGTCAAGAAGGTGAGGGGCTGAAGGCTAAAAAGGTGAGGAGCTGAAGGGTCAAGAAGGTGAGGAGCTGAAGGCTGAAAAGGTGAGGAGCTGAAGGCTCAAGAAGGTGAGGAGCTGAAGGGTCAAGAAGGTGAGGGGCTGAAGGCTAAAAAGGTGAGGAGCTGAAGGGTCAAGAAGGTGAGGAGCTGAAGGCTCAAGAAGGTGAGGAGCTGAAGGCTGAAAAGGTGAGGAGCTGAAGGCTCAAGAAGGTGAGGAGCTGAAGGCTGAAAAGGTGAGGAGCTGAAGGCTGAAAAGGTGAGGAGCTGAAGGCTCAAGAAGGTGAGGAGCTGAAGGCTCAAGAAGGTGAGGAGCTGAAGGCTGAAAAGGTGAGGAGCTGAAGGCTCAAGAAGGTGAGGAGCTGAAGGGTCAAGAAGGTGAGGAGCTGAAGGCTGAAAAGGTGAGGAGCTGAAGGCTCAAGAAGGTGAGGAGCTGAAGGGTCAAGAAGGTGAGGGGCTGAAGGCTAAAAAGGTGAGGAGCTGAAGGGTCAAGAAGGTGAGGAGCTGAAGGCTCAAGAAGGTGAGGAGCTGAAGGCTGAAAAGGTGAGGAGCTGAAGGCTCAAGAAGGTGAGGAGCTGAAGGCTGAAAAGGTGAGGAGCTGAAGGCTGAAAAGGTGAGGAGCTGAAGGCTCAAGAAGGTGAGGAGCTGAAGGCTCAAGAAGGTGAGGAGCTGAAGGCTGAAAAGGTGAGGAGCTGAAGGCTCAAGAAGGTGAGGAGCTGAAGGGTCAAGAAGGTGAGGAGCTGAAGGCTGAAAAGGTGAGGAGCTGAAGGGTCAATAAGGTGAGGAGCTGGAGGCTATAAAGGTGAGGAGCTGAAGGGTCAATAAGGTGAGGAGCTGAAGGCTGAAACGGTGAGGAGCTGAAGGCTAAAAAGGTGAGGCGCTGAAGGCTCAAGAAGGTGAGGAGCTGAAGGCTGAAAAGGTGAGGAGCTGAAGGCTCAAGAAGGTGAGGAGCTGAAGGGTCAAGAAGGTGAGGAGCTGAAGGCTGAAAAGGTGAGGAGCTGAAGGCTCAAGAAGGTGAGGAGCTGAAGGGTCAAGAAGGTGAGGAGCTGGAGGCTAAAAAGGTGAGGAGCTGAAGGCTCAAGAAGGGTCAAGAAGGTGAGGAGCTGAAGGGTCAAGAAGGTGAGGAGCTGAATGGTCAAGAAGGTGAGGAGCTGAAGGGTCAAGAAGGTGAGGAGCTGAAGGGTCAAGAAGGTGAGGAGCTGAAGGCTCAAGAAGGTGAGGAGCTGAAGGGTCAAGAAGGTGAGGAGCTGAAGGGTCAAGAAGGTGAGGAGCTGAAGGCTAAAAAGGTGAGGAGATTGAGGCTCAAGAAGGTGAGGACCTGAAGGGTCAAGAAGGTGAGGAGCTGAAGGCTGAAAAGGTGAGGAGCTGAAGGCTGAAAAGGTGAGGAGCTGAAGGCTCAAGAAGGTGAGGAGCTGAAGGCTCAAGAAGGTGAGGAGCTGAAGGCTGAAAAGGTGAGGAGCTGAAGGCTCAAGAAGGTGAGGAGCTGAAGGGTCAAGAAGGTGAGGAGCTGAAGGCTGAAAAGGTGAGGAGCTGAAGGGTCAATAAGGTGAGGAGCTGGAGGCTATAAAGGTGAGGAGCTGAAGGGTCAATAAGGTGAGGAGCTGAAGGCTGAAACGGTGAGGAGCTGAAGGCTAAAAAGGTGAGGCGCTGAAGGCTCAAGAAGGTGAGGAGCTGAAGGCTCAAGAAGGTGAGGTGCTGAAGGCTCAAGAAGGTGAGGTGCTGAAGGCTCAAGAAGGTGAGGAGCTGAAGGCTCAAGAAGGTGAGGAGCTGAAGGCTGAAAAGGTGAGGAGCTGAAGGCTGAAAAGGTGAGGAGCTGAAGGCTCAAGAAGGTGAGGAGCTGAAGGGTCAAGAAGGTGAGGAGCTGAAGGCTATAAAGGTGAGGAGCTGAAGGCTCAAGAAGGTGAGGAGCTGAAGCCTTAAGAAGGGGAGGAGCTGAAGGGTCAAGAAGGTGAGGGGCTGAAGGCTAAAAAGGTGAGGAGCTGAAGGCTGAAAAGGTGAGGAGCTGAATGCTGAAAAGGTGAGGAGCTGAAGGCTAAAAAGGTGAGGAGCTGAAGGCTCAGAAGGTGAGGAGCTGAAGGGTCAAGAAGGTGAGGAGCTGAAGGCTCAAGAAGGTGAGGAGCTGAAGGGTCAAGAATGTGAGGAGCTGAAGGGTCAAGAAGGTGAGGAGCTGAAGGCTAAAAAGGTGAGGAGATTGAGGCTCAAGAAGGTGAGGAGCTGAAGGGTCAAGAAGGTGAGGAGCTGAAGGCTGAAAAGGTGAGGAGCTGAAGGCTGAAAAGGTGAGGAGCTGAAGGCTCAGAAGGTGAGGAGCTGAAGGGTCAAGAGGGTGAGGAGCTGAAGGGTCAAGAAGGTGAGGAGCTGAATGGTCAAGAAGGTGAGGAGCTGAAGGGTCAAGAAGGTGAGGAGCTGAAGGGTCAAGAAGGTGAGGAGCTGAAGGCTCAAGAAGGTGAGGAGCTGAAGGGTCAAGAAGGTGAGGAGCTGAAGGGTCAAGAAGGTGAGGAGCTGAAGGCTAAAAAGGTGAGGAGATTGAGGCTCAAGAAGGTGAGGACCTGAAGGGTCAAGAAGGTGAGGAGCTGAAGGCTGAAAAGGTGAGGAGCTGAAGGCTGAAAAGGTGAGGAGCTGAAGGCTCAAGAAGGTGAGGAGCTGAAGGCTCAAGAAGGTGAGGAGCTGAAGGCTGAAAAGGTGAGGAGCTGAAGGCTCAAGAAGGTGAGGAGCTGAAGGGTCAAGAAGGTGAGGAGCTGAAGGCTGAAAAGGTGAGGAGCTGAAGGGTCAATAAGGTGAGGAGCTGGAGGCTATAAAGGTGAGGAGCTGAAGGGTCAATAAGGTGAGGAGCTGAAGGCTGAAACGGTGAGGAGCTGAAGGCTAAAAAGGTGAGGCGCTGAAGGCTCAAGAAGGTGAGGAGCTGAAGGCTCAAGAAGGTGAGGTGCTGAAGGCTCAAGAAGGTGAGGTGCTGAAGGCTCAAGAAGGTGAGGAGCTGAAGGCTCAAGAAGGTGAGGAGCTGAAGGCTGAAAAGGTGAGGAGCTGAAGGCTGAAAAGGTGAGGAGCTGAAGGCTCAAGAAGGTGAGGAGCTGAAGGGTCAAGAAGGTGAGGAGCTGAAGGCTATAAAGGTGAGGAGCTGAAGGCTCAAGAAGGTGAGGAGCTGAAGCCTTAAGAAGGGGAGGAGCTGAAGGGTCAAGAAGGTGAGGGGCTGAAGGCTAAAAAGGTGAGGAGCTGAAGGCTGAAAAGGTGAGGAGCTGAATGCTGAAAAGGTGAGGAGCTGAAGGCTAAAAAGGTGAGGAGCTGAAGGCTCAGAAGGTGAGGAGCTGAAGGGTCAAGAAGGTGAGGAGCTGAAGGCTCAAGAAGGTGAGGAGCTGAAGGGTCAAGAATGTGAGGAGCTGAAGGGTCAAGAAGGTGAGGAGCTGAAGGCTAAAAAGGTGAGGAGATTGAGGCTCAAGAAGGTGAGGAGCTGAAGGGTCAAGAAGGTGAGGAGCTGAAGGCTGAAAAGGTGAGGAGCTGAAGGCTGAAAAGGTGAGGAGCTGAAGGCTCAGAAGGTGAGGAGCTGAAGGGTCAAGAGGGTGAGGAGCTGAAGGGTCAAGAAGGTGAGGAGCTGAAGGCTAAAAAGGTGAGGAGCTGAAGGGTCAAGAAGGTATGGAGCTGAAGGCTGAAAAGGTGAGGAGCTGAAGGCTGAAAAGGTGAGGAGCTGAAGGCTCAACAGGTGAGGAGCTGAAGGCTCAAGAAGGTGATGAGCTGAAGGCTCAAGAAGGTGAGGAGCTGAATGCTGAAAAGGTGAGGAGCTGAAGGCTAAAAAGGTGAGGAGCTGAAGGCTCAGAAGGTGAGGAGCTGAAGGGTCAAGAAGGTGAGGAGCTGAAGGGTCAAGAATGTGAGGAGCTGAAGGGTCAAGAAGGTGAGGAGCTGAAGGCTAAAAAGGTGAGGAGCTTGAGGCTCAAGAAGGTGAGGAGCTGAAGGGTCAAAAAGGTGAGGAGCTGAAGGCTGAAAAGGTGAGGAGCTGAAGGCTGAAAAGGTGAGGAGCTGAAGGCTCAAGAAGGTGAGGAGCTGAAGGGTCAAGAAGGTGAGGAGCTGAAGGCTATAAAGGTGAGGAGCTGAAGGCTCAAGAAGGTGAGGAGCTGAAGCCTTAAGAAGGGGAGGAGCTGAAGGGTCAAGAAGGTGAGGGGCTGAAGGCTAAAAAGGTGAGGAGCTGAAGGCTGAAAAGGTGAGGAGCTGAAGGCTCAAGAAGGTGAGGAGCTGAAGGGTCAAGAAGGTGAGGAGCTGAAGGGTCAAGAAGGTGAGGAGCTGGAGGCTAAAAAGGTGAGGAGCTGAAGGCTCAAGAAGGGTCAAGAAGGTGAGGAGCTGAAGGGTCAAGAAGGTGAGGAGCTGAAGGCTCAAGAAGGTGAGGAGCTGAATGGTCAAGAAGGTGAGGAGCTGAAGGGTCAAGAAGGTGAGGAGCTGAAGGGTCAAGAAGGTGAGGAGCTGAAGGCTAAAAAGGTGAGGAGATTGAGGCTCAAGAAGGTGAGGAGCTGAAGGGTCAAGAAGGTGAGGAGCTGAAGGCTGAAAAGGTGAGGAGCTGAAGGCTGAAAAGGTGAGGAGCTGAAGGCTCAAGAAGGTGAGGAGCTGAAGGCTCAAGAAGGTGAGGAGCTGAAGGCTGAAAAGGTGAGGAGCTGAAGGCTCAAGAAGGTGAGGAGCTGAAGGGTCAAGAAGGTGAGGAGCTGAAGGCTGAAAAGGTGAGGAGCTGAAGGGTCAATAAGGTGAGGAGCTGGAGGCTATAAAGGTGAGGAGCTGAAGGCTCAAGAAGGTGAGGAGCTGAAGGGTCAAGAAGGTGAGGAGCTGAAGGCTGAAAAGGTGAGGAGCTGAAGGCTCAAGAAGGTGAGGAGCTGAAGGCTCAAGAAGGTGAGGAGCTGAAGGCTGAAAAGGTGAGGAGCTGAAGGCTCAAGAAGGTGAGGAGCTGAAGGGTCAAGAAGGTGAGGAGCTGAAGGCTGAAAAGGTGAGGAGCTGAAGGGTCAATAAGGTGAGGAGCTGAAGGCTGAAACGGTGAGGAGCTGAAGGCTAAAAAGGTGAGGAGCTGAACGCTCAAGAAGGTGAGGTGCTGAAGGCTCAAGAAGGTGAGGTGCTGAAGGGTCAAGAAGGTGAGGAGCTGAAGGCTGAAAAGGTGAGGAGCTGAATGCTGAAAAGGTGAGGAGCTGAAGGCTAAAAAGGTGAGGAGCTGAAGGCTCAGAAGGTGAGGACCTGAAGGGTCAAGAGGGTGAGGAGCTGAAGGCTCAAGAAGGTGAGGTGCTGAAGGCTCAAGAAGGTGAGGAGTTGAAGGGTCAAGAAGGTGAGGAGCTGAAGGGTCAAGAAGGTGAGGAGCTGAAGGGTCAAGAAGGTGAGGAGCTGAAGGCTAAAAAGGTGAGGAACTGAAAGCTCAAGAAGGTGAGGAGCTGGAGGCTAAAAAGGTGAGGAGCTGAAGGCTCAAGAAGGTGAGGAGCTGAAGGCTCAAGAAGGTGAGGAGCTGAAGGGTCAAGAAGGTGAGGAGCTGAAGGGTCAAGAAGGTGAGGAGGTGAAGGCTGAAAAGGTGAGGGGCTGAAGGCTAAAAAGGTGAGGAGCTGAAGGCTGAAAAGGTGAGGAGCTGAAGGCTCAAGAAGGTGAGGAGCTGAAGGGTCAAGAAGGTGAGGAGCTGAAGGCTGAAAAGGTGAGGAGCTGAAGGGTCAATAAGGTGAGGAGCTGGAGGCTAAAACGGTGAGGAGCTGAAGGCTAAAAAGGTGAGGCGCTGAAGGGTCAATAAGGTGAGGAGCTGAAGGCTGAAACGGTGAGGAGCTGAAGGCTAAAAAGGTGAGGCGCTGAAGGCTCAAGAAGGTGAGGAGCTGAAGGCTCAAGAAGGTGAGGTGCTGAATGCTGAAAAGGTGAGGAGCTGAAGGCTAAAAAGGTGAGGAGCTGAAGGCTCAGAAGGTGAGGAGCTGGAGGCTGAAACGGTGAGGAGCTGAAGGCTAAAAAGGTGAGGCGCTGAAGGGTCAATAAGGTGAGGAGCTGAAGGCTGAAACGGTGAGGAGCTGAAGGCTAAAAAGGTGAGGCGCTGAAGGCTCAAGAAGGTGAGGAGCTGAAGGCTCAAGAAGGTGAGGTGCTGAATGCTGAAAAGGTGAGGAGCTGAAGGCTAAAAAGGTGAGGAGCTGAAGGCTCAGAAGGTGAGGAGCTGAAGGGTCAAGAGGGTGAGGAGCTGAAGGCTCAAGAAGGTGAGGAGCTGAAGGGTCAAGAAGGTGAGGAGCTGAAGGGTCAAGAAGGTGGGGAGCTGAAGGCTAAAAAGGTGAGGAGCTTGAGGCTCAAGAAGGTGAGGAGCTGAAGGGTCAAAAAGGTGAGGAGCTGAAGGCTGAAAAGGTGAGGAGCTGAAGGCTGAAAAGGTGAGGAGCTGAAGGCTCAAGAAGGTGAGGAGCTGAAGGGTCAAGAAGGTGAGGGGCTGAAGGCTAAAAAGGTGAGGCGCTGAAGGCTCAAGAAGATGAGGAGCTGAAGGCTCAAGAAGGTGAGGAGCTGAAGGCTCAAGAAGGTGAGGTGCTGAAGGCTCAAGAAGGTGAGGGGCTGAAGGCTAAAAAGGTGAGGCGCTGAAGGCTCAAGAAGATGAGGAGCTGAAGGCTCAAGAAGGTGAGGAGCTGAAGGCTCAAGAAGGGTCAAGAAGGTGAGGAGCTGAAGGGTCAAGAAGGTGAGGAGCTGAAGGCTAAAAAGGTGAGGAGCTGAAGGCTCAAGAAGGTGAGGAGCTGAATGGTCAAGAAAGTGAGGAGCTGAAGGCTAAAAAGGTGAGGAGATTGAGGCTCAAGAAGGTGAGGAGCTGAAGGGTCAAGAAGGTGAGGAGCTGAAGGCTCAAGAGGGTGAGGAGCTGAAGGCTCAAGAAGGTGAGGAGCTGAAGGGTCAAGAAGGTGAGGAGCTGAAGGCTCAAGAAGGTGAGGAGCTGAAGGCTAAAAAGGTGAGGAGCTGAAGGCTCAAGAAGGTGAGGAGCTGAATGGTCAAGAAGGTGAGGAGCTGAAGGGTCAAGAAGGTGAGGAGCTGAAGGGTCAAGAAGGTGAGGAGCTGAAGGCTAAAAAGGTGAGGAGATTGAGGCTCAAGAAGGTGAGGAGCTGAAGGCTCAAGAAGGTGAGGAGCTGAAGGCTCAAGAAGGTATGGAGCTGAAGGCTGAAAAGGTGAGGAGCTGAAGGCTCAGAAGGTGAGGAGCTGAAGGCTCAAGAAGGTGAGGAGCTGAAGGCTCAAGAAGGTGAGGAGCTGAAGGGTCAAGAAGGTGAGGAGCTGAAGGGTCAAGAAGGTGAGGAGCTGAAGGCTCAAGAAGGTGAGGAGCTGAAGGCTCAAGAAGGTGAGGAGCTGAAGGGTCAAGAAGGTGAGGAGCTGAAGGGTCAAGAAGGGTCAAGAAGGTGAGGAGCTGAAGGGTCAAGAAGGTGAGGAGCTGAAGGCTAAAAAGGTGAGGAGCTGAAGGCTCAAGAAGGTGAGGAGCTGAATGGTCAAGAAGGTGAGGAGCTGAAGGGTCAAGAAGGTGAGGAGCTGAAGGGTCAAGAAGGTGAGGAGCTGAAGGCTAAAAAGGTGAGGAGATTTAGGCTCAAGAAGGTGAGGAGCTGAAGGGTCAAGAAGGTGAGGAGCTGAAGGCTCAAGAAGGTGAGGCGCTGAAGGCTCAAGAAGATGAGGAGCCGAAGGCTCAAGAAGGTGAGGAGCTGAAGGGTCAAGAAGGTGAGGAGCTGAAGGCTGAAAAGGTGAGGAGCTGAATGCTGAAAAGGTGAGGAGCTGAAGGCTCAAGAAGGTGAGGAGCTGAAGGCTAAAAGGGTGAGGAGCTGAGGGCTCAGAAGGTGAGGAGCTGAAGGGTCAAGAAGGTGAGGAGCTGAAGGGTCAAGAAGGTGAGGAGCTGAAGGCTGAAAAGGTGAGGAGCTGAATGCTGAAAAGGTGAGGAGCTGAAGGCTCAAGAAGGTGAGGAGCTGAAGGCTAAAAGGGTGAGGAGCTGAAGGCTCAGAAGGTGAGGAGCTGAAGGGTCAAGAAGGTGAGGAGCTGAAGGGTCAAGAAGGTGAGGAGCTGAAGGCTCAAGAAGGTGAGGAGCTAAAGGCTAAAAAGGTGAGGAGCTGAAGGGTCAAGAAGGGTCAAGAAGGTGAGGAGCTGAAGGCTCAAGAAGGTGAGGAGCTGAAGGCTCAAGAAGGTGAGGAGCTGAAGACTCAAGAAGGTGAGGAGCTAAAGGCTAAAAAGGTGAGGAGCTGAAGGCCAAAAAGGTGAGGAGCTGAAGGGTCAAGAAGGTGAGGAGCTGAAGGCTCAAGAAGGTGAGGAGCTAAAGGCTAAAAAGGTGAGGAGCTGAAGGCTCAGAAGGTGAGGAGCTGAAGGCTCAAGAAGGTGAGGAGCTGAAGACTCAAGAAGGTGAGGAGCTGAAGGCTCAAGAAGGTGAGGAGCTGAAGACTCAAGAAGGTGAGGAGCTAAAGGCTAAAAAGGTGAGGAGCTGAAGGCCAAAAAGGTGAGGAGCTGAAGGGTCAAGAAGGTGAGGAGCTGAAGGCTAAAAAGGTGAGGAGATTGAGGCTCAAGTAGGTGAGGAGCTGAAGGGTCAAGAAGGTGAGGAGCTGAAGGCTCAAGAAGGTGAGGAGCTGAAGGGTCAAGAAGGTGAGGAGCTGAAGGCTAAAAAGGTGAGGAGATTAAGGCTCAAGAAGGTGAGGAGCTGAAGGGTCAAGAAGGTGAGGAGCTGAAGGCTGAAAAGGTGAGGAGCTGAAGGCTGAAAAGGTGAGGAGCTGAAGGCTCAAGAAGGTGAGGGGCTGAAGGCTATAAAGGTGAGGAGCTGAATGGTCAAGAAGGTGAGGAGCTGAAGGGTCAAGAAGGTGAGGAGCTGAAGGGTCAAGAAGGTGAGGAGCTGAAGGCTAAAAAGGTGAGGAGATTAAGGCTCAAGAAGGTGAGGAGCTGAAGGGTCAAGAAGGTGAGGAGCTGAAGGCTGAAAAGGTGAGGAGCTGAAGGCTGAAAAGGTGAGGAGCTGAAGGCTCAAGAAGGTGAGGGGCTGAAGGCTATAAAGGTGAGGAGCTGAAGGGTCAAGAAGGTGAGGAGCTGAAGGCTAAAAAGGTGAGGAGATTAAGGCTCAAGAAGGTGAGGAGCTGAATGGTCAAGAAGGTGAGGAGCTGAAGGGTCAAGAAGGTGAGGAGCTGAAGGGTCAAGAAGGTGAGGGGCTGAAGGCTAAAAAGGTGAGGAGCTGAAGGGTCAAGAAGGTGAGGAGCTGAAGGCTGAAAAGGTGAGGAGCTGAAGGCTCAAGAAGGTGAGGAGCTGAAGGGTCAAGAAGGTGAGGGGCTGAAGGCTGAAAAGGTGAGGAGCTGAAGGCTCAAGAAGGTGAGGAGCTGAAGGGTCAAGAAGGTGAGGAGCTGAAGGCTGAAAAGGTGAGGAGCTGAAGGCTGAAAAGGTGAGGAGCTGAAGGCTCAAGAAGGTGAGGAGCTGAAGGGTCAAGAAGGTGAGGAGCTGGAGGCTAAAAAGGTGAGGAGCTGAAGGCTCAAGAAGGGTCAAGAAGGTGAGGAGCTGAAGGGTCAAGAAGGTGAGGAGCTGAAGGCTCAAGAAGGTGAGGAGCTGAAGGCTCAAGAAGGTGAGGAGCTGAAGGGTCAAGAAGGTGAGGAGCTGAAGGCTAAAAAGGTGAGGAGATTGAGGCTCAAGAAGGTGAGGAGCTGAAGGGTCAAGAAGGTGAGGAGCTGAAGGCTGAAAAGGTGAGGAGCTGAAGGCTGAAAAGGTGAGGAGCTGAAGGCTCAAGAAGGTGAGGAGCTGAAGGCTCAAGAAGGTGAGGAGCTGAAGGCTGAAAAGGTGAGGAGCTGAAGGCTCAAGAAGGTGAGGAGCTGAAGGGTCAAGAAGGTGAGGAGCTGAAGGCTGAAAAGGTGAGGAGCTGAAGGGTCAATAAGGTGAGGAGGTGGAGGCTATAAAGGTGAGGAGCTGAAGGGTCAATAAGGTGAGGAGCTGAAGGCTGAAACGGTGAGGAGCTGAAGGCTAAAAAGGTGAGGCGCTGAAGGCTCAAGAAGGTGAGGAGCTGAAGGCTGAAAAGGTGAGGAGCTGAAGGCTCAAGAAGGTGAGGAGCTGAAGGGTCAAGAAGGTGAGGAGCTGAAGGCTGAAAAGGTGAGGAGCTGAAGGCTGAAAAGGTGAGGAGCTGAAGGCTCAAGAAGGTGAGGAGCTGAAGGGTCAAGAAGGTGAGGAGCTGGAGGCTAAAAAGGTGAGGAGCTGAAGGCTCAAGAAGGGTCAAGAAGGTGAGGAGCTGAAGGGTCAAGAAGGTGAGGAGCTGAAGGCTAAAAAGGTGAGGAGCTGAAGGCTCAAGAAGGTGAGGAGCTGAATGGTCAAGAAGGTGAGGAGCTGAAGGGTCAAGAAGGTGAGGAGCTGAAGGGTCAAGAAGGTGAGGAGCTGAAGGCTCAAGAAGGTGAGGTGCTGAAGGGTCAAGAAGGTGAGGGGCTGAAGGCTAAAAAGGTGAGGAGCTGAAGTCTTAAGAAGGTGAGGAGCTGGAGGCTAAAAAGGTGAGGAGCGGAAGGGTCAATAAGGTGAGGAGCTGAAGGCTAAAAAGGTGAGGAGCGGAAGGGTCAATAAGGTGAGGAGCTGAAGGCTCAGAAGGTGAGGAGCTGAAGGCTGAAAAGGTGAGGAGCTGAAGGCTGAAAAGGTGAGGAGCTGAAGGCTCAACAGGTGAGGAGCTGAAGGCTCAAGAAGGTGAGGAGCTGAAGGCTCAAGTAGGTGAGGAGCTGAATGCTGAAAAGGTGAGGAGCTGAAGGCTAAAAAGGTGAGGAGCTGAAGGCTCAGAAGGTGAGGAGCTGAAGGGTCAAGAGGGTGAGGAGCTGAAGGGTCAAGAAGGTGAGGAGCTGAAGGCTAAAAAGGTGAGGAGCTGAAGGGTCAAGAAGGTATGGAGCTGAAGGCTGAAAAGGTGAGGAGCTGAAGGCTGAAAAGGTGAGGAGCTGAAGGCTCAACAGGTGAGGAGCTGAAGGCTCAAGAAGGTGAGGAGCTGAAGGCTCAAGAAGGTGAGGAGCTGAATGCTGAAAAGGTGAGGAGCTGAAGGCTAAAAAGGTGAGGAGCTGAAGGCTCAGAAGGTGAGGAGCTGAAGGGTCAAGAGGGTGAGGAGCTGAAGGCTCAAGAAGGTGAGGAGCTGAAGGGTCAAGAATGTGAGGAGCTGAAGGGTCAAGAAGGTGAGGAGCTGAAGGCTAAAAAGGTGAGGAGCTTGAGGCTCAAGAAGGTGAGGAGCTGAAGGGTCAAAAAGGTGAGGAGCTGAAGGCTGAAAAGGTGAGGAGCTGAAGTCTCAAGAAGGTGAGGAGCTGAAGGGTCAAGAAGGTGAGGAGCTGAAGGCTATAAAGGTGAGGAGCTGAAGGCTCAAGAAGGTGAGGAGCTGAAGCCTTAAGAAGGGGAGGAGCTGAAGGGTCAAGAAGGTGAGGGGCTGAAGGCTAAAAAGGTGAGGAGCTGAAGGGTCAAGAAGGTGAGGAGCTGAAGGCTGAAAAGGTGAGGAGCTGAAGGCTCAAGAAGGTGAGGAGCTGAAGGGTCAAGAAGGTGAGGAGCGGAAGGGTCAAGAAGGTGAGGAGCTGGAGGCTAAAAAGGTGAGGAGCTGAAGGCTCAAGAAGGGTCAAGAAGGTGAGGAGCTGAAGGGTCAAGAAGGTGAGGAGCTGAAGGCTCAAGAAGGTGAGGAGCTGAATGGTCAAGAAGGTGAGGAGCTGAAGGGTCAAGAAGGTGAGGAGCTGAAGGGTCAAGAAGGTGAGGAGCTGAAGGCTAAAAAGGTGAGGAGATTGAGGCTCAAGAAGGTGAGGAGCTGAAGGGTCAAGAAGGTGAGGAGCTGAAGGCTGAAAAGGTGAGGAGCTGAAGGCTGAAAAGGTGAGGAGCTGAAGGCTCAAGAAGGTGAGGAGCTGAAGGCTCAAGAAGGTGAGGAGCTGAAGGCTGAAAAGGTGAGGAGCTGAAGGCTCAAGAAGGTGAGGAGCTGAAGGGTCAAGAAGGTGAGGAGCTGAAGGCTGAAAAGGTGAGGAGCTGAAGGGTCAATAAGGTGAGGAGCTGGAGGCTATAAAGGTGAGGAGCTGAAGGCTCAAGAAGGTGAGGAGCTGAAGGGTCAAGAAGGTGAGGAGCTGAAGGCTGAAAAGGTGAGGAGCTGAAGGCTCAAGAAGGTGAGGAGCTGAAGGGTCAAGAAGGTGAGGAGCTGAAGGCTGAAACGGTGAGGAGCTGAAGGCTAAAAAGGTGAGGCGCTGAAGGCTCAAGAAGGTGAGGAGCTGAAGGCTCAAGAAGGTGAGGTGCTGAAGGGTCAAGAAGGTGAGGAGCTGAAGGCTGAAAAGGTGAGGAGCTGAATGCTGAAAAGGTGAGGAGCTGAAGGCTAAAAAGGTGAGGAGCTGAAGGCTCAGAAGGTGAGGACCTGAAGGGTCAAGAGGGTGAGGAGCTGAAGGCTCAAGAAGGTGAGGTGCTGAAGGCTCAAGAAGGTGAGGAGTTGAAGGGTCAAGAAGGTGAGGAGCTGAAGGGTCAAGAAGGTGAGGAGCTGAAGGGTCAAGAAGGTGAGGAGCTGAAGGCTAAAAAGGTGAGGAACTGAAAGCTCAAGAAGGTGAGGAGCTGGAGGCTAAAAAGGTGAGGAGCTGAAGGCTCAAGAAGGTGAGGAGCTGAAGGGTCAAGAAGGTGAGGAGGTGAAGGCTGAAAAGGTGAGGAGCTGAAGGCTGAAAAGGTGAGGAGCTGAAGGCTCAAGAAGGTGAGGTGCTGAAGGGTCAAGAAGGTGAGGGGCTGAAGGCTAAAAAGGTGAGGAGCGGAAGGGTCAATAAGGTGAGGAGCTGAAGGCTAAAAAGGTGAGGAGCGGAAGGGTCAATAACGTGAGGAGCTGAAGGCTCAGAAGGTGAGGAGCTGAAGGCTGAAAAGGTGAGGAGCTGAAGGCTGAAAAGGTGAGGAGCTGAAGGCTCAAGAAGGTGAGGAGCTGAAGGCTCAAGAAGGTGAGGAGCTGAATGCTGAAAAGGTGAGGAGCTGAAGGCTAAAAAGGTGAGGAGCTGAAGGCTCAGAAGGTGAGGAGCTGAAGGGTCAAGAGGGTGAGGAGCTGAAGGGTCAAGAAGGTGAGGAGCTGAAGGCTAAAAAGGTGAGGAGCTGAAGGGTCAAGAAGGTATGGAGCTGAAGGCTGAAAAGGTGAGGAGCTGAAGGCTGAAAAGGTGAGGAGCTGAAGGCTCAAGAAGGTGAGGAGCTGAAGGCTCAAGAAGGTGAGGAGCTGAAGGCTCAAGAAGGTGAGGAGCTGAATGCTGAAAAGGTGAGGAGCTGAAGGCTAAAAAGGTGAGGAGCTGAAGGCTCAGAAGGTGAGGAGCTGAAGGGTCAAGAGGGTGAGGAGCTGAAGGGTCAAGAGGGTGAGGAGCTGAAGGCTCAAGAAGGTGAGGAGCTGAAGGGTCAAGAATGTGAGGAGCTGAAGGGTCAAGAAGGTGAGGAGCTGAAGGCTAAAAAGGTGAGGAGCTTGAGGCTCAAGAAGGTGAGGAGCTGAAGGGTCAAAAAGGTGAGGAGCTGAAGGCTGAAAAGGTGAGGAGCTGAAGGCTGAAAAGGTGAGGAGCTGAAGGCTCAAGAAGGTGAGGAGCTGAAGGGTCAAGAAGGTGAGGAGCTGAAGGCTATAAAGGTGAGGAGCTGAAGGCTCAAGAAGGTGAGGAGCTGAAGCCTTAAGAAGGGGAGGAGCTGAAGGGTCAAGAAGGTGAGGGGCTGAAGGCTAAAAAGGTGAGGAGCTGAAGGGTCAAGAAGGTGAGGAGCTGAAGGCTGAAAAGGTGAGGAGCTGAAGGCTCAAGAAGGTGAGGAGCTGAAGGGTCAAGAAGGTGAGGAGCTGAAGGGTCAAGAAGGTGAGGAGCTGGAGGCTAAAAAGGTGAGGAGCTGAAGGCTCAAGAAGGGTCAAGAAGGTGAGGAGCTGAAGGGTCAAGAAGGTGAGAAGCTGAAGGCTCAAGAAGGTGAGGAGCTGAATGGTCAAGAAGGTGAGGAGCTGAAGGGTCAAGAAGGTGAGGAGC
The DNA here is from genome assembly GCF_963422515.1 of Blennius ocellaris. NCBI lineage: Eukaryota > Metazoa > Chordata > Actinopteri > Blenniiformes > Blenniidae > Blennius > Blennius ocellaris. The sequence goes on from NW_027662315.1 coordinate 1,211,085, forward strand.
TGAAGGCTAAAAAGGTGAGGAGATTGAGGCTCAAGAAGGTGAGGAGCTGAAGGGTCAAGAAGGTGAGGAGCTGAAGGCTGAAAAGGTGAGGAGCTGAAGGCTCAAGAAGGTGAGGAGCTGAAGGCTGAAAAGGTGAGGAGCTGAAGGCTCAAGAAGGTGAGGAGCTGAAGGGTCAAGAAGGTGAGGAGCTGAAGGCTGAAAAGGTGAGGAGCTGAAGGGTCAATAAGGTGAGGAGCTGGAGGCTATAAAGGTGAGGAGCTGAAGGCTCAAGAAGGTGAGGAGCTGAAGGGTCAAGAAGGTGAGGAGCTGAAGGCTGAAAAGGTGAGGAGCTGAAGGCTCAAGAAGGTGAGGAGCTGAAGGGTCAAGAAGGTGAGGAGCTGAAGGCTGAAACGGTGAGGAGCTGAAGGCTAAAAAGGTGAGGCGCTGAAGGCTCAAGAAGGTGAGGAGCTGAAGGCTCAAGAAGGTGAGGTGCTGAAGGCTCAAGAAGGTGAGGTGCTGAAGGGTCAAGAAGGTGAGGAGCTGAAGGCTGAAAAGGTGAGGAGCTGAATGCTGAAAAGGTGAGGAGCTGAAGGCTAAAAAGGTGAGGAGCTGAAGGCTCAGAAGGTGAGGACCTGAAGGGTCAAGAGGGTGAGGAGCTGAAGGCTCAAGAAGGTGAGGTGCTGAAGGCTCAAGAAGGTGAGGAGTTGAAGGGTCAAGAAGGTGAGGAGCTGAAGGGTCAAGAAGGTGAGGAGCTGAAGGGTCAAGAAGGTGAGGAGCTGAAGGCTAAAAAGGTGAGGAACTGAAAGCTCAAGAAGGTGAGGAGCTGGAGGCTAAAAAGGTGAGGAGCTGAAGGCTCAAGAAGGTGAGGAGCTGAAGGGTCAAGAAGGTGAGGAGGTGAAGGCTGAAAAGGTGAGGAGCTGAAGGCTGAAAAGGTGAGGAGCTGAAGGCTCAAGAAGGTGAGGTGCTGAAGGGTCAAGAAGGTGAGGGGCTGAAGGCTAAAAAGGTGAGGAGCTGAAGTCTTAAGAAGGTGAGGAGCTGGAGGCTAAAAAGGTGAGGAGCGGAAGGGTCAATAAGGTGAGGAGCTGAAGGCTAAAAAGGTGAGGAGCGGAAGGGTCAATAACGTGAGGAGCTGAAGGCTCAGAAGGTGAGGAGCTGAAGGCTGAAAAGGTGAGGAGCTGAAGGCTGAAAAGGTGAGGAGCTGAAGGCTCAACAGGTGAGGAGCTGAAGGCTCAAGAAGGTGAGGAGCTGAAGGCTCAAGAAGGTGAGGAGCTGAATGCTGAAAAGGTGAGGAGCTGAAGGCTAAAAAGGTGAGGAGCTGAAGGCTCAGAAGGTGAGGAGCTGAAGGGTCAAGAGGGTGAGGAGCTGAAGGCTCAAGAAGGTGAGGAGCTGAAGGGTCAAGAAGGTGAGGAGCTGAAGGGTCAAGAAGGTGAGGAGCTGAAGGCTAAAAAGGTGAGGAGCTTGAGGCTCAAGAAGGTGAGGAGCTGAAGGGTCAAAAAGGTGAGGAGCTGAAGGCTGAAAAGGTGAGGAGCTGAAGGCTGAAAAGGTGAGGAGCTGAAGGCTCAAGAAGGTGAGGAGCTGAAGGGTCAAGAAGGTGAGGAGCTGAAGGCTCAAGAAGGTGAGGTGCTGAAGGCTCAAGAAGGTGAGGGGCTGAAGGCTAAAAAGGTGAGGCGCTGAAGGCTCAAGAAGATGAGGAGCTGAAGGCTCAAGAAGGTGAGGAGCTGAAGGCTCAAGAAGGGTCAAGAAGGTGAGGAGCTGAAGGGTCAAGAAGGTGAGGAGCTGAAGGCTAAAAAGGTGAGGAGCTGAAGGCTCAAGAAGGTGAGGAGCTGAATGGTCAAGAAAGTGAGGAGCTGAAGGCTAAAAAGGTGAGGAGATTGAGGCTCAAGAAGGTGAGGAGCTGAAGGGTCAAGAAGGTGAGGAGCTGAAGGCTCAAGAGGGTGAGGAGCTGAAGGCTCAAGAAGGTGAGGAGCTGAAGGGTCAAGAAGGTGAGGAGCTGAAGGCTCAAGAAGGTGAGGAGCTGAAGGCTAAAAAGGTGAGGAGCTGAAGGCTCAAGAAGGTGAGGAGCTGAAGGCTCAAGAAGGTGAGGAGCTAAAGGCTAAAAAGGTGAGGAGCTGAAGGCTAAAAAGGTGAGGAGCTGAAGGGTCAAGAAGGGTCAAGAAGGTGAGGAGCTGAAGGGTCAAGAAGGTGAGGAGCTGAATGGTCAAGAAGGTGAGGAGCTGAAGGGTCAAGAAGGTGAGGAGCTGAAGGGTCAAGAAGGTGAGGAGCTGAAGGCTAAAAAGGTGAGGAGATTGAGGCTCAAGAAGGTGAGGAGCTGAAGGCTCAAGAAGGTGAGGAGCTGAAGGCTCAAGAAGGTATGGAGCTGAAGGCTGAAAAGGTGAGGAGCTGAAGGCTCAGAAGGTGAGGAGCTGAAGGCTCAAGAAGGTGAGGAGCTGAAGGCTCAAGAAGGTGAGGAGCTGAAGGCTCAAGAAGGTGAGGAGCTGAAGGGTCAAGAAGGTGAGGAGCTGAAGGGTCAAGAAGGTGAGGAGCTGAAGGGTCAAGAAGGTGAGGAGCTGAAGGCTCAAGAAGGTGAGGAGCTGAAGGCTCAAGAAGGTGAGGAGCTGAAGGGTCAAGAAGGGTCAAGAAGGTGAGGAGCTGAAGGCTCAAGAAGGTGAGGAGCTGAAGGGTCAAGAAGGTGAGGAGCTGAAGGCTAAAAAGGTGAGGAGCTGAAGGCTCAAGAAGGTGAGGAGCTGAATGGTCAAGAAGGTGAGGAGCTGAAGGGTCAAGAAGGTGAGGAGCTGAAGGGTCAAGAAGGTGAGGAGCTGAAGGCTAAAAAGGTGAGGAGATTGAGGCTCAAGAAGGTGAGGAGCTGAAGGGTCAAGAAGGTGAGGAGCTGAAGGCTCAAGAGGGTGAGGAGCTGAAGGCTCAAGAGGGTGAGGAGCTGAAGGCTCAAGAAGGTGAGGAGCTGAAGGCTCAAGAAGGTGAGGAGCTAAAGGCTAAAAAGGTGAGGAGCTGAAGGCTAAAAAGGTGAGGAGCTGAAGGGTCAAGAAGGGTCAAGAAGGTGAGGAGCTGAAGGGTCAAGAAGGTGAGGAGCTGAAGGCTAAAAAGGTGAGGAGCTTGAGGCTCAAGAAGGTGAGGAGCTGAAGGGTCAAGAAGGTGAGGAGCTGAAGGCTCAAGAAGGTGAGGAGCTGAAGGTTCAAGAAGGTGAGGAGCTGAAGGCTGAAAAGGTGAGGAGCTGAAGGCTCAACAGGTGAGGAGCTGAAGGCTCAAGAAGGTGAGGAGCTGAATGCTGAAAAGGTGAGGAGCTGAAGGCTAAAAAGGTGAGGAGCTGAAGGCTCAGAAGGTGAGGAGCTGAAGGCTCAAGAAGGTGAGGAGCTGAAGGGTCAAGAAGGTGAGGAGCTGAAGGGTCAAGAAGGTGAGGAGCTGAAGGCTAAAAAGGTGAGGAGCTTGAGGCTCAAGAAGGTGAGGAGCTGAAGGGTCAAAAAGGTGAGGAGCTGAAGGCTGAAAAGGTGAGGAGCTGAAGGCTGAAAAGGTGAGGAGCTGAAGGCTCAAGAAGGTGAGGAGCTGAAGGGTCAAGAAGGTGAGGAGCTGAAGGCTCAAGAAGGTGAGGTGCTGAAGGCTCAAGAAGGTGAGGGGCTGAAGGCTCAAGAAGATGAGGAGCTGAAGGCTCAAGAAGGTGAGGCGCTGAAGGCTCAAGAAGATGAGGAGCTGAAGGCTCAAGAAGGTGAGGTGCTGAAGGCTCAAGAAGGTGAGGCGCTGAAGGCTCAAGAAGATGAGGAGCTGAAGTCTCAAGAAGGTGAGGAGCTGAAGGGTCAAGAAGGTGAGGAGCTGAAGGCTGAAAAGGTGAGGAGCTGAATGCTGAAAAGGTGAGGAGCTGAAGGCTCAAGAAGGTGAGGTGCTGAAGGCTCAAGAAGGTGAGGCGCTGAAGGCTCAAGAAGGTGAGGCGCTGAAGGCTCAAGAAGATGAGGAGCCGAAGGCTCAAGAAGGTGAGGAGCTGAAGGGTCAAGAAGGTGAGGAGCTGAAGGCTGAAAAGGTGAGGAGCTGAATGCTGAAAAGGTGAGGAGCTGAAGGCTCAAGAAGGTGAGGAGCTGAAGGCTAAAAGGGTGAGGAGCTGAGGGCTCAGAAGGTGAGGAGCTGAAGGGTCAAGAAGGTGAGGAGCTGAAGGGTCAAGAAGGTGAGGAGCTGAAGGCTGAAAAGGTGAGGAGCTGAATGCTGAAAAGGTGAGGAGCTGAAGGCTCAAGAAGGTGAGGAGCTGAAGGCTAAAAGGGTGAGGAGCTGAAGGCTCAGAAGGTGAGGAGCTGAAGGGTCAAGAAGGTGAGGAGCTGAAGGGTCAAGAAGGTGAGGAGCTGAAGGCTCAAGAAGGTGAGGAGCTAAAGGCTAAAAAGGTGAGGAGCTGAAGGGTCAAGAAGGGTCAAGAAGGTGAGGAGCTGAAGGCTCAAGAGGGTGAGGAGCTGAAGGCTCAAGAAGGTGAGGAGCTGAAGGCTCAAGAAGGTGAGGAGCTAAAGGCTAAAAAGGTGAGGAGCTGAAGGCTAAAAAGGTGAGGAGCTGAAGGGTCAAGAAGGGTCAAGAAGGGTCAAGAAGGTGAGGAGCTGAAGGGTCAAGAAGGTGAGGAGCTGAAGGCTAAAAAGGTGAGGAGCTGAAGGGTCAAGAAGGTGAGGAGCTGAAGGGTCAAGAAGGTGAGGAGCTGAAGGCTAAAAAGGTGGGGAGATTGAGGCTCAAGAAGGTGAGGAGCTGAAGGGTCAAGAAGGTGAGGAGCTGAAGGCTGAAAAGGTGAGGAGCTGAAGGCTGAAAAGGTGAGGAGCTGAAGGCTGAAAAGGTGAGGAGCTGAAGGCTCAAGAAGGTGAGGAGCTGAAGGCTCAAGAAGGTGAGGAGCTGAAGGCTGAAAAGGTGAGGAGCTGAAGGCTCAAGAAGGTGAGGAGCTGAAGGGTCAAGAAGGTGAGGAGCTGAAGGCTGAAAAGGTGAGGAGCTGAAGGGTCAATAAGGTGAGGAGCTGGAGGCTATAAAGGTGAGGAGCTGAAGGGTCAATAAGGTGAGGAGCTGAAGGCTGAAACGGTGAGGAGCTGAAGGGTCAAGAAGGTGAGGGGCTGAAGGCTAAAAAGGTGAGGAGCTGAAGGCTCAAGAAGGTGAGGAGCTGAAGGCTAAAAAGGTGAGGCGCTGAAGGCTCAAGAAGGTGAGGAGCTGAAGGCTCAAGAAGGTGAGGAGCTGAAGGGTCAAGAAGGTGAGGAGCTGAAGGGTCAAGAAGGTGAGGAGCTGAAGGCTCAAGAAGGTGAGGAGCTGAAGGGTCAAGAAGGTGAGGAGCTGAAGGCTCAAGAAGGTGAGGAGCTGAAGGGTCAAGAAGGTGAGGAGCTGAAGGCTCAAGAAGGTGAGGAGCTGAAGGGTCAAGAAGGTGAGGAGCTGAAGGCTCAAGAAGGTGAGGAGCTGAAGGGTCAAGAAGGTGAGGAGCTGAAGGCTCAAGAAGGTGAGGGGCTGAAGGCTCAAGAAGGTGAGGGGCTGAAGGCTCAAGAAGGTGAGGCGCTGAAGGCTCAAGAAGGTGAGGGGCTGAAGGCTCAAGAAGGTGAGGGGCTGAAGGCTCAAGAAGGTGAGGGGCTGAAGGCTCAAGAAGGTGAGGGGCTGAAGGCTCAAGAAGGTGAGGAGCAGCGGAGCTAACCAGGCTACCAGCATCGGAACTAACCATACTACCAGCATTGGAGCTAGCCAGGCAACCGACATCAGAGCTAACCAGGCTACCAACATGGGAGCTAACCATGCTACCAACTTCAGAGCTAACCAGGCTTCCAGCATCGGAGCTAACCTAGCTACCATCATCAGAGCTAGCCAGGCTACCTGAATCGGAGTTAACTAAGCTACCAGCATCGGAGCTAATCAGGCTACCAGCATGGGAGCTAATCAGGCTACCTGCATGGGAGCTAACCATGCTACCAGCTTCAGAGCTAACCAGGCTACCAGCATTGGACCCAGAGAGAGCCACACCCCCAACCCAGAGAGAGCCACACCCCCAACCCAGGTAGCACCAGAGGGAGAATGCAGAGAAGACCCCCCCAGCCTGGAGGAGCCCACAAGAGAAGGCTCCAGGCCCCGCCCCAAGCCGCCAAGCTGAGTCCAGATGAGGAATCCTGCTGCGCCCTCTGGGGCTTTCCCCCTTTCACACCCCAAACCACCCACCTCCAAACCCCTAGATCAGAGAAGACCCCAGCTGCTGTGCCCTGGACTAGCGCCCCCCCCAGGCCAGAAAGAAGGAAGGCCTGGCCGGGTCCGGTTGGAAGACAGCCAAGTCCCCGCCCTCAGATGCCCTGCCTCCCTACCACCTGCGTCCATAATGTATTGTTGCTCGTCCGGGACTCAGATTTCTTCGCTGTAAGACTGCGATCTGTTTGACCATTTGGTTTTCAGGAGGCTTTACTCTCCATCCAAACACTTCATGACAAACGTGAGCAATAAGGCAGAAGAAGTCATCTGAACATGAGATGTACCTCATAGAGTTATGCTCTCCTCCACACATGAAAAAATACGGCGCAATCTACTTCAAGCTTTTTAGCGTGAGCATCCAGTTGACCATGTTTCCTGTAGATCAGCGTTGCTGACGCCGTTACAAGTCTCTCTTCTCTTTCACATCCCGACAACCACTTCCACACTCTTTGGCTTTTGTTCATTTCCATCTTTTCAAGCAGCTGGAACATGAATTCACTCTCATCCTCAGAGGCTCCAGCATCACAGAAAACACTTCAGCGCCTCCACAATGTCTTTCAACAAGAAAACACGTTTCAGGATGAACTTCCTCACTGCTCTTCTTTTAGTCACATTTCACATCCAGTTGTTTTGAGGCTGAGTTTCCTCCGTGTGAGTGTGTTTCATGTTGGAATATGAGTTCATCGCCGTGACGACAGGAGGAGTTCTGCTTCCATCACTTCCTGTTTCTGCATCATTATTAAGCTTAATGTTCCAGATCAACCCTCGTGGAGCGAAACAGACTTGGAACAAGTCCAGAACCAGAACGTCCATAGTTCAGTGACCAGGATTTATTTGATGATGTCAAAAAGATTGTTCTAGATACTTTCTCCTCTCCTCTCCACTGCAGCTCAGCCCTGAACCCGACCACCAATCACCATCATTTAAGAACGGGCAGGTCATTGCACAAATTAAAAAGTTCTATTTCAAATGTCATGTGTGGGGCTTTGGACAAATCGGCTGTTGTAAAAGTTTATTTTCCCACAAGTTTTGTCTTTGAAAAGCCAGTCAATGTCCCAAGTTGTAAAAGTTTTCTAAATATCTTGTGGAGGAACATGTAGCAGGCGGTTTATACTTTTAAAACTATCATGCCTCCACAGAATATATGTACCCATTGTATTACTTTGTGCTTCTGTTCCACCTGCACACCTTCTATTTAACAGTGTTATTCTGACCTCTAGTGGTAACATGTGGAAACACATTCCAGTGAAGCCACACGGAAATGAGAGGAATTTCCTCAGGCGTTTTCTTTACTTTGAATCAAAACCTCCTTCATGCGTATCAAACTGTGTTTATTGTTTCATTACTGTTTTTATGCTTCTTTGTGATGCTTTTGGGAAATTATGCACCTTAAAGTTTGGCTCAATGCTTTTGATTAATCAAAAATTCAATGTTTCAATCCTTTACCCTATACAACAAAATGTCTATGATGCATTCTTTTAAACACCGGTCCATGTTACACATTCAAACTGTTTATTTTTCACTCTTATTCATCTCAAACGGGGCTTTTGAATCTTTGAATTGTTGGTTTTTGCGGCACTATAACCATTTTTACTTGTTTTCAGATTGTAAATATGTGCAGTTTGCATGTTCTCCCTGTCCATGTGTTTTATTTTCTCCTTTATTCCTCCCAGTGTAAAATCATGCAAACAGGGTTGATCAGTGATTCTGAACTTGCTGAAATTCATCTTTTCTGCTCATCTTCAGTTATTTGCATTAAAACCTTATATGTTGGGCCCCAACATGACAAGCACTAAGCTTCATGGGATTCCAAGTTCTTTGCACACATCAAAATCATGTGTTGTATATGTGACATGGTGGGAAATAAATGAAATATAAAGTATTCAGTGTGATTTATGTCACATAAATAAAAACACACAAAGAGTTTCAGTTCAGAAAAACCAAAAGTGTTTAAAGTGTGCAGATGGACACTCAGGAATACAACCAGGTTCAGACCAAGTCTCGTTTAAAGGCTCATCTAAATGTTGTTAACAGGAATTACAACACAAGGACGAGTAAACAACTTGAGGTCATGTTAAAACAAAAAGCACATAAAAACTAAGCAGGTCGTTATGTTTGCTCCTTTTGACACGACGGGTGAAAAGTAAGTCTGACAACAATAAATATCATTTTTTAAAGTTTCCCATTGAAGTAAAAATAGGAGTTTAGGATGTTCATCACTCTTTGGTTGTATTGATCCCAAACGAGACGTTAGGAAGGTAAAGAAGGTCCAGAATCCAAAGAAGTGATGCTGAAGGGGAAGAAATAAAAATGAAACCTGGATGATCGGATAATGAGGAAGTGGGATTCTCCAGAAAATCAATGTAAAAGCACAAACGAGTCCACCTCACAAAACCACATCACTTCTAATGGATTGAGGGAAGAGCTTCGGCAGAAATATCCAATTAAAGCATAAATATGCTTATTCTAAGTTCAGACGCTAAATGTAATCATATGTAGTACACAGTGTAATAGTATGGTTTGTAAACATCATGTTAGCGTTCAACAAGCAGAAAAGGCTTCAGGTGACTCCAAACTGAACCACAGAGAAAAACAACCTGAGAGCTTTTTGTCAAATCCCATCATTTCCCATCAAGGTCATGTCAGTTTGAAGTGTTGAACTACTGGAATGGAGAGACGTTCAGCAGTGTGACTCTACGCCAGATGTCTCCACGTCTCCTGGCATCTGGTGTTTTGTTGGAAGCTGCTCTCCCAGACCCGGAGCCTCGGGCCCAGACGTCTCAATCACAGGAATAGGTCTGCAGGAAGATGTGGTCTGGGCCCCGGGAGACGGAAATGAGGGCCTGGAGAAGCTGGCTCTTCATGGTGCAGGAGGGAAATGGTGAGATGGAGCTTCAATGTTCCTTTGACCAGCGTTAAGAGTCCAACGTGCCAAAAACAACATGGACACCATGGAGAATTTAAGAGAGGGCCGTGAAACATGACACCTTTGGGCCAAAGTGGCCTGAAAGAGGCTCCAATACAGACTAAATGCAAGAAAACTGATTAGATTTTTTAACCCTATCAGGTCGGCCGTCATTGTGCGAACACCTTGTTGTTCATTGTGTAGCAACAAGAATCCTCCTCGCTGAAACATCATTCCCCCAACGCCTGGAAGGTCGCAGTTTAAGCTTTTTAACAATTTTAATTGGCCAAGTAAAACCAGAGTTATGATCAAAAAGATCAAGGTCATATGTTGGGCCGGGTTTGGTTGGAGCTGTTGGGTCAGTGTTTTATTTTTCATTGTAAAATGGCTTTCTATGCATCTTGATTCTATGCAGGTAGATCTATGGCCCTGCGAGCTCGACTCAATAGTTCTAAATAGTTACAGAAAAAACATCATCTAAAAAAATGTATATTCTAAATATTCCTTAAAACTCATAGAAACACTAAAGATACCCACTGAAACTCTTCAAATGTAACGTGGGAGTGAAAAAAAAGTGAAATACATTTTCATGACTTTTAAAGTCACAAAAATCATCATTACTAAAGACTTTGATATGAGGCATTTGCATCATTTTGGTTGTTTTTAACACAAAATGTGTTTGAAAACAACCAATAAAAAACATATGGATGTATTTAGTTTGAAATGTGTATATTTGGAAGCTTGGCGGCCGAATTGGAGCCTCTTGCGGCTCAGCTCTGGCCCACGGGCTTTATGTTTGAAACCTCTACTTTAAGCCAACACCCACATTAAATCATTGACATGAGTCCAGAAACTAATTTCACTTGGCAAGAGAACTAAAAACAAATGGAATATATTTCCATTAGCAGTTCTTATTGCCTTTAAATCAAGTTGACAGAAGCACATTTTGGACACAAACACGTATTAGTAAAAGGTGAAAAGGCCTCCAGACGTCCGTCTTCACCTTCAGAGAAGAAGAAGGTGTAGAACGACGCCCTCACAGCCCAGGTGGAATGGACCATTCCAGACTTTTCCATCCACTGGAAGGGGCTTTTCTCCGGATGCCACTGCACCGCGGAGAACGGGTAGTGTTTGGCTGGACACAACAAAAACACTCCTTTTTCTCTTTATAATCCATAGAATTGTAAAAGTCACAATTGGAGGACGATCACGTGTCAAAGCTTGAGTAAAACCAGCAAAGCTTCAATACAGCAGATGGGATGAGGAGGGTCAATCTAATAACTCTTAAGAGGTGGAGGTTATAAGGTGGTGCTGCCATCTGGTGGACTCTGGTGTAAATGCAGTTCATGGCTTTCTTCTTTGTTGGTTTCTTTCTATGGCGTCATGGTTTTCTACAGCGAGCCGTCCAGCCGCCATCTGGACGCTCAATGTTCAGAAAAGACGGCTGAACAAATAGCGAGGTGTTGCTAAAAGCCTCTTGCCTCAACTCATATGTTTTTGACCAAACTCTAGCAAATGATTGTCTGGAGTATACAACTCATAGGTATACAACACTAGAGGCCTAATGTGCCGCCTGTGACGTGTCTCCAGCGCCGCCATCTTGGGGAGGTTACCCTCTTGTGCAAAACATAAAGATCCCAGGCGAGAAAATTCACAAACACATTCGTAGCTCGCTTGCTAGTCCACATAGCAACACAAGTCATACCTTCATTTAAAGCTGAGGAAAAGCTCTATCCCGTAGAAACCTCGTGGGAAAACTATTGGCATTTGCGTTCAAATGCTGAAGCAGAGAGGAGGAATTTTGGAAAGATTATACATTTAATAATTCAAAATGCTGATGAATTCTATCTGCAGAATATCTATAGACCTGTGATCGAGCTGATTTTTCATCTACAAATGAATGAGCTAAACCGGAAGTGTGTATACGTGCATGGCGCAGGTCACGCAAACGTCCGGAATAAGGTCAAAAAGTAGTGTGCTGAATGGCAGGACCAAACTACATCAGCTTTTATTTTGAATTCCAACAAGGACATTATAAAAGGACTCTACTCAACATATCTCTCACTCATGGTTGCACACAAGTATCCAACAAACAGACCTAAACAAGACGAAATAATAACTATCTGAACCGAGGAACAAAAACACAACACAACAAGCCCAGCAATAACCCTCACTAACCTCCGACATCACCTAAGCTGAACTCCCATCATGCCCTGCGGCGACCAACTCCGTAAACGCTACAATACTCTTCGCCACTAGATGGCAGCACAGAATGTTGACAGTGAAATAGAAACTTAACGAAAACAACAAAACCACTTTTTTTTCCACACCCAACAAATGCACTTTTTAGCTCAGTTGGCTAGCGCGTGGTGCTCGTAAGTTGAAGGTCGCGGGTTTGATCCCCGTTACGGGCCACACAGTTTTTTGTTTTTTTTTAAACTTAACTAAAACTAGATAGAGACTGGATAAAGGTTACCACGATACAACACTACCTTCTGTAAATGAATTTTTCATTCAAAAAATCCAGCGGCCTCCGCTCAACACGTGACATTTGGTGACACCAATCACAGTGAATTAAACGCACAAAAGCAACGTTTTTCCAACCACTGTGCCGCTGAACACCGAAATACACTCAGGTGTGCCGTGTGAACTCTCCAATTTCGGTAGTGGGTGTGAGGACCCCGTTCCTCAGCCCGTCGGAGGACGTAGACGTCTCCGTTAGGAATGTCAAGGACATCGTTGGGATGGCGACGATGACAAATCACGCACTCCCAGTCGTCGCTCTCGGGCACCGCAGGACGAGGATGATGTCTCAAGCAATGTCTCAGAAGAGACAACACCAGGACCAAGCCATCGAGCACAGTCCAAGAAAGGGCGTGGGCTGTGATGGGGGGCTTCTCCGCCAACACCAAATCAAGCTCAGTTTGAGCATGAAGAGGACACTGTGGATGACAGAGAGGGCTGTGGACCCCACTGGACCGCGTGGGACACTATATTGAAAAAGACTTGATAAATGGTTGCCGATTGCTCCAATGCTACATCACTGGCCAGAGGTTGAGACGCAGTCAACACGTCAACTCATGAAATATGTGGTTTTTTTGGTGCTTCTATTTTGATGTCTTGTGTCCAGTGTCCTGCAGTCAGGATGTATTGGTCCAGCACTTTGACACTTCCTGCCCTCACAGAAAAGTCCACACGTGACAGATCTTTCAGACTGAGGAAATGACTGAATGTGGTCATTGTTGATGACGTTCCAGACGTCACTGAAGGGGCGTGATCCATTCTGGAAAGTGAGGCCTTTTCTGCACCGCATTCTGAAAGGTGGCAGGTCCCAGGCTCCCCCACCATGTGTTTCTGTTGACGAGCAGATGACAAAGACTTGCCGGTCCATCAACACAAACTCCTGAAAGGACAAAGACTTGCCGGGCCATCAACACAAACTCCTTAAACGACAAAGACTTGCCGGGCCATCAACACAAACTTCTGAAAGGACAAATAATTGCCACTTACCCGGTCCATCAAGACAAACCCCTGAAAGGACAAATACTTACCGCTCAGCCGTACAGTAAAACATAGGGTTTCAAACAAACAGGGATTACAGGGTTAAAAGTCCCCCCTCCCCTAACCATGCACTCCCTTTAATTATCAGCTGCACGTGCAGGACATTCATAGCGCCTCAGACAGACGAGAGAACACTGCTGCTTGAGCCACAGCCTTCATTTGAGAGTTTTATAAAATGTGCATATTGTGCCTGAGGAAGACCTATTAAGGTCGAAATGTTGCACGTGGCACTTTTTTTTTGGAGTAACCCAAGTTGGGGATACCATTATAATTTTTTTCTTTCTTTTAAAATAACCTAGTGGGTTTTAATGAGAACGCATAATTATATCAAACCAATCACGGTATTTATTTTCATAATACAACTAGACTTTTATAATATTGTGTACATACACACAATCAATATTTTTTTCTTTTCATTATTTTCAAACAAATAAAACAAAACAAAACATTCCTTCGTGCAAAAGAAGCTGTGGGAAGAGGGAGACAGTTTCTTTTGACAAAATGGGGGAACATGGAGAGTGGACAATGGTGCATTATGGAAGGTGCAAAAACCGGGACCCCGGATGGAGGGACAACAGGGGCCCTGGTCAACAATATGGGCAGAAAAATTATGGGTACCGGGGGAGGGCTGGTACATATACCCGATGGATGGCCTCCCACATACAGATGGAACATACATTAACACTACAAGAAACAATTCAACCCACTTTGTTCAACCACCATGCATTTAACATTTGTTCCCCATGTCAACCAACGAGTCAACATTAGGGGATGGAGTGTGAGATTGTCTAAACCCAACAGCATGCAATGTACAGACAAAAAACACTTTGCAATACCCTCATGTTTATTGTTCTGCCAAAAGTTTTTACCCTTTACTGACTCTACATTTACCACATGTTTGCACAGAGTTGTACCACAGATTTGACTAAACGTAGGCGGCCGATCGTAGTTGAAAGCCCAGGCAGCATAAATTGCAGGCTTCAAGTGGGACACAAGACCTGCTTGGCACAACATACAGAACAATTCAACCACCATGCATTTAACATTTGTTCCCCATGTCAACCAACGAGTCAACATTAGGGGATAGAGTCTAAGATTGTCTCAACCCAAAAAGCGTGCAAACAGATGCATGGAACAAAAGATCTTACAACTTGGAATTTTCTAAAACACTTTATTCAGCTCAAGTACATTTGTAGTCATTAAACTGACAGTGAAAAGTGACTGTCATCCTCAATTGTACCACGGATGTAACCAACATTTAAACATGGGTGGCCCAGCTTAGTTTAAAGCCCACTCACCACGGCAAGGTGTAGGCCTCGAGTGGGGACACAAGACAAGACATTTGGCGCACAAGACAAACTCAGACAGGACAACATACATCAAGACGACAAAGCAATCACAATTCAAACAACTTGTTTGCATTAGTCATTTTCATGGTTTGTAAAAACATACATGAGACCACAAAACCATTGAAGCCACTATTTATGTGGCTTTATAGTTTGTAGAACAATGGGACAATTAGGAGAATCCGCCACGTTCAGAATTGTCCAATAGATCCAGATATTTCCACTGAGAGCCAGATGTTTCCATTGAATCAAGACTTCCATGAGATCCAGGGCTTTGTTTTAATTAAATTGAGGGGTGCTGGATTTTACACATTTCCCCATTTATTTGCCAACATTGGAAACACCTCCATTATGTGCATCACCTTCATTGTTTGAAACCCATGGTTGCACCTCAGAAATGCACTTCTTGTTGATCATTGAAACAAGTTTCAGGTTTCTTTTTTATCATGCGAGATGAAACCCAACCAACTTTCATGTATGCATTTGCCATCAGTGCACACCTCGCTGTCCATGTGTTTCCACAGCGGAGTTGCTGCTTTTGAGGTTCGAACAGATACGGTTTTACTTTTCCCAAATAAGAGCTCATTGATTGGGAAGAATGTCTTCCACAACCCCACAAAAAAGAAACCACAGAAATATACATTTACATAATAGGAAACTGAATCATTTGGAGGAAATCTTTAAGGTTCAACCACCATGCATTTGATATTTGTTCCCCATGTCAACCAACGAGTCAACATTAGGGGATGAGTCTGAGATTGTCTCAACCCAACAGCATGCAATGCACAGACAAAAAACACTTTACAATACCCTCATGTTTATTGTTCTGCCAAAAGTTTTTACCCTTTACTGACTCTACATTTCCCCCAACATGTTTGCACAGAGTTGTACCACAGATTTAACTAAACATAGGCGGCCGATCGTAGTTGAAAGCCCAGGCAGCATAAATTGCAGGCTTCAAGTGGGACACAAGTCCTACTTGGCACACAACACAGATGGAACATACATTAACACTACAAGAAACAATTCAACCACCATGCATTAAACATTTGTTCCCCATGTCAACCAACGAGTCAACATTAGGGGATGGAGTCTGAGATTGTCTAAACCCAACAGCCTGCAAACAGATGCATGGAACAAAAGATCTTAAAACTTCTTGGAATTTTCTAAAACAGTGTTCATTCATCTCAAGTACACTTGGAGTCATTAAATTGACAGTGAAAAGTGGCAGTGCATCATCCTCAATTGTACCAAAGATGGCCCATCTTAGTTTAAAGCCCACTCACCACCACAAGGTGTAGGCCTCAAGTGGGGACACGAGACAAGACATTTGGCGCACAAGACAAACTCAGAGGACAACACATCAAGACTACAAAGCAATCCCAATTCAAACAACTTTATATTTGTCATTTTCAGTTTTTCAAAAAAATGAAATCATTAACTTTTTAACCAACAACATACATGGAGACCACAAAACCAGTCAGACAACCGTTTTTGTGGCTTTATGTTATGTATAACAATGGGACAATTAACTTATTAACATGAAATGCCTTAATTAGGAGAATCCGCCATGTTCAGAATTGTCCAATTGATCCAGATATTTCCACTACGAGTCAGATGTTTCCATTGAGTCAAGGCTTTTCCATGAGATCCAGGGCTTTGTTTTAATTAAGTTGAGGTGCTGGATTTTACACATTTCCCCATTTATTTGCCAGCATTGGAAAAACCATTATGTGCATCACCTTCAATGAAACCCATGGTTGCACTTCAGAAATGAATTTCTTGTTGACCATCATTGTTGCATTGAAACAAGTTTCAGGTTTCTTTTTTATCAGGTGACATGAAACCCAACCAACTCTCATGCATGCATTTGGCATCATTGCACACCTCGATGTCCATGTATTTCCACAGTGGAGTTGCTTTTGAGGTTCGAACAGATACCGTTTTACTTTTCCCCAAATAAGAGCTCATTGATTTTGAAGAGGATTGGGAAGAATGTCCAGCATCTGTGGCATTTCACGGATTTTGCAGTTTCAGGATATTTTGCTTCCAAGTCAAGAGGCCCTTCCTCAATTACTCTTCCAAATCCTCCAAAGCATGCTTTTCCTTTAAGACTCCAAGACAAGCAATGCATCCAGCCTTTTCTGCTTTGGCTCTTAATGCAACAAAAGATTGTGGATTTTACACTTTTATCCATTGATCATTTTCCAAAAACATTTCAAACACCATAATTGTCATGTGCGTCGCCATTGTTTGAAACTGAGTTGCACTTCAAACACATTTTTTGTTGAACACCTTTTATTAAACAACTTTCAGGTTTATTCTTTATCAGGCAACATGAAACCCAGCAAACTTTCATGTAGGCATTCATCATTGCACAGCCAAACTAGCTCACACCACTTTTTTACAATTAATTTGTTGTTTGACATGAAACCTTGGATACTGGCTCTGAGGTTCAGCTTAGTTTGACAGTTCTCACCCTTTCACATTGAGCTACAAACCCCTCAGCAGTCAGTTGAATTGTTTTTTCAGTGTTTATTCCCAACCCATCGCAGTCAGCAGTGGATGCACCAGTCAATGGTAATGCCAGACATAGTGCAGCGTGTCTCCATGGTAACCAGTAAAGTTCAGTGTCAAAGTCAGCACAGTCTGTCAAAATGGTTCATTTGTGACTCACTACAGCAACCAAATGCATTGGATTAGCAACTATACTTCAAAATACATGTGCACATGATTTTTATTTGGTCATCTATTGTGTGACGTGACATGCAATCCTACCTCCTTGCATTGGATGTGGTGCGTGCAGTGATTCTCAGGTCCAACCTGCTCCAAGAAGGGTCCAATACTGCTTCAACATGGCTCCACAAACCAGTCCTGTGTCATGTGGGAAGTAAGAGTTAAAATGACACTGCCGCCATTGAAATGCACATTCAATAGAAACACTTACCTGGTTCCAAACCATTGGCCAAAAGGCTGATGTCATCTGTAGAACTGCAAACAATTCTAACAATCACCAAGTAGAAAGACTCACCTGACTAAACCGTTTGGCCTCCACAGAGTAGAATCAGTCATCTGGTTCCAAACTGTTGGGCTGATGACATCTAGAGAACAGAGGAGGAAAAGTAAACATTTTACCATTGAAATATAGATCCAGTAGAAACACTGACCTGGCTGCAAACTGTTGGCCAAAAGTCTGATGACACCTGGAGAAAAGAGCAACATTTTTAAAACATGTTTTCACCATTGAAATATATATCCAGGAGATACTCACCACAACTGATGACTTCCCAAGGTTCAAAAATCTCTTAGGAGTCTCTGCATCACTCAGATCAACCACTCCCTTGATGTGTGGGATTTGGATGTTTGATATATTGTAAGAAGCTTTAATTATTCACAAGACATTGATATAAACTTTTTCAAGGGTGTCCTGGTAGAAGTGCATACAATAAGTTTACAGTGTCAGTAATGCTAAAATGTTCAAAATAGCAAGACAATTACATGAAATATGAAAGTACAGCCACAGAGCACCTGAAAGATAAGGGTAAAACAGTGACTTGTTTCCAACTGGTGTAAAGGCCCCAAACTCTCCCTGTGAGACCAGCCCCGAGTTTTAAATCATTCTGTAAAGTATGCCATGAATATTAAGAACGCATGAAGGCTTTTATGCCCAGTTCCATTTGAATTGTTGGAATTGTGAGGACAAATTAGTCTTTAAACCACAGACTGTAGTTATTTTAGTTTCTGCATCATAACTGCAACGGTACAGAGGCAGCAAACCAAGAAGTGCTTTAGACAAAACCAAGCCAGTGAATGCGTCTGCATAGAGATCGAGCTGTTGTAGCAACTGCCCTCCCCCGGGGTTTCAGCATATCCTCAATGGTACCACAGATTTCACAAAACATTTGAACACAAGTGTCCCATCTTCGTTGAAAGCAGCTCACCACAATAAGGTGCAGGCTTCAACTGGGGACAAGACACTTTATGCACATGACAAACTCAGACAGAACATAAGACTACAAAAAATGATTCAAACAACTTTTGTATTCGTTTCTGTAGTTTGTAAAAAAAACATGACATTCCTTAATCAGGAGAATCAGACAGGCAGGCTTTTCCTGAGACCCAGTTTTTTTTTAAAACCACAACAGAAGAGGCATTGGATTTAATACTCATTTGCTCACAACATTGAAAACGCCACCATAATGTTCATCATGTGCTTCAACATCATTCGTTGATCCTAACTGACCCATCATTGGTTTCACAAATGCATTTCAACTGAACACATTTTCTGCTTTGAACCAAGCTTCAGGTTTCTCTTTATCAGCTGACATGAAACCCAACAAACTTTCATGTACACATTTGGTGTCATTGCACATCCAAATCAGCCCATTTTGTACCCTTCATTGGTTGTTTGCCATGAAACCTTGGATGCGATCCCTTACACCTGCTGCTAGGTCAAGCTTAGCCTTTGAGTTTGTAGCCCACTCATCATGACAAGGTGCCGGCCTCAAGTAGGGACAAGACATACTTTGCACACAAGACAAACCCAGACAGGACAGCATACAGGAACAAGACTAACAAATGGTATTGCAGCTGTGAAATCTTGACAATTAAAATGTCAACCAATATGAAATAACTTAGGAGAATCTACTAAATCCAGGCTTTTCCATTGAATCAAGGTTTTTTTTTTCTTTACTACAACAAAAAGGTGCTGGATTTAACCCGTTTTCCCATTGATTTGCCAACAACATTGTAAACGCCACCATCATTTTCATAATGTGCATCACCATTGTTTGAAACTCAAAGTTGCATTTCTTTTTGAACACTACCAAAAAGGCATTGCAGGATAGAGTTCCTAGTCATCAAAATACACATCCAGGAGATTCACTCGCACCTGATGACCTAAGGTTCCAATGCCTTAGGCATCTCTGCACCACTCAGCAGGACAACACCTGCCTTAATACATGGGATTTGAATCTTGGTTATATTTGGCCATTTTGCCAGCCCATCTGGCGTCACCATGCTTTCAATGATAACCTGCATATTCTCCCATTTCAGAACCTCTTGAACAGGACAGAAGTTATTGCTGCCCAAACCAGCCATCTCCAAACCAGTTGAGCAGCCTGGAATCACTGCCTCCCACCCCATGGTTAAAAGGAAGATTTCACTCCAGTGATGTTCACCTTCTGCATTAGATGACCAGAGTAAAATGTGGACAAGCTTCCCGAGTCAGAAGGCAAAAGTTCCCATCATGACACTTCCAAGTTGTTTTCACTCTCATGGAAGAATGGATGGGATACACCAGTCCTCTAACTCCTTTATGTCCACATGCCTTGGGTGAAAATTGTTGGTCTGCTTTCCTTTTCCTCCATGTGGTCATGACTGGATGGTTGAGGAGATTGACTCCATTGGATATTTTCCTTCATTCTCACATCCTCCGGTTTGTGATAGTTGAGTCCTCCAGGTCCAGGAATTTCCAAGGTTGAGTTGCTGGATTTAAAGGCTCTGACAGATGTAATTTTACTTCTTCAAATTATAGCTCATTACTTTTTAAGTAGCTTGGGAACATCCAGTATCTTGCATTTGATGAATCATTTTGCAGTTGTTGCAGTAATGTTTGCTTCCAAGTCAAGCAGCTCTTCCACCTTAGTTATTCTTCCTGCTCCTCCAAAGCAGACCTTTATTTAAAAATGCAGGATGATAAATGCATGCAGCAGTGCTGCATTTTACACATTTGCCCATTGGTTATTTGTCAACAACATTTGAAACACCATAATGTGCATCACCTTCATTGTTTGAAACCCAGTTGCACCTCAAACGCATTCCTTGTTGAACACCATTTTTGCTTTCAAACAACTTTCAAGATTTTTTTTTATTTTAAATCGGGGAAATGAAACCCAACAAACTTTCACATACGCATGCAGCATCATTGCACAAACAAACCAGCTCCGTCACCATTTTCTTTTTAACAATTTGTTGTTTGACGTGAAACCTTGGCTGCCATCTCTTATGCTGGCTGCTAGGTTCAGCTTAGCCTTTCACATTTAGCCACAGACCTCTCAGCAGTCAGTTGACTGTTTTTTCAGTGTTTATTCCCACACCATCAGCGATGGACACACCAGAGTCAATAGGGACATTAGACATAGCACTGCATGCCTCCATGATAACCAGGTAGTAAAAGTTCAGTGTCAAGTCAGTCGAAAAGTCCTGTAACTTGCTCCAGCAACCAATGCATTGGATTAACAACTACCCTTCAAAATACAAGTGCATATGATTTTTATTTGGACATTTATTGTGCGACGCTACATGGAATTCTACCTCCTTGCGTTGGGCGCCATGCAGAAAGTGATTTTCCAGTCCAGCACTACTCCAACATGACTCCACACTCCAACTCCAAAGCCCAGCATAGGAGGAAAAGTGAAAGATGTGAATCAAAATGCTGTGACCATTGAAATACACATCTAGCAGATCGACTCACCTGGATCCAAAGCATTTGGCCTCCACCGCCAGTAGAACCATTCACCTGACTCCAAAACATTGGCCATTGGACCGATGTCACCTGAAGAACAAAAGGAATTAAGTCAAATTCTTAACCATTTAAATGTATATCCAGTAGAAACACTCACCTGGCTCCAAACGGTTGGCCATTGGTCTGGTGACACCTGAACAGAAAATAATGCAAGTTAAAATATCACCATTGAAATACACATCCAGGAGAAACACCCACCTGGCTCCGAAGTATTTGGCCGTGACATGCAGTATAAAAACACACCTGGAGCCTTTCAGCTGATGTCACCTGGAGAAAAGACATTAAGTCAAATATCATTGAAACACCTCTATTAGAAACGCTCACCTGGCTCCAAACGGTTGGCCTCCACCTCCAGTAGAAACTCATCTGGCTCCAAACTGTTGGCCATTAGGCTGATGTCACCTGGAGAACAGAACAACCGTTTTCATAGTCATTGAAATAAACATCCAGTAGAAACACTCACCTGACTCCAAAGCATTTAAGCTTGACAACTCGAAATTGTAGGCCATTCGGGTGATGGCACCTGGAGAACAGAAGGAATCAAATTAAAATATCACCATTGAAATAAACATCCAGTAGAAACACTCACCTGGCTCCAGACCGCTTGACCTTGATTTCTAAGAGAAACACCCACATGGCCATTAGGTTGATAACCTAAAGACTTAGGAGAAACATTTTTTAAAACATTGTCACTGTAGTGACTTAACAAAAAAAATGTCTCACTGAAGTTCAAGTTATGACAATTTGGATATCCCATCATGACACTTCCAAGTTGTTTCACTCATGGAAGAATGGATGGGATACACCAGTCCTCTAACTCCTTTATGTCCACATGCCTGGGGTGAACATTGTTGGCCTGCTTTCCTTTTCCTCCATGTGGTCATGACTGGATGGTTGAGGAGATTGACTCCATTGGACATTTTCCTTCATTCTCACATCCTCCGTTTGTGATAGTTGAGTCCTCCAGGTCCAGGAATTTCCAAGGTTGAGTTGCTGGATTTAAAGGCTCTGATGTGTCATTTTACTTCTTCACATTATAGCTCGTACTTTAAGAGGCTTGAGAACATTCAGTATATGGCATTTGACCGATCATTTCGCAGTTGTTGCAGCAATTTTTACTTCCAAGTCAAGCGGCTCTTCCTCAGTTATTCTTCCTGCTCCTCCAAAGCATGCCTTTCCTTTAAACAAACAAAAAAAAAAAGCAGCACGAGCAATGCCTGCAGCCTTTTCTGCATCTGCTCTTAATGCAACTGAAGGTTCTTCATTTAACACTTTTACCCATTGATTGGTCAACACCACCTGAAACACCATAATTATGTGCATCACCTCCATTGAAACCCAGTTGCACCTCAGAAATATTTGTTGAACACCGTTGCTTTCAAACAATTTTCAGGTTCTCCCTTTTAAATCAGGGGAAACGAAACCCAACAAACTTTCACATACACATGTGGCATCATTGCACAACCCAACCAGCTCCGTCACCATTTTTTAAACAATTTGTCGTTTGACATGAAACCTTGGATGCCATCCCCTATGCTGGCTGCTAGGTTAGGGTTTGACAGTTGTCAGCCCTTCATATTTAGCCACAAACCTTCAGCAGTCAGTTGAATCATTAGTTTTTTCAGTGTTTCTTCCCACAACATCACCACAGTCAGCAGCAGACACACCAGAGTCAATTGGGACATCAATCATAGCGCTGCATGTCTCCATGGTAACCGGAGGTAAAAGTTCTGCATCGAAAAGCTCTGCGACTTGCTATAGCAACCAATGCATTGGATAAACAATTATCCTTCAAAATACAAGTGCAAATGATTTTTATTTGTATATGTATTGTGTGACGCTACATGGAATTCTACCTCCTTGCGTTGGGCGCCGTACATGCAGTGATTTTCCAGTCCAACACGGCTCCACACTCCAACTCCAAAGCCTAACAGAAGTGAAAGATGTAAAACATGCTGTGACCATTGAAATACACTTGTAGTAGAAACACTCACCTGACTCCAAATCACTGGCCACTCGGCTGACGTCACCTGGAGAACAGAAAAGGTTTAAGGTCAAATTACTTACAGATGAAATATATATCCAGTAGAAACACTCACCTGGCAAAAATCTACCTTGCCAGACTGGAACCGTCTCTCCCTCACTTGGAGACATGCAGGTGTTTGGAATCTGAAAAGTCAACAAATTATACATTTTAAATATTTATCAAATCAAAAACTAAGCTGAACCACTTCAGATCATACATGATAAAATCAGACTTTGAACCATTTTAAGATGTTTTGCAATTGAACTCACCAATTAAGACACCAAACAAATGCTGCCTCAGCTGCTCTCACTCAGGTGTGTCTCAGTGCAGGAAGAATGGCTGAGGTGAGCCAACCTCTCCTTTTTATAGACTCCACTCCTCTTCCTGCCGACTTCCTTTCACCACCCTTTTACATCAGACTCCCTACAACTCACATTTGTCTGTGGTTAAATTACCTGACACTACAAACCTTTGCTGGTGGTTAATTACTTGAAAAACACTACAAACCCATCTGCGGTTAATTACCTGAATAACTCGAGACACTACAAACCTGTGTGGTGAATTTACCCGACACACTACAAACTTTTGTCTGGTTAAATTACCTGAATGACCTGAGACACACTACAAACCTTTGTCTGGTTAAAGTACCTGAATGACCTGAGACACACTACAAACCTTTGTCTGGTTAAAGTACCTGAATGACCTGAGACACACTACAAACCTTTGTCTGGTTAAAGTACCTGAATGACCTGAGACACACTACAAACCTTTGTCTGGTTAAAGTACCTGAATGACCTGAGACACACTACAAACTTTTGTCTGGTTAAAGTACCTGAATGACCTGAGACACACTACAAACTTTTGTCTGGTTAAATTACCTGAATGACCTGAGACACACTACAAACCTTTGTCTGGTTAAATTACCTGAATGACCTGAGACACACTACAAACTTTTGTCTGGTTAAAGTACCTGAATGACCTGAGACACACTACAAACCTTTGTCTGTGGTTAAATGACCTGCGACACACTCCACAAATGTTTGGGGCCATCTAGCACAGGGGGAAACATCCTGATCCCTGCAGGTCCTCTCATGAGCACCACTGCTGGATGTGATTGGCCAGTGTGGAAGGAGGCAGCAGCCACAGGTGGAGGCGATTGGTCAGTGTGGAAGGAGGCAGCAGCCACAGGTGGAGGTGATTGGTCAGTGTGGAAGGAGGCAGCAGCCACAGGTGGAGGCGATTGGTCAGTGTGGAAGGAGGCAGCAGCCACAGGTGGAGGCGATTGGTCAGTGTGGAAGGAGGCAGCAGCCACAGGTGGAGGCGATTGGTCAGTGTGGAAGGAGGCAGCAGCCACAGGTGGAGGCGATTGGTCAGTGTGGAAGGAGGCAGCAGCCACAGGTGGAGGCGATTGGTCAGTGTGGAAGGAGGCAGCAGCCACAGGTGGATGCGATTGGTCAGTGTGGAAGGAGGCAGCAGCCACAGGTGGAGGCGATTGGTCAGTGTGGAAGGAGGCAGCAGCCACAGGTGGAGGCGATTGTGCTGATGACACCTGGAGAGCAGACAGAGGAGGAGGAGAGAAGAGTAGGAGGAAAACCACACCCACAAGCCAAACTTCTCTGCACATGCCTGGCATGTAATGTTATCAAAGAACTAACCCAAATCACAATCTGTATATATTAAATGTACTTTTATCAATGTGTAATACCCTCACTACAATTAATCTTTAATACACTCAGGATGGACCTACAAACAGCCACAGGAAGGAAGTCAAGTTAAAGAAACTCATTCTAATGTGTGTGTGTGTGTGTGTGTGTGTGTGTGTGTGTGTGTGTGTGTGTGTGTGTGTGTGTGTGTGTGTGTGTGTGTGAGTTTCCACTTGAAAAACGAAGAGCAACAATGTTCCTGCTAATTTATAATAACAATAATTATAATAATAACAATTTTGGTGTTTCAGGAGCCACTTGAAGGCTTTTTAATCTCCACCTCTAACAACCACGTAAGATTATGATCAAACATGCAGTACTTTGCTCCACCCACTGATCTAGATGCTATTAGCATTTAGCATCCCTGCACTGTGTCCTCAGACTTATTTCATTAACTTACTTGAAGCCTTTAAAACTTAAAACAAAGGTTGGATGGATGAACTTTAGTGAGCATAAACTCCTCCCACACTGTAATAAGTGATATGGCCAATAAGTTAACCTAACTTGTTTGTATCAGTTACTTCCACTTTCCATAATGAGTTATTGGATTTTAATTTGATAATATGAGTTATTGGTAGTGTAACTGAAAGCTGTAAGCCAGTTTAATGAGGTGGGAATTTCAATATGTCAATATAACTTGTCCATGTCAGTTATAAAAGAATAACCGGATCTCTTAAAAACGGACCATCACCACGAGTGACTCTACAATATCAATGCCTGGTACAAATAGTGCTGGACATTTGGTCTTAATTTGATAAAGGAATAATAATTATGATGTAAGATTTTAAAACTTGAGCAAGTAGTTCACCCAATTGCAATTGCAGAAGAGGAACACAACCATGTCTCAGCAGGGAGACATGCGAATCGTGCAGGTCTGTGGCGCTCGAGGACCAGAGTTTGACACGTGTGCCCCAGATGAGCATTCAGGAGTGTGTCAGTCATATTCAATCATGTCTAGCATCGCAGCATGAGGCCCGACACTGTTTAGCATGTAGCATGTGGCATGGCTCCAAGTTCCGTGCTGCACCTGATTGAACCTCCGGCACCTCCACACTCGCTGGCGGCTTTGGCGGTCCAGCTCCTGGAGCGCAAACTGAGCCAAGATGGCCGCTCGGTCACAAACTTTCTCTTTTATTACAAAAACAGTTCACTGAAAAGTATTTCTGGAAGCATTTTAGATGCGATATAAGCCATGCAGTTGCTGAATATGCCCTCATTTTGGTTCCACCTGAGCTAATGTGGACGTTTTACTAAAGTTTCGCGATGCCGGAGCTCAGCCCTGTGCCTCAGTAGCATAAAAATGGCAGGATGCAAATGAGCTGCGCAACTATTTTTCAACCATAACCTGTATTATATGTCTGTGATGTTTCTCGTCATGATAAAGCTTTAATAGAATCATATAATAATATATTCTCTCTGTTTTAGGTGCAGAAGGTTGTTAACTAAAGTTGGCTCTGACTGTGGATGAAGTGGAGTTGTACATTTTGCAGTTTTTCCACTTACATTGAAAGAACAATTGTGCGTCATTACGAGGACAGTCATGGACGTGGAAGATGGGGCTGAACCTGCATTTACCCAAATTGTCGAGTTTGGCTCCAATCTCATGTTGGTTTAGCAAAATATATCAAGAAACATAAAGAAGTTTCAATCATTGGAAATGATGAAGAGAAAGTGTTGGACAATTCAGAGTCATCGAATGAATCCTTGCCTCATTCTGAATTCCAGCCAGTGAGTGTTTCTATTCAGCGGTGGATTGCATTGCTTTTGTTCCGCTTACAAGCAGTCCTTCATGTGTCACAGTCAGCAATTCAAGAAATTGTCGATGACTTATTTGATGTTGGTAAATGTGCTGGGCAAGTCTCTAGGCGGACAATAGAAAATATTTTGAAGGAGCATAATTGTACATCAGAGGAATTAACAACATTGTTAAGTGAAACATTACAGAGTGCAAACCCACTCACTTTGCTTTCAAGAGAAGGGGCTCCAGGAACAGAATTTAACAGGCAGTCATATTACAGACAGAACTTTGCTGTCATTGAACCTGTACAATATGTTTTGAGTAGACTACAGAGGTCTCATATTGTTGTCTATGTCCCTATTCTAAAAGTACTCTGAAGTTCTCAAAAGAGAAGAGGTACTCAATGAATTCAGAGTTAACAGATCAGTTGAACAATCTACATACTACAGGTAATGTCTGGATGGTGACTATTTTAAGGGAAATAAAATTCTCTCACATGAAGATGGCAGTATTTGCATAACTTTGTATATCGATGATTTTGAAATTTGTAATACCTTGGGCACATCCAGAAAAAAACACAAAGTCTGTGGTGTGTATTGGGTACTTGCCAATTTGCAAAGAAGATACAAGTCATCACTGTTATCAATCTATCTAGCTTTACTGTGCAAGGCTGAACATGTCAAGATTTATGGATCTAACTGTGTTTTGGAGCCACTGATAAAGAACATTCAGTAGCTAGAAACAGTTGGTGTGTTTGTTGAGAAACTTGCTTGCAACCAAAAGGGGACTATTTTGTATGTGGCTGCAGACAACTTAGCATACGCCCTAGGTGGATTCCAAGAGTCCTTTAATGTGGAAAGGTTTTATTAGAAGCTTAGAAGCTTTTATTGTCATTGTACAATAAAATTGCACAACGAAATTGAGGTGTATCTAAAAACACACAGTAGACATACAATAAACACAGGCAGCCATTCTCACATTCAGCATTCATTCATCTCAGCAGACACACCATGTATACAGAAAAACCTAAACATTCACACACACATTCAGCTCTCACACAGTCCCGCTCACACACACCCAAGGACATAGTGCAGAAATGTAAAAAGTTAAAGGAAACAACCGATAATAAGTTACATAAAATACTAATTTAGCTGCCTGAGGTACCTTGGCTAATAAGTATGTGCGGTTGAGCACAAGGTACCTGTTATTGCACAGAGTAACATGGAGTATGGTGTATTGCACACAGTATGAGGTAGATGGCCTGAGGTAGTAGTTTTTAAGTGTTCAGTGCCGTGATGGCTTGAGGGAAGAAACTGTCCCTCAGTCTGTTGGTCCTGGTCCTGATGGACCGGTACCGCCGTCCTGAAGGCAGCAGTTCAAACAAGTGGTGTGCAGGGTGGGTGTGGTCAGCTATGATCGCCTCGGCTCTTCTGAGGCGCCGTGACATGTTAATGTCTTTTAGTGTGGGGAGGGGGCAGCCGATGATCCTCTGTGCCATCTGTACGACCCCCTGGAGCCTCCTGCGGTCGGCCTCGGTGCAGTGGGAGAACCACACGGGGATGCAGTAGGTCAGGATGCTCTCGATGGTCGATCGGTAGAAGGTCACCAGCAGCACCCTCAGGAAGTGCAGCCGCTGCTGGGCCGAGGTGTTCCCAGACCACCAGAGGTCAGCCCAGATCACGGTGCCCAGGAAAGTCAAGCTGTGGACCCTTTCCACCAGCTCGCCGTTGATGTGAAGGGGGGGTGGGTCCGACGTGCGACTCCTCCTGAAGTCCAGGACGATCTCCTTGCTCTTGGCGGTGTTCCGGATCAGGTTGTTCGTGGAGCACCAGGCGGACCGTTGCAGGACCTCGTCCCTGTATGCAGACCCGTCACCGTTGGTGATCAGTCCCACCACTGTAGTGTCGTCGGAGAACTTCACCATGGTGTTGCTGGGGTGCGCAGGTCTGCAGTCGTTTGTGCACAGTGTGTAAAGCATCGGGCTCAGCACACAGCCCTGTGGGGAACCCGTGCTCAGGGATCTGGAGGAGGAGCGGTGAGGGCCGAGTCTGACGGTCTGGGGTCTGTTGGAAAGGAAATCCTTAATCCAAGCGCAGGTTAATGTGGGGAGACCCAGGTCCGACAGCTTCCTGACCAGCAGGTCAGGGATGATGGTATTGAACGCTGAGCTGTAGTCTATGAAGAGCATTCTGACGTAGCTCCCCCGATGTTTTGTAGGTTTTGTCTCTGTAAACGTGAAGAAATCTAGACTTGTGATGTCAGAAGTGGCAATTTTGTTTTCTGAACACCCGAGTTGTACAATGAAGCTGTAAATGTGTTAACACAGAGTGAACTTTTGTCAGTTGATGGTGTGAAATGAGAATGTCCTTTTAACATATTGACAGGTTTTCATGCATGCCAAGGCTTTCCACCTGACTTTTCACATGATATGCTAGAAGGCATTGTACCGAGAGAGCAACATTTACATGTCACGGCGCCTCAGAAGAGCTGAGGCGATCACAGCTGACGACCCCCACCCTGCACACCACCTGTTTGAACTGCTGCCCTCAGGCCGGTGGTACCGGTCCATCAGGACCAGGACCAATAGACTAAGGGACAGCTTCTTTCCTCAAGCCATCACTGCACTGAACACTTAAGAACTACCTACCTCAGACAAGAACTACCTACCTCAGACTGTGTGCAATATACTATATTCTGTGCAATAACAGGTACCTTGTGCTCAAACCGCACATACTTATTCAGCCAAGGTACCTCAAGTAGCTAGTTTTGTATTTTATGTAACTTATTATCGGTTTGTTTCCTTTTTACTTTTTTTTTACCTACTACACTAATGTCCTCACTTACTCACTCATCTGGGTGTGTGTGAGAGCTGAATGTGCGTGTGAATGTTTAGGTTATTCTGTACATATGGTGTGTCTGCTGAGATGAATGCGATGCTGAACGTGAGAATGGCTGCCTGTGTTCCATTGTATGTCTACTGTGTGTTTTGTAGCTACACCGCAATTTCGTTGTACCATGTACAATGACAATAAAGCTTCTAGTCTAATCAAATCTTATCTAATCTAAGTCTGTGTCTTACAGACTTCATTTCTAAGAAGTATTTCACACTGGATGAACTTAATAGTGAAATACAAGGCTTTCCATTTAAGTTCCACGACAAGACAAACTGCCCTCAGAAAGTTCCATCAACTTTCCAGAAAAATAGGACTCTCCGCGGTAATGGACATGAAAACTGGAATCTTGTGCATTTCCTTCCCCTCATCATTGGCCACCATGTTCCAGAAGCTGATCAAACATGGAAATTAGTTCTTGAACTAAAAGACTTAGTGGAGTTATTGTCAGTGCCACATTTCACTCCAGACTCTCTTTGCTATTTACAAGCAAATACAATGGGTACGGAAAGTATTCAGACCCCCTTATAGTTTCTCACTCTTTGTTAAATTGCAGCCATTTGCTAAAATCCTTTAAGTTCATTTTTTCCCTTTAATGTACACACAGCACCCCATATTGACAGAAAAACACAGAATTGTAGACATTTTTACAGATTTATTAAAAAAGAAAAACTGAAATATCACATGGACATAAGTATTCAGACCCTTTGCTTGTATCACTTGTATATTTACCTCAGGTACTGTCCATTTCTTCTGATCATCCTTGAGATGGTTCTACACCTTCATTGGAGTCCAGCTGTGTTTAATTCTAATGATTGGACTTGATTAAGGAAGCCACACACCTGTCTATATAAGACCTTACAGCTCACAGTGCATGTCAGAGCAGATGAGAATCATGAGGTCGAAGGAACTGCCTGAAGAGCTCAGAGACAGAATTGTGGCAAGGCACAGATCTGGCCATGGATACAAAAAAATTTCTGCTGCACTTAAAGTTCCCAAGAGCACAGTGGCTTCCATAATCCTTAAATGGAAGACGTATGGGATGACAAGAACTCTTCCAAGAGCTGGCCGTCCAACCAAACTGAGCAATCGGGGGAGAAGAGCCTTGGTGAGAGAGGTAAAGAAGAACCCAAAGATCACAGTGGCTGAACTCCAGAGATGCAGTGAGGAGATGGGAGAAAGTTCAAGACAGTCAACCATCACTGCAGCCCTCCACCAGTCAGGGCTTTATGGCAGAGTGGCCCGACGGAAGCCTCTCCTCAGAGTAAGACACATGAAAGCCCGCATAGAATTTGCCAAAAAACACATGAAGGACTCCCAGACTATGATAAATAAGATTCTCTGGTCTGATGAGACAAAGATAGAACTTTTTGGCCTTAATTCTAAGCGGTATGTGTGGAGAAAACCAGGCACCGCTCATCACCTGCCCAACACCATCCCTACAGTCAAGTGTGGTGGTGGGAGCATCATATTGTGGGGGTGTTTTGCAGCTGCAGGGACAGGACGACTGGTTGCAATTGAAGGAAAGATGAATGCGGCCAAGTACAGAGATATCCTGGACGAAAACCTTTTCCAGAGTGCTCTGGACCTCAGACTGGGCCGACGGTTCACCTTCCAACAAGACAATGACCCCAAGCACACAGCTAAAATGACGAAGGAGTGGCTTGGGAACAACTCTGTGACTGTTCTTGAATGGCCCAGCCAGAGCCCTGACTTGAACCCAATTGAGCATCTCTGGAGAGACCTCAAAATGGCTGTCCACCAACGTTCACCATCCAACCTGACAGAACTGGAGAGGATCTGCAAGGAGGAATGGCAGAGGATCCCCAAATCCAGGTGTGAAAAACTAGTTGCATCATTCCCAAGAAGACTCACGGCTGTATTAGCTCAAAAGGGTGCTTCCACTCAATACTGAGCAAAGGGTCTGAATACTTATGTCCATGTGATATTTCAGTTTTTCTTTAATAAATCTGTAAAAATGTCTACAATTCTGTGTTTTTCTGTCAATATGGGGTGCTGTGTGTACATTAGTGAGGAAAAAAATGAACTTAAAATATTTTAGCACATGGCTGCAATTTAACAAAGTAAAAAATTTAAGGGGGTCTGAATACTTTCCGTACCCACTGTATATTGGACCATAGACAGCTGCTGCAGGCTGTCTTCCCACAAATAAAGTTGTGTCCAAAACATCACTTTATTGAACATTATCCATATCTTATTCTTAAAGTTTGGACCTCCAACTGAGTGTTGGACAATCAGGTTTGAGGCACAACATTCTTTCTTTAAAAAAGTTGTGCGGAATGCCAACAACTTTAAGAACCTTGTTTTTAACCTGGCTTCAAGACATCAACTCATGCTGGCACATTATCTTGAAATGCCAAGCATTTTCAAGCCTGAAACTAAGACTGCAAAGGTTTCTGATACCTGCCTCGAAATCTTGGATGCGTCTGTCAGACAAGCAATATTGAACAGATTGAGAGGCCGTCATTGGGAAATCAAAGATGGCTGACAAAATGTCCGCTTCCTTATGATCACTGCCATTTTGATCTGAATCACCACCACAGCGCCACTGTCGGCGGGAGGCAAGAGTAAATGATCCGCAATGCAACCGTGCTCCTCCACAATTGAAACCTCGCCAGTGCGGTATAAAAATGGCAACATATGGGCGCGGACATGCTTGTTTGTGGGACCTGGCAAACTTGTTTGCGGACGCCACCATTATTTCTCACGGTCAGCGCCATATCCATCCATCCATCCATCCATCCATCGGCTACCGCTTTATCCGGGGCCGGGTCGCGGAGGCAGCAGTCTGAGCAGAGTTGCCCAGACTTCCCTCGCCCCAGACACTTCCTCCAGCTCCTCCGGTGGAACCCCAAGGCGTTCCCAGGCCAGCCGAGAGACATAGTCCCTCCAGCGTGTCCTGGGTCTGCCCCGAGGCCTCCTACCGGAGGGACATGCCCGGAACACCTCCCTAGGGAGGCGTCCGGGGGGCATCCGAAATAGATGCCCGAGCCACCTCAGCTGGCTCCTCACGATGTGGAGGAGCAGCGGCTCTACTCCGAGCTCCTCCCTGGTGACTGAGCTCCTCACCCTATCTCTAAGGGTACACCCAGCCACCCTACGGAGGAAGCTCATTTCAGCCGCTTGTATCCGGGATCTCGTTCTTTCGGTCATGACCCATAGTTCATGACCATAGGTGAGGGTAGGAACGAAGATCGACCGGTAAATCGAGAGCTTCGCTTTTTGGCTCAGCTCCTTCTTCACCACGACGGACCGATACAACGTCCGCATAACTGCAGACGCTGCACCGATCCGCCTGTCGATCTCACGCTCCATCTTTCCCCCACTCATGAACAAGACCCCAAGATACTTAAACTCCTCCACTTGGGACAAGGGCACTCCACCGACCTGGAGGGGGCAAGCCACCTTTTTCCGGTCGAGAACCATGGCCTCGGATTTAGAGGTGCTCATCCTCATCCCAGCTGCTTCACACTCGGCTGAGAACTGCGTCACTGCACGCTGAAGGTCCAGGCTTGATGGGGCCAACAGAACCACATCATCCGCAAATAGCAGAGATGAGATTCTGTGGTCCCCAAACCGGACCCCCTCCGGCCCCCGGCTGTGCCTAGAAATTCTGTCCATATATATGATGAACAGAACCGGTGATAAAGGACACCCCTGCCGGAGGCCAACGTGCACAGGGAACAGGTCCGACTTACTGCCGGCAATGCGAACCAGACTCCTGCTCCGGGAATACAAGGACCGAACAGCCCTCAACAAGGGACCCCGGACTCCGTACTCCCGGAGCACCCCCCACAGGACATCTCGGGGGACGGGGTCGAACGCCTTCTCCAGATCCACAAAACACATGTGGACTGGTTGGGCGAACTCCCACGAACCCTCAAGCACCTGGTGGAGGGTATAGAGCTGGTCCAGTGTTCCACGACCAGGACGAAAACCGCATTGTTCCTCTTGGATCCGAGGTTCGACTAACGGCCGGACCCTCCTCTCCAGTACCCTGGAATAGACTTTCCCGGGGAGGCTGAGGAGTGTGATCCCTCTGTAGTTGGAACACACCCTCCGATCCCCCTTCTTAAAGAGAGGGACCACCACCCCGGTCTGCCAGTCCAGAGGTATTGTCCCCGCCCGCCACGCGATGTTGCAGAGACGAGTCAGCCACGACAGTCCCTGCACATCCAGAGACTTAAGGAACTCTGGGCGAATCTCATCCACTCCCGGTGCCTTACCACTGAGGAGCTTCACAACAACCTCGGTGACTTCACCTTGGGTAATAGACGAGTCCACCTCTGAGAACCCAGTCTCTGCTTCCTCAATGGAAGATGTGGTGGTGGGATTGAGGAGGTCCTCGAAGTATTCCTTCCACCGCCCAACGATATCCCCAGTTGAGGTCAACAGCTCCCCACTTCCACTGTAAACAGTATTGGTGGAGAACTGCTTCCCCCGCCTGAGGCGCCGGACGGTTTTCCAGAATTTCCTCGAGGCCGACCGAAAGTCCTCCTCCATGGCCTCTCCGAACTCCTCCCAGACCCGAGTTTTTGCCTCCACCACAGCCCGGGCTGCAGCTCGCTTGGCCTGCTGGTACCTGTCGATTGCCTCGGGAGTCCTATGAGCTAACAGTGCCCGGTAGGACTCCTTCTTCAGCTTGACGGCATCCCTTACTTCCGGTGTCCACCACCGGGTTCGGGGATTGCCGCCACGACAGGCGCCAGAGACCCTGCGGCCACAGCTCCGAGCAGCAGCTTCGACAATGGAAGTGGAGAACATCGTCCACTCGGACTCAATGTCTCCAACCTCCCTCGGGATCTGTGAGAAGCTCTCCCGGAGGTGGGAGTTGAAGACTGCACGGGCGGAGGGCTCGGCCAGGTGTTCCCAGCAGACCCTCACAACACGTTTGGGCCTGCTGAGTCTATCCGGCCTCCTCCCGGTCCAGCGCATCCAACTCACCACCAGGTGGTGATCAGTTGACAGCTGTGCCCCTCTCTTTACCCGAGTGTCCAAGACACGCGGCCAGAGATCAGATGACACGACCACAAAGTCTATCATTGACCTCCGGCCTAGGGTGTCCTGGTGCCACGTGCACTTATGGACACCCCTGTGCTCGAACATGGTGTTCGTTATCGTCAAACTGTGACTAGCACAGAAGTCCAATAACAGAACACCACTCGGGTTCAGATCGGGGAGGCCGTTCCTCCCAATCACCCCCTTCCAAGTCTCGCTGTCATTGCCCACGTGGGCGTTGAAGTCCCCCAGGAGAACAATGGAGTCCCCAGTTGGGGCACTATCCAGCACCCCTCCCAGGGACTCCAAGAAGGTTAGGCACTCTGAACTGCTGTTCGGTGCATAGGCCGAGACAACAGTCAGAGACCTGTCCCCTACTCGAAGGCGTAGGGACGCAACCCTCTCGTTCACTGGGGTGAACTCCAACACATGACGGCTGAGCTGTGGGGCAATAAGCAAGCCCACTCCAGCCCGCCGCCTTACACCGCGGGCAACTCCAGAGAAGTGGAGTATCCAGCCCCTGTCGAGGAGCTGGGTTCCAGAGTCCAAGCTGTGAGTGGAGGTGAGCCCGACTATATCTAGACGGTATCTCTCAACCTCCCTCACAAGCTCGGGCTCCTTCCCCCCCAGCGAGGTCACATTCCATGTCCCAAAAGCCAGAGTCTGTGTCCGGGGATCGGGTCGTCGAGGCCCCTGCCGTCGACTGCCACCCAATCCACACTGCACCCGACCCCTACGGCAGCCTCTGTAGGTGGTGGGTCCACAGGAGGATGAGGAGGAGGGGCCCGCGTCGTCCCTTCGGGCTGAGCCCGGCCGAGTCCCGCGGGCAAGAACGCGGCCACCAGGCGCTCGCGTGCGAGCCTCCACCCCGGGCCTGGCTCCAGGGTGTGGCCCCGGCTGCGCCAAACCGGGCGACGTCACCTTGCTCCTTGTGATTGTGTCCATGGGGTCTTGTGAACTGCTTTTAGTCTGACCCGTTGCCTCAGACCTGTTTGCCTTGGGAGACCCTACTGGGGGGGCAAGCCCCCCGGCAACATAGTTCCGAGGGTCATTCGGGTGCTCAAACTCCCCCACCACGATAAGGTTGCAGTTCAAGGGGGAGGTCAGCGCCATACTACTCTCAAAATTTGAAATCCCACCAGTGTCGTATCAAATAATGGCGGCTTACGGGTGCTGACATACTAGTTTGCGGTTCCTGACATACTTCTTTGTGGCCGCCGCCATATTTAAAAGGACAACTGACGTCAGTGGCTTAACATTGCGTCACGGTTTCATGTATCATGTTCAGTTTGAAGAAGCACAAGAACACTGGAGGAAACATCCAGGTAGATATAATGTGAATAAAGCTCAGAGAGTATTTATAAGGTCCAGAGCCAAGTGGATTGAAGAGGTAGAACCCCCCTCATCATATTCCATATTCAATTTATGAAAACAGCCTAGAAAAATCACTCATGATGAATGCAGAAGAATGCTTTGAACAAAAAGTATAATGAAGGAGGTTTTGAGTTTCTTTATCAACCTGTATGCATCTTCTCAAGAAAATGCTGAATCACTTTTCAATTAGATAAATGATCTGATTCTCTTAAATAAAGAAAACTTTACAAATGTAGAAGAGGATGGAACCACATTTTGAACAATTCAATTCAATGTATCATCAGAAAATCAGCCTCTGATCTCCAGGCTCAGATGGAAGAACTACAAACATTTCTGAAAAGAAATTAAAACGTTGCTATTTGAGGCAATAATGTCTTACTGGTGAGGAATTATTGACAATGAAATGAGGCAGAATTATTTCAGACATCCTGAATAAGCTTTCATTCTATTTGTCATGTTTCCTTCCCTTCAGGACAACATAGTGTCTCATCTAACCCCACTCTTCTCTACTCTAAATACTGCAGTACATTTACTCTTCTCTATTCTAAATACTGCAGTACATTTACATTTCACATCACTGCACCTGTTGTTTTAAATCCCAGATTGTTGCTGAGCCATGGATCAAACATTTATTCTGTATACACTTGCTGTGTACATGATTGACCAAGTTGTCCAACTCTCTCTGGACCTATTTCAGCAAGACGCTGCAACTGGAACCACATCTGGAGAGTTCAGCTACTAAACCTCAGAAGATGGAGGACTCCTCGCCGGCTCAGCAGAGCTGCAGAAGTTTTGATCACTGCCATCTTCTTCTTCTTCTTTGGTGCCCAGCGTTAAGAAATAGGCAGAAAATAGTTAGTCATGTGGTTTGATTTGAAAAGGTGAATAATGAGCACAATGAAAAAGTTCAAATAAATGCCTGTTGGCACTGAATGATTCGTCCTCTCTGTCCCTACGTCGTTTCTTTGGAGGAGAAGAGTTTGAGTGGGCTGCTGTCTGTCTGATGCTCCAACAGGACAGACCCTCCTCAGCTCCCTGGACGACTTCACACTGCAAGACAACCAACCATTGAGTACAGCTGCTTCTTCTTTGTGTGCTCTGATAAAACCTGTGAGTGCTCACTTACTAGTTGCTGTGGCTTCTGTCCAGGTGACTGAGGGTGAGGATCTCTGCCAGGGTGATTCTATTAAGAGGACAGCCGCTCAGAGAAATGAAACAACAATCAAGAGTGAAGCACAAAGTTCAAAGAGAAACACTGAATTCAACTTCAGGGACCAAGTGCAGGTCAGGTGCTTTAAAAGACAACCTGAAGTGTTCAATGTTGTACAATACAGAGCTGATCAAGCTGTCTGGAGGCTTTCATAAAAGGCTAGCCCTAAAAGGCTGTTACACTACATGTTCTACCAAACTTATAGAATCTCTATTTTCAATATCTATTCATTTTTACATAAATGAAGAAAGTGTCTTTAGCATGAAAAAAGAACAGATGTTGACTTTTCTTGTGCTTAAAGAATCAGCTTCTACAACTCTGAATCCAAGAGGATCAAGTTATTACTTCTGTTAGGTTTTAAATGTATCACCCACCATATCAGCTGCATCATTGCCATCATAACCCGTCTCTATGAACTCGTCTCTATGAAAACGTGTCTATGAACAGGTCTCTATTAATACGTCATTTTGAACACGTTTCTATGAACACGTCTCTGTGAACTCGTCTCTATGAACATGTCATTTTGAAGTCGTCTCTATAAACTCGTTTTTTATTATCACATCTCAATTAACACATCTCTATGAACACGTCTCTATGAAAACGTCATTTTGAAGTCGCCTGTATAAACTCGTCTCTATTAACAAGTCTCTATTAAAACGTCTCTATGAACTAGCCTCTCATACTCTTGATAGCAGTAGGTGTGCGACTGTGACCAGCAGCCAATCTGCCTGGCAACACACACGGCTCCTTTGATTGGCTGGACCAGTGATATGATGGTTGACCACACAGTGCTCACACACATACAGTATCTTAGGTTGCAGGCTTTTGAAGACTGATGCTAATGCCTCAGCATCCGCACTTGTTAACCGGCAAACTAGCATGTTAAAAAGTTTGTTAGGGATAGGTTTTTTTGTAAAAAGTCTGACCTCTGTATCCACAGGGGTCAGGGGGTGCTCTGTCCTTCCCTTGGGCATATACCCTCCCCCGGTTCCCAAAATTCCCTCTGCCATATTGTGGTCTTGGACTCGTTTTCATTCCACATGGGAATCCTATTTCAGCGTCTCCCATAAAAGACAGTTGTCCGATCCTCCAAATCCCCCAGCCTTTTTTCCTTTCAAAAAAACTGTATAACTTTATACAGTTTTATTTCCAGGAAAAGTTTTTTGAATTTATATATTTTGTTTAAAATAAAAACAAAAAAAGTTGATTGTATGCATTTATACAATATATTTAAAAGGTCTAATTATGTTTTATGAATAATAAATAACCACTTTCGGTTTGTTTTAAAATGTATTCTTCCCAGAAACCGTTTTTTTTTAATAAAATAAGAGAAATCCAAATCAGAATAAAAAGAAGGAAATAGTAAGCCCACCTTGGGTTACTAGAAGAAAAAAAAACATGCCCTTGTGCAACATTTCAACCTATGTAGGTCTTCCTCAGGCACAAAAGGCTGAAAGTGGTGGCTGTGGCTTGTTGGTGATGTTCTCTCCCGCGTGGCCAAGCGCAGTGAGCATGCAGCCGGTATTTATAGGGTTGAGTGGTGGGTAGGGGAGGGGCTGCTCCCACGTTAGAGGAGGGGCCATTTTTAACCCTGTACTTGCCGGATCTTTTTTAATACCTCGCTTTTTAGTGTTTTACCCTTTCAATTAGTCCCTATTATATATTTGTTGGCCTTTTGTCATTTATTTTTTAGTGTCCTTTGGTTTTAGGTATGATTTTTAAGTCCTTGGGTTTTAGATATTTATTTTTAATGTTTGGGTTAGGGCATACATTTTTTAATTTTTATATTCTTTAGGGTTACGTACATTTTTAGAGTCCTTAGGTTTAGGGTTTGTTTCCGAATTATGTCTAAGGTCAAGGGGTTAGGGTTAGGATTATAATTCTGGGTTGGGCATTATAATTTTGTTATTTTTAGTACCCCTCTGATTTGTCTAATTGTATTTTATGTTTAAAGGTATACAGGAGGATTTTCCCGAATTTTAGGAAAGAACCGCCCTCTCCACCTTTTGAAAAATGCACATGCGCAACGCTCTACCTGCTCCCGAGACGGAACGCCTACTAAAACGTGTGCGAGAGGCGTGCACGAGCCCAGTTCTCCTCGTGCACGCACTGTTTACAAGTCGGCGTCGCTCACATCGCTCACACAAGCTCACCGTAATAACTACTGACGATGCAAATTACAAAATAAACTAATCAACCCTGGAAAGTTACAATATAGACGTAGATAACTTTTACTGGAAGTGATTTGAAATGGATATCTCCAAATAGAATGCCAAACTTTACCTGTCGAGTAGAAACTTCGCGACTGAAGCATCAGTGGGAAGCCCAACCTGGGCTTTCAGCGCACGCCATCGTGTGAAAGAATCTCCCAAAAACACTCTGGTCTTGTTTCTCTCTTCCGAAGCCTTTCTCTTCTTCTCATACACTTCGAAGACACTTTTTCTCTTTTGCGACCCTCTGCCATTTTCAAAGTACCCGGTGAGAACTGCGAGCTCGCTGAAGGCGTAGCTCATCATATACACCTGAAAGCGCGCATGCGCAGAAAGTGAAAACTAATACCGTATTTTCCGCCCTATAAGGCGCACCGGTGTATAAGGCGCACCTACATCAATTGACATAATTTATAACTTCATTCATATATAAGGCACACCGCCGTATAAGGTGCATAGAGTAGATCAGTGGTCAGCAACCTTTACAGCTCAAAGCTATTAGGTTACATTTTCCACTGATTCTAACACCCAGAAAGGTGCACACACTTTATTTTGATAGTGCTACCTGCAGCCTATGCCAGGAGGACACTACACACAAAACCTAATTCACTACTGGTTGACAACTTACAACTACCGGTAATAATAATAATAATAATAAACTAAACTACATGAACTAAGCAACAAAAACACAACACAACACAATTATTACCGACACCATAAACCAAATATAACCCCCAATAATTGCATTTAAAACACCACAAACAGCTGCAATGAATTATGGGAGTTTCTATCGGCTGCACTGAGGAGCTCAGGTTGAATTTGTCGCTGCAAGGCATGATGTCCCATCATGCCTTGCAGCGACAAATTCATGTTTTGTGTTGTTGGAGGTTATTGTGGGTCGTTGTTGGGCTTGGTGTTGATTGTGTTTATGTGTTTTTGTTCCCCAGTTTAGGGAGTAATTATTTCATCTAGTTTATTTTGGTTTGTTAGAATGTTGGTGTGCAACCATGAGTGATTAAGGTGTTGTGTGGAGTGTCGTCCGCTCTGAAGATCCGGTTGCAAATTTAGAGTTGTCAAAATAAAAGCTTCTGGTTGTTCAGCTGTGAAATAGCAGTCTTGAGTAGAACAATCGTCCATATATAAGGCGCACCGGGCTATAAGGCGCACTGGCAGCTTTTGAGAAAATTTGAGGTATTTAGGTGCGCCTTATAGGGCGGAAAATACGGTAAATCCACGCTACCTGGGGACGAGCACGTACGACGGCCTTACGTAATATCTCACCAGAATGATTGACAGTTGGGAGGACCAATAGTCTTGATGATCCACCCGGAAGTATAACATCCTCCTGTACACCTTTAATACATGTGGCTCCTTTGTATTTAATACATATATCCATGTTCTCTCCACAGCTCTCCTCTCCCTCTCTGTCCATGCCACACTGCTCTGAATTCCAGCTGCCCTCATCGATCACAAGCCGTGTAAGATAAAATGCTGAACTAATAATATGTGTGTCCTTTTATATTTCTCATGTTATATATACAGCTTCACGTCCTTTGAATATCATGCTTTTTTCCAGTGTTTTACCTTTACAAACTGGACCTTTGAACTCACCTGGACTGGTTCTTCACCAGAGGAATCACTGGACTGTTTTGCTCTGGTCGATGCAGGAAGACTTGGTCGAGTTTTCTCCCAAGTAAAACCAACAACCTGCCTTTTAGATCCAATTCCTACCTCACTTTTTAAGTCATTGTATGGGTTCTTTGAGGAACAGCTTTTATACATGGTCAACTGCTCTCATCAGACGGATGTTTTCCCCGCCGCCTTTAAAACGGCGGTGGTGAGGCCCCTTCTGAAGAAGAGCAGTTTAGACCCCAAGGTTCTTAATAACTATCGCCCTGTATCCAACTTACCATTTTTTAGCAAAATTTTTGAAAAAATAGTTTTTAATCAATTAAATACATTTTTACTTACAAATAACATTTTAGAGAAGCATCAGTCTGGTTTTAAGAAGAACCACAGCACAGAGACGGCCCTTTTAAAGATTTTAAATGACATCAGGCACAGTCAAGACTCCCAACAACTCACAGTCTTGATTTTATTGGATCTTAGCGCTGCTTTTGACACTGTTGATCATTTTACTAGATAGACTTAGAAATCTGGTCGGCATCTCTGGTAATGTTTTTAAATGGTTCAGTTCTTATCTCACAGATCGACGCTTCTTTGTAAGTTTGGATACACGTTCCTCAGGTACCCATGAAATCCACTATGGGGTTCCCCAGGGGTCAATTTTAGGCCCAATCCTTTTTAATTTATACATGCTGCCACTAGGGGATGTCATCAGGAGACACGGTGTCAGCTTCCACAGCTATGCTGACGACACACAGCTGTATGTGGCCGTGTCTCCTGATGACACACAGCTGTATGTGTCTCCTGATGACACAAGGTCGATTGATGCCCTTCTTAACTGTATTTTAGATATCAAGTCATGGATGGCAGCAAACTTCCTCCAGCTCAACCAGGACAAAACAGAGATTTTAGTTGTAGGTCCTGAACGCCAGAGAAAGAAACTGCTAGATTTTAACTCGTCTCCATCTGTAAAGAACCTGGGAGTAACTTTTGACTCTGAGCTTAATTTGATCTCACACACCAAAAATGTCACAAAGACTGGTTTTTGTCATCTAAAGAATATAGCCAGACTCCGCCCACTTCTCTCTCAGGCAAACGCAGAGGTGCTAATGCATGCTTTTATCTCCTGTCAGATTGACTATTGTAACGCCCTGCTCCCTGGTCTCCCTAAGAAAACTTTAGCACCACTACAACTCTTGCAAAACTCTGCAGCACGAGTGCTGACGAGGGCCAGAGGGGGCCACATCACGCCTGTTTTAAAATCACTCATTGGCTCCCCGTTCGCTTCAGGATCGATTTTAAGGTTCTTTTACTAGTTTTTAAGTGTCTTAATGGTTTTGCACCCTCTTATTTATCTGAACTGCTTTTATCATAGCAGCCCACTTTTCCCCCACCAGCTTCACTGATGCTATCACGCCGTACCTGCCGTCTCCAGCCAGCAGGTACCATGGGGCGGGGCCGACCTGTAGACACATCGCAGAGGAGTTTGGCACCATCGTCGTGGAACACCAAATCCTGCAGCTGTAGACCTGTGGCGGCTGTCCTGAAGGCCTGGATGTCAGAGTCTGCCTGCTGGTCGCTGGCCATGGCAGTGTAGTCCACCCCAAGCTGCACAGAGTCCACATGTGCCCGGGAGAGGCAGTCGGCCACAGCATTACTTTTTCCAGCCACATGTCAACAATGTCTGTGGTGAACTCAGAAATGGCAGAGAGGTGACGCTGCTGCCGCCCAGACCATGGCTCCGAGGTCTTGGACATGGCGAAGGTGAGGGGCTTTTGGTCCACAAAGGCAGTAAACCGCCGACCTTCCAATAGGAACCTAAAATGGCGGACGGCGAGGAAAAGAGCCAAAAGTTCTCTGTCAAACGTGCTGTACTTCCTCTCGTTGTCACGCAGTTGTTTACTGAAAAACGCCAGAGGCTGCCAGGCTGCAGCCACCCATTGTTCACATACCGCCCCCACTGCGTAGTCCGAGGCATCGGTGGTGAGCGCTACCGGTGCCATGGGAGATGGGTGGGCCAGCATGGCGGTGTTGGAGAGCGCAGCCTTGGCCTTTTG
The DNA here is from genome assembly GCF_963422515.1 of Blennius ocellaris. Classification (NCBI taxonomy): domain Eukaryota; kingdom Metazoa; phylum Chordata; class Actinopteri; order Blenniiformes; family Blenniidae; genus Blennius; species Blennius ocellaris. The sequence goes on from NW_027662315.1 coordinate 1,253,415, forward strand.
GAAAGCCAGGATCCTTTCTGCGGACCAGTCCACGTCCTGCTTGGCCTTTCCACCCCTCAGTGCTTCATACAGCGGCCGCATCAGCTGAGCTGCATGTCTGATGAAGCGGTTGTAAAAGTTCACCATGCCCAGGAACTCCTGCAGTGCCCTGATGGTCTTCAGGTGCAGAAAAGCAGTGATTGCTTTCACCTTAGCAGGTAAGGGCACCACTCCCAGTGCTGACACATTGTGGCCCAGAAATTCAATCTCTGAGAGTCCAACACAACATTTAGCTGGGTTCACCATCAGTCCATGCTCCTGCAGTCTTTCAAACAGCTAACACAGGTGTAGCAGGTGCTCTGCGGGTGAGGCGCTGGCCACCAGGATGTCATCCAGGTAGATGAATAGAAAAGGTAAGCCCCTTAACACGGAGTCCATCAAGCGTTGAAATGTTTGTGCTGCACCTTTCAGACCAAATGGCATCCGCAGAAACTCAAACAGTTCAAAGAGTGTGATCACCGCAGTTTTGGCTACATCCTGTGGATGGACTGGTACCTGGTGGTAGCCTCTCACCAGATCCACCTTGGAAAACCTTACCTTCCCTGCCAGGTGGACGGAAAAGTCTTGGATGTGCGGAACAGGGTACCGATCATGTGCCGTGACCGTATTAAGGCGTCAAAAATCCCCTCAAGGTCTCCAACTCCCATCAGATTTCGGGACCATATGCAATGGTGATGCCCACAGGCTGTCAGAGTGCCGCACCATACCCAGTCTCTCCATAGTGACTAACTCCTCCTTAGCGATCACCAGCTTTGCCACATCCAGTCGGCGAGAGCGAGCAAAACCCGGCGGCCCAGCCGTGGGGATATAATGTTCCACTCCATGTTTGACGACGGCGGCTGAAAAGGTGGGGACTGTCAGTTCGGGAAACTGGGGAATTGGTAGGACTTCTTGAGATCAGACACTTCAGTTAAGTTCCGGTGGTACATCCCATGTAGGGGCTTGCCCTCCCATGATGGTCCCTCTTCCAGTACCTCCTCATCTCACCATTGTCTGAGACTTTCCTTGAGTATGTCATCCGTTGGAGCCCTGTCCTGGATGTACGTACGGAGCTTGGATGTTTCATCCTGGATAGTGGATCTCACGCTCACTAGTCCTCGGCCTCCTTCCTTACGGCTAGCATACAGTACCAAGGTCCTGGATTTGGGATGGAACCCACCATACATGGTGAGGAGCTTTCGTGTTTTAACATCTGTGGTCTGTATCTCTTCCTTTGGCCACCTTATTATACCCGCAGGGTACCTGATCACTGGCAGGATGTAGCTGTTTATTGCCCTGGACTTGTTCTTGCCATTGAGCTGGCTTCTTAGGACTTGCCTCACTCGCTGGAGGTATTTGGCCGTTGCCGCTTTCCTTGTTGCCTGTTCAAGGTTGCCATTTGCCTGTGGTATTACCAGGTACTTGTAACTGTCCTCAATGTCTGCTATTGTTCCTTCTGGGAGTGAGACCCCTTCAGTGTGGACAACCTTGCCTCGCTTTGTTACCATCCTACTACATTTCTCAAGCCCGAATGACATCCCAATGTCATTGCTGTAGATCCTGGTGGTGTGGATCAGGGAGTCTATGTCCCGTTCGCTCTTGGCGTACAGCTTGATGTCATCCATGTAGAGGAGGTGACTGATCATGGCCCCGTTCCTGAGGCGGTATCCGTAGCCAGGATATTTGGCTTAGGGGGTTCAGACCTATGCAGAACAGCCGTGGGGACAGAGCATCACCTTGGTATATGCCACATTTGATGGACACTTGTGCAAGTGGCTTACCATTGGCCTCGAGGGTGGTTTTCCACAACCTCATCGAGTTTGCAACGAACGCTCTAAGAGTCCTGTTGATGTTGTACAGCTCCAAGCATTCAGTGATCCATGTGTGTGGCATTGAGTCATAGGCTTTCTTGTAATCAATCCAGGCAGTGCACAGGTTGGTATTATGGGACCTGCAGTCTTGGGCGACTGTTCTGTCAACTAGGAGCTGGTGTTTGGCTCCTCTGGTATCTCTACCAATGCCCTTCTGTGCTTTGCTCATGTATTGATCCATGTGCCCGCTTATCTTAGCCGATGATGCCGGACATGAGCTTCCATGTTGTGGAGGGGCAGGTTATTGGCCGGTAGTTGGATGGGGCTGCACCTTTGGTGGGATCCTTCAGGATCAGGATGGTTAGCCATTCTGGGTGAGTCCCATCTCTGAGCAGCTGGCTCATTTGTGCTGCCAGGCGCTCATGGAGAGCTGTGAGTTTCTTTAGCCAGTAGGCCTGGATCATGTCAGGGCCTGGTGCTGTCCAGTTTTTCATACCTGAGACTCTTTCTTGGATGTCTGCTGCTGTGATGGTAACTGGATTCTGTTCAGGGATGTTGCTGTGTTCCTCTCTCAGAGACACCAGCCATTGAGCAATGATGTTATGTGCTGCCTCCTTTTCCCATATGCTCTTCCAGTACCTTTCAGTTTCCAGCCTTGGGGGGTCTACTCTGCTGTTATTACCCTGCCACTGACCGTACACTTTTGCAGGTTGCGTTGCGAACAGCCTGTTTATTCGCCTGGCTTCCATGTCTTTCGTGTACCTCTTTAGGCGGCTGGCCAAGGCTTGGAGTCTTTGTTTGGCAGTTTCGAGTGCTTCAGGTATGGGCATCTGGGTGTACCTCTTGGGTAATGGTCTTTTCATTGCACCTCTCTGGGCCTCTTGACTCACTTCTCTCCGTGCTGCCTTGATCTTAGCCTCCAGCCATCTTTTCCATGGTGGGTATTGTTTCTCATGGCTCCCATGGTTGCTCTTATAGCCAAGCATCTCTAGGATCACTGCTGCTGAAGTGTATATCAGCTCATTGGTTTCAGTGATTGCTGTGGTAGGGATCGCTCTAACTGCTGCATTCACAGTTTCCAGGAGACTTTCTGAAGGTACTTCACTTAGCCGTTGCAATCGGTGGCGGGGTTGCCTTGTGTTCATTCTAGCCATGATCTTATCTTTCAGGTCAGACACTGCCTCGCTCAGCGCTCTCTGGTTGGGGAGTTGGTATATTCTCCCCTCTGACCGGGTGTCCGGGCTCCCCCTTACCACAGTATTGGTGTTGTACCTCTTCAATCTCAAGCTGTGATAGCAGTTGCCGTTGGTGGATGGAACACTGAGCTACTAGTTGTTTCGCGGTCAACTGTGACTGTGGGTTTCGAAGAAACCATTCAGCCCACATCCTTTTCATGGGTAGAGGGACAGGATCTTCACTGCTTGTGTGTCGCTTGTGTCAGTAAAGGTGATGGACAAGAGTTAACAACAGCTTCCACTTCAGTCAGAATGCTTTCAATTTCTTCATAATGCAAAGATGCCTTTACAATCACTTTACGTAAGCAGGTTTTCACAGACCGAACCAGTCTCTCCCACATTCCGCCCCATCAAGCGACCTTTTCCATGATGAACTTCCAGGATATGTGCTTTTCTGCAAAGAATTCCTGGACTTCTTTTGATGACAGAGAATCCCATAACACTTAGTTCCACATTAGCTCTTTTGAAAGTCTTGGCATTGTCTGAATGTGTTGTTTTACAAAATCTTCTTTGTGACACAAAACATTTAAAAGCCAATAGGAACTGTTTTGTCGTCATATCAGACACAAATTCCAAATGGATAGCAGGAGTTACTGCACAGGTGAAAAGAGTAATATAAAGTTTGTGTTGTGACTTACAGTACAAGGGTCCAACAAAATCCACCCCCGTGGTCTCAAATGGAGGACCTTCTTCAATGTGAGACGCAGGCAAGGGAGGGGAAATCTGCTGAGCAGGTTTTACTTTGTGTTTACGGCAGAGAAGGCCAGCATTTACAGTTCTTTTTGACATTTGTCTTCCCTTCAGTATCCAGAATCTTTCACGCACTTGATTTAGAGTATCTTGCAGACCGGAATGCATCACTTCTTGGTGGCATCTTTTCACTGTCAACTCTGACAATTTATTATCAGAGGGAAGAATGCAGGGATGCTTTTGTTCAAATTTTAACTGAGCCATCTGTAGTCTGCCTCCAACTCTTAATATTCCTTGATCATCCAAAAAAGGGTTAAGAGGCTGGATTTTAGACTGGAAGGAAATTCCTCGACTTGTCGTTAACCTTGAAATCTCCTGAAGGACGTTTTTCCTCTGCGTTACCTGAATCCAGTACAGCTCCGCCTCAGCGATTTCCTCAGCTGTCAATGGTCCATGATGTTCTGTTTTCCCTTTAGCGTTGGAGATGAATCTTTTAACCCAAGCAGTCACATGTAAAACTCGGTTCAGGTCACAATAATTTTTCAACTCCAACAATTCCATTTCCATCACTGACACGCTTTCATTTACAACTTCAACACTTACAGTTGGTTCAGGTTCGGGTTCACATAACTGTATTTCTCTTTGTTTGAGCCAGGCTGGCCCTGTCCACCACAATTAAGTTTCTTTCAATTGATTCACACTGATTCCTCTCGTCACAACATCTGCAGGATCATCACTACCACTGCAGTGACTCCACTGTGCTGGCCAAGTTAAACTCTGTATTTCTTTGACTCTATGCTCCACAAAGGGTTTCCACTGTTCAGCAGAACTCTTGATCCAATGCAAAGTTATCATTGAGTCAGTCCACAGTTTCACTCTGCTCTTATACATGTCAAGATGTGTAACGACATAGTTACTAAGTCTAGCTCCAATGAGGGCACCAAGTAACCCAAGTCTGGGTATTGTAACTTTTTTAAGTGGAGCTACTCTAGTTTTCAAAGTTATAAGTGTCTATGAGGTGTCTTCTGGAATGAAGCGTAGATAGGCAGCTGCACAATAAGCACTTTCACTAGCATCACTGAAGACGTGCACTTCGACATTCACGGGTGTATCCTGCTTCACAAGCGCTGCATGATAACATCTGGTGATTTTAATATTTGTGATGTCGGCCAACTCCTCACACCACTGATGCCACATATGTGCCAGATCTTCATGCAGCTTCTTGTCCCATTCAAGTCCACGTTCCCACATTTTTGTAAAAGACATTTCACTGTGATGGTAAAAAGGGAAAGGATGCAGCTTGTAACTCTTTTTGTATCACTCTTGTCCTTTAAAACGTCAATCAGCTTTCTTACATCAAAGGTGAAGTCATCTTGCTCAGTTCTCCACATTAATCCAAGAACTTTTAACACAGCGTTTTTCACTTCAACAATTCCACTTACTGTGTTTTCCATTTCCTCCTTCCACAGGGATTTCAGATGTTCACAGTTTGAGCTCCATTTGCACAGATCCATGGGAGCACCCTTCAAGATAGCTTTGGCTTGTGTTGAGACACTGATGGCTTCCTCTTCACTCCGTACACTGCAAATCGGGTCATCCGCATACAGACATTTGTCCAGCATTGTTATGGTGTGACTTCGGAGGCTCAGGTGCGGATAAACCATCTGGAGACAGACGGGTACACTGGAAGAGTTTATTTTTAACAAAGGGAGTGACACAAGGTTCTGCGGGCTCCGGTGGCAGGAGGCTGAGGCTGCATTGCGGAAGCGGGAGCTACTGGGGGCTGGACGACTCGACCCGACGGTCTGGTCACGGTGGGTCCGGAAGCAGGGGAAGCTGAGGCAGGCGAGTGCAGGGAGTGTTACGATCCAGCGCCGAGTGGAGTCGAGCACCCGTTTAAGAGGTGTAGATGATCAGGAGAAGACGAGCTCCACCCGGTCGTCGGAGCTGAACTGAATCAGGTAATGAATCCCTCAGCAACTCCACTTCCTCAAACACAGCCTGAAACAAAAGGGGAGGAGAGACAGGAGAGAGAAAAAACCCAACCACACCCCTAAGAGGCCTCTGAGGAGTGGGGCATAACATGTATGGATGTGACCACAGGATATGCTTGTTGGTATTTTTTCACATGATGCCTTTTGGTTGCAGCTACTAGAAAAGGACTGAGTGAAGCTCCAAATGGAACTCTGCTCATTCGCATAATGTCGATGTTTGGTTTTCGATGTTCTTTAGGCGAGTTGTCAGTCCAGAGAAATCTTAATACATCTTGATCTTGCTCTCTGATGGAGAGCTGCAAAAAGGCTTTGGTAATGTCAGCCATGAATGCCACTGTATGGAGCCTGAACCTTAACAGGACACTCAGTAAGTCAGGATTCAGGTTAGGGCCAGCTGTTTAGCAGTCATTTAAAGATAGACAGCCTGTAACATGGGAAGACACGTCAAAGACTACTCCAAGTTTAGTGGTTAAACGCTCCTCATTCATCACAGCTCTATGTGGCAGATAATAAACAGGATTGTCAGATACAACGTTTTCCACAACCCTAACCCTTCTTTGCCTTGGCTGACCTACTCTTGAATCACCTCCTGATATTTATCAAAAAGTGACACATCATTTTGAACCTTATTAATGAGCTAATCAAAACATATTTTTGCTACATCATAATTGGGAGACAATTTATCATTTCCATTTTTCTAAGGTAAGCTCACCTGGTGTCTTCCTTCAGTGAACTGAACAGACTTCTCAAACCACTGCATCATTTCCTCCTCACAGTTCCTTTGTTCTCGTTCTTTGGTAATCCCGATGGATTCTGTTTCCCAGAAGGAGAGCAGTGTTTGGTTTATTTGTTCCTCCTGCCCAACACTCACATGCAGCGTTCCAATGTCTGCGATTTCTTGCTCTGAGGTTACATTCAGCATGGATACTGTACCTTGGATTAGCCAGCCAAATTTGCTCTCTAGTGCAACAAGTTGTTCAGAGAGACGTTCTAATTTCCCAGATACAACTTTCCAATAATGATCACCTCCAATCAGCACTCCGAGTTCCTGCATCTGCAGTCCACTCACCGCTGTGTCAGCAAGTTTCATGCCTTGGCGCTCCAGATCTCTGCGTAATTCTTCTCTTGCAACCTTCATAAAAGAAGTACACACACGAGGTGTTTCCAGTACATCTATCTCTACACATAGGCCATTACTTATGTTACTCAATGTGAGCTTTGTTACAAGTTACATTCTTTGGTTCACTGCAGCCAAACGTGTCTCAGAGTCTCTTTACCTAGTTTAGGGAGGTTCAGTGCACCAGAGATGTCTTGACTCCCTCCGTCCAAAAGGAGGGGGTGAGTTGTCTTTTCACTGGGGTCTCCATCCACACAGTGGCAGTTTGGAGTAGAACTGTCTCTCTTTTGATTGGGAGGGTGAAACAGAAATCACAGTGTCAGATGTCTCAGTTTTGTTAGTCAATTCATTTCCATCAGAGGAGCAAAGAGCTTTGTGGTGACGTCTGTTACAATGTTCACAAGAAATGCGTTTAGTGCGACATTCCTTGGCAACATGTCGAGTTCCAAAACACACAAAGCATCTTCCATGTTTTTTCTCTTTTTCAGGCACTGAAATTTCATTACGTCGTCTTGAGATATGATCAGATTTTTCACAAAAGAAGCAAACTTGCCTGTCTTGACTTGAAGCATAAAGAGCAGAAGCAGCCATCATATTTGGTCTCCTGCACATTTCCCATCTCCTGTGATTTTCTTTTTCTCCTTCCTTACCGGTGCGCTCTTTTGCGCCCTGTCATATTGGATGTGCGTTCTCGGCTATCCACTTCTTTTTGAATGAAATCCATCAGATCTTCAACTTTCCAGACATCATCTTCATCTTTTCTCCGGCTGAACTCCAACGTCATCTCCTCCGGTATAAGTTTCATCAGAATGGGACCCAGCAAACTGCCGTAGGTGTCAGAAACAACTCCCATAGAAGCCAAACTACGGATCTGTATTTCACAGCTATCATATAGATATCTGAGTGCTTTTACATCACTGGCAATTTTTACAGGATTAAGATTAAGAAGCTTGGTCATGTGTGCATCAATAACAAGATCCTTTGGGCCAAACCTTACTTGCAGCAGTTGTATGGCATTATCATAATTGGCTGTTAGCCTGGACCACATGTGAGAAATGACTGCAGGTCACTGAACTGATCTTTCCTCAGACTGGGATTTCGATGCACCGCCGTCTCAAACGGTCCCCAAAGTGCTGCCAGAGGCTAATATCCCCCGTAAACTTTTCAATAACAAGTTTGGGCAATTTCACGTTTTGACACATAGCGTCCACTTGAGAAGACGTCACAGAGCTTGACCCTCTCGCGCTCTCCTCATTCTTGTTTTCTGTTTGCTTATGTGTTCTTTCAACTTCATCCTCCAAGTCCTCCGTCTTTGTCTCCTCTTCAGTTTCTCCATCACGTTTATCCAAACATTCTTCTTTTAATAACAACTGTTCAAGAACTCTTCAAGTAAATCAGGATCTGGTGACTCCTTGCTGAGTTCATCATCATTCTTACTTATTAATCTGGTTGTCGACACACGGACTGTGATTCTTTTCTTTTTCAGTCGATCAGCCATTGTTCTTTTCTTTCTTCTTTATTGTCATACATCTGAGACTTTTCATCTCTTCTTACCCATCATCCCGGGTTTCAGCATCAAATGTTGCATGACAGAACTTCTATAGCTCAAATTCTCAACAAGACAATCAGACAAGGGTTCCTTTTTCATTTTCTTTCACACAGACACACAAAACATGAATGAGAAACATTTGTAGATTTAGCCACACCCCCAGCAGGCAATCAGCCCATTGAGAACTGCTGAGGCCATAGTGAAGGTGCGCTTGTTTTAAACACCACAAAAGCTGCAACAGTAAGTAAGTAAGTAAGTTAGTAAGTATGTAATTAAGTATGTAAGTAAGTATGCAAGGATCCTTCCTTACATACTTACTTCTTTACTAGGAAGGAAGGAAGGAAGTATGTTAGGAAGTAAAGAAGTATGTAAGTAAGTGAGGAAGGAAGTATGTAAGGAAGGAAGGAAGGAAAGACGTATATAAGCAAATAAGTAAGTATGTAAGTAAGTAACTAAGTAAGCAAAACTGTAAGTAATGAAGTCAGATTTGAATGTTTAGTGGAGAGGAGCTCACAGGATGAAATGGTGAATGTTTAGTGGAGAGGAACTCACAGGATGAAATGGTGAATGTTTAGTGGAGAGGAACTCACAGGATGAAATGGTGAATGTTTAGTGGAGAGGAACTCACAGGATGAAATGGTGAATGTTTAGTGGAGAGGAACTCACAGGATGAAATGGTGAATGTTTAGTGGAGAGGAACTCACAGGATGAAATGGTGAATGTTTAGTGGAGAGGAACTCACAGGATGAAATGGTGAATGTTTAGTGGAGAGGAGCTCACAGGATGAAATGGTGAATGTTTAGTGGAGAGGAGCTCACAGGATGAAATGGTGAATGTTTAGTGGCTTTGATTAATTGTGCCAATTTATTTCCTGAAGGTGACATAACAGCCTGTATGGAGGTGATGCAACTTCCTGTATGGAGGTGATCCAACTTCCTGTGTGGAGGTGACATAACTTCCTGTGTGGAGGTGATGCAACTTCCTGTATGGAGGTGATCCAACTTCCTGTGTGGAGGTGACATAACTTCCTGTGTGGAGGTGATGCAACTTCCTGTATGGAGGTGATCCAACTTCCTGTGTGGAGGTGACATAACTTCCTGTGTGGAGGAGATCCAACTTCCTGTGTGGAGGTGACATAACTTCCTGTGTGGAGGTGACATAACTTCCTGTGTGGAGGTGACACAACTTCCTGTGTGGAGGTGACATAACTTCCTGTGTGGAGGTGATCCAACTTCCTGTGTGGAGGTGACATAACTTCCTGTGTGGAGGTGACATAACTTCCTGTGTGGAGGTGATCCAACTTCCTGTGTGGAGGTGACATAACTTCCTGTGTGGAGGTGATCCAACTTCCTGTGTGGAGGTGACATAACTTCCTGTGTGGAGGTGACATAACTTCCTGTGTGGAGGTGACATAACTTCCTGTGTGGAGGTGACACAACTTCCTGTGTGGAGGTGACATAACTTCCTGTATGGAGGTGATCCAACTTCCTGTGTGGAGGTGACATAACTTCCTGTATGGAGGTGACAAAACTTCCTGTGTGGAGGTAATGCAACTCCCTGTATGGAGGAGATGCAACTTCCTGTATGGCGGTGATCCAACTTTCTATGTGGAGGTGACATAACTTCCTGTATGGAGATGCAACTTCCTTTTTTTTTTAAATTTTATTTATTTATTTTTTTTATTATTTTTAAATACTTTACAGTCATTCCAATTTGCTGTTATAGAGAAAATAGAAAAGCCCAACATATCCACATGAGCAAGCAGGTGTGTTTGCGACTGTGGAAAGGAAAAACTCCCCCAACAAGGAGAAACCTTTGCAGAAACCAGACTCAGAGGTGGAGGCATTCTGTGGACCGGTTGGGGTGAGAGGATAGAGGAGAGGAGAGGAGAGGAGAGGAGAGGAGAGGAGAGGAGAGGAGAGGAGAGGAGAGGAGAGGATAGAGGAGAGGAGAGGAGAGGAGAGGAGAGGAGAGGAGAGGAGAGACAGAGAAAGGCTTGGTGAAACAAAATAAATACAAAAAATACAAAATACAAAATACATACAATACCCTTGTTAGTGCTACATACTATTTTTTTTTTTTTTTTTTGATAATACATTAACCACAGTGATCTAAATATTTTCCAACTGCCATGAGATTAAGACCAGCCTGAGCAACAACAGAGCAAAAGACCTAAATAATGACAACAATTATAACAAAAGCAAAAACAAAAAGGACATAGAACAAAAATAAATAAATAAAACAAACAAACAAACACAACAACAACAAAAGCAAACAACAACTTGGTTTTGATAATTAAACAGAACAATCTCGTCAATGTGGAGTGGGAGTGTGTGTGTGTGTGTGTGTGTGTGTGTGTGTGTGTGTGTGTGTGTGTGTGTGTGTGTGTGTGTGGTTTGTCCTCTGGATGTGAATGGAACTGTTGTGGGGGGGCCGCAGCACCACCCCGGAGCCCAAGGCCACCAGGGCCGGACGCCGCCACTCCGGCACCCAGCGACCCACCGGATCCAGGGAGGCCCCGACAAACCCCCCCGGAGAGCCACGCCCCAACCCGGAAGGCACCAGATGGAGCGCGCAGAGAGGACCCCCCCCAGGCCAGAGGGGCCCACAGGAGAAGGATAAAGGGCGCAGAGCTCCGGGCCCCGACCGAGCCGCCAAGCCGGGACCGGCCAGTGCAGCGCCCCCAGGCCACGCGGGCAGGGAGCCCCCCCGGCCCCGACAGCGGAGCCCGCCGCACCCCCGGGGGCCATCCCCCCACCACCCCCCCAACCCCCGGCGGGACAGAGAAGGCCCCAGCCGCCGAGCCCCAGACCAGCCCCCCCCCCCCCAGACCAGGAAGAGCGAAGGCCCAGCCAGGCCCGGCCGGAGGACAGCCACCCCCCCCACCCCATCACCTAATCCCAGCCCACCCACACACTCACACCCAAGCATACGCATACACACACACAGACATACATACACACACACACAGATACACACACCAAGCATACACATACACACACAGACATACATATCTACATATATACAGACATACGTACATAAGAATCAGAATCAGAATCAGAATCCTTTTTATTGCCATTGCTTGTAAACAGGTTCACAAACTAGGAATTTTTCTTGGTGAGATGTGCATTAAACATAAAAACATACACTTGGTTTTAGATAAAAGAAAAGCTAAAAACTTTAAGCTATAAGGCTTTAGGAATATAAAAATAAATAAGCTAAAAATAAGAGGTAAAATATAAAATATGGCACACGGCAACAATGGACATAGAACAGCAGGACAACAGGATGGAATTACTTACGGTGCATAAGGTGATGGAGTGATAAAAAGTGATACAGTGATAAGTGGTGCAGTGGATCTTAGTGCAATAGAGCAGGTTACAGTCTGTGCTGAGTCATTAAGTCTCTGTATTGTTCATGAGTCTGACGGCGGTGGGGAAAAAACTGTTCAAGTGGCGGGATCTCTGGGTCTTGATAGACCGCAGCCTCCTGCCTGAGGGGAGAGGGGTGAATAGTCCGTGTCCAGGGTGAGAGGGGTGAATAGTCCGTGTCCAGGGTGAGAGGGGTGAATAGTCCGTGTCCAGGGTGAGAAGGGTGAATAGTCCGTGTCCAGGGTGAGAAGGGTCAGCAGTGATCCGACCCACACGCCTCCGGGTCCTGGAGATGAACAGGACTTGGAGAGATGGGAGCTGACAGCCAATCACCTTCTCAGCAGCACGCACAATGCGCTGCAGTCGGTACTTGTCCCGGTCTGTGGCCCCGGGGTACCACACTGTGATGGAGGAGGTGAGGATGGACTCGATGATGGCCGTGTAGAACTGCACCAGCATCTTGGTCGGCAGCTTAAGTTTCCTCAGCTGCCGCAGGAAGAACATCCTCTGCTGGGCCTTCTTGATGAGGGAGCTGATGGTTGGCTCCCATTTGAGGTCCTGGGTGATGGTGGTACCCAGGAAACGGAAGGAGTCCACAATGGAGATGGGGGTGGGGGAGTCTGTCAGGGTGAGGGGGGACGGACGGGCTGTGTCTTTCCTGAAGTCCACGATCATCTCCACTGTCTTCTGGGCGTTCAGCTACAGGTTGTTGTGGCTGCACCAGGACGCCAGCCGGTCCACCTCTCTCCTGTAGGTGGACTCATCACCGTCAGAGATGAGCCCGATGAGGGTGGTGTCGTCCGCAAACTTGATCAGTTTAACGGACTGGTAACTGGAGGTGCAGCAGTTTGTATACAGGGAGAAGAGCCAGGGGGAAAGTACACAGCCCTGAGGAGTCCCAGTGTTTGTAGTCCGAGTGTCCGAGACGATCTTCCCCAGCCGCACGTGCTGTCTCCGGTCCGTCAGGAAGTCGGTGATCCACCTGCAGAGGGAGTCGGGCACGTTGAGCTGGTAGAGCTTGTCTCGTAGCAGTCCAGGGAGGATGGTATTGAAGGCGGAGCTGAAGTCCACAAACAGGATCCTGGTGTAGGTTCCTGGGGAGTCCAGATGCTCCAGGATGAAGTGGAGGGCCAGGTTCACTGCGTCGTCCACAGACCTGTTGGCTCTGTAGGCGAACTGCAGCGGGTCCAGGAGGGGGGCGGTGATGTCCTTGAGGTGTGGCAGGACCAAGCGCTCAAAGGACTTCATGACCACAGACGTCAGCGCCACCGGCCTGTAGTCATTAAGTCCTGTGATCCGTGATTTCTTGGGAACAGGGACGATGGTGGACGATTTGAAGCAGGACGGCACGTGGCATGACTCCAGAGAGGTGTTGAAAATGTCTGTGAAGACGGGAGCCAGCTGTTCCGCGCAGAGTCTCAGGGTGGAGGGGGAGACCCCATCCGGCCCGGGGGCCTTCCGCGGGTTCAGTCTTAGGAATTGCCCATACATTTATTTGGTTGGGAGGGGGGTGCCCCCCACTCCCCAGGCCGCCAGCCAGGCCCCCACCAGGCCACTACGGGATCTCGTCCTCCACCAGTCCAACTGTGAATAGGGAGGGAGAACCACTACCCAGCCCCCCCGGAGGTGCCACGCCCGAGCTAGCGTGCCCCCCGCACTCCAGCCGAGATGCAACTTCCTGTATGGAGGTGATCCAAGTTCCTGTGTGGAGGTGACATAACTTCCTGTATGGAGGTGACAAAACTTCCTGTATGGAGGTGACATAACTTCCTGTGTGGAGGTAATGCAACTCCCTGTATGGAGGAGATCCAAGTTCCTGTGTGGAGGTGACATAACTTCCTGTATGGAGGTGACAAAACTTCCTGTATGGAGGTGACATAACTTCCTGTGTGGAGGTGACACAACTTCCTGTATGGAGGTGCAACTCCCTGTATGGCGGAGATCCAAGTTCCTGTGTGGAGGTGACATAACTTCCTGTATGGAGGTGACAAAACTTCCTGTATGGAGGTGACATAACTTCCTGTGTGGAGGTGACACAACTTCCTGTATGGAGGTGACAAAACTTCCTGTATGGAGGTGACATAACTTCCTGTGTGGAGGTGACATAACTTCCTGTATGGAGGTGACAAAACTTCCTGTATGGAGGTGACAAAACTTCCTGTGTGGAGGTGACATAACTTCCTGTATGGAGGTGACAAAACTTCCTGTATGGAGGTGACATAACTTCCTGTATGGAGGTGACAAAACTTCCTGTATGGAGGTGACATAACTTCCTGTGTGGAGGAGATGCAACTTCCTGTGTGGAGGTGACATAACTTCCTGTGTGGAGGTGACATAACTTCCTGTATGGAGGTGACATAACTTCCTGTGTGGAGGAGATGCAACTTCCTGTATGGAGGTGATCCAAGTTCCTGTGTGGAGGTGACAAAACTTCCTGTATGGAGGTGACAAAACTTCCTGTATGGAGGTGACATAACTTCCTGTGTGGAGGTGACACAACTTCCTGTGTGGAGGTGACATAACTTCCTGTGTGGAGGTGACATAACTTCCTGTATGGAGGTGCAACTCCCTGTATGGAGGAGATCCAAGTTCCTGTGTGGAGGTGACATAACTTCCTGTATGGAGGTGACAAAACTTCCTGTATGGAGGTGACATAACTTCCTGTGTGGAGGTGACACAACTTCCTGTATGGAGGTGACAAAACTTCCTGTATGGAGGTGACATAACTTCCTGTATGGAGGTGACAAAACTTCCTGTATGGAGGTGACATAACTTCCTGTGTGGAGGAGATGCAACTTCCTGTGTGGAGGTGACATAACTTCCTGTGTGGAGGTGACATAACTTCCTGTATGGAGGTGACATAACTTCCTGTGTGGAGGAGATGCAACTTCCTGTATGGAGGTGATCCAAGTTCCTGTGTGGAGGTGACATAACTTCCTGTATGGAGGTGACAAAACTTCCTGTATGGAGGTGACATAACTTCCTGTGTGGAGGTGACACAACTTCCTGTGTGGAGGTGACATAACTTCCTGTGTGGAGGTGACATAACTTCCTGTGTGGAGGTGACATAACTTCCTGTATGGAGGTGACAAAACTTCCTGTATGGAGGTGACATAACTTCCTGTGTGGAGGTGACACAACTTCCTGTATGGAGGTGACAAAACTTCCTGTATGGAGGTGCAACTCCCTGTATGGAGGAGATCCAAGTTCCTGTGTGGAGGTGACATAACTTCCTGTATGGAGGTGACAAAACTTCCTGTATGGAGGTGACAAAACTTCCTGTATGGAGGTGACATAACTTCCTGCATGGAGGTGACAAAACTTCCTGTATGGAGGTGACATAACTTCCTGTGTGGAGGAGATGCAACTTCCTGTGTGGAGGTGACATAACTTCCTGTATGGAGGTGACAAAACTTCCTGTATGGAGGTGACATAACTTCCTGTGTGGAGGTAATGCAACTCCCTGTATGGAGAAGATCCAAGTTCCTGTGTGGAGGTGACATAACTTCCTGTATGGAGGTGACAAAACGTCTTGTATGGAGGTGACATAACTTCCTGTGTGGAGGTGACACAACTTCCTGTATGGAGGTGCAACTCCCTGTATGGCGGAGATCCAAGTTCCTGTGTGGAGGTGACATAACTTCCTGTATGGAGGTGACAAAACTTCCTGTATGGAGGTGACATAACTTCCTGTGTGGAGGAGATGCAACTTCCTGTGTGGAGGTGACATAACTTCCTGTGTGGAGGTGACTTAACTTCCTGTATGGAGGTGACATAACTTCCTGTGTGGAGGAGATGCAACTTCCTGTGTGGAGGTGACATAACTTCCTGTGTGGAGGAGATGCAACTTCCTGTATGGAGGTGATCCAAGTTCCTGTGTGGAGGTGACAAAACTTCCTGTATGGAGGTGACAAAACTTCCTGTATGGAGGTGACATAACTTCCTGTGTGGAGGTGACACAACTTCCTGTGTGGAGGTGACATAACTTCCTGTGTGGAGGTGACATAACTTCCTGTATGGAGGTGCAACTCCCTGTATGGAGGAGATCCAAGTTCCTGTGTGGAGGTGACATAACTTCCTGTATGGAGGTGACAAAACTTCCTGTATGGAGGTGACATAACTTCCTGTGTGGAGGTGACACAACTTCCTGTATGGAGGTGACAAAACTTCCTGTATGGAGGTGACATAACTTCCTGTATGGAGGTGACAAATCTTCCTGTATGGAGGTGACATAACTTCCTGTGTGGAGGAGATGCAACTTCCTGTGTGGAGGTGACATAACTTCCTGTGTGGAGGTGACATAACTTCCTGTATGGAGGTGACAAAACTTCCTGTATGGAGGTGCAACTCCCTGTATGGAGGAGATCCAAGTTCCTGTGTGGAGGTGACATAACTTCCTGTATGGAGGTGACAAAACTTCCTGTATGGAGGTGACATAACTTCCTGTGTGGAGGTGACACAACTTCCTGTATGGAGGTGACAAAACTTCCTGTATGGAGGTGACATAACTTCCTGTATGGAGGTGACAAAACTTCCTGTATGGAGGTGACATAACTTCCTGTGTGGAGGAGATGCAACTTCCTGTGTGGAGGTGACATAACTTCCTGTGTGGAGGTGACATAACTTCCTGTATGGAGGTGACATAACTTCCTGTGTGGAGGAGATGCAACTTCCTGTATGGAGGTGATCCAAGTTCCTGTGTGGAGGTGACATAACTTCCTGTATGGAGGTGACAAAACTTCCTGTATGGAGGTGACATAACTTCCTGTGTGGAGGTGACACAACTTCCTGTGTGGAGGTGACATAACTTCCTGTGTGGAGGTGACATAACTTCCTGTGTGGAGGTGACATAACTTCCTGTATGGAGGTGACAAAACTTCCTGTATGGAGGTGACATAACTTCCTGTGTGGAGGTGACACAACTTCCTGTATGGAGGTGACAAAACTTCCTGTATGGAGGTGCAACTCCCTGTATGGAGGAGATCCAAGTTCCTGTGTGGAGGTGACATAACTTCCTGTATGGAGGTGACAAAACTTCCTGTATGGAGGTGACAAAACTTCCTGTATGGAGGTGACATAACTTCCTGCATGGAGGTGACAAAACTTCCTGTATGGAGGTGACATAACTTCCTGTGTGGAGGAGATGCAACTTCCTGTGTGGAGGTGACATAACTTCCTGTATGGAGGTGACAAAACTTCCTGTATGGAGGTGACATAACTTCCTGTGTGGAGGTAATGCAACTCCCTGTATGGAGAAGATCCAAGTTCCTGTGTGGAGGTGACATAACTTCCTGTATGGAGGTGACAAAACGTCTTGTATGGAGGTGACATAACTTCCTGTGTGGAGGTGACACAACTTCCTGTATGGAGGTGCAACTCCCTGTATGGCGGAGATCCAAGTTCCTGTGTGGAGGTGACATAACTTCCTGTATGGAGGTGACAAAACTTCCTGTATGGAGGTGACATAACTTCCTGTGTGGAGGTGACACAACTTCCTGTATGGAGGTGACAAAACTTCCTGTATGGAGGTGACATAACTTCCTGTATGGAGGTGACAAAACTTCCTGTATGGAGGTGACATAACTTCCTGTGTGGAGGAGATGCAACTTCCTGTGTGGAGGTGACATAACTTCCTGTGTGGAGGTGACTTAACTTCCTGTATGGAGGTGACATAACTTCCTGTGTGGAGGAGATGCAACTTCCTGTGTGGAGGTGACATAACTTCCTGTGTGGAGGAGATGCAACTTCCTGTATGGAGGTGATCCAAGTTCCTGTGTGGAGGTGACAAAACTTCCTGTATGGAGGTGACAAAACTTCCTGTATGGAGGTGACATAACTTCCTGTGTGGAGGTGACACAACTTCCTGTGTGGAGGTGACATAACTTCCTGTGTGGAGGTGACATAACTTCCTGTATGGAGGTGCAACTCCCTGTATGGAGGAGATCCAAGTTCCTGTGTGGAGGTGACATAACTTCCTGTATGGAGGTGACAAAACTTCCTGTATGGAGGTGACATAACTTCCTGTGTGGAGGTGACACAACTTCCTGTATGGAGGTGACAAAACTTCCTGTATGGAGGTGACATAACTTCCTGTATGGAGGTGACATAACTTCCTGTGTGGAGGTGACAAAACTTCCTGTGTGGAGGAGATGCAACTTCCTGTGTGGAGGTGACATAACTTCCTGTGTGGAGGAGATGCAACTTCCTGTGTGGAGGTGACATAACTTCCTGTGTGGAGGTGACATAACTTCCTGTATGGAGGTGACAAAACTTCCTGTATGGAGGTGCAACTCCCTGTATGGAGGAGATCCAAGTTCCTGTGTGGAGGTGACATAACTTCCTGTATGGAGGTGACAAAACTTCCTGTATGGAGGTGACATAACTTCCTGTGTGGAGGTGACACAACTTCCTGTATGGAGGTGACAAAACTTCCTGTATGGAGGTGACATAACTTCCTGTATGGAGGTGACAAAACTTCCTGTATGGAGGTGACATAACTTCCTGTGTGGAGGTGACACAACTTCCTGTGTGGAGGTGACATAACTTCCTGTGTGGAGGTGACATAACTTCCTGTGTGGAGGTGACATAACTTCCTGTATGGAGGTGACAAAACTTCCTGTATGGAGGTGACATAACTTCCTGTGTGGAGGTGACACAACTTCCTGTATGGAGGTGACAAAACTTCCTGTATGGAGGTGCAACTCCCTGTATGGAGGAGATCCAAGTTCCTGTGTGGAGGTGACATAACTTCCTGTATGGAGGTGACAAAACTTCCTGTATGGAGGTGACAAAACTTCCTGTATGGAGGTGACATAACTTCCTGCATGGAGGTGACAAAACTTCCTGTATGGAGGTGACATAACTTCCTGTGTGGAGGAGATGCAACTTCCTGTGTGGAGGTGACATAACTTCCTGTATGGAGGTGACAAAACTTCCTGTATGGAGGTGACATAACTTCCTGTGTGGAGGTAATGCAACTCCCTGTATGGAGAAGATCCAAGTTCCTGTGTGGAGGTGACATAACTTCCTGTATGGAGGTGACAAAACGTCTTGTATGGAGGTGACATAACTTCCTGTGTGGAGGTGACACAACTTCCTGTATGGAGGTGCAACTCCCTGTATGGCGGAGATCCAAGTTCCTGTGTGGAGGTGACATAACTTCCTGTATGGAGGTGACAAAACTTCCTGTATGGAGGTGACATAACTTCCTGTGTGGAGGTGACACAACTTCCTGTATGGAGGTGACAAAACTTCCTGTATGGAGGTGACATAACTTCCTGTATGGAGGTGACAAAACTTCCTGTATGGAGGTGACATAACTTCCTGTGTGGAGGAGATGCAACTTCCTGTGTGGAGGTGACATAACTTCCTGTGTGGAGGTGACTTAACTTCCTGTATGGAGGTGACATAACTTCCTGTGTGGAGGAGATGCAACTTCCTGTGTGGAGGTGACATAACTTCCTGTGTGGAGGAGATGCAACTTCCTGTATGGAGGTGATCCAAGTTCCTGTGTGGAGGTGACAAAACTTCCTGTATGGAGGTGACAAAACTTCCTGTATGGAGGTGACATAACTTCCTGTGTGGAGGTGACACAACTTCCTGTGTGGAGGTGACATAACTTCCTGTGTGGAGGTGACATAACTTCCTGTATGGAGGTGCAACTCCCTGTATGGAGGAGATCCAAGTTCCTGTGTGGAGGTGACATAACTTCCTGTATGGAGGTGACAAAACTTCCTGTATGGAGGTGACATAACTTCCTGTGTGGAGGTGACACAACTTCCTGTATGGAGGTGACAAAACTTCCTGTATGGAGGTGACATAACTTCCTGTATGGAGGTGACAAATCTTCCTGTATGGAGGTGACATAACTTCCTGTGTGGAGGAGATGCAACTTCCTGTGTGGAGGTGACATAACTTCCTGTGTGGAGGTGACATAACTTCCTGTATGGAGGTGACAAAACTTCCTGTATGGAGGTGCAACTCCCTGTATGGAGGAGATCCAAGTTCCTGTGTGGAGGTGACATAACTTCCTGTATGGAGGTGACAAAACTTCCTGTATGGAGGTGACATAACTTCCTGTGTGGAGGTGACACAACTTCCTGTATGGAGGTGACAAAACTTCCTGTATGGAGGTGACATAACTTCCTGTATGGAGGTGACAAAACTTCCTGTATGGAGGTGACATAACTTCCTGTGTGGAGGAGATGCAACTTCCTGTGTGGAGGTGACATAACTTCCTGTGTGGAGGTGACATAACTTCCTGTATGGAGGTGACATAACTTCCTGTGTGGAGGAGATGCAACTTCCTGTATGGAGGTGATCCAAGTTCCTGTGTGGAGGTGACATAACTTCCTGTATGGAGGTGACAAAACTTCCTGTATGGAGGTGACATAACTTCCTGTGTGGAGGTGACACAACTTCCTGTGTGGAGGTGACATAACTTCCTGTGTGGAGGTGACATAACTTCCTGTGTGGAGGTGACATAACTTCCTGTATGGAGGTGACAAAACTTCCTGTATGGAGGTGACATAACTTCCTGTGTGGAGGTGACACAACTTCCTGTATGGAGGTGACAAAACTTCCTGTATGGAGGTGCAACTCCCTGTATGGAGGAGATCCAAGTTCCTGTGTGGAGGTGACATAACTTCCTGTATGGAGGTGACAAAACTTCCTGTATGGAGGTGACAAAACTTCCTGTATGGAGGTGACATAACTTCCTGCATGGAGGTGACAAAACTTCCTGTATGGAGGTGACATAACTTCCTGTGTGGAGGAGATGCAACTTCCTGTGTGGAGGTGACATAACTTCCTGTATGGAGGTGACAAAACTTCCTGTATGGAGGTGACATAACTTCCTGTGTGGAGGTAATGCAACTCCCTGTATGGAGAAGATCCAAGTTCCTGTGTGGAGGTGACATAACTTCCTGTATGGAGGTGACAAAACGTCTTGTATGGAGGTGACATAACTTCCTGTGTGGAGGTGACACAACTTCCTGTATGGAGGTGCAACTCCCTGTATGGCGGAGATCCAAGTTCCTGTGTGGAGGTGACATAACTTCCTGTATGGAGGTGACAAAACTTCCTGTATGGAGGTGACATAACTTCCTGTGTGGAGGTGACACAACTTCCTGTATGGAGGTGACAAAACTTCCTGTATGGAGGTGACATAACTTCCTGTATGGAGGTGACAAAACTTCCTGTATGGAGGTGACATAACTTCCTGTGTGGAGGAGATGCAACTTCCTGTGTGGAGGTGACATAACTTCCTGTGTGGAGGTGACTTAACTTCCTGTATGGAGGTGACATAACTTCCTGTGTGGAGGAGATGCAACTTCCTGTGTGGAGGTGACATAACTTCCTGTGTGGAGGAGATGCAACTTCCTGTATGGAGGTGATCCAAGTTCCTGTGTGGAGGTGACAAAACTTCCTGTATGGAGGTGACAAAACTTCCTGTATGGAGGTGACATAACTTCCTGTGTGGAGGTGACACAACTTCCTGTGTGGAGGTGACATAACTTCCTGTGTGGAGGTGACATAACTTCCTGTATGGAGGTGCAACTCCCTGTATGGAGGAGATCCAAGTTCCTGTGTGGAGGTGACATAACTTCCTGTATGGAGGTGACAAAACTTCCTGTATGGAGGTGACATAACTTCCTGTGTGGAGGTGACACAACTTCCTGTATGGAGGTGACAAAACTTCCTGTATGGAGGTGACATAACTTCCTGTATGGAGGTGACAAATCTTCCTGTATGGAGGTGACATAACTTCCTGTGTGGAGGAGATGCAACTTCCTGTGTGGAGGTGACATAACTTCCTGTGTGGAGGTGACATAACTTCCTGTATGGAGGTGACAAAACTTCCTGTATGGAGGTGCAACTCCCTGTATGGAGGAGATCCAAGTTCCTGTGTGGAGGTGACATAACTTCCTGTATGGAGGTGACAAAACTTCCTGTATGGAGGTGACATAACTTCCTGTGTGGAGGTGACACAACTTCCTGTATGGAGGTGACAAAACTTCCTGTATGGAGGTGACATAACTTCCTGTATGGAGGTGACAAAACTTCCTGTATGGAGGTGACATAACTTCCTGTGTGGAGGTGACACAACTTCCTGTGTGGAGGTGACATAACTTCCTGTGTGGAGGTGACATAACTTCCTGTGTGGAGGTGACATAACTTCCTGTATGGAGGTGACAAAACTTCCTGTATGGAGGTGACATAACTTCCTGTGTGGAGGTGACACAACTTCCTGTATGGAGGTGACAAAACTTCCTGTATGGAGGTGCAACTCCCT
Source organism: Blennius ocellaris (assembly GCF_963422515.1). Classification (NCBI taxonomy): domain Eukaryota; kingdom Metazoa; phylum Chordata; class Actinopteri; order Blenniiformes; family Blenniidae; genus Blennius; species Blennius ocellaris. The sequence goes on from NW_027662315.1 coordinate 1,275,494, forward strand.
GTATGGAGGAGATCCAAGTTCCTGTGTGGAGGTGACATAACTTCCTGTATGGAGGTGACAAAACTTCCTGTATGGAGGTGACAAAACTTCCTGTATGGAGGTGACATAACTTCCTGCATGGAGGTGACAAAACTTCCTGTATGGAGGTGACATAACTTCCTGTGTGGAGGAGATGCAACTTCCTGTGTGGAGGTGACATAACTTCCTGTATGGAGGTGACAAAACTTCCTGTATGGAGGTGACATAACTTCCTGTGTGGAGGTAATGCAACTCCCTGTATGGAGAAGATCCAAGTTCCTGTGTGGAGGTGACATAACTTCCTGTATGGAGGTGACAAAACGTCTTGTATGGAGGTGACATAACTTCCTGTGTGGAGGTGACACAACTTCCTGTATGGAGATGCAACTCCCTGTATGGCGGAGATCCAAGTTCCTGTGTGGAGGTGACATAACTTCCTGTATGGAGGTGACAAAACTTCCTGTATGGAGGTGACATAACTTCCTGTGTGGAGGTGACACAACTTCCTGTATGGAGGTGACAAAACTTCCTGTATGGAGGTGACATAACTTCCTGTATGGAGGTGACAAAACTTCCTGTATGGAGGTGACATAACTTCCTGTGTGGAGGAGATGCAACTTCCTGTGTGGAGGTGACATAACTTCCTGTGTGGAGGTGACTTAACTTCCTGTATGGAGGTGACATAACTTCCTGTGTGGAGGAGATGCAACTTCCTGTGTGGAGGTGACATAACTTCCTGTGTGGAGGAGATGCAACTTCCTGTATGGAGGTGATCCAAGTTCCTGTGTGGAGGTGACAAAACTTCCTGTATGGAGGTGACAAAACTTCCTGTATGGAGGTGACATAACTTCCTGTGTGGAGGTGACACAACTTCCTGTGTGGAGGTGACATAACTTCCTGTGTGGAGGTGACATAACTTCCTGTATGGAGGTGCAACTCCCTGTATGGAGGAGATCCAAGTTCCTGTGTGGAGGTGACATAACTTCCTGTATGGAGGTGACAAAACTTCCTGTATGGAGGTGACATAACTTCCTGTGTGGAGGTGACACAACTTCCTGTATGGAGGTGACAAAACTTCCTGTATGGAGGTGACATAACTTCCTGTATGGAGGTGACAAATCTTCCTGTATGGAGGTGACATAACTTCCTGTGTGGAGGAGATGCAACTTCCTGTGTGGAGGTGACATAACTTCCTGTGTGGAGGTGACATAACTTCCTGTATGGAGGTGACAAAACTTCCTGTATGGAGGTGACATAACTTCCTGTGTGGAGGTGACACAACTTCCTGTGTGGAGGTGACATAACTTCCTGTGTGGAGGTGACATAACTTCCTGTGTGGAGGTGACATAACTTCCTGTGTGGAGGTAATGCAACTCCCTGTATGGAGGAGATGCAACTTCCTGTATGGAGGTGATCCAAGTTCCTGTGTGGAGGTGACATAACTTCCTGTATGGAGGTGACAAAACTTCCTGTATGGAGGTGACATAACTTCCTGTGTGGAGGAGATGCAACTTCCTGTATGGCGGTGATCCAACTTCCTGTGTGGAGGTGACATAACTTCCTGTATGGAGGTGACAAAACTTCCTGTATGGAGGTGACAAAACTTCCTGTGTGGAGGTGACACAACTTCCTGTGTGGAGGTGACATAACTTCCTGTGTGGAGGTGACATACCTTCCTGTGTGGAGGTGACATAACTTCCTGTGTGGAGGTAATGCAACTCCCTGTATGGAGGAGATGCAACTTCCTGTATGGCGGTGATCCAACTTTCTGTGTGGAGGTGACACAACTTCCTGTATGGAGATGCAACTTCCTGTATGGAGGTGATCCAAGTTCCTGTATGGAGGTGACATAACTTCCTGTATGGAGATGCAACTTCCTGTATGGAGGTGATCCAAGTTCCTGTATGGAGGTGACACAACTTCCTGTATGGAGATGCAACTTCCTGTATGGAGGTGATCCAAGTTCCTGTATGGAGGTGACATAACTTCCTGTGTGGAGGTGACATAACTTCCTGTATGGAGGTGACATAACTTCCTGTGTGGAGGTAATGCAACTCCCTGTATGGAGGAGATCCAAGTTCCTGTGTGGAGGTGACAAAACTTCCTGTATGGAGGTGACATAACTTCCTGTATGGAGGTGACATAACTTCCTGTGTGGAGGAGATGCAACTTCCTGTATGGAGGTGATCCAAGTTCCTGTGTGGAGGTGACATAACTTCCTGTATGGAGGTGACATAACTTCCTGTATGGAGGTGACAAAACTTCCTGTATGGAGGTGACATAACTTCCTGTGTGGAGGAGATGCAACTTCCTGTATGGAGGTGATCCAAGTTCCTGTGTGGAGGTGACATAACTTCCTGTATGGAGGTGACAAAACTTCCTGTATGGAGGTGACATAACTTCCTGTGTGGAGGTGACATAACTTCCTGTGTGGAGGAGATGCAACTTCCTGTATGGCGGTGATCCAACTTCCTGTGTGGAGGTGACATAACTTCCTGTATGGAGGTGACATAACTTCCTGTATGGAGGTGACAAAACTTCCTGTATGGAGGTGACAAAACTTCCTGTATGGAGGTGACATAACTTCCTGTGTGGAGGTAATGCAACTCCCTGTATGGAGAAGATCCAAGTTCCTGTGTGGAGGTGACATAACTTCCTGTATGGAGGTGACAAAACTTCTTGTATGGAGGTGACATAACTTCCTGTGTGGAGGTGACACAACTTCCTGTATGGAGGTGCAACTCCCTGTATGGCGGAGATCCAAGTTCCTGTGTGGAGGTGACATAACTTCCTGTATGGAGGTGACAAAACTTCCTGTATGGAGGTGACATAACTTCCTGTGTGGAGGTGACACAACTTCCTGTATGGAGGTGACAAAACTTCCTGTATGGAGGTGACATAACTTCCTGTATGGAGGTGACAAAACTTCCTGTATAGAGGTGACATAACTTCCTGTGTGGAGGAGATGCAACTTCCTGTGTGGAGGTGACATAACTTCCTGTGTGGAGGTGACATAACTTCCTGTATGGAGGTGACATAACTTCCTGTGTGGAGGAGATGCAACTTCCTGTATGGAGGTGATCCAAGTTCCTGTGTGGAGGTGACAAAACTTCCTGTATGGAGGTGACAAAACTTCCTGTATGGAGGTGACATAACTTCCTATGTGGAGGTGACACAACTTCCTGTGTGGAGGTGACATAACTTCCTGTGTGGAGGTGACATAACTTCCTGTATGGAGGTGCAACTCCCTGTATGGAGGAGATCCAAGTTCCTGTGTGGAGGTGACATAACTTCCTGTATGGAGGTGACAAAACTTCCTGTATGGAGGTGACATAACTTCCTGTGTGGAGGTGACACAACTTCCTGTATGGAGGTGACAAAACTTCCTGTATGGAGGTGACATAACTTCCTGTATGGAGGTGACAAAACTTCCTGTATGGAGGTGACATAACTTCCTGTGTGGAGGAGATGCAACTTCCTGTGTGGAGGTGACATAACTTCCTGTGTGGAGGTGACATAACTTCCTGTATGGAGGTGACAAAACTTCCTGTATGGAGGTGACATAACTTCCTGTGTGGAGGTGACACAACTTCCTGTGTGGAGGTGACATAACTTCCTGTGTGGAGGTGACATAACTTCCTGTGTGGAGGTGACATAACTTCCTGTATGGAGGTGACAAAACTTCCTGTATGGAGGTGACATAACTTCCTGTGTGGAGGTGACACAACTTCCTGTATGGAGGTGACAAAACTTCCTGTATGGAGGTGCAACTCCCTGTATGGAGGAGATCCAAGTTCCTGTGTGGAGGTGACATAACTTCCTGTATGGAGGTGACAAAACTTCCTGTATGGAGGTGACATAACTTCCTGTGTGGAGGTGACACAACTTCCTGTATGGAGGTGACAAAACTTCCTGTATGGAGATGCAACTTCCTGTATGGAGGTGATCCAAGTTCCTGTATGGAGGTGACACAACTTCCTGTATGGAGATGCAACTTCCTGTATGGAGGTGATCCAAGTTCCTGTATGGAGGTGACATAACTTCCTGTGTGGAGGTGACATAACTTCCTGTATGGAGGTGACATAACTTCCTGTGTGGAGGTAATGCAACTCCCTGTATGGAGGAGATCCAAGTTCCTGTGTGGAGGTGACAAAACTTCCTGTATGGAGGTGACATAACTTCCTGTATGGAGGTGACATAACTTCCTGTGTGGAGGAGATGCAACTTCCTGTATGGAGGTGATCCAAGTTCCTGTGTGGAGGTGACATAACTTCCTGTATGGAGGTGACATAACTTCCTGTATGGAGGTGACAAAACTTCCTGTATGGAGGTGACATAACTTCCTGTGTGGAGGAGATGCAACTTCCTGTATGGAGGTGATCCAAGTTCCTGTGTGGAGGTGACATAACTTCCTGTATGGAGGTGACAAAACTTCCTGTATGGAGGTGACATAACTTCCTGTGTGGAGGTGACATAACTTCCTGTGTGGAGGAGATGCAACTTCCTGTATGGCGGTGATCCAACTTCCTGTGTGGAGGTGACATAACTTCCTGTATGGAGGTGACATAACTTCCTGTATGGAGGTGACAAAACTTCCTGTATGGAGGTGACAAAACTTCCTGTATGGAGGTGACATAACTTCCTGTGTGGAGGTAATGCAACTCCCTGTATGGAGAAGATCCAAGTTCCTGTGTGGAGGTGACATAACTTCCTGTATGGAGGTGACAAAACTTCTTGTATGGAGGTGACATAACTTCCTGTGTGGAGGTGACACAACTTCCTGTATGGAGGTGCAACTCCCTGTATGGCGGAGATCCAAGTTCCTGTGTGGAGGTGACATAACTTCCTGTATGGAGGTGACAAAACTTCCTGTATGGAGGTGACATAACTTCCTGTGTGGAGGTGACACAACTTCCTGTATGGAGGTGACAAAACTTCCTGTATGGAGGTGACATAACTTCCTGTATGGAGGTGACAAAACTTCCTGTATGGAGGTGACATAACTTCCTGTGTGGAGGAGATGCAACTTCCTGTGTGGAGGTGACATAACTTCCTGTGTGGAGGTGACATAACTTCCTGTATGGAGGTGACATAACTTCCTGTGTGGAGGAGATGCAACTTCCTGTATGGAGGTGATCCAAGTTCCTGTGTGGAGGTGACAAAACTTCCTGTATGGAGGTGACAAAACTTCCTGTATGGAGGTGACATAACTTCCTGTGTGGAGGTGACACAACTTCCTGTGTGGAGGTGACATAACTTCTTGTGTGGAGGTGACATAACTTCCTGTATGGAGGTGCAACTCCCTGTATGGAGGAGATCCAAGTTCCTGTGTGGAGGTGACATAACTTCCTGTATGGAGGTGACAAAACTTCCTGTATGGAGGTGACATAACTTCCTGTGTGGAGGTGACACAACTTCCTGTATGGAGGTGACAAAACTTCCTGTATGGAGGTGACATAACTTCCTGTATGGAGGTGACAAAACTTCCTGTATGGAGGTGACATAACTTCCTGTGTGGAGGAGATGCAACTTCCTGTGTGGAGGTGACATAACTTCCTGTGTGGAGGTGACATAACTTCCTGTATGGAGGTGACAAAACTTCCTGTATGGCGGTGATCCAACTTCCTGTGTGGAGGTGACATAACTTCCTGTATGGAGGTGACATAACTTCCTGTATGGAGGTGACAAAACTTCCTGTATGGAGGTGACAAAACTTCCTGTATGGAGGTGACATAACTTCCTGTGTGGAGGTAATGCAACTCCCTGTATGGAGAAGATCCAAGTTCCTGTGTGGAGGTGACATAACTTCCTGTATGGAGGTGACAAAACTTCTTGTATGGAGGTGACATAACTTCCTGTGTGGAGGTGACACAACTTCCTGTATGGAGGTGCAACTCCCTGTATGGCGGAGATCCAAGTTCCTGTGTGGAGGTGACATAACTTCCTGTATGGAGGTGACAAAACTTCCTGTATGGAGGTGACATAACTTCCTGTGTGGAGGTGACACAACTTCCTGTATGGAGGTGACAAAACTTCCTGTATGGAGGTGACATAACTTCCTGTATGGAGGTGACAAAACTTCCTGTATGGAGGTGACATAACTTCCTGTGTGGAGGAGATGCAACTTCCTGTGTGGAGGTGACATAACTTCCTGTGTGGAGGTGACATAACTTCCTGTATGGAGGTGACATAACTTCCTGTGTGGAGGAGATGCAACTTCCTGTATGGAGGTGATCCAAGTTCCTGTGTGGAGGTGACAAAACTTCCTGTATGGAGGTGACAAAACTTCCTGTATGGAGGTGACATAACTTCCTGTGTGGAGGTGACACAACTTCCTGTGTGGAGGTGACATAACTTCCTGTGTGGAGGTGACATAACTTCCTGTATGGAGGTGCAACTCCCTGTATGGAGGAGATCCAAGTTCCTGTGTGGAGGTGACATAACTTCCTGTATGGAGGTGACAAAACTTCCTGTATGGAGGTGACATAACTTCCTGTGTGGAGGTGACACAACTTCCTGTATGGAGGTGACAAAACTTCCTGTATGGAGGTGACATAACTTCCTGTATGGAGGTGACAAAACTTCCTGTATGGAGGTGACATAACTTCCTGTGTGGAGGAGATGCAACTTCCTGTGTGGAGGTGACATAACTTCCTGTGTGGAGGTGACATAACTTCCTGTATGGAGGTGACAAAACTTCCTGTATGGAGGTGACATAACTTCCTGTGTGGAGGTGACACAACTTCCTGTGTGGAGGTGACATAACTTCCTGTGTGGAGGTGACATAACTTCCTGTGTGGAGGTGACATAACTTCCTGTATGGAGGTGACAAAACTTCCTGTATGGAGGTGACATAACTTCCTGTGTGGAGGTGACACAACTTCCTGTATGGAGGTGACAAAACTTCCTGTATGGAGGTGCAACTCCCTGTATGGAGGAGATCCAAGTTCCTGTGTGGAGGTGACATAACTTCCTGTATGGAGGTGACAAAACTTCCTGTATGGAGGTGACATAACTTCCTGTGTGGAGGTGACACAACTTCCTGTATGGAGGTGACAAAACTTCCTGTATGGAGGTGACATAACTTCCTGTATGGAGGTGACAAAACTTCCTGTATGGAGGTGACATAACTTCCTGTGTGGAGGAGATGCAACTTCCTGTGTGGAGGTGACATAACTTCCTGTGTGGAGGTGACATAACTTCCTGTATGGAGGTGACATAACTTCCTGTGTGGAGGAGACATAACTTTCTGTATGGAGGTGACAAAACTTCCTGTATGGAGGTGACATAACTTCCTGTATGGAGGTGATCCAAGTTCCTGTGTGGAGGTGACATAACTTCCTGTATGGAGGTGACAAAACTTCCTGTATGGAGGTGACATAACTTCCTGTGTGGAGGTGACACAACTTCCTGTGTGGAGGTGACATAACTTCCTGTGTGGAGGTGACATAACTTCCTGTGTGGAGGTGACATAACTTCCTGTGTGGAGGTAATGCAACTCCCTGTATGGAGGAGATGCAACTTCCTGTATGGAGGTGATCCAAGTTCCTGTGTGGAGGTGACATAACTTCCTGTATGGAGGTGACAAAACTTCCTGTATGGAGGTGACATAACTTCCTGTGTGGAGGAGATGCAACTTCCTGTATGGCGGTGATCCAACTTCCTGTGTGGAGGTGACATAACTTCCTGTATGCAGGTGACAAAACTTCCTGTATGGAGGTGACAAAACTTCCTGTGTGGAGGTGACACAACTTCCTGTGTGGAGGTGACATAACTTCCTGTGTGGAGGTGACATAACTTCCTGTGTGGAGGTGACATAACTTCCTGTGTGGAGGTAATGCAACTCCCTGTATGGAGGAGATGCAACTTCCTGTATGGCGGTGATCCAACTTTCTGTGTGGAGGTGACACAACTTCCTGTATGGAGATGCAACTTCCTGTATGGAGGTGATCCAAGTTCCTGTATGGAGGTGACATAACTTCCTGTATGGAGATGCAACTTCCTGTATGGAGGTGATCCAAGTTCCTGTATGGAGGTGACACAACTTCCTGTATGGAGATGCAACTTCCTGTATGGAGGTGATCCAAGTTCCTGTATGGAGGTGACATAACTTCCTGTGTGGAGGTGACATAACTTCCTGTATGGAGGTGACATAACTTCCTGTGTGGAGGTAATGCAACTCCCTGTATGGAGGAGATCCAAGTTCCTGTGTGGAGGTGACAAAACTTCCTGTATGGAGGTGACATAACTTCCTGTATGGAGGTGACATAACTTCCTGTGTGGAGGAGATGCAACTTCCTGTATGGAGGTGATCCAAGTTCCTGTGTGGAGGTGACATAACTTCCTGTATGGAGGTGACATAACTTCCTGTATGGAGGTGACAAAACTTCCTGTATGGAGGTGACATAACTTCCTGTGTGGAGGAGATGCAACTTCCTGTATGGAGGTGATCCAAGTTCCTGTGTGGAGGTGACATAACTTCCTGTATGGAGGTGACAAAACTTCCTGTATGGAGGTGACATAACTTCCTGTGTGGAGGTGACATAACTTCCTGTGTGGAGGAGATGCAACTTCCTGTATGGCGGTGATCCAACTTCCTGTGTGGAGGTGACATAACTTCCTGTATGGAGGTGACATAACTTCCTGTATGGAGGTGACAAAACTTCCTGTATGGAGGTGACATAACTTCCTGTATGGAGGTGACAAAACTTCCTGTATGGAGGTGACAAAACTTCCTGTATGGAGGTGACAAAACTTCCTGTATGGAGGTGACACAACTTCCTGTGTGGAGGTGACACAACTTCCTGTATGGAGGTGACAAAACTTCCTGTATGGAGGTGACAAAACTTCCTGTATGGAGGTGACACAACTTCCTGTGTGGAGGTGACACAACTTCCTGTATGGAGGTGACAAAACTTCCTGTATGGAGGTGACAAAACTTCCTGTGTGGAGGTGACATAACTTCCTGTATGGAGGTGACACAACTTCCTGTGTGGAGGTGACATAACTTCCTGTGTGGAGGTAATGCAACTCCCTGTGTGGAGGAGATGCAACTTCCTGTATGGCGGTGATCCAACTTCCTGTATGGCGGTGATCCAACTTCCTGTATGGAGGTGATCCAACTTTCTGTGTGGAGGTGACACAACTTTCTGTGTGGAGGTGCAACTTCCTGTATGGAGGTGACACAACTTCCTGTGTGGAGGTGACACAACTTCCTGTATGGAGGTGATCCAACTTCCTGTATGGAGGTGACACAACTTTCTGTGTGGAGGTGCAACTTCCTGTATGGAGGTGCGGTACATGAAGACCGACAGCTGCAATGGAGGTTATGTGACTCCCGGTCAGGCGTTGAGGTATGGCAGCGCCCGTCGTCTGCAGCCAGCTGCTCTTGCTCCAGAATGGCGGCGGTCAGTTGAAACCCGAATGTGACGTCATGAACACATTTCCTGGACTGCAGAGCTGATCCACATACTGAATACGTTTCATACATGTGAAACAATGAACAGAAAAAACAGACGACAGTGAAATGAAGTGGTGAGCAGTAACGATGGCAGTAATGACGGCGGTCTGTGATCCTGCAGTCTCAACAAGAAGCTGATTGTTAAATCCAAGTAGAACTTTTATTGACAAATATAAAGACAGTAAGACAAAGTAGTCATACACAGGTTCAGTGGTCCCACATTTCTGTTTAAAAAAGGAAATCCTCATCACTCCACTACTGTTGGACCCTCTTTGAAGATGTTTGTCATTATGGCAGGACAATTAAAAAACTGCTTTGGTTCAAGAACATTCCACCGACTCAACAGGAAGTCAAATTAAACATCATTTTGTCATGACTAACAAGGAACAGACTCTCGTCACTTTGACAATTACATTGAAGCAGTAAGTGCAAAATGTGCAAATCTCTTGGCCAAAAGGTTCACCTGATAAAAGGGGGCGGGGTCACATGACCCTCATTTAAGGCTGGTTTCAAACAGGAAGCAGGGATTTGTTCGTCATGGAAATCATAAAAATACAAAAGACATTTCCTCCCATTCTGAAGCTGTGATTGTCCAAACACTCAAAACCACCAGCAAGTTCACCTGCGTGGTTTTACTCATTATTCTCCGTGAAGAAGCTGTTTGGGAGGATTTAGGTCTCGTCAAAACTCTGAGCCACACTTGGAACACTTGACGTTTAAAGTCACACCTTCATGTGATTTAGACGAAATACAGCAGAAGAAGTCACAGTGTTGAAAGAGGATTTGATCCTAAACTAACAGGATCTGTTCATCTGGGTTATTTTAAGCTGAGAAAAGTGTGAGAGGAAGAAGTCATGAGGATGTGAGATAAAAACTGCTCTCATGGTGACTCCAACCCGGAACACTGTGTGTCTGTGGAGCAGCACTTTCCTGTTGGACTGGACCAGATCCTCTGAACTGGACCAGATCCCCTGAACTGGACCAGATCCCCTGAGCCGACCTGGCAGGAAAAAGCAGCTTTGTGCTCCACTTGATTAAAATGGTCACATGAAGCAGACAGTAGTACCCTGACATCAACATTCACTTTCAAAACAACTCATTCTGCTTCTTTCAAACCAATTTAAAAGTCGTCTTTTCTCATCACTGTGACCAAAACGCCGGAGGAGAAAAGGAGGACAAAAACAAGGTTTTGGTTTGAGGGTCTGTACCTGAAGGGAGCAGATCACAGCCTCATGTCCAGAAATGAACACATGAAAAGCAGTTCCAGGTTCAGAGTTACACTGATTGCAGTCAAACCATTTCATGGTCTTAGGTTTAGTTCTCAGAGGACATTTGAAGAATCGAATCATGTGTCTGTAGACACTTTAGTTCCTTTCACTTCCTCATGGAACCTGCGTCACCAGAACCAACTGCAGAGCCTCCATGAGGACATGTGGAGCCTCCAGACTGTGATCACTGAGACATGAGGACATGTGGAGCCTCCAGACTGTGATCACTGAGACATGAGGACATGTGGAGCCTCCAGACTGTGATCACTGAGACATGAGGACATGTGGAGCCTCCAGACTGTGATCACTGAGACATGAGGACATGTGGAGCCTGAAGGTACATGGAAGCATCATTTAATGAGCTTCATTCGCTATATGAGGAGACGTGCATCATAAACACATCAGGGACATGTGGTCAATCCTGGTACCCCAAGAAGAAGGTCGTCCATGAGCTGGATCCGTTATAACACCTGTATTAATAACACCTGTAATAAGACTTGCAATAGGAAATAAGGAATAAAGAAGTGCACAGCAGTTTGTTTTCTAGTGAAAGATGGAATCACTTCCTCAGTAGAAACCTTTGTTTTTCTGCTTCCTGCTTTCAGAGAATTTACAACTTGTTATAGAAACTTTCCAGGAAGTCTGTCATATTTTAAGAAGCTAGCTGCACCCCGCCCCTTCCTGTACCCTCTAGTCTGCCCCGCCCCTTCCTGTACCCTCTAGTCTGCCCCGCCCCTTCCTGTACCCTCTAGTCTGCCCCGCCCCTTCCTGTACCCTCTAGTCTGCCCCGCCCCTTCCTGTACCCTCTAGTCTGCCCCGCCCCTTCCTGTACCCTCTAGTCTGCCCCGCCCCTTCCTGTACCCTCTAGTCTGCCCCGCCCCTTCCTGTACCCTCTAGTCTGCCCCGCCCCTTCCTGTACCCTCTAGTCTGCACCGCCCCTTCCTGTACCCTCTAGTCTGCCCCGCCCCTTCCTGTACCCTCTAGTCTGCCCCGCCCCTTCCTGTACCCTCTAGTCTGCCCCGCCCCTTCCTGTACCCTCTAGTCTGCCCCGCCCCTTCATATACCCTCTACTCTGCCACACCCCTACCCTGTACCATCTAGTCTGCCCCGCCACTTCCTGTACCATCTAGTCTGCCCCGCCCCTTCCTGTACCCTCTAGTCTGCACCGCCCCTTCCTGTACCCTCTAGTCTGCCCCGCCCCTTCCTGTACCCTCTAGTCTGCCCCGCCCCTTCCTGTACCCTCTAGTCTGCCCCGCCCCTTCCTGTACCCTCTAGTCTGTCCCGCCCCTTCATATACCCTCTACTCTGCCACACCCCTACCCTGTACCATCTAGTCTGCCCCGCCCCTTCCTGTACCCTCTAGTCTGCCCCGCCCCTTCCTGTGCCCTCTAGTCTGCCCCGCCCCTTCCTGTAGCCTCTAGTCTGCCCCGCCCCTTCCTGTACCCTCTAGTCTGCCCCGCCCCTTCCTGTACCATCAAGTCTGCCCCGCCCCTTCATGTACCCTCTAGTCTGCCCCGCCCCTTCATATACCCTCTACTCTGCCACACCCCTACCCTGTACCATCTAGTCTGCCCCGCCCCTTCCTGTACCCTCTAGTCTGCCCCGCCCCTTCCTGTACCCTCTAGTCTGCCCCGCCCCTTCCTGTACATCTAGTCTGCCCCGCCCCTTCATATACCCTCTACTCTGCCACACCCCTACCCTGTACCATCTAGTCTGCCCCTCCCCTTCCTGTACCCTCTAGTCTGCCCCGCCCCTTCCTGTACATCTAGTCTGCCCCGCCCCTTCATATACCCTCTACTCTGCCACACCCCTACCCTGTACCATCTAGTCTGCCCCGCCCCTTCCTGTACCCTCTAGTCTGCCCCGCCCCTTCCTGTACCCTCTAGTCTGTCCCGCCCCTTCATATACCCTCTACTCTGCCACACCCCTACCCTGTACCATCTAGTCTGCCCCGCCCCTTCCTGTACCCTCTAGTCTGCCCCGCCCCTTCCTGTGCCCTCTAGTCTGCCCCGCCCCTTCCTGTAGCCTCTAGTCTGCCCCGCCCCTTCCTGTACCCTCTAGTCTGCCCCGCCCCTTCCTGTACCATCAAGTCTGCCCCGCCCCTTCATGTACCCTCTAGTCTGCCCCGCCCCTTCATATACCCTCTACTCTGCCACACCCCTACCCTGTACCATCTAGTCTGCCCCGCCCCTTCCTGTACCCTCTAGTCTGCCCCGCCCCTTCCTGTACCCTCTAGTCTGCCCCGCCCCTTCCTGTACATCTAGTCTGCCCCGCCCCTTCATATACCCTCTACTCTGCCACACCCCTACCCTGTACCATCTAGTCTGCCCCTCCCCTTCCTGTACCCTCTAGTCTGCCCCGCCCCTTCCTGTACATCTAGTCTGCCCCGCCCCTTCATATACCCTCTACTCTGCCACACCCCTACCCTGTACCATCTAGTCTGCCCCGCCCCTTCCTGTACCATCTAGTCTGCCCCGCCCCTTCCTGTACCCTCTAGTCTGCACCGCCCCTTCCTGTACCCTCTAGTCTGCCCCAGAACTCCCCTGAAGCCCCAGAACTCAGCTGAAGGCCCTGGGGAGGCTGTGGTTGTCAAGGCCAGGCCACACAGACCCTGAGTGTGACTCCACCTACTGTCCTGAGGTTCCAGTGGAGGTTTGGCATCGTGAGGAGGAAGAGAGAGAAGGTGAAGTGAAGTGAAGAAGAGCCAGTGGTGGAAGACGGTGGAAGAATCATTCATCCATTCATTCAGCTCAGTACATTGTCAATTTAACTAAATGAATGGATGAATCAGCGTTTGATCTTTTCTCAGCAGATTATCAGAGCAGCTCAGTTGAAACACAGGGCGAGCAGAACGACAGGAACAGACCCATTAACTGACGTGGTACCGTCTGAACAGCTGGAACAGACCGGGTACCGTCTGAACAGCTGGAACAGACCTGGTACCGTCTGAACAGCTGGAACAGACCTGGTACCGTGTGAAGAGCTGGAGCAGACCGGGTACGTCTGAACAGCTGGAACAGACCTGGTACCGTCTGAACAGCTGGAACAGACCTGGTACCGTGTGAAGAGCTGGAACAGACCGGGTACGTCTGAACAGCTGGAACAGACCGGGTACGTCTGAACAGCTGGAACAGACCTGGTACCGTCTGAACAGCTGGAACAGACCTGGTACCGTCTGAACAGCTGGAACAGACCTGGTACCGTCTGAACAGCTGGAACAGACCTGGTACCGTCTGAACAGCTGGAACAGACCGGGTACCGTGTGAAGAGCTGGAGCAGACCTGGTACCGTCTGAACAGCTGGAACAGACCTGGTACCGTCTGAACAGCTGGAACAGACCTGGTACCGTCTGAACAGCTGGAACAGACCTGGTACCGTCTGAACAGCTGGAACAGACCGGGTACCGTGTGAAGAGCTGGAACAGACCTGGTACCGTCTGAACAGCTGGAACAGACCTGGTACCGTCTGAACAGCTGGAACAGACCGGGTACCGTCTGAACAGCTGGAACAGACCGGGTACCGTCTGAACAGCTGGAACAGACCGGGTACCGTCTGAACAGCTGGAACAGACCTGGTACCGTCTGAACAGCTGGAACAGACCTGGTACCGTCTGAACAGCTGGAACAGACCTGGTACCGTCTGAACAGCTGGAACAGACCTGGTACCGTGTGAAGAGCTGGAGCAGACCGGGTACCGTGTGAAGAGCTGGAAGTGAACAGCTAGCAGAATGAGGGAGGGGGGTCCTGATTGAACGCTGGTCAAAGGGGGGTGTGGTGGTGGTTCGGGGGGGTGGAGGTCATTGGGTTACTTGAAGGCAGACTGTAGCTGTTTGAAAGCTGCCCGTCTCTCCTTCTGCTCCTCGGCCTCCTTCTTCTTGGCCTCCTGCTCCTGACGGATCTCCGCCTCGAACTGGTTGGAGTCGCTGATGGCCTGAACCTGTCCAACAGGACGACACCTTTAAACCCATTGCCACAGCAAAACAACCAACATTTTACTCACAGTGCACCGGGGCCTTGTATGCCTGAAGGTACTTTCACACAGCGAGGAACCCTGCAGATGCTGCAATCACAACCATTATCCCTGTAGTTTTATGGTAACCTGCAACTTTAACCAATTGATGCAACTTTTCTGCAATTTTGACCATCATGGTGCAACTAGCGTGACGACGGAGGAGTTTCTTTTCATTCCTGCATTCCGCGTTGACATCTGTGCATTTATCAACCAGCTTACGGCTGAAGACAGAAACTCTGAATGTCTCAGTGGAGCGTAGAGAGACTGCTTTGTGTTTTATGCTCATTGAGGCTGGATTAAGTTTTCTGGACGAATGTGTGGCTTTATGCTGCCGCCGCCACGGCGCACTGGTGTGTCCAATGTGGACGAAAAAAAGGCATTAAAAGCATCAGGAAAAAATCAAAAGAGATGTGCTGGTCCTTCCTGTAGCCAGGACACTTCAATATCTACTGGTAAATACATGTTGCTGCATTGGTTATTTCATATTTCGTTAAGCATGGTACGTATTAATATTTAAAATTATTGATATAATTTCCATCTCATCTTATTTTGTATTCAACTTTCCTTCTATTTATTGTGTGTGGAGCAATGCTTCAAGGAAGCGAGTTTAATAAAAGTTTTTTTTCTATTCCGTCAAAATTGTCAGAAAAATTGTAGAAAATGAATGCAGGCAGGTACAAAAACATCAGACATCAAAAACATAAAAGTTTTGTTTATGAACGCACTTCAAAACTACTGTATAAATGAAACAGTCAGTCTCAGTAAAGCCTGTTTTACTACATATTCCTCGCATTTCCTAGTTAAGGTGATATTGTGGCAGGATAAAGGCTGGAACTGCAGGTAAAACTTGTCTTTATTTCACCACCGCCAAAACAGAACTTAGAACAGTATGTGACATCCAAAAAGCAAGGGCGCTAAACCACACCCCCTTCCCATAGTCCTGCTGGGTGAGAGGCCTGGGTCCGAGTGGACGCCACACAGCCCCCCCAACACCCAGAGGGCAAACCTGGGAAACCAGTCAGTACCTCACTGGAGGCTTTAACGGTCAGTCATAAGGGCTGCGTTGTCCCTCAGATTAAACAGCAGGTGAAACTTGGCGAGCAGGGCGTCCATGAGGAGGAGAAAAACAATCATCCACAGGCTGTGAGCAAGAACTTCCATCAGGAGAAGAAACCACTGGGGGTCTTGAAGGAGGACGACCACGACAGGGAACCTGGGCCGGAACCGTGACCTCATCAGCCTTTATATGAGCAGGCTTAAGTCTGTCTAACCAAATGTGCTCCCTGCTCACCCACATCCAGCACGGAAACCTTAGGACCCCTCTCCAGGACCCTGAAGGGGCCATCATACGGGGGTTGTAAGGGCGAGCGGTGAGCGTCATGTTGCACGAAAACAAAACGGGCCAAATTGAGCTCCGCCGGAACAAACGACCGTGGAAAACAGTGGTGAACGGGGCCCGGAGCCGAAAAACTGCTGGAGGATAATGGACCGACGTCTGACCGGGGTCGCGGTGCAGAACTCACCGGCAAAAATTCCCCAGGAACACGGAGCGGCTGACAAAGCACGAGCTCGGCAGGTGACACATTTAGATCCTCTTTAGGAGCCGAACGCAACCCCAGCATCACCCAAGGCAAACGGTCCAGTTACCATCAGACAGTGCGGCACGCAGCGCTGCTTTAAGGGAGCGGTGAAAACGCTCACACAAGCCATTAGCCTGAGGGTGATATGCAGTAGTACGATGTACCTGCACCCCCAGAGACCCCGCCATCACAGACCAAAGCTCTGACACAAACTGGGGGCCCCTGTCGGAGGTAATATCTGACGGGGTACCGAAACGCGAGACCCAAGCAGAAAGGAACATCTGCCCCATCTGCAGACGTCGTGGAGGACAGAGGAACCGCCTCTGGCCACCTGGTGGTTCCATCCACCATCGTAAGCAGGTGGGTAAAACCCTGCGAAGGAGGCAGAGGACCCACCAAATCCACATGCACGTGATCAAAACGTCTGGTCGGAATGGGGAACGGTTCCAGGGGTGACTTAGTGTGCTGGGGGACCTTAGCACGCCGACACACACAGCTGCCCACTCTTTAACATCTCGGCCCAGTCCAGGCCAGACGAACTTAGCCCCGACCAACTTCACCGACGCCCGCACCCCTGGGTGAGAGGGAGAACCACCCTCAACCAAAACTGCATTTTCCAGCCTGAAGCCTGTACCCGAAGACCTAAGAGCCAAAATGTCTGAGTCTTCGGGTTGCCCTCCAGAAGGAAACGGAAATGACGAGTTGCCAGATATAACGCCAACAACTCACGGTCAAAAACACTATACTTGTGTTCGCTGTCTCGTAACTTGCGGCTGAAAAATGCAAGAGGCTGCCAAACTCCAGCCCCCTGCTGTTCCACCACAGCCCCCACCGCTATATCAGACACGTCAGTCGTTAGAGAGATGGGTGCTGAAGGTGCTGGATGGGCTAAAAGAGCTGCATCAACAAGAGCAGTCTTGGTATTCTCAAAGGCCTGGACACGATCTGGTGTCCAGTCAACTGGATCGGAGCCTTTCTTCACACACAAAGCCCCATAAAGTGGCTGCAGAAGGTGGGCGGCACGCAGAGGAAAACGGTTGTAGAAATTAATCATGCCCAAAAACTCCTGCAGGGCCTTAACCGAGGCCGGACGAGGGAAATCTGTCACCGCTTGGGAATGGCACCCTGAGCTGAAATACGATGACACAAAAAGTCAATCACAGGCAGACCAAACTGGCACTTAGCAGGATCAACAATAAGGCCGTGTTCCTCCAGGTGCTGAAAAACTTGCTTTAGGTGTGACAAATGCTCCTCAACTGAAGAACTCGCCACCAAGATGTCGTCCAGGTAAACAAACATGAAAGCAAGGTCGCGCAGCACCGAGTCCATTAACCTCTGACAAGTCTGTGCTGGCCCTTTAAGGCCAAAAGACATGCGCTGGAACTCAAAAAGCCCGAACGGGGTAATCACTGCAGTCTTAGGCACATCATCTGCACACAGGAACCTGGTGAGAACCGCCACCAGGTCCACTTTAGAAAACACACACGTGCCAAACGCACAGAAAAGTCTTGAATATGCGGAACGGGATAGTGATCGTGCACAGTGATATTGTTAAGGCGGCGAAAATCTCTACATGGCCGCCATGACCCGTCTACCTTCGGCACCATGTGAAGCAGCGAGGCCCACGGGCTGTTAGAACGCCTCACGATGCCCAAAGGCTGCATATTGGCAAACTCCTCCTTAGCTATAGCTAGCTTCTCCGCGTTTAGGCGACGTGCGCACGCAAAAAACGGCGGACCCGTGGTAGCAATGAAATGCTCGACGCCGTGCTTCGTCACCGTGGTGGAAAGTACAGGCTTGGTCAAAGACGGATACTCCCCCAACAAACGCTGAAACACATTCTCTGATGCTAGAAAATTAGGGCGGGCTAACGGCCCAGGTCCCCCGGTCTCACACGGAAAGGTAGCAAATGACACTGCATCAATCAACCGGTGGTTCTCGACATCAACCAGTAAATCATGAGCAACAAGAAAATCAGCAGCAATAATGGGAACAGTAATGGAGGCGATCACAAAGTCCCACTTAAACTGGCGTGCGTGGAAACACACAGTCGCTGACCTACTGCCAAAAGAGGAGATGAGGAACCGTTGGTCAACGGAGGTCCTGTGTCCTGGGCCGGCTGGAGGGAGGAGGCTCAGCTGGAGGGAGGAGGCTCAGCTCATCTGGAGGGAGGAGGCTCAGCTGGAGGGAGGAGGCTCAGCTGGAGGGAGGAGGCTCAGCTGGAGGGAGGAGGCTCAGCTCATCTGGAGGGAGGAGGCTCAGCTGGAGGGAGGAGGCTCAGCTGGAGGGAGGAGGCTCAGCTGGAGGGAGGAGGCTCAGCTGGAGGGAGGAGGCTCAGCTCATCTGGAGGGAGTTGGCTCAGCTGGAGGGAGGAGGCTCAGCTGGAGGGAGGAGGCTCAGCTGGAGGGAGGAGGCTCAGCTGGAGGGAGGAGGCTCAGCTGGAGGGAGGAGGCTCAGCTGGAGGGAGGAGGCTCAGCTGCGAGCCGGAGTCCACCAGAAAACGCTTCCCTGACACCGAGTCTTTGACGAAAAGCAGCTCACATCGTCCACCAGCACCCACAGCTGCTACTGAGTGCTGGCGCTGGCGTTTCCCGGCGCCTCCAACGAGCAAGGAGGGACGCAGCGTCTCACCTTGGCGCCAATCCGCTGATGGAAAAAACACAGGCTGGTACCGCGTCGTCTCTGGGCGGTGACTCCGGCCACAACCGCAGGGTCTGCGTCCTCCGTCAGCTGGGGGCCTCCGATGTCACATCCTGCACAGCAAACCACCTTGTAGCCAGCACAACTCCATCCGCCTCCTCGGCTAAACACCAGGAGTTAGTCTGTCCTCCCTCTCAGCGGCAGACAGTCTGTCC
Organism: Blennius ocellaris; assembly: GCF_963422515.1. Taxonomy (NCBI): domain Eukaryota; kingdom Metazoa; phylum Chordata; class Actinopteri; order Blenniiformes; family Blenniidae; genus Blennius; species Blennius ocellaris. Next base: position 1,294,686 of record NW_027662315.1, read on the forward strand.
TCCAGAGCAGGAGCAGCTTGAGAGTGGTGGGGGACAGACAACTTTATGGCCCGGCGAGTGGACTGCTGGTCTCAGGCGGCGATGATCAAGTAGTACCTGGACTCATCTTCGGTGATTCCGCCGTCGGAAAAGCTCTTCAACGTGTTGGAACCACGAAGCCGGTCGTTCTGCCAAACATCCGGAAGCCTCAAAGCCTGAAAACAGCCGGCTGCTGAGGCTGAGGAGACGCGAATGAATCAACGTCACAGTCTTCTGCTTGGTCAAACATGTTCCAGACGGGCTCACCGATGTGGCAGGATAAAGGCTGGAACTGCAGGTAAAACTTGTCTTTATTTCACCACCGCCAAAACACAACTTCGAACAGTACGTAACATCCAAAAAGCAGGAGCGCTAAACCACGCCCCCTTCCCACCGTCCTGCTGGGTGAGAGGCCTGGGTCCTAGTGGACGCCACACAGCCCCCCCCCCCCCCCCCCGAACACCCAGAGGGCAAACCTGGGAAAACCAGTCAGTATCTCATTATTGTGCCTGCTGCCGCGCGAGGCCCTCTACTGTACGGTGGGGTCAAAAGTGCATGGGAACCAGCTAATTAGCTAGTGATCCGTGATCCTAGCCCCCCCACCAGGATTATGGAGCATCAGGTATGTAACTGTGTAACTCGCTGCTTCAAACCCTGGTCACACACACCTTGTCATTTTTCTGTTTTTTGCAAAAAAAGGATCATGTTCCTTAATAATCTGCACCGATTACATTTTTATTGTGTGTATATATATACATATATGTATATTTTTTTTAATATATATATTTTTAGTGAATGCTATTAGTATGTAATTACTGCATGCCATATTTTTGTTTCTATTCTATTGTTTATTGCACGTTTTAAGCACAACCAAATCAAATTCCTAGTTTTCCTAGAATTCTGTTTATCAACAATAGCAATAATAAATCCTGATTCTAATAATTTCATTTTCTTTGTATATTGTTATTGTTTGCTTTCATAATGTGAATTAAAGTGACATATTTTTTCCTTTTGCAGTTTCAAGCAGTGCAAGAAGGCCCAAGACCAGGCATCATCCACATCCCCTCTTCAAAAGAAGACTGCCATGTCAGAGTTCTTTGGGGATCTTCTCAAAACAGAACAGAGGTTTGCTCATACAAAGCAGCTGGTGGCCTTAATGTGGATGCTGGTCCTTTCTGCTGGTGGAGAGAACATCAGGTGACATTCCACTACATTTCAAAGGTTGCACAACGCTACCTCTTCCCTGGCACCTCTGTAGCAAGTCTTCTCTACTGCAGGTGAAATTGGGAGTGCCAGCCGGCTTCATCCAGCTCATCTTCATGCAAAAGACCCTCAACATAAAGACAGATCTTTAACTGACTTGATGTTCTTTGTGTCATGTTTACACATGACCTATTTAGAAATAAGGGATAGCAGTTCCCTTGTGCTGGTTGTAATAAGCCCTGTTGTTCAATTATTTTGGATGCTGCACTTTACATTGTCATTTACATTTTATATTTTTCAAAACGGGTCAAGGCAAATACTGCCTTCAAGTGTGCAAGTTGTTAAAAGGTTTGGTTGAGTATTTTGAATCGATGCTGCTACTTTGTTTGTAGTTGTAGTGTGTTATAGTGTGAGGACTTGAGACAAATGCCTCGACTTTTGGGTGTGAAGGGGAAAATGGCTCCTCAAAATACATGGAGCAGAAGGAGGAAATCCTCAACTTGCTGCCAATTAAGTATGTGGCCGTGGCGACGAGAGAGAGCCGGTTATGATAAGATTCCTTTGATTGTGAGCAGCAGTGGTTCTTCCAGAGATGACGTGAAGCCTGGTGTGCAGGGAAGAGCCTTCTCCAGCAGAACACCACTTACTTTGGCTTCGAAGAAGCTCTTGGCTCCTTTGACTCCCTCCGTGGAAACGTCGATCTCAGACAGCTGAGCAAGGACACTGAGGCCACTGCCCTCCACCAGCTCTCCTGCAGCCGCCTTCCTGAAGATCAGCAGGAACTGCAGAGAGAGCGGAGGAGTGAGGGTGGTGAGAGGAGTTAGAGGAGAGAGAGGGGTGAGGGGAGTGAGAGGAGTGAGGAGAGTGAGGGTGGTGAGAGCAGAGAGGAGTGAGAGCGAACAGAGAGAGCAGAATGAGATGAGTGAGAGCAGAGAGAGCGGTGAGAGCAGAGAGAGAGGAGTGAGAGAACAGAGAGAGAGTAGTGAGAGGACTGAGAGCAGAGAGAGCAGAATGAGAGGAGAAAGAGAGGAGTGAGAGCAGAGAGAGATGTGTGAGAGAACAGAGAGAGATGTGTGAGAGAACAGAGAGAGGAGTGAGAGCAGAGAGAGAGTAGTGAGAGAGCAGAGAGAGGAGTGAGAGCAGAGAGAGCAGAATGAGATGAGTGAGAGCAGAATGAGAGAGGAGTGAGAGCAGAAAGAGAGGAGTGAGAGAGCAGAGAGAGGAGTGAGAGCAGTGAGGGGGTGCAGCAGGATGAAGTCCTGGTTCACCTCGCTGAAGCTCAGCTTGTCGTCCAGGTCCTCGTCCACCTCTTTGATCATGAGGAGTGAGAGGAGGGAGAGCAGAGAGAAGAGAGAGAGAGCGAGCAGAGAGAGAGAGCAGAGAGAGAGCAGGATGAAGTCCTGGTTCACCTCTCTGAAGCTCAGCTTGTCGTCCAGGTCCTCGTCCACCTCTTTGATCATGAGGAGTGAGAGGAGGGAGAGCAGAGAGAAGAGAGAGAGAGCGAGCAGAGAGAGAGAGCAGAGAGAGAGCAGGATGAAGTCCTGGTTCACCTCTCTGAAGCTCAGCTTGTCGTCCAGGTCCTCGTCCACCTCTTTGATCATGAGGAGTGAGAGGAGGGAGAGCAGAGAGAAGAGAGAGAGCAGAGAGAAGAGAGAGAGAGCGAGCAGAGAGAGAGAGCAGAGAGAGCAGAGAGAGAGCAGGATGACGTCCTGGTTCACCTCTCTGAAGCTCAGCTTGTCGTCCAGGTCCTCGTCCACCTCTTTGATCATGAGGAGTGAGAGGAGGGAGAGCAGAGAGAAGAGAGAGAGCAGAGAGAAGAGAGAGAGAGCGAGCAGAGAGAGAGAGCAGAGAGAGCAGAGAGAGAGCAGGATGACGTCCTGGTTCACCTCTCTGAAGCTCAGCTTGTCGTCCAGGTCCTCGTCCACCTCTTTGATCATGAGGAGTGAGAGGAGGGAGAGCAGAGAGAAGAGAGAGAGCAGAGAGAAGAGAGAGAGAGCGAGCAGAGAGAGCGAGCAGAGAGAGCAGAGAGAGAGAGCAGGATGACGTCCTGGTTCACCTCTCTGAAGCTCAGCTTGTCGTCCAGGTCCTCGTCCACCTCTTTGATCATGTTCTTCAGAGCCAGGTGTGTCTGCGGAGCCTCCAGCTTCTCCATCATGAGCTTCAGCTCCATCAGGTCGATGTAGTCGTCCTTCCCAGCGTCAAACCTGCATACAGCAGTGAGGGGGGAGCTGCTCCATCATCTACACCCAACCCCTGCTGGAAGGATCTGAGGTAATCAGATTACAATCACCTGGCTCCACCCACCGGAGGAGCCTCACCTCGTCATTCACCCATTCTACTGTTCTCACCCTCCATTTCAGTTTTGAACACGCAACTCTTTGGAGGTCATGTTATCATGAGGAAGTGGGCGGGGCCAGTCGGGCGACCGGCAGACTTTGATCGGCGAGAGAGAGAGAGAGAGCGAGAGAGAGAAAGCGCCACTTCCTGTCTCCACACAAAACCTCAGGGAGTGGAAGGATCTGCTAAGACAGGAAATCCTGAATCCAAACACTCGTCTGCTCCCTGATAGAGTCGCCAGAGCTGCTCCACCGGAATACTGTAGTACGACGGCAACCCAGAGACTCTACTGCCCTCTAGTGACTCTACTGCTCCTCTAGTGACTCTACTGCTCCTCTAGTGACTCTACTGCTCCTCTAGTGACTCTACTGCTCCTCTCTAGTGACTCTACTGCTCATCTAGTGACTCTACTGCTCCTCTCTAGTGACTCTACTGCCCTCTAGTGACTCTACTGCTGCTCTAGAGACTCTACTGCTCCTCTCTAGTGACTCTACTGCTCCTCTCTAGTGACTCTACTGCTCCTCTCTAGTGACTCTACTGCCCTCTAGTGACTCTACTGCCCTCTAGTGACTCTACTGCTGCTCTAGTGACTCTACTGCCCTCTAGTGACTCTACTGCTCCTCTCTAGTGACTCTACTGCTCCTCTAGTGACTCTACCTCTCCTCTAGTGACTCTACTGCTCCTCTAGTGACTCTACTGCTCCTCTCTAGTGACTCTACTGCTCCTCTCTAGTGACTCTACTGCTCCTCTAGTGACTCTACTGCTCCTCTCTAGTGACTCTACTGCTCCTCTAGTGACTCTACCTCTCCTCTAGTGACTCTACTGCTCCTCTCTAGTGACTCTACTGCTCCTCTCTAGTGACTCTACTGCTCCTCTCTAGTGACTCTACTGCTCCTCTAGTGACTCTACAGCTCCTCTAGTGACTCTACTGCTCCTCTAGTGACTCTACAGCTCCTCTCTAGTGACTCTACTGCTCCTCTCTAGTGACTCTACTGCTCCTCTCTAGTGACTCTACTGCTCCTCTCTAGTGACTCTACTGCTCCTCTCTAGTGACTCTACTGCTCCTCTAGTGACTCTACAGCTCCTCTAGTGACTCTACTGCTCCTCTAGTGACTCTACTGCTCCTCTAGTGACTCTACTGCTCCTCTCTAGTGACTCTACTGCTCCTCTAGTGACTCTACAGCTCCTCTAGTGACTCTACTCCTCTCTAGTGACTCTACTGCTCCTCTAGTGACTCTACAGCTCCTCTAGTGACTCTACCTCTCCTCTAGTGACTCTACTGCTCCTCTCTAGTGACTCTACTGCTCCTCTCTAGTGACTCTACTGCTCCTCTCTAGTGACTCTACTGCTCCTCTAGTGACTCTACAGCTCCTCTAGTGACTCTACTCCTCTCTAGTGACTCTACTGCTCCTCTAGTGACTCTACAGCTCCTCTAGTGACTCTACCTCTCCTCTAGTGACTCTACTGCTCCTCTCTAGTGACTCTACTGCTCCTCTCTAGTGACTGCAGGCGGTGTCCTGTGTCCTGCAGGCGGTGTCCTGCACCTTCTACTAAAGTGGATCTCTTGAAGGTGGAGCCAGTCTGCAGACCAGCCCTGGAGTGAAGGGCTGAACCCAAATTCATGTGCAGGTCTGGACACGACAGGAAGCTGAGGAATCTGCTCAGAAACACCTGGAGCACAAAGTGTGTGATGGAGGACACCTCAGTCCAACACCAACCAGAGGACACCTCAGTCCAACACCAACTAGAGGACACCTCAGTCCAACACCAACCAGAGGACACCTCAGTCCAACACCAACTAGAGGACACCTCAGTCCAACACCAACCAGAGGACACCTCAGTCCAACACCCACTAGAGGACACCTCAGTCCAACACCAACCAGAGGACACCTCAGTCCAACACCAATCAGAGGACACCTCAGCAGGTCTGTGTCCAACACCAACCAGAGGACACCCTTCGGCCATTTTGACTCCTGTCCTTATAACCTTCAGCTGTTTGGATTATTTAATGAGTCAATAGTGAAGAAGTGGTTTGTCCTGAAGCGGAGGATAAACCAGAGGACCGGGACACGTGGTCCTGCTGAGGAGTTGGACTGTCTTTATGCGTTCATGCTGGACGACAGTTGACCGTTGGCTCCACTTCCTCCTCAGGACCCAACTTCCTGTCGCAGCCCCAGACACCCTGCTGAGGACTACTGTCTGTGGTCTCACCTCCTGTCCTGTGTGGACACAGTGGACAGTGACAACACACCATAGACCCATGCTGGTGAGACAGTGGACAGACAGTGTTGGACACAGTGGAGCCCCACCCATGCTGGTGACAGTGGACAGACAGTGTTGGACACAGTGTGGACAGACAGTGGAGCCCCACCCATGCTGGTGAGACAGTGGACAGACAGTGTGGACAGACAGTGTTGGACACAGTGTGGACAGACAGTGGAGTCCCGCCCATGCTGGTGAGACAGTGGACAGACAGTGTTGGACACAGTGTGGACAGACAGCCGAGGACACTCACGTCTTAAACATCTTCTCCATGTCCTTGATCTGCTTCCTGGAGAACTCCTTGAACTCGGTGTAGGGGTTGAAGATCTTCATGCTGGGCTGCACGTGTCCCCCCTGGCCGTCGTTCAGCTGTCCCCTCCGGACCAGCTTGGCCCCCAGTTCGGAGTCCGCGGAGGCCGTGCACGACTTGTCCTCGGACCCGTTTTGGTCTGCGGGTCCGTCCAGGGCCGCCGGCTCCTGGTCCCCGTCCTCGATCTCCAGCCGCCGCTGCAGCTTGGAGGACAGCTCGTCTGAGGCCATGTCCCCGGGGACACCAACTCACGCTGCTCCGCTCACAGACCGTCAGACGTCACGGAGCTCACGGTCCCTGGTTCGATCCCCGCCTGCCGCCGGAGGACTGGACTCGTCACACCGTCTCAGCTCCTTATAAAGCCACAGGTCCGCCCGGTGCTGCGGAACGCCTCGCTTCCGTGTTAAGTGGTGACTAACTTCCTCTTCCGCCTGCGGTGCTGCTGTACAGCACGGAGGAGAACAGGAAGTAAACTGGAGGACAAAACTAACGCTTCATTTCACAGGGAGGAGTTCTAGAGACTTCTGCCACAGGACCAGGACCTCATGAGGACGGAGACATTGTTCAGGAGGGACCCTCTCAGACCTCCTGTACTGAGTCCACCTCCACCTGCACTGGACTTGCTGAGCCTGTTGGAGTCTCCACCCTCAGCCTGATGTCCCAGCATGCAACAGCAGGAGCCCTGAGGAACACCGTCCACCCGGTGGGACAGGAAGACCGTCCACCCGGTAGGACAGGGAGACCGTCCACCCGGTGGGACAGGGTTGATCCAGTGCTCGTCTCCCACTCCAACATACTTGTAGTCGTCCTCCACTAAATAAAACTGGCTGGCTGCTCAGCAGGGGGGTTTCAGTGGTTTCAGTGAGGCAGATGTAGAAAATACTCAGAGGACTTTCAGTGTAAGGCATCTTTATTGAAGCTGTACCACATGTACAACAATACGTAGCTGATGGACTGAAGAACATTGTTATGGACTACATTCAAACTGCTCCACTCAACACCAGGAGGAAAGTGGAATGGAGCAACAAGTCATGTCTTACAAACTCCTTGTCAAAAGGTTTGCATTAGGAAAAGGTTGGTATACATGAAGAGACAATGTCCAGTGTGGTTCTTCAGGTAGAAAACCAACCAGCAGCACATGGAACCACTGCAGATCCAGTCAGGGACCAAGGCCCCCAGAGCCCTGCTGGTCCAGGGGCCAGGAGACGTCCACTGCTTCAGCCTTCTCTCACTTTAGCAGCCAGGGCAGAGTTCTCCTGGCGGATGGCCTTGTAGTCCTCCAGGATCCGCTCCAGGTTGGCCAGGGTCTTGTTGCTGGTTTCAGTTTCCATCTGAGAGCACAGGAAGATTAGCAGGGAAATGTTGAACCCAGGTTGATGGTGCAACTCTCAGTACTGCTTCTTTATACAGGTTGTGTCCAACCAGCAGAGCAGCCTGAGGAGGAGTTGCAGCAACACACTGACAACAGTCCAGCTCCAGCAGGACCAACCAGCAACACACTGACAACAGTCCAGCTCCAGCAGGACCAACCAGCAACACACTGACAACAGTCCAGCTCCAGCAGGATCAACCAGCAACACACTGACAACAGTCCAGCTACAGGATCAGCCAGCAACACACTGACAACAGTCCTGCTACAGGACCAACCAGCAACACACTGACAACAGTCCAGCTACAGGATCAGC